>NC_140584.1:36756960-38006960 GCF_964204655.1 Triturus cristatus | reverse complement strand
TTCTAAGATTGCAAAGAAGGGCTCCTTTGGGAAGTAATAAAGTCTTGTTAGTGCAGACAACCTCAATCACTGCCTTAAATTTTATATCCTGACTTTGAGTTCCTCCCAACCATTCTCTCTTAACATATAATGTCTACAGATATGGACAATATGTGATTCATATACCTTTTAACCGTCATTATCTTTTGTAACATTTCCTGTACATTGGTTTACACATTTGTATGATTTATTGTGTCTGTGTGTGATGTAAGGTGCTCTGGCAGCCTACACTGGGATGAGAAGCGCTATAAAATAATAACATTAAAAAAATGAATAGGTGCCTTTTTAATCAATATTTGTATGATTACTCATACATACAGATACATCTGGCATTCTTGTAGTACGTCAATACCTCTGATATAGGGGGTTGAACAAAGTGGAAAACCTGCCTCCAAGTCATAGTTCCTCTAAAGTACTTGTGAAGTGATAAGCTGTGTACCTTTATTTCCTTTCAGTGAACTGGCATCTAGATATTCGGCTCGTGCCATCTGCGAATTGCGAAGTGTGGTGGCAGCAGGTGTGATTGTCTCTGGCAGAATCACAATCGATAATCTGGATGAAGATCCTCTCCTCACAACTGGCCAATTTTCCATCTTACTCCTATGGGAAGATCTGCTTGTAAAATGTTACAGAGCATTCCCCATTCTGTCCTATGGGCAAGTTAGCCTTTCAAAAAACTAAATTGGCAGTATTTCACTATCAGGACATGTTACACACACCAGTACATGTCCTACCTTTCACATACACTGCACCCTGCCCAGGGGGGTACCTTGGGCCTACTAAAGGGTGTCTTATGTGCAAGGAAAGGGGAGGGTAGGGCCTGGCAAGTGGGTGCACTTGCCATGTCGACATGGAAGTTAACAAACTGCATAGGCACTGCAGTGGCAGGCCTGAGACCTCTTTTAGGGCTACTCATGTCGGTGGCACAATCAGTGCTGCAAGCCCACTAGTAGTATTTGATTTACCAGTTCTGGAACACTCAGTGCACTTTACTAGGTACCTACTGGTAAAACAAGCATGCCAATCAGGGAGAAACAATCACCATATCAATTTACCCAGGGAGCACTTGCACTTCGACACTGATCAGCAGTGGCAAAGTGCCCCAAGCATCTAAGCCAGCAAAAACGAAATCCAGCACAGCATCAAAAACACAGGAGGTAGAGGCAAAAAGTCAGGGAAAACCACGCCAAGGATGCCAGGTCTAACACGTGTCTCCTCCAGCTGAAAAGTGGGGAGAACTACCCACCCTCTTGGTGTAATGATTTGATTTACAAATTTATAGAGCGCGCATTTGCCCATGGGCGTCTTGGCGCTGGGTAGATGCAGAGAATACCAGGGATCTGTCAAGACTTGGGTCTAACTGGAAGAAAACAGCCAGGTTTTTACCTCTTTCATGAATTAAAGCATCGAAGGGCTATTTTTGATTGTGATTGGGAGAAGGTTCCAGGCCTTAGCTGCATGTAGCAGAAAGCTTCTCCCCCCCCCACCTGACCTGTTTGTATCTTGGGACCTGAATCAGTTTTGCTTGGCTAGAACGAAGATTCCTGGATGGCTCATACAATCTTAAATGAGTTTTTAAAAACTGAGAGCCCATCCCATGCAGGGCTTTATAGGCCAAACATACAGACTTAAACTTTATTCTTTTTTCCATTGGGAGCCAGTGGAGGGATCTTAGTCTGTGTGCAATCGGCTCAAACCTGTGAATGTCCAGTACCAATCTCGCTGCTGCGTTTTGCAAGCGTTGTCGTTTTGCTAAGTGCTGAACCTGTATCCCAGCATACAGAGCGTTCCCATAGTCTAGCCTTGATAAGGCCAGAGCTGTTACCACAGTTTTACGGGAATCCAGGGGGATAAATGGCAGGAGCTTCCTTATCATTTTCAGGATGTACCAAATGGTTGATGCCAGTTTGTTAGACTGGGCGTCAAATGACAGTTTGTTGTCCAGTATCACACCCAGATTTTTCCCTTTGGTTACTGGAGATGGGCAGTCGCCTAAACTGTCTGGCCACCACCCCGGGGACCAAATTTTCATATCTGTCCCTAACAGCATGACTTCACTTTTATCTCCAATTAACTTTAAGCAATTATTCTGCATCTCGCATCACGCAGTTTTAAATTTTTCTGCCGTCTCTTTGACATTATTTGCGATTGATACCACTATTTGGGTGTCATCGGCATAAGAGACAGGTAGGAACCCACAATTCCTAATAATTGCTGCTAAAGGCGCTACATACAAATTAAAAAGAGTAGGGCTTAAGGAAGACCCCTGGGGTACACCACACGGAGAGTTGAATGGTTTTGATTTTGCCTCTCCCAGCTCCACTGTGAACGTTCTGTTAGACAAATAGGATGCTAGCAGCGATCGAGCCATCATATGAACTCCGGCTTCAGCTAGTCAGATCAGGAGTGTATCATGGTTTACCGTGTCGAAGGCCGCCGAGAGATCCAAAAGGATCAAGGCGGCCTTTCCTCCGGTATCCAGAACACTCCTGAGTTTCTCTACTGCCGTGAGCAGGGCTGTTTCCGTTCCATGTCCCTCTCGGAAACCAAATTGCGAGTGGTCTAAGGCATTTGCATCTGAGAGGAACAGGACCAGCTGTTTATTCAATAATTTCTCCAGAACTTTTGCGGCGAATGGAATTCTCGCAATAGGTCTGTAGTTCCCGGGTTCCTGTGGGTCTAGATTTGGTTTCTTTAGTAGTGGCAGCACAGAGGTGGTCTTCCATGTATCTGGGAAGTGGCCTGATTTCACTATTTGTAAAAATAACCTTCCTAATTGTTCGCTCAACAGCTCAGGGAATAGAGGCATCACCTTCGGTGGGCAAGGGTCCGTTAGACCACCGGACTTAGTAGTCTTAACTATCTGAAGAATCTGTTCCACTGAAAGTGGCGAAAAGTGAAACCAGGGGTTCTGCTTTAGTGGGAATGATTCCTCTTGAAGTTCTGAGTTTGAACGTGTGGGAAAATGCTTGTCGGTCATTTTGAAGGACTCATAGACTGAGGTCACTTGATCTACGAAAAATTGGCCCAGAATATTACAAAATTCAGAGCTAATTACTGCCTGTTTGTTGCTATCAATTTTTGTTCGTTTTTTTACAGTAGTAAAGAGTTCTTTACTAGAATTTTTTGCCTCGTCTATTTTTCGAATAAAATATTTGCTTTTTTCTTCTAATATTAATTTTTTGTAAATGGCCAGAGAGGTTTTATATTTGTCTTTCAACCGTTGATCATAGTTAGTCCTCCATCTCCTCTCGACCTTTCTGCAGTTTTGCTTTTGTGCCTTTAGTGAGTCAGTGAACCATGGTTGAGAAGGGGTTTTCCTCCTAGACGTAGTTTTTTTTTGAGGGACTACTACCTTAACAGCTGACATTATCCAGCTCGAAATTTGATTTGTAGAAATGTTGATGTCTGGTTCCATCTCAGGAATTGTTAGTGAGAGCTGCTCCTTTAGTTTAGTGGAATCTGTCCTTGACCAATCGAGGTATGTGACACGCTTAGGTGGCGGGGCGGGTGTAATTGCATCTTTTTTCATATTCATAGAGAATGTTACCTTGTGGTCTGACCAGGGAACCGGCAGGATTTCAAATAGCTTGATGTCACTATTGGAGGGAAACATCCCATCGAGAGTGTGCCCTGCTTTGTGGGTGTTCTGCTTAACAATCTGTTCCATGGCTAGGTTGGCCAAAGCATCTTTCAGTGTAGCCGTGCCTGTGTCTGAACGCTTCTCTAGATGCAAGTTGAAATCGCCCAGAACGGTAAAATCAGAGCCCTTCACACTGGAATCCAGAAATGGGCTAAGCAGTTGTGCCAAAGGTGCTTTCGCCCTAGGTGGTCTGTAAATCAAAAGGCCCTTAAACGTGTAGTTATTCGTAATGTTAATCTGAAAGAATAAGGTCTCGCAATCTGGGTTGCTGCCCTGGTCTGAGCCGTTAGTCCTCAGTTTGTTTCCCTTTTCTGTCCGCCCTGATGATTGAATATCCCTCTGGGATTGCTAATGTTAAATCTATATCTGAGGCGTCATCAGCCCAGGTCTCGGTAATGAAGATGAGGTCTAGTTTTTGAGTTTCTATCAAATTGGCCATTTCTATATTGTGCTTGACTAATGACCGCGAGTTGATTAGCCCAGCCTTAGTGATTTTGTTATTTGGCCTGATAGGGTGATTCTGAAGTGTACTCGGCCTTCTACTATGTGAGAATTCAAAAGATAGCTGACAGCTTGGGCATTGTTTGACTTCTCTCAACATCATCAATGCATGGCAGCAGGATTTAGACCTGAGTGTGAGCAACTTATGGATAGAGTACCTTATCCTCTCTGGGCCTGACTCCATTTGTGTAGGGGTCGTGGCCCTGGGCCCGGTCCAGGCGCGGATGGGCGCAGACGCGCTTGCCTTTGGCATGCCTTTGGTGCGCCCGCTGCATGCGTCCTCTGCACGTCCGCCCTAGCATTGGGATAAAATAAGTATGGGATGGCGAGCGACTAGACCGCTCAGGGCCGGAAATGCCCCCAGCCTGGAAGTGTGTTCCGCTCTAGCCCCCTCTGCACCCTCCGTTCAACCGGCACTTGCCGTGACGGACCAGGTTGCCTGGGGCAGAACTACCACCAAGGATGCGGGTGCACGACTGTGCAAATAAGCAAGAAGGTAAAAATAGTACATATCTTTTGTTTAAAACTCTATAAAAGTATCAATGGAATCACCGTAGTTCAACAGCAGTTTTGACTTGGCCGAGCTACATAGTCTCTTTCATCTGACTCGCGTTCGCTCTGACCAGGACTTTAATAGAATGGGACGGCGAGCGACCAGACCGCTCAGCGCCAGAAATGCCCCCAGCCCAGAAGTGTGTTCCGCTCTAGCCCCCTCTGCACCCTTCGTTTATCCGGCACTTGCCGTGACGGACCGGGGTACCTGGGGCAGAACTATCACCAAGGATGCGGGTGCAAGACTGTGCAAATAAACAAGAAGGTAAAAATAGTATATATCTTTTGTTTAAAATTCTATAAAAGTATCAATGGAATCACCGTAGTTCAACAGCAGTTTTGACTTGGCCGAGCCGCGTAGTCTCTTTCATCTGACTCGCGTTCGCTCTGACCAGGACTTTAATAGAATGGGACGGCGAGCGACTAGACCGCTCAGCGCCGGAAATGCCCCCAGCCCAGAGTTCTCATCACTAAGGCAGAAGAATCTGGACAGACCATCAGCATTGGCATGTTCTGTACCAGGGCGGTGTTCCACCGTAAAGTCCATTCCCTGTAGGGAGATGGACCACCTCAACAGTTTTGGCTTCTAACCCCTCATCTGCATCAACCTTCTGAGGGGCCTCTGGTCTGTCTGAACTCGGAAGTGAGTCCCAAACAAGTAGGGCCTTAGCTTCTTCAGTGCCCAGACCACAGCATAAGCTTACCTTTCAATTGCACTCCACCTCTGTTCCCTGGGAAGTAGCCTCCTACTTTTGAAAGCTACAGGTTGGTCCAAGCCCTCATCGTTCAATTGTGAGAGTACTTCTCCCACACCATTTTCTGAAGCATCTGTCTGCACAATAATTATTTGGAGAAGTCAAGTGCCTTAAGCACGGGCGCCATGCACATGGCAGACTTCAGGGCATCAAAAGCGGTCTGGCAGGCTTCAGTCCAGATCACCTTCCTGGGCTGCTTCCTTGAAGTCAGCTCTGTCAAGGGGGCGACAATGGTGCCATATCCCTTGACAAACCATCTGTAGTACCCAGTGAGACCTAAAAAGGCTCTCACCTCTGTCTGGGTCTTGGGGGCCCCCCAAGCCAGAATGGTATCAATCTTTGCCTGTAGGGGCACCATCTGGCCGCTCCCTACCTGGTGTCCCAAGTACACCACAGGCCCCTGCCCTATCTGGCACTTACTCACCTTGATAGTGAGGCCTGCCCTTTGCAGAGCCTTCAAAACCCTTCGCAGGGGTGTTGCAAATGTTCCTCCTAACTGGAGCTGACCACCAGGGCCGGCTTTAGTGCTGGTGGCGCCCTGTGTGACAATTTTTGTTGGCGCCCCCCCCCAATGACCCCCTCCACCACGGATTCTCTCACTAGCACCCTTTAACAGTGACCAAGTCTCCATAACCACGCACTCTCAGATGCATTGAATTCGTTATCTAGCGCCACTCATACCAGTGTAGGTTGTCCGAGCACTTTGCATCACATGCACATTACACAGAGACAATCAATCATACGTGTGTAAATCAGTGTATAGGAAATGTTACATAAGCCAAAGGACTAAAAGTGTAGGAGTCACATGTCATCCATACTGGTAGGCAGTATAGTTCAAGAGTACTTGGTGTGGAGAAGCACAAACTCAGCGTGGAAAAATAAACAGCTTAGTTGGGAGTTTTCTTTAATAATAATCGATTTCTAGCCAATTAACCCTTTTTGCAACATTAATCAATGTTCTAATAATGTATACTTTGCAGTGTGTAAGCAGATCTAGGATGAAAGTTAATAGCTCACTATTCTATATACGGACTTTAAGTTATAAGTTGCAAGTAACAAAAGGATGCCTCTTTTGAAAGCAGTAACCTGCTGATCTGTTTACATCATATGCACTCTGTAATCTACTTGGTACACGTTCTTTGCAGCCGGCATATTAACCCTCTGCACTAACTTCACCTAAGTCAAAACCTCAACTATACAAAATACTGATCTCTCTCCAGCAAGATAATTAATCACACAAGTTATCTTGACATTTATGTGAGGCCTGGTAATTGCCGGGGGAAAGAAACGCTGCAGCAGGTGCTTCAAAAGCATAATACATTTTCAAACACGGTGCCCCCAGGAAGCCAGCACCCGGTGCGGTGGCACCGGTCGCACTGCCCTAAAGCCGGCCCTGCTGAACACTGCAATGTCATCCAGATAAGCGGCGCTTAATTCCTCCAGCCCGGACAGTGCCTGGCTGACCAGTCTCTGGACGGGTGCAGGGGCGTTCTTCAACCCAAAGGCATAACACGGAACTGGTAGTGCCCTTCAGGTGTGGAAAATGCTTACCTCTCTTTGGCCCCCTCAGTTAAGGCAATCTGCCAGTACCCAGATGTTAAATTAAAAGTAGTGAGGTACCGGGCAGCGCCTAACCGATCCACAAGCTCCATCAGCTATGGTAATGGGGTGTGCGCCAGTTTTGGTGACCGCATTGAGCCCATGGTAGTCCACACAAAACTGAAGTTCTAGAGTGGCACCGGGTGCAGCAGCTTTTGGCACTAAGACCACTGGCCTAGCCCAGGGGCTGCTGGAGGGCTCCATCACCCTCAACACCAACATCTTGGAAACTTCTTCTTTGATGCTGGCCCTGACTTTGTTAGCTACCCTGTAACATTTCTGCTTCACAGGTAGACTATCCCCAGTGTCCACATCATGCACGCACCAATTGGTGACTCCTGGTGTCAGGGAGAACAGGGAGGCGAACTGTCCCAGCACCTGGCGACAGTCCCTCTACTGTTCTGGGGTCAGAGTAGGAGAGAGGTTTACCCCATCCACTGACCCATCAGGTTCCTTCCCTGACAGGAGGTCAGGAAGAGGCTTGCTTTCCTCCTACATTCCATAACCTGTAGCAAGAAGGATAGTTACATCAGACCTGTCAAAGTGTGGTTTGAGGCGGTTCACGTGTAGGACCCTTAAAGGGTTCCTGGGAGTCTGCAAGTCAACCAGATAGGTTACCTCACTCTTGTGCTCCACCACCTCATATGGACCAGTCCACTTGTCTTGGAGGCACAAGGCTCCACTGGTGCCATCACCCACATTTTCTGCCCAGTTGAAATTCTACCAGAGTGGCATTCTGGTTGTACAATCTTTTCATTTCTTCCTGGCTAGCTTCTAGGTTCGCCTGAGTGAGCTTCCTGAAGCGTTGAGTCTGGTTCCTGAAGGCCAGCACATAGCTGAACACATTTTGTGGGGTCTTACCAGGAGTTCTCCCCCAACCCTCCTTCTCCAGACTCAGAGGTCCAATCACAGAGTGACCGTACAGTAGTTCAAAGGGACCGAACCCAAAGGACTTCTGGGGTACCTCCCTGTAGGCAAACAGCATGCATGGCAAAAAGACGTCCCACTTCCGTCTCATGGGTTCAGCAAGACCCTTGATCATGCCCTTCAGGGTTCGGTTGAATCTCTCAACAAATCCATTCCCTTGAGGGTGGTAAGAAGTGGTGAACTTGTAAGCTACACCGCACTCCTCCCACAAAGATGTCATGTACTTCAAAATGAAGTTTGTACCTCGTGAGAGACCACCTCTCTGGGGAACCCCACACGGGAAAAGATCCTCATCAATGCACGGCCCACCATGGGGGCTGTGATTGTCCGGAGAGGGACAGCTTCCAGGTACCGGGTGGCATGGTCCACCAAGACCAAGATAATCTTGTTGCCTAAGGCTCTTTTGGGTTCCAGTGGCCCCACAATATCAATGCTCACCCACTCGAAAGGGGTGCTCACCACAGGAAAGGGTTAGAGGGGAGCCTTACACTTCCCTCCACTCTTGCCACTTTCCTGGCAAGTCTGACAAGATCTGCAATGGGTACCAAAGTTCCTTCTCATTTGGGGCGAGTAGAAGTGGGTGATAAGCCTCTGATAGGTCTTGTCACACCCCAAATGTCCTGCTACAGGATCGTCATGTGCCAGGCCCAGTAGAAAGGTCCTGAAGCGCTCGGGTACCACCAGCACACGGGCTGCACCGGGCTCAGCGACCTTAGGCTCACTATATAGCAAACCCTCTTCCCAGGAAATCAGATGTGGTCCAGACTGATCACCTGCTGCCTGGTCTGCAGCCTGTTGCCACAGACCAACAAGAGTAGGGCACTCCGTCTGCACTTTGCAGAATTCCTCCCTGCAGGGACCCCCTTCCTACTGCCAATGGGTCAGCTCAGGCAGGTCCCCCAGTTGTGCCACTTGTTCCCTTGTAGGTTTCAGGGCATCCCTCTCAGGTTCTGCCTCCTCCTGGACCACGGGAACTTTGGCTGCTGGGTTCTCACACCCCCTGTCCTTACTCTTTCTGGCAGGCACCTGGGCCACTGTTTCAGGCTCCTGGTCCTCTTGATTACCCCTACACGCTGCCATTGGCAGAGTGGTCACACAGACCCACTCAGGCAGACCCAACATCTACAAATGAGCCTGGCGTTCCACCTACTTCCTTGGGGAACACTCCAGGTCATTTCCCAGCAGACAGTATACAGGCAGGGATAGACTAACAACGAGCTTCAAGTAACCTGAGACCCCCCCCACTAAATGGAAACTAGCGCCACCTTACATATGTGCTCAGAGTTGTCTGCTGCAACAACAGGGTGAAGTACATTGGGAATACTAAACAAAGAAAATTTTAGATGGAGGGGCCTAGGGAAAATGTTTAAGACCTGCACAGGATTGCATCCCCAATACAATACTTCAATATCACAAAAACTCCTTGGGTCTAGAAAAACAACACGCGAAGAAAGGAATAAGACACTGACAATATCACACAGATAAAACTCTGGGATGATCACTTTTTAGGACGAAATCTCTCACCCACCAAAGGTGGCATGCTTCATCATTTGGGATTTTCCTCTCAGAGGAAACCTAGTTCATCTGAGGGCTACAACACCCACTCTGAGTGGGAGGAGCACAGGGATGTTTTGAGGTCTACTCTACACGGATTTACTAAATCCACTAAATGAGAGACAAAGTATGGGTGAGGGCGCAGCACAAAAGAAGAAGTAATGTGAGTGAAGTGATATTAAAACTAGCTAGAGAGAATACTTCACATACTTTATTCATATATTCTCACTAACAAGATTAAAAACAGTGCACCTGCAGTATAGATTCAAACTGCATGTGTCAGACGAAATAGTGTGGTCAACATTGAGGAACTTCGTTTTCTGATCGCGATCGAATCGACCCACCATTTTGTGCCCCGCCGCCATTTTGTGTTGCCATCACTCAGACAGCACGGCGAACAAAGTCTATTCTGCTTTTTCTGTAACCTGGTGTCGAAATACGCTTTCTGCCTCTGTTTGCAAAGCTGGTGTTAGGACTAGCCGAGTACACTAATGCCTGTCTGGCTTTTCTAATCCCCGTCTCAACTATCTGTTGGTTCACACTATTCTTTCCTGACCTTATCTTATCGTCTGGCCTTCACTGTCTTTTGCTAACATTCTCTCGTTTCACAACTGTCCTCCAACACACACAAACGTATCTCGCCACCTGCAAGTTAGTTATGAATCTGTTAATGAATTAGCTTGAGGGAGGGGTGACAAATATAGTTGGAGGAGAGGTCTTTTCGAGTCATCTGATACTTTGTTTTCCAAACTCTCCTATTGGTTCTGTCCTGTTTTCCAACTTTCCTTATTGGCTCTTTTCTTGTATACTCTGGGAGTGTATTTGGTTAATGTATATGTTTCCATATGGTATATAAGGTTGTGCGCCACAGAGTGAAGTGGCAGTCTCCTGAGAACCTACTTTGTATACTTCTAGGATAACTGTACTAGCTGCAGCTAAATAAACCTGATCTTCTAACGCCGACAGAGTGTCCCGTGTCTCTGTGTAGCTGAGCAGGAGAACTCCGGAGACTAGGGCGTACCCTGCGCCGCCAGGCCCAAAAGGTTCTGGTTCTTCAACTGGCGCCCAATGTGGAGCGGCTTCAGTGGTACCGGTTCTGCCCGAAGGTTGTGAGGAACCCCGCAAGAAAATTCCGGAGGGTTCGCGAGCCACATTAAGCGACCCCTGTATGTCGAAAGTGGTCCGAAGGTCTTTTGCAGTGCGGTTACTCCTTCCTGACAGCTACTGACAACCACTGCCCTGACTGCCGCCCTGCTTTGGCCCTTCCTTTGAGGATGTATGGTAAGGCGAGACGATAGACGGGCCTCTGTTGGTGGGGGAAGACGTCCTTAGTTAAGTATTTTCGTGGGTCGCGCCTACAATTTTGGTTCTTTGTTTTTCTTCGGCTCTTAGATTTGTCTATTGCAATAAACAAAGCCGAGGGTAAGTGCATTTGTGCTGCGTAAACTGAGTTTTACTCCCTTGAAGTTTGTGAACAGCCTGGTGACATCACGAGAGGCCTGGTCTGACTAAGTTTGGTAGAATTTGTTGCTTTGGTTGTAATAGGGATTCCCGACTTGAGGACTCTTGTCCGATTCCTTCGGTTGGAACTCCCACATATGAGCTCTATTCAAAACATGGTATTGGCCCCATTGCCTTTAACGAGACATGGACCCGATACACAAAGAAAGATGGTGTTCTGAAATGGCCAGAAAACGGTAGTTTTGATCCTGATGTGCTAGACAATTTAGAAGCAGTTTTATTTAAAAGAAAAGCCCGGCCGGCAATGTTTGACTCTTTCCGCCTTTGGCGTAAGGAAGCTAAACAGAAAGAAACTAAACAAGCAAAACGAGATAGGAAAGCACAGGGTATGACAATAATACAGGCTGCCCAACAGTTTAAAGATGATGAAATTGATAATGCGACTGAAATTTCAGAAAGACAGCATCATATGGCGATAGATAAATGCTATCCGGTGTTGCCTGTTTCTCCTTCCGATAATAAGAAAGATCTAGAAGAAGATCCACTAATGTCGCTTTTATTAAGGTTGCCTCCGCCCTATGCACAAAGTGCCAATGCACCTCAGCCGTTACAGCCTGTCCAGCCGCCAGCGGTACCTCCGCCTGTTCCGGCTCTTCCGCATTTGCCTCCTCAGGTATTACCGCCCTTACCGGTTTTACCGTTAACCTCGACTTCTTTGCCCTCATCACCTGATCTTAGATCACCTTTGCCTTCTGCTCCTCCTGCAATTATCGGTTCTTCTCCTGTCAGTGCTCCTAATACTTTGTCTCCAATTCTTATGTCTAATTCTCCGTCTGTGCGTAAGCGTCTTACAGACACAGTCACTGGTATTCTATCTCCTTTCTTTGGAGCTTTAAATGTGTCTCCGGCTTTTGCTCGAAGACAGTCTCGTAGTCAGTTCCCAGATTTCGAAGAACGAGAAAGGTTGGACTCTCTTGCACGTAGATGGATCAAAAACGGTCAACAATACAGTGTGCTCGATATTATGCCTACCTTTTTACAATGGAACGCGCCTACGCAAAGATATGTTTTTATTGTAATGTGCGATACACTTATTAAAGAATGGGAAGATGTGAGTTCGAGTCCGATCCCACAAGATCTACTAGATGTTCAGACAGATTTTGATAAAGGACTTGTTGTGGGTTCTAAAGTTGAGAAAGCTGTAAGGACACTTATTTCTTATAGATCCATATTGTCCTCTCAGGTTTTCCTTGATTCTGATTCGTCGGTTAGACTGACGTTGAAAAATTATCCTATGAGAGAGGTTCCTCCAGTATGGAAGGAAGAGGTTGCGGGAGTAGGTGGTAATGCACCTATCCCTGCTCATTTCCAACGTATATGGGTACATGTCCCTTGGAAGAGATCTGAAGTTTTGGCCCTTAAGCAGACTCTACCGGATCCTCGTAAAAGCCCTGCAGGTTATTATAAAGAATTATCACAGACAGTTGATGCTTGCATTATGAACTTAGCAGATATTTACATGTTGATGGGAAATGTAGTCCCACAGTCAATATGGGCTAAGATCCGTAGAGAGGATCACGCGCAGGAATTAGGTGCTACTTGGGATGTTATAACTACCACAGATAGTGATCAAGTGGGTGGTGCAAAGCCTGACGCTCTGATCTCGGAACTCCCTGGTAGAATCATTACATTAATGAAAACTATGATGCCTGCATTGAGAGTAAATTGGGATAAACTAGCAGCATGCAAACAAAAGAAAGATGAAAGTGTCTCTGATTTCTTTACTCGTTTCGAAGAGACCTTTATTGATCACAGTGGTCAAGACATGGCTACAGAAGGTGGACAGCGATTATTTGTGGACAAATTCGTATTTAATTTGCTTCCCGAGCTGTCACACAAATTAAAAAATTCAGAAAGTTCATGGGCTGTTTCTTCTTCTGCCCAAATATTGGCTACTGCACAATATTATGAAAACAGGGACAAAGAAGAAAAAGAAAAGTAAGAGAAAAAGACGAAAGAATTAAAAACGAAGGTTCTCTTGCAACAAGCCTACCCTCCGCGTTATGTTCAGCCTCAATTCCAACAGCCTCCGCAGCTTCAGAGGTTGTATCAAAAACCTGAGCCATACATTCCGCGACCTTTATTAGGACCTAATCAATGTGCCTATTGTAGAGGGGAAGGTCATTTTAAGAATAGTTGTCCGGTTTTATTGCAACACAACGGAGCATTATCTGCTCCACGAGGTCGTGCTGGCCTTCAGTCAGCAAACAGAGGTAGAGGTCGGGGTGTGTTGACTCAAGAACAGCGTGCCCTTCCTTCTCCCAATTCCGTGAACTACTTTGATCTGCAAAATGTCAGGTCTGCACAGTATTACAATGAAGAACATTACATTGAAGGCGAGAATGAAAGTCTTCATGCTAACTAGGACAGCCATGGACAAAGTAAGGGAGTTGTGTCGATCCCAGTAGATCAGAATGGACCTTATGTTAACGTCACTACAATGGGTGTTTCAGAGCCATTTCTTCTAGATACTGGGGCAGTGAGAAGTTCTATCATTCATTCTAAACTCCCTGGGGCACCTTTGTCTGGCTTAACAAATGTTTCTGTAGGATTTTCTGGCGCCCCTGTTCGTAATCCAGTTTCTTGCCCTTTGCCTATTTCAGTTGGTCCTTATGATTTGGAAGCTCCACTTCTGTTGACGAATGGTTGCGGTGAAAATCTGTTGGGTCTAGATCTATTGAAAAGAATGCATGCTACAATATATTGTTCTCCTTCTGGTGTACATCTTACTTTAGGACAGAAATTGATCTCTCCAATGCATTTGACCAAAGATCAGTTTCCACCTGAATTGCTTTCTCTTCCAGCAGCGCTTTGGGCCATGGGTCCGAATGACGTGGGTTGTCTTGAGATTCCACCTTATGTTGTCACTCTCAAGGCCAATGTTGAATTACCGCGTATCCCGCAGTATAGAATCTCTACTGAGGGTGAAAAAGCACATTTGGAAATCATTCATGACTTGATCCAGAAGGGTGTGGTTGAAGAAACAAGAGGTAACACATGCAATAGTCCAATTCTTCCTGTTCTCAAACGCACTGACCCTTCTCAACCACCTGTATATCGCTTTGTAATTGATCTGCGGGAGGTAAACAAAATTGTTGTCCCACAATTTCCTGTTGTTCCAGATATCACTGCTCTGTTGACAATGATACCTTCCACAGCGAATTGGTTCTCTGTTATCGATCTAAAGAATGCCTTCTTTAGTATTCCTATTGCAGAAGAGAGTAGGGACATTTTTGGCTTCTCTCGTGGAGGCTGAAGCTTCCTGTTTAAGCGTGCACCTCAGGGCTATTGTGAAAGTCCCTCCATTTACAGCCAAGCTTTAAAATGTCATCTTGATACTTTTCATTTGCCGTCTGGTGCTGCTCTTACACAGTACATGGATGACTCGTTAGTCGCCGCTAATTCAGAAGATATCTGCAAAGATGTCACTGTTGCATTATTACGTCATTTGTTTAATCTAAATCACAAAGTTTCACCTTCCAAATTACAATATGTTTGTCGAGAGGTTACCTACTTGGGTCATCTCCTATCAAAGGAGGGACGACGATTAACACTAGAACGAATTCAGGCGATTACGCAAATGTCCGTGCAATCCACACAAAGGGAGGTACGTGCCTTTCTGGGTATTACTTCTTACTGTAGACAGTGGATCCCTAACTTCTCTCTAATAGCCAAACCTTTATTGGCACTCACTTTAAAAAATACGCCTCAGCCCCTTCCTTGGACTGATGAGTGCCAAAAGAGCTTTTCTGACTTACGTACCGCTCTGTGTTCTGCTCCTGTACTAGGTACCCCTGATTACACTAAGCCATTTACGCTCTATGTTCACGAGAGAGAAGGTTGTGCATTGTCAGTTCTAATACAGCAGTTCGGAGACAAACAGTGGCCATGTGCCTATTTTTCGGCTACGTTAGATCCTGTAGCTAAAGCATTGCCCAGTTGTCTCAAAGCGACAGCAGCAGCAGCAATTTCTATTCGACAGTCTGCTGGAGTGGTGTTGGATAACAATCTCATTGTCATGGTACCACCTGCAGTGGATACTTTATTAAACAGAACAAAAACGCAGCACCTGACGAGTGCTTGTCTAACTGGATACGAGCTGACACTTTTGGCTAGTCACGTACACATTAAACGATGTAATACCCTGAATCCAGCTACTCTGTTGCCCCTTCCGGATGAGAAAAGTGTTGAGGAGCAACATGATTGTTTCTTCCGTACCGAGGAAGAGACAAAGGGAAGAATTGATTTGAAAGACACACCGCTAGAGAATCCGGATGGAACTCTATGGGTAGACGGTTCTTGTTTTAAAATGCCTAATGGAGATACAGTTTCAGCCTATGCTGTAACTACTCTACATACAGTTGTGGAAACTGCACGCATTAGACATAATTCAGTGCAAGCAGCAGAATTGATAGCATTAACGAGAGCGTGTGCATTGTCAAAGGGAAAGAGAGTGAGCGTATACACCGACAGCCAATATGCTTTTGGTGTAGCGTTCAACTTTGGGCGTCTCTGGAAGGAAAGGGGTTTTCTCACTTCACATGGCACCAAAATACAACATGGTCAGTTAGTGACTGATCTTCTCGAATCACTTGCCTTACCCACCCAAATAGCAATCGTGAAGTGTAGTGCACACAAAAAGATTACAGATGATGTTGGTCGAGGAAATGCATTTGCAGATGGAATAGCGAAAAAGACAGCAAGAGAGGTTACAAGTCGAATGTATGTGGCGGGTCCTGCGAATTGGGTTAGAGAGAGAGGAATGTATGAGGATACAGTGGAAAGTGTGAAAGCGATTCAGAAAGAGGCTTCAGAGAGGGAGTTAAACAAGTGGAAAGAAAGTACCGGAATGTTAGATGAAATGGGTTGTTGGATAGAACTATCTGAACATCAACGTTGGCTGTTGCCAGATGCCTATGTACTCCCAGTGGTTACTATGGCACATGGTCCAGCCCACTTAAGTGCAAAAGGTATATGCAAACTTCTGGCTCCAGTGTGGAGAAACGAAAAAATCCCAAAATGCGCAGACAATGTAGTGAAGCATTGTACTATTTGTTTAATGTACAACCCAGGAAAGGGAACCCCAACTCCAACAGGTCATTCTGCTCCCCCAACATATCCATTTGAGGTGTTGCAAATCGATTATATTCATATGGAACGATGCAACAACCTCAAATATGTTCTGGTGGTAGTATGCGCCTTTTCAAGATGGATAGAAGCATACCCTTTAAAAGATAACACAGCCTTATCCACAGCTAAAATTCTACTGAAAGAATTCTTCCCCAGGTTTGGTTTGCCGCGCATTGTCTGGAGTGACAATGGGAGTGAATTTGTTGGCCAAGTCATGCAGAAAGTTTGTGCAGGTCTTGGTATCAAGCAAAAGTTCCATGCGGCAAATCATCCACAGTCAGCGGGTTTAGTAGAATGTTACAACGGAACCTTGAAATTAAAGCTAGCAAAGGTTCAAGCAAGTACAGGACTCAATTGGCCCGATGCTTTGCCATTAGCTGCAGTACACTCTCGTTTGGGACTTAGCCCATACGAAGTGGTTTTTGGACGCCCATCTAACGTCTGGGGAGTCCCTCGCCCTAAGAAATACTCAGACGTGCCATATCCAATGTTGATTGACTACTTGCATGATCTTACGACTAAATTGCTTGTTCTCCATCAACAGGTTCAGAGTGCTTTGCCGGAGCCCTCTACAGACCCAGGTCATTCCATCCGACCAGGAGACTGGGTCTGTATTAAAAACTTTCAGAGGACTAGAAATTTGGAACCGAGGTGGAGAGAGTCCCGGATGGTTTTACTCACTACGAGAACAGCAGTTAAAGTCGAAGGAAAGAAAAATTGGATTCACGGTGTGCATTGTAAGAAAGTGCCTTTGCCCTACGATCAATGGGTACGCAGGGGTATTGGTGACTTTGAAAGTGAAAAGGTTCCACGATTCATACCCTTTAGTGATGCACACCTGAATGGGACACTGTCTGAGAAAGAGGACGACGACATTCTGCAGGAAGCAATACCATCACATCGTCGCTTGGATACAACTAATCCTCGAACATTGTTTCAAGATCCAAACATTCCTGGGAAAGAAAGATACGATTTGAGACCCAGACCAAAGAACTTTTAAAATTTCTCTCTGGTGTAGTATTCTGTCCCGGGTCCAGGGTCACGGTAGGAGTCTAAACTGCGACCTGAGTAGTGGCAATAGGCCTGCAGGACTTGCAGTGTCATAGGACAGCAGACAATCGTAATTGAGCGATTGAGGAAGATTGCCGTGAGCATCCATTAGAAAGATGGAAACTACACTAGACAAAAGAGAGAGAAAAGATGAAATGAAGAAAAGATCCTGTAAAATAATGTACAGTCGTTTCAGTATAACCTTGTATATTATTATATTATTGTGTATTGTTTTGGCGTCTATAGGTTGGATTATTTATGCTCTGCAAAAAAAAGTTGTCTCTCCTTCTTCCTCTTCGTTCTCTTCTACTGTCTCTCCACATCTTTTTCATACTCTTCCTCCACATGAACTCATTAGAAGAACTGAATATTATAACAATTCCTTTGTCCAGCTATTACATCAGCACCAGTGGTCAATACAACTGACTGTTGGGTGTGTGGACTTGTGCCACATACCACAGAGAAAGGAATGCCATATTTAGTTCTCCCGTTCTCTTATGAGGGTTCTGCCTGGGCTTATTTCGTCATCTTCTCCAATGCTTATCAAAGCAAATTCAGACGATCCATTAGTTCACATGTTAGCAATCCGGAGTTTAGTCATAGTTATTTGATTAAAGGAATGGTAGCTATGGCTAAAATCATGGAAAATAGTAAAATCTCTATTGATGAAAGAAAAGCATATACAAACTGGAACGTCACCCAATATATGTCTAGTCTTAGTGATAAAGTTAAGAAAGGAAAGTCTTTACCCATTTGGACTATACCATATCAGGGCAACTTCTGCTTACAGATAAATGATCACTCTTCTGACACTATACAAAGGGATAACTGCTCCTACACGTATGTTTATTCCTCTCAGAACTCACCTCCTCTAGTGCCGTCTCAAGGCACCTATTTCATTTGCTATAATAGGGCTTACACATGGTTACCAACGGGTTTCTCTGGTACTTGTTATATAGCCTTCCTTCTTCCCCCTACCTACACCGCTTCCGCAAACCATCATCGAAACAGATACGGCAGAGGGATTATTGATTCGAAGGACACAGCAGGACAAGAGGGAGGAGATTTCCTTAAAGGATTTCTTCCTTTTTTGGGTCCGATGGCCAACAGCAGAAATATAAGGCAACTGGTCCGTGTCGTAGAGACTACAATAGACATCACTGTAGGAGCCTTAAGTAACATCACGGCAGAACAACAGGCGGACCGTCTTATGACATTACAAAATCGAGTTGCCTTAGATTTTGTTCTCGCCGATCGTGGTGGAGTGTGCAAACTGATCGGGTCAAGTTGCTGTATTTTCATACCAAATGACGCTCCGACAGTATACCAAGCTATCTCCAAGTTGCACATAATCTCTGAGTCTATTCACCAGGACGAAGGAGATTGGTCTTTTACGGAATGGTTTTGGGGACTACTGTCCAAATGGGGTTGGAAAGCATTGACGTTTCTAGGAATAATTCTGACCATTATTTTCTCCTGCTGCCTTTGTGTGCACTGTGGTCCCACTATCTGTGATCTTTGTGCTACTATGTGCATCCCAAAACCCAAACCACAAGTAACAGAAAACATAAGGATGATGTTACAGCAACAGCTCGATGACCTCATGGCAATCGATATTGACTCAGATTAGCATGAGTTTATCTTGCCTGAGTTCTGGCAAAAGGAGGGTCTGAGGAACTTCGATTTCTGATCGCGATCGAATCGACCCGCCATTTTGTGCCCCGCTGCCATTTTGTGTTGCCATCACTCAGGCAGCACGGCGAACAAAGTCTATTCTGCTTTTTCTGTAACCTGGTGTCGAAATAGGCTTTCTGCCTCTGTTTGCAAAGCTGGTGTTAGGACTAGCCGAGTACACTAATCCCTGTCTGGCTTTTCTAATCCCCGTCTCAACTATCTGTTGGTTCACACTATTCTTTCCTGACCTTATCTTATCGTCTGGCCTTCACTGTCTTTTGCTAACATTCTCTCGTTTCACAACTGTCCTCCAACACACACACACGTATCTCGCCACCTGCAAGTTAGTTATGAATCTGTTAATGAATTAGCTTGAGGGAGGGGTGACAAATATAGTTGGAGGAGAGGTCTTTTCGAGTCATCTGATACTTTGTCTTCCAAACTCTTCTATTGGTTCTGTCCTGTTTTCCAACTTTCCTTATTGGCTCTTTTCTTGTATACTCTGGGAGTGTATTTGGTTAATGTATATGTTTCCATATGGTATATAAGGTTGTGCGCCACAGAGTGAAGTGGCAGTCTCCAGAGAACCTACTTTGTGTACTTCTAGGATAACTGTACTAGCTGCAGCTAAATAAACCTGATCTTCTAACGCCGACAGAGTGTCCCGTGTCTCTGTGTAGCTGAGCAGGAGAACTCCGGAGACTAGGGCGTACCCTGCGCCGCCAGGCCCAAAAGGATCTGGTTCTTCATGTTTCAGTCATAACGACACATGATGTGTCAAGGCTTTCGTCAGGACCCTATAGATGCTGCTGTAAAGTGATGTTTGTCAAAAAAGAAAAAATGAAAATCAAATACGGAACCAAAGGCACTTCCGGTTCCTCTTCTCAGAAAGGAGACTGTACCTAATGAGAAAGAGATGCAGACACATATGTAATAGAGTGAGTGGCTTACAAAAACGCATAATACCAATGTAAGAGGGATCAACAGGGTTCCTCTACTTACATTATACACCATATGTATGTGTGCACAGAAAGATAAACATTAATTTCTTACCTGTAACAACTGGGTAGAAGGCTACACCTCAACCTGGCAACAGCTCAGGATCGGTGGCACAGCTCTGTAGAGAAGTGAGTAGGGTGCAAGTGTCAAACAGAGCACTGTTCGAGCGTGTGTTTTTACACTACATTTGTAAGAAAGAGCAAACATGAGTATAAAAAAAGAGAGAGGGTTCCACATCAAAATTCCAGAGTTCATAAAAACTCAATATTACTATCTGTGTTGACAGATTATTAATCACAGAAACTGTGACGGTTGTGTGATGGTATAAGTACAGTCACTTAATAAACCTACATAATGGAAAACACTATATTTAGATGTTTTATAAAGACATGCTAATTTTAGGAAGATTTAACTGAAAAGCATGTAGATCAAAACCAAAAAACTTGGGCTAAAATGGTCTATTTAGGCATTTAACATATTGTATACTACTCCCATGTCTCACACTCACTAATGGAACTGGCCAGTCCAGAGTGCAGACATCAGGAACAATATCACCCAAAGTGCCAAGACAAAAAGGAGCAAAGAAGAACTTAAGCGTCCAGTGTTCCAACACTCACCTATCCGTCGGTACCCCAAGTGGTACAGAGCCTGCGACAGGAGGTGAGAGACGCTTGTGGGAACACGCTTTAAATACGGGTTCTGAGAGTAATAATTCGGAACCGGTGTGTATTGCCAATTAAATTTCAGAGGCAACTGCGCATGCGTGTGACGGTGTTACACTAATCTCACGCGCGTGCATGAAACGCCCAGTGCTTGCCAGAAAATATAGTAACCGGCTGATATTTGCCGTAATTGTAACACAAATCCTGTTTGAAACTCATCACTTGGAGATGAAAGGACGGGCAGGGTTTTAAAAAAAAAATTATTTGCAATTATCAAACGTAGCCCCAAGCGTCGGAAGTCACTGCTGATTTACCAACACATGTTGATGACACTGTTATAAGAATGGTTGCAGAGTGTAGTATAGGGCGATTAAACAAATGATGATACCCTTGTGAGTATCTACTACAATACTAATCTTAATGTAGTGAACTCACCTAAATAGTGTCCGAACTAACAGGGAACTACAGTTCTTGTTATCAACACACAGATGTAATAGGTTGTGATTTACAAACGATGTTGGCGAATGCATGATAGGGTAATAAGGTAAAAAAAGGATGGTACACTGATACCACCGTGAGTGCCTACTATGTTACTCATCTATATACAGTCAACTCACCAAAATGGTGTCAGAAAACTTAGTTGGTGTCAGCAATCTTAGAGGGAAACCCAGGGAATATCATCACTCCATTAGTGAGTGTTAGACATGGGAGTAGTATACAATATGTTAAATGCGTAAAGAGACCATTTTAGCCCAAGTTTTTTGTTTTTGATCTACAGGCTTTTCAGTTAAGACTTCCTAAAATTAGTGTGTCTTTTTAAAACATCTAAATATAGTGTTTTCCTTTATCTAGGTTTATTAAGTGACTGTACTTATACCATCACTCAACCGTCACAGTTTTTGTGATGAGCGATCTGCCAGGTTGAGGTGTAGCCTTCTGTCCAGTTGTTACGGGTAAGAAATTATTGTTTATCATGCCTGGTCGACATGGCAACTAACAAACTGCGCACAGGCAGGGCGGTGGAAGGCCTGAGAACTATTTTAGGGCTACTCATGTGGGTGGCACAATCAGTGCTGCAAGCCCACTAGCAAAAACAAACAAATAGCCAGATAGGAAATTGTAAGATAATCTTGAATAAACCTAGACCATCAATTCTAAGTATACGTGATTTAATTCACATTCAGTTAAATGGTTAATCATTTTTTACAAAAAAATATTTCATCATGACAAAGAGAAACACATATCATCGAGGCAAAGAGAGGTAAACCAAAAAGTTGTTTGTAACCTCAATACATTCACAGTTACATAAAATATAAAAACGATTCACAAGACCTAGACAGTGACAATAACATGACATAAATATACAAAAATATGTACAATCAGAACACCATTTATATTCTCATTAACCTCCTATACATTGAAGGAAACCAGTCCATATATGGAAAACAGACGAAAAAACAACAGGCGAACATCTATAGATTGACACAATCCTGCCTGTGTACTAGGCTGAAGCTGACTTGAATAGTCTTAAGGGTCATTTCACAACTAGGGGTTAATGTCTTTCACTATTTCCCTGTGTTGCCCAAACGTCACTAGTAGGCTTCAGATTTGGAATATAAGGACTGCCACTTGGCCAGTTGTGAGGAGAGGATCTTCGTCCAGATTATTGCCTGTGATTCTGCCAGAGACAATCACACCTGCTGCCACCACACTTCGCAGTTCATATATGACACATCTTGGCTGTAAAGGTGATAAAGCCGTGTCCTGGAGGAAGGCTGACTGACTTTATGGTGTAAGGTTTTACGGATTTTTAAATGCCATTTTTATAATGCTGGAAATGTTCCTTTTATTCTCATTATTTATAACATGTTTTGTTGCTGTTTTTATAATATTCTGTGTAGTTGTTTTGGATGAGTGAGAAACAGATAGTCCCTGTAGTAATATATAATGAAAAGTGTTAATTCTTCTTAGTACAGTGTGTGTGATAATGTGACTAACAAAATAAGGTTTGTTGCTGTGTCCCCTTTATGAGATTGTTAGTTACCCTAAAGCAATACTTATATGCCAACTACACATTGAATAGCGTCTTGTGGGGCTTCAATAATTTGTCTTTCACATTCATTGCTGGTGAACTGAGCTAAGTTCCCCTGTGACACCTGTGGGTGGGAAGGTACAAATGTAGAGTTACGCCAAAGTCGTAAATTATGCAAAAGTTGTTGCCCGACATTGAGCTCATATCTTACGGTTACACCTTGAATAGTCTACACTAATCACACCCTTTTTAACCATTTTACGGAAACATCCATAGAAATCATGGTTACTTCCTATTGGGAATAAGGAAGCACCTATTCCCGTAGGCTTGTAAAGCTTCAATCACAAAATGGTATTCCCCATTCTGTGTGTTTTCTAATTCCTTGATTCCAATTTCAAATTCAATCCATTAAATCCATTCTTTAAGGAAGCACCTTTCGATATGGGGACGAATTCCAGGGAAGCTGTTACTCAACAGCTCAAAGCTCGAGGTGTCCCTGAGGAGGGAGCGAGGAGGGCTGTTACTTTTGTAATAGCTGCAGATCCAGAATTTTTGCTCCTGAGTGGAGTTCGAGCCTATTGATGCTGCCTCAGGGCAGTTTCATGAATATATGGTGGTAGTTCTACCTGCGCATTATAGGGCGTACCAATATTTGAAATCCTTTTAACTTTTCAAAAACACAAAAACTGATTTGGTGGTCAAGTGCCACACACTCACAGACCTGTTCATTAGGGTTTTCTAAGCAATGACAGGGCTCCGTGGGCAGTCTTGTCTGGTCAAAGTCCCGTTCCTTGTCCTCTAACTCCATCCCATGCAGTTCAAGAAACCTCACTGCACAGGATACAGGAACAAGCTGGTCTACAGCACTCAAGTGACGTTAAGTCCCTAAGGTCCGACTCCATCTCATGTAGGCCCTGACTCCATCTTACTTTATTGAACCCATCATCTTCCTTAGCTTAGACAATTAAAGCTGGAATATTCCCTGATATATGTTGAGTCATTGTCTTGTCTACCTTTAACTGCAGATGATGCCAAACCGTATTTTTCTAGGAACTGTGATAGCATCAAATTCTTCAATCAATGACACAGAAACAACATCCAATGTGACATTCCTCTGGGTTAAATGTTTACTCCTAATGATGCCAAGCTGAAATAAGAACATATACAGCCATATAACCAAAATTATAAAGTCTGAATTGCCTTCCATGTGGCTTATATGTGTATAAGGAAACATCTGGGATGCATACCTTGATTCACATTATCTTACTCAGCCATTCCTAAAGTTATGTCAGAAATTCCAATTTCTGTTAAGATTTGGAATATAAGGACTGCCACTTGGCCAGTTGTGAGGAGAGGATCTTCGTCCAGATTATTGCCTGTGATTCTGCCAGAGACAATCACACCTGCTGCCACCACACTTCGCAATTCATATCTGACACATCTCGGTTGTAAAGCTGATAAAGCCAGGTCCTGGAGGAAGGCTGACTAACTGCTAACATAGTGAGTGTTTGCCCTTCACAGGGAACACTGCCTTCACGCCTCCAATAATAAAGACATACTTTGCTGTCAACAAGGTCTGCAATGCGTCACTTTTCCCTAAGAAACTCTAGATTGCAAGTTGCTCTGCCTTTCATGCTCTCATAGTATAGCACATAGAAGTAGGCTTTAGGGTGTAAGGATTTACTTATTTATAAATGACATTTTAATAATGCTGGAAATGTTTCTTTTATTCTCATTATTTATAACATGTTTTGTTGCTGGTTTTATAATATTATGTGTAGTTGTTTTCGATGTACTAAGAAACAGGTAGTCCCTGTAGTAATAGATACTTAAAATGTTAATTCTTCTTAGTACAGTGTGTGTGATACTGTGACTAACAAAATAAGGTTTGTTTCTGTTTCCATAGTGTGCGTGATCCCTTTATGGGATTGTTAGAAACCCAAAAGCAATACTTATTTGTCAACTACACATTGCATAGCGTCTTGTGGGGCTTCAATAATTTGTCTTTCACATTCATTGCTGGTGAACTGAGCTAAGTTCCCCTGTGACACCTGTGGGTGGGAAGGCATCCTTTGTAGAGTTATGTCAAAGTCGTACATTATAAAAGTTGGTGCCCGACATTGAGCTCATATCTTACGGTTAAGCCTTGAATAGTCTACACTTATCCCATACTTTTGAACCATTATTACGGAGACGTCCATAGTAATCATGGTTTCTTCCTATTGGGAATAAGGAAGCACCTATTTCCGTAGGCTTGTCAAGCTTGAATCACAAAATGGTATTCCCCATTCCGTGGGTTTTCTGATTCTTTGATTCCAATTTCAAATTCAATCCATTCATCACGGAAGCACCTATTGTTATGGGGACCAATTGCAGGGAAGCTATTACTCAACAACTTAAAGCTCGAGGTGTCCCTGTAAGGGGGGGCTGTTACTTTTGCAATAGCTGCAGATCCAGCATATGCCTTTGAGACTTTTTACACCTGGGTGGAGTTTGAGCCTATTGATGCTGCCTCAGGGCAGTTTCATGAATATATGGTGGTAGTTCTACCTGCGCATTATAGGGCTTACCAATATTTGAAATCCCTTTAACTTTTCAAAAGCACCAAAACTGGTTTGGTGGTCAATTGCCACATACTCACAGACATGTTCATTAGGGGTTTCTAAGCAATGACAGGGCTACGTGGCCAGTCTTGGCTGGTAACACTCCTGATTCTTTGTCCTGTAACTCTATCCCATGCAGAGGTTGTAGGGGTATTACATAACACAGTCACCTTATACAGGAGAGCTTTGAGCTCCAGACCTGCTGCACAGCAGGACCTTTGCTCCCGTACACATATAGACAATTAGTCCATAGACTATTAATGCTATCATGGGAAAAGTGCTCATTAAAGCATGATGAAATGGCTTTCTGAATTGCTCACAAGACCAACCAGTTAGAAGCAGTGTATCCGTACACTGCCCCCAAGACAAACACAGAATACTGACAACGTGTCTTCCCCTTGGAATGGTGCCTCCGGTAGAGGAATGTAACTCCTGGGGATGCATATTTGCATGCATTTGTACCAGTACGCATGGTACACCTTCATTGACAGTTCTCCTTGATGTACTTAAACAAGTACAAAATGAGCACATAGGTGCACCAATTCTCGATTTAGGGAAGAAGCTAATGGGATCCTTATCTATAGTTTCCCCCATCATTCTAAGCAACATAAACTGCGAGGCCTCAGTTCTGGCTATATGTCAAAGGCGAATATATGACGATATACCGCATGCCAACACAACGCATGCTATTACAGCGGGTCTGTAACAACGCAAGTGTTGTTACAACACGTGACCATTACAACGCAAGCTTTTACCATGCATATGCCTTTACCACGCATGCCATTACAATGCGAAGGAATGCGTGGTAAAGGCATAGACATGGGAAAAGTGGTTAAGGTAAGTAATTAATTAATTGTTTGTATGTATTTATGTATATATATATATTTATGTCCTCCAACAACTGTTCTGCATTAAGGACGCACTCCTCGAGTTAGTGTAAAACAAACCATTTATTTCAAGAAACTGGCATCTTAATCCGATCTTTAAAGTCCTCCTGCCTTACATGTTTCAGAGCATTCTTGCTCCTTCGTCAGAGGCAATTTGAAAACACTTCGATAATCGGCTCCCACAGTTCCCTGCGAGCTCATTCCTTTTATTGGCCTCTGGTGTGCCTTCCTGTTGAATTTCATTCTGATGCACGTCGGAACTTGTGGTTCCTTTTTTGCCATTTGTCATCCTCCAGTGGATTTAATGTGATTTCAAAACTTTTCAAGGACACACAATTACGCCCTCCAGTGGGCCTCAGATTAGTATGACAAATGGCAAAAAAGGAACCACAACGGAACTGTGGGAGCCGATTATCGAAGTGTTTTTCAAATTGCCTCTGACGAAGGAGCAAGAATGCTCTGAAACGCGTAAGGCAGGAGGACTTTAAAGATGGGATTAAGATGCCAGTTTCTTGAAATAAATGGTTTGTTTTACACTAACTCGAGGAGTGCGTCCTTAATGCAGAACAGTTGTTGGAGGACATAAATACACGGTGGGTTCGACCGTGGAGGATCGCACCGACCTGAAGAAATTTTAAGGGTCCTGCAGTTCTGAACTGTATCGGAATTGAAATCGGCACAAGTTGTTTCCGAATGACGGAACTGGAATACTAATCTGAGGCCCACTGGAGGGCGTAATTGTGTGTCCTTGAAAAGTTTTGAAAGCACATTAAATCCACTGGAGGATGACAAATGGCAAAAAAGGAACCACAAGTTCCGACGTGCATCAGAATGAAATTCAACAGGAAGGCACACCAGAGGCCAATAAAAGGAATGAGCACGCAGGGAGCTGTGGGAGCCGATTATCGAAGTGTTTTTCAAATTGCCTCTGACGAAGGAGCAAGAATGCTCTGAAACGCGTAAGGCAGGAGGACTTTAAAGATCGGATTAAGATGCCAGTTTCTTGAAATAAATGGTTTGTTTTACACTAACTCGAGGAGTGCGTCCTTAATGCAGAACAGTTGTTGGAGGACATAAATACACGGTGGGTTCGACCGTGGAGGATCGCACCGCCCTGAAGAAATTTTAAGGGTCCTGCAGTTCTGTACTGTATCGGAATTGAAATCGGCACGAGTTGTTTCCGAATGACGGAACTGGAATACTAATCTGAGGCCCACTGGAGGGCGTAATTGTGTGTCCTTGAAAAGTTTTGAAAGCACATTAAATCCACTGGAGGATGACAAATGGCAAAAAAGGAACCACAAGTTCCGACGTGCATCAGAATGAAATTCAACAGGAAGGCACACCAGAGGCCAATAAAAGGAATGAGCACGCAGGGAGCTGTGGGAGCCGATTATTGAAGTGTTTTTCAAATTGCCTCTGACGAAGGAGCAAGAATGCTCTGAAACGCGTAAGGCAGGAGGACTTTAAAGATCGGATTAAGATGCCAGTTTCTTGAAATAAATGGTTTGTTTTACACTAACTCGAGGAGTGCGTCCTTAATGCAGAACAGTTGTTGGAGGACATAAATACACGGTGGGTTCGACCGTGGAGGATCGCACCGCCCTGAAGAAATTTTAAGGGTCCTGCAGTTCTGAACTGTATCGGAATTGAAATCGGCACGAGTTGTTTCCGAATGACGGAACTGGAATACTAATCTGAGGCCCACTGGAGGGCGTAATTGTGTGTCCTTGAAAAGTTTTGAAAGCACATTAAATCCACTGGAGGATGACAAATGGCAAAAAAGGAACCACAAGTTAACACGTGCATCAGAATGAAATTCAACAGGAAGGCACACCAGAGGCCAATAAAAGGAATGAGCACGCAGGGAACTGTGGGAGCCGATTATCGAAGTGTTTTTCAAATTGCCTCTGACGAAGGAGCAAGAATGCTCTGAAACGCGTAAGGCAGGAGGACTTTAAAGATCGGATTAAGATGCCAGTTTCTTGAAATAAATGGTTTGTTTTACACTAACTCGAGGAGTGCGTCCTTAATGAAGAACAGTTGTTGGAGGATATATATATATTTATATATATATATATTGATATTTTTATATATGTTGATATTTTTTATATATGTACATATATATGTCTGTATATTTTTTTAATACCACTCAAATCTCAAAAATTACTTTTACTACCCCAATAACCATGACCCGCTAAAATCATAAAGTCACCCTATCCATCCCAATACCCATACCCCCTAAACCCTAGAATTCCCTTTCCCATCCCAAACCCATACACACCCTGAACCCTAAAATTACCTTTGGCACCCCAAAACCCATACCCCTTCTGAATCTTAAAATTACCCTTGGCACCCCAAAACACAAATCCACCCTGAACCCTAAAATTACCCTTTGTACCCCAAAACCTATACCCATCCTAAAACTTAAAATTACCAATGGCACCCCAAAACCTATACCCACCCTTAAACCTAAAATTACCCTTGGCACCCCAAAACCCATACCCACCTTAAAACTTAAAATTACCCTTAGCACCACAAAACTCATACACAACCTGAACCCTAAAATTACACTTTGCACCCCAAAACCCATACCCACCCTGAACCCTAAAATTAGCCTTTGCACCCCAAAACCCAGACCCACCCTGAACCCTAAAATTATCTATGACACCCCAAAACCCAAACCCACCCTGAACCCTAAAATTACCCTTGGCACTCCAAAACCCATACCCACTGTGAACCCTAAAATTATTCTTGGCATCCCAAAACCCAGACCTACCCTGAACCCTAAAATTACCCTTAGCGCCTCAAAACCCATTACCACCATAAAACCTATACTTACCTTATACTTTTTTTTTTTAACAATATTTTTATTGGCATTTTTGGTGTACAGCTACACACAAAATAATACATCCAAACAGACAGGTCAGTATTGTGCACCATCCCCACCTCGCCCGCCCTCCACCCCCCCCCACTCTCAGCACACCAGAAGTCTGTTTCGGGCCTATGCCGCGGCTGACATCAGCGTCTTCAATATATGCCATTGTCTGTGCCCTAGGGCTGTGGACGTCCTCCATGTACCATGCCGGCCCCCTCCAGTTCACCACCCCACTAAAGTCCCCCCTCCAGGCCGTGATATCTCCGCCATTTGGACCACACCCTGGTGAATTTCTTGGGGCAGCCTCTCGCCTTATACGTGACCCTTTCTGCCGCCATGTAGATGTCAAGACCTCTCCTCCACTCCTCCAGGCGGGGAGGCGAGGGCGCCCCCCAGTATTTCGCTACGTCTCTCTTTGCCACCACCAGAGCCAGCACAAGGAAGATCAGCAGCGGGCGGGGGAGGTCCACATCATGTGTCATACCCAGTAACACTAACTTGGGGTCCTCCTGTAGTGGCACCCCCAGCACCTTACTCAGCTCCCCTAGGATCCTCCGCCAGTACCCCTGAATCTGCGGGCAGAGCCAAAGTATATGGAAGAAAGTCCCTCCCTCCCGCCCGCATCTCAGACACGACGTGTCCCCCACTCGTCCCATTTTAAACAGTCGTCGTCTATCAAGGTACGTTCTATGCAGAATATTGAATTGGATCAACCGTAGCCGGGACTTAATCGCCACCTCTCGCGGGTGCATAAGAACTGTATCCCAGTCCACCTCGTCCATCTCACCCACGTCCGCCTCCCAGGTCGCCCTAAGCGCCCCCAGACTATCAGGCATATTGTTCATGAGGGTCCGATATGTGAGGGACACCGCCCTTTCCACCATGTGTTCCTGCAGCAGTCTTCCCTCCAGAGGTGCATATTCAGGAAGAGAAGCCGTCTGTATCCCTCCTGCCTGCCAAGCATGTTTCAGTTGCGCGTACTTATAGTACTGCGTGGGGAGCAATCCAAATTCCCTGCGGAGCACCGAGAAGGGTTTCAACTCCCCCCTCACTAGCACGTCTCCCAGTGTCGACACCCCGATGTTATCCCATTGCTTGAACCCCCTCAACTTGTTTAGCTCTGGTAGCCATGCGCAGTGCCATAAGGGCGTCTGTCTACTCAGTTTCCTATCCCAGCCAATTTCCCGGGTCGCCCTTTTCCAAATCGCCAGGGTGATTTTAGTGGCCTGCAGGAGCCTTCCCGTACCCTTGCCACCATATAAATAATAATGACACGAGTGGGCGCCCATGACATGTCTTTCCAAGGCAAACGACGGGTGGATTGCCGGGGCGTGAAGCCAGTCATTAATGTATACCAGGTGTTCCGCCCAGTAGTAGGCCTCAATGTTGGGAAGCGAAATCCCTCCGCTATACTGATGCCTCTGCAGGGTCTTTATCGCTACCCTGGGTTGTCTACCAAGCCATAGAAAACTCCGGAGTTCCGAGTCAATTTCTCGAAAGACCCGCCGAAGGACCGGATAATATTCGTTCTGTAACGCATACAGAAACCTGGGCAGCGTTATCATCTTAAACATGGCGGCACGCCCCAGCAACGTAAGCGGCAGCCGGCGCCATCTCTGCGCATCCTCCACGAAATTGGACAGAACCCTCCCCACATTCCTGTCGTAGGAGACAGTCCGGTCTAGTGTTATATACACTCCCAGATATTGAAACCCCTCCGTCGTCGCCTGGAGCCTGTCTGGGAGACTCGGCCAGTCCCCCCGCCCCTCCGGGGCATATAGCACTGACTTATGCCAGTTCACCCTGTAGCCCGAGCGGGCACCATAGCGCTCTAGCTCGGAGAAAATAACCGGGATTGTCGTATCGGGTTGCGTCACATATAGAAGGACATCGTCCGCATAGAGAGATATCTTTTCCTCCAGGTCATCCAGCGGGCCCTTTCGAAAACCACGAATCTCTGGGTGTTGTCTGACCCGCGCCGCCAGCACTTCTATTGTCAACGTGAAGAGCAGGGGGGACAACGGACATCCCTGCCGCGTACCTCTGCAAATAGGGAATTCCCTCGACGTAGCCCCATTGACCCTCACCCGCGCCCTCGGGCCCGTATATAATAATCTCACCCATTGTCGGAAGATAGGTCCAAATCCCAGACGCCCCAGGACGCCCTCCAGGAAGGGCCAATGCACCGCATCGAACGCCTGTTCCGCGTCCAAGGAGAGAAACCAATGAGGGTCCTGCCGGCCCCTTACCACCTGTAGCCAATTGTGCGAGCGCCTCAGATTCAATCTCGTCGCCCTCCTGGGGAGGAAGCCCGTCTGATCCAGGTGGACCAGGTCTGGGATCACCCGCCGCAACCGGAGGGCCAGCACCGTCGCCAGCAACTTCACCTCAGTGTTGAGCAGCGAGATCGGGCGGTACGACGTGCACTCCTCCGGCGGTTTTCCCTCCTTGAAAATCGGGACAATCGTGGCCAGTCTAAGATCCGGGGGGAGACACCCCTCTTCTCGCGCCCCCTCAAATAACGCCAGCATATGGCGGGCCAGAAGGTCCGCCGTTTTTTTAAAGAATTCCGCGGGGAACCCATTCGGGCCCGGCGCCTTCCCTACCCGCAACCTGGTCAACGCCTTTGTAACTTCGTCAAGCGTAAGGGGGGCCTCCAGCTCCTTGATGTCTCCATCTGCGAGCGCCGGTAGATCCAGATCCGTCATATACTGTAGCGCGTCCTCTTGCGAGCCTAGGTCTCGAGCAGCATAGAATGCCCGGAAGTGCTCCGCAAAGGCTTCCGCGATCTGCGCGTCTGAGTTCACTAAATTCCCCTCATCATCACGCACCCGTTCTACCCACCTGGCATCCCTCTCTTTTCTACTGAGCCACGCCAGGAGCTTGCCTGACTTGTCACCGACGTCATATAAGCAGTGGAGTGTGGCCAACGCCTGCTGTCTGGCTGCTCCCGTAGCCAGATCCCGGTACTGCCGCTGAGCGTCAAGCAACCGGAGCAGCGTCTCCCGCGCCGGGTCCGCAAGGTACTCCCTGTCCAACTGAAGAATCTGTCTCTCTAGCGCCTGCAACTCCCTGAGTCGTTCCCTATTGTCCTCCGCAATCCTATCCTGGACTCTACCCCGCATGACCGCCTTCATAGATTCCCAGAGGGTCACCGGCGACGACACCGAGCCCACATTGTCAGCTAGGCAGACTCTAACATCTGCCCGAATGCCCTTCAGCACCTTCGAATTCTGGAGGTCCCATGCTGAGACTCGCCACTGCCCCCTCCCCGGTACCCGGGGGGCCACTGTCACCAGAAGGGGAGAGTGATCCGAAAGGCCCCGTGCTTGATAATCAGCTCGCACCCCCTCATGCAACGTGTGACGCGCCATGAAGACATAGTCCAGCCGGGAATACACCCTGTGGGCCCCTGAGAAAAAGGAGTACTCCCGCCGTGTAGGGTGTAACCAGCGCTATACGTCCGTCAGGCCTAGAGTCTCCATCGTGGTGGCGAGGGCCGTCCGATGCCGATCCCTTCCCCTATCTCCCGTCCTGTCCACTGCCGGCGCCATTACATCATTGAAGTCGCCCCCGAGCACTTGCACCGTGTCGGATGTGGCAAGCAGTATTTCCGCCACGCCTTTTAATGTGGACGCCTGCAGTTTAGGTGGAGCATAGACCGATACTAACGTGTACTCCCTTCGGCGCCACACTCCCCGGACCCCAACGTAAGCTCCCAGTGGGTCTGTCCATGTCTGTGTCACTCGAAACGGGTTAGTTTTCTGGATCAGTATCGCCACCCCTCTTGAACCCTGAGTAAAGCCCGCATGTGCTAGAACCGTGTAGTGTCCCCGGGCGAGGAATCCACATTTAGTCCCCAGAAGGTGCGTTTCCTGTAATAACGCTACGTCGGGGCCGGCCCTCCTAATGTATGCGTTTATCAGTCCTCTCTTAATTTTGCTCCCAAGCCCATTGACATTCCACGTTAGGACTGAGAGCCCTCCCTCTGCCACACCTGGTGTTATCGTCGCGGTAGGCATTGCATTTCAAACCGTGTGTGCTGTCTTTGGGGTACCGCGCTGTCGGGCAAGCCCCGTGGTGCTGCGTGTGTGCCTGAACTGACCTGTCTCCCACCCCTCTGTGCCCAACCGTCCCTAACTGTCCCGTCCTCCCCCCCTCCCATCCCAAAGCAAACCCCAACTGGAAATCCCCAACACTCTCCCACTCCCACCCCCTCCCCACCTCCCACCCCCATCAGTCCCATTTCCCACAGGCACAGGACTGCTGGCGGAGTAGGCCTGTCGCCCTCCCTCGCTATCCCACCCGTCGCTAACCTATCTCGTGCCCTCTATGGGAACCGCACTAGACCGTCTCAGTCTACTCGACCCAAGTGCACCATACATCAACGACCAAATGGGAAGACTACCAAACGATATACCCAAACAAGAAAGAACAACCAAAAAACAAAAAGGAAGGGGTTGTGTGACCACTTGCGTGCTCCATCTGGCCAGAGCTGCAATCAAGATTGTCCGGTGCAGTCTCTCTCAGGAGTGGGAGTCTTGGGTGTCAGGCCTCCGCTCCTCCGTAGGATCGGGTGCATCCCGTTCTAGATCTCGGATCGCTACTTCCAGCGGGTGTATGGAACTCTGCGCCGTCCCCTCTCGTCTCGGCCCGTGGGCCGTGTCCTCGACGTCTTCCTCCGAGCTACCACTGTCCGCCAGGCAACTAAAGCGAGATCCCGGTACTCCAGCCCCTCCGGATGACGGGGAGTCCTTCTTGTGGCGATGCGGCGAGCCATCCTCCGAGTAGGGCGTTTTACGCAGCCTCTTCCCAGTTCTCCGCCCCGACTGTCCCCGGGATCGCCGGAGTGTCAGCTCCTTGGGGCGTGCTCCGCTGCCACTCGGCCGCACCCGGCCCTCCTCCCCGTCGTTGGGACGGTCGCCCGTCGTCGGTCGTGTCTCCAGCCACTGCCAAGCCTCTTCCGGGTGGGTGAAGAAATGCGTACCACCATCAGAGATCACCTTTAGCTTCGCCGGGAAAAGCAGCATGTATGTAAGACGGCGGTCTCTGAGCTTCGCTTTGACCGCGTCAAAGGCCCTCCTCTGTTTTTGCACCTCCTGGCTGTAGTCTGGGAAGATCATAATGTTCGTGTTTTCTATCCGGAGCGCCCCTTTCTTCCGGCCTCCCGCAAGATCAGGTCCCTGTCTGCAAAGTTGAGGAACCGGGCAATGACTGGACGCGGCCTCGCCCCCACCGGCGGCCTCACCAGGAGCGCCCTATGTGCCCGTTCGATTATAAAGCAGTTCGAGAATGGAGCCAGCGGGAACGTGTCTTACAGCCAGGTGCGGAGAAACATTGCCATGTCCGATCCTTCAATGCCTTCCCTAAAGCCAACAAAGCGAAGGTTATTGCGTCTCGCCCTGTTTTCTGCGTCGTCCACTTTCCATAATAGTTGGCGGTGCGATGCCTGCAGTTCCGCCACATCTCTGCGGAGGTGGGTGATGGTGTCCTCAGCCTCACTGATCCGGGTTTCGGCCGTCTGCACCCTCTCCGACAGGTTGCGAAAGTCCAGCGTGACTTCGGAGCCCACCTCACCGATCTTAACCTCCAGCGCCGCCCTGGATTCCTGAATGTCCGTCCTGGAGGCTTGTATGGCCTCCATCAGCAGCTCCGTGTCCGAACGCGCCGCCGGGGGGGGGAGGTGGTGCCCCCGTTTGCGTCCGGGTGCGGGTGAAGTCGTCCATCGGCCCCTGCCGGGCAGGCTTCTCTGGCGGGGCCTTCTTCCCCATCCCCGACCTTGGGCTCCAGTTCCCAACGGGCCCCCGGTCAGTAATTTGCCTCGTGGACTCTGGTGGGGGGCCCGCAACTTCCTCCGCTACCCCTGCCGTGCTCCTGGGTGGGCCTCCGTTGCAAATTCAGGCGCCGCGGACAAGGGGGGGGAGGGGAAACCAGGTTCCAGCCGCGCCGCTCCGGGCCGTTGAAAGTTGGGCCCAGGGTCCACCAGTGTCCCGGGCCTTCGACTCGCCGGGGCCTCAAACGGTCGCAAGGCCTGAGGTCTGATCGAGTGTCCCTCGTCGGCTGTCCTCAGCGGCTCTGCACCCGGGGCAGCCGGCGCAAGACAGTGGCACGCCTAGCGGATCAGGTGCCCCGCTACTCGCCTCAGAGGCCTGCCGAGTCCCTCCGCAGAAGCAGTCCGAGGCGGGCGCTGTCTCAGGATCGTCGGAGCACCGAGGGGAGGTGACATGCGTCCCAGCCCCCCCGCTCCAGTCCGTCCCGCCTCACCTGTGCAAACGGGCCCCCATCCGTGCATTTGGGGCAATCAGTCTGCCTCTGGTCTGTCTGCGCCTCCCTCCGTCCGGCCGCGGCTCCGTCCCTTAGGTCGCGGCCGCCGCCGCCATCTTGCCGCCTCCAGGCCTCGGTCACCCCTCGAGCAGCTCCGCGCGGGATCTGACTACCAGGCGCTCCGCGGGTCTTCCCTCCGCCACCGTGAATGCCTCCGGTCTCGGGGCATGAGATTCCCGTGTCCTGCAGACAGCCAGATGCATATAAAATCGCCGGATTCAGAGCAGCTCTGTCGGAGCTCTCGCGGAGCACGTCTTACTCGGCCATTGCGCTGGCCACGCCCCCTACTTACCTTATACTTACATGTAAAACACATATGCCTTTACCATTCATGCCTTTACAATGAAATTTGTTGTAAAGACATGCATGGTAAAGGCATATGCGTTGTAATGCCATGTGTTGTAATGGCATTGCAAAGGGATGGTACTTGCGTTGTGATGGCAGGCGTTCAAATGGAATATGTTGTAATATTTTCGTTGTTAGGGTTATTTCCTGTCAAAGAATAGACACAGTTGCAGTTTAAGACCGTGAACGAGAACTACCAAAAATAATTGCGGAAATTTATACCTATGTAGGTAGAGATACCTTAGGTACTCATCCCATTGAGCCACATTTAAAACCTAAAAATGACGCTGAGGGTTCCGTTAATGAAAAATCTGCAATGGAACAGAAGAAAAAGCAAAAAGACAAAGATATAAGATGGACTGGATCCACTGCTTCTCACAAATCCTGCAGTGGTGTTTATAACTTAAGGCCACAAAAAAATGTAAAAGCCTGAACGGTATCACTATTCTTATAGCCACTCTTCACATTCTTTTCAGGACACTAAAGGTAAAAGAACCGAAAGGGGGAAGCGATCTAGGTACCGAATAAAATAGGAGAACAGTAGGAAAGTAAAGAAAGTAAAGGAGGTGCAAGACTGACGTCAGCGTAACTAGGGAAAAGAAAGGATTTGACTCTAAAACCTCAGTAAAGAAGAAAAAGTAGCAGGACTTTCTAAAAAACATGTAGATTTAGCAGCTAGTCCTCCCGGGTGAGGGCGCTTCTAGACAGCACCGCAGAAGTCATGATAGTACATCAGACACTTCAGAAGTTTCTGGATGTGAGTCCAATTGATGACTTCATGCCGATCAAAACCCCAGATCAACATTTAAATCCTCCTGATAGGGTTTATAATTATAACCTAAAAATGCAAATTTAAGGAGACTTGCCTTGTATTATCAAAGCAGTCATTAGGGCCCAATTATCTGATCATTATGATATCATCCTAGCAGAAGGAGACTGGCCTCAAGCCTTCATTAGGGAAGCACCCCAGGTGGAGTTAATCATAATGGTGACCTTCTCTCCCACAGTACCTGAAGATATCAGCGAAATGTATGCTAGTGAAAGGGCCGTAAGACAAGCATCCGCCTTATATAGAATTCAAGCAGGGTGGGCCGAACACTCTGGTCCGCGTTATTTCCCTAAGCAGTGAATCACAACCACACGCTCACCCCTCTTTAAAACCAAAAGCAAAATGCATTATTAAAGCAATATTGGATCAATTGTAGTATCAAGGCATAATAGCACCTTGCATCTCATCCATGATTGCACCCCTATTTTCTATCCTTAAACCAGACACTTCTTATAGAATAGTCTTAAACTATAGAAATTTGAACTTGAACACACAAACATATCCAGTACAAAACGCTTATAGTACAGGTTTAATGATGATCCTGGTGTGGAAAAAACACAAAATGACCCTGGATATTTCCACTTGGTTTTTCAGTCAAAATATAGTGCCTGGAAGTGATAACCTAACCACTTTTAGTTTTGACGAAGTGCAGTTTTCATTGCGTCATTTGCCTATGGGCTATAAGAATAATCCTGGCTCGTTTTCAGTGCGAATCATGGAGATCTTGTAACCAGATCCTGAGACATTGTCATATATTGATGATATCTACTTAACAGATGATGACTTAAATCTACACCTTACCAGGGTAGATAGAGTAGCAACTTTGTTGACATCGCATGGTTTCAAAATTAATTTAGAAAAATTGAAGATCGCCTACCTGATGGTTTCTTTCCTTGGATATGAAATATCCATTGAGGGCAAGGGTCTAGCTCCAGATTTCCTTCATTAGTGCACTACCCTGCAGCCTCCTGATTCACTAAAAAAGTAGCACTACATGGTGGGGTTTCTTATCTTTGGACGTGCTTATTTGCCTCACTACACATAGAGAGTGATGTCTTTGTATGACCTGATTTCTCTCATGTTTTCTTCTAAAGAATGACTGAGCACACATACTGATATCTTGCAAGCCCCTTGTGCCGCTGGTGTGCACCACCGGCGCACTTTGCTGCCCCATATTTACAAGGACAGGAAAAGCCACCCTGCGTGGCTTTTGCTGTCCTTGTAAATACAGCCCCTTTACACACAGCACTTTGCGTGAAAGGGGCGTTACATGGGTGTTGCTGTGGGTGTTCCCACGCAACACCAATGGAACCTAACACATTTCCAGATTTACGAGAAATCGTAAACCTGGAAATGCGTCCGAATGCTACACCTCCTTAGGGGAGGCGTATGGTGGTGCAACAAGGAGAAATGTATTCATTTATCACCTCTTACGATTGTTTATGTGCAGGAAGGTGTCCCTTCCTGCACATAAACAATAAACCCCATGACACGGGCATCCCTGTACCCATAGTGCAAGGGTGCCTGCATTGGTGCATGCAGCTAATTTTGCGCCAGCGCAGGGGAGAGCAAAGGGATCCTTCATATCCTTGTAGATATGACGCATGCTTCTGCTTAGAAAGTGCTGCAACATAGCGCAGCCAAAGGACTTGCGTTGCCATGCTGTAGTGCTTTCTTATAAATGAGGCCCCAAATATTTACAACTGATGGACAACAAAACTAACCTAGTTATCAGAGTTTTAGCCAGTCACTATGGTTACACCCACGCGACCGACAATGAAGGACAGACTGTCCCTAGTGCCTACAAGCCTCATTTATTTTCCCTGGCTGAATCATAATTTGCTTCCTTTGAAAAAATCCTGAAAGCTGTTCAAACAGCTATTCTAAAGAAGCACCCATTAGCACAGGGAAAACATATAATTTTTGCCTCTTTCGTACCAGCACTAAAGGCGACCACAAAGGCAAGCATTCCTAATGCTCGTGCTCTACACCGAAGATAGGTACAGTGGGACTCTTCTTTAAGTGCAGTGTATGTAAAGTTTCAGTATGATCCCTCCCTTCATACACAAGCTATTCTCCAATAAGAACAGGGAACTGTACCAACTCTAGGTATTTTGCCTGTCGAGTCTTATCAGAGCATCTTTTACACAGATGGCTCTGCCAAAACTGCAGTAGGAACCAAATGTAAGTACTCCACACCCTTTACTAGGTGCTAGGTGTTGTGAAGGATGGTGAGTTCATCCCACAATTCACCCACACCAAACTCTGACAGTGTTGCACAACATGCAGAATTACATGCCCTGATACTTGCAATATAGAAGACTGACTCATCAGTTCCCACACTCATAGTGTCTGACTCAGCCTTCTGCGTGCAAGTTTACGATGTTAATTTACAACACTGGGAATTAAATGGATTCAAGGATTCAAAGAGAAACCCTAGAAAAAAACAGCTTTGGGGAAAGGTAGCTATCTTACAAAACAAGCTTCCATTGGTCCATGTGAAGCACACTTTGGGCCATCAGCATAGTGGGAATCACGCTAACGGGAATTGAGCAGCTGACCAAGTGGAGCAAGCTCAATTCAGATTGCCCAGGTAGCAGTCTTAATTAGATTTCAAACAAAGATCGACACATATCTTTTTATAGCCATAAATGCAACCAAACAAGCTGGGAACTTCCTGTAGGTTTTCCTCCCAGATACGCCTACACCCTTAGTTTAGATAAAATTCCACTAGTTACAATACCAAGAGTAGGAGACAGATAATACCTAATAATCTGTCTAAATTAGAATTAATCAAAGAGGCACATGAGGGGTTTACCTCCTCACGTTTAGGAATAAATGCAACTGTAGCGATGCTACAGCATCACTATTGGTGGCCTAGTTTATATAAACAGACTAGAGACTATGTTAGACAGCATGACATTTGTCCGCAGATTATACCCTCCACTGTCAAAAGACCTTCGCCAGCTCCCCTCATTATCTGAAATATTCCCTTCAGGGTAATTTATTTGGACCATATCGGTCAACTAAATGTAGCTAACCGATATAAGTACATATTTGTAGCTACCTATTCATGTTCTCGACCCCTTTTGGTTTGGCCACAGAAAAATTTAAATGCTTCATCAGTCATAAAAGATTTGCAGTGCCTAATGTCAATGGGGGCAGTTCATTCATTTTATTCAGATAACCGTCCTGTGTTTGCCTCCATGGCTAACAGGGATTCAATGTCTGCTCTGGGCGTTGGTCTGCAATTCAGCTGAATAGCACTGTGTTGTAGAGTGGGCCAATGGCATGATTAAACAAGCTTTGACTGCTACGGTGTTAAGCTCAGGTCTTAGTTGGTATCAAAATCTGTATGGAGTTCAGAGAACATTGAATAACTTGCCTAGACGAGTATGGGGAGGATGCACTCCATACAGGGTTTTCTTCAGATTTCTTAAGTATGTGCCTGGATTTGAGAATTCTGGGAAGGTGGTGGATGAAGATAAATTTGACTTGGAGAAACGTTTGAATGTGTTACTGAGTATCCAAGAAGTCAGTGGCAAGCTGTCTAACACAAATCACTCTGATGCCACCACCTGTGAGAAGAAGGTAATTACTGCTGCCGATGGGTGGGTGCCAAAGTTTGGGTCCTAGTTAGGTAGAAAATCCACAACAAGCAAGCTTTTGAAACATCCTACCTACCTTTCGTCACTGTTCTTTGGGTAAAAGGCAACACAACTGTTATCCTGCCTCTTCTGCTTGGATCAAGAAGAAACTGACAGGTGTCTGTCGACCAGATTAAAAGCATTATGTGGTTAATCCTCTACAGCCGGCCACTGAAGACACCAAGAAGCATTCAGAGTAGTGCCTTCCAGCCTCTCCCTATGCTTAATACCATGCCCCCTGAACAAAGCAGTGCATTTCTAACTTTACTTCCCAGCTGGGGATGGTTGAGTTCAACACTTTACACCAATCACTGAATGCAACAAACACAGCTGTTGCTGCTGACATGACAGTCTCTACCGCCCAATGCAGTTCCCTGATCTATTATGAAATTCCACCTGATAGGACAACATTTGAACTGGTAACTTTTTGAGAGTCCTGAGAGACCAACGAGGATGAAAATGACTCTGGATATTTCTCTAAAAACATGTCAATCCCTTTCGCAGTCATTTATCACCAAAGACTACTAAGCGCTGGTCAGTGGTTTCGTGACACATATATGATTCCTCTGTGGCCCTTTCCCTGGATCGCTTTGGGAACTTTTGTTTTCATCGTGTGGTTGGCAACAATATTTGTCATTCTACTGCTACTCAACGGATATTTTGTACCTGTAAGAACAATTTGCATCACCTGTAGTTCGTGAACTACAGGCCACTTTTTATCCCACAGAACCCAAGAGATTTCTATGCTGCAAATAATACAGCCCATCATGTGCCCGAGGGCATAGCCTGGGAGAAAATTCCATATATAAAATTATGAACCACTGAGATATTGCATTTTGTCTTGTGTGATAAATGTTTCAATGAATGATGTTATAATTCCCGGTTCTCTTTCAAATGTTTGGAACATTGACACTGTTAAACTAATGATGTCTAATTTCCAGACATATGCTACTTTGAATAATAAAGATCCTCTTTTGAATTCAACAACATACAAAGAAATATATTGCTATCATCACTAGGCATATTATTTCATATATGGGACTAGTTATCCTAGAGAAATACACAATTACACACAATGGGAACATTGTGAGGCTTCACCTCCTGAGAGCCATTCTAATTCCTTGAAGACATTCTTTCACTTTCAAAATGCTGATGGATCACACCCTTCAGCTTTCTATTTCACACAGAAGCCTAAGCACTTTCTGAACAACCTAATCACTACCAACAAGTTGATGTAATCCACCTAGTTTAGTCAAAACCTGACTATTCAAGGATACAAATATTGGAAAGCAAATGTTGATGAGAAAAGGATTTGGAGAACCAAGTTCATGGTAAAGAAGCTTCATTTCCGAGCCTGTATGATACCAAAAGGAATGATAATTCTAAACAAAACTATCCAGCAGACTACTTGTCTCGGATTCAGATGAATGACGGTTTTAAAGAAACCTTCTATTCTAAAAGTTAATCTGACAATGTGCAAAAATCGGAAATTCTCAATGAATATGTCTGAATTAGATGTAAATGATATGATGCAAAATGGAACCTATAATTCAACACCACTTTCTGTATTGGCCCAGAAGTATTGCCCTTATTGTTTTGTAATCCTAAAACATGCATGCAGGATTTTCTTTTCAACCCTCCTTCACCCAAACAACCACTTTGATCCATGTTACAATACACAAACACCTGTAGTGGTTACCACATGTAGGCAAATTATGCCAGAGATAGCTGGAAAACTCTTGTCTACCAGCTGTGAAGAAATAGTTTTCCTCCCTTCGTGGAAATATGGATTTTTCTGACTTTCTTCTGGGAACCCATCCTCAAAGAAACAGAAGATCCCTTGCCACAGAAATATATGCCATCTACAATGCATTAAATAAATATTCTGAAAAAGAAGTTGCAGAAAGAATTAGCCAAATAGATCAGGATAACATCCAAACAGTTTTGAAAGTTATTGACAATGCAATGCACAATGGTATACAGGGTCGATGGCCCCTCACCCGCATTTCAATAGTAGGGGGGCCTGATCAGAGAGAAACCATACCTGGTAGGCCACCATCACGACATTGAGGGCACCCTCATTGGTGAGGAGGAAACTGTGCAATCTAATATGTTCTCTGTGAGTACGGGAATAACAAGAGTACTCCTGCATCGCAGGATGAAGCTCCCTCCATATGTCTACATATTGAAGCCTTTGCATGACTTCACGCAAGCCAGAAACCATGTGGGGTTTCATGCCCATTCTGGGTGGGTGGTGGTCCAATAGCCCATCTAGAACACAATTGAAATGCCCCGCCCAAATAATTGACAATCTTGCATATGGTAATATTCAGTTTATAGAGAGCCAAAGAATTCTCCATCGTCAGTGATAGGAGCATAAGCATTAAGCGTACACAACTCTTGTCCATCTAATATACCATGCAGCAGTATGTACCGCTCATCCACATCTGCGAACTGCCCTTGTAACTGGAATGGAACCCCCAGGGCCACCCATATAGACACTCCCTCGGTGCGATCCTGGTCTGGCATTACCTCCCTCCGAGAGTGCATGCCGATTGAGCGGAGCGGAGTAGCAAGCAGCGAGAGGAGCGAGAGAGGAGCGGGAGCGGCTGGCGGCTGGTTTCCTGGCTGGTTTTCCCGGATTGCTGCAGATTTCTGCGGGTGCTTCGATCGATGCAGCTCTGCTCCCACCAAAATACCTGCCAACAACGAGATTCTGCCGATTCTACCGATGAAATAAAAACTGTGAGTGCGGGCTGAGTTGGGGTTGGAGCCGGAGCTGTGGCGATATTTCTTGCTCTGCGCTCACAGGGCAACTAGGTTGGAGGTGCGCCTGTTGCTGGGATCTGTACAACCTCCGAGTCACGCTTAATTCTCGCTGGAGTCACAACAATTACTTTCAAGGCTGGTAAAATTAGCAAAAAAAAAAAAAAAAAAAAATATATAAAACATAAAAAATTAGCACTACTAGTACCATCAATTTGGATAATAGCCAACATAGTTAATACCCATTTTTGACAACAGCACGAAGCATATCTTATGACTGGCAGGACGAGCGCGCGCATGAACTGAGGAGCAGAGCAGTGGAGCAGGAGCCATTGCCTGAGCCGGAGTGGGGGTTAAACTGCTCTGTAACTCCCCCCAGACAAATACACCTACGCTGCCATTGATGTCATTTTCACCACAGCCATCGCCTTTATCATCATCGTCTTTACCCTCACCTTCACCTGCACTAGAAGCAGAAGCAGAAGATCTCTGTGTAAAGACCTCTGGGTAACGGCAGAGAGCGATAAATACCCCTACGCTGCCACTGCTGCTATCTCCACCACCGGCATCGCTCTTACCATCATAGCCTTAATTCTACCCTTACCCTCACCTTCACTAGAAGCAAAAGACCTCCGTGCAACGGCAGGGAGCCAAGGAAACGGAGAGGTCGGAGGTTGGAGTTGGAGTTCAAATAGCTTTTGATACTCAGCTACGGATTTTTCAGAGTTATATTCTTTACTCTGACTGAGGTCTGGACTGTAGGCTCCAGTTCACAATAACAGAACGAAGAACGAGGCAACCGGCCGTTGGTCCACTGGTCAGTGGCAAAGGATGAGATCAGGCAAACAGAGATCCTTAGCCCCGCAAAAAAAAAGGAAACGGAGAGAAAACCTAGAGTTTGCGAGCCAAGAACCAATAAGGTCTCTAATTTCACTGCCAAGTACTCCTGGCGGTAACTCAGGCATGGCGGCCTTGGGCGATGAAGGATTAGATGCAGCTTTTTCAAAAAACTCACAACCGAAAATAACGTCTAAATTTGCCTTTTTGAAAGACGCTGGCTCAGCTGTTTTTTCAAGCAATATGAAACTAAAGGGGCTCCCAGCTCCGTTAAGCCCGATAGTGTCTATCATAAAGAGATCTACTGGAGGATGTAATAACGGTGGCGAAACTCTAACCCAAGGATCATGCACCAACACCCTAGCACTGCCCCCGTTAGAAGAGGGAGGCCTTATCCATCCCGAGTCGATAAATTTGGACACACCTGTTGGACCTACCCAGGGAAAAGTCCTTTTTAAACCCACAGGTTTATTAGCAGTAGAATCAGCACAATCAGCTCAGTCAGAGCCTACGAAGAAGTATACCGATGAACTCGTCGGAAGCACAAAATGCTCCTCCTCAAGAACCAATTTACTAATTAAAACTCCTATTCACTCCAAGTCTTCTCTGGGTTGCAACTATCCTGAACTAACATCAGAATCTGTCCTAAGCCCTACATCAGGTGTTAGCTTGGAGGGGAGCCAACATACAAACATATTTACTCCACTATTACCAGCATTACAAGCATTATCTGCTTTGGAGATGGAAGGAAAAACAGTTTCAGAAAACAGCTCTCCTCAAAATGTGAGTGGGCAAACCTTCTTGCATAGCAGCCAAGCTTTGGAGAGTGCTAGCGCGGTGGAGCGCAATCTCTCTCTTTTCAACACCAATGAATGGGACAACCTAATGTTTCCACATACAAGGGAATTCCCTATTTATTCTCAACCACCGCTACCCCCAAAAGAGGATCCAAAAGAAACTCCTGGGCTAGAGAAAGCATGGACAACAGCTTTGGAAATCTTGCAAAGATCAGCGGATGCAATGAATTTCCAAGCTGATAAAATGGATATTCAGATCAGCCTTCTGGATACACTTGCTACATATATAATCAAAATTGATGAGAGAATCCTGAACTTGAACAACTTGATTAAACGGGCACAGGAAGATGGGGAGTATCAACAAAAAGGCTGTGGCTGCTCACCAATAATTTAGAAATTAGGATCCCTTCTTGAAACGATGGGGAACTTACTGGCAGACTTAAAAGGATTTGCATACCTTAAGGTATCATCCCCGAGCTGCAAAAGACAAGACCTGACACAAGTAAATAATGATATGGAAACAAATAGCCAAGGAGGGAGCAGGGACGCGTTAAACCGTTCTCTCCCACCCAAGGTTACTTTAGCGATTGCGAGCCCAAAGAATAAACAACAACAACAACGTCTAGGGGAGGACAAAGTTTCTATAGCTTCCAATACTTCTCCCTCCTATCAACAACAGGCCACGATTGCGAGCCCAGAGAATAAACAACAACAACGTCTAGTGGAGGACAAAGTTTCTATAGTTTCTAACACATCTCCTTCCCATCAACAACAGGCCATGGCAGATCAATCTGGCAATGGGAAAAGACAAAGGAAAAGGAAGGGTCGAAACAAGATCAGCAGGGCGAGAAAGGGCCTGAGTCTTTATCCCTTGTTCAATAATTATAGAAGGCCAGCAAGCACAGTCCTCGATAATCAACTGGGTATCGACGATCCCGGTGACAAAATAGAGGTTCAATTATTTACCTCAGGAAGACATCAAAAAAACAAATCGGATTTATGGGATGGAGCTGAAAATAAGGAGCTAGCCACGATCGATGAGGTCAACACAGGCCCAATAGAGGGAAACAAGCAAAAGGACTTAACCATCTTGAAAGGCACGCTCTCTCTAAACTCAAAGGAAAAAAAAAAAGGACAATAGCCTCAAGTCCTAGTGTCCCTCAGGACTTACCCTGTTCAAAGTCTTCGGATAGCCAGGCTCCTCAATTCACTTCAAGTAAAGGCCGTACAGGCCCTTACCAGTCGGAGGGGCCATGCAAGAATGAAGAGCTGACAGAAACCAGGGGAAAAAACTCAAGTAGCCCCAGCGTACAAACCAGTCTATTTCCTCTGCCGGCCCAGAATGCAAAATTGGGCTGCCCACTACAAAAAACAATAGGAGATGCCCTGCATTACGCGGCTGTTGGTCAGGGGAGACTAGTAGAAAGTCAAGCAGGTTCGGCTTACAGTGACAACACAGCCACGCTCCTTTATCCGGAGTACAAATCAAAAGGTAGCTGGGACATACTGAATCGAGGGAATATAGTTCGACTGCTGAAAGGCTTGGATCCATCAAATCCAATTACTTCGCAGGACATAATCTCTATAGAATTTATCGCTCCTAGCACGGGACAATCGAACGAAAGTACAAAGGTCATTTGGAGAACGCAAGAGTTAGCGGACAAAATCCTGCAACAAGCGGATGCCTTTAATTCATGGGGTATTCTCATTCAACCTGGTAGAGATCCAGGCTACCCACATCCTTTGTGGGAGCAACACGGCCTTGGAATCCCAAATATAGGAAAAAGTGCGGTATATTCCGTCCTGAGGGGCGCCCGAAACCAAACTCCTCCTCCTGATGCAAACAACGCAAAAAACCAAGGAGAAGAGATCAAACTCAAAGGGGATGTAAGCAATGCAGATTTATGGTCCTGGCTTGCGGGTGCTCTGAACTCCACCAGGCTACTACGCTGACAAGACCATCGCCAGCGGGGATATGACACCAGCCCGTTAAGGATCTGCTCGTGGAATATAAACGGGCTAGCAAGGAAAATGGAGGACTCAGCTATAATTGCTTACTTACAAACGTTTGATATCATACTCCTACAGGAAACATGGCTACCGGATCCACAGGAAATCGAAGGTTACAAAAGCCACCATATCCCAGCCCAGAAAACGAAATCTACTGGAAGAGGCAGCGGTGGCTTAGCAATATTCATATCAATCAAGAATGCTATTATATCATGGGACCTGGCAAATGATTCTCTTTCTCTGCAGATGGTTGGAATTACATTTAGAACAAACAAAGGGCAGCCTAGGGCATTAACTTTAATAAATGTCTATGTTAGACCAAACTCGGCGGCTAGACAAGTCTTTTCAGATGAACTAATTGAGACCTTAGTGAGAATGAAGTCAAGCCTGGAGAACACGGATTTCATCCTATCAGGCGACTTTAACATGTGGCTTATGTCAGATTCACATGGCAGTGAGGTAACCCTTGCTCAAGAAAATGGGTGGTCCATCCCAGCACAAGTCCCTCCCACATGGCAAAAAGAAGATCTAAAGGGTCGTTCCTTACAAATTAACTTGGAAAATCTTGGGCTAAGGGCTCTAAATGGGCGATTCTATCCCGACAAACCTCCAAGCCCTTCATACTTATCAAAAACCGGGGCATCTTTGATTGATTATACCTTTGTTAACCTCGGTCTTTTACAATACATTTCAATTTTTGGATTTAGTAACATCGTGGGGAGCGATCATAGACCCCAAGAAATTCTGATTAACATCAGCTCACAACAGCATGAAGAAGTAAGGGCACAAATTCACGAGAGCCACACAGTGAATTTAAAACGTATAAAGTGCACGGCTCTAAACTTACAGGAGGTCTCCACCGCAGCCAAACAAGCCTACGAACAAGGATGTAGGGACCCAAAGGATATAATAGCATACTGGACGACGTTTGTAATAGCACTGACAGCCAAGTTTGCTAAACAAACCAGGCAAAGAAAACCACATGATAAGGAAAATTTAACATTTTCAAGCACAGTACTCCGACCAGCAAAGAAAACTGTGAATCAACTATGGAGGAAACTTAAAAAAAGGCCATCGGACTCAGAAACATTAATAAAGCTGAGAACAGCACGCAACAATCTCAAGAAAATCAAAAGAGAACTTCAAAGGGAAAACTGGAATTCGTTCTGGGCCAAATTATACCAAGATATCAAAGCGAACAACTCGGCCAGGTTCTGGCGTACCATTAATGGCATTGGTGGGAAATCCACAAAAGTGGCAGCTTCAAACATCTTGGAGTCGGAGTGGAGCTCTTTTCTGCATTGCCATTTTTGTGCCCATTCAGTAGTACCCAATGAACAGGGACGAGAAAATATGGTGGACGCAATAAGAAATGAAGTTCACTCGTCCATTGGGCTGGCCAATAACAACATCACAGTCCCTCCTCTTACCGATCCAGATCCCGCTCATCCAACAAACAGGACAACACCAAGACTCTCCCATTTAATCAGCACTGAAATACTAACAATTCAGGAGGAGGACATAGTAAAACTGATCAAAAAGGGCAGGCAAGACGGTGCCCCCGGCCCAGGAGGCATTCCCCCGGCTTTGTATAAAGAGGATCCAGCTTTTTGGGCATCAAAGCTAGCTCCTTTGTTCTCTTGTATTTTACAAAAGAACATTATTCCACCCCTTTGGCATGGTTCGATTCTGGTGCCAATCTTTAAAGGAGGAAACAAGCAAGCCCCTGCGAACTACAGACTGGTCGCACTCATTGACAATGAAGCAAAGTATTTCGCAGGGATACTGTTGAATTCACTACGGGTTTGGGCGGAGGAAAATCAAGTAATTCCGCCAAACCAAACAGGCTTTATGAAAGATACAGGGACAGCAGTCAACCTCTTGTCACTGTCCTGTTTGATAGATCAGGCAGAATCTAGCAAAGGATCTCTTTATATGGGATTTATCGATTATAAAGCCGCATTCGACAATGTCAACAGGGCAAAGCTCTGGCAGAAACTCAACAGTCTGGGCATACCAAATGATCTATTAAGAGCCATACAGATGCTGCACCATGACACCTGGGTCAGGATCAAAATTGGGGACGGATCAAGACTGTCTCGTCAAATAACAACATCTAGAGGCCTAAAACAAGGATGTGTCTTGGCCCCCACCCTTTTTAATCTTTTTCTATCAGACCTTCCTGAGGCACTAAATAAAATAAACTCCCATGCTCCTAAACTTGCCAGCTTTCGCTTGTCAAGCCTCTTATATGCAGACGATTTGGTCCTTTTAAGCAACACAAAAGTAGGTCTGCAAAGATTAATGGATGCAGCTGCTGAGTATTCAATACGGAATGAGCTCCAGATAAATAACAAAAAAACAAAAATCTTGGCGGTGCGTCCTGGCAAGCCCCGGAAGATGGCTTGGTTCTTAAATATAGTGAGAATTGACGAAGCACCTTGTCAAAAATATTTAGGTGTATTTTTTAACAACAACGGTGGCCACAAAACTCAGCTAGAAGAGCAGAAAAAAAAGGGAGTAGCACTTTCTTTTGCTCTCAGCTCCATCTTTAAGAAATTGTTTGGACCAACACTCACCCCAAATTTACAGACAGCTCAGGCAAAAGTCATCCCCACCCTATCATATGGAAGCGAGGTTTTAAAGGGGCGGGACAGTGGCAACTTGAACACAATTATTGCAAAAATTTTTAGAACAGTGTTTAAGCTTCCAAAAAACACCTCATCAGCACAGATCAGGCTAGAATTTGGCATTAGCAATCAAACTCTGGCGAGACTAATGAGTTTTTTAATAAACTGCCATAAACTAAGGTCATCAAAAGCCGGGAGTCTGGCACAATATCTTTGGTCCAATATATATACAAACCAATGGCAGTCGGGGCATGCATACTGGGCCAAAGGCCTGGCAACTTTGAACCTAACAGAAGCATGGGATTTGCAAATCAGCCAAGGCGAATTCAAAAGATTGGCAAAAATAAGCATGAAAAAACTTTCTGTAGTAGAGGACAAATCATGCCTCGCAAAAAGGTCACATGGATGGCTAACCCTCAACACGTACTCCAAATTGTCTTCTCAGGGGTACCTAACTTTACCATTCTCGGCACATACTAAACTTCGTTTCTTAAAACTAAGACTGGGAGAACTCAACCTGCTTTGTCATCTGCCGAAGTGGAAAAGAGATCAAACACAGCAGTTATGCCGCCTTTGTGGGAAACACAGAGAAGATATAATCCATATTCTCTGTTTATGCACATGCCTGATGCAGGATAGAAGGTCCCTCCTAAGGAAAATTTGGAACAAAATGGAAATCAGATCCTGGAGAGCCGCAGTTTTAGCAAGTTTCAACTCACATAACCCGGAGCTAAATTACGCCTTAGTCAGGTTCATGGAGCAGGCCGACAAAAGAATAACGAAAGGGTCAAAAAATTGAAATCATCATCATGGACTTAGCTGGGTGGCTGTTCTTGAGGGGCGAGGTTAAATGAACTTGAAAGCACCCCACACCAAAACTTTGCAAAAATTTTTTTTATAGAATTTTGAAAATGTTTTAGCAAGAGCGAAAGGAGAATGGACTCCGAACCTGAAAGGCTGCACTTTTAGTCACTTAATGCACTTTATTGATTGCACAGAATGTCATTTTAAGAATCAGTACAGTCTTATGGTAATATCGCAACCTCTTAAAGTAATTAATTAAATCATTTTTTTTTTTTTTTTTACACAAAAAACGTTGCCAATCTATTTGGGCTTATGTTATTGTATAATGAAGTGGAGATTGCAAAGGTCATTTTAACTAAGCAATAAAGTATTATTATTATTATTATTATTATTATATAGACACTCCCAGGGCATAGGGGAAATAGGTGGAGGACTACAACTGCCCCCACCATTTTTTATGAAGTTCCTGGGCTTCAGCCTCCAAGAGATGCGTCTCCTGGGGGAATGCAATACGCACTCCTGTTTGTCTAAGATAGGTATGGATCCTGTATCGCTTTACAAATGAGTTCAGAACCCTCAAGTTCCGTGCTAACATTCGCACTGTCAGCCATTCCGAAAAACTACACCAGTCATGCTCACAGACCCTCTACCCACCTCCTGACACCCCACGGACCTCATGTCCCCTAATTCCCCCCAGCCCCACAAAATGTAATGTACAATTTCTGTTGCACAAAATGGAACATGCACTTAATTCCCAACTAGCACTTTTTCACCGACCCCAGGTAAACACCCCAAAACTCAACTCAATCAATCAATCAATCAATCAATCAATCAATCAATCAATCAATCAATCAATCAATCCATTTGTAAAGCGCACTACTCACCCATGAGGGTCTCAAGGTGCTGGGGGGGAGGGGTGCTGCTACTGCTCGAATAGCCAGGTCTTGAGAAGCCTCCTGAAGGTTAGTAGGTCCTGGGTCTGCTGTAGGAGGATGGGGAGGGTGTTCCAGGTCTTGGCGGCGAGGTGGGAGAATGATCTGCCGCCGGTGGTTGCTCTTCGGATGTGGGGGACGGTGGCGAGGGCGAGGGCGGCGGTGCGGAGTTGTCGATTTGGGGTGTAGAAGGTGAGTCGTCTGTTGAGGTATGCCGGTCTGGTGTTGTGGAGCGCCTTGTGTGCGTGGGTGAGGAGCTTGAAGGTGATCCTCTTGTTGACGGGAAGCCAGTGCAGGTCTCTCAGGTGTGGTGAGATGTGGCTGTGGTGCAGGATGTCGAGGATCAGGCGAGCAGAGGGGTTCTGTATGCGTTGTAGTCGTTTCAGGAGTTTGGCCGAGGCTCCTGCGTAGAGGGCATTTCCATAGTCCAGCTTGCTGATGACGAGGGCCTGGGTGACCGTTCTTCTTGTTTCGGTGGGGATCCACCTGTAGATCTTTTCATCCTGCTCGTCGAGATACGGAAACCAGATTCAGTCTCGGAGAGCTAATTTTTTGGCAAAGATTACCCTATGTTCTTCGTGGGCCACTTCAATCATTTTCTGCCTCAGACTCTTTGGAATCAGGATTCTCGACCCTCACAATATAGCTCCCTCTTGAGTTATGGACTGTTTTTCTTTGGCATTCCTGTATCTTTGATATTCACCCTCGCTAGTGAGAGGTCGATGGTTTTGGTTCCACAACTGATGTGATAATCTGTGCTAATGAAATGGCAGCTGGTGTGTTTGACTTTATGATAAAGTTGATATAAGTTTCAGCTGACTTTGTAGGAGTGATATAACCTTGAATGGGAATTTTGGAAAAGTAGTAGCAGGGTTCTGATCCTTTCCTGGATGATGCACAATGTTATAATTGTACTCTTGTAGCTGTAGTCCCCAACATTCAATGAGAGGCGGCATCTTGGCCTTTGGATTGCCAAACGTTGTTATTAAAGCTTGTTGATCAGTTTCCAGCATTAAAGGCTTTCCATACAGGAATACAAGGAAGGGTTCACACACCCATACCACGCTAAACCTTTTTTTTGGGGGTTGAAAGTAAGCACGTTCAGGTTGGTACAAACTCCTACTTGCATACACCATAATATGCATTCCAGCAGTCGGGTGTCCACTGTGCTGTGCAAGGATAGTACCCAACCCAACTGGGCTAGAGTCAACAATAACCTCTGTATGAAGTTTGGGATTGAAATGTCATTTCAGTAGCTTTCCTAATGGCTTGTTTGATCTGCTTAAAACTATTCTCACATTCATGTGACCACTGAAATTAAGCATTCTGTTATATCCTGAGTGCTACATTTAACTGTAATCAGCCTAGGTCTTCCTAGCTGCTCAGCCAGAGTGAGAGATGGTAACGGAATGTTGGTGTGACTTTGATGAATGGAATGCCTGGGTGCCTGTGTGGATGTGTGATGACAGTTGGAGATGGGCTGAGCAGCTAGGCAGGCTGCTCCTGGTGGGGCTGTAATAGGAGCTGAAGTAGGGGCTGATGTAGTGGTGCAGATCAGTGCTTCCGAATCCCCTCTACTTCCACGGACGGAGTGATTTCACAGTCACACACACACATACAGATCTCACGCTGGTGGGGCCCATAACACCAACATTCATCCTACCACTCTATCCGTGCCATGTATAAGGGAAACACCTTTATTTACCTAACCAATCTGCATGTACCCTGAGGTCAATGAGATCAACTAGTTGCTATAGATCTGGTGATACAATTAAACACTTTACATATTCAATAAAACTTAACAATAAAATAACCACCCGACACAGTAATTCAAACAGAATATTGTTTATCTAAATCAATTTGTAAGAAAAACCAATTAAATGCAAGATCATTATTTTCCATATTTACCTATTCTGGCTAAAAGTCGTTTTCTAAGTCAGAACTGGTCCTCAGCAAATAGTTAAAGTTTTCTAGCCGTCATGTAGAGTCACCGTCCTCTCCGTCAGCGTAGGGACCTCTGATCATTGGTTCAAGAAGAAGTGGCCCTAGACCTCTCTAGCCTACTAATATTTATACCAAAATTTACATTCCAAATGTTGCAAACATAACTTTCAAAACATTTGATTGGCGGAAAATTTGTCATCTTGGTACATTAAGTTACACCATTAAATTTTCTCATGTATTGATAGTTTCAAATTCTGAATAGAAATTAGAAGTCCATAGCTAATTCGTTACTTCTACGGATGTCTCCTCAGGATAAAATGTATCTCATCCATGGGACCATTATAAGTTCATCAGGTCAGATTTTAAAGTTGCAACATTTTCTTCACTTTCAGGGGCATCTGGCATCACTCCCAGATTTGTCGTCATGTACATGGCTTTTCAGTTCAATCAGAGGACAGGGTCGCAGTCAGCGCAAAGCCTCTTTTCATATTTTCATCTACTCGAATGCACGCTGCTGGTGGTGGCCATTTTACAGCAGGCCACAATAGTCAACTTAAGCGAAGAAAACACAAAAACATAATTACTACATAGAAATGATTATACAGTGTTTTTCCCCTGCTAATACCCTTATGTGTATGTATTTATCTAGCCATTTGCGACATCAAAAGCCATTAATGCATATTTATTATAAGCGCAAAACATAATAACATCACATAAGCAACATCTATACTGTCAATTCGCTTCACCAACTTAGTTCACTTATTATTTTAGCCATGCAATTGCATTCCCACGTGTAATTCTTCTGTTAATAAGGTTGGTTAGATAAGACTCGACAAATCTTTAGTAATTACTAATTAATCAGTAGTATTTTAAATAATGACATACGAAAATGAAACAGGTATTTGGTTTTATATTAAAAACCCTGCTCCAGCAATCCCCCCTTTGGTGATATTTTATCACCACAAAATCAAAACCCAAAAATCTATTTAATTTCCCCTTTTAGAAGAAATTCAAAATGTCTTCTTGTTCATTTTTTTTTTTTTTTTTAACTCTTGTTTCTTTATCATCTTCTCTTTTTGTTTCTATATACATACTTTCCCTCAATTCTTCTAATTCTATTTCTTGTGGATCTCTTTCTGGTTTCTTTTGTCTCTTTTTAACATTTTCTCTTGTTATTTTCTTTTTATTTCTTCTGTATCTACAACACATACACCCTAATCTAAGAATTAATAATGCAACAATTACACACGTTAATGGAAATAATATCTTACCAAATATAGTACTACCTATTTTAGCTATAAAATTCTTAATAGCAATCATCTTATTAGCCATTTTAGTCCAGATACTTTCAGCTTCCAGTGATACTAATTCTTCATACAAATCAGTAATATTTTTGATATAGACCTTTAGATCTTTGCTTTCGTCAGGAATGTAAGTGCAACAATGTTGAACTTTAAGCATTCCACAGACTCCACCCTCTTTTGCCAATAGAATGTCAAGGGCTAGTCGATTTTGCATCGCCATAGCGCGTAAAGCAACCATTTCAGTATTTACCAAAAGAAAGCCTCCCGCGGTGCTTGTTGACAAGTGATCCACCACTGTTGACAGCTTCCGAATGCCATATGCATTCAATGAAATTCCCACTGCTGGTATTAAAGCTCCAAAAATATCTCCTACAATTTCTGTCCATGTTTCTCTTCTATAGCGTGTTAATGGATTAGTTTGTTCAACATTTTCTACTCTATCCATGTGAAAAATCTTTGGAAAGACCAGGCCAACATAACATGTGCCATACCAATGGTCAGGCAACCTGTAATAAGCCTTGTTCCCACAAATATAATACACTCCCGGGAAAACTGGATCTTCTCCACCTCTAAATCCCCATCCGGTTGCAATAAAGTATGTATCATGGCACTCACTAGTCCCTATGAAATAATAATCATACTGAGATTTCTTCCTGGTAATACATAGTTTACCTTTCTGTGGTGCATCTATAGCCATAGTTGGACTGGCTCCATTTTTCAACTCTTTTTCTTTCTCAATATCCCACACTGTTTCACTCATCTTATGTCCTTCTGCTTTCTTATGCATGTTCAACCTTCTTCTCTCAACCATGTCTAGGAAAGTTTTCTCTTCTTACTTCAAACTGCAGGTTAAATTGTTTCTAAAAACATATTCTAATGTCAATTCTCTATTGTCAACAAAAATCTCACCTAAAGTGTTAGCTTCTTTAGCAGGATTCAGTTCTTTATTCATAGGCAGTTGCCCAAGAATATTATCTATATTAGACATGTTATAATCTAATTTCCCTAATTGATAAAATATACTAATCAACACACTACATGAAATTCCATACTTATCCGGAAGGTGATGATAAGTCACTCCTTCTGAAACAGAGGCAGGTAATTGCATACAGACGTAGCAATCCCTTACATCCATTGTCCTTACATATTCGTACAATAATTTTGAAAATACATTACTAGAAAAATCATTAATAGACCTATCCTTATGTACATATACATTGCTTGTTCTAGTTGGAACTATCTTCTGTGAACTCTTCCCTATGTTAGTCATGTTCTCAGTATGTCCTTCTAAAGTGTCTATTGTAACTCTAAAAAAGACCAGTAGAGCAAGCACGCTCCAAAGTAGCATTAATAATCCTGTACAGCAGCAGCACATCTTGCACCATCTTTTCATGAAGGTACATCTACTTATTATTCTCAGTGTTAGCCATCTTATGACTTTGACCGTGTCTTTTGACTTAGCCTCTTCTACTCCACTACCGAACTTTTAGGGCAGCAAGTACCCACTAGATTATTACAATCTATTAGTTCTTAATTTACTTCTTCACTTTCTTCTTCAAGTGACTTCTTTGGATTTACTCAATTTAAGTTTTCATCATTCCTCACTCTTTCCTCCTCATCATCAAACTGTATTAGGTCCTGAACATCCGTTTCTTCTCAAATATCGGACAAGATAACTCTCAGGATTCCAACTGCTTCTTCTTCTTCAACCACTTTCAGTAAAGTCTCCTCTGGATGTCCTTGACTATCTGCCTCTTCTCCTTGTTCAGGCAGTGCCACATACGTCCATTCTGGTGACATACTTCTGGTTTGGTTTTCTGATTCTTTTAGTTTCTTCAGATCTCTTTGTTTCCTCTCCTTTCGTTTGGTTTTGACTTGACACTACGTTCACCTGTTCAGCTTTCGAAGAGTTAACTCGTGTCAGTCGAAATCTCAGTCTCTTTATCTTATTGGGCCAAAGATCTCCTTTAGCATTTCTTTTTTGTTTTCCCTCTTTACTGTTTCTCTCTCCAATCCAAGTTCTCTTTCTCAGAACTCGACCTTCATGTATCTCATTCTCACTTTCATCAGATTCTGTCTCAGTTGCTTCTTGTTCATCAACAATTTTCCCTCCTTCAACAACTTTCTTTTCTCCAGCAGTCTCCTTTTCCACCGATTGAGATTTCCCTACTTCTGTCCCTCCTCGGGTCTCAGACACGCAATCTTCTTGCTGTCTACTTGTCCCTTCACCTAGCTTGTTGTCGATGTTCCCTACACCTCCTCGGCGTTCTTCCGCAATCTGTCCCTCTCTTTCTTTTTCTGTCCCTTCCTCTTCAAGAATTATCTCAGATGGAACTTTTCCAATTTCCTCATTTGATTCAGGTGTTACCTCTGTGGGAATGTTCCTTTCTTTTCTTTCTTTCTTTTTGTGTTCTTCACTGTTAATTGGGACATCAGGCACTTCTTTAGAATCTGGACTTGTCTCTGAAGTTTGCAATGTTCTTTTCAGAATTCTTTCTGGTGGGAAAAAAGATTCTCCTGACTCACTTTCCCCCCTTTCAGGATTCTTTTTACTGCCTCACTGTCTGCATCATCACTGGAATCTGATTCCTCAAAGTATTCTTTTCCAGTGCCGTCACTTGGATTTGGAACTCTCAGAGTGTGACTTGCATGTATCCAATTTTTCACTCCAGCACACTTCACAGCAGTCGTTGTGGTCAGAACGACTTGCCTTGGCCTTCCCCACCTTGGAACCAGGTAGTTTCTTCTTCTGTGGACTTTTATTCTTACCCAGTCCCCTGGGCTCAGTTCATGGGCTGGTTTCTTTTCAAGTGTGGTGGCGTCTTCTCCAACCTGGTGAAACACAGAATGGACTCCGTCAGCCAGGCCTTTACAGTAATCCAAAATCATATCATCAGTTATAGTCATCAGCCTGTTGACTGGTGCAAACGCATGTCTCATAGCACGTCCCATGATGATTTCATGTGGACTCAAACCTGTTGTTCTGTCTGGAGTAGACCTAATTGTCATCAGGACTAGAGGCAAGACATCAGGCCATTTCATTCCTGTGGCCAGGCACATTTTGCCAATTCTGTTTTTGATGGTACCATTCATTTGTTCAACCACACCAGAAGCCTCTGGTCGGTAAGCAAAATGTAGCTTCTGCTGTACACTTAATGCTTCACAGATTAAACCCATGATTTCATTATAAAAGTGTCCTCCTCTGTCTGATTCAATTGTCACTGGGAATCCATACCTTGGGATGAATTCTCTTAACAGTAGCTTGGCCACTGTTATCCCATCATTTCTTCTTGTTGGAAATGCCTCTACCCACCTAGAGAACAAACAGACTACCACCAGAACATACCTTAATCTATTGACTTGGGGCATTTCGATGAAGTCTACCTGCATTCTGGTGAAGGGTCCTCCCTCTCTGCCTATTGTACCTAGGCTCACCACTGTTTTCTTTCCTGGATTGAATTGCTGACATATCAGGCATCTCTGACAGAGACTCTCTGCTATCAGCCTGAATTTTGCATTGTACCAGGTTTGCTTAAAGGCCCTCATCATAGCATCCCTCCCCAGGTGTCCCTGGCCATGATACATCCGTGCCATGGTTGACAACATGCTATTGGGCATGACTGGTCTTCCATCCCTATAGACCCACACATGGTCTTTTTCCCTTGGTGCACAACCTGCTTTCACCCAATCTTTCATTTCCCCATCTCCTGCCTCATCCTGCAACTGCTTCACTTCCTCCCATGTTCCCACCACATTAGTAAACATTAAGGAACAAGAAGACATTTCCCTTTACTTACTCCGGTTAATGGAATGATTATTCCTTACACAATATTGTGCTATGTCATTGGCAAACTTGTTCCCAAGGGTGACAAAGTCATCACCTTGACTATGAGCAGCACATTTTACAACTGCTAATTCTTTAGGCAGCTGTATCGCCTCAATCAATTTTCCAACCACTTCAGCATTCTTTATGGGAGTTCCACTTGAGGTCAGGAAACCTCTTTGTAGCCATAACTGGCCAAAATCATGGACAACTCCGAAGCCCTACTGGCTGTCAGTCATTACAGTCACTCTTACATTCCTTCCAATCTTGCAAGCTTTCGTTAGTGCTACCAATTCTGCCACTTGAGCGGATTTAACTCCTTTCAAAGGTGATGCTTCCACAACTCCTGAAACTATACACACAGCATATGCAGCACTCAGCATTCCTTCATCAGTTCTCAGACAAGATCCATCCACAAACAACACATGATCACTCTGGCAGATCTCTTATGTCTGGTCTTGGTTTTGTACAGTAATCAAGCACATCCAGGCAATCATGATCAACCTCATCTCTTACCCCCACACTTTCAGCATCTGGCAACAGCGTTGCTGGATTCACATTCACGCATCTCTCAAGACTCACATTTGATGCACCAAGAATGACTTTCTCATATTTAGTCAGCCGACTATGAGACATAAACTGTGTCCGGCTCCTTGTTAAAAGGATTGCCACATCATGAGGTACGAATACCCGTACAGGATATCCCATTATAATGCCCTCACTTTGTTCCAGACTTCTACATGTAGCAGCTACTGCTTTCAGGCAACCTGGTAAACCCACAGCTACTGGGTCAAGTGTCGATGAGAAGTACGCAATTGGTCTCCTCAGACGTCCATGTTTCTGGATTAACACTGAAAGTGCACATCCATTCCTCTCACTGCAGTACAGCTCAAATTCTTTTTCGTAATCTGGCATTCCTAGGGCAGGAGCTTCACATAACCTGTTCTTTAATTCTTTGAATGCTGCCATTTCTTCTGGGTTTAATTCCAATGGGTCTTTCACCTCACTTTTAGTCAATTTAATTAGTGGCTTGGCAATTAAGGAAAAGTTACTTATCCACTGACGACAATAACCAACCATTCCCAGAAACATTCTTACTTCTCTTTGTGTCATTGGGGCTCTCATCCCTCTGATGATTTTGATCCTGTCAATGGTCACTTTCCTCAGGCCTTTCTCAATATTATGTCGCAGATACTGGACTTCTTTCTTGCAGAATTGCAATTTGGCTGGAGATACTTTTAATCCTCCATCTGCCAAGTGATTCAGTAAAGCAATGGTGTCTACTTCACAAGCTTCACGTGTTTTTGATGCCACAAGCAGGTCATCAATGTACTGGACCAAAACTGAATTTTCAGGCATTGTTAAACTCTCCAGAGATTTCTTCAGCAATTGATTAAATATCGAATGGCTCTCTGTATACCCCTGTGGAATTCGGCACCATGCCAAAATTCGCTCTCCAAACCGAAATGCAAAAATCGGCTGGCTGTCATGATGCAACGGGATTGAAAAGAAAGCATGGCACAAATCAATTACTGTGTACCATTCTGCATCATGGGGAATCTGATACAAAATCACTGATGGATTTGGCACAATGGGACAGCATGACACAACAATTTTGTTGATTTTTCTCAAATCCTGTACTATTCTGAACTTCCCATTGGGTTTCTTCAGTCCCATTATAGGTGAATTACATGGGCTGCTCAATATCTCTCTTAACACCCCCTGCTGGATCATTTTCTCAATTATAGGTGTTATTCCTTCAATTATTTCAGGTGTCAGTCTGTATTGTGGGATGTTTGGGTAACCTATTCCATCCTTTACAGTAATTTTTACTGGATCTACATTTCTCATCAGGCCCACATCTTCTCCAGTAAAATCCCAAACTGCTGCTTTTACTGTCTGTTTTAATTCTGGGGGCAATTCGTCCGGATTGAACACAGCATATGTTCCAATAGCCTCACTTTCCCTATTATCTAGGGTCATTCTGTATAGGACATCCTGATTTGGTGTCTCAAAGGCTATTCCATCTGGGGTACAAAAAATAGTGCAATTCGTCTTGCACAGCACATCCCTGCCTAACAAATTCACAGGACTGGTGTCACACACCACGAACCGGTGCATGTCTGAGAATTTCCCTATTCTAACCCTTACTGGTTCAGTAAGATGAGTTTTTATCTGTGTGTTGGACACCCCAACCACTTGGATTGCTTAATCCGAGAGAGGAAGATTCTTTATATCGGCTGACCTGACAGTTGATCTCGTAGCTCCTGTGTCAACTAGAAAAGTAACACTTTCACCATTGATTTTTCCATCTACAAAAGGTCCTGCCTGGTCTATTTCTAGAGTTGCGCCAAGTACGCACTCTTCCTCCTCTCTTCGGCACCGTCAGCAGTCTCCCTCAGAATCACTTCCCTCATTCCTTAGCCAATATTGTGACACAGTGCTTGCACGTTTTGGCTTGTTTACCTGTTCTTCATTGTAGAATCCCGAATACTGGCTGTACTTCTGGGATCCTCTGTTTTGTTGCAACGGCGGTTTTGGCACCTGATTCTGCTGCTTAACAGCCTTCTGCTGTTGCTGCTGCTGACCACACCCCTCACTCTGCACCTGTGAATTCAATGATGGATTGTCATCGTTAGCAGACGGTGGATTCTTACACTCGGATTTCCAGTGCCAGTGCCCTAATTTTCCGCAGTTGTGGCAGGGAAACCTTTTCTTTGCTTCCTCAATATTGCCTTTCCCTTTTCCTGGGCCAAATCTGGGTTTATTTCCTGGATTATTTGCTTGTTTAACCAACTGTGCTTCCTGTCTTTCTGCAACTTTCACCTGTGCCCACATTGCCTTTTCTTTCAGTTTTCTTTGCTTTGCCTCAATCTCATCACTGAAGTATTTTGCATGTCTCAGGATCTCATCAATCTTTTTGCTCTGCCAGTCTACGGTATGCTGCCTTATCATTTCACTGATTTCAGGTCGCAAGCCATACACAAATCTATATACAAAATGGCTCAGATCCTTGTCACCCAGATGTTCATCTCCACTGAACTGTTTGAAAGCTAGTATTAGTCTTTCATAGTAAGCATGGACTGATTCTTTCACTTCTTGATGTGTTCGATCTATCTTAACCCAGTCTGTTTCTTTGGGAGGTACCTTATTTTTCAGAAAAGCCATAACCTGCTCATACTTTTTCATTACCTCCGGGTCTGGAGCTCCTGTCTTGGGATCTCTCGGGTATTCTTTAGTGGGCCAGTCTATGACTATCTTACATTCTGCCCACAAGTCTGCTGGTACAATTATATCAAACAGACTATCAGGTCAATCCACAGCACTTTTGACAATTTCACAAATCTGTCAACCTGTCTATACCACTCGACAGGCTTCTCTCTCAGTCGAGGGAAATCATTTGTAAATGACAAAATATCTTGTCTGGTCCATGGGACATGTACATACCCTCCTCCTGGAATCTCCCTCGTCGGATAAGCTGCCACTGTTTTCTCTTTTTCTCTCATAGGGAATGTTGAGTAAGTTCTATCTGCTGCATCTTCTCGTTTTTTATACCATCTATCTTTCCATTTCTCCACATCTCCCCATTTTCGCAGCAAAGCAATCATCTCCTTAATCTGCGCTGCTCGGCCTGCATTATTCAGATTCTCAATGTCCTTATCTGTAAAATCCACTCGGTAGGGCTTTTGTAAAGCTTTTACCTTGTCCATGTCAATTCCCATTTCACTGGCTATTCCTTTCAACCTGTCATGTGTGTTCTTTGCTCTCCATGTGATGCTCTTGCACATAAATAGTAATTCCCCATCCTGATGGTTTTTCAGCGTTTCTGTAGGAATTGTTCCTGCTATTAGCTCCTCCAATTCTATACGTAGTCTAGCTACATCAATTGCCTGGGATTCCTTTTCTTTCCCCTGCAAAACTTTCAGCCAATCATTCAAATCTTCAGCAGTTATCCCCATAGATTTTCCTGCACCCACTGGTTCTGTCACTCTTTGTGGTTCTAAAATCGATCCTCCAGTCATTCTGTTCCCTTCCACACAACCGGAATTCAAATCCAAATTAGTCTGCACATTCAACTCTTCTCCACATATGGTATGTCTCCACTGGTTATCTCCTGATCTCCACTGATTTTCTCCCGATCTTATTTCTGTCTGTTCTGGAGGAACAACCAATCTGTTACCTACATGTGGAACTATTAAACCACCTTCACCAGTCCTCTGCTTCTCAAAAATAGGCATAACCGGACCTATTGTTACAGGTACCGTAACTGCTTCAAGATTCTTAGGCAGTTCTCTTATTTTCTCTGTCAATTCAAATGTGGTTCTTGCTAGTTCTCTTGTCTTTTCATCCTCAATTTAATTTTCCCTTTCTCTCTCTCTCTCCGCAAAAGAACTACTGCTTTTCAACTCAGGGGTCGTAACTTCTGTCTTTATAATCCGCAGGGTGTCTCTCATTGGGGTAACTGGTGTTCCTACTTCTGGTTCTCGCCTATACGGGGTGGTCTTTTGTAGAACATCATACAAAAAATACTGTGGGTCTAGAGTTCTGTGTAACAAAAACTGATATATTAAGTAGAGTGAAGCAGAAAACCATCTGGGGCTTACCCAAAAAGTTAAGTTCCCATCACCCACCAGAGGTGGCTAATCATCATCTGGGAACTGTGGACTTAACCATAGAAGCCAACCACATAGGTGATTGTGGTGGTTGTGTGGTAGTCCCAGTCGTGGGTGCCAAAGATGGGGTGATGGTTTGCAGTGCAAAGCGTATGAAAGGAAAAAGTGCTATTAAAAATGGCTATCAAGACACAATCAATTTTATTCTGGTGCTGTTTTGGTGCCACTTTAAAAACAGTGCGTGGACAGCTTAACAAATAACTGTCAGGGTGTCGGTCTACATGTTTCGGCTACTGGACTAGGGAGTCCAAGCTCTCATCAGGACCATAATGACGCTACTGCAAAAACGTGTGAAAAGGAAACTTATATACACAAAAAAGGTTTAGGGTAAATACCCAATACAACCTGATTGTTCAAGTACGTTCCCATAAGGTTTTTACAGGGAAAGAGACCCGAAAATTTTAGGGTACGCACCTCGCCTCGCCTGGCATCCGCTCAGGACATGAGGCACCGCTCTCTCCGTCGGTACCCCGTCGGTACCCCGCTCTGGCAACTGAGTTGCCAGAGCGGGGTACCGACGGAGAGAGCGGTGCCTCATGTCCTGAGCGGATGCCAGGCGAGGCGAGGTGTGTACCCTAAAATTTTCGGGTCTCTTTCCCTGTAAAAACCTTATGGGAACGTACTTGAACAATCAGGTTGTATTGGGTATTTACCCTAAACCTTTTTTGTGTATATAAGTTTCCTTTTCACACGTTTTTGCAGTAGCGTCATTAAGGTCCTGATGAGAGCTTGGACTCCCTAGTCCAGTAGCCGAAACATGTAGACCGACACCCTGACAGTTATTTGTTAAGCTGTCCACGCACTGTTTTTAAAGTGGCACCAAGACAGCACCAGAATAAAATTGATTGTGTCTTGATAGCCATTTTTAATAGCACTTTTTCCTTTCATACTCTTTGCACTGCAAACCATCACCCCATCTTTGGCACCCACGACTGGGACTACCACACAACCACCACAATCACCTATGTGGTTGGCTTCTATGGTTAAGTCCACAGTTCCCAGATGATGATTAGCCACCTCTGGTGGGTGATGGGAACTTAACTTTTTGGGTAAGCCCCAGATGGTTTTCTGCTTCACTCTACTTAATATATCAGTTTTTGTTACACAGAACTCTAGACCCACAGTATTTTTTGTATGATGTTTGTTGATTGGGGATTTATACTGTAGCTGGTCTTTAAACCTATCCCTCGGACCCCCCTCCCACACTCTCCCTTCATGTGTAGGGTCCTTTTGTATTGAACTTTTGTAGAACATGTCATCTAAGACATCATCTTCAGACTCATTCGCCCCATTCCTCCTTGTTTCTACATTATGTTCTTTCTCTGTACACTTTTTCCCTTCTGTTTCCCCTGTAGTTCTTACAGGATATAATCCCTCAGTCATACTGGCATCTCGCCATCTTCTCATCCGATCATGATGAGTTTCACGATCATACTTTCGCCCAAACATGTACCGGTAGTTTCCTCCACTCCTCTGCTTTTCTCGCTCATGCATTTCATCTTCCCATTCAGTCAATGCCTCAAACTGCGTCGGCCTAGGCCGCGGCTCTAAATTCAGCATCCTCTCCTGTAAGTTTCTCAATATGGCCAGATTAAATGAGCCATGTTCCGGGAAAGCTAAAACTCCATCTTCTTTGGTGTACTTTGCCCAATTGTCTAACCAAATACAGGTATGATACCCATATTTTGCAACCATGTAGGATGCGGGGGTTCTTATCGGAGGAAGTAACTGTCCTTCCCTAGTCACAATATCCTTATCCTTGTCAAACCAGGTCTTAACCTTACTAAACAAGGATTTCTTTTTCTTTTCCTCAGCGTGGTAATACATTTTCTTGTTTTCCGCAACCCTTTAGTCTTTTCTACAACTGTACGATCTCCTGTCCAATTGCAGCAGGACTCACACTAACGCACCAATCCGGAGCGTTTACGTCATTGACTCAGTCCACGAATCTCAGCGCGACTCACACTAACACACCAATCCTGGAGCGTTTACGTCACCCTGTATGTTTCCCAATCCTTGCGCGGCATACACTAGCACACCAATCACCGTGCTTCCACCGTTCTAACCCACTGTCCAATCACAGCGCGGTCTTCCTGACGTCAGCAGTCGCTGCAGCAGCTTCTGCTCCCGTCTCCTGTCTCTCGTCTACCCCTCCTTTACAAAACTACTCGGTAGACTTTGTTTCAACTTCTACGAGTCTTGTTAGTTACAACATACAAACATCTCCATTGTCTGCTTCGCTAACCACGGAACAGCAAAAGACCTTTCCCACGAGAATTCCGCCTTTCCCGAGAGCAGCGCTTACCTCTGCCCTACTACGGAATCGTTACTTCCGTTGATAAAGTAGCACATCCCTCTACTCCATCCTTCTAGCAAGCACCCATTAACTGCTGTCTCTGGAATGCTCCTAAGAGTTTCACAATTAACCAGAATGCCTTCTCATTCACGCACTTTCACACCAGAAAATGTAGTACATTCACACAGAATCCTGTCTTTCCCGAGAACAGCGAACAGTCTGTCCTACTACAGAATTATATCACACGTTAACAAAGCAGCGCTTACCTCTGCTCTGTCCTTCTAACAAGCTCAGAGAATACCTATTACCTTTCTAGTGATAAGCGTTATTGGAATGCCAGTAGGATCCCTGATACCTAAGACCAGAACTTCACAGGTAACCTTCACTATCATATACACTTCTCTCACACAGAAAATACGTCTCTAATGGCAACACACAACCATGCTACCTCATCGAACCCAGACAATGCGACGCGCAACTTCAATTGTCACCCGTTTTCCCCTGTCTACATACAGGGCCAACAATCCCGCCTCTTCCGAGAGCAGCGCTTCCCTCTGCCCTACTACGGAACTGTCACCGACTTCCTACGTCCCAGAAGCCGTACACACTACATAAAACTCAATACGACTTCAACATATTGTGTTAGTACATATATCAATATCAATCAATAATCAATAAGCTTATATACACGCAAATTCACCAGATCAAGACAATAGTTAACCATCATTCTGCTACCAAGAAACTGGTGCAGATCAGTGCTTCCGAATCCCCTCTACTTCCACGGATGGAGTGATTTCACAGTCACACACACACATACACATCACACGCTGGTGGGGCCCATAACACCAACATTCATCCTACCACTCTATCCGTGCCATGTATAAGGGAAACACTTTTCTTTACCTAACCAATCTGCATGTACCCTGAGGTCAATGAGATCAACTAGTTGCTATAGATCTGGTGATACAATTAAACACTTTACATATTCAATAAAACTTAACAATAAAATAACCACCCGACACAGTAATTCAAACAGAATATTGTTTATCTAAATCAATTTCTAAGAAAAACCAATTAAATGCAAGATCATTATTTTCCATATTTACCTATTCTGGTTAAAAGTCGTTTTCTAAGTCAGAACTGGTCCTCAGCAAATAGTTAAAGTTTTCTAGCCGTCATGTAGAGTCACCGCCCTCTCCGTCAGCGTAGGGACCTCTGATCATTGGTTCAAGAAGAAGTGGCCCTAGACCTCTCTAGCCTACTAATATTTATACCAAAATTTACATTCCAAATGTTGCAAACATAACTTTCAAAACATTTGATTGGCGGAAAATTTGTCATCTTGGTACATTAAGTTACACCATTAAATTTTCTCATGTATTGATAGTTTCAAATTCTGAATAGAAATTAGAAGTCCATACTAATTCGTTACTTCTACGGATGTCTCCTCAGGATAAAATGTATCTCATCCATGGGACCATTATAAGTTCATCAGGTCAGATTTTAAAGTTGCAACATTTTCTTCACTTTCAGGGGCATCTGGCATCACTCCCAGATTTGTCATCATGTACATGGCTTTTCAGTTCAATCAGAGGACAGGGTCGCAGTCAGCGCAAAGCCTCTTTTCATATTTTCATCTACTCGAATGCAGGCTGCGGGTGGTGGCCATTTTACAGCAGGCCACAATGGTCAACTTAAGCGAAGAAAACACAAAAACATAATTACTACATAGAAATGATTATACAGTGTTATTCCCCTGCTAATACCCTTATGTGTATGTATTTATCTAGCCATTTGCGACATCAAAAGCCATTAATGCATATTTATTGTAAGCGCAAAACATAATAACATCACATAAGCAACATCTATACTGTCAATTCGCTTCACCAACTTAGTTCACTTATTATTTTAGCCATGCAATTGCATTCCCACGTGTAATTCTTCTGTTAATAAGGTTGGTTAGACAAGACTCGACAAATCTTTAGTAATTACTAATTAATCAGTAGTATTTTTAATAATGACATACGGAAACAGGTATTTGGTTTTATATTAAAAACCCTGCTCCAGCAGTGGGAGCTGGAACATGGCTGAACTAAGAATGATACTGTTTGGAACTGGAACCAATAAAGAAGACTTAGAAACTTACAACATGGCTACCAGTGTCTTCATGTAAGAGCACAACATAATTTTGGCGACGAGCGGACCTGGACCCAAGCGTACTCAAGGACTGTACAGAAACCCAGAGACTACAAAGAAACCAGTGTAACCAGCGCAACCACAAAGAAAAAAGAAAAAAAAATACATGAAACAGAATGGAGTAAAAGGCAAGCCGGCCCCACCAGTGTCCTGTCATCGGACGGCCCAAACCTGTGTCCTGCCTGATCTTACTCCATGAAATTGACCACAGGTATGGTCTTTATGTTAGGGTATGGATTGACTGTCTTTCACCCTACCACTTCCTTTTGAATCTGCCGTATGGATGTATCCACTGCGCAAAGGAATGTGGCTGTTCAAGATGTGAGTTGTGGTCCAACTCAGTGAAGTAAATTCACAGGTGCCTCACAAGAGCGGTGTGACTCTGCTAAAATTGGTAGCTTTAAGGCACCTAGAAAGTACAAGCAGCGTCAGTGAACAAGGTGGAAATATTGTGCCTGGAAGTTGTTATACGAAGCAACATGTTACAAATTTCTGGAAAATATCCTTACAAGTTGTTTACACCCACAAGTTTTGCTCCAAATTGGAAAGTCTTCTTCTTTAATATGTTTTTCTACAAGAGTATACACAGCATGGACGCAGCAGACGTCATGATTCACATGGAAAGTTGTCTTGCACAAATTCTGTCTACTGCCAGTGTTGAGCGCTACTTCAAAAACGTTGGATTGGTTTTAGTGCACCACAAAAGGTGTTTTTGCCTCGTTTAAATATATGCCCGGTTATTGGAACATTTGAGGCAATCTTAGTGTTGGGAGCTTGAGGAAATAAAACTAGCGCTGGGACTGATCTCGTTATCAAGAACTCTATGACTTCCACCTGAGGAGTTTTTCCATGGAGAATGTAGCGGTGGTTATTTGGCATGGATGTGAGTTTGGTGTATTTGATGCCGGCGATTTCTCTGCCGGTGACACTCCCAGCCATTTCTGGATTTTTGGCGTATTGGTGCAAATATGGGGGGTGAGGCAGTATAGTTATTTTTAATTGTCCCTGGCAGCCTCTCATTTTGGGCAGTTTAACCGCACTGGCGTGGTTTGAAAAAGGGTGCGCGTGTCTTGCTTGGCACGCTCTTACCTTCACGAGGATCTCCGAAGGTTCGTTGGATGTTATTCCAACTCTTCTGACGTCGTTTCAGCTTCATGGTTGTTTTTGGAGCATGCACGCGCCGTGAGCCACCCGGCGCACGTAACAAAACGTGCCGCCATCTTGTGTTTACAGGCGATCTACTGTGTGCCTTCGTTATTGCCATCACTCTATTTGCTGCCAACCACGCTGTTTTTCTTTCATCTCTACATAAAGTTTTATCTTGACGACAAGATCTCCAGGGACAATCCAGTGTTTAGGCGATCGGAGTAAGAACTGGAAACGGCGATCTTCGTCGCAGTCGTGAGGCAGTCACCTCATTTCGTCCATGAAGGTTCTAAGTGCACGGTTGTGGAGCAGGCATAGAGTCACGTTACAATATAGGAAAAAAATCCACAATGTATGGCAGTTTAGTGTGACACTCACCGGCGTAGGGCACAGTCTTCTGGTGTTCTACGGTGTTTAATTTATGTCGTGATGCCACAGTTGTTTTACGCTGTTATTAGTTGGGACGTCCTAGTCTCCTAGTGGGTGGACATCACAGTTTATCCCTTAGAAGAGGGGTGAGGTTGGGTTTTAGTCCCAGTTTGTGAATCCTAAGTGGGGGTATGTATGGGGATTATCTCCCTTATACCAGTGGGTGTAATTCCCAATTTATGTACAAGGGTACATTGTGTTTGTATGTCACAGCTTTTGTCTTACTTGATTGTTGTTCTGGTCTTGGTGGGTGTTTTCCCACCTCTATGTATTGTGGTGACAGTACATTTGTGGTTTTGGTTGTGATCAATGTGTGTAAGTCGTCTTGCGCCTCACATGTCGTCCTGTGTAAGTCGTCCTGCGCTTCAGATGTTGTATGTGTGTAAGTTGCTTTGCGCTGCACGTGTTGTCCTGTGTAAGTCGCCCTGCGCTTCAGATGTTGTATGTGTGTAAGTCGTCCTACGCGTCACATGTGGTCCTGTGTAAGTCGCCCTGCGCTTCAGATGTTGTTGTGTGTAAGTCGCCTTGTGCATCACGTGTAGTCCTGTGTAAGTCGCCCCGCGCTTCAGTTGTGGTCGTGTGTAAGTCACCCTGTGCCTCACTGTGTGTACCCTATATGTGGTCTATAGTGTGGTACATGTGTATTTGTAGTGTCGGTTCACCCTTGTTGTCTGTTTCTGGCCTCGGGTGTTTGTCTTGGGGTGTGTTCACCTTTCACTACATGGTTTTCAAATGTTCAGGGGGAAGGATGGTGTTACGGTCAGTATGTAATTTAAGTTGCTTGACTATTCGTATTCCTTCCCAATAGTACGCAGTGTTAGTGTGTTTCTCTGCGTTAACTTGGATTGTGTTTTATTAACTACTTAAATTAATAATATTCTTGAGGGAGGATGGGGAATTTTGATGCATGTATTTTTATATGTTGTTTTTTGCCCATCTTTTCTTTATTTGCATTGTTCTCGCTTTAGTGATGTTATACTTTTAGTTGCATTCTTGAGTTCTGAACATTACTGCTTATCTTGTGTATAGTTCTCTGCTCTGGTATTGTAATCTTTGTTTTCATTTTAAAAGGAAAGGGATAATGTTATATCCTGAGTGTTACATTTAACTGTAATCAGCCTAGGTCTTCCTAGCTGCTCAGCCAGAGTGAGAGATGGTAACGGAATGTTGGTGTGACTGTGATGAATGGAATGCCTGGGTGCCTGTGTGGATGTGTGATGACAGTTGGAGATGGTCTGAGCAGCTAGGCAGGCTGCTCCTGGTGGGGCTGTAATAGGAGCTGAAGTAGGGGCTGGTGTAGGAGCTGGTACATGGCTGAACTAAGACTGATACTGTTTGGAACTGGAACCAATAAAGAAGACTTAGAAACTTACAACATGGCTACCAGTGTCTTCATGTAAGAGCAGAACACATTATTTTTCGTCAACTCTCTCAATGGAGCACGTACTGTGGCTGAGTCGCATATATATCTAGAACAGTAGCTGGCCATCCCAAGAAATGAACGCACCATTTAAACATCTTGTTGGGGATTAGCATTTGACTGCAGTTGTACTTTCGCAGATTCAGGTGCCATCCCATCACCCCATCAGAAATAATATGGCCAAAGAATTTTAACTTTTTCTTATGGCGCTCACATTTATCTGCATTCAAAGTAAAACATTCATCAGCCCGTAAACAACATAATTGTGTGAGAGCCTTATCATGCTCTTTTTAGGTAGCTCTGAAAACCAATATGTCATCACTATAATTGAATGCATTCATGAAAGAAAAAGTTCTGCAGCTGATGACACACCAAAGCTTAACCTTTTGTATCAAAACCGCATAACTTGTGTAGAAAAGGTTGTAATTTACCTGACAGTTTCCTTCAAGTTGCAACTGATGATAACCTTTATTCAAATCAAGGCGAGATAAAACCTTTGCACCGTTTAATTTTGCTACCATATCAGCTATGTGCGGACCTTTATGTCATTTTCGTTCAATTGCCTTATTTGCTTGACGCATGTCAATACATGTGTGTACTGTTTCTTCACTCTCCTTTTAAGGCACTACCGGGATGGGAGAAACCCATGGCATTGGACCAGTACAACACTCAATGATATCATGCTTAAGTAACGATTCAAGTTCTTTTTCAACAGCATCTTGTAAATAAAAAGCAATTTGCCTATGTCTTTGAGCAACAGGACGGTCATCCTCATTAATATGCTACTGTACTTTCTAGTCTTAACCTTTTCTAAACCATGAACCAATTAAGGGAACTGATTTACTATTTCATGGTGAGCATTCATGTTGTAGTTCATGGAAATCAGGCCCATATCAGCAGTTGTGCTAAAGCTGTGTAGACAGGCAATTGAAGCACATGGATAGATGTTTGCACCTTCGTTTTCTTGTTTCATCATCACTAAAAATGAAGCTTGACTGTTTAAGGGCGTCTATGCAGCCCATGTATACATTTTGGTTTTTGACAGCATAAGTGATGGTAAGGGAAGAAATTTATTATATTTTTCTTCAGGCATAATGTTTATCGACTCACCACTGTCAATGAGGAAAGGTATCTAACAACCATTTCTTTTCAGTGTAATTTTCTACATAACTTCTTTTAACATGTAGACATCACCTTGTGTACTTTAGTCTTTTGCTGTGACTTGCCTTGGCTGATTTATTCTAGGCACCTTTGGCCTCCATGTCAGAAGCTTGTGGATTGGCACACTCTTCGGTTCTAGCAGCCATTAACACTCATTTTAGACTCCGAGTTTCTCTCGGCATTCGTAATCTGAATGAATCGGACAAGCATCCATCAGTGACCCTGAGACGTATGGCTTCTTCAACATTAAATGCATTGAATTTACAGTGTTTGTTGAGTGTGTCAAGTTTTTCTACAAATTCATAGGTGGTTTAGCCAAATTTCTATTGTTCTTGACTGAAAATATATTTTTCGTTGTCAACATTTGGCATTAGATTGAATTTGAGATTCTAGGTTTCTTTAATCTGGCAGTATGTGATTTCTTCGTAAATTTGTGGCATTTTCTTTAGGACTTCGTTCATGCCATCACCAGCAAGACTTTTGAGGTATTTGGTAATCTTTTTGTTATCAGTTTCTTTAAGTGTATCAATGAAATTGTCAAATATCTCTATCCACATTATCCATCAATTGCCAATATTTTGCTTTGTGGAAGTATTGCATAATGATGGTGGTTTCAAGAACGTGGCACCATTTGTTGGAGTGGCTGACACTGAGGATGGAGTTCTCACCAACACTGTCTGCCAGCCATTAGGGCCCCGGGTCATTTGATCAATCTCTGAGGCCCTGTGATATGCTGGCCTTTGAGTCATCATGGACAGTCTGTGGAATGGTGGCCTCTCTTGGTCTTCATTGCAGTCTTTTACTTTCTCAGAGACCTTTGGCATTTTTCAGAGTCACCACCCAGTAGCTTTGATTGTGTACCACTATAGTTATTAGACAGCTAAGTAAGTACAACCACTGTGCTTCTTCTTGGGTCTTTTTGCCTGCCGCTGAAGTCGTGGCGCTCCTTCTATCCAAGGCTCTGGTAAGTACATTGACAGTATCTGATTGTCTGCTTCCAATCACAGCTTTCTCGTGAACTTGTCAATCACCTTGTACTTTTCTTGACCCCTGATTGATCTCTGCTTGACAACACAAGTAATCACAGAATTATCACTTCATACTAGGTATGGCTCTAAAATGTGTAGTAGTGTGGTACCCTTATCTATGGCCTGCTAAAAGGGTCTCGACCAACGATGTGTAGACTCGCTGTAAATGATTTTGTGTTCAACTGCTTCACAGCAGCTGGAACTGCAGTTTGACTTCATATGCATTTAGCGTTGGTGCATATTTCTATTATAAACGCACAGATATCTTGGCGAACTAGCCTCTGAAGACTGAGGTTTTTGGTGTTGTGTAGTGCGCGAGATCGAATCCCAGCAAGATCACCTCAGCCCGGGTTGATAAATTGACTACTATTGAATTGGGTAATAATAATTAATTTGTATTTACTAACTCTTAGAAATTATTAATTTCGCGATGGGTGAAAAACAGCCGGCATAGTTGTCCAATGTGTTGAATGAAGTGGCTTCAGGAGTCACTGACACCGAAGGGTTGTTTATGCAAGTCGCGGCTCTCAATTTTCACAGGGGGAGGGGGGCGCGGGGTGGGTTTAAAAGAAAAAGAAAAGAAAGAAAACGTACCTGACCGGGTCCATGTCGCCTCTGCTCCTGGACCGGGGTCCTGCGTTCTGCACAGGAACAGGCATGCTGCAGTTCCATCCCCTCCTGTAAGCCAATCACAACACTGCAATGGCATCTTTGTGATTGGTGAGAAGTTCCGGACAGTGCCCAGCCACGCACCAGTAGGGAGGCCATTTTCTCTATGTAGGCTGCATGCAGCCTACATAGAGAAAATGTAGAGTGTGCATGACTGCTTTGGTCCACCTCAGGGCCGACCAAGCAGTCAGGGCACTCAGAGTGGTGCAAGCCCCTCCTCCCTGACCCACCCACCCGCCCCCAACCAGCCATACGCTCCCGCCCTCCCCCAACCAGGCATACCCCTGCAGTCTGCTTTCTCGCACTTTAAAATACCATTTTATTTTCTGCTTCTCGCACTGCTAGAAAGCAGTGGGGCGGCGCTCCAACCCCGTCATGGAGCGGCCGCCAATGATTTCTACCCTAACAAACTTTCTAGCACCATTAGGATCATTTAAAAAACAGGGGAAAAACATAACCTTTTAACCTATACGATGCAATTTGCATGCCGCACTTTGATGAGGACACTGCGCTTTTTTAGGATTTTAACTTATGAACTGCAAGTTACAAAAGCAAATCTGGGACGAAATGAGTAAGCCACTGAGCTACCCACATAAAATACAGTTCTGTGATCTGCATGATACACCTCCTTTGCAGCAGGCATATTAACTCTCTGTGCTACTTTATGAGTCAAAACTGCCACTAGACAAAACTCCGATCTCCCTTCAGCAGGATCACTAATCACCATCTCTTTCCTGCCATTTTTATTGTTGGCTAAACAGTGCTATGCACACAAGGAACTGTTCAGCAAGTGCTTCCAAACCCGTTAAGTTATTTCTTAAACACAGCGCCCCCTAGGTCAGCTCCAGGTTTGGTTGCATTGGTCACACAGCCCTAAAAGCGGATCTGCCTCAAACAATAATCAGAGACTTAGAAGTACTATGACACTATTTGTGTGTAAAGGCTTCTGCATTGTAAACGTTAATCGGAGAATCGCCATAGCATACATAATAACAGGTCTGAAAGAAATCTGTCATCCTTTCACACCGTGGGCACTACGTGTGGTTGTGTGTGTCAATTCCTAAATCAATGTTTGTATCATTATGCAACGTCAGCTGTAAGCTGCTCTACAAATCCCAAGCTCCGAAACACAGATACCAAGTCACAAGATAAAAACCTACTTCTTTTCGAAGTTCTATAAGACCACCATATGTTTCGAGGCAGTTGTGCACACTAGCCACTTGTCTGAAAATATAGTACTGAAGCAGAAACTACCAGCTTTCGTCCTTCGACAACATAGCAACTGATGAAGCTGGAATTTTTGATGAAGGAGCTTACATTATTCAAATCTTTTCATAGGAAGTAGATAGGATGACATCTCTGAAAGGGCCAGATAGATCAAATTGATACTGTCTGTTATCGCCTCATTCACATTAGATCAGATAGATAGCTCAGAATGTTGTAAGAGTTCAACTTCAGCACACACCGGTTTAGATATGGAATTAATGCTGTTTAAGGCCACAGACCCGGTTGACAGAAGCTTAGCAACAAAGGTTGCCCTTTTTTATGTTCCAGAGAAATTGGAATGTCATTAGATCAAGGGCTTCGTAGCCAACGTTCTGCTACACCAATCAATCAATCAATAATAATTTTATTTGATTCAGAACTCTACTGAGGTCGACAAAATACAAAAGGCATAAATAAGCGATAATTTGATACACTTTAAAACAATTTTCAAAAACTTGAACAAATTGTAACAGATACATTGAAACTGAAACGAATGGGTTTTATAAACCGACACCTGGCCTCTACCAAAGTCGGATTTGGACAAATTAGCAATACATAAATAAGATCTTGTGTTCCTCCATTACATACATCACATATACCAGAGCAATTTTCTAAAGTATTCCATTTAGAGGTAAACTTTTTTGGTGAAAGGATTCCCAGACGCAGGAGGAGAATACAACCTCTCACTCTATATTCTAATTGAAAATGATGGTAGCGCTCAGGAGACTTATATACTATATTTTTTTCGCAAATGGATTATAATGCTTTAGCGACTACAATGTTCTATATGTAGTTCGAAACTCATTCTTGATATCGAGAGTTTCAAATGCGCTGAAGTCCAGGCCTGCAAAAGTGCTAAATTGCAGTGGGACTTCTTTAGGTACCATATTAAGGTTCTTATTAAAAGTATGCTGCACCGATTCGTTTCCAAAAGTCTCCAACTTTAATAAATATTTCAAAGTTCCAGGGGATGTGTGTAAGAGAGAATAGGACACGTTGCAACACAAACATTTACAACGCATGCTTTTACAACGTGGTTTTTACATTGCAACATCTATTACAACGCATGATTTTAAAACACATGCCATCACAACGCATTTTTAGAAACTACATTTACAACACATTCCATTACAACACATACCATTACAAAGCATACCATTACAACTCATAATACCTTTAGGGCAACAGTAGAGTAAGTGTTGGATAGTGTAGGGATAAAATTTACTATTCCCACTCCAGTGAGTGCAACAGTAGGGTAAGCGCTGGATAGTTTATGGGGTAAAAATTACTATTCCCCATTAATTACCTTATAATGAGTTGTAAAGGCATGCGTTGTAGTGACGTGTTGTACGGGCATGAGTTGTAGTGACATGCGTTGTAATGGCTGCGTTGTAATGGCATGCGATGTAAAAGCAGTTGCGTTGTAACAAGCGCGTTGTAAAGGTAGTGCGTTGTAATGACTGTGTTGTAATGGATGTTTCCCGTAAGAGATTGTATGCCCAACTTATTACGTTAGAGAAAGCACTAGCGTATATGCTCACCAAAGATAACTCAAGTCGTAAAGCTTGGACTGGAACTGATTGGGAGACATTTAGCAGTTTCTGTATAATTAACCCTTCTTTCACTTTTATTGGTTGCTAGGTTTTAATCTGTGTATATTCCAGAGTGAAAGATAAAATAGGTGCAATTTTCATGCAGTAAACCTTGAACAGAGATTGGAAGTGTCTATTGCCAGTAGAAAGGCATAATCTCTGCAATTCCCCCACGTGGGTGTCCGCCTTTCGCCCTAAATGTTGAAAGTGGGAAGTATTTTGCAAATTGTTAGAGAAAATTCGGCCCAGGTAAGTATATTCTTTTACCGTCTCAATCTGAGTGCCTCCAAGTGACCAAGTGAAAGGGCGAAATTACCTTTTCCCGCTAAAGGGTAGGACTTTGTTTTTTGAGATGTTGCAGACCAAAAAGTTCTCTTTTGCGAATCAGATCAATACCTTTAAGTTCCTTTGAAGGCCAATTGGAGTATGATCTAGTATGGCGATATCGTCAGCAAACATTAAGCAATGGATATGCCTTTGCGCTAATTTCGGTGGAAAAATGTTAGTTTGTAGAAAGGACCCTGCGAGGTCTCTTCTATATATGGACCAAAGCTAGGAGACAACCTTGTTTCAGGCCGTTCATCGTGAGAATTAAACTGGGTAGCGCCTTTTCTCCCCCCATTTGAACTTGACACCATGTTTCTGTATGCATTGAGTTGATTATTGTAAAAAGGTCTTGGGGAATCCCAAGACTCTCTAGCTTCTTCCATAATGTTGGACTGTACAAGCTGTCAAAAGCGGTTGATAAATCAATAAAATCACAATAAACAACTTGTGATTTGCCCAATACCCACTTATCTAGGACTGTTTGAAGGACAGCAATATTGTCTGTTACCGAATGATTTGGACGGAAACCTGCCTGCATCATTGGAATTACTCTGTTCGAAAAAGCCTAATCCTTTAGATGATCTAAGATGCAAGCTGCAAAGATCTTTCCTGTGGTGTCTAAGCCGGCGATTTGTCGGTAGTTATTTAGGTTCGATCTAGAACCTTTTTTATAAAAGAGGAACCACAATACTCCCCCGCCAAAATTTTGGGATTTTTCCACTAGAAAAGCAGTGTTGGTAAAAGGGAGTTAACAATTTGCTCCATTCATCAGGATTTGATTGTAAAACTTTGATGGGAATATTGTCTGGTCCCATTGCTGCAGGTGATCTAGAGATTTTGATAAGGAAAGCGATCTGTGTAGAGGATGTAGCCAACAGGTCCCTGTCGTATTGGCCCTTTCTGTCCGACTGCTACATCTGCTGGAGGTCTTCCTCTCACCTTCCCTAGAGTATCAAATGATGCAAAGAATTTGTTCCTGCTACCCAGACAAAAAACACATTTCACACTTGGTAATAACCTGTTTAATGCAACACCAACAGGCTAGACAAACAATCACCTTTGGCAGGAAACAAAGTCCCTTACACGCACAATTATACCATAATTACTATTTTAGCATACGTTTTCACAGAAGATCAACCTAAGAAGAAGAAGAAATTCCTGGTGCTCAGAAAGCTGCTGCACAAATGGGACTTTCCCTTCGGGTCGAAGTGTGCATAAGAGTATATTGTGCTTAAGTTACCTGATTTTCTCCATTACTGTCTGAGTTGCTTTCAGAGCCTTCTAACGCACCCCAAGACATTCATCAAAACACCTCTGAGCACAATTTTCCTTCGTGGTAGTGTCTTTCTGCCAGTTGTGGCTCAAGGGAGATCCTGGATTGTATTTCAGCAGAAACATGGCTTTCAATCACTGCATCAGCAGCTGCAACACCAGTTTCATAACCCTACTGCAAAGTGCTGGGTGGCACAGAATACTTTTTCTGGTATAGTCGTATGCAGCTTATATGGAAACTGTGCAGAGTGACTGGGGAGCCGTTCCATGACACAGGTCACTTCTGGCTGCACTCTCATGATTTTCTCTGGGTGGCCCTCACACATGGAACAAGCTGGGTTTCTCCTCCTGGATAGTCTCTCCTGCAGGGCCAAGGCACATTCCTTATCCCTCTCAGCTGGCAGGCAAGCTACTAGGTATTCTGAGGCCAACCCGTTGCTCCTCTATCAGAAAGTGCAGACATAAAGCATTTTCCTCTCATTTCTCTGAGCCTGACTGTGAGAAACACACCAGCCCTTGCTGCACAGCAGCTCTTAGAGTCCTCTCTAGAGCACTCCCTTCCTTGGTCAAGAAGATCTTTAAACTAGAACAAACTAAGGTAGTTTGACTGCCTCGTTTGCATGCATTTTCCAGGTGGAGAATGCAGATACTGTCTGATGTTTCAGAACTGGTTTGGTTGGTTCTCTTTCAGATGTCATTATCAGACAGCTCTGCCAAAACATAGGCCCAAAGAAGTGTAAGATCTTTGCACCTGTTTGTCACAAGCCTTCCTAAAGCAGTAACTAAAAACAAACAAAAAGGGTAGGCTCTGCTTAGAAACGTCCTCACTTTCATTTATTTAATGACATATTTGTAAGTGCAACTGTTGGGTTCAAAGCAGCTTTGTAAACTAAAAACAGTGATTTAAAAATATAGAGTGAGAGAAAACCGATGCACTGGGGTAGAGATGATGGATTGCATAGCTATTTAGGTTTTGGAGAGTTTGTGTGCACTGAGTTAGATAATCTAGGCTAGCTAGGTATAGAGAATTACCTTAATATAGTCAGGAAGTGACTAAGGCCTGGACAGCTCTCCTATGAATTTCCTGTAGAAGACATTGGAAGATATTTCTCAACATCTTGATGAGAGAGAAGCAGATTATAACTCCTCGATTGGTGAGTAAGGAGAAAAGGGGAAGGTCAGATTTGATCAAACAGGACTCTAAGGTTTCTGGGCAGTAGAATAGCGTAGGCTTTTTATTATTTTTATACATACTTTATTGATGACCTTGACAATATATCTAGTGCAATTAATTCAATAGAAAGGTGGTCTTTTGTAATGAAAACAGCTACAGCATATATATCGCGTGAATCTACCATACCCTGTTCCGATTAGTGGGTAGGAAATGAAAGGCAAAAGTCCCAACATAAGTTCCGTATCCTTGCAACTGTTACACCAAATTTACAATATAAAGCATATATAATTCCAATTAATAAGAACAAACAACCCCAACCATAAACCTTTCCCTCCCTAACCCACCCATCCCCCACTCCTGGTCGTTCAGTATCTAGGAACCATAGTGGTCGGAGGAAGGCGCTAGCAGTGCAATTCTGGGGAGTCTGTAGTGATCCTAATGTTAGATAGTCATGAAACGGCTTCATAGGTTATGGGGGTGGAGTACCCTGTGAAACCCCAAAACCGGTCCTAGGATGCTTGTTTCCAGTCCAAGGAGGACCTGGCTTGGCAGTTCGGGTTGGACTGTTCCCATGAGGCACAGGGTCAAGTCTGATTTGAATATGGCTGGGTTCAAACTGGAATGGCATGGTGGGCAAAAAGCGATGGATTTAGGCCCTAGTCTCTGTACTGGGGTTAATGAATGACATTGTTCTGCATTCTGTCCATCAACTGTTGTTTTTGCGAAGGTCCAGTGCTAGGCATACCGCGTGTCAGTAAGCTGGGGGGGGGTGGCCTGCATAACCTAGTGTAATCGCCTTGTGTTGAGGGACGTGCTACGATTCGGCAAGAATCCACATTGATCATTGTGTATAAGTGTATTAAGGTAGGGCTGTATGCAGTTGGCGAGAGCCTTGCTTAAAATTTTATATTCGGTCGCTAGCAGGGAAAGAGGTCTATAATTGTACAACTCCAGGCTATCACGGCCCGGTTTGGGCAATGATGTGACCAGCGCTTGCATAGTAGAATGTGGTAGATGGCCAGCCTCGAAGGCAGCCTTGTACATCGACTCCAGTGTGGGGACCAGGGCCTCTGAGGACGTATGGTAGAATTCAATAGGCAGCCTGTCGATCCCAGGCGCTTTGTTACGATTCAGACCTTTTATTGAAGCTCTTATTTCGTGTTGAGTTATGGGGCCATCTATCCCTTTTTGTATCGCCTCTGAGAATACCGGGAGGGGAAGATCCTGTAAGAATTCTATAATAGAATGGTTCTCCTCAGTTACGGGCGCGGCGTAGAGCATACTAAGATGTTCATAAAAGGCCATGTTTATCTCTCGCTGGGTTTGGACAATATGTCCATTAGGGGTGCGGATTTGAGTTATGATTGGTGGATCTGGCCTATCTAGAACTATACGTGCAAGTAGTGCCCCAGACCTGTCCGCCTCTGAGTGTTTGTGCTGTAGGAATGCTCTGTGATCAATTATCCGTAGTGTCTCTAGTGTGTCCGCATGATCAATGCGGGAAGTCTGTAGTGCCTCTCTCTTATCGGGATTGGTCACTGCCTCCTGTTCCAGCACGCCCATCTGTTCTTCGATTCTGACTAAGCGTTGATGTGTTTCTTGTCGAGCCCCCACTAGCTGGCCTATCGACGCCCCCAGTACTACCACTTTTAGTGCATCCCATTCAAGTAAATTAGATGAGGCTGTGTTCCAATTTTCAGCTAAGTAATTAGTTATGGTGTTGGAAAGGGCTGTTCGAAATGGGGTATCCTCTAGTAATTGTTGGTGTAATTTCCAGGTGGGTACTGGAGTTGGCACATTACCCCAGTTAAGTGTGAGCTCTAGGAGGTTGTGGTCCGAAAAGGTTTTGGCTAGGTATGTGGACTGGCAGACCTGTATGGCAATGGAATTGGAGCATAGGAATCTATCGATTCTGGTATGGAGACCATGCACCGGTGAATAAAATGAATATTCCTTATGAGATGGGTGTAGACATCGGCATGCATCTGAAAGTGCCCCTTCACCAACCCAGGTAGCAAACAGGTCCTCTAGTTTACTGGCGTTCGTGCCGTGAAGGGAGGGGTGAGATCTGTCTAGGTTAGTGTCTAAAACCGAATTCCAGTCGCCTCCCAGCACCCAGGGGATACCATCCCATTCAGCCAGTGCTGCCCCCAGTCGGTGTAGAAAACGGTCTTGGTCAAAGTTAGGGGCATACACACTGCCTAAAATCACTAGGGATCCGTCCAGTGTACCTTTTAACAGAATGAACCTCCCCTGGTCATCAACCCGGCATTCTAGCTCGGTGAATGGGACCCCGTGGCGTATCCAGATGGTTGCTCCTCTAGAAAACGCCGAATAATTAGTGGAATATATCTGTCCCCTCCATTTTTTGCGTGTTTTTTGCGTTTCCGAGTCAGTTAAGTGGGATTCTTGTAGGAAAACTATTTGGGCTTTACGTCTGAGGAGGTATGCATGTACTCGGTGTCTCTTCTGAATCGCCCCAACCCGTGTACATTCCAAGTGGTTAGGTTGTAAGACCCTAAAGTAGTAGCTGTACTGGGCATGCAACTGCATAGAGAGTGTAGCTCTGAGTTACACAGAGCCAATATACCGAGATCGACCAGGAATCCCTTATCCCATGAACACATCAAAACATGGCTCAGTATCCAAACTATGCTGGGCCCAACAACAAGTTACAATAATCATAAAACATATAGCGGTGCATACGCTTATAGGGGGATCGCAGCCATCAGCCATGGTCATGTTTACTAAAATGTCGGGTTCCCGGTGGATCTACGAACCCCGCAGGAGGGAGTTATAATTAGACATTTCAAAGACAATAGTTCCGCAGTAAATATTCTCATGGAAGGTTTTACCAGAGGCCTTGCAAGACAGTGTCTGAGTAATCGGAAAACATAGGCCACCCATGTGTTAATTCTCAACAACCACCTATACCTTACATAATCACACATAGATTATGACAAAATGACAATGTTCAAATAGAAAGGTGTGAGAAAAGAAAATAAAGGATACAGAGAGCTCCGGGGGTTGGAGCCCTTCCAGTCCGTAGATGTGTTCATAGCATAGAAGTCCAAATATAGGCCCATATTCCTCAAATATCCTTCATAGCTTTCAATTATCAAGTATGTCGTCTGCTGCTTGGGGTGTAATGGTAGGGAATAGAGTTATACTGTGCTCAGACTCTGAATGCAGGGTGCTGTCCTCCGAGTCCGTGGGGATTTTGCTGGGGTCGTCTTGAAACGCCCCGGCCACTGCAAGGGCTCCCTCCTGGTTGTGTTGTTGTTCTTCGTGTGATGGTCCCTTGCCACCACCGCCTCGGCCGGACACCCTGGACCGGCGGGAGCTCGGTTTCGGGAGTCTGTCAGAGCCCTGCGAAGATGGGCCCCAGTGGCTGAACTGGCTGGAGCCAAGGCACATAACTTCAAGCCATTCCTCGGCGTCAGCTGGGCTCTAGAAAAAGTGAGTTTTGTGGTCGTAAATGACTTTCAGCCTAGCAGGGTATAGCAGTGCATATTTGAGTTGTGCTTTCTGTAGCTTCTTTTTGACAGATTGGTAAGAAGACCTCTGCTTTTGGACCAGGACGGTGTAGTCGGGGTACAACGAGATGCGGTGGTTTTCGAACTGGATCATAGTTTTTTCTCTTGCTTTCTGTAGTAAGACATCGCGGTCTCTATAATTCAGGAGTATTTCTATAAGTGGGCGAGGTGGTGCGCCCGGCCTGGGCGGTCCGGTCAGTATTCTGTGGGCCCTTTCAACACAGAAATACAGAGAGAGCCCCTCCTGCGCGACATGGTCCCAGAACCACGCTTCCATAAAGTTAGCCGCCTTCACACCCTCACTGCGTTCCGATAACGCGTATGTCGCTGTGTCTATTCCTGCCCTCTTCCACGCGATCTAGGATGCCTGCCATCTGTTGTTGTAGCTGTTGTACGGTTGTGGAATTTTCTGCGACTCGAGGCCCCATATCTTCGAGGGATTGTCCGTGCTCCTTGACGGTGTCTGCCAGTTTCCCGTGGTCAGCCCTAAGCAACGTGAGACCCGCGGCGAGCGTACCGATCTGCGTCTCCAGCGCCGCCCTGGAATCACGGATTTCTTTAAGAATTAAGTCCAGTTTGTCAGGTGTGCTTTCCATAGGCTCCATGGAAGCGGCTCCTGGTGATGAAGGTCGACTGGAGAGCTCCGCTGTCGCGGAGGGCGGGTGCCCGCCCCTTGGTGACCATCTAATGTCTTCGTTCTGACTCTACCCATGGTGCAGACCTATAGTACCGCCGTGGGTTAGCCTCCTCCGGGTAAGTGACTAGGACGACTGTCGGTGGGACACCATGTAGTTGTAGATGTAGGACCAATCTTCCCCTCTGTAGGTCTAAGGGTGCAGTAGCCCCGGACCTACGCAGCCTGAGAGGGAGCCGGGCGGCCGGGGCACCCCACAGACAACCAGCAACAGGCACCCCCTCCACGGAGCGTCAAGCAGGGCAGAAGGGCACCCCGATAGCAGACAAAGTCAGTTATACCAGTGGAGTGTCCGTGAGCCTTATGGTAGTAGCCGGTATCTTAGGGAGTGCTACTGGTCGGCGTCACCATCCTGATTCAGCCCGCCAGGCCCCTCCCCATATATGTCGAGGGTCGCGGTGTCCGGCGAGGCTCCCCAGGCCGCCCCGGTCGACACAATGGCGCCAAGACAGGGACACGGTCCCAGCTTTAGGGTGTGTGCATGGGGTTACAGCAGCCCAGTGAGGATCAGCAACAGGCAGCGCAGGGCCCTCATTATAATGTTCCTCACCTTAGGGGGAATAGGAGGCCTGTAGCAATTGGGAGGTGGGACCAGTCGCAGGTTTTAATCTTGTCCCAAGGATCTCTGTGGTAAATGCAGCATTGAGGCCATTTCAGGTTGCATCACACGGAGGGGGGCGAGGGGGCCTCCACAGTAGTACGCACCAGCAGTAAATGGAGCCTAGTAATAAGGGTTGTGTAAGATGCATGTCAAAAACCTCAGATGGGTTCAAATGGACCAGAGCTGAACAGTCGCCTTGGTCCAGAATGTATTTTATGTTATCAGTCGCTGATTGAAAGGCAGCCTTGGTGCTATGACTTTGAAGGGAACCTGACAGAGTATTCCAGGAGATCATGAGATGCTATATAATATGAAAGAATTTTGTTGATATGCTTTTCCAGAATGTTTGAGGGATAAAGAAGTAGAGAGATAAGGTGGTAATTGCAAAGAGCAGATGGATTGGCAGAAGGTTTCTTTAATTAGGGGATAACCATGGCATGGTTCCTGATAGGGAGGATAATAGAAGCCTCAAGCAATGAGTGTCAGAGCCTGATAAGAGAAGGGCCAATATCATTGACAACTTTATTTATAATATATGAGGACAGGGATCCTGAGGGAATACCGACTTGACAGAGGAGCGAATGGAATGATAAGAACTAGTGTCAATATGGGAGAAGTAAATTAAATAGGAACCATGGGTAGAAAGTGATGGGATATTGAGAAAGGCAAATGAGCGTACTGGAGGCTGAGTGGGGAAACCCGCTTCAATTGCAGCAATTTTGTCATGAATGAAGAAGGAGTTGTCATGGCAGAGCTCCGGAGAAGGTGTAATGGAGTTGTTATGCCCTGCAGGTTGGAGAAAATCTTTAACTAAGGAGAAGAACTATAGAGAAGATTTTGCTAGAAGAATTCTCTGTTGCTGAGATTTTAGATAAACAGTAAAGCTTGCAGGCTGCTAGAATGTCTTTGTTATAGGTTTTGAAGGCACCACTGTAAGTAGCTTTAGCCTCCATATTACTTTCTACCAGAGACATTCATGTTTTTGACAGATCTATTTGGCATTGCCCAAATCCTTGAAATTCCAGAGCTTGGTTCGATGAGAACAAATGGGTTTGCAGGGTGAAATTATGTGCAAAGCATTAGATAGCCGGATGTTATAGGAGTTGGCAAGAGTGATTTATTTTTTGAGTGGAACCTCAGAAAAATTGTCTTAGTTAATTTTGGACCAGCAATTGCAGGAGGTTGCTTTGCATTGGGTAGGCTTAGAAATAATAATTTTAGGGTATTTGAAGGAAAGAGACTGGTCAATAATCAGTCCAGGTGAGAGAAAAAGTGGCCTGTGTAAGGAGATTAGGGAAGGTGGAAAAAATCATGTTAAGAGCTTATCCAGCCAGGTGATAAAATCAGCTGATTCATGTTAAGTGAGTACAGAGCATCAAATAGTGCAGAAGAGCAAAAACTACAGTCACATCCTTCATCCCTATCATTCACCAAAAGACAGTAAGCAGGAAGAACTGACCAGCCGCCCTTTGCTAATAAAGTCTTCATTGAAGCCCGATCTCCATGCTCTCTCACTTCGGTGTCTGGTGTACCACCCTGTAGCGATAGGAATGTCGTTAAACACTTTCACTGTCTGAGGGAAGGTGTCCTCACCATCCATTATGTTCCATGCTAAAACCAGGGACATCAAAAATACATCCCACTGGCCCAAAACACAGACTCGCACAATACAAAGAGTCCCACTACCATACATGTACACCTGCATTACACATACACACTCAAGATGCATACAGAACATCAGCACAAGGTTCTGGGTTGCACATAAAAGCGGAACGTTACACAGGAGGAGCTTTAGGCTCATCTCTTCTCAAACCCGAGTAAAAGACCTAACCACAATAGTTTCAATGAACACAGTACGCTACCACCACACCTGATGTGTTGCACCCAAATTATGGACACTAGTCCAATGACCACATAGACAGCACGCTTTGTGTGCCCCTTCAAGTCACTGAACAAGTTCCTGAGCTCTTATTACCATAGACATACTTCTGGAAACACCCCAAGTTGATGTGGCACTTGGCCAAAATAAAAGTCAGGATACCAGATTCACATAAGGTCGGGCACTCATGAATCTGTATAAACCCCTTCTCCATGCAGGCGACATTCTCATCCCTACAATGGTTTATAAAGAAAGTAATCAGCTAAAAAGTTTGAATATATGGGGGTTTCATTTTCTGTACAATGGCTTGCACCAGGCAGTGGTCAGAGAAAGATCTGCAACCACTCCATAGGTGTCTTAAAACCTTGCATCCTACTCATTTTAGTTTAGGCACTCTGCCCACTAGAGGTGATGACCTTGTCCCATTTGAGTGGAGTACAGAGCCATCTTATGTCCGAGATGTGATTTAATGGATTCTTTCCATTGAGCCCATGATCCTTGAAGGCCACACTCACTGGCCTGGGACTCTTGATTGTTTGCAGAGCCCAGGCCTGGATACATTCTTAAACTTGAATCTCTGTGAGAGTGCGCAGTTCTTATACACCACTGTTTTTCATCTTGACCACCGGACCTCCAATCTTACTCGAGTCCGTTCCTTTGATTTGTCATTGTGGCTTGCACAGTGGGCAGTCCGCTGTTGATGTTGTCCTGAGTTGGGAGAAGCCCCAATATCTCTCATCTGTCTCCATTCTTTGGGAAGCCATATCCCTCAACTTGTACACTAAGACTACAGTAGGGTCCATCCAATCTTCTCCTACTCACCAGGAGCCAAGACCCGCATCCTTGTGCTCATCTTTTCACTCTAGTCCTGATGAGGACTTTACTTTAATCCAACATCAAAATGCCATTGTTGGACTTGGCCCTTTTTGCAGGGTCCTCCTGACAAATATGTTTTTCCTTCACCAGCCTTTTTTCTGAACCAGTTTTTGTTGTCTTTTAGGACTCTGCGCATTTTACCACTGCAGCAGTCAACTTGATAGTTGCAGTTCCAGTTTTGTTTTTCGTGATCTTTTCAAATTCTTTCTTAAGTTTGTTTAATGAAACTGCAGCGGTTGACTTGATAGTCGTAGATCCAGCTTTGTTTTTCATGATTTTTTCAATTGCTTTGTTAGACTTTCCGAATATCGGTCAGGACGACTATCGGTGTGGTGAAGCAAACCGGAGTCATTACAGAAAAAGTTTTGACCTATTTTCGAAAAAGCCTAACAAAGAATATGAAAAGACCACACTTAACAATGCTGGATCAAGTCGATCGCTGCTGTTCCATTAATCATACCTAACAAAACATTTGAAAAGATCATGAAAAACAAAGCTGGATCTACAACTATAAAGTCAACCGCTGTGGTTCCATTAATCAACTCCATCCATTGCATATTTATTGATGTGATGACGGACCAATTTAAATCCACACAAAAAAGTGACTTGTCCAATAGTGCTGCACCCTGAGGAGAACCCTTTAACTCTGTTGGGTTGGAAACTCGTTGACAGTGTTAAGAACCAGGGAGTGAATTGGAAAAGAGAACACTGGCACACAGGGAATGTTTGATTTGAATATTGCATAGTACAAATGCCTGTTAATTGCCTTTTGAATATGTATTAAGCTTGCACCATTTGGACACAACCCATCAGGCAGGGGCTTTCAATAATATTGAATTGATATTGGTCCACTATGGGCATAGTATTGCAGGACTGAGACACATACGTTTTGGTTATGTGGTTATGTATATTTACAGTGTTTTGTTGTCATGTTTTAATTCACTGTGATAATGTGATGTAATGTTTTTTGGTGATGTGGGCTATCATCATCCCCAAAACTTTTGATTTCTTGTGAGTTCTGTTTGTTGTTTGTTCCACTGCTGATGAGTACTTTAAAAAAATACCTAATAATGTTTTGCACAAACATTGCTGAAAAATAAATGTCGATCACATTACTTAATTTGTGTGATCACAGATCGAGAATTATTATTTTGCTGTAATAAGGTCAGTACTGGCACCTGTTTGTTTGATACTTTTAGAAATTTTTTATTTTCTCATCCTAACCATTTGGTGCCTACTGCCAGGACTGCTCCTCAGCTGCCCTGCTGCCCAGCTGTCTTGCTGCTTGGGTGAAAAGGACTAAACCTGTATCTTGAACCCAAGACCATCAGAGTGACTCCAAGAGTTTGTTGGCTAGCGTTCTTAACAAACAGTAAAAAGTGCAAGATGAACAGAAAAGTGCCAAGTTCATATAAAGAAAAGAGAAGTTGTATAACTCCTAACTCAGGGAGTTTACAGGAGTAAAGGCTATATGGCATCTGAATTGACAGCTGAAGGAAATTGTTATTGGTTGGAGGGGGTGAAACTCTACTCAAGCACCAACCACAATCTCTGTCAGGGTAAAGCACTTGAATACCCAAAATTAACCGGTGCCTACCCCTCTGGTAGCTTGACACAGAAACAGTCAGGCTTAATTTAGAGGCAATGTGTAATGTATTTATGCTGCACTTAAATTAAACAGTAATAAAGTAAAAACAGAAAACAAGGAACATACCACACTGATTGAGAAGAATATAGTGGAATTTACTACATGTTTTGAGACTAAAGCAACACAAATCTGATCAGTAGAACAGGAGATATGCAATTGTTAAAGATTTAAGTAAAATAGTGTTTAGAAACACAAAGTGTCATTTGTGGTTATCTCGCCGGGACAAAATCACTAGTTCAGGCCAACTGAGATGGAGCGTGGGCCAGAGGCAAGGATCAAAATAGGCCTGTGAAACCAAGTATCTAAAATCCGGATTGTGGAGTATTGCGAGATACCACTGTAAAGATGCTTTACGCAGTGGCAGTTCAGAGGAGGCTGTGGGGCTGCAATGCATATTCCTGCATCATCTTCAAGGGTGCCATCAATCAGGGGCTGGCAATGCGAAGGCATGCGTCGTGCCACGGTGGTTCCGAAGAAACTGTGGGCCGCGATGCAAAGTCCTGTGTCATCGCAGAGGATGCCATCGATTCACGTAATTATCTAACTATCTACAACTCAATTTTTATTTTTGTCAGTAACTATTGTAAGTTTATTTTGTCTTGTTAGCTTTCAATATTTATTGCTAATGTTTATATTTCTACATTTTGGTTAATGTTTGCATTGTGTGTAACCAAGCCTACAGTGAACCACTGTTGTTTGTTATGTACTATTGCCCAGGCTCCTGTTACAGCAGACTGGGATTGCCCTTGTTTTATTAAAAGCTGTAATATCTGAGAGTCTAGCACCTCTGATAAAGCAGGTTTGATCTCTTGAAACACCTTCCCACAGTCAAGGTATGCCCATATCTTGTGAATTATGGCTTCTGGACAGTACTGAACCTTTGCTGTTTTGTGTTAAAGGACAGCGGGCTATTCTCTCAATCTCAACGAGTCGATACATGTTCGGATTTTCTTGTATATAATGAATCGTAAATTTGTTCAGCACCTGATAAATATGTAAGACTTTACACTACTGGGAATGTGACAAATCTGCTCCTCCTTCTGCAATATTCGTCAGTCCATTTGTGTTTCTAGCAGGTTCCAAGTTTATACCTCTATCCTGCCGCTGATGGTTGTCAGAAACCCTACTCACATAAGGTGCTCATAGATGTAGCAGACGTTTCGGTGTTCCCTGGTCACTTCCCACAATCCCTTTCTCAGCACACAATCACATAGTACAATTAAGTCGAGTTTGAAAGTGACAAGTAGAGGTGGCAGCAGACATTTTTTATTCATGTTATGTATACTGTATCAGCTGTTACTTTAATGATGCGATTGATATTGAATAGAATAAAAAAAACAATACTGCTAGTTACCCAGCCAAGGATAAAAACATTCATCTGCTCACATAAGCACAGCTAAACAACGAGGAACATCACTTTCGGAACAACATTTCAATATATGTTGTTGTTAGACCTGACATCCTTGGCGTGAGTTTTTCCCCTATCTTTTGCCTCTGCTACATGGATTTTTGATGCTGTGCTGGATTTCGTTTTGCTGGTTTAGATGCTTTGGACACTCTGCCCCTGCTAATCAGCGCCAGAGTGTAAGTGCTCCCTGTGTAAAATATCGTATTGATTGGATATACCTGATTGGCATATCTGTATCACCATGAAGTCCCTAGTAAAGTGCACTGTGTGTGCCAGGGCTGGTGATGACAGATGCTACTAGTGGGTCTGCAGCGCTGATTGCGCCACCCACCTGTGTAGCCCTAAAACAGTGTCTCAGGCCTGCCGCCGCAGGCCTGCCTGCAGTCCCCGGACTGCCATGTCCTCCTGGCCAGTGTCCACACTGACCGGGCCTAACCCTTCCCTTTTCGTACACGTCAGTCATCCCTATGGAAGGCCCAAGGTACCCCCCTGGGCAGGGTGCAGTGTATGTAGAAGGTAGAGCATGTACTAGTGCAGGTAACATGTTCTGGTAGTGAACACCGGCCATTTTGTGTGTTCACTACTGCAAGGTTATCTTGTTCCATAGGCTATCATGAGGGAGGCGGGTGCCAATGGCTATCCGCCTAGCTTCTCATACGAACAAGATAAGACATGAGTGTTTGATATCCCTGAGCTCAGCATTTAATAACACATCTTTTAGGAGAGATTGTTTTTAAATCCTGAGTCGGAGAACAGTACTTTTTAGAGAGTAGCTGTTCTCTTGTCTGACCCTTCTGTGTGCCTGGGCGCGCTTGTGGATTGACTGTCTGGTTTGAGAGTGACAGGGGCTGGGGATCCCCCGGGAGGTTGGCTGAGTCAGCCCTCTGCTGAATGGCGACAATCGCAAGGAGAGTGGAGGGAGGAGATAGCACCTGGGATTGAATAGGGCTGTGCCTGCCTGCCACTCTGCTGGCTCCACCTCCTGCTGGGCGGCTGACGACCTTGCCCCTCGCTCTGAAAAGAATGTAGAAGCCAGGAAAACAAAGTGCTCCAGCAACACCCAGAACTGGATCAGACCGGGCTCAGGACCCACTTGCACAAAGACTTCAAAGACTTCTAGGGGTATAAGTACAAGACCCCTGACAACAGATTTTTAGATTCGACCATCGAGAGGAACCTCTGCTGAAAGACGGACCGCTGAAGAACTAAAGGAAGATTGCCGTGCTGTGTGCTCTAAAGGCTGACCTGTTCTGGCGTACAACTGAAGCTAAGGAGAAGAAGGGGTCCTGCTGTGTGCTGACCCTATCCACTTGACCAAACAAGACTTTGCTGTGTGCTGTGTCTTCAACTGAATCTCCAAGGGCCTGAGAAGAGCTGGCCTCCTGTTTCGCAACCCAGGGATAGAAAGGTTGCCAAGAACTCAAGACTCTGCTGTGTCCCACCTGCGCTGCTGTGTGCCGCAGGGACCGTGGACTGTTCTACCAAGCTTCTCAACATCTGCCTGTGAGGTGGGCTGGCTGCTCTCTGTCTTGCTGGAGAGTACCGCACCGAGCCGGGCCCGACACCGGTTGCCGCATCAAATAGATCGACGTGCTCATCGGCACGTGCCTTGCCGCGACCCGGAGGCCTGAAGCAGATCGAGAGTCGTATTTCCCCGCTCTACGAAGCCGCACTGTGAGTGGCTGACTCCGGTGACGTCGACATCGTCACTGGGGGCTCGTCGAGGGAGTTGTGGAATCCTTGCATCGAACAGCCAGAGGAGCGCTTGTACAACGAGCGCAGCGACACTGCCGGAGCAACGTAGCTGCCTAAACATCGAGAGCCTACAAACTGATTCATTCTCCGTGAGTACCGAATCACTCAAGAGACTAGAGACTATCGTCTGACGATCCCGACCAACCAAGAAAGCGAATATTGTGTAAACCTGTGATGCTTGCCTTCAACTGCGGAACTTAGATAAAGATATATTATTTTTGATATAACTCACCTGTGTGGTCTAAGTTTGTGGTGTGCGGAGGGGGGATCATTGTTGTGTCTACGTGCAAATACCTTACACATTGCCTTGGGGATAAGCCGGTCTGCTCGAGCCAAGCTACCTAGAGGGTGAGCAGGGGTTATCTACCGTGTGCGTCCCTGTACCCTGACTAGAAGCAAGGGTCCCTATTTGGTCTAAGGTGTATACCTCTGCCAACTAGAGACCCCCAGATCTAACAGTTGTAATCTCCAAATATTATACTTGAAAGGGTTGTGGATATACCTTGATGTACGTAAACCTAGGAAGCCGAGATTACGCCCCCGATTTTGTCTCAAGCAGGGCGCCTTGTCACAGCAGTAGACTTTTTTCTGAGTCATTTACCGGAGCTAAAGGCTTCCGGTGTACGAGAAATCTGCCAAGACATCCTTTAATAAGTAGTTACAACACCTTACACGAAGCAGCAATGCTATGATTTGTGAACCGCGTCTGCCTTCCTCGCCCCAGCTCTTTTGAGTTGTTTTATTAACATCATTTGGAAATGAGATTCTACAGGAGAATGCCTGAGGGCAGCAGACAGCGGAAGGCACAGATTCCAAACTGGCAGAGGTCGCAGGACTGTTCAATATTCCCATCCACTCTGTCCTCCGGGGAAATGTTTTAGGGATTATGTTTGTCGCATTGTTGGCCTGGCTCCTGGCATTAGAGGGGTGATATATGATTCAGCTCTATGTGCAGTGGTTTACTGATGCTCACGTAACAGGAGGTTCAAGACTGGCTCATGAGGGTAAGATTATGCTATATTTTCATAATGTATACTTAAGTTAAATGTAAGTACAATCGATCTAAAATAATTTGTTTACACAGTCGGTGTTTATCCTGAAAATCTGCCATGGATCTAGCAATCTTGATCCTGAACCAGGCTCCGTTGAGTTTCATGGTGTAAATAGGAGATAACTTACTGGAGTTAAAGTGCCAACAAATAACTCAAGCACGAGCTTTCCCTCGAGTTGGATTACATTCATTTCATTGTGTGCTTTTGGATCAGCAAGTTCCTTGGCTAGGTATTTACTGCCAAACTCCATCTACCAGTCCCAAGGACTCATGAGAATGACCAGTCTCATGTAAACCCTATGGTATGGGCAGATACGCCTGTGATATAGCCACTATGTGTATCTCCACACCCTGGCCTAACTATACGTCCACTCTGTGCATATTTCACAATATTTACATGGCTTGTCACTTTATAACTAAAGTGCTAGCACATGGATACCCTTTGGGGTGATTATCCGCGCTTTATAAATCCTGATTGATTGAGTGTGCTATATATGAGCAAAAATCACATATTAATGCAAAATATTCATAGAACTCTTCACGAGTCAAAATTCTGGAAAGACAACATATAATAAATAAGCCTGTATGTGAGGAAAGATCTTAAGGGCTTATTTACAAGCCCCTTGCGCCGCAGGTGCGTCACTTTTAACATGGGAAAAAGTGACGTATGACAGCGCAAGGGGCTTGTAAATAAGCCCCATAGTGCCTAAACTGGTCGACACCTCTTTCACAAGGTAGCAGGGCCTCCATCAGGACTCACGAAACTCAAATGATTGTCACATGCATATAATGTAAAAAATATATGTATTCTGCATGCTCTATGAGGACCGTGAATTTCAAGAGGAGGTCTGAACTGACTCAGAGTCCGAGGTGGGTGCCTCGTCAATTCCTGAACCAACTGACAGTAGGTGAGAGATAGTACTCTGATGATGTCCGGGAATTAGATGGCGAGAATGATATACAGTACTAAGCGAATATATAATCATATTCCTAAAACCCTCATTACAAGTTGTCTGCTATTCTTTGACTCTACTGTAATGGAAGGATCCTGTGTTTGCTTCTAAATAGAGTGGCAATATTGTGTTGAATCTTACATAAACGTAGGCCTTTAACACATACACTCATGCTTCAGCATCTGCTTTGTTATATTGTATTGGAGCATTTCTAAAGCATGTCATACCCCTGATATACCCCCCAAACTGACACCTCATCCTCTGAGAATGAAACCACGACAAGACCAAATCAGACATCTCCAATCACATCAGAAGTATCAGCCGCAACCTCACGTGAGACGCCTTTTTTAGACTCAGGTCACGAAGAACAGGACGACCCAGGCGGGCAAAAAGAAAAGGACAAAACAAAAGGGAAAGAAATACCCCAAACGAGGAATGTCACAGCAGCCAAAAGAGACAAGAACAAGAAAGGCACTTAACAGAAAGTCTGGTGATTAACATATCTGATTACCACTTCAACGAGTTCGAACTCAAAACATTACAAAAGGGAACATCGTTTGTGCCCACCACGCAATCTAACCTTTTGGAATCCCACATCAGCCTCTATAAACTTATGAGAAAGATACGCTTACGGCACTTTTTTGAAAATATCAACACAAAACCAACCACAGAGATTGAAGACCCACTAAAAGGATTGAGATCCATCAGCTCATATGTAGCCCCCATAAGTCACAAAACCATCGATTTATTTGAACAATTGGTTAAACAAGATTTAGCCCAAATCAACTTCCAAAAAAGAACGCGGTATCGAAATTTCAGCACTAAAGAATTTGCAACCCTAAAATCCATATCTAACAACACTAAGATCACCTGCCAAAAGGCGGATAAAGGGGGAGCCCTTGTAATCCTGAACACCACCTACTATCAAAAACAAGTTGAAACCCACCTAAAAGACGAGAATACCTATATAGAACTGACCTCAAATCCTACTGAGGAGTTCAAAGCGACCCTAACACAAATTATACAAAGAGCCTTTGATGGAGGCATCATCAATGAAAAAGTAAAGAAGTACCTAACGCAACCTCCTTGTCGTCCCATAGTTTCGACACGTGGGAGCATACATGAACCTGTTGGCAAATTTTTGGACAGCTATCTTCAACCATGCGTTCTTAAAATGACATCTTTTCTTAAAGACACCACAGACTTCCTCAATAAACTCAATCTCATAAACATGACCGAAGAGGAAACCACACTACTGTGCACTATAGATGTAAAATCCCTATATACATCTATCCCACATCAAGCAGGAATTGAAGCTGTTGAAAAGGCCCTATTAAATACAGATTATGAAGAAGGTATGAAGATTTTTTTGATGGAATTTTTAAATTTCACCCTTCTACATTCTTATTTCCAGTGGCAAAACACATGGTATTTACAGAAGACTGGCACTTCGATGGGCAACTGTGCAGCGCCCGCGTATGCCAACATCTTTATGAACTATTTTGAGGAAGAACACATCTTAAACACTCAACCTTGGAAGAATCAGACATTACTATACTTGAGATTCATCGATGACATTTTCATATTATGGAAAGGAAACCACAAAGAACTCGAAGACCAAATTACACTATTGAATCTCATTGATGATAGAATTCAATTTACCCATGAGATCAGTGAACACACGATCAACTTCCTGGATGTAAGAGTCACCAAAACTTTGAGAGGTTTCGAAACTAATTTGCACAGAAAAACGTCGGACAGAAATAACACCTTGACATATGACAGCTTCCACCCCCAACCACTCAAACAGCATTTACCATACTCCCAACTATTGAGGGTGAAAAGGATTGTCTCAGACCCCGTCAAGTCCACAGAACAACAAGAAGATATGCTACAGAGATTCAGACAGAGAGGATATCCAGAACATATATTGACACAAGCCAAAGATCGAGTCAGTAATGTCACTAGACAACAACTACTCTCGCCACGACCCAAAACCACGGATGAAAGAATAACATGCGTGAGCAAATACTCTACCATGAGTCAACATTTGAAAAGGTCAGTCAAAAAACACTGGACTTTGTTACAACTGGAACAGGATTTTAAAAACATTTTCACCTCTGAACCAGTATTTGCTTACACTCGTGGTAAAAATGTTGGAGAACTCATTAAACACCCCTTCACAAAGACACCACAAGCTACCTACAAAGGTACGATACCATGTTTGAATTGCAGCAACTGCCACAATATTATTAAGGGAATTTACATCACGCATCCCATGAAAGGACATAAAATCAAATTACAAGTGACAGCCACCTGTGACACTTCCAACATAATCTACTTGTTAAAATGCCCGTGTGGGAAAGTCTACGTTGGCCAAACAGAACGTAAACTAAAAGTTTGGTTGAATGAACACAAGAGCAACATAAGAACAAAACAAACCAAATCAATGGTAGCCCACCATTTCATTGAAGCTCAACATCACAACAGTCAACTAAAAGCTTGCATTCTAGAGGTTGTGGAAAAACGAGAAGGAAAAGATAATCATACCTCACTACTGCAAAGAGAAAATTACTGGATTTACCACTTAAATTCACTACAACCGCATGGTATGAATGATAGGGTAGAATTCTCATGCTACCTATAAATCATGAACATCCCTATCAACTAACTTATCTACCAGTGACATTGCCCGTGGGCACCATATCGGAAGGCTGCCGCCTCATCATTGATTGATTGTGACATTTGTGAACTCACCAATTGTACCATCCAAACAGAATTACTGTTGGTATCATTACACACCACGTTCCACATTACTAGCCATTTTGCCACACCCGATTTCGCTACTTTTTTTTTTTTTTTTTTTAGTAACTTTATTCTCCCTACTCACTCACTCATACAGTCCTCTTTCGACTTCTAGTACTCACACGCAAGCACGTCAGTTACGTTAATATTGACGCTACACAGCGATTTAGAATCAGCTGCACACTCACGGAAAACCCTTGAGCGTACCGACGGTTCACAGCACCGGTAAGATCTCGACACTTACTATCTACCACTCATAGTGGGCACCTTAGACTTTCATTTTAATCTCCAACAACCGTTCCATTTAAAAATAGTGATTTATGTTAGAATCACTAAATTAGCGAACGCTTCAGGAACGTCTTTTATCCACACACGGACACATTTCCCACACACACCGTTACAGTTGCTTTGCAGTTCATGAATGCACCTTTAACTGTGATAAAATGTTTACACATTCAGATACCTCTCGATTAACATCTTTATAATGCATGCGATTAGGACTGTGTATCATGTATAGCTTTCTTGTATCACTATATACAGCTTAAACTTTTTGTTTTAGATGTTCCCTGACGAAGGCATCACGCCGAAATGCATTGGAATGTCGATTGAGACGATGTTGTGATAAAAAATATGTTGCATTTTGGGAAATGAAGTTTTCCATGGATTAATGAAGATTTGATTGTGAAATTAAAACAATCTTAAACACTCAACGTAGAATCAAGTAACGCATTCATTGACAACTACGATAAGCTCATTTTATTACAGTCCAGTGCCCGGGGAGACACCCCACAGTGGTGGGGTTGCTACCTCTTGTTTGATACTTTCACACTCCGAAGCAGGGAGTGATACCCTGGAGCACGGCACAGACTTTGAAACGTATCGCTAACCACAGCAGTGCACAATTGACCTCTATAAGTCTTATACCCCTGATAAGGCCACAAAGCACTCTGATTTTCATTGCTCCTGTGTGCTCTTTGGAAGTGTGAAGCTGTAAGTATCTTGAGTGTCTTATGTGGGAGGAATTTGTAAAGGTGTCTGAGTATGGCTTCCACCATGGTACAATGCATATGCTTGAAGTGTTGCAGAGAGTGTGAGAAGAAGAGTAGACATGTATACCTGATTACCAGCTTGTAGAGCTCAGAGTCCGGATCTTACCTTTATGGTAGAGGGAAGACCCATTTCTTTAACATCTTCTGGACCAGAAGGCGATTTTCAATACTCCTTATTCAAGCAGGTATTGAAGTTCCCAGCATTCAATTCCAAAGTGAGGCTGTCTGGCTGAAAATGAAGTTGTTTGTCTGTTTAAGTCTTTTTGATTGGAGATAAGTCAATAATGTGGTTAGTCTTGAGTGTAGAGATCTGGTTTGAAGATGCATGCAGAATTTTTGTTGAAGAAGCAGAGCTCAGTCCCAAGATTGACCAGGTGTGATGTCAGCGAGGCAAGATGCAACCCATTTCAGTAAAGCTCCTGAACTAGCACATTATGGAGTTGCAGTAGGAGTGGGAGACAATGAACCATGTCAAGGCCAAGGAGAGACCGAATAAGAGTACATCTTCCATTCCACATGTAATCCCTCATACTGAGTAAACAGCACTGCAAAGTGTACAGATCTTCATCCTTGTTGAGTCTGCCTGGGGTCTTGCTATCCAGATCTACGATGTACTTAGACTCAGTTTTTCACAACTCTTTTTCTATATTCCCCCTCTGTCTCTCTGCAAGTGGGACTTCCACCGTAGTTTCATTATTTTCTTCTTTAATGCGGCCAGAATGAACAAGACACTTCTGGTGTCGAAATGCGTAGAGTGTGCTGCTCAATAAAACCACTATCTGCAACTTACCTGCTGGGCGTGCTTGTGTTTTTTTTCTCCTTGGATACTGGGAAAATATTTGCTTTTGATGTTACCGTGGCTCCACACGCAGGCACGCGCTACACTTGGGGGTCGGAAGCTTTGTAGATAAATGTATATGTAGACATAAACAAGTGCTTATTAATTTATTTTTTAAATAATGTACCTGCATGGTAAAGCTCATCATTGTAAATTGCCTGCAAATGACCCATGTGATAATTACGTGAGTTGTAAAGCCTGTGTGGTAAAGGTACCACGTGCTAAAGGCTGCTGATAAATGTGCCATATAGTTGTTATAGCTCATTACAGGTGATAAGGACTCAATGCATTGTATGTCAATGAAATTTCAAACTCATGAACAAAATGATGTCTCCTCCCATTAGTTTTGGAGGGGATTACATGAAAGGGTGGATAACTTCTCCAACCTTTGCTTTTGAAGGGTATTATTTTACTTAGAGGAGACTACTGTAGCTCATGACTGATGAGGATGGCATATTAATCTGATGAGCTCATCACTTCCATGAAAGCACACCAGTAGCATGAGGAATTCCACCATGAACCCCTCTGGCCAAGGCGTAGATACTAGCAATCAGAGAATATTATTTGCATCTAGGTATCAAATGTTCAGTACAAAGCCAGAAATTAAGTGCATTACATATATCAGTAAGTATAATCCTATTTCTTCTACAAAATTCCCAAGAAATCACTGGTCTATACTTTAAACAATTCAAGTACTCTTTAGGATGATGTTCAATAAATGAAATATAAAGTTCACATTACCAATATTATTTTCAGTGCTGTTAGCTGATTCTTAAGAGTGCAGATGTACTCCTGGAAAATGAGCATGTAGCACAGCCAAAGATCTGTAGGGACCACCAGTGCAATGGTTTAGATTGCAGGTAAGGCATGAACTCTCAGTGTCCACAGCCCGCCCACACATACATACTGGAAACCGAAGAAAAGAAAAGTATTTGGTAGGGTGTATTCCAATGGGCCCTTGACTTCTAACAGTGTAGTCCTCTGCCAGAACCAAGGAAGTCACAGCAGGAATATCTTGTGAGTTGGGAACTGAGTTATGCTAGGAATTGGGTTTGAGTTGTGAAATCCCCTTTGTTTCTCTCTGCCCATGCCATAGATATTATATTTAGCAAAACCAAAAAAGGGGATGATGGACGGAGTGTTGAACATTGCAAGCACTCACCCCAAGTCAACTGATCTGGGTTTATCATCATCATTCTTTAGCTCACTCTGCCACCCCAGTTCAGACATGGCCATATGCAAATCAGTCTGACCCTGTGCCTCATGGGAACAGTCCAGCCCGAACTGCCAAGCCATGTCTTTCCTGGAAAGGAAACAAGAATCCTGGGACCGGTTTCGGGTTCATAACCCTCATCAGCCAGGCTATCTTGAATCCAGTGGCAAAGTCAGCAAGGGACCCTCGTCTGGGCATACCCTGCCAACTTAGGGCGAATTAGCAAAACCAAAGGGGATGGATGGATTTAGGCCCAGATCTCTGTACTGGGGTGAATGTATGGCATTGTTCTGCATTCTGTCCATCAATTGTTCTTTTTGCATAGATATTCTATTCACAGGATCCATGTACAGCAGCACTTGAGCAGTAAATGAATCCCTGGTTCAAGTACCCTTTTACTTGCCTTGTTTGCCAGCATCTATCTTGTGACTCCCAAATCCTGGATTGCTGTAAAAAAAATAATGTCAACCTCACAAGTAGAAAAGAGACTGATTTAATGAGACTTCTAAAGGGTAAACTTCGGCATTGCATTTAATACAAGTCCCTTATCTGTAGCTGGTGGACGTGGAGTGGCATTGTTCAGGCATGGAAATCTGGAATTTGATTTCTGGAGTTTTCTACATGACCTTCCAACATTTTGGAGTATTTATGTTTGCTCTGCCTTTGCTGTTGCAGTTGGCAGTGAAAAGGGTTAGTTCAAAGGTGACCCTCCGGCCTTGCAAAAAGATTGTAATAAACCACCACCTTCTGTAAAATGGAAGAAACCCTACTGCAAACAGGAAAGGATAGCTCCCCAGTGCCATCCAAGAGTCTACAAAGCCACTGAAAAAGAAATGTTATAACAAACCACTACTTACCCAAAATCTCAGGCACCTCACGTTCGAAAAAGTAACTTCATAAAATCACCAGTGCTTTCCAGAACTCAGAATGCACAAACATGAAATTGACTCACTCCCAGCATCTATGTGATTCTCTTGTAAATTATTTCAAGAAGGACAATGACAAAAAAAGTTGCAGTCAAAAGAAAACAGAGATCTTAGGTCCTAAACTGAACCCTCAATTATTTCACAAAACAAGCCAGGGACTAAAACTACTACTCTTTAAGTATCTTATGCCAGACAACATCTCTAACAGAGCAAGAGTCTGAACCTCCTTAATTGATCCAAGCTTTACTCACATTTTCCAGAACATTCTCATCAAATTTCTCCATCATTCTGGTGGGGAGCATAATCAATAATTATGTAGTCACTCTTACGTTAATGAAATTTCATCTATCTAATATTTCATGAAGAAAACAATGTGATTAATAATTTTTACTGTGACATATTTTTGGTTAGCGCATGGTAGTGCTCAATGAAATAGTATTGTATAAATTTGTCACATGATGAATATTAGTAATGAAAAGAAAACTAATGAAATCATTTCATGTTTTTATATTGAGTTTTCTTTTGCACTTGGCACTTTCCTGCAGATATGATTGGGGAAGAAATACATTTTTATTATTTGTTAATCAGGTGTGCACGTATAAACAATGCACCTATTTCATACTGTGCGTGTGAATAAGGCCGTTTATGCGGCTGAAATGACAGCCTGTGAATAAATATACAACTGTTACAGGTTCTGTGTGTCGGCTCCTGTCTGTACCAGTGACAGGAGGTAGAGTAATTAGTAGGTAGGGAACTGTCTCTGTGGTGGCCAATGCCCCCCTCGATTTGGTGCAGGCAGAATTATGGCTGGAACGGAGGGAGAAATTATGTATAAATCTATATATACTTAAAGTGTATGTTATATATCTATATTCACTGAAAAAAACAAAGGTTACAGGGACGTTATAGTTAGGCTGACATTTCACTCATACAAAACCAGAGAAATCCAGCAGTTATATTTACCTGAGTAACTATAACTCATGCCCCCGCAATGCACAGCTTATGACCTCACATATTGCATCACTCATGGCAATGTCAATTGCATTACTGAAAATATCACTGATGACATCTCAGATGACATCACTGATGACATCTGAAATTACATCAATGATTACATTATCCAGTGATTGTGAGTGTTTTCTAAAGGTTACTGAGTGTTATACATATACACAAAGGTAACTCGCTGTGGAAGTGCCTGTATGGGTAAGTGAATGGGTATGTAAGTGGTGTATAGAAGAGTGGCTCGGAATGTGAGTTTTTGTATAGTATGAGTGAGTGAGTGGCTATGTGAGTATCTCTATAGTTGACTGATTTGGTGTATCATTGGGGACAAATAGTGAATGAAAGGGTGCATGAGCTGATACATAAGTGTCTGTATGGACGAGTGACAGGGTACCTAAGTGGCTGTCTCGGTGCATCAATGAGTGTGTAAGTGGGTGTATGTGTGAGCAAATGGATGTTTGAGTGGTTCTATGGGTAAGTGAGTGTGAGAGAGGTTGTATGGGAAAGTATGTGGTTCTCATTCACTGTATAGGTGAGTGGGTATATCTATTGGTAGTATATGTATAAATAACTGATTGACTGTGTAAGTAATTGTATGGGTGAGTTAGTGTCTATATGAGTGATGGAATGGGTGACTGAGTAGGTTTGACAGTTGGTGTTTGTTTAACTGATTTTACTTTGTCAGTAGCTGTATGAGTGTATGAGTGGGTGTGCACATGTGTCTATGTCTCTATAACTGAATCTGAGACTGGCTGTATTGATAGGTGAGTAGGTGCATGAGTGGCTGTATATATGAGTTATTGTTCTGTTAGTGGCACTACAGGTGAGCTGCTGTGTTACTGGCTGTATGGATGAGTGATGAGATGTGTGAGTGTTTGTATGGGCTCTGTGAATGAGTTTGCTAGTGATTGTGTGGAAGGGGGTTTATGACATGTTTTACGGGATGTAAGAGGGTGTGTCAGTGTTTCTCTGGATGATGTCATCAGTAATTTCATTTGGAATGTTATCAGTGATGTCATCAGTGATATCACCGACCATGTCATGATTGATGTAATGTGTGAGGTCATAGGCAGTGCATTGCTGGGGCATGAGTTATAGTTAGCTCAGGTAACTATAACTGCTGAATTTCTCCTCTTTTGTACAAGTGAAATGTCAGCTTAACTATAACATCCCTGTAACCTTTGGTTTTTTTCAGTGAATTTCTAAGATTTTTTCAATTATATTTCCCAACTATAACATCCCTGTAACCTTCGATTTTTTCAGTGAATTTCTAAGGTTTTTTAAATGTTAATTCCTACCTATAACGCCCCTGTAACCTTTTTTTTCAGTGAATTTCTAAGGTTTTTTCAAATTTAATTTCATAGCTATAACGTCCTTGCATTTTTTCTATAATAAGATATTAAACATTACATATGCATGGTGCACCACTTATTGTTGTATTTGTCTTTTTTTTAAAAAGTACATTACTCATCTTATTTCAAGATATTTTTGCAACAACGTCGCGATTGCTGAGGACACACAGCGAATTCCGTGTATTTTTGACAAAGTATAAAACACCTATACAGACATATTTTACATCAAGTTTGAGTCTAGCTGTTTAGTAAGATATTAATTTAACTTTCCCCTTTGTATTCATATGTTGAAAAAACTACATTGGAAAAGCTTTTCTCTTGTTCGTGGCAACCCCAGAATTTGCTATGGCATTGGTATTCTCAAATACTGTGTGTTTTTCGACAAATTGTTAAACACATACATAGACATGTTTTACTTAAAGTTTGAGTCTAGCTTTTCAGTTAGATATTTCTTTAACTTTCTCCTTTGTATTCATTTGTTGAAAAACTACATCTAAAATGCATTTACCTTGTTTGCTGCGACACCTGAGGTCGCTATGAAGTCAACAGTCGTGAATACAAATCACAAAGTGGAAAACACATATATAGACATATTTTACATAAAGTTTGAGTCTATCTGTTTAGTAACATATTGGTTTAATTTTATGTTAACAATGCATTTGTAAAAAACAACAGTTTCAAAAAATTACTTTCTGCAATGGTACTCGCAAATACCACATAACTATCAAATAAACCATCTTAAAAAACAATTTTCAATTTTTGCAATGATTCTGGGAACCGCAATGATAACGGTAGCCGTGATCACCATGAAATGACACAACAACAGCACAAATTCAATAGCCACCACCACATAAAAAATGTATAACTGCAAAATAGATTTTATAATCAACACACTAAACACATCACTATCTGAAAGACTCTATAATAGCATGTATAACTTCTTTAATATCTCTAAAACAGTATATAGCTCTTTCAGTGGAATAGGTGACTACATGCATCACTGTGTCAGTAAGTCTCTCTTTTACTGTATAAGCATTTCAGTGGATCTGTGAGATGGTGCATCAGTCTATCAATGGTTCTGTAACAAACTGCATGGCTATCTCAGTGCATCTATGAGTGGGTGCATCACTGTCTCAATGGGTGTGTGATTGGTTGCATGAGTCTCAGTCAATCTGTGAGAAGCTGCATGAGTGCATTTGTGCATTTGTAAGTAAGTATATGACTGACTGGATATGTGAGTGGATACATGATCATCTAAGTGGATGTGTGAGTGGGAAAGCGAGTTGGTGCATGAGTTTCTGAGGGGGTCTGTGAGCGACTGCATGAGTCTCTCAGTGGGTCAGTGACTGGGAGCATGAGTGTCTGAGCGGTTCTGTTAGTGGGTGCATGGGTCTCCGAGTGGGACTGAGAGTGGGTGCGTGAGTCTCAGACTATATGAGTGATGGTGAGCATGAGTCTCTGAGAGGGTCTGTGAGGGGGTGTGCAAGTGTCTGAGTGGGTCTGTGAGTGAGTACATGAGTCTCCCAGTGGGTCAATGACTGGGAGGGTGAGTGTCTGAGTGGGTCTGTGAGTGGGTGCATGGGTCTCTGAGTGGGACTGTGAGTGGGTGCGTACGTTTCTCAGTGTATGAGTGATGGGGCATAAATCTCTTGGTGTGTCTGGGAGTGGGTATGTGAGTGACTGTATGAGTGTTAGAGTGTCTGAGTGGGTCTGTGAGTGGGTGTATGAGTGCCTCAATGGGTCTGTGAGTGAGAGCATAGGTTTCTGAGTGGATGAGTAAAAGGGTGCATGCATGGGTATCAGAGGGGTCTGTGACTGGGAGGGCGAGTGTCTGGGGGGTCTGTGAGTGGATGCGTGAGTCTGAGTAGATGAGTGAGTGGGTGCATGTATATCTGAGTGAGTCTGTGAGTGGGTGTATACATATTTGTGTGTATTAGTGAGTGACTGAGTGCATACGTCTTTAAGAGGGTCGGTGACTGAGTGCCTGAGTGACTGTATGGGTGTGTGAGTGGGTGTATGAGTATCTAAATGGATCTGTGACTGGATGGATGAGTGTCTCAGTGGGTCTGTGAGTGTGTGAATGGGTCTGTGTGTGGGTGGGTGAGTCTCTAAGTGGGTCTGTACATGGGTGTGTGACTCTCTGAGTGAGTCTGTAAGTGGGTGCATGAGTGCCCAGGTGGGTCTGTGAGTGGGTATAAGAGTCTCTAAGTGGGTATTAGACTGAGTGCAGTCTGTAGGTGGGTGAGTACTTGAATGGGTATGTGAGTTGATGCATGAGTATCTGACTGGGTACATGACTGGATGTATGAGAGTGTGAGTGGGTATGTGAATGGGTGTATAAGTGTCTGAGTGAGTTTTTGAGTGCGTAAGTGAGTCTGTGACAGTGACCGGAGATTGTGTACAAATATAAATATATTTTTTTATATTTCCACCAATATTCGTGATGATGTCACAATAGTCACGATGTCCCCTCGACGGTACATTGGGTGGTGGCGTCACCATTGTCGAGAATATTGTGCATGATTAAAAAAATCTATTTTGGACACGTAACTTGTGTCACTAACACCCCCATGTTTCAAACATGGGGTCAGAATACCTCCACCCTGACCCCTTATGTTAGCTTTCACAGACATTTTCAGCCACAGGAACCGTTCCCGATCGATAAAATGGCGGCCTCAACTTTCTGTTCAGGTTGCATCGGCCAATCACAGCATTTCTGCTGGTGAACACATACACGGTTTACCGCAAAATCATGGCGACATATCCGTGATCATTGTGAAATCGCCATGAAATATCCGCGGCCAGAGATATCTTTATATTGCTCAGCTTTAGTTTCTCAAAAACTACTGAACGGATTTGCACCAAATAACAAAAAGTACAATCTGGGTAGCAACATCTACGTGTCTGCCAAATGTTGTGTTATTCCGTCCAACGGTTCGGGCTGCAGTTTTGACAACACGTTCCTATGGGAAATAACTTTACTAATGCAGTCTTATTTCATGCCTCTATTTCTTGGTCCCCACACTGTCCATGACATCCAGAACCTACGTTGACACTTTTTTGGGGGAAATTTCATGAGGATTGGTCAAACAACGCCAAAGTTACAGGCAAGTCAAAAAATGCTTTTCCTATGGAAACTAGGTCCTAACTATAACTACTTATTAGCGGCTGCCAGTAGGTAATATATTTTAAATATAAGTATATATTTTAACTGAAAAAAATAACATTTAGAGGGACATTTTAGTTAGATGAGAATGTCAGTTACACCCTATTTTAAATGTATAATACTACCAAAATTCACCAGGTATGGTTATCTTAAGTAACTATGACTTGTGCCCTAAAATAACTTTAACTTGTGCTCCTGCCATGCACAGTGTTGTCAACCATGTAAGTTCAGACATTGCAGTGATGTTAGCAATCATGTCATAGAATATGTCATGAGTGATGTAATATCTGAGGTAATTAGCAGTGCATCGTGAGGGCATGAGTTTCAGTGAATTTCTCTGCTCTTGTTTAGCATAAAAGTAAGATGCTGATCATCATGTGTGATGCAGCTAGGCCCTGTACCCAACCCCCTCCTCCCACTGTTGCCCAACTCATGTCTGCACATGGCCTTTGGCTGTGCGCAGTTTGGGGTTGGAAGCAGATTCTTGCCTAGCCAGTCTCCTACGATGGCCTACCCCTGCAGTGCAGGGCCTTTGGCTGTGTGTAGCGTTCACTTGGATTCACACATTGCAAAGTTTAATAAGTGATTGTCATAAAAAAAATATAGTATTATTTCTAAAAAAATCAGCATGCCTTTTGAGTCTTTCTTTTAACATTTTTCACCCCACAAAATGCAACTAAATAAACAAACAAAAGATGGCACAGCATCCATCTGAAGAGTATAGAGCTCCATTTCTGAGTGTTTTAAATACAAATATGATAAGCTCTCCTGGAGTTGGTTTAATGACCTAGGAGACTTACTTTTTTGTGTTGTTGGGGAGCTTCACACTTCCTGCAACATTAGACAAATGCTTAGTCGTACCCCTGCCTCTTCCAGGGCACAATCAAGATTTAAAAAAGTAACACAAATTCTGTTGCAGGACATTATGGGGTGCTCCAAGCCAGAGCTGTGAATGTTGTGTTAAGTGATTTGTAGAGCACAGCTTATCACCCGTGAGGGTAACCAGGCACTGGAGCAGGAGTGTAGGCTGAGCGGAGCTCCTAGCTGAACAAGCATGTCTTCAGTTTCTTGCAGAATTAAAGTAGAGAGTCCTGATGTGTTGGGGAAGGTCATTCTAGGTCTTGGTGGCTATGCAGGAGAAGGATCAGCCTCCTATTTTGCTTCTGTAAATGAGAGGGATACGTACATTGGAGAGAGAGGCTGGGCGTAGTTGTCTGGTTAGATGGTAGGAACTGAAGACGGTGATTGAGGTAGGCTGGTCTGGCATTGTGGTAGGCTCTTTAGGCATGGAAGAGTAACTTGAATTGGCAGTGTTCCTGGGTAGGTAGCCAGTGCACTTCTCTGACGAAGAGAGTGAGGTTTGTGCTATAGGTGATGTCTAGGATGAGGCTGATGGCGGAGTTCTGGGTGGACTGGAGTTTTTGGGTGAGTTGGTTGGAGATGCCAGTGTAGAGTGCATTATCATAGTCCAGTCTGCATTGCATTCTTAGTAGGCGGAAGCAGGAAAAAATTACGGCATTCACCTGTTTAGTGATTGTGAGTCTGTCACCCAGGATGTTTCACATGTTTTTGACGTGGTCTCTGGGAGGTGGGGATGGGTCCCAATTTGGCTGCCCATCAAGAAGTGTACCATGGAGAGCTCTCGTTCTCAAATATCAGGACTTCCATTTTGTCTGTGTTGAGTTATAGGCTGTTCTCTTTCATGTAGTTTGCGACGTTGGTCATGCAGGGTGTGAATCTGGTACTAGTGGAGTTGTTATTGTCTGTGAGGGCGGGGATGAGCTAAGTGTCATCAACATAGAAGATAATGTTGATTCTGTGAGCTCTTATGATACTGATGAGAGTTGCCATGTATACGTTGAAAAGGATTGGGCTGAGGGAAAATCCTTGAGGGACTGCAGAGTCGAGGTTCTTGGGTTCAGAAGTGTACATTGGGAGTCTGACTAGCTGGGCTTTAACGGAAAGGAAGGAGGGGCCCATCTCTGAGCTGCTCCTTGCATTCTGGAGTCTTTGAGTTTTGAGATGAGGATGCTGTGGAATGCAGTGTTGAAGGCTGTGTGGATGAGAGCAGCAGTTTCCCCTCTGTCCATGATGGTCTGGATGTGGTCAGTTGCTGTGATGAAGGTAGTTTCGGTGCTGTGGTTGCTGCGGAATCCTGACTTGGTGATGTCCAGGAGGTGGTGCTGTTCTCGATGGCTGGAGAGCTGCATGTTGGTCACTTTCTTAATGACATTGGAAGGGAAGGCTTGGAGCGATATTGACAAGCTTTGACTTCGGCGTAATTCCTTTTTCCTGTGAAGGTTGCATTATGGATGAAGGTGTTGATTGTGGTGAAGTAGGTGCTGATCAAGATTCCTCCCAAACCGTAGGTTTGGCAGGGGTCAATAGGGACTCCCAAATAGATCGTTTTCATAAATTTGGTGGTGACTTCTGTAGGGAGGAAAATTTAGTCTGTTAGTTGATGTTCGTTCTTAGTGGTGGTGGGCAGTAGTCATATCGGGTATTCTGAAGTGTGTTGGAGTTTGAAGTTACTGTATATCTGGAGTATTTTGTTGTGTAAAAAGAGGTTGTTTAAGAAGTCCTGTGATGGGGAGAGGGTGGTGGTGACTGCGAATGGGTTAGAGAATTCTCTGACAATGTTGAAGAGGTCTTTGCAGTTGTTAGAGCTGGCTGCCAGTCTCAGTGTAAGGGCTGCTTTCCTGGCTTCTTTGATCTGGGTGTGAATAATAAATAAGATGCTCCTGCTACTAATTTATTATTCTTTCTAAGTCTTTTTTGTTATTTTTTGGGTGTCCCATTGCCCACCTGGGACACCCACATCTTTGCTCTTTGTTGATGTGGTGGCCGCCAATCAGATCTTGTCTTAGGATCTTTTGGTCTGCAGATCCTCTGCACCATGAAATATCTAAACTTTTTAACCATAATATTTCTAGAATCACTGAACGGAATTACACCAAATAATAAAAAGCATGCTTTCTGGACCAAGATCTAGTTTTCCACCAAACTTCGTGCAATTCCGTCCAGCCCTTTTAGCTGTAGCTGCGTCAAATAGATGGGGAAAACGCATTTTGGGACTTCGTACTCGGGACGTGCTTGTGTGTGCATGAATGCAAGGTGCACAGCAATGTCTCTTGGCAGTGTAGTTCAAAAGGGATTCAGTTCTGTAGTCTGTGCAGCAGAGTGAGGAAAACATTGCAGGTCGGATCGAATACCTAGGAGGAAAGATGGCTGAGTTCAAAGGTAATTCCAGTGTGGTTTGTCAAGCATTCCCAAAAGCTTAAAGGATTCAGCCCTTAAGAATAAAGGCTTTATCTGTTAATAGCTTGCAATAACACAAGTCAGGGGCTGTGCTTGCCAACTTTTGAGGACTCCAATCTGGGGGATTTGGAAGAAGAAACATTAAAGTTTCTAAGTCTGCCTTTCGCATGCATTAGAGGAACAGAGTAGAAATTTAGAAGTACTCTTCGGGGCATGACTGAACCAAGAATAAGCACGGATGAAACTTAAATTACACCCGTGTAATTTTTGTGAATTTTGTTTTACACTTTTTATGCGATACTCCGGAAATGATGTCATTAGGCCTACCTTCATCACAAAATTAGATGGCATGATGCAAAATTAGAAAGCATGAGAGCAAGAACAATGCAAATTATCCCACATAAGCCGCTGTTGTTTGTCACTCTCTTTCTTTTAGTGCAAAATCTTATGTATTTCATGTTAAAATATAGTTCTAAATGTCAGACTTGCATTTCCCAAATTATGCAGATTTGTACAAAATCTTCCCGAAATTTTGTATATTTACTCAAAAGTCAACTACATGAGTTTTGCAAACTTCTAAGCAAGAATTGTGCAGGTGAACCAATAGAAAATAAAAACGTGAAACATTCAGATCCATCTAAGACAACCTAGATGCATGGAGACAAAGTAGGTACATGGGGTCACCCTCTCTATGAATTGACAGTAGTAAACCTATCTAATATAATATATATATATAGTGCAACAGGTTGTGAAATAAGGTAAACATTGGGGAGGACATAGACAAGGTCTTGAAGAGTGGGTGAAATGTGGTTGAATTTCTTCACTATAATAAATGATGATGACCAGTCTGCCACATCAGTTAAAATACATTACCCATGAGATAGTCTATGTCCTATACCTCCTACTCACACCCTATTCAAAGGGACTCGCTCTTTAGGTCCTGGGAACTCAGAACCAAATGGTCAATCTTTGTAGTAAGTTTTGCTTATTGTCTCCGGAATATTAGGAAAATATCAAGAGCATATATTGGGAGGACAATTCTGTGCTTCCTGCCGAATGCAGCCAAAAGCACAGTGGTTCAGGCCTTGATACTGTGAAGACTGGACTAGTTTAATGTCTTATATCTTGGGATGTCACAGGGCAGTATTAACTGACTAAAAAGAGTGCAGAACGCTGCAGCCCCACATACTGATGTGCCTAAGCGTGTGTCAATGGAAGCTGCGCTGAAGCAGCTCCATTGACTCCCTGTGAAACAGAGGTCCTCATTCCAAGCTTTGTGTTACTGTCATAAGGCAATGGTTTATCAGACCTTGTGTACCACTGGGGAACCTTAGATCTGCATGGGAGCTGCTGCAATGGTCGCCAGATTTAAGTACATTTTGGAAAATTGAACTGTTCCGCAACTGATAAACTGAACCAATGCTACATAGCACGGAGATACCCCTTGCAGGGGTGATTCAGGCGCTTTACAAACGTTTTCATTCATTCAAGAAAGTAAGTTTGGACTAAAGCTCGTTTGGCTACCTGGCACCTAAATTGTGGCATGCTCTGCCTTTAGCAGTTCTGCAGGCCCAGACAGAAGACCTGTTCAGAAAAAAACTCAAAACCTGGGGGTATATTTGCAATGAAATGATGCAGCGTGGCACTCTAAGCAATCTGCAGCGCCAAGCTGTGTCGTTTAAAAACATGCATTGATGCACCATGTTTGCAAGAATACGGAACACCCCTGTGTTTTCTTTTGCGCTGGCACTAAAAAAAGATGCCTAGCGCTAACACAGACACCCCTGCACCACAGTGCAAGGGTGCCTGCATTGCAGGGAATCATCCCTGCAGCACAGACACCTTTGCACCACAGTGCAAGGGTGCCTGCATTGCAGGGAATCATCCCTGCAGCACAGACACCTTTGCACCACAGTGCAAGGGTGCCTTTGTGGCAGGGATGATTGTTTTTGTGCAGGAAGTGACACCTACCTGTCAATAAACAATCTTAAAAAGGCAATTTGCTATTTCTATGTGTGCTGCAGAATGCAGCACATATAGAAAGAGCAAACATGAAGCCAAATTAAATGTATTTCTCCTCATTGTGTCAGTCTAACACCTGCTATTCATTGGCATTAGTTTTGGGCGCTGTCTCAGATTTACACATCCTTGTAAATCTGGAGCAGCTTCAAAAAGCAATAGGTTTTGTGGTGGAATGCCCACAGCAACACCCATTGCACGCCCCTTTCACGCATATATCTGCATGAAAGGGTACCATATTTACAAAGCAGTGTTAATCCATGCAAAGTGGCTTAACACCACTTTGCAAATATGGAGCAGGTCATTGCGCCACCGAAACACCAGACAAAAATGATGTTCCGGTGGCGAAACCCCCTTGTAAATATGCCCCGTGTTCTTTAGCTCAGGATGCAGGAGTGATGGATTACGGTTTGATAGCGGCGGGTTGCATGTACCTAGCACTGGGATACCTCAGTGAGGTAGCTATGCTCTTTAGACATCACATTAATTATATTATTATAGTTTTTTAGGCATTGGATTATGGAATATTGATGACAAAGGGTCAAGTGGGGTTGAAAGAAATATTAAAGTATCACTAAAATGATGAACAATAAATACAATATGCATGCAGTGTTATAGCTTTGAACTAAACGATTTTACTTCACAATGAAGGCTTCCATACCATTGTAAGGGTGACAGTCTGGCTCTTGCAGGTATAAGGGGAACTCCATGCACACAAGCACTCTGTAGCTGGAGAGCTGGGTGTTATAACAGAGTCACACTGGTACAGTGTCAGGTCTCTCAAGCAGAATCTGACAGTTCTGAGAGGCATTTTGTGACAGTCTTAGCGCCACCAAAAGTCAAATTTCAGGTTTCAAGACACAGTTATTTTGAGGACCGCCAGCTTTGTTCTTGCTATGATACTAGACTTGCTGCTCTCTCGAACATTAATAGTCCGTACAACCGTCTTAAACATTACACTGAATTAATTGTAATCAGTTCCTTCGCTGCCCGGGTGTGCACTCTGCAGAGGGCGCCCTCTTCAGGCTTCTGTTCCTAGCGGATGTGAAGACGGGGGCTGAGGCTGGAGACTCCTGCAAATGAATGATTACTGACCGCACTGGATGGGGAGGCCTGAAGCTTGCTGATGCGGGACTTGAAGCCTGAGACGCCCCTAAAGAATGAGCATTAAACTGATCGGGTAGGGATAATGAACGATGCTGAAAACACGAGGGAAGGACCATTGATGATCGACCCTCACACAAAGTCACGGTCACCAAGGACATGGCGGCACGTCGCGGGGAAACCAAGGTAATTGCCTCTAGAGCAGCTGTCCTGGCCAGTTTCATCTCATGCTAGGAAACATCTGTATCCGCAGACATGCTTGAATGAATACAGTCCTAGGAATGACTGGTCTGTAGTCTTGAAAGCTTCTGCTGCTTTAACAGTGATACTCAAGGTACGGCCAGGAGCCGCATGCGCCCTCCTGACCTGGACATGAGGCCCCCTGCAGAAGGACTACCCTGGGCTGCTGTTTACTTGATCGACAAGTAACATTCAGAAAGATATTGAATAAACGGCAAACTTATATTTACACTCACTGAACAAAAAGAGAAGACGCAAATAAGGAGTCCTGTACCACTTAACTTTAGGAAAGCATTATTTTATTTTAAAGACATTTTGCAACTACAGTGTACAAATATGATAAAGTGTCTTCAAAATTCAAAAAAGTGTATTTCGTTAACAGGCAGATGCATTTCACCTTAGTACATCAGATTATATCAGTGCATTCGAAAGTATTTTAAAAACTGATAGTTAAAAAAAAAAGAACGGAGAAACATTCATGCCTCCACCCACAGTGACAACAATGCCAATAGTTTACTAAGAGGCAAGGCAGTTGTCACTTACAACCTTCTGGATGGTCTGGGTTGTTATTATACATGGACAACATTATAGTTTATTAAATCAAACTCAAGAGAAAAGGTGTTGTACAGTGCATATCCTGAACTAATTTATTTCAAGGAGCGACTATATGTCATCATGAAGAAAATTCGACAATTGTCTAGGATCACACAATTTGGTGAAGTAGGGAAGCCAGGATTCTTCCCAGGTTTTTGGGTTTCACATTGTACAATTCTATTTCATTCCAATTCAATAATCAAGTGTCTTCTTTTTTATGCTTGAATCTCTCAAGTTGACGATAGCACCCACCTAAACCCCTCGCCTCACAAATCCCCACTCCTATCATGCTGGCATCAATGCGGCCCCTCAGGCACACCACGAACCACATTTTGCGGCCCCAGGGAAAATATTTGTGAGTACCCATGCTCTAGGATATGGTGCTACTGGAGGCTGTGTGCCATTACCCTATGGCTTCTCTTCCGAAAGGTACTGCGGTCAGCTCCAGGAGCAGAGACTTTTATATAGAGTCTGGTTACTGGCAGGTGAACTTGATGTTCCTAGAGATTATAGTCAGAACTTCCAACCTTGGTGGTTTTACAGCCATTAATAATCTTTATATGAGTTGATACACGCAAAGACAGATAACCCTACCCCGGGACACCCTGTTCGTGAACTCAGTTTCCTAGTTCGGAAACCAATATGAGCCTTTTTATAAATCCTTTATCTCTTATGATGTCCAGCAAAAGGAGAAATACTCAAATAAAAATAATGGGGAGGGGAGAACTCTGTATCCACAGGCTGCTGGACGTAGCATAACATCCAGAACCAGCGGCGCACAGCTAAAGGCTATGCCAAGATGGCTTTGGTGCAGGGAGATTATATACAGAGCAGGGCCTGTGCCCAGAGTGTACAGCACACGACCTGCATCACCAGTGTAATGCTCGACTTTTAACAATGCCCATTAGTCACCGGGAGCAGTGGGATGGAATGCAAGGCATGGATGAACTCCCTGTACTAAAATCCTTCTAGTCATAGGTCTCCCCATCCTTTCCAAGTCCACCTGACTCTGGTGGTGGGAGAGAGGATGGGGCCATGGCCAAAGGTCATATCCTGTACCTAAAGAACACAGGGACGTGGCTATGGGCTAGCCACTGCAAGAAAAGAGAGCACTCGGACTGGGTACAGCTTATTACCAATGGGCACGCCCAGCAGCCTCTAACGGTGCCAAAAGAGGGCTCATGTGTACCACGTATATTGTTTGGGCAGTGGTGTAGAGAGCAGAACGTGGCATAAGGCCACACGGTGGTCAAGGAGAAACTACTCACATCTCAGGCCATTTCCTTTTAGCACTGTGTATTGGGTACTTAACAAAGGGCAATGCAGAAGGCACCTACTCTGCGCATATTCTATTGGGCATTCCACAGACTGTGCCCGGTGGATTTTGAGAGCAGATTACTCGGCGCCCCACAAGAGAAGTTACATACTGTCCCCAGTATCATTTGAGCATAGCACCGGACATATTTTGTAGACAATGATGGCAGGGTGCCAGCAAAATTCAAGCCCTCTTGAAAGTGATTCATTGCAAAGATAAAATGAGCTGAAAAAATACAGAACAGATCTCTTAGTTTTCCATTAATAGTAGCACGTGGTGAATAATATGAAACACACCATGAATATTGCCTTGAAAAGCAACGATTAAAAGCACGTTATGGTTTTGTTCCAAATCTTAAGAAAACTAATGAACTGTATGGCTAGCTGCACCATCATAATACCCGAAGTGTAGCTCTCATAAATACACATATGACATCAACATCACTAGTGTTTTCACCTAGAATTTCACTTAAAAATGAGAGGTTTTAACACTCTTCACCATTCAACCTTATCCTCCAAACCTCCTCTCGATCCTCCGTTTCTCCCTTACTCTTGGCTGCTGGTTCTCTTGTCCTTTGGCTTTTTATTCTAACATTATTCACTAATCACTAATCCATTTTTAGGTCGCAGCCTACCAGACAGCATACCTGTCTGCGTTTGCAAAATTAATCTTGGGGACTTTCAGAAAGATGACCTAGCAATGCATTCCACCCGTTGCTTGCTATTGGCTTTGTGATTTGCAACTCACGTTTTCTTGCTTTCCATTTGCTGGCTTTCTTTGCTTTAGGCTGTCCAGGTTCAGTTCGTCCCTCCCATTGCCTAAATGGTATTTACAGGATTCTTCCACAAACTTGTTTTCTGTAAACAGGCCTTTAAATCTTGTTCCTATGTGATCACCTTTGCAGGACATTCAAAAATCAAGGTCAAATGTCAGGTGCGGTCTTATCCGAACGAGTGCTCCACCTCTGTATATTGGCCTATACATTTTGTTCTTATATTATCACATTTGCTGGGCATTCAAAGACCAAGGTCAAATGTCAGGCACTGTCCTCTGAGGGCACTTGTTTACTTGTTTTCTCTGAATTCAAAGTGAGAGGATTTATGTGACAATGTTGCTGGATACTGGGGGTAGGTAGAAAATAGTTATTTTTCTAGCACACAACTGTCATGCACTCACCTGGTTCCAACTGCAGAGACCACACTGGAGCAAATGCTAAACCTCCTATCCCTCCAGAGGACAACACATATAAAAAAACTGAAACCTTGGATACACACTGTCCCCAAGGGGGAAGGGAGGATGCAATAAAATAAGAAAAGAGAGACATGCAGTACTGGATCTGCTTAACGGCTGTATGACACTGAGTAACAGGATTTGCCACTCCTGAGTACTTTGGTGCTTGCGAGGTAGATATCCAGTGGACCAGGACCTCAGATTTTGTGGGATGCAATACACTGGAAATAACAAGAGGAGGCAGTTCCATCAGTGAACTAACAAACCTCATTAAACAATGAGCATACTTTGACTTCAGTTACATACACTCACAGTCTCCATTCATAAACACGGCATGAGAGCAGAATAATCAAATTCACAGATTGGATTTTCTGCCACTCCCTAGAAATCACTCAAAATACAGATTGGTGATGCTGGCACTCCCAAGGATCAAAATAAAACACAGACTGGAGTTTCTGGCACTCCCAAGGATCAACTCAATATACAGATATCAAGCGCTCTTATGTGCCTTCTCTTGTTCATCAGAGAAATGCGGGCGTAGGGTATTGAGTTTTTGTGCTATTATAGATCAAGAGCCAAGTTCACAAGAAGTGTCCAGAGCGTGGAAACACCTGAAGCACTGTAAGAAATCATGGGGATGACCTCAGCCGCGGTCCGTGCAGGTAAAAGCAGTGGGGCCAGGTAAGGGGGGATTTCGAGGGATGATGCAGAGGGAAAAATAAATAAATAAATAATTTTCCCTCGGCATCGTCCCTTGATAACCCTCCCACCCGGCCACACAGCCCCACCACTGTTACCTGCATTGACCACAGCTGGATGACCTGCAGACAATGTCTAAAGTTTTGAAGGTGCAGATCACTAAGTCATGTCTACACTATTAGAAGGATATGTGAGCACTAACCTGATATCAAGTACTTAGCCTTGACTTCCAGTTTGTAAGAAGTTTGAAGAAGATCTCGAGTCCTTGACTCAGGTAGGCCTGGGCAGAACTCGGATTTCACGGAGTTACCAAAAAACTCTGCAAGATTCCGCAGAGTTCCGCTTGTGACCGAAGTTCTGACTAGGGGTGGGCGGAATTTGCGAAATCCACTTTCGCAAATTATCGCGAAAATGTTAAAACTTATCGTAAACAGGCGGAAATATCGCGAAGATGCAGAAGTTTTTTTGCCGCATGTTCGTGAGATTTTCTGCATGGTTGCGGCTTGCCAACTTACCCATGTGGTTGCTCGCGGGCGCGGCCATCTTGTTTTCAGTTGTCTCGCGGTGCATGATCGCGAGAAGAAAGACGTGATCGCGCGACGCATGACGTCACTGCGGGCGCGAACTGTCACGAGACAGCGCAAATGGCTAAAAACAATACAACATCTCATGGAGAACGCGACTGGATCAAGAAAACTTGTCGGCGAACGCAGGGATTCAGGTAAGGCGAAAGCGCGCGCGCGAGAATGTATTATTTTACAGTTCGAGCAAGAAACAAATTATCGCCAATCTGCGGAATGCGGAAATTTTGACATTTTCGCGCTTGTCAAATTATCGCAATTTCCGCGAACGGAACTAAATTTTCGCCCAGGCCTAGTTCTGACCCTGGATTAAACAAAGCCTGCGTCTTTGCTTAAGTTTTACTAATAGAGAGGACATCACTTTTGCTCTTATCTTTACCACCTCCCAGTGCTTGCACATCACAGGGTTCTTCTGATGCTATTTATGAACCATTAAACACCCACCGGCATGCTGCACGTATAGATGCTGGTGCTCATTCATGTATCAATAAACAGCTTGTGCCGCACAAAGGCACTCATTTAGGCACCGCTTCGGCACACACCAGAACATACAATTCGCACTAGTCTGCATGCACAAAGTAATCTGAGAGCATGCAGCACATAAATGATACAGAGTCGGACAATAATTGTATAGATTGTTTGTGTACTTTACCTGCCAAAATGCATATAGAGCTTGTGCACACGGAACCTATGGCTATCAATGAGAATACACGGACGTTGCCACTGTGGAATCCTCTTGAAATGCACAACTGCGCACGCCAGGCATGCCATAGTGTGAGTACACTCTGCAAGAAGCAGGTGAGAGATGGTGTGTGTGCCTGCTCAACGAGACCGCAGACTCACACAGATGGCGCACAGGGATGACACGTCTCGTCATGGAGTCCAGTGAGCACAACATACAAACACCAAGTACAGTAGACACACAAACTACAAATCTAAGCTTCTGTCACCAGGTGGTCCTGTGTACTATGGAGTGATTGTCAGTGACTCATTGGCTTGATTTGGTTAAACCTTTAAATGGCCCTGCATCAGTTGATAAATGTACCGCAATGAAGTCCACAGAATATGTGACTGAGCTGTCTGCACCCACACCCACGTATTAAAGTGCAAGTCAGATTACATGTTACATCTCTCAAGTGCATTCTCGAACACCTGAATTCCCACCAATGCTGGTGCATGCAAAGAACCCGGGCCTAAAAATATGCCTAATGCGAAAGCTCTCAACCCTAGAAACAACTGTGGGTTTAATTATCGGGGAGAGGCTTTTAAAGCAGAAGTTGTTTACCTACTAACGTCATTTTGCCAGGCTCCTTGTGTATCCAAAAGTCTTGATGCCCTGAAAATTGTGCCTGTCACTCATCATTAGGTTAAAAAGGCAGCACAACTTTGTTTGCTGGAGTGGAAGAACTCTTTCAGTAATATCACTGGAAGGTGACTGAATCAGGAGGAAGTTTGCTGCGGCTCGCGGGAGTGAGTCGGCTGATGTACATGACGTTGGTACAGACTGCGTGGCTCTCATGCTGCGTGTCACGTCAAGTTAGGAGTTCTTGAATTGATTACAGTACTTGTATGGCAGGGCACTGGTAAACTCCTCCCCCTTGGAGATTGGAGCAGTAAAACTCTATGAACTCCGCCGGCGGATTGTAGTTCACCACCCACACCTAGAAATACATTATTAGTAGTAAAGGCAACCCCAACCACTGTGGTATGTTTTAAATACTAAGTTTGTGCTTCTCCAGCCAAACACTCTTTTAAAATATAATGCCTAATAGTGTGGGTTATATGTGATTCTTACACCTTATGATCCTCATCGTGAGACGACCAGCCAAACCCTTGTGCGCAGAGAAGGGAGTGCACTACCACTCCTCCACCGCAATGTCATCCCCTGAACCCGCCCCCAAGACTCGTCAGAGTACTGGGGGCGCTCCTCTGCCCTAACGAAGGGGCCTGCCGCTGCTGCAGACTTTGACACTTTTTGGCAAACAGACTTTACTAGACTTATGGATTTAATGAAAGTATATAGGCTGCTCGATCTGCAGATGAACTGTTGTCTTATCCAGATCCGAAAGGGTAAGACTCTTGCCAAAGCAGCCTATTATGATAAACTTCTCTATTGTGAAACGCGGAGTGAAAAAACATTGCCTGACACAGGGTAGTCTCGTATAGTATCGTCTTTGGCATCCTTTCCCACTCCTCCAACATAACATACATGCCAATAAATAAGCACACAACACAATTTTTTGTTTGGGTAAAGTTGCTGCAGGTTTATTACATACACCGTTATGTAATAGGTGGGTTATCTTACGGGCGATCCAAGGGCAGGCAAACAACTGGGCCACCTGCCCGCCTGATAAGCCAGGCAGCACTGGAGCGAACCCCACCTGTGCTGCCCTTACTGGTGATCCTCTTCCTGGATCATATGACACTTGATACCTTCTTCCGCCCCTTTTAGGGCAGAGCGTAGCATAGCAAACCCCCCGGTTGTTCAGGCCCACAACCGCCCAAAGGACGAGCAGGGCGCCGACACGGTTTTCCAGGCACCTCCCATGAGGTGCCTAGGATTTGGCTCTGGCACCCACCACGGTGCCGCGCAGAGGTACCCTTCTGTACCCCTTTGCTTCCAGATCACCCTGTAACTCCACCTGCAACGAAAAAGAAAACATTACAACATTCTCTGCCTCCTGACTGCCACAAACCACGCCAGGTAAGTGGTAGGGAGGGAGACGGCGTGTCAGGTACGCAAAAGAGGGCGCCAAAAGGGTGGGGGAGGGATATATACCCTCCTCAAGTCCTGGCACCCAGGAAGTGACGCCCCTCGCGCGCCGCAACCAGGCTGGGGGGACTCCACCCAGAGTCCCTGCCCCTGAAGGGGGCAGGGGGTGTGGGGTGCCCAGGCGACACTAGAGTGCTGACTCTCGAGTGGCCCTCTGCGGGGGCCTCGGCCAGCCGCAGATACACTGTATTCAATTGTATGCATAAATGCAACAGATGGTGGCCTCCTAGCCCATGATTGAAGAGCAACACAAGCTGTTTGTAGTAGCCGATTTGTTCCACTTATTTGTATATTTTATACTGGTGATATCCGCATTCTTTACGTTGCAGCTACGGACTCAATCGAAATCTTTAACTGAGTACTGTGTATTTTGATATTTTCGTTATTTGTGCTGTACATGCTATTTTTAGTTGCGCAGTTAAAATATTTGCTTTCTATCGATTTATACCTACCCAATTAGGGGCTTGTATATTTAATACTCATAACTCAATGATGCATAGAATGTTAATCATACCACATTCTGGGCAAGATCAAATGGTATGAATTCCATTATGTTTCCATGATGTTTTTGTCCTTTTTAATGGTACCAAATGTATTTAAATGTGCAACTGTTGAAAAGACAAAGCACATAGTATTTTTTTGATGTTCATCAGTCAGCATTTAGTGAGTAACAAAATGGTGCTTTTTAGATTGATAAAGGCTATTGCTCCTTCAAAAAGAATCTTTTTCTGTGTCTGGGGTTGCTGAATCAATAAAGAAGTTCATTTGTCTCCCGTCTCCAAGTGCTGGCTCTAGCACCTTTCCAAGCACTGCCAGTGATTAGGTGAATGCTGGCAAAATAGTGTTATTGGATAATGCACAGATATATATATGTATATATATATTCACTGAGAAAACCATAGGTTTCAGGGACGTTATAGTTAGTTGGACATTTCACTTGTACAAAAACCAGAGAAATTCGGCCATTATAGTTAGTAGAGCTAGCTATAACTCACACCACCGCAATGCACTGCTGATGACATCACATATTACATGACTCATGACATGGTCAGTGACATCACTGATGACATCTCAAATGACCACCCGGGGGCCCTCGCAAATTAAATACACATTGCCCCCAGGACCTGGCCCACCTGGGGGCCTCATTAAAATGAAGCGGGGGAGCCCGCGCTTCATTTAAAAAAAAAACATTTGGCGGGATTCGCGACCCCAATGTGAATTCCGCCAAAATTGTGGGACCCCCTGAGCAAGCCTAGGGGGTCAGGTTGTTTCTACCCTGACCCCTTTTCTTTTTTTTAAATCTCTTTTTCACTGTTTTCTTGTGATTCGGTTCTACTGAGTCACAAGATGGCAGCCAACACTTCCTGGTTTGGAGTGTTGGCAGCCAATCAGAGTGAAGCTCGTGCCCGGGAGGGTTCGTGAACCCTCCTCGGTGCTCAGATATATACATTTTTTCTTTAATTTCTCAGCAACTACTGAATGGATTTACACCATTTAACAAAAAGGGCTCTTTCTGAACCAAGGGCTACCTTTTTGCCTCATTTGGTGTAATTCCACTTAGCAGTTCGGGCTGTAGCTTTGTCTAAAGTTTCCTCTGGAAATTAACATGGGGAAAACGCATTTTGAGACCCCCCTTTTTTCTCGTCCCCCGCTTGACGAATCACCCCGAAACTTTTAAGACAGGAGCTGACCGTGTGCGCCCCACTAGTTTTGAAAATTTTGCGAAGATTCGTCAAATGACGCCAAAGTTATTGGGAAAACAAAAAACGCTTTTTGAATAAATACGAGGTCCTAATTATAACTACCTACTGGCAACTGCCAGTAGGTAATATGTGTGTATATATATATATTCACTGAAAAAACCATAGGTTTCAGGGGTGTTATAGTTAGCTGGACTTTTCACTTGTACAAAACCATTGAAATTCCCCCGTTATAGTTAGTTCAGCTAACTATAACTCGCGCGCCCGCAATGCACTGCTGATGACGTCACATATTACATCACTCATGACATGGTCAGTGACATCACTCATGACATCACTGATGACATCTCAAATGACATCACTGATGACATCACTGATTACATCATCCAGTGAATGTGTGTTTTTCTGAAAATTAAATATGTTTTATATATGTATATCTCAAGGTCGATGGAAGAATAAATGGGTATATAGGTGTCTAAATGGATGATTTGTTTTTGAAAAATTGATTGTGTAACTGACTGATTAAGTGTATCATTGTGAATACATGGCTTAGTGAGTAATGTTTAAATATGTAAATATCTGTATCAGTCTCTCACTTTGTGTATAAGTGGCTGCATGGGTTGGTGAGTAGCTACATGGGTGTCTATATAGGTTATTAGTTGGTTTTTTGAGTATCAGTCTGAGTGTCTGCATGGTTCGGTGGGGGGTATTACGTAGTGCATAGGTGCATGAATGAGTGACTCACTGTTTGTATGGGTTGAACACAGCATGTGTGCAGGACTGTATGGGTGGATGAGTGTGTGTATGGGTGTGTTAGTGAGTGAATGACTGTCTCAATAGTGTCTTTATGAGTAACTACATATGTTTTAAACTAGTATATGTGACTATTGGTGTATATATGTGAGTATATGTGAGAGTGAGAGATTGAAAGAGTTCCTGTATGAATAAGTATGTGTTTCTATAAGTGATTGTTTAAAAGACTAAGTATGTGTAAGTTTCCGTAGAAGTAAGTGTGGTGGTGTGTGTATAACTGTATATGCAAATAAATGTATGTTTGATTCTTTATTAGCATGAGTGACTATGTGTGTGAGTAACTCTATGGATGAGTGGCATTGTGTAACAGGATGTATAGGTGTATGAGTACATATGATGAGTGAGTACATGTATGAGTGACTGTATAGGACTGTTGGTGAATGAGTGGATGTGTATGTGGATCTTAGAATTACTGAAGAGGTTGTTGTAACTGGTATTGGTATGTCCATTGTTTTGAAAATTTTAGTCTCTATTTTTGAATGTGTGTATCAAAGGTTATATTAGGGTGAGAGGAGGTCTGCCACTCTATCACAAGGATGATGTCATCAGTGATGTCATCAGTGATGTCATTTGAGATGTCATCAGTGATGTCATGAGTGATGTCACTGACCATGTCATGAGTGATGTAATATGTGACGTCATCAGCAGTGCATTGCGGGCGCGCGAGTTATAGTTAGCTGAACTAACTATAACGGGGGAATTTCAATGGTTTTGTACAAGTGAAAAGTCCAGCTAACTATAACACCCCTGAAACCTATGGTTTTTTCAGTGAATTTCTGAGGTTTTTTAAATGCTAATTCCTAACTATAACGTGCCTGAAACCTATGGTTTTTTCAGTGAATTTCAAAGGTTTTTTAAATGCTAATTTCTAACTATGCCTACAGAGATAGGACATGTGAAGAAAGAAGAAAAAATGCACAGAAAGAAACAAAAGAAGTGCAGAAAGAAGCAACAGAAGTCCTCAAATACGAAGATAAGTGCAGGAAGAAGGATAACGTGCAGAAAGAACAAAAAGAAGAGCAGAAAGAAGCCTTGTTGCAAAATCATCCTGTACCCTCAACTTTTTCAGACGGATACTGGTGGTAACTGAGTCTGACTAACCAGTCCTAGAGCCAGTGCTATGTTAAAAGACACTTAGAATACAGTGAAAACACCTACATACACTAGGGAACATTATGCGTTGGGGTCCCCCTGTGATTAGCATGACCTCCTCTGTAAGCCCCTAGTATATAATAGGGCATGGGGATTAAAACTACCTCTTAAAACAGGCCACAGGGCGTTTTTGCACACGTTAACTCAGGCCCCGTCCCCTCCATTCACCACTGTGTAAACACGCCCTGTGTCCATTTTTAGTTGGGAGATTAAGTTCATTTGAATCCTGAGGGTCCCTAGGGTCCAACTAGCCCACTAGGTACCTCCAGTAAGTGCCACAGAGCTGCGTTGCAGAGAGGTGTAAAAAGTGGCACGGCCTGGACCACCTCTCTGCAATGCAGCTCAGTGGCGCTTACTGGAAGCACTTGGTGGGCTAGTTAGCCCCCAGGGGCCCTCAGTATTGAAGGGAAATTATATCCCCAATTTAAAACGTGCCATAGTGCGTGTTTGCACACGTCACCTCAGGCCCCGTCCCCTCCCTTCACCACTGTGTAAACGCGCCCTGTGGCTGTTCTAAGTCGAGAGATTAAGTCCCCTTGAATCCTAAGGGTCCCTAGGGTCAAACTAGACCACTAGGTACCTCCAGTAAGCGCCACAGAGCTGCATTGCAGAGAGGTGTAAAAAGGGGCTTGGCCTCAGAACACCTGGCTGCAGCGCAGCTCCCTGGTGCATACTGGAGATGCCTGTTGGGGGCGCGTTTGCAGAGTGCTGCACGGAGGGGGCATGGCCTCCGGCACGATGCTAGTCTTTTATTTATTTTAGTTTTTTAAGAAGGGGGGCTGTTTGGTTTGGTTTGCCCTGATGACCCCATCCCCCAGGGCCAGTCTCCTAATTATATTTTTTTGACCCCAATCCCCAGGGCCGGCCACTGTTTTTTATTATTTTTAAAAAATATATATTCATAGACACACCTAGGACATGCTGGACAAACCGTACGTACCTATCACCATGACGATTTGCGTGATATTCATTAAAAGGCGACTATGCATGCAATGAATCCACGTGGAATGTATTTACACCACTAGTGAAGCTCTGACATGTCTGATGCCCTACCGTGCCTAATCCTGGTAGACACCCTTGTCGTTTATTTATACAAACATGGGTAGCTATTGACGGGCACATTTAATACACATGCACACCAAGCCATTCAAAGGGGATTCGACAAAAATTCGACCAAAACTATGCAAGAAACCCCCCTCACGGTTAATAAAACACACATCCACTGCCGGATGTGTAATACTTTTTATTTTACTCTCTGGAAAGGGGACGAACATCACTTGAGAGTCACAGCGTGCTCCTGACAGAGCCCAATGCTGTGTTACACCCACCATTGCCTGCCGAGTGCCACACACCTCTGTGTTGTATTCCACTAGCTAGTGCATATGCTATGACACTCTCTAGCCCATGTGCACTGTAACACCACCCCGTGAATATGTCATGCCACACTTGTCTTCGCACGGGTTATATTGCCCCATCTAACGTGCCTTTCTCGATGCCTATGTTATAACGCACAGTGCTATGCCATACATATTACAATCTGGGATCCATATCTTTGTCACAGTGCATATGCAACGTTACACTCCCCAGCACATATTTTATATTACAACTTTAGAGACTAGTTAGGTTACACAACACTGCCCTGTGCATATTACACTCCAAGGCGCATATCGCATAGCACGCGCTAGTGCCTGTGCTATCTCGCGCTCTCCAATGAATCTGTCATTGCGCACAATGTATTGCATATTATATTTCACGCCCGGTTCATCTTATATCACACTTTTTGGTGCATAGTTTATACCATACACTATATCTAGTTTTCATTTTCAATCGTGCTCTCAGGACTATGTTCTATATAACACTGTGTTCACCTACCCTTTTCACGGGCATTACATTTTGCGATAGGGGGTGGAGGGTCAGGGGGTGTTTCTGCCAAGTGAGCCCGGAGTCACAGTCACAAACGTCCTCTTCTTCCTGAATAAAAGTGAGAATATGCTGCATACTTGTTCATATTTTAAGTAGTTCGCACAGACACAATGTTTTAAAAACAATAAAGTTCCTAATACCCGCCTTCTCTGAACAGTTAGCTTGCTGCCCCATCCCCTTCCTCCCTATCCTCTGTTGTGTGAATCCATGGACTAGCCTCCTCCCTCCTGCCATGCATGGTCTGATGTGCTGCCACTGCCCTCAATTTAGTATGATATACCAGTCCACTCCTCCTGCCCTCCATTGCCCAATTCTATGCCCCATCATTGACCTCCTGCTTAAACTCTGTGCTTAGCTTGCTGCCCCTATTCTCCTTCCCCCTGCCCTCCGATGTCTTTGTGCATGCCCCTGCTCCATCCTTTTTGCCCACCATGTCCCATGGACCTGCCACTCCTATCTACTCTGAGTGTTCTGTTGAGCTGCCACTCCCCTCCCACCTGCCTAGCATTGTCAGATGACTGTAACCTGTCCCTGCCACCTCCACCCTGCCTGTCCACATGCCATGCCCCTATCCTCTTCCTCCTGTCCTACATGGTCCATTGTACTGCCACACCCTTCTGCCCTCCCTGGTCTGTTGTGCTGCAACTGCTCCTCCTGCCTGCCCCGTGTGGTCTGTTGTGAGGTCCCTTCCCCTGAACTTTCTTGTCTGTGCACAGGTCCTGACCCTCCCTTCTATCCTCCATCGTCCTTTGTGCATGCCCCTCCACCCTCCTTCTTGCCCATCATAGCCATTGTGCTGCCACTAACCCTCCCACTTGCCATGCATGGTCTTCTGTGCTGCCATGGCCCCTCCCACCTTCCCTGTGTGGTCAGTTAGCTGCCCCTGACCCCCTCCCACCTTCCCTCCATGGTCTGTGTGTATGCCATCACAGTCTCATTGTTGCTCTTCATGGTGTGTCTTGCTTCTAGTGCCCATCCTGCCTGACCTCCATGGCTATCTTGCTGCTCCTGCCCTGCCCCCTTGCCCCCAGCCCTACTCCCTCCCTCCTGGCTTGTCTGTTCCATTGTAATGGCCCTGATCCGTCCCTCCTGCCCTTTATGGTCTGTTATGCTGCAGCTTTCTCTCCTGTCTGTCCATTATGGTCAGCTAGCTACCATTGCCTCTTGCCCCTCTGTTCTCTGTTGTCCATGTGCATGGTCCTGTCCCCTCCCTCTTGCTTTCTATGGATTGTTGTGCTGCACTCCCGTCCTGCATGCCCTGTGTGGTGTATTGTGCTGCTGCAAACCCTGATGCCTGCCCTGCAGGGTCAGTTTGGTGCACCTCTCCATGTCCCTCCTGTCCTCTGTTATCCAAGTCCATGTCCCTATCCCATTTCCTTCCATGATCCAATGTACCATACTTGCGAACATTTTGAACTTGGTAAGAGGGAGATTTTGAAAAAAAACTGGGGTATTGATTTTCCCCTTTGAGTTACATTGAAAAAGAGGATATTGTAGACAGGAGACAGATCAAATAAAGCCCATTTGAGCTTAAAAACATTGGACGTTTCCTGGCTGAATCGGGTCTGTTGGCATGTATGGTTGTACTACCATTGCCTCTTCCTTCTGCCCACAATGGTCTATTACATTGCCACAGCCTTGAAGGAGGGTAGATTTTGTATCACAGGGGGCCCCTGGCCCGTTCTGTCCACACCTGAAGTATGAGACCCTTGTCCTTGCCCTGCCAGCTGCATTTGTAGGCCGTATTAAATTGACCAGCGGGTCCTGTGTTGCTATATAATTATCCTGAGACATCCTTACCACTCAGCCAGCATAAAACCCCTGTGTAGGCCCTTCTGTTCAATATGTAGGCCTCTTTGTTAAATTGACCATAGCTCTGCAATTTTAGTGTATAGCAGTCTGAAGGCAGGTCTGCGAGGCCTTCTGATCCAAACTAGTAGCCCCCACCCTACCCGAGTGCTCCGTGCTCGGTATCAAAGTTCAACATCCCCCTGAAGCTGTCGACATACAGTAGGCTGCATCCTGGACTGGTACTTGCTTCCTGAGCAGGTTTCCCGCTTTTAAGGAAGTGGCAACCACAGAGCGTCAAGTTAGGAGAACTGAGGAGATTTTATACATGAATATATTGAATTCCCGTACAATACCCATTATTTTCTGCTTGCTCTATGGAACTTACGATAAGCGATTGGCCTGAGAGACTGACCTTTTCACCCAGTCCATTGTCAGCATTAAGTGGGTAAATGACGAAATGTCTGGTAAAATCTGCAGACGAAGCTTTTGGGTAGCATACGTAGGTAGATGTAGCGTGCAAAGGAGCCCACAAAATGATATAAAAAGGAGCACCCACAGATATCGACGGACTACCTCGCCGTCTGTATGTAGGTTAACAGGCAGTGCAGGTTTTCCCCAAGAGCTGGGAGCTCTTGTCTTCCTTTGCTTAAAATGTCTTGCTCTGCTTTGCTTGAAGTATCTTATTCTATTTTACCTATATGAAATGTCATGTTATGTTTAACCATTGTTCTCTTTACTTTTGCATTTAAAAGATTTTGTATTGTAATTGCAGGAATGCTTGCTCTAAGAGTAAACGTGAGTGTTCCTAGGTAACATTTTCCTTGGTGTAACTTGTTTCTCATGATGCATTTATAGATGTGTTTTCTCTCTCTCTCTGTCAGTACATTAATTGAGATGCAGAGAATATTATGACAGCTGTATGATTATCTGGATTCTGTATTTTGTACTTTATGTCTCTATTCTGCGGTTTCTTTGAAGTTGCATCTTCTCATTAAACTGCCATTGTATTCTGCCTCCAATTCCATGTCTCATATGTCGGTTTTCTTCATTTTTGGAGCAAGCGTTCCTAGGCACCCCGGCTCAAATTAAGGTGCCCCTTTTGTCCCTGACTCACTCTCCTGCTCAGTTCTGTGGTGGCTCCCGGGGATCTGGGGACCGCCCCTAGCTTCCTTGACCCGTAATAGATCTTCCCTCCAACAGCCTCTCTTGCAAGTCCTGTATTGTTGGTTTGTTGCCCCTGCCCCCCTTTCCACTGCCCTCCATAGTCTGTTGTGCTTCCACGGCCCTTCCTGCCTGCTCAGTGTGGTTAAATTGTTGCCTTTGCACCCTCCTACCTGCCTTCAATTTTCAGAGTCCGTGCCCCTGGCCTCTGCCTCTCAACAGTATCCTAATGAACAACTAGATTGCTAACATTCTATATTTATTACAAAAGTGTGGAACGCCTGACATCATCTTGATGTAATCAAAACTGTAATACCTAGAGCATTTCCTTTAGAAATTACATATATGAGAGGGTCTTATTGGCATCAAAATTATGGTTAGTGCTCTAAAAGACTAAAATAAGGACATATTTTCTGAGTTTTCAAATAGCGACAAAGCACTTTTAAATTATTTGTTATCTTTATGTTTTTTTATCCAGTTGACCACTTGATTAAATGTTGCACTTAGGGGAGAGGATGTGGTGTTACTTCCAGAACTGCAGACTTTGCAACTGGGGAACCAGGTTGCAGTTTCTGCTTCAGCTCGACATTCTGTGATTCTGGTCAAATAACTTAGTCTCCCCATGTCTACAACCAAAATGAATTTGTTCTTGTGTGATGTAACCAATGCTCATGTAAAGCACTCCAATACCTGACAAGTCTGCACTATATAACACTGCAAAAACACAAAATAATAAGTGTTTTGCACACTTCTGTCATTGGGCTATATTTGGGCTACATCTGGGTGATTTTGGGCTACATTTGGGCTCTTTTGTCTCCGGTGGCCATCTTGGGAGATTTATTTGTTATGAAGTTTCCTAATTTCCTCATGTACTGCAGTCTCCTCAGTAGGAAATGCTTTCAGTTTTTTACTTTGATTCCATCATGAAGGTATTCGGATATGTCACACATTTGCCATAAATTCTGAATGTTAGCACTCTAGTTGCTCATTAGATCACTGTAGTAAAACTACTGCACCATGGAAGTCTGCTCCTGGTATTAAAAGTGCATGTTTCAGTCTGCATGTCAGAATTTTTTAATGAAATAGAAGAGGATTTGAGAAGTCACTCAAAATGTGCCCTCATTTTCTTTCTTCAGCATTAATCATAATTTCTATGGCAAAATGAACCTCCTCATTGTGTTCCTTTTTAAATTAAATGTTTTAAGTGTTACCAGTTTATTCCAATCAAGATGGCTTCAGGTGTGCCATACTTTTGTCATAATGAAGACAGTAAGCGCTCTAGTTGTTTTTAAGAACATTCTGGGACATTCTGTCATTGGGCTATACTTGGGCTACATCTGGGTGATATTTGGGCTACATTTGGGCTCTTTTGTCTCTGGTGGCCATCTTGGGAGACTTATTTGTTATGAAGTTTCCTAATTTCCTCATTTACTGCAGTCTCCTCAGTAGGAAATACTTTCAGTTTTTTACTTTGATTCCATCAAGAAGGCATTCAGATGTGTCACACATTTGCCATAAATTCAGAATGTTAGCACTCTTTTTGCTCATTAGATCACTGTAGTAAAGCTACTGCTCACCAGGGAAAACTGCTGCTGGTATTGAAAGTGCATGTTTCAGTCTGCATGTCAGAATTTTTTAATGAAATAGAAGAGGATTTGAGAAGTCACTCAAAATGTGCCCTAATTTTTCTTTCTGCAGCACTAATCATACTTTTTATGGAAAAATGAACCCCCTCATTTTGTTCCATTTTAAATTAAATGTTTTAAGATTTACCACTTTAATCCAAGCAAGATGGCTTCAGGTGTGCCATACGTTTATCATAAGTAGGACTGTTAGCGCTCTAGTAGTTCTTTGGAACACTCTGGGAAGCTGCAGTAGAACACAAAGGAATCAACTGACAGTCTCTGCCCTTGTTGGATGTACATGTTTTACTGAGAATGTCAGACTTCATTCTCACATGACTGAGAAAGATAATGTGAATTTACAGAAAATAAGCTCTCAGTTTAGCCTATAGATCACCTTCCAAACCTCTGTGGTAAAAGCATGAGAAAATATTTTTCTCTCAATCATGATATCCCAGCAGAAGGCTTTTTCACATGGTGAAATCACCTTAGAACATACCACAATTCCTAAAATGAGTATGGTACCATCAACAAATGATTTATAATGTAACTAAAGTCTTAAAACCTTCTATTAACTGCAATGCTTTTTAATGAGGTGCTATCATGTATATTGGTCCCAAGATGGCTGCCAACACTTCTTGGATGAAGTGCTGACAGCCAATCAGATCTCAGGATGAGATGTGTGGTTAGGCTCCGCCCACATATATATATGCTTTTAAATGCTATTTTCTCAGGAAATACTGGAAAAATGCATGGGGAAAACGCGTTTTGGGACCCCCCTTTTTTCTCGGCCCCTGCTTGACGAATCCCCCCGAGACTTTCAGGGTAGGAGCGGAGCGTAGCGCCCCACCTATTTTGAAAATTTCGCGAGGATTCGTCGACCGGCGCCAAAGTTATTCCAAATAGAATGTTGCGGATTTCCTATGGAAACAGGGTCCTAACTATAACTACCTACTGGCGACCGCCAGTAGGTAATATATATATATATATATATATATATATATATATATATATATATATATATATATATATATATATATATACACACACACACACACACCCATACACACACACACACACACACATCTATATGCATATATTCATTTAAAAAAAACAAAGGTTACAGGTGCGTTATAGTTGGGCTCAGGTTCACTCGTACAAAACCAGTGAAAATCAGCAGTTATAGTTAGTGGAGCTAACTATAACTTGCGCCCCCGCAATGCACTGCATATGGCCTCTTATATTACCTTACTCATGGCATGGTCAGTGACATCACTCATGAGATCTCAAATTACATCACTGTGGCCCCCTCCCCATTTCAAAAAGGCTGGGGAATGGGGTCCCTGGTGATAAAATTACCCTGGGGATGGAGGCCGTGTGTCTCCCCTCCCTACTTAATTTTTTTTTTAAAGGCTGGACCTGGGGAAAGTTACAGGAGGCACTCCCGCTTTCTCGGCTACCATAGTGCACAACCCCTTCTGTTATCTCCAGTAAGTCACCACACAGAAGGAGTGCTGAGAGGTCATCCAAGGTCCTGCCCCCTTTCTCCACCACTCAGGCAAACAAGTCTCCTTGCGCCCTAGTGGTTGGAGAACTCCCCTTAGATACTGAGGGTCCTTGAGGGCTAGCAACCCCTCCTGTTACCTCCAGTAAGTCCCATACAGCGGGATTGCTGAGAGATCACCGGAGGCCTGGCTCCTTTTTCACCAATCTGAAAACACTCCTCCTGGCACAGTACTTGTTGGGGGTTAAAGTCCCTTTATATGCAGAGGGTCTTTGGGGGCCAAAAAGCCTTCCTGTTACTATCACCAAGTCCCACACAGCAGGATTGCTGAGAGTTGATCGGAGGCCCCGTCCACTTTCTCCAAACACACCTAGTTGTTAAAAAAGCATTTAAATTCACTTTAAAAATTAAAGGTTGCTGGGATGTTACGGTCAGGAAATAGAATTTAAAAAACCTTAGAAATTCACTGAAAAACACAAAGGTTACAGGGACATTATAGTTGAGAAATAGAGTTATGAAATCCATAAAAATTCACTGAAAAACAAAGGTGAAGGGAAGTTATAGTTAGGCTCAGAATTCAATCATACAAAACCATTGAATCAGCAGTTATAGTTACCTAAGCTAACTATAACTTACGACCCTGCAATTCACTGCTTATTACCTCACATATGACATCACTCATGACAAGGTCAGTAACATCACTGATGACATCCCAAATGACATCACTGATTACATCATCCACAAAACCACTCATACAGCCACTCACACTCCCATGCAACCTCTCGTAAGCCCACTCACACACCCACACAACCACTCATATAACCATTTACATACCCATACAAGTACTTGCATACCCACTGACCCTTCCATAGAGCTACTTACACCCCCACTCACTCACTCATACAGCCACTCACACCCACTCACGCACCCATGCAGCCACATATACAATCACTAACTCACCCACACAGACTCTCACACAGCTTTACACTCACCCATACAGCTATTCACTCACAGACATATTTACCTATACAACCACTCACACACCCACTCACATATCCACACATCCTCTCAACAAAGCCACTTGCTCACCAATACAAGCACTCACACACACACACTCACAGACCCACACAACAACTTACTTACCCATTCACACATCCATATGTTCACTCCCATATCTACTCACTCACCCATATAATCATTCATATAGACACTATCCAATACAACCACTCACATACCAACTCACTACACCAAACACTCATTCAAATAGCCACTCACTCACTCACCCATAAAGCCACTGACACACCCACTCACTCACCAACATAGTCATTCACACACCCACTTACTCACATAGACATTTAAGCAACCATACAACTACTCACACACCCATACAGCCACTCACGCACCCACAAAACCATTCACATACTCACTCACACACCCTTACAACTACTCAGATACCCACTCACACACCCACACAACTACTGGCACAACCACTCACACACCTTCAGACCTAGTCAGAAAGCCACTCATTCACCCATACAGTCACTCTTGCATGCACTCACACATGCATACAGTCATTCAATCAAGGTTTATTTAGTAGGACTACTCAACCATGAGGATCTTAAAGCACTGAAGGGGCAATGACTTCAGAGCGGACGCCCGATTCCACAGACTTATTGCCTGGATTTCTGTAAATTCAACCTATCTGGAATGTTCCAGACTTCCCACCAAGCCACAGGGTACCGGCCCTGATTTATTCACGCAGTTTCTCACTGGATTTGTTCCAGACTTCACACTAAGCCACAGGGTACTGGCCGTGATTTATTCATGCTATCCCTTGGAGGGGACGCTATCCCTCTCTAATCATTATTGAGATTGTCCCTCTTCACTTCTTTCCTGACACCTGCAGATCCGTCTGGCTGCGCTCACACTGCGTAGGTTGCCCTCCAACATCTGGGGCTGTCCCCCTGTCCTGATGAAGACCTGCCGCGCCACATCATTTATGCGTTGTCAGGGTCGAAACATCAACACAACCTTAGTTCAGCCTCAACACATCTCTGGGTCCCACTGTTGCGCAATTTAGCCTTTACCAGAGAGATTTTCTTAATTATTGTTCTGACCATTCTTGAAAATTGTATATACTTGTACATAGCCTCACAACTGTATATATGCACCTTGTCAACAGCACTGAGCACTTATGTCACTCTGAAACACATGTCACTCTTTTACTTTGTTTTACTTGGACAACCCAACAATATGTATACCTATGTTGTCTGATAAAATTTTTTGAAAACTTAATAACAATAATTTTTTTGCAAGCATGTTTGAGTCTTCCATCTTTAACAGGGTGCTCTGATACTTGCTTTTGCTTTGTTGCATGTGCTGATTTATTCTACTTACATTGTTACTTGATTCATTAAGTAAGCACAAGTATTTCCAATGATTAGTTCTTGTCAACAAAGCGATTGGCGCTCCCAGACAGAGCCATTGTAGTTTGCCACAGAAGGGGCGATGGGGACTGCTGATCCATCTAGGCACTGGGGTTCAGTCGAAGAGTCAGGTCTTGAGATCCTTCCTGAATTGGGTCTGCGGCGGGAGTTGCCTGAGGTGGAGAGGCAGGGTATTCCAGGTCTTTGCGGCGAGGTTGGAGAAGGATCTGCCTCCTGTCCTGGTCTTGTGGATCTGTGGGAGGGTGGCCAGGGCCAGTTGGGCGGAGCAGAGGTGTATGGTGGGTATGTGTAATGAGAAGCAATGGTTCATACATGCTGGACCTGCGTTGTTGAGGGCTTTGTAGGCATGTGTAAGGAATTTGATAGTGACTCTTTTGTTGACTGGAAGCCAGTGGAGTTCTCACAGGTGTTCAGTGATGTGGCCGTGGCAGGGCATGTTGGGGACCAGTCTGGCTGTGGTGTTTTGAACATTTTGTAGTTTCCAGAGGAGTTTCTGTGTAGAGTGCGCTGCCATAGTTGAGTCTGCTGATGATGAGTAGGTGGGTAACTGGCGATACGTCTGTGGTCTCTCTGTTGGGTCTGGCAAATTATTTGACAATGGCTAAGAATTATTTGTTCTTGTGTGCATTGGAATTGATTCTGTCTTGGAGGGCCATTTCCTTTGAAGTTTTGAGGAGGAGGTGGTGTGCGGTGACGGCGGCTTTGAAGTCAGGATGGGCTACCGGGGTTTTTGTTTTTTCTCCATCTCATCTCGTGCCATCTACAGGTGCATCTGGACTACTGAAGGGTGGGAGTAAACCAGCTGGCTTTCTTGGATTGTTGCTTGCCGGGGGCTCTCTTGAGGAGCACTAGAGTGTCGGAACAGTTGGAGATCCATTGGGGGAGGTTACGTGCTGAGGTGTTGGCATCTGGGGATGTTGGTGGTGGGGTTGTGCTGAGGGAGATGGTGAGATGTTCTTCAGTGACCTTGTTCCATCTTCAGTGGAGGCAGTGGGTGCGGTGGTGTATGATGCATTTGGTGAAGCGAAATGGACACAGTGGTGGTTGGTCCAGAGGAGTTTGGAGTTGTGGCGGAAGGTGATGTTTTCAGTGGCGGAGCAGACAGTGTTGAACATGTGTCTGGCTGAGTAGGTAGGAGAGCTGACTAGCTGTTTGAGTCCTACGCTGGTGACGTTCTCCAGAAGGGATGCGGTGTTCTGGTCATTGGGATTGTCCAGGTGAAAATTGAGGTTGCCAAGTAGAATGCAGTAGGTGGATGTGAGAGCCTGGGGCACGATGAAGTAGATGATGGGGTCAGTGAAGGGCATGAAGTCTGTAGATAAGGGTGCCGTGGAGGGTGGTGTTGGGGTGGTCTGGAGCTGGAAGTTCAGCTGATCCATGCTTGTCATTGCGTCCTCTTAGTGGGTGGTCAGGTGTAGGGAGTTTTTGTGGACGATGGCAATACCTCCTCCGGGCTGGTTGGTGTGGTCCATGTGGGTGATATTGTATCCGTTGGGGATGGCAGTGGCGATGTCCGGTGCTGATCTGGGGTTCATCCTAGTTTCCATGAGGAAGGCAATATTGGGAGAGGCAAAGTCGAAGAGGTCCCAGATATTGTGGAGGGAGCGAGTGTTGAGGAGGATGCAGCGGAAATGGTCGGGTATGCTGTAGGACGATCCAGGGGTGGGAGGAGAGAGAAAGCAAAGGTGGATGAGGTTGTGGCAGTAGTAGCTGCAGGAGAGGAGGGCCATGGTTGTCGCTCGGCATCACAAGGCGGCTGGCAGTGTTGCATCCGGGTTGAGGGAATGGAGGGTGCAGGCATCGTATTGGAGGTGGGTCGGAAGACCAGGGTACATGGTGCTGGGCGCGTTCCAGATGTGACAGGTGCAGACAGACTTGCCTTTGGGGCACCTTTGGCGCACCAGCGGCACAGCCGCTCAGCAGCTGCCATTAAGTAGTGTTTGGGGGGCTGGACAGCTGGGAGGTCATAAGCATTGCATTGCAGGGCCGAAAGTTATTTTTTGCTCAGGTAATTATAATTGCTGAATTTCAATGTATTTGTATGAGTGAAATCTCAGCCGAACTGTAACGTCCCTGTAACCTTTGTTTTTTCGGTAAATAAATACATGCACATATATACATAGACTTACATATATATATATATATCCAACAGGGTGACCCTCAACTCAAACTGCGGTCACAGATCGAGGCGCACTCTGGCACTAATGTTAACTCAATTTATTAAACACACGAACACGGACAGACGCGTTTCAGCATAACGCCTTCCTCAATGTCAAAAGTCCGATTTTAGATCACTTCCATATATACAACAAACACATTTTTTTCTCTTTCCAAAAAAAAAAAAAAAAAAAAAAAAAATATATATATATATATATATATATATATATATATATATTCACTGAAAAAACCATAGGTTTCAGGGGCGTTATAGTTAGCTGGACATTTCCCTCGTACAAAATCCTAGAAATTCCCCTGTTATAGTTAGTTCAGCTAACTATAACTCGCGCCCCGGCAATGCACTGCTGATGACGTCACATATTACATCACTCATGACATGGTCAGTGACATCACTGATGACATCACTGATGACATCTGAAATGACATCACTGATGACTTCACTGATGACATCATCCAGTGAGTGTGTGTTTCTGTAAATTTTAAATATGTTTAATATATATATATAGGGAAAAACCTATGGAAGAATGAGTGGGTGTATAAGTGTGTGAATGGATGATTTAGTAAGTGCGTGACTGACTGTATAAGTGAGTCATTAAACGTATCTTACTGCAGACTAGTGACTAAACTGTGTGAGTGTTTGTATCTGTCTGTCTGTTGGTGTATAAGCGGCTGCATGGTTTTGTGATTAGCTATATGAGTGTCTCTATGGACGAGCTTTCTTACCTGGTGACACCCTTGCTGCTTGACGACGCTGCCGTTAGGGAAACGGCGTTTTGGAGAAAACCTGCCCAGAACTGACCAGTACTTTGAATCCTTGCTGTGAGGGGAACGGCCGTACCAGGACTACACTACCCAGCATTCCTGTCCCGGGCGCCTGCCGTAGCTGTCATCACGCAGCGCCCGGGCTCTACATAAGGACAGCTATAGTTCCGCGGCGCGGGACGCGCGCGGGCCGTGCCCGGGCGAAGCCCGGGCCAAGGGCGGGCCCGTCCTTTCCCGTCAGTGGCCGGTTGTGGCTGGGCTGGGCCCCCTCCTTTGGTTCTTTGTTTGTCATTCAGTGCTTATGTGCTGGGTTATATGTAGCTATTTGGCAAACAGTGGGCCCTTTTCATTTTGTTGCATAGAATTTAATAATTAATTATTATGAGTAAGAGGAAAGCTGAGGGGAGGTTGGTGGGGACTCTAGATGATTATCTAACAAGGGCAGAGTCAGTAATCAATAATAAGATCTTAGATGTTGAGAGAAGACCATCTTTAGAACCAGCTAAGGGGTTACCCCCTGTACAGCATGTGGATGAACAGGCTGACATTTTGAATATTGGCTCTAGTAACTGCTCCCTGGCGGATCATGTATCTCTATCATCTAGGCTTGGAATTATTGAACCCCTGCTCACTGTAAGTAGTCCTTCCAGTCCTGTCATGGTAACAACTAGGGCCAAACAAAAAGCTATCGTCCCCCAAGCCTGTGAGCCACCCTGCAAGAAAAGGAAAGGCAGAGGCTCCAGCAAGTTAAGCGCCCCTAAGGCACCCCATGGCACCAGAGGGGCCCAACCCCGTAGGATCCTCAATCCCTCCGAAACTATTCCCGCCCCGCAACCTATGCTCCAGCAGAACTCTGAGCCTTTAACCTCACTCCTTAAGGAACAGTTAGCTTCTTTTATTCAACCTGTACTGGACAAATTAGACTCCGTGGTAACAAGGTTAAATTGCATCGAAGCAATTTTGGCAAAGAAAACCTCCTCAGTGGTAATCCCTCCCGAACACAATTCTAATGATGTGCCTAGCAACGGTGGTGTAGGGGCTGCAGTCGACCCAACCGACTCAAGATCCAAAATTACTAACTCTTATGATCGTGTAGTGAATAGTGTTAATCCAAATCGGCCCATGGATCTCCATTCTACTGTTGATAGACCTCCGATTGTTCAGCAGTTAAGGGGGTCTACCCAAGGACTTGCCGTTCAGGCAACTGAAGATCCTGATGTGTTAATAAGCTTACATCTACCCCCGGAAGCTACTCCCTATACTATCATCTTAACTAATGTTCCATCACTCCCAGCAGGGTCAAGGGAGCACTGGTCTAATCTTAAAAATAAAGCCCTTTACTATCTAGGGAACAAACTTGGGACCAGTAAAAGCTTGTTCGAAGAATTTAAAATGGTTAGGCGGGTCAAATGGGTTGGCAACTCCCAAAAGACCTTGGAAGGGGACTGCGTGATACTAAGTTTTAGGTCACCACTATTGGTTGAACAAATTCTGGAGAGGGCCTCCCACTATGTTCCAAATCTTAATGAGATCATGATTTTACCTCTTGGTTATTTTTATAGACCAGTAAGGGAGTTACTAACCAGTCAGTTTCGTGCTCCGCATATTGCCCCGCAGCGGGGTTTGCAGCCCCTTGCTCCTATTCCGCTGCAAAACCGCTTTTCCGCACTTTCTTCCTTGGAGGATAATGATTGACTGGGGGATGTCAGTGCTTATTCTGGGATTGGGCTAACAGGGGTTTCAGAACCTAATTGTTGGGTGCCTCCTGTGCAATTACTCCCATTGGCTCAAGGAGAAGTTGTAGTTTCACTTGACCTAACTAAAGCCTGCTCTATCTCCCCACCTATCGTGGCGAATCAGGTAGTACATAAAAAGATTGATTCTCACCATGTTAACATCTCCTCATGGAATATAGCGGGCTTACTTCCTAAAATGGCAGTTCCTGACTGGCTGGCCTTTGCTGACCAGGCAGATATCTGGTGCTTCCAGGAGACCTGGTCGTTAGTCCCCCATTTCGTGTAGGATACTTGAATTTTTTTAAACCAGCTATTAAGGGCTCTAGAGGCAGACCTATGGGTGGCCTAGCTATTTGGGTACGCCAATGTGAGGGCATTGCAGTTAAGGAAGTCCCGATTGATAACCCCGATATTCTGGCCATTAGGGTTACCTCCACAAGGGGTTTTAATGTCCTCATTATAAACATTTATGCAAGAGGACTCTCGGGTTGCAAATGTTCTCCTACAGTTTACCTTCTAGACCAACTACTCTGCTCAGTATCTAGTAAAGGGCATAGGTTGGTGGCAGGTGATCTTAATACATGTTTTGAGCCTCTGGGAGATGATGATGGAAAATTGTCTGAGGCTGAAGATTCTGTGTGGGGAATACCCCAGTTGGATTTAAGTCCCATCAGGAAATGGACCCAAGCAGCATTATATGTGAAGGGTCTCTGTCTTGAAATGGGCTTGCGGGCTGCCAATGGCAAAACTTTATCAGATAGGTCGGGGTCGATGACCTTCAACAATGGCAGAAGCGGTAGCCGAATTGATTATATTTTGGTTAATTGTGAGTTGTGGCCGGCTGTTATTGATATGGTGGTGACTGATAGGATAGAAAGTGACCATAATTCCCTGACGTTGCTACTATCAGATAGTAGTTTTAAAGGTCTATTAATTAACGATGGTTGTGCCGTGCAAGCGCATACCATCTTGACTAATGATCAGAGAAGGGTTTGTTGGCCCAAGATTGCCTCTAATGCTACCGCACGGGAAGCCATTAGGATTCTGGTTAATATAGCCATAAACAAACTGACTATCTGCGAGTCAGAGGAAGGAGTTAAACGTAGCATTCCGGATATCCATAGAGATTTATTTGCGGGTCTTAAATCCTTCTTTGTTAAGTGTATCCCTGTCAATGGTAAATCTAAACCCCTGCGGGATTATTCTTGGTTTGATGAAAGCTGTAAAGAATGTCGTAAAGCCCTTTCACTGGCTATCAACTCTAGGTTACCAGAAAGTATAAGAAGCTGTAGATCTGCGTATGAATCTGCTCAATTAAAAGCTAAGAAGAACTGGGATGAAAACCGCTGGACTGAGCTATATGAGGCCTGCGAGGGTAGGAACATGTGCCAATTTTGGCACCTCCTCAAATGGGGCAGGAATCCACAGGATATGACCCCGGCAAATCATGTTGAACCCGCTCAATGGGTCACCTTTTTTGAAAATCAGTTTAAGGCCAGTGGGAGCCCAGTAAGAGTTCTGCAGCTTGATGCGGTCTTAGAAGAGTTACGGTTTGTCCCCAGCGAAGTGGAGACAATTTTGAAATCTCTTCCTAGTGCCAAAGCCCCGGGTCCTGACTGTATTCCTGCTGATCTTTTTAAGCAGGACCAGGACCTTTGGACACCCTACCTGACCATTCTTGCTAACGGCCTGGCTGGTGGAGCGTCAATCCCGGATACTTGGTTTGGGGCAGAGATATTGCCAATATTTAAGAAAGGCGATCGCTCTGCCCCGGCCAATTACCGCCCTACCAGTCTTATTGATGCAGTCCAAAAAATCATAGCTCGCCTCTTATTGGGCCGTATTCAGAGCTGGATTTCCGAATTTGACATTTTAACACCTCTACAGGCGGGCTTTCGCTCAAATGTCGGAACCATTGACCAGGCTTTTAGGTTCACCTTATTATACTGGAAAGAAGTACTCCTTGGAGGTGGCTTGCTTTTTGCCGCCTTTGTGGACCTTAAGTCTGCATTTGATTCTGTCCCAAGACTCAAACTGTGGGAAGTTCTTCGGGTGTTGGCCATGCCACTCGAATTATTGAGGTTGTTGATTAGACTGCACAAAGCTACATTTGCACAGGTTAGATGGGGGAAACCAGGAGAGGTGTCATCTAGATTTGAGGTGTCTAAGGGGGTGAGACAAGGATGTGTACTGGCCCCCACCCTGTTTTCGCTGTTTATTAATGGAGTAATTAATTACTTCTTAAATTTCCCGACAGACGCACCCACCATAGCTGGTATTAAGGTACCCTTGCTCATGTTCGCGGACGATACTCTCCTAATTTCTAAAACGCGTCAGGGGCTTCAGTTAGCACTGACCCGTTTTGAGTTGTTTTGCCACGACCATGAGCTTGAGGTTAATGTGGGGAAGACCAAATTTATGGTTTTACGTGGAGCCAAACCTGTAAAGGCCAGGGTCGTAATGGGAGGAGCAACAGTAGAACAGACTTCCACCTTTACTTACTTGGAGGTCACCTTTTCCGATAACCTTAGTTGGAAGCCCCAGATTGACCACTATACCCTCAAACATATCCAACTAGGTGGGGCACTGCTTAGGGAACATAAGCTTTCGTTAACTAAACCTATGGCTCCCTTGATTAAAATTTATGGATCCAAAATACTACCAGCGGTCATGTATGGTGCAGAAATATGGGGGTTTAGTAAACTGGATTCCCTGAGGGTGGCCCAAAATAAATTTCTTAGGTCTGCTGTAGGGCTACCACAATCTTCTCCTCGTATACCCCTTCTATATGACCTAGGTTGCCACCCTGTTGAGGATACGGTGCGGTTTAGACCTCTGGCGTTCTGGCGACGTTTGTGGACTACACCAGAACTGTCCACTTACGCCAACGCATTGTTAGAAGTTAAAGCTCACAGGGGTTCCCACAGAATCAGTTGGCTGTCCGAAATTAAAATCATCCTGACTGACATGGGAATGGGTGAGCTGTGGTCCAACCCTGAGAAGGCTGTCTTCCCCCCGAAAAAGATTTTTAGGGATTCATATTGGCAATGGGTCAAAGCTAAGCGTTTTGCTTCTATGATTGGAGGTCCATTGACCATAGCATATTTGACCAACAAGTATGATCCATATCTTGAGGCATATTGGGATATAATTACGAAACAGCAGGACCGTAAACTTTATCATCAATTTAGGATTGGCACTTTACCAGTGCGCTCTTTTACAAAAAGCTGGAGTACCCCGGGCAATGATAAATGTCCTCATTGTGGGGATATGACAGAAACTATAGATCATTTTCTCTATGTTTGCCCAGAGTATATCCGCCCAAGAAGGTTGTGGCTGCGTCCCGTATGTCGCAAACTTGGAGTAAGATCGGCAATGATTGCTAGCAGAATACTGAAAACTGATACCTCAAGTTTTGTGATTATTGGTGTGGCTAAATATATTAGTTGGGCATGGCTTTTACGGAATCGGTGTATTAGTCCCTAACTATTTAGATCACAATACTGTATAGCTTGTTACGATATAGGTTTTAATTAATCAAGTCATTGCAATTTTGCACATTTAATACCTTTTTACTACTAGAGTTTTTAATAGTGTAAACTTATTTATGATTTTTATGTATATTGGTCAACATATATTTGTACATTTTTTTAACTTGTATTGTTGATATATTAGCATGTCTTTTATGATGAAACATTCGCAATAAAGACTTTCTTGACTTGACTTGAGTGTCTCTATGGGTTATTGATTGGTTGTCTGAGTATCTGTTTGGGTGCCTGAGTGTTTGTGTGGGTGGTGTGTGTGTGACTCTGTGCATACATGTGTGAGTGGGTGATTCTATGGGTGCATGGTTTTAAGAGTGCATCTGTGATGGACTGTATGGTTGGGTGAGTGTATGTATGGGTGTGTTAGTGATTGAATGTATATCTCAGAGTAACTACATATGTGAAAGGCAGTATATATGTGTGTAAGAGTATATAAGTGGGTATATGTGAGAGTGTGTGATTGTGAGAGTGGCTGTATTGATGAGTGTGTGCTTGTATCAGTGATTGTATAAGAGCGTAAGAAAGTGGTACTATTTATATGATTAAGTGAACTTGTGTGTGTATAACTGCATAGGTGAGTAAATGGGAGTGTGATTAATTATTTGCATGACTGACTAGTTGTGAGAGTACCTCTATGGATGATTGGTGGTGTGTGAATGTCTATGTAGGTGTATAAATGCATATGATAGTCCTGTACTGAGTGACTGTAAGTATGAGTGACTGTACAGGTGAGTGAGTGGATGTGTGTGTAGATCTAAGAGTCAATGAGTGCGTATGTAGTTATTGGTATTGGAGTATCTATGGTTTTGAGAATGGACGTCTGAAATTTTGATTGAGTATATCAAAGGGTGTGAGAAGATGCACTAATTTATCACATGGATGACGTCATCAGTGATGTCATCAGTGATGTCATCAGTGATGTCACTGACCATGTCATGAGTGATGTAATATGTGACGTCATCAGCAGTGCATTGCGGGGGCGTGAGTTATAGTTAGCTGAACTAACTATAACAGGGGAATTTCTAGGGTTTTGTATGAGGGAAATGTCCAGCTAACTATAACGCCCCTGAAACCTATGGTTTTTTCAGTGAATTTCTAAGGTTTTTTAAATGCCAATTCCTAACTATAACGCCCTTGAAACCTATGGTTTTTTCAGTGAATTTCAAAGATTTTTTAAATGCTAATTCCTAACTATATCAGGCCTGAAACCTATGGTTTTTTCAGTGAATTTCAAAGGTTTTCTAAATGACAATTTTGAATGTATTAATTGTTAAACTGATTTTTTTTATACTTATTTACTACATTTTTTAAACTATTTATTTTTAGATATTTTTTTTAATTACATTATAATTACATTATACTTTACAATACAAAATATACTTTCTCAGAATGAATTACTTTAGTTTAAATACTTGGCAAATAGGCAACAGACTTTTAAGTACAGTAGTTACAGTTGTTGCAATGGGCAACACAATTTCAAACACAAAGCAACATTGAGCTCAATGTGAATTTCTAGTTAAATGCAATTAGTTACTTTATGGATTACTTTTCTAACCACAAAAGTGGATCCTAGATTCAGTCCTTGGACATCTCCTGTAAACAGTTGAGTAAAAGCGCTTTGGTTACAGTAGTGATTTTTAAGGAATTTTATTGTTTTTTAAAAGTTGACACTTAGAAAATGTTTCCCATAGAATCACAAATGTTATCTTAAGGCAGAAAATTCACTTAGCAAGTAAGTAGTGTTATTGTTACTTTTTCTTACTCAGTGGTGGATCCTGGATCCAGCACTGGCCAACCTCCTGTAAACAGTTGAAAGAATGTGTTTAAGTCATACAGACGATTTTTTAGGAATCTTTTTAGTTTGTGAAAATAGACACTTGGAAAATGTTCTGGTGAAAACCACACAATGGATTCCTATGGAAGGAAATACAAGTTACTGGTAAGTACGCTTAGAATTACTTTTCAAGGTCAGTGCTGGGATAAAAGATGCAGCCCTGGGTTCTCTCCTGATAACAGGTGAGTAGATCGGAATTCGTAGTTCGGCTGATTTTAGAGGAATATTTGAACATTTCAAAAATGGACACTTAGAAAAATTTCTGGTGAAAACCACACAATGGATTCCTATGGAAGGAAATACAAGTTACTGGTAAGTACGCTTAGAATTACTTTTCAGGGTCAGTGCTGGGCTAAAAGATGCAGCCCTGGGTTCTCTCCTGATAACAGGTGAGTAAATCGGAATTCGTAGTTCGGCTGATTTTAGAGGAATATTTGTACAATGGTGAAGGAAGGGGGAGGGGCCTGAGGTGTCGTGTGCAAACACGCCCTGTGGCGCGTTTTAAGTTGGGGAATTAATTCCTCTTCAATCCTGAGGTCCTCTGGGGGCCAACTAGCCCACCAGGTACCTCCAGTATGCGCCCTAGGGGGTCATGGTGTTTCTACCCTGGCCCCTTGTCGCGTTTTGCGTCTTTGGTTTTGTGCTTTCTTGTGCCTCGGTTCTACCGAGGCACAAGATGGCTGCCAACACTTCTTGATTCAGAGTGTTGGCAGCCAATTAGCAATCAGCTCGTGCTCGGGAGGGTTCGGGGAGGGTGCGGGGAGGATCCGCAGCCATAGATATATATGTACTTTTAACTCTAATTTTCTCAGGAACTACTGAACGGATTTACACCATTTAAGCAAAAGGCACGAGTCTGAACTGAGGACTACCTCTTTGCCAAATTTGGTGTCATTGCGTTCAGCGGTTCGGGCTGTAACTGCGACAACAGATCCCATGGGAAATTGCATGGGGAAAACGCTTTTTGGGACCCCCCTTTTTTCTCGGGCCCCGCTTGACGAATCACCGCGAAACTTTCCGGGTAGGAGCGGAGCGGAGCTGGCCAAAAGTTTGGAAAATTTTGCAAAGATTCGTCAATCGGCGCCAAAGATATTCCCAATAGAATGTTGCGGATTTCCTATGGAAAATAGGTCCTAACTATAACTATCTACTGGCGACCGCCAGTAGATAATATATAAATCGATTATCGCCCAAGAGCGAAGTAAAGACGCACTCACTTGTCTTTCAGAAGTAATTCAGGCGAAATTTATTTATTCATAATTTGCCATTCCCTACGCGTTTCGGTCAGACTACTTTGACCTTGGTCACGGGATTAATCTAAACAGAGAAAAGGGACTTCTTTTATTTCATCTGCATGCAGTTACTTCCTGGTATGTATTTTAGTGCATTGTGGTTAATGTGGTATTTACACTTATTAGTGACATTTGTGAAGTGTTTATCTCTTCTTCGTTTTTGAACAACATTGTTCTGTCAGCAAATTTCATGCTTCATGTCTGTTATTTTCATTATTATTATATGATGTTAATTTTCTGCTCCCTTGTGAGCAGTGAATCTTTATTGTTTTCATTTTTGATTCTGGTATCATGATTTGTAAACTTGATGTTTCATTTGATGATCCTCATATTTTCATTTCATTTTATTTACATTGAATTGAGGCATTTTGGGCTGCACTTTAAAGATATATATATATATAATAATTCACTTAAAAAACCATAGGTTTCACACATGTTACAGTTAGGTGGATATTTCACTCGTAAAAAACCAATGAAATTCCCACGTTATAGTTAGTTCAGATAACTATAACTCGCGTGCCCGCAATCCTCTGCTCATGACGTCACATATTACATCACTCATGACATGGTCAGTGGCATCACTCTTGACATCACTGATGACATCATCCTTGTGATAGAGTGGCGGTCGCGCGAGTTATAGTTATCTGAACTAACTATAACGTGGGAATTTCATTGGTTTTTTACGAGTGAAATATCCACCTAACTATAACATGTGTGAAACCTATGGTTTTTTAAGTGAATTTGCAAGGTTTTTTAAATGCTAATTCCTAACTATAACGTGTGTGAAACCTATGGTTTTTTCAGTGAAATTGTATGGTTTTTTAAATGCTAAGTTATGTATGTATTATTATTTTTTTTATATATTTATTTTTCAATAAACTACGTATAATTTTTATTTTTTATTTTTTAATGGTTGTTCACCGTGCGCGCACCCCCGCGATTTAAAAAAATTTTTTTTAATGTTTTTTTCTGCCTTTGGGGTCCTTCGGGGACCCCCTGACAAAGGCTAGGGGGTCAGGAACTCTCCACCCTGCCCCCTTTTCACGTTCGCCACCTTCCTTTTCCACTCTCGCACTGAAAACAAACAAAATAGTGGCTGACACTTCCCAATTTCGACCGATTTGAACGTCGACTGACATGTAACAACCAATCAGAATTACGCTCGCGCACGTTGGGGTGCGCGCACGGTGCGCGCCTATAGATATGTATGTGCTTTTTACTGCAATTTTCTCTGGAACTACTGAACAGATTGACTCCATATATGCAAAAGGCACATCCCTGACCTGAGGACTACCTCTCTGCCAACTTTCAAGTAATTCTGTTCAGCCGTTCGGGCTGTACCTTCGACTAAAGGTCCTATGGGAAAATGCATGGGGAAAACGCGTTTTGGGACCCCCCTGTTTTCTCAGCCCCCGCTTGACGAATCCCCCCAAGACTTTCAGGGTAGGAGCTGAGCAGAGCGCCCCATTAGTTTTGAAAATTTCGCGAAGATTCGTCAACCGGCGCCAAAGTTATTCAAAATAGAATTTTGAGATTTCCTATGGAAACACGGTCCTAACTATAACTATCTACTGGCGACCGCCAGTAGAGAATATATATAATATATATATATATATATATATATTTTTTTTTTGTCACGAAGTCACTCTTTCTGAAGTTCAAGCCTTTGAGGGGTGGCGCGAACCGGCAGAGACGACCGGTAATACTATCAACGAAAATTGGAGTCCCAACGCGCTCTCGGAGACATAAAAATCATCACCAGGGAAACAGAGGTCACTTAGACACAGGTAGGTTTATTAGCATCATAAACCTGCTGCAACGCGTTTCACCCGCGAACGGGCTTGGTGTGAACAAGCCCGTTCGCGGGTGAAACGCGTTGCAGCAGGTTTATGATGCTAATAAACCTACCTGTGTCTAAGTGACCTCTGTTTCCCTGGTGATGATTTTTATGTCTCCGAGAGCGCGTTGGGACTCCAATTTTCGTTGATATATATATATGTATATATATATATATATCCAGGTCACTTGTCACCTTAATGGTGCACCCACGGATGGGTGCTGTTGCCACGGGAGTGCGCCCGCATGAAATATAGGAGCTCCAAAGTACCACTGAGTAATCGTACCCAACGAATGAGAAGCACTCGTGGGGGTGGGTTCTCCATTTTATGATTCTTTGAACTCGTGCAAAACAAGCAAGTTTCCGCTAACGCCTTCCTCAGTGTTTGTTGGGCATGCTAGAATTAACAATTTTTTTGAAGCAATCCTTCATGCATTAACACTGAAAAAGGACATAAAAATTATTTCGCAGAGTTCCGCTATCTTAACATGATGTTGTTGGCTGTTTCCGTAATTTGCATAGTGGGAATAAGACAGTCAAGGTTATACCATATGTACATTTTACTCATGTAGCATTCATTTTTAGGAATAATATCTCACCCTCAATGGGCTTTGTATGCAATCATACCAAGGATATACAATGAAACAATCATGCCCTGAATGGACTGACTCTCCTATCCTTGAATTATTGTCTGTTCAAATAATCCCCAACTTATATATATGACAATTGTTAGGAAACCGCCTTAATGTCCTACTTGGTACTGCATAAAAATGGAATAAAATCAACGGTGTCAATTGGAAAGCAAAATTCATTTATTACAGGCAAAATTCTCCATCTTCAGATAAGTAGAGGAAAAAATAGTGATCAGAAAAGATGCATTTTGGAAAAATAGAGTTGAGGAAAAGAAAAGAAAAGATCAATAAGAAGAAAAGGAACAGAAGGAAATTCAGAGAAGGGGTTAGATATTTATCACACCCCTATTCAAATCATTATGACTCTTCGTTTATTTATTCTCCCAAGTGGACTGCTAGCTCTTCACTGCTGTTCATACCTTTGGGGGCCTTAGTCTGTAAATCGATTATGTAGCGAGATTCGCGTCGTCTTAGTCTAAGAATTCTGCCCCCCAACCCCCCTCGTGTTGATAGGGGCATGGTCAATACAGAAAAAAGTCAAAAGATCCCTGTTCTTATTATGCTCTTTGCTAAAGTGTCTGCCCACCGGGTAAGACACATCCCCATTGTAAAAGCCCTAATATGCGGACCTTTGTGGGGTGTATCGTACTACCGATGTATTTTAGTCCACATGGACAACTCAGGCAGTAACACGTGTATGGGGTTGTGCAGGTCATGAATTTATTGATGCCTCTAGGTTTGTGCAATCCTGGAATGTTAAAGGAGAGGACTCTCTTGCTCTTACAAAAAGCCTTGCATTTACCGCAAGGAAAGATACCTTTTAGTGGTGTCAATAATGGCCTAGCAGCTTCTTTCACCTGATGGATACAAACCAAGTTGTTGTTTAGGGACCAAGCTTTCCTAAAGGTGACCAGGGGACTGGACGGTATATCCTGACCTATGACAGAATCTGTTTGTAATGTATGCCAATTCTTGCATAAGATTCTCCTTAACTCGCACGCATCCTCTGAGAAGGTAGTGATCATTCTGAACTTGTCAATAGCCTTGGTTTCTTTAGGTGTATCTTTTAACAGCTCCGCCCTTGAAAGGGAATCAACCCTTTTCTGGGCATGTGTCAAAATCTGATTACTGCACCCCCTGGAACTAAACCGGGCCATGCTTTCCTTGGTGGCTAGTTGGAAATCCTTATCTCTTGTGTTGTTCCTTTTTAATCTCAAAAGCTCGCCGTAAGGGATACTATTAATGAGCTTGTGAGTGTGGCTGGTGGTGGCGTGTAATGTTGAGTTAGCTGCTGTTGGCTTCCTATACAGCATGGTACACAGTCTCCCTTCAGAGATATAAACTCCTAGATCTAAAAAGTTCACTGACTGGGACCTGACTTCCCCCGTTAACTTCAAATTGACTGCATTCGAGTTCAGTACATCAATGTATGCCCTAGCTGATTTTGGTGACCCCCTCCAAATCAGGAAAAGGTCATAGATGTATCGCTGCCATGTTACTACATTGGTTGTCCAATCCATGTTGGATGTCGCCCAGGCCACCTGCTCCTCCCACCAGCCCATGAATAAATTTGCATAGCTGAGGGTGAAGCAGGTTCCTATGGCAGTCCCCGAGACCTGTCTATAGTATTGATCTTGGAAAAGGACAATATTGTTATTGAGACAGAAGTCGATGAAATCAATTAACCTTGCATTGTGTTCTAGAAATTTCAAAGGGCGATTTCTCAGGAAGAACTGTGTTGCCCTCAGTCCATCTTCATGGGCTATAAAGGTATGCAGGCTAGACATGTACAGAACCATAAGTTGGAAACCTTCTTCCCACTGCACTTCATTGATATGTCTTAAAATGTCCTTGGTATCTCTGATGTAAAATGTCAATTTCACCACCAGTTGTGAGAGAAAAAAAATTATGTAGATAGATAAGTGTTCAGTTATGCTCCCTTGTGAGGAAACGATTGGTCGACCTGGAGGGCTTTTGTTGTCTTTGTGAATCTTTGGGAGATGGTAAAACATAGGTGTTATTGGATGCAAGCACCGAAGGTATAAATATTCTTCTGTTTCCAACATGTTTCTCTCAAACCATTTCCATGTCATCTGATGATAGGCTGTGATGCTTTGATTATAGGTGTTTTCATTAGTCCTTATGTAACAATTTCCATCTGACAGTTGTTGTTTGACTTCCATGTCGTACTGTTCACGTGTCTGCAAAACAATATTGCCGCCTTTGTCTGACGGTTTATTGATTGTGGCAAAGATTGTCCAGAGCCAACTGTTGGTCCTTAGAGAAATTTCTCCTGCCCGGATCTTTTTTGGTGTTTCCGTTGTCTCAAACGTAGTAGATCGCTATTCACTGAGTCTGCAAACACATCAATGGCATCTCTAGGCATCTGTGGTAAACATTGTGATGCAGGTTTGAAAGGACTATAGCCACTGCTTTGTTCCACCCCTGCTAGGATGATTTGTGGTGTCAAATTCCTTGATGTTCCCATCTCAGGTTCTTCTTCAAAGCGTAGGCTCTCAAGAATTTCCATGGTCTCCAAGTCCTTTCCTGTCAAGATGTCTGTGGCCATGTGACTGTGTCCTGATTTTTTAGGTCTAATGGTTGAGGGTTTTAGTTTGAAATACTGTGTAGTTTTAGCTTGCGTGTAAATCTGAACAAGTCAATTCGGGTTTGGGTATATTCCATTTTCTTCTTGGGACAAAAGGATAAACCATGTTTTAATACTGACTCCTCCGTCTTGGATAGAATTTTGGGGGTCAGATAAACAATGGCAAGATTATCATTGCTTACTTTCTTCTGTTGGTAGTCTTTTTGCTCCATGTTATTGGCGGGGACCTGTTGCTTATGGTGCCCTCAGACCCCTCGCCTTATTTGTCTATTGCCCTTTGGTCAGGTGGTTTCCCCCTGCTTCCTCTTTGCCACAACTGTAGGATCAGTCGGAACTCCTTGTGAAAAGGGCTTGCTTGCTGTGACAGAGGGCACTGAGGAAGGACGGAGGGACTCTGAGGTTCACAGTGCACCGTGGCAGGAGCCGCCCACGTCACCAGGGCCACGGCACTCTTAAGCGCAGAGCGGGCTCCCGCAGCCCGGGATGGGTGTGGGTGTGCCCACGCCATGCCCGTGCAAAGCCCAGGCCAAGGGTGGGCCCGTCTGCGCCCATCAGAGCCCTGAAGAGGCCGGGCTGGGCATATCCCCTGACGTTTGTATCGAGGTACAAGGAATCATATAACCAAGGTACTGGGCTTTCACCTTTTACATCCCCAGAGACATTAAGACTACGGAACTATGGGTAAACGAAAGGAAACATGCGCACCCTCGGGGGGGAATTGCGGGGACTTTAGACGCCTTTCTAACAAGGGCAGAGTTGGTCAAAACTAAAGAAATTCAGCTAACAGAAAGGCGACTTTCCCTGGACACCCTTGTTATTCAGAAACGGTCCTCGTTAGGAGGCATAAGTATGGCTAAAACCCCAGTGTCCTCCTGAGTGGAGCGCCAACTTGCCGAATACGTAAGCATGACGGGGGCCGGGGTTGGGGGACCAACCGATCGTATACCAGCATCAATAGGTCCAGGTGCTACTATCATAAATGAATCCATTGGTACAGACTTTGTTTTGAAGGGATATGATGCTTTATCATTGTCGGAAGTACCTTCCTCTCATTTGGCTGCATCTCTGAAACCTCCTGTAATTTTTGTACCCCCCACACTGCCAGTGGCATGCGATCCTGGTGGTTGTGAGATTTCCACTAGATCCAAGAAGTCCTTGAGGGGTGGTTCGTCAAGGCAGTCTATCGCAATTACTAACGAACCACCCGCTAAACGGAGTGGGGGGGCACTACACAAAAGCATAAGTCTAGATCGAAGCAGCCAACCATTAAATTAATGAATACTGAAATAATGGATTCAGAAAACGACCAAGGCCCAATATTACTAACTAAGCCCAATGGCAGTACTCATACCCTTTCGGACCTCGACAGCGACTCTGATCAGTGGAAAAGACTTGAGACTTTGGTTACCATTTTATTGAATCCGTTATTAATCAAACTATCAACAATTGAGGAGAAATTGTCACAAATAGAAAGGCCAGGGACATGTCACTGTAAATGTAAATGTTTAGACCCCATTCCAGCAGTAGTTTCTGAGGGCTCTGAACCATCTGTAATTAGAGGGCCCCTGTTAGGGATACCAACCTCAGAGGGCTCAAATGTATGTGTCGGTAACTCTGAAGCATTGGCTACAAATGGGAAAAAAGGTGGAAACACAAATACTAATATAAATCCAAAACCAAACCCCGGGGCACACTTTGTAGCCAACACAGCGTGTAGGGTTACCAATACCAGCCAAACGTTGATGGTGTTGGGAAAGGAGGCATCTTCCCCACTTGTATTGATCCTGGGAAATGTTCCAGCCCTGAGAGAGGGTCAGACAGAGTCTACTGTCCAACTAATGAACAAATCTTTGCATTGGTTAACCGATCAAGTACACTTAAGAGGGATTCGGGGGGATTTACTTGGTAACCAAGTCATAATGGCTAGAAGAGTAGAATGGCTAGGACCAGCCCACAAAACATTGGGGGGAGATTGTGTGGTTTTATATTTCAATAATCAAATGACGCCATGATTTCTTGTAGACCAACAGTGCTGGAATTCACGCGATGGTTCGAAATTAGAGCACTGCCCTATATGTTCTTTTTTAAGTCACCAAATAGTCAGGGTTGTGGAATTGGTGGTATTGGTGTGCCTATGGGGGGAAGAGACCTAAATATGGTGTCCTAGGCAACCCTGGTGGTATGGGAGTAAGCATAGAGAACAGATTTGCCCCCCTCAGTAGTTTGGATTCCTGTGAATGACTAACACCCGAAGAGCACCCTAATTCACAAAGCAATAAAGGGCCAGTTGGTTATCAAACCCCACCTCTAGATAAGAGGAGTAAGATCGATCCACTAAGTAACCATTCTAGCAGTTTGGATTTGTCAAAACAATTGAGTCCCGTATAGATATCTTACATTTCCTGGAATGTCGCGGGACTGCAGTCCAAATTAGGGTCGCAGGACTGGCAGGAATTAATAGAGCAGTATGACATCTGCATATTTCAGGAGATGTGGTCTACCAAACCTTTATATTGATTGGGATATCTCAATTTCTTTAAACCGGCTATCCAAGGGCAGAAGGGCAGACCCTCAGGGGGGCTAACTATTTGGGTCAAGCAGAATTTGGGTTTTACCATGTGCATAGTCCCTATAGATAGTCCAGACATCATGGCCATACGCCTACAGGCTAACCCCAATCCTCAGATAATGATCATAAATATCTACGCAAGGGGTCTCACTGGGGGAAAACAATCTAGCACAGTTGATTGCCTAGAGGACTTATGGGGTGGATTGATGGGTGCCCCCAAAATAGTTATTGCAGGGGATTTTAATACCACCTTTGAACGCCTTGGCAATAAGAATTCCAAACTGACTGAAGAAGAAGATGCGTATGGAGTGTCCCTACTTTAGAGTTACCCCCCATTAAGCGATGGACTGAGGCAACCCTTCAACTTAAGGCATTGTGTATGGAGGGGGGGCTCGTGGAGAAGTGTGGCTCAATGGTTAGAGCGCCAGACCCTGATGCAGAGGGCTGGCCCGGGACCAGGGTTCAATTCCCGCCTCGGCAGGTCTTGGGCTCAATTTCATCGGACCTGTTAATTCTCGCCTCGGTGCCTACTCTAATCATGGGTCCCACTCTGCAACTCTGGGCAATAGCTTGCTTAATCTCCACAACGGCCCCAACAGCGCTGGGAAGCCTGGCTTCACCTTGGGGGTGCCCAGGAGTGGACATTTCACAGGGAAAAGCCAGGAAGGGTTCCCAGCGGTATGAGTACAGCACCAGGACACCCTAGGGTAACAGTGCGCTATACAAGTACAACACATTTACATTTACATTTACATTTGCTTAGAGCAGTAAATGGTTGTTCACCCTCCAACAAGCATGGAGCCAGCACTTACAACAACGGTGTGAGTACAAGTTGGATTGATTACATACTCATTAACTAAGAACACTGGTCCCTATTTTGAGATATGGAGGTTTTGGAGGGAACTGAGAGTGACCACAACCCTCTTTCACTAAAGACGAAAACCATGGGCCCAATGAAGCCAATAATTCCACCACTGCTTCATTCAACTAGAGAGGTTCAGCTTTGTAGCAGCATGAGGAGGGTAAAATGGGAATCTAGTGAACAAACACTTATAGATATAAGGGCTGCAGTCTCTACAACCTTGGAAGAGTTACGAGTTATAACAATACTATCCGAGTTGAATGATAGAATAAGAAAGCTGCATGAGGATCTGTTTTGTAAAATAAGTACCTTCTTTTTAAAACCAGTTAGTAGTTCAATTAAGCAGAAATGTAAAGACGCTAATTGGTACAATAAGGATTGTAGGGTAGCCTATAAGTCATTGGCTGCAGCTTTCAAGCAGAACTATCATACTGCAGTCAAGCTCACCCGGCAAAAATATAAATCTGCATTAAACAAAGCCAAAAAGGAGTGGGGCAAACAAAGGTGGGCAGACCTTTATCAGGCCAGCAAAGAAAGTAACTCCCAGTTTTTTGGGCAGCAGGTAAAATGGGGGAGAGGGGGGCAAGCTATAGCGCCCCATAATCATGTAGTCCCGGAGATGTGGGTCTCCCACTTTGCAACGCAATTTGCTTTGGAGGCAGGGGATGAAATTGAGGATGTACACACTACTTCGTCTTCTGACACAGTATTGATTTTAGATATAGCGCTGGGTTCAGTTGCCAATGGTAGAGCATCTGGTGGTGAGGGCATACAGGCCGATCTGTTCCAGAATGATAAAGTAATCTGTTAAGAGTATATACTCTTGCTAATGATTGCAATAGCTAGCGGGTTAGTTATTCCAGATACATGGAAGGGTGCAGAGATTTTGCCAATATTCAAAAAAGGTGTTCGCTCGTGCCCAGGTAATTACAGACCAATCAGTCTCTTAGACGCCATTCAAATAATAATGGGTAGAATGGTACTAAATAGGATACGAGATTGGATCGTTGATAAGAATATACAAACTCATTACAGGCAGGATTTCGTACTAATGTGAGCACAAGAGATCAGGTCTTTCGGTTTGTTCTGCTTTATTGGCGTGTTGTCATGCTGGCTGGTGGTAAGATTTATGCAGCCTTTGTGGACCTAAAATCCGCTTTTGACTTGGTTTCTCGAAGTAAACTTTGGAGGGTCTGCAAGGATTTGGGTATGCCTGCAGAATTGCTATGTTATGTTATGTTATGTTATAAATTTTGTATAGCGCAACTGTTACCCGTGGGTGTCCTGGCGCTGTTTGGAAGTCCTCCTTCAGGTGAGTGAGATAGCCTAATTGCCTGTTAGTGCACAAAAAGCCAGGTTTTTAATGCCTTCCTAAAGCTGAGGTGATCCAGAATGCCTCTTAGGTGTGGTGGTAAGGTATTCTAGGCCGTAGTGGCTCCAACCAAGAAGCTCCGACCACCCCAGTTGGGTTTTTTTGCTGGTGCAGTTTTGGCCAGTTTGGCCTCTGAAGAGCGTAATGTTCTCCTGGGTTTATACCAGTGAATGTGCTTGGTAAGGTATGAGGGCCCCTTACCCTGGAGTGACCTATGCACTATGCACATGGCTTTAAACAAAATGCGTTTTTTTACTGGAAGCCAGTGTAATTTTTTAATTTCGGGTGAATTGGCAGCATACTTGGGAATCCCTGTGATAAGTCGAGCTGCTGCGTTTTGAAGCAGTTGAAGTTTATTCAAAAGCCCTTCCCGCATATTTAAATACAGGCTATTGCAGTAGTCTAGTTTTGAGAGCACAAGCGCTGATATCACAGTTCTTAGACTCTCTTTGGGAAGAAGGGGCAAAATCTTTTTGCAGGATTTTAAAGTAAATGAGGTGGCCGAGGCCACCGCATTGACTTGATCTTTGTGGGATAACTGATTATCTATCATTATCCCTAGATTTTTAACTTTCCTGCTGGCTGTCGGAAGTGGCCCCATTGAGTCTGGCCACCATTCTGGAGTCCAAAAATTTAAGTCATTCCCAAAAAGGACCACCTCCGTTTTACTAGAGTTCAACTTGAGGCAGTTTTGAGCCATCCATTTGCCAATCTCTGTCATGCAGTCCCTAAACCCAGAGGTAGTGTTCCGCTGGCCACCCGGTTGCAGGGACACCACAATCTGGGTATCATCGGCGTAGGAGGTGAGAGAGAATCCGAAGGATTCCACCAGAGGGGCTAGCTGTTTTACATATACATTAAAGAGAGTTGGGCTAATGGACGAGCCCTGTGGGACTCCACAGGGGAAGGAGAAAGGTTTGGCTGAGAAATCTCCCAGAGTGACCGTTTGCACTCTATTTTCCAGAAAGGATTTAATCAAATTCCAAGCCAAACCACGAACACCGATCTCCTCTAGTCGGTCCATCAGCAGCCCGTGATGAACCGTATCAAAGGCTGCTGATAGATCCAACATGATCAGTGCCGCTTTTCCTCCTTTATCGAGGGTGGACCTGATCTCTTCCGTCGATTTAAGGAGTGCCGTTTCTGTGCTGTGACCCGCTCGAAAGCCATATTGAGTAGGATCCAGCAGCTGACCTGTCTCCAAAAAGTTGCTAAGTTGAATATTCATAATTTTTTCAATGATTTTAGCCGGAAACGGAAGCCTGGATATGGGCCTAAAGTTGTTAGGGTCATTATTATCCAGTTGAGGTTTTTTCAGGAGCGGTAGGATAGATGCTGTTTTCCAAACTAAAGGGAAGTAGCCTTTTGTAAACATCGCATTAATTATGGATGCTAGAAATTTTGTCACTGGCTCGGGGGCGAGTTTGAGTACAGATGCCGGACATGGGTCCAGTGGAGATCCTGATTTTATTTTAGTCATTAGTTTCCCTAGTTCTGGTACTGAAATAGGGGCAAACTGGAGTAGCTGGTTTAGTGGGGGATTAGGGTTATTCTGATTAGACGTACTTGGTTGGGGTTTTTGAGGTAGTTGTTAGAAGGTTGAAAATATCGCATTTACCTTATCAAACAAGTGATTGGCTATCCTGTCGCAGAGTTCTTGGGAGGAGATTAGAGGAGGGGGAACAGGGTGAGCCAACATCATAACTGTTTTAAATAGTTCTTTAGATGAGTTTATATTCTCATTGATTTTGAGGGCAAAGAATTCTTGTTTCGTTATGAGCACCAAGTTTTTGTATTCCTTAATGCACTCTTTGTATAATGATTTTTCTGCTTCATCATAATTCCTCCTCCAGTTTCTTTCAAGTAATTTGCATCTGAGTTTTTTTTCTTTAAGTTCTGGTGAATACCATGGGGACGTTGGTCGTTTCCTCGTGTTCTTGCATATTTTTTGTGGGGCCAGCTTATTACTGGCGGCTTCCACCCAACTATGGTAGCGTCTGGCGGCGTCTTCTAGATTAGAGGGGAGGGTAGGAATGGTGGCACCTAATAAGTTGTTTAATTCCTGTCCGTTTACCCTCCCCCAGGAGCGATATTGCCGAAATGAGGTTTTACCTAGAGCTGGGTCAGGAGAGGGAGAAGTGACAGAGAATACTACTGCATTATGATCAGACCAGATCACGGGAAAAGTGTCCAAGAACGTGAGTTGTTCATTGTTAGAAAAAATTCCATCTAGGGTGTGCCCTGCTTTGTGTGTGGGCCCCTGGACCATCTGTTTCAAATCAATTGAATTCATTAGGTCGATTAAAATATTAGTATCTGGGTCTCCTTCTTTTTCTAAATGAAAATTGAAATCCCCTAAAATCGTATAGGACTTTGAACCAAGTTAATTTTCGATCCAACTGGAGGCATGCGAGAAAAACTGAAATTTAGGGCCAGGGGGCCTGTAAACCAGAGTCCCTTTGAACGTATCGCGTTGAGAGAGATAGAAACAGAAGTCCAATGCTTCACAGTCTGGTGTTATTGAACCATTAAACATGGCCTTCAATGACTCATGAAAAATTACTGCGAGCCCCCCTCCTTTCTTATTCGCCCTGTTGAGGGAATGACAACTATATCCGGGTGGAGTGGCTTTGACCAGATCTGGCCCTGAAGCCTCATTCATCCAGGTCTCTGTAAAAAAGGCTATTTTAATTTTTTAATTTTCTATAAACTGCGCGCACTCCAGACTGTGTTTGACTAGTGATCTAGTATTTAGCAGCAGGCATTTAAATGTTTTGTTTTCGTGCGCTCCCCTGATTATTTTATGGCTGATCTGTGTCTTCATTGACACGCCTTGGTGGTATAGTAGAATCCTTCCGTTACAGTTAGGGCATGATATCTGGTCTATTCCTGGGAGTGTGTTTGGGAATAGACCAATACAACCAGTGTTGTGAGACTTACTGTTAAGATCATGCAGCTGAGAGCTTGAGTATGTCTGCCGTGTTGCTGCTTTACTAGTAAGGCCGACATTCGGGCTGGCGCTGGTTGCTGATCGTGCGCGGACGGGCGCAGACGGGCTTGCCTTTGGCTTGCCTTTAGCCGGAAGCTCCAGCTTCCGGCTAAATAGCCTGCAGGAGCGAACACTAGAGCGCCAACCAGCCTCCTTTCAACCAATGGCGGTTAGCGGTGTGATGTATAGACCCGCGAGGGGCAGGGCACACACGAGGTACAAGTAAAATTAAGTATCCACACAATAAAATGCTAAAATACTTAAAATTCTTAAATGATTTAAAAAAGCGGAATTAAAACAGAGTACGAGCTGCCTTGATTAACTCTGACAATGTCTACCCGGCTCAAGCCTCAGGTGACGTCCGCTCGCGTTCGCTCCAGCTTCCGGCTAAATAGCCTGCAGGAGCGAACACTAGAGCGCTAACCAGCCTCCTTTCAACCAATGGCGGTTAGCGGTGTGATGTATAGACCCGCGAGGGGCAGGGCACACACGAGGTACAAGTAAAATTAAGTATCCACACAATAAAATGCTAAAATACTTAAAATTCTTAAATGATTTAAAAAAGCGGAATTAAAACAGAGTACGAGCTGCCTTGATTAACTCTGACAATGTCTACCCGGCTCAAGCCTCAGGTGAACATCTGATGTGGAACATCTACATGTAGGACATTATGCCCAGATACGTTGGAGCACCCAGGGTAATAAAACAAACCCATTTCCAGTATATAAAGGGGTGCGTCAAGGGTGCGTTTTGGCGCCGACCCCATTTTCATTGTTTATTAACGGGTTGCAGATTATTTTTCTGCTTCTCCGACTAACGCACCTTGCAGGTGTTAAAGTCCCCATACTTATGTTTGCAGACAATACTTTAATCATTTCTACGACTCAGAGTGGTTTGCAGAGGGCCTTAATAGGGTTTGAGGGGTTTTGTAAAGATCGTGGGTTGGTGATAAATGCAGATAAAACAAAATTTATGGTCCTCCATAAACACAGAGCAATTAAGGGTAGGGCGTTTCTAAACTGTGAACATTTGGAGCAAACTGATGTTTTTAATTATCTGGGGATTACGTTGGGGAACAAACTCAATTGGAACCTCCAAATAGATACCATGGCCCTAAAGCATTGTCATTTAGCTGGTGTTTTGCTGAAGGAATATAAGACCTCACATACCCAACCCATGCACCCCTTACTCAAGATTTAGACCAAAGTTATAGCCTCTGTAACATATGGCGCTGAACTCTGGGGCTTTAATGATTTAAAGCCATTAGTCTTAGCACAGAATACATTTGTGAGAAGTGTTGTGGGTCTACCACAGAGCACTCCATTAAAACCAGTCTTCTATGACTTAGGTTGTAGTAGACTTGATGAGGTTGCTAAGTTTCGTCCAATTGCTTACTGGTGGAGACTATGGACCACTCCTGAGTTATCGCAGTATGCAGCTGCTCTAAAAGATGTATGGGACTTAGATACCTCATGCAAGATCAAGTGGCTGCAAAGTATAACAAGAATTGGCATAGCCAATAGGTCTCGCTTTTGGGACCTTATAAGTGGTTAGCCAAGCAACAGTTGATGTTGTTGCACCAAGGATATTGTGCTGCATAACTAAATACTTATAAGGTCCCAAAAGCGAGACCTATTGGCTATGCCAATGCTTGTTGGAATTTGGACTAAACTGTTTTTAATCCATTGTTTTGATTTTTCCAAATTTTTCTAAGTCTGTTGTGCCTAGTTTTTTGTGACCCAAAACTAGGGAACCATGGAGCTGGACCTGGCTAAACTGTCCAAGTTTAAGATAGCTGATCTTAGCGTCCAGTGTAGGCTTAGGTGGCTGCATGCTGCCAAGAAGATGAGGAAGTCAGGGTTGCTTGAATCCCTAACAGCCTGGACCAGGGCAGCTAAGGAGAACCAAGGGGAGCGGGAGGAAGTTCCCCCCCAACCTCACCCAAGAGAGGGCTGAGGATGAGACCTCTTCCATTGTGACTTGTGTTAGCCAAGTGAATCAAGGTGGTGGTGGGAGTGGGGAAGGGTCCCTTACTCAGGAACCACTACCGTCCCTTGAAGAGAGACAGCTTCAGGCTCAATTAGCTTTGATAGCTTTAGAGCAAAGGAAACTGGACTTGGCTGAGAAGAGATGGGAGAGGGAGGAGGGAAAAAGGAATGATGGCAGCGAAAGTGAAGAAGATGAGCGGTTATTAATATGGTCCAAAAGCCCAATAAACACCCATAATAGCATCACTCAAAATGAGGAAGGCCCCAGAAAACTCCAAAGTGACGCTGCCACTAGAACACTTAGTGGAAGTCTTGGGTGGATTCACAAAGACTGATCTACGTCTGGAAACAGCTCCATTTACACCGGTCAGCTCTAAAAATGGATACCTGCCGTAAATGTACTACTGCATATTGGTACGCCGCAACTGCCTACAATCACACAGTGCTAAACCGTTCGCAAGGGGTCAAGAGTGGGTGGATCAGGCAAGGTTAACTGAGAGTTTGCGAATGACCACATACTTTATGTACACAATTCATATTTGACAAATAATATGCTTTGTAGTGAGTGAGTGCACTTTTTGCACGGAAATGAGTCCCAAGTGCATTGCGATGCAAGTACTCACCAGGATGAGGAATGATACAAACAGCCAATGGTGTGAGGTGGCAGGGTAATACTTCAGGGGCACTCTGAATGTTTAAGAATTAGAAACAAAAACGATGCAAAACACCTAAAGCTGCCTCTAGCCATACCTAAAATTGTGCAATTGCACAGCGATGCTGACCTCCCCCAATGCTGAATTGTACTATGTGATCAACTTCACACTGTGGTAATCGTAACACGTAAAAATGTTGCAAGACATTGTCCATAGTACTCCTGGAAACTTACAACTGTTGTCAGCAGTACTCCTGGAAACCTACAGCAGACACAATCTTCTGTGTTACTATTGGGCTCAGTTCATGTTGTTACCCACAGTCCAGTGGTCCACAACCACAATGGGGAACAGTTCAGGTCCAAACTGGTCGACGGCACTGGTGGAACCAGCAGACACACAAGAGTATGTTTGTGGCCCAGAATAAATGCCTCTAGCCCGTCGGACTACTTTGTCGATCTTGAAGTTGTGAAAAGAGTCTGGTACTGCACATTTGCAATTTAGACGAGGAGGCAAGTGGTTGGTGGTTTCAAAAAGGAAATCCCATGGAAAGGAAACAGAACTTATCACTGCTTCAGCTACTGAACATACCTGAGAAACAAGTATACAAAACAGTGATGGACGGAATGCTTGAATTAATCTCAGCCACTGGTAATCACTTGGGCAACATCCCAGTCCATCATCATTTTGCACACAAGGCCACCTCAGATTGGAGTCAGACATAAGCAAATCAGTCTTGACCCTGCTCCAATAGAATCAGTACACTCAACCGCCAAGCCATGTCTTCCACGAACAGGAACACAAGCAACCTATACTGTTGCAGGCTGAAAATCGTATGTGTGGCTGTAGTGTGTGCAGCTGTAGTGTGGCCATTGAGGAAGGAGTTGGTGCCACACATGATGTTCCAAGCGGTGCTGCGAATCGTGCACATTAAAGAAGTACTTAAGAGTGCATGTGTTTACGTGCGGATTGTCTGGACACATTGGCATGTGCCAGAGTAAATGAATACTAAGCCATTGTTTGCGAAACGAGAACACCAATCAAGCACTGATAAGGCCATTATAGGTCTCAACTTTATAATGTTAGTGCTGATGTACTGACTTTGCCAAACTTTGTAAGTGCTGACTAAAATTGTAAGAGAAAATAATTGCAAAATACTGCAGAAAAAGATAGTACTTATCTTGTGGTATCTCAAAACTGTACAGTGAATTCAGTGTTTTCAATCTTTATGAAAATACTGGTTTATTTTTCAAATACTTTTCACTCTGCAAACTCTAAGCAGAAAACCAAAACAGCCCTTAAAGTCTGCTCTTCAGCCAGAGGACAGCGAAAACATCCCAGCGCGGTGCTTTTACAGACGAGCAGCGAGAGGAGGGGAGTATAAGAGAGCGGGGAAGTATTTGAAGGGAGCAAGCAGCACACTGGGGAGAGGGCTCGAAATAACATGCCCTCTCATGGAGTGCGGGATGGAAAAGAGTAGTTCCCCAAACATGAACAGTGGAAGGATGCAAGTCAGCCAATCACAAGAATTGTAAAAAGGCTGCGCTGCAGGGGAGGGACAAACACAAGAAGAGGACAAGCCATTGGATGACAAGTAAACACACGAGAATGACAATAATGCCCACCAATGATAAACAAAGGGCGGGCTGTGAACCTACAATAGGTCTTTCACAATCAGACAGGTGACACCTGGAAAGGGGGCATTGTAGGGCACAAAGACATCTGGTGGAATCGCTCCACTGCATTTATTTTGTATTGCATGAGACACATACACACTGTCTCACTTTTGTAAAGGTTGTCGCTGGGCAGAGAACACCTGCCCCCTCGAGTCTCGCAGTTTCCTCTGAGACCTCCTAGAGGTTGAGCTCCCTCGAATTTATGGCTCTGGCTCTGCACCTCTTCGTTGTAATCCAGGTCTGAAACTTGGGGTTGTGCTTTTGTACAGTGGGCAACCCGATGACTTTCTTACAGGCCACATCGGTGTTGACTCTGCGACAACACCTGCAGTCTTTCTGTCATTGTAACAACAACAAGGTGTGTGTTAACAGAGCCCCTGGTGCCGCACAACTTGCTATTGCTGCAGTCCTGCGAACAGTTCATTTTTCTATTGTATAATCTTACGACACTCAGGTCATCAACTTCCAAAGGATGAAAGTCTAAGTTGGCCCTGCCTAAATTTGAATCTTAACCCTGCAGGTTACTCAGATCTCTGTAGCAGGAACTCGACCCACTGAGTTGTCCGCCTTATATTGTAGCATTCTGTTACCCTTCTCCGGCCTCCTGATAATCCCGCAAGGCTTTACTATAAGGGGTGATTTAAATTGTGGGAGCATGAAATGTTCTTACAAGAGCACCATCTGCAAATAGGAATGCAAAGACAGGGCCATCCGCAGTCATGTATTTACATGTGTTATATGAGAGCAGGAGGGGGCAGGGGGAGGGTGTGGGTGGCAGCGCACATCCATTCTCTGCCCTGAGATGTCGGCTAAGTGAGCCTGGGTCCCTACGGAGTGAACTCACAGGCAGATATATGTAAAGTATCAATTACTGTGCAGGCGTAGGGGCGCTGAAGAGTTAAACCTGGGATGGGGGCTGCGGGGGTGTTGGAGGGGAGCGCGAGTGGCTGCTGCCAATGTAACGGTCCAGTTCCTCATAGTTCTGCTTAACACGGGTATACGGCTTGCTTCTAAGTGACCCCACCTTTGTCAGAGAACGGGGACAAAGCAAGGGGTGATGGGCGATTTGTCCAGGATCACACAGTTTGAACCCGTGATCAATACAAGCGTTTTGTGGCACAAGGCTATGGCAAGGTGTGAAGGGAGCACTGATCAGGCTGCGTAATGTTGAGAGAGGAGAGGTAAAAACAACAAGCATTGGCCGAGCGCGCGCCGGCTGCAGAATAGAGAGGTGGGGGAGTGGAGGCCAGCAGAGTGATGCGATCTGTGGTGGGGGAGGGGGAGGGAATTGAAGCACGGAGAGAGGCACACATGGCTTAATAAGCCTTGACAGAAACCCACATGGTGACTTCGCACGTGCACGCACACGTGCACGCAAACTTGAGGCGAGCAAAAGCCTCTGGTGGCACTTTTAAAAGCCACTTACTAAATGTCTCGAAGAGACAGCGCATGCGCTGTCTCAGGCGAGACCTAAAAACGACACTGGTTAGTATGAATTGCAAAATTTGTGGGATGAGCCAGAGAGCCAGCAATTTCCCCCTAAAAACAGATGAAAATACTCTATTGGTCTATGGTGGTGAATAAAAATATAATTACCTCTGAGGCAACATCACTGATGGGCACATTTTTAGAGTTTAAGCCCTGCCCACAATATGAGCATTACTGGGATGTCATTACTAAACCAAGGGATAGACGTCTATATTTTCAATTTCGGTACGCTCATTACCTGTAAATGCATTTAACATAGTGAAAATGACAGTATGTATAAATTGTGCTTGGAGTATGAGGAAAGTTACTCGCACATTTTATTTGTCTCTCCAGCATACCAGGCACCACGGAAAAAATGGTTGCGCCCACTATGTAAGAACATGGGCGTTAGGAGCAGTGTTATATCAATGAGGATACTGCTGATGGACACTAGTGCACCATGTGTAATAGCTGTTGTCCAATTCTTGAGTTGGACGTGGTAATCCGGAAAAGAAACACTACAAAGGTTGTCATGCCCATTTAAGCATATCCAAACCAAAGTTTGTGAAGGAAGTTAAATGTTGTAGAAATGGGTAGGCTGGTATCATACTGGAACATGGTCGTCATTCTAACATAAGGTGGAGTTTCCCGTTATTATTGTTAAACACACACACTTTTTGTATAAAATTGGTGTACCTTTGACAAACACTGTACCTGATCTTTTGTGCCACCCATGGTTGCGGATTCCAAGGTAATTTTTCTAGTTTAGAAATGCAAATTGTATACAGACTCATCTTACGCCTTTTTATATTGATATGAATGTTAAGGTTTTATAGTAAACCATCTTACATTTTTAATGTTTGGATTTCCATAATGATTGTATATTAATTTTATATTCCCATATATTACAATAAGATTTTGTATCTTTTCATGGTGGGGCGAGTGCCTCTTTTTTATTGTAAATTGTCTTTTATAATCTTAATGATTGAAATAAAGATTGAATGAATGAATATATATATATATTCACTGATACAAACCCAGAGAAATTTAGCAGTTATAGTCAGCCGAGCTAGCTATTATTCAAGCCCTTGCAATGCACCCCTTATAATCTCATATATTACATCACTCATGACATGGTCAGTAACATTACTGATGACATTACTGATGACATTTCAAATGACATCACTGATAATATCATCCAGTGACTATGACTGTTTTTAAAAAGTTTATGAATGTTAAATATATATACCAAGGTGTATTGGTGAATCATTGAGTGTATGAGTGCCTGTATGAATGATTTAGTGGTTGTGTGACTGACTGTATACGTGAGTTGCTGTATGGGTAAGTGATTGGTTGTCTGAGTACCTGTAGAAGTGTCTGAGTTTCTCTGTGTGTGGGTGGGGGTGACTGCTTGTATGGATGTGTGAGTCAGTGGCTGTAAGGGTTAGTGAGTGCATCTGTCAGGGGCTGTGTGGGTGAGTGAGTGTGTCAGTGGTATATGGGTGAGTAACTGCATATGTGAAAGGCAGTATAGGTGAGTCCTAGAGTATATGAGTGACTGCATGTGTGAGTGAGTGATTGTGGGAGTGGCTGTATGGGTAAGTGTGTGCTTATGTCAGTGACTGTAGAAGTGAGTGAAAATGCATTACTATCTGTATGAATAAGGGAGTGAGTGTGTGTATAACTGTATAGGTGAGAAAGTTGCTGTGTGAATGACTCTATGGGTGAGTGAGTCGGCGTGTGAGTAGTTCCATGGGTGACTGGCAGTGTGTGAGTGGCTGTATGGGTGTATGAGTGGATATATCATGGCTGAATCAGTGAGTGAGTTGGATAATGAGTGGCTGTATGGGTGACTGAGTGGATATGTGTTTAGACCTATGAATCAGAGAGTGGGTGTGTAAGTACTGGTATGGATATGTCAATGGTTTGCAGGATTGCTGAGACCTGATAGCAGTCCACACACCCTTGCTTCACCACTCTGCAAACACCCCTCCTGGTGCACTACTAGTACGGGGATGAAGTCATCTTGGCTGTTTAGGGTCATTTGAGGCCAACTACCCCTCCTTTTAACTCCAGCAAGTCCAACACAGTGGGTTTGCTAAAAGGTTTTCGGTGGCCAAGCCTCCTTTCTCCAGCACTCTGCAAACGCACCTCCTACTTGGGGGATAAAGTCCCCTTGGCTCTTGAGGATCCTTGGGGCCAACTAGCCCTCCTGTTACCTCCAGTAGTAAGACACACAGAGGTAGATTACGGAGAGGTCATCAGAGGCCACACACCCTTTCTCCACCACTCTGCAAACATGCCTCCTGGCACACAACTCATTGGGGGAAGAAGTCCACTTTAGTCCTGAGGCCTCAGAAGGCAAGGGGACCTCACCCCCACCAGCAGTGTGCTGAGACTTATTTGCAGAGTGGTGAAGAAAGGGGATGTGGCCTCTGACCACTGCTCTGCAATCCACTGCGTGGGGCTAATCAAGGGTTAAAAAAAGCCTGACCGTTTAGAAGTGGAATAGGAAAAGAAAACAATGAAGGAAAAGTTATGATTCGCTAAGTACATCAGTATCACTGGAAAAGAGTGGGAATAATTGACAATACTAGTTCTTTACTGTTGAGGGGGACACTTATCATTTTGCCTGATAAGAAATTTCAAGTAAAGGTGCCCTGAAAATTGGAGAATAACAAAAAGATATATAACTGAGAAATATTTTTTTCTTATTCCACTTCTAAATGGTCATTTTTTTTAATCCTTTGTTAGACTCCTGGTAACAAGCACAATCTGGTAGTGTTTGTGGGTGGATTCGCAACCACGTTGGGATTATCAGTGCGGCCCATGTGTAACTTTGCGATGGAGTCACAAATCCATATTGGAGACTGTTAAAGAATTTACCATCATACTACTATCGTTAGTCATTTACAATTGATATTCAATGATGGAAGTGATTTAGAAAATTAGTATATCACAAGACGTCCTATATCTAAACCACCCTCCTTAGAACTCTAAAAGCACAGTTTATTAGGTGCTCTTCCCCTACACTGTTTTACCTCAGCTGCCATCGTAACCTCCTTTGTACTGCAGATTGCCAACTTTCAGACCTCTTAAATGTGCACTGTGGTGGCAATGACCTAGGCACACCTACTGGGTAAGTATTGGAAATCCTAATAAAGGCTTCCTTTGGTCAAGAAATGAATTGTTTCCCTCACACTTCTTTGGTGTACTCTAATATTTGCCACAGATAGACAATCAAGGAAACATGTTAATAAAACTGTTTCTGCAGAGACCATTACATGCAGCAATATATGCTTTGACATGGAGCATATATAGAAGTGATAGCGTACACTTCTCAGAGTAAGGCAACATAATATTCCATAACAACTTGAAAGGCTGCAACATATTTTACATGTAGTTTTTATATACACATAAAGGCTCTTCTAAGAGCCATCCTTTTCTCTAACATTAGTTAATTTTCAATTAAAACCTACACTCTTGTTTTTGGGGAGTAGAAATCCATTGCAGAATCACAAACCAAAAGCACACATCCAATGCACAACATCAAACTTACAATTCATGACTCTCTGTTTGTGTCAGGTTACTTACGTTTCTGCAAGAATGTGATGCAAATGATGAAAAATCCTCGACTTCACCTGGTCATCTATTGCACCCAACTTGGTCAAAGTACAAACAATAACCAGGGGAAGAAAACAAGGGAAAACACACAAAGGTCCGTGTAGCGCCCCAATCTGAAATAGTGTATCTGTAAAAAAAAAAAAACAGGGACAATAGCTAAGTAAACTCAGTGTACACCCAGGAATCTTTCTAATCTATAGTCTAGTATGTACATACCTGAGTATCTCCCATCTTCTGCTAAGAATACATATATTATAGACAGTCATAATTTGTTTGCATGTCTGATATTACGAAAATGTAGCACTGGAACCTAAGTTCCCATTAAGCAGCGTATATGGGCACGCGCGCAGAACCATTTTTCCAGCACCCAGTGTCTCTCCTGGAGCGCGCACGTCCACAGAGCTGAAACGAGGATGAAGTAGATGTTTTGAAATGTGCCTCATGAAAGGCAAAGGTCACGCTATCAGTAGAAAGTCTGCAGAAATGAAAACGCCTTGTCCTGAAATGCGTGTGTGTAATAAAGTGCAGAAATAAAAATGCCTTGTCTTGAAATATGGATGCATTTAAATCATGGACAAGATTTAAACACACGCATTTCAGGAGAAGGAACTTTTATTTCTCTAGTCTTTCTACTGACAGCCATGATCTTTGCCTTCCATGAGGCACATTTCTAAACATCCACTTCAACCTCCCTTTCTGATAAGGAACAGGATCTTTAATCCTCGTGGGCATGTTCATCCCTACAGGGGCATTAATGAAAGAGCTAGAACTACAATTAAAGAAGCTTCATGGATGAGTGTTTTGTTTGCACAAACTTCAAAGTAATTAAGACTGTTTGAAAGGATAGAGTATTTTTCTGCTTAACCATCACTTTCCTTGATGCACAGAATAATCACTAACAATTACATTTTTTTAAAAGGAACTTTAAGCAGTCAACAGCCCCTGAAGTCCAATATCAATCTTTATATTACGTAATAAAACATAGTTATGTACATCAAAAGAATGCCTTAAAGTGCTGCATGAGAACAGATATTTCAAGGAGTGTACAGGAAAGATGAGTATAGGAATAAGCAAGTTGTTTGCATGAACAAAATATGCTATTCTTTAAAGTGCTGAAAGGGAATAGAATCAGAGGTAGAGGAAAGAGGGGAACCTTCTGGCTGATTGGGTACTTGAACAATTCTTATGCGGCCCTAAGGCTGCTTCAAAAAGCTACATAGGGAATGTAGGAGAGTAGGATCTGCACTTATGTTGCCCCCACTTTTTTTCTGATGTATACACTGGTTTCTGGCCATAGTCTGGCTGGGTCCCTGCTAATCAGGGCCCCAGTCTCACTGATCTCTCTAAACAACTTGGTGTGCATATTAGATGCACTAGTGATTGGATACTGTGGTACCTTATGAGCCCCTAGTATATGGTACCTTAGGTACCTAGGGCATTGGTACTTCACAGGCCTACCAGGGACTGCAGCATGTATTATGCCACTCCTGGGAAGCATTCACAATCTGACACCACAGGCCATCTACTGCAGCCTGTGTGAGGTAGTGTTATCACTCCTCACTGAGGTATAGGTTCCTATATCTCACCATACACACACATATAAACCTATCAGCCACCCCTATTGCAGGCCCTATCAATCCTGAGGGCAGGGTGCTTGGTTTACTATGTGAGGGGGTGCTTCTGCATGAGCAGGACCCCTCTGCAGCTGGCAGAGTCTATTCTCTGCTGCTGTTTGTGGATGCGGTTAAACCATATACTCTTAAGTGCATTATAACATCGCGGTAAATGCTAACTTTGGAATGACTGCATCAAAACATGTTGTGCTTGGTGTCAAACAACTTGGAATCATACCCCCACACCAGTAACTGGTGTGGGAGTATGATCCCACCCTTCTAGAGGGGATGACATGTACCCACTGTACTAAACGGTAGAAATCTTCTAGAGCCCTGGCATCACAAAATGGATGCCAGACACTAGGCTACCCTCCTGCTGCTGACTGAAACTCGCAGTGGAGGAAGCCCAACAAAAGGTATCCTGTCACAGGGAGGTGGCACCACCTCCCATACAGGATTTAGTGTATTGAAGCTGGGTGGGTGCACTCTTGGAGTGCTTTGAAGTCCTGCACTGGGGGAGCAGTAGGCTCCTCTGTGCATATGCCAGCTCAAACTGGTTCAGGGGCTACCTGCCCCTACTCTGGTGTGAAACTGGACAAAGGGAAGTGGGTGTAATCACCCACTACCCTGACCCTCCTAGAGGAGTGGTCATAGAGCTAGTCCCTCCCCTATCTTCACTATAAGATAGCAAGCATTGCCAATACAATTCAGATTACCCTGGACGATGCTCTACAAAGAAGAATCCTGGCCCTTCGACATTCCACTATCTCTGGAAGACGGAAGAATCTCCCTTGGAGTCAAGGAGTGACTCCCCTGCTTGGCAGGCACCTATAACTTCAATCAATGGTTGCAAACTTCACTGCTCCCGCCGGAGTCCAAAGTCCCTGCATCCCCTGAAGCAGATTTCCTGACCTCTTGAAGGCCACTTTGAGTCCCCAGTGAAGCTGTGGCATCTGGACCCCACGAGTGACGAGGAACAGCAATACCAGGGAACCGTGCACTGATTTTGAGTGCAAACCCTAAACAACGTTCTACGAACTTGTGCTTTGGACCATTTGTAGTCCAAGTCCCTAGCAGGTCTTGTTCCAAAAACCAGCATCCTACCCTGCCCCGAGTGACCGTGGGCTCCTGTGAAACGTTTCCTGTGAAGGCATCTTTCCTGTTACTTGCCCGTTGACTAGTGACTCACCCAAAGACTTTATAACCAACTTCAAGGGCTCTCCTGGTTGCTCTGGGCCTGCCCTCACTTACCCTTGCTGGGTAAGTCCATCAGACCTTGCTGGTCTGCATCACTGACTATCTTCAGTTCACACAAGACTTGCAGTTGCCAAGGCTAGTTGTGTCCAATCTGGTTGCCGACACCGTCATCAGGTGCAGACGTCATGGGACACTCAGAATCCAGCTGCTGGTCATTGTCGATTCCTCCTGGACCTCGTGAGCAAAGAGACAAATCACCATCGATGACCTGAAACGATGCGACATCTGTGGTCATCCATCCTGCTGGCCACCGGTCGCTGGCAAGTGACCTTGAACACTGTCCCCTCAATTTTCAGGTCCTCTTCATCTTCAATCCACCTTCGGATTCCAAAAGACACCTCTTCAGTCGTCTCAAGCAGCAAGTCTTCATTGGTCTCCATTGAAAACAGCATCGCGACCCGACACCAAAAGACACCTATGCACCCGGCTTCCCTGGGTGAGGTAACTCGTGCACTCCGGTGCCCAAGTGTGTGTTGGCCCTCAAAATACTTACCCTGTAAGTGACTTGCTTGTTGACTTCTTCGAAGTGCCCTAAAACTTTAAAATACAAACCGCGACTTGCTCCATTGTAACCTATAGGAAACCTGCGGCTGTGTTTAGACACTGCACGCGTCTCCCGTGGGCTTGTTACTTACCTGCTAACACTGCAGTAGTGAAGCCCCAGCGATTCCCAAGGCCCTAGGCTTTGTCATTTTGCAAGTCGACTTTGTTAAACCATTTTCTTAGTATATGGTCTGGTACGCCCCTAGGGCTACAGCCATATTTGTGCTTAATTTATTGAGAACTGTTGACATTTGAATGTGTATTTGGGTTCTAATCTCATAAAGAGATTAGTAGAGTGTATCTAGAAATAAATACATATATATTTGATATATATACCTGTGGTGTCCTTTTCATTTGGTAATTCAAGAGATCATAAGGTAAAACAAGCTGCTTTACATTCCTCAGAGACTTAGCCTGAAGGCTGCTCTCCACAGCTACCACTAGGATAGCTTTCTTTAAAAGGTTGTCTTAAACCTATCCACCATAAGAGTCGAATTGGACTGGTGCAAGGTGGCCACTATAACTAGTGACCAGCATATGCCAGGCCAACTTCTCACAGGGAACTGATAAGAGAGAGTGGAAGGTGAAGTGTAATCCTTTATATGAAACAATATAAGTCCATGTTTCCTCACCTACCTCTCGCTCATGATCCCTTATTCCTCGGTTCTTTTCCCTATTTTTCACTTTGAAGTAGTCTTGGGGTAGCATAACAATTAAACAAGCACCAAACATGCTGCATTGTTCTCCTCCTCCACATACCCCAACTACCCTCCCTCTTCATTTCCCTTGTTCACTTGGGAAAAGCCTTCGGATGGCATATGTACTACACAAACTCCCAGTATGCCCCAACAATTCCCTGTTCTCTCTTCTCATCTTTGATCTCTCCAGTCACTTCTTTCCTTTTTCTATTCTCACACAGCACTTGGAAGCAACTTAAAGACTGCATACAGGCAATGCAAAATTCTAAAATGGTATGGCGTTCCTCTATTCTCTTTCTCTCGTTTGGAGACACATATGTAAATATCAACTATTTATATTATATTTAAGACTGACATTTAACCTCTTAGCAAGTGCTTACAATTTTGACAGTTGGGCAATGGAGACACAAACATTCAATAGTCAAGCTTGTATGTAGTGTGCATTGGGTATTGTTTTGCGCTCTTGCAATGGCAAAAGCAATTTTACTTTGAGGTACAAACGCGTTGTGTTTCACCTTCATCGGTAATGGCATGTCTGCTGGAAAACATGCCTTCCAAAACCTAAGCCATATATAACAGCACATCTGATACAATGGGTAAATTACAATATCTAGTAGTTTGGTTGGAGCCTTTGTAGAAAAGGGGATGTGTTGACATTGTTTTGATTCCAATAAATGTTTTAAATGTATATAGGCCAAAGTCCCTGGTAAGACAGACAATTATTTGTTGGATAGATAAACGACTATATTAGTTGTCAGGCAATTACCAATTGACATGCTTACTGCCAATGTTGATTAGATGCGACATGTGAGTTTTGTTGTCCACAACCCACCAGAAGTTGAGTAGCTTCTTGCTCTGAGGATTGTATCTATACTACTTTTAATAAGATGTTTGTGAACGTTAGGATAAAAATTCTGTCCAATACAATGAATGCGTGGAACCTAAAGACAGAAGTGAATGAGGAGATATCTTAGATCAGATGTCGAAATACTCAGGTATTTTGTGTGAACTCACATTTTTCCATAACAGAGAGATTGTAAAGTGATCCATTGCTGCAGTATCTTTAGCATCAACTTGTATGGGAAATTATTTATGTCTCACGTGACTATTACATGCAACTAAACTGAACCAAAATGTGCCGTTTTACTTTGATTTTTAAATAAATCTTTGGAGGGAGAAACACCACTGATTTTAGTACCTCATGTGCTGCACTCACTTGCATTGTAATATTTCACGTCTTTGGTGCACATGGCCTAGGCTATGGTGCACAAAGATCCTTCATTGTCACACACAAAGGAAAATAATTAGAGGGAACATTGACTGGAACCCACCAAAGGTTTATGGGAATTGCTCCATATATGTCTTGGTTATAAACATAACTTAAATCCCCTTGATTGCAAGTAATCAATCCTTTCCTTATCTTCAGGAATCAAGAATGAACGAGGAGTAAAGAAATATCAAATCCATCAACTTGGAGCCCACATCAGATAAGTATCTTCAATTAAATAAGATACATAGTCAAAAACTGAAAGCAATCACAGAATCACTATTGCCATTCTTCGTCTTTTCTTTTGTATTATCTAGTATTACTTCAATAGGTAGACAGGGGCCTGTAGCCTGCCGCAGTGGAAAACATACTTCAGAATCTTCACAAGAGATAATAAAGCCTACCGCGATGAGGAGACATTTATCAGGAGAAGGGATGTTCCAGGAATTAGGAGCTCTGATGCCAAGGACACCGCGAGGACGCTGCGATGAAGGGAAACCCTAGGGGAGAGATGAGTGACCTGGAAGCTGAGGTAAGTAACTTAAATACCCTTTACTGCAGGTAATCAATCCATTCCTTATTTTCAGGAATCAAGAATGAATGAGGAGTAAAGAAATAGGTAGACAGGGGCCTGTAGCCTGCCGCAGTGGAAAACATACCTCAGAATCTTCGCAAGGGATAATAAAGCCTACCGCGATGAGGAAACATTAATCGGCAATGATTTTCTGAGTAGCTGTGTGAGTGTCTAGTGGGGTCTTTATCCAGGTGCCTTCCTGTCTGAGTGGGTCTACGAGTGGGTGCGTTAGGGTTTGAGAGGGTCTGTGAGTGGCTGCATGAGAGTCTGAGCGTATCTGTGAGTGGGTGCATCAGTGTCTGAGTGGGACTGTGAGTGGGTGCATAGGCCTCTGAAGGTGTGTAATTGGGTGAGTGAGTACCAACATGTATCTGTGATTAGTGCATCAATGTCTGAGTGGGTCTGTGAGTGGGTACATGAGTGTCTGAGTAGGTCTGTTAGTGAGCCTGTGAGTAGGTCTGTGAGTGGGTACGAGACTGTGTGAGTGGGTGCGGGAGTGTCTGGGTTGGTCTGTGAGTCGGTATATGAGTGTCTGAATAGGTTTGTGAGTGGTTGCATGAGTGTGCGTGGGTCTGTGAGTGGGCACATGAGTGTCTTACTACATCTATGAGAGGGTGCATGAGTGTCTGAGTGGTTCTGTGATTGGGTTTGTGAGTGGGTGTGTTAGTGTTTGAGTGTGCCTTTCAATGGGTGTCTGAGTGGGTCTGTGAGTCGGTGTGTCAGTGTCTGAATGGGTCTGGGAGCGGATGTCTGAGTGGGTCTATTAGTGGAGGTGTGAGTCTCTGAGTGGGTCTGTGAGTGGGTATATGAGTCTCTAAGTGGATGTGTGAGTGGGTGCATGCGTGGCTGAGTGGGTCTGTGAGTGCATGCATTAGTATGTGAATGAGTGTGTAAATGTATATTTTTTATTTTTTTCCAGTAAGGTTCAGTACTGCCATGAAGCTATGCGGGGGGGGGGGGTGCGCTGAGCATCATGATAGGTCAGCTACTCCCCACATGAAAAAAATAGATTTGGGGCCACCATTTTTCAAACTGGGACACAGTCTCGGGGATGAGAATAGAGGCTAAAAAACTATAGGAGGGATCAGGGTGGAGGTACCCTGAGCCATGGGTGCATTGTAGAGGTCTCTGAGGGACTCATTATGAGTTTCAGAATACCCTAAATCTGTTTTTTTCATGTGCTGGTAGTCACAGACCCATCGCAATGCTCAGCATGGCCCCCAGTGTAGCAGCACAGTGGAGTCGCAAACCTTGCTGAAAAACTAAAATAATATACATTCACACACTCGCACAGCCACTCAAACACCCATACAGAAACTCACTGCCACTCACTCATGAATACAGTCACTCATATACCCACTCCCTCACCCATACAGCCACTCTCACAACCACTCAGTCACCCATACAGCCACTCACACACCTATGCAGCCACTCACACAGCCACTAAATCATCCATACAGCCACTCACACACACTCACTCTCCAATACACCACTCACACAGTCACTCACTCAAGTCAAGTCAAGTCAAGAATACTTTATTCGGCAACTCAATGCCAAGAAAGTGAACATATCATACAAAAGTACATTTCATTGAAAATTTAAAAAAAACACAGTTAAGATAAAAACATTCTTAATGTCAGTCAGAGGGCCAAGTTCTATTTACATAATATAGCAAAAGCATTATATAAAGTGCAAAGTGTGAAGATCAGCTACAGCCAAATGCAATAGACAGGTGAGGACACGGAGTGGGCCCTATGATAAAATCATATAAAAACTAATGACAGTTAAAAAGCCAATTTTTCCCTACACCTAATGGCTCCTGTTAAAAAACTTGCAACCCCAAAACAAACCATGGGGGAAGATAGCATTTGAAGGTACAAAAGGGCGGGCCTGACTTGGGAAAAATAACATCTCTGAGTAATGGTAATATGAATCTCTTACGTAAAGAAACATAATAATCACAAAATAAAATAAAATGAAGAGTATCCTGCTCAAGAGTATCCTGCGCAAGGACAAGGTTTTAAAGTGCCAGGTTTTGAAAAGCCTTGGGGGACAGCCAAGAGCCAGGGAACTATTTTCAGACGAAATCTGGTTAATAGAAAACGATGGTGGGGGTTGCCAACGATGAGTAGATATGGCTGAACTTGGTCATGCAAAGATAATGTAACATATCCTCTCACCGTTTGTTTTACCAACTCCTTTTCTTCCCTGAGTCTCTGGCGCTTAACCATAAACTGCTGTTTGATATTTCTGATTTTAGGTTTATCCAGGGGTTTAGGGCTAAAAAATAACTCGGGACAACCTAACCATTTTGACGAATCCATTATATACTTTAGCCAGGGGATATGTTCAGCTCTGTCTAACGCTAGGCAGTCAGTAATTATTATTTGGTTTAGATTTATAACAGGACTTGCCCAAACTCTCAACCAGCACAATAGGGGGGCTACCGCTATCTGATCCAATATATATCCCACCCCTATTTCTTCATGTAATATGTATGCAGGGGTGGAGGGCGGGACTGCCAAGAGCTTATGAAAAAACTTGACTTCAGCCTGCTGAACGTCCTTTCCTTCCTTATATCCCCATATATCTGAGCCATAAGTTGCCATGGGGATGCTTTTTTCTTTATATATCTTCAACAGGGCCCGAATGGGTTTAGACCCTAATCTCTTGGCAAAATGTAATGTTGCCCCCGTCGCTCTAATGAGAGTATTCTTTTTTTGTATGATTTGTGGGCACCATGACCCGCATTCATCAGAAAGTAGACCCAAATAGGGGAATATTGGAACCTTTGTTAATTCGACCCCTTTAAAGTAAAATGTAATCTTCTTTTAGACTTTCCAGATCGATAGACATAGTATGAGATTTCTTAAAATTTGTTGAAAGGTCTAAAGAGTCCATAAAAACTATAAAACCATCTAAAAGTGATTGAAGGCCCACTGCAGTTCTCGCTAATAAAACCGTGTCATCCGCATATAAAAGTGTGGGAATCATCTTGTCACCAAACCTAGGGATATCTCTACAGCTAGCTGTCAAGAAATCCCCTAACTTATTTATATATAGTGTGAATAAGAGGGAGGCCAGGATACAACTCTGTTGTACCCCTCTCTTCACATCCCAGGGGGTTATCAGATCACCATTATTGTTATATCTGACAGCAGCTGTATTATTTTCATAGATAGTGTATAAAAAGGCTCTGGTTCGAGACCCATATCACTTAAAGTTAACCAGAACTTTGATTTATTAATACAGTCGAATGCTTGCGTTAAGTCCATGAATGCCAAATGTAATATACCCTTTTTAGCAATGGTATACTTTCCTACCACTAGGTGTAAATTTAAATATTGGTCCAAAGTCCCTTTGCCTGGCCTGAAACCGTATTGCACATTTGAAATAACATTTTGGTGGTACAGCCATGCCGTTAGGTGGTTAAGTACGACTTTGCCCATTATTTTGGCTGCAGAATCTAGGAGTGAGATCTGCCTATAGGTTGTAGGCTTGTCCCTCGTACCCTATTTAAAAATGGGAACAATGACTGCCTTTCCCCAGGATACTGGCAATCCATGTAAACATGCAGCGTTAAAAACATTTGCCAACTCACCCATACAGCTACTCACATACACACTAACACATCCATACAACCATTCACACACCCAACCATACAGCCACTGAGACATCCACTAACACACTGATACAGACAGTCACAAAGGGCACTCAGATGAGATATGTTAGAATTAATATTAATATGACTAATTCTTAGTACAGAAAGAATAGTAATTAAACTTATGCTGTAGCTTAGTATATATCTTTATGTCTCGTGAACGTTTACGAAGCACTCACAATCACTGGATGATGTCATCAATGATGTCATTTGAGATTTCATGAGTGATGTCATGAGTGATGTCATTGACAATTTCATGAGTTATCTATTATGTGATGTCAGAAGCAGTGCATAGCAGGGCGTATGTTATACTTAGCTCAGGTAAATATGACTGCTTCATTTTCTCTGGTTTTGTATGAATGAAATGTGAGACTAACTATAACGTCCCTGTAACCTTTGTTTTTTTCCAGTCAACTTGTATATATATGTACATATGTGTGTGTGTATATATATATATATGAGGGAATTTCGCCAAGGATGCTCCTGCACACCAACAATCACACGGAGAGCAGGAACAGGCGAACACTGACCCAGGAAGTGAGTAATTTTTATTTTTGTCTTACAGCAATGCCTGCATGATGCGTTTCAGCCTACAGGAGGCCTTGATCACATGACGCCGAGGCTGAGCAGGTTTAATTTAAAGTGCAAGTGCAAATAAGAAAAGTGCAATGATTGGCTGGCGCATGAATAGCGCAATAGACATGGAAGAGTTATATGCACAAATAGATTTACAGACAGTAAAATACGTCAAATGCATAAAAAATCAATCAACATCAGACTAGCAAGCATAAACGGACCATTGGTTAAAATAATCCTTAAAAACAGAGAAAACACAAATATTGAGTGCAGTCTAATATTTAAGGTAAAATCAACAGGCGGTAACAGTTCAAAGATCGTTCATGTTGTAAAACAAATGAACACCTGCTTGTACAAATTTTGGACTAAATTGTGCAAAATAAGCAAATAGTGCAAATAGTACCCAAGAGGGTAGGGTCCACATAATGTTGGTAGTCAGTGAGCATATAAAAACCAAAGATCATCCTAAATGGATACTGCCATGACTGTATTAATATGCCAATCAACAAAGTATGTAAAGTGCGAAGTGCAAAAATAGTGCTACAATGAAAGATTTTTTTCTTTTTTTTGTGTTTGTTTAAAAAATAGTGATATAAAATTGCTGAATCATAAAAAGATGTGGAGGCTGATCATCGAAAAACAGTAGAGAACATCTTGAGAATTGATGATAAAAACATGGTTTAAAGACAGGTGAAAAAATCTTCGCTAGCATTAAGGCCCAAGGGGGTCTTAGTGTCCAATTCAAGGATATATCGGGTCTCCAGTGCACGTAGTAAGGCCTCACGATTTCCTCCCCGTCTCAATGGGGGCACTGAATCAATGGCATAGAACCTGAGGAGTTCACTTTTGTTATCATGACACTCCTTAAAATGGCGTGCAACAGGGTATGTAGAATCACTGCCATTAATAGCACGTATGTGCTGGAGTATCCGCTTGTGGACCTGCAGCTTGGTGCTGCCAACGTATTGCAAGCCACACGGACACTCCATCACATACACTGCAAATTCAGTCTTGCAGGTAAGAAATTTAGTAATGGGGCGAGGAGTGTCACAGAATGGAGTACGAAATTCCATTTTACTGGCCCCATGCCTACAAGCTTTGCAGCTAGAGCAGCGCTTAAAACCCTTGCTCACCTGTAGCCATGTTTTGGTGGAGACAATTTCAGGACTGGACTTCACTAACGCATCATTCATTGAACGAGCTTTCCTGAATGTAATGACCGGACTGACTGACATCAGGTCCCCAATGACTGGGTCATTACATACAAGGCTCCAATTTTTCTTGAATATTTTGCGTAAGGCCTGATGCTGACGATTGTAAGTCACGATCAATCTGATCGGTTGCATGTTTTGTGTCAAAGTAACGCTAGGTACTGACTTCTTTAGGACCTCACTTCTAGAGATACGATTAGCTTTCAGGACTGCACTGTCAATCATAGCGGCATAGCTGGGAGAAAAACAGGTCCCCATGGGAACACCTCTGACCTGTTGAAAATACTGGTTGCCAAACATAAAAAAGTTGTTATACAGACAAAATGAAATCATATCTAGTAGCATCTTGTTGTGATTTGCTAACAAAATGGGTCTGTTCCCCAGATAGTGTGCAATTGCTTTCAAGCCATCAGAATGATGAATGCTGGTATAAAGAGCTGTTACATCAAGTGTTATCAGCCAAAATTCAGAGTCCCAGGTCGTGTCTGCAATTTTTCTTAAAAAATCGCCTGTGTCCTGAACAAATGATGGTAAAGTTCTGACATGTTCCTGCAAGAAATTGTCAATATACACAGACGTATTTTCCAATAGACCCCCACAGGCTGAGATAATAGGCCTACCTGGAGGCTTAACAGGGTCCTTGTGTACTTTCGGGATGAAATTGATCACCGGAGTGATTGGGTGTTCATTCTTAAGAAACTTAAGTTCATCCTGACTCAGTAGACCCAAACTTCTCCAGGCGACCAGACGAGAATAGAAAACGTTTTGTGCTTTTCTCATTGCAGCTGCTTCACACCGTTTGTAACACAGGGGATCATTGAGCTGAATGTGGGCTTCCTCTAGATAGAGTTCACGGGGCCAAAGCACCACATTGCCGCCTTTATCTGATTGGCGGATAATGATGTTTTCATTTGCCTGCAATTTTTTGACCAACTGGATGTAACAGCTGTTCTGCGCGGTGTGTTGAGTTTTTTCACGTAACGTAGATTTGTACAATTTTTTGATGCCAGCTATGGACAGTTCGTGAAAAATGTCTAGATTGTCATGCAGCATCAAGGGAGTATAGGTTGATTTGGACTTGAATTTGGTAAGGCTAGACACGTTGGGAATCAATTCTTCATTCATAAGGCTAGAACTAGAATCCTCATTGTGAAGATGATGTAGATCTTGCAGTAGTTGAAGGTCACTAACACACAGTCCATGCAATTTTGCGACAGTAGGTGGAGGTTGAGGTCGTGGAGCTGAAGGATTAAGCCGGAAGTACTTTTGCAATTTCAACTTGCGGATGAATTTGTAGAGATCAATCCGTGTTCTAGAGTAGCTGAAATTGCTAGCTGGACTGTAAGAAAGGCCCAAATGGAGAATTTTGTTCTCAGCTTGGCTCAGTTGGAAATCTGAAAGGTTAAGAACGGATACAGAGCCACTTTGTATCGCTTGGAGACTGCTTGTCGGCGCGCTCTGCGCTTTTGATTGATTCTTTTGCGCTGCTGGGATTTTGACGTCTTGGTCTTAGGATTGTTATCCCACCTTTATGGAGTGCGTTTTCAATTTCAGGGCAACGATTTAAAGATGTAACACGCGGCAGTCCGGCTGCAGAAGACTGCACCGCTCCCGAAATGAATGGGATTCCGCTGCGCCCGGAAGCATACTGGGTGGAAATAACGGCGTGAAGGGAGCTGATTGTAACTCGGATGTCACACTGGGGCCCACTGGAGGGTTTAAACTGTTTGTGAAATAGACTGCTACGGCCTCAGTATCCACTGGAGGATTGTACTACTAGTCCCAGAATGCCTTAAATTGGAAAGCACTCACCTGAGAGGAACAATCAATGATTAAAGGCATATTATGAGGATTAGCTAACTGAGACTGCGCAGAACACAGCCTATGAAGAAGGGACATGCTGTCCCGAAACGCGTTGGCAGATTGTACTTGGTGTGACATGCCGAGTTGTTGCAATAAAAGGATTGTTGTCCCACCTTCATGGAGTGCGTTTTCAATTTCAGGGCAACAATTGAAAGATATATATATATATATATATATATATATATATATATATATATATCACAACCAAGGCCCCTCAGACTGAAGAACCAGGCACACACACAGTCTTGCTTCTGACCAGCAGATTTATTCGGATGGCATGATGCATTTCGGAATAGTTCCTTCTTCGGATGCCTTCCCCAAACAAACAGTGCTGTCGGAGTCCAAAGATAAAAAGAATGCCTCGAACGCTTTGATAGGCGGAAAACACATGGTGGGCGTGGCAGGGATTCGAACACCAACGGTAAGTACCTTCCTCCAGGTGGATAGTATTCACGTTCCTGCCAATAGCACCATAGTTATAGGCATTGCACTGCTGGTCCCACAAGCCATCACCCTGCCGCTACTGTCTCCTCGGGAAGTCCCGGAGTGGAGTATCGGACCAATTGGATCCCAACAAGTGTTGCTGGATGTTAAAGACAGCGGCGGTGCAGCAGCTTTCCAAACGATGAAAAACACCAAAGTTACCACTGACTCTGCTGCACTGCTTGTGGGTGGGGTACCAAAGGTGCATAGTGGTCACGCACTGAATTATCACAACCAATATATATATGTGATCAAGGCCATCTGGTGGCCGAAACGCGTAATGGCGTGCTGTGTGGGTGCTGATTAACATTAAATACCTTTGAAGCACGAGTTGGTGTCCGTGTGCTTCTTCCTCGCCGGTCGGAGGTGGGAGATAGCTGTTTGGATTTTCATATATATATATATATATATATATATATATATATATATATATATATATATATTACCTACTGGCGGTCGCCAGTAGGTAGTTATAGTTAGGACCCTGTTTCCATAGGAAATCCGCAACATTCTATTTTGAATAACTTTGGCGCCGGTCGACGAATCCTCGCGAATTTCTCAAAATAGGTGGGGCGCTACGCTCCGCTCCTACCCTTAAAGTCTCGGGGGGATTCGTCAAGCGGGGGCTGAGATAAAAGGGGGGTCCCAAAAGCGTTTTTCCCATGCATTTTTCCATAGGACCTTTAGACAGGGCTACAGCCCGAACGGCTGAACAGAATTACTAGAAATTTGACAGAGAGGTAGTCCTCAGGTCAAGGAAGTGCCTTTTGTAGGTTTGGTGTAAATCTGTTCAGTAGATTCTGAGAAAATAGCCTTTAAATCAATATATATATCTGAGCCAGCTTACGGTACGCTTACCGTAAGCTTACCGTACGCGTACGGTGGCGTGCGCGAGCGCGATTCTGATTGGCTGTTAGATCTTAGTAAACATTCGAATCGGCCGAAACCAGGAAGCGGCGGTCGCCATTTTGTGTATTTCACTCCGGTAAAAAAGAGTGATATCTTGAAAAGGGGGCAAGGGAGGGAGTTACAGACCCCCTAACATTTGTAAGGGGGTCAAAGAAGGACAGAAAAGTACAAAGAAAACATTTATTGATTTTAAAAAAAAATCGCGGGGTACGCGTACGGTAAGCTCACCGTACGCGTACGGTAAAAAAAAGAAAAAAAAAGAAATGAAATGCAGATTTAAGTGTTTAGATATTAGGGGGCTCTAAAAAGAGCCGTTGTGTTTATGAAGTGATTTTTTATTGGTACCTACAAGTAAGTACCGATGCAGAGTCTAAGGTTCAAGAGGAAGACTCTGTTCCCTTCATCATTGAAGTGCACACCATCTCCTCTATAAATGTCTTGCATGTCGTAACGCAAGTTGTTGTGGTAAATGGAACCCATACCATAGTCACGGAGGAAAGCAGAAACAGATTTGTTGACGTGCTTTCTTGCTTTGTCAATCTGCGGACAGAAATGATTGGACCAGTTCCATTTTTGCCTTTGGCATATGTTAGAAAACACAAAGGCAGTTTTAGGGAAAAGTGAAAACAGTTGTGCAAAGGTGTCCTTCATAAGCATTTCCAGACCTACCCCAGTCAAAGTGCCTAGGTCATTGCCACCACAGTGCACTATTATGAGGTCAGGGTGTTGGATTTGCATGAAGGATTTCACCAATGGCATCAATTGGTGCCACTTTAACCCTCTCTGACCAATCCATTTAATGTCTACATTTGGCAAAGCAAGGTCTCTCACCATACCTGTTTTCTCTGCAAACTTTTCACTCCAGAAGACATAGCTGTGCCCTACAATCCACACTGTGAACATCTTCAAAGGAGAACTGGATGCACTCAGGAGGTGTCTTTCAGTAGAATGGCAATATGAAAAGAAAGACAGTTTGGAAATGGAGGCATACATATTTTTTTTTTTTTAAAAAGAACTGATTGGCTGTTTCATACCATTCTAGAATAAAAACTAGGCTGTATGTGTAAATTAATAGAAGCATGTTTTGTATTGGTACAGAAAAATGTGTTACCAAAGAACAGTACTATGGATTTGCTGTTAGGTTTGAAAAGTCAAGCACTCTTGCTCTGTGGAAATGAAACATTGTTTGGCGAACTTCTGACCTGACTCCACACAGCAGTGTTCCATGAGCTGTTGCTATGGTAGCAGGCAGAAGTCAAGTTGGGGGAAGGGTACTAGGCAGAAGTCAAGTTGGGGGAAGGGTACTTTTGGAAAAGGGTTGGTTTTCAACCAATAGAAATGTGTGATTACATTTGAAAAAAAGGGGGAAGCACTGAGATTTGAAACTTACATGTATATGTGTGGAAAAATAGAGGGAAACTTTGCCATTATCTGGTTCTGCTGAGAGGAGAGAGGTGTAGAGAACAGAGATCCTGGCTCTGATAATCTGCTGTTTGAGTGCCACATTTCTTTCACAACTAACTAATTTTAAAGGTGAGTTTAGAGTTTGAGAGGAGATGTATATGGTAAATTAAGAAATGAATAATAGAAATGTAATTCTTTTTGTTGAAGTTGTGTTTATTATTTTCTGTTTTGGGAGAAATTTAAATGTGAGGAACATGTAAAATAATATGGACTATGTTTTCACGATAAATTAAGGTGTATTGGTACAAAAAAAGAATAGTTTAAGGGTTTGAGGTTGGACTCAGTAATGCAAATACATTCAGCATCACTAAGGCTGGTTGCCCTTGGTGGAATGTAGGCAGTCACCCAGGTTACACATGTTGGGAAATATAGGCAGAGATTTATTGTGTACAACTCTGGTAATTTTATATTTGCATTAGTAGGAAAAAGGGGGAGCGATTTTTTGGTGCAGAAGCAGACTCTTAGCACACACCCAGCTCCTTTCCATGTATAATCATGCACAGTATTTACAAGCGAGTGGGGTTTGAGGTTTCAGTCTGTAATGCAAATATATTCAGCATCACTAAGGCTGGTTGCCCTTGCTGGAGTGTAGGCAGTCACCCAGGATACACATGGTGGTGGTCTGAAAAAGCAGTCTGGACATGGGCTTTTTAAAAAATCTGAAAAGTGGATTCATAATGTGTCAGTCTGTAAAAGTGATTATCACTTGCCAAAAAAAAAGAGCAGTAAGTGTGCTTTCAAATTGGCAAAGAAATTTCGTTTTGTGACTAATGTGAAAACATGACTCTGTGTGCAAATAGGAATTACAGGCAGAGATTTATTGTGTTTTGCTCTGGTGATTTCACAGTTGCATTAGTAGGAAAAAGGGGGAGCGATTTTTTGGTGTAGAAGCAGACTCTTAGCACACACCCAGCTGCTTTCCATGTATAATCATGCACAGTATTTACAAGCGAGTGGGGTTTGAGGTTTCAGTCTGTAATGCAAATACATTCAGCATCACTAAGGCTGGTTGCCCTTGCTGGAGTGTAGGCAGTCACCCAGGATACACATGGTGGTGGTCTGAAAACGCAGTCTGGACATGGGCTTTTTAAAAAATCTGAAAAGTGGATTCATAATGTGTCAGTCTGTAAAAGTGATTATCACTTGCCAAAAAAAAAGAGCAGTAAGTGTGCTTTCAAATTGGCAAAGAAATTTCATTTTGTGACTAATGTGAAAACATGACTCTGTGTGCAAATAGGAATTACAGGCAGAGATTTATTGCGTTTTGCTCTGGCGATTTCACAGTTGCATTAGTAGGAAAAAGGGGGAGCGATTTTTTGGTGCAGAAGCAGACTCTTAGCACACACCCAGCTGCTTTCCATGTATAATCATGCACAGTATTTACAAGCGAGTGGGTTTTGAGGTTTCAGTCTGTAATGCAAATACATTCAGCATCACTAAGGCTGGTTGCCCTTGCTGGAGTGTAGGCAGTCACCCAGGATACACATGGTGGTGGTCTGAAAAAGCAGTCTGGACATGGGCTTTTTAAAAAATCTGAAAAGTGGATTCATAATGTGTCAGTCTGTAAAAGTGATTATCACTTGCCAAAAAAAAAGAGCAGTAAGTGTGCTTTCAAATTGGCAAAGAAATTTCGTTTTGTGACTAATGTGAAAACATGACTCTGTGTGCAAATAGGAATTACAGGCAGAGATTTATTGCATTTTGCTCTGGTGATTTCACAGTTGCATTAGTAGGAAAAAGGGGGAGCGATTTTTTGGTGCAGAAGCAGACTCTTAGCACACACCCAGCTCCTTTCCATGTATAATCATGCACAGTATTTACAAGCGAGTGGGGTTTGAGGTTTCAGTCTGTAATGCAAATACATTCAGCATCACTAAGGCTGGTTGCCCTTGCTGGAGTGTAGGCAGTCACCCAGGATACACATGGTGGTGGTCTGAAAAAGCAGTCTGGACATGGGCTTTTTAAAAAATCTGAAAAGTGGATTCATAATGTGTCAGTCTGTAAAAGTGATTATCACTTGCCAAAAAAAAGAGCAGTAAGTGTGCTTTCAAATTGGCAAAGAAATTTCGTTTTGTGACTAATGTGAAAACATGACTCTGTGTGCAAATAGGAATTACAGGCAGAGATTTATTGCGTTTTGCTCTGGTGATTTCACAGTTGCATTAGTAGGAAAAAGGGGGAGCGATTTTTTGGTGCAGAAGCAGACTCTTAGCACACACCCAGCTCCTTTCCATGTATAATCATGCACAGTATTTACAAGCGAGTGGGGTTTGAGGTTTCAGTCTGTAATGCAAATACATTCAGCATCACTAAGGCTGGTTGCCCTTGCTGGAGTGTAGGCAGTCACCCAGGATACACATGGTGGTGGTCTGAAAAAGCAGTCTGGACATGGGCTTTTTAAAAAATCTGAAAAGTGGATTCATAATGTGTCAGTCTGTAAAAGTGATTATCACTTGCCAAAAAAAAAGAGCAGTAAGTGTGCTTTCAAATTGGCAAAGAAATTTCGTTTTGTGACTAATGTGAAAACATGACTCTGTGTGCAAATAGGAATTACAGGCAGAGATTTATTGCGTTTTGCTCTGGTGATTTCACAGTTGCATTAGTAGGAAAAAGGGGGAGCGATTTTTTGGTGCAGAAGCAGACTCTTAGCACACACCCAGCTGCTTTCCATGTATAATCATGCACAGTATTTACAAGCGAGTGGGGTTTGAGGTTTCAGTCTGTAATGCAAATACATTGAGCATCACTAAGGCTGGTTGCCCTTGCTGGAGTGTAGGCAGTCACCCAGGATACACATGGTGGTGGTCTGAAAAAGCAGTCTGGACATGGGCTTTTTAAAAAATCTGAAAAGTGGATTCATAATGTGTCAGTCTGTAAAAGTGATTATCACTTGCCAAAAAAAAGAGCAGTAAGTGTGCTTTCAAATTGGCAAAGAAATTTCGTTTTGTGACTAATGTGAAAACATGACTCTGTGTGCAAATAGGAATTACAGGCAGAGATTTATTGCGTTTTGCTCTGGTGAGTTCACAGTTGCATTAGTAGGAAAAAGGGGGAGCGATTTTTTGGTGCAGAAGCAAACTCTTAGCACACACCCAGCTCCTTTCCATGTATAATCATGCACAGTATTTACAAGCGAGTGGGGTTTGAGGTTTCAGTCTGTAATGCAAATACATTCAGCATCACTAAGGCTGGTTGCCCTTGCTGGAGTGTAGGCAGTCACCCAGGATACACATGGTGGTGGTCTGAAAAAGCAGTCTGGACATGGGCTTTTTAAAAAATCTGAAAAGTGGATTCATAATGTGTCAGTCTGTAAAAGTGATTATCACTTGCCAAAAAAAAAGAGCAGTAAGTGTGCTTTCAAATTGGCAAAGAAATTTCGTTTTGTGACTAATGTGAAAACATGACTCTGTGTGCAAATAGGAATTACAGGCAGAGATTTATTGCGTTTTGCTCTGGTGATTTCACAGTTGCATTAGTAGGAAAAAGGGGGAGCGATTTTTTGGTGCAGAAGCAGACTCTTAGCACACACCCAGCTGCTTTCCATGTATAATCATGCACAGTATTTACAAGCGAGTGGGGTTTGAGGTTTCAGTCTGTAATGCAAATACATTCAGCATCACTAAGGCTGGTTGCCCTTGCTGGAGTGTAGGCAGTCACCCAGGATACACATGGTGGTGGTCTGAAAAAGCAGTCTGGACATGGGCTTTTTAAAAAATCTGAAAAGTGGATTCATAATGTGTCAGTCTGTAAAAGTGATTATCACTTGCCAAAAAAAAGAGCAGTAAGTGTGCTTTCAAATTGGCAAAGAAATTTCGTTTTGTGACTAATGTGAAAACATGACTCTGTGTGCAAATAGGAATTACAGGCAGAGATTTATTGCGTTTTGCTCTGGTGATTTCACAGTTGCATTAGTAGGAAAAAGGGGGAGCGATTTTTTGGTGCAGAAGCAGACTCTTAGCACACACCCAGCTCCTTTCCATGTATAATCATGCACAGTATTTACAAGCGAGTGGGGTTTGAGGTTTCAGTCTGTAATGCAAATACATTCAGCATCACTAAGGCTGGTTGCCCTTGCTGGAGTGTAGGCAGTCACCCAGGATACACATGGTGGTGGTCTGAAAAAGCAGTCTGGACATGGGCTTTTAAAAAAATCTGAAAAGTGGATTCATAATGTGTCAGTCTGTAAAAGTGATTATCACTTGCCAAAAAAAAAGAGCAGTAAGTGTGCTTTCAAATTGGCAAAGAAATTTTGTTTTGTGACTAATGTGAAAACATGACTCTGTGTGCAAATAGGAATTACAGCCAGAGATTTATTGCGTTTTGCTCTGGTGATTTCACAGTTGCATTAGTAGGAAAAAGGGGGAGCGATTTTTTGGTGCAGAAGCAGACTCTTAGCACACACCCAGCTCCTTTCCATGTATAATCATGCACAGTATTTACAAGCGAGTGGGGTTTGAGGTTTCAGTCTGTAATGCAAATACATTCAGCATCACTAAGGCTGGTTGCCCTTGCTGGAGTGTAGGCAGTCACCCAGGATACACATGGTGGTGGTCTGAAAAAGCAGTCTGGACATGGGCTTTTTAAAAAATCTGAAAAGTGGATTCATAATGTGTCAGTCTGTAAAAGTGATTATCACTTGCCAAAAAAAAAGAGCAGTAAGTGTGCTTTCAAATTGGCAAAGAAATTTCGTTTTGTGACTAATGTGAAAACATGACTCTGTGTGCAAATAGGAATTACAGGCAGAGATTTATTGCGTTTTGCTCTGGTGATTTCACAGTTGCATTAGTAGGAAAAAGGGGGAGCGATTTTTTGGTGCAGAAGCAGACTCTTAGCACACACCCAGCTGCTTTCCATGTATAATCATGCACAGTATTTACAAGCGAGTGGGGTTTGAGGTTTCAGTCTGTAATGCAAATACATTCAGCATCACTAGGCTGGTTGCCCTTGCTGGAGTGTAGGCAGTCACCCAGGATACACATGGTGGTGGTCTGAAAAAGCAGTCTGGACATGGGCTTTTTAAAAAATCTGAAAAGTGGATTCATAATGTGTCAGTCTGTAAAAGTGATTATCACTTGCCAAAAAAAAAGAGCAGTAAGTGTGCTTTCAAATTGGCAAAGAAATTTCGTTTTGTGACTAATGTGAAAACATGACTCTGTGTGCAAATAGGAATTACAGGCAGAGATTTATTGCGTTTTGCTCTGGTGATTTCACAGTTGCATTAGTAGGAAAAAGGGGGAGCGATTTTTTGGTGCAGAAGCAGACTCTTAGCACACACCCAGCTCCTTTCCATGTATAATCATGCACAGTATTTACAAGCGAGTGGGGTTTGAGGTTTCAGTCTGTAATGCAAATACATTCAGCATCACTAAGGCTGGTTGCCCTTGCTGGAGTGTAGGCAGTCACCCAGGATACACATGGTGGTGGTCTGAAAAAGCAGTCTGGACATGGGCGTTTTAAAAAATCTGAAAAGTGGATTCATAATGTGTCAGTCTGTAAAAGTGATTATCACTTGCCAAAAAAAAAGAGCAGTAAGTGTGCTTTTAAATTGGCAAAGAAATTTCGTTTTGTGACTAATGTGAAAACATGACTCTGTGTGCAAATAGGAATTACAGGCAGAGATTTATTGCGTTTTGCTCTGGTGATTTCACAGTTGCATTAGTAGGAAAAAGGGGGAGCGATTTTTTGGTGCAGAAGCAGACTCTTAGCACACACCCAGCTGCTTTCCATGTATAATCATGCACAGTATTTACAAGCGAGTGGGGTTTGAGGTTTCAGTCTGTAATGCAAATACATTGAGCATCACTAAGGCTGGTTGCCCTTGCTGGAGTGTAGGCAGTCACCCAGGATACACATGGTGGTGGTCTGAAAAAGCAGTCTGGACATGGGCTTTTTAAAAAATCTGAAAAGTGGATTCATAATGTGTCAGTCTGTAAAAGTGATTATCACTTGCCAAAAAAAAAGAGCAGTAAGTGTGCTTTCAAATTGGCAAAGAAATTTCGTTTTGTGACTAATGTGAAAACATGACTCTGTGTGCAAATAGGAATTACAGGCAGAGATTTATTGCGTTTTGCTCTGGTGAGTTCACAGTTGCATTAGTAGGAAAAAGGGGGAGCGATTTTTTGGTGCAGAAGCAGACTCTTAGAACACCCAGCTCCTTTCCATGTATAATCATGCACAGTATTTACAAGCGAGTGGGGTTTGAGGTTTCAGTCTGTAATGCAAATACATTCAGAATCACTAAGGCTGGTTGCCCTTGCTGGAGTGTAGGCAGTCACCCAGGATACACATGGTGGTGGTCTGAAAAAGCAGTCTGGACATTGGCTTTTTAAAAAATCTGAAAAGTGGATTCATAATGTGTCAGTCTGTAAAAGTGATTATCACTTGCCAAAAAAAAAGAGCAGTAAGTGTGCTTTCAAATTGGCAAAGAAATTTCGTTTTGTGACTAATGTGAAAACATGACTCTGTGTGCAAATAGGAATTACAGGCAGAGATTTATTGCGTTTTGCTCTGGTGATTTCACAGTTGCATTAGTAGGAAAAAGGGGGAGCGATTTTTTGGTGCAGAAGCAGACTCTTAGCACACACCCAGCTCCTTTCCATGTATAATCATGCACAGTATTTACAAGCGAGTGGGGTTTGAGGTTTCAGTCTGTAATGCAAATACATTCAGCATCACTAAGGCTGGTTGCCCTTGCTGGAGTGTAGGCAGTCACCCAGGATACACATGGTGGTGGTCTGAAAACGCAGTCTGGACATGGGCTTTTTAAAAAATCTGAAAAGTGGATTCATAATGTGTCAGTCTGTAAAAGTGATTATCACTTGCCAAAAAAAAAGAGCAGTAAGTGTGCTTTCAAATTGGCAAAGAAATTTCATTTTGTGACTAATGTGAAAACATGACTCTGTGTGCAAATAGGAATTACAGGCAGAGATTTATTGCGTTTTGCTCTGGTGATTTCACAGTTGCATTAGTAGGAAAAAGGGGGAGCGATTTTTTGGTGCAGAAGCAGACTCTTAGCACACACCCAGCTCCTTTCCATGTATAATCATGCACAGTATTTACAAGCGAGTGGGGTTTGAGGTTTCAGTCTGTAATGCAAATACATTCAGCATCACTAAGGCTGGTTGCCCTTGCTGGAGTGTAGGCAGTCACCCAGGATACACATGGTGGTGGTCTGAAAAAGCAGTCTGGACATGGGCTTTTTAAAAAATCTGAAAAGTGGATTCATAATGTGTCAGTCTGTAAAAGTGATTATCACTTGCCAAAAAAAAAGAGCAGTAAGTGTGCTTTCAAATTGGCAAAGAAATTTCGTTTTGTGACTAATGTGAAAACATGACTCTGTGTGCAAATAGGAATTACAGGCAGAGATTTATTGCGTTTTGCTCTGGCGATTTCACAGTTGCATTAGTAGGAAAAAGGGGGAGCGATTTTTTGGTGCAGAAGCAGACTCTTAGCACACACCCAGCTGCTTTCCATGTATAATCATGCACAGTATTTACAAGCGAGTGGGGTTTGAGGTTTCAGTCTGTAATGCAAATACATTCAGCATCACTAAGGCTGGTTGCCCTTGCTGGAGTGTAGGCAGTCACCCAGGATACACATGGTGGTGGTCTGAAAAAGCAGTCTGGACATGGGCTTTTTAAAAAATCTGAAAAGTGGATTCATAATGTGTCAGTCTGTAAAAGTGATTATCACTTGCCAAAAAAAAAGAGCAGTAAGTGTGCTTTCAAATTGGCAAAGAAATTTCGTTTTGTGACTAATGTGAAAACATGACTCTGTGTGCAAATAGGAATTACAGGCAGAGATTTATTGCATTTTGCTCTGGTGATTTCACAGTTGCATTAGTAGGAAAAAGGGGGAGCGATTTTTTGGTGCAGAAGCAGACTCTTAGCACACACCCAGCTCCTTTCCATGTATAATCATGCACAGTATTTACAAGCGAGTGGGGTTTGAGGTTTCAGTCTGTAATGCAAATACATTCAGCATCACTAAGGCTGGTTGCCCTTGCTGGAGTGTAGGCAGTCACCCAGGATACACATGGTGGTGGTCTGAAAAAGCAGTCTGGACATGGGCTTTTTTAAAAATCTGAAAAGTGGATTCATAATGTGTCAGTCTGTAAAAGTGATTATCACTTGCCAAAAAAAAGAGCAGTAAGTGTGCTTTCAAATTGGCAAAGAAATTTCGTTTTGTGACTAATGTGAAAACATGACTCTGTGTGCAAATAGGAATTACAGGCAGAGATTTATTGCGTTTTGCTCTGGTGATTTCACAGTTGCATTAGTAGGAAAAAGGGGGAGCGATTTTTTGGTGCAGAAGCAGACTCTTAGCACACACCCAGCTCCTTTCCATGTATAATCATGCACAGTATTTACAAGCGAGTGGGGTTTGAGGTTTCAGTCTGTAATGCAAATACATTCAGCATCACTAAGGCTGGTTGCCCTTGCTGGAGTGTAGGCAGTCACCCAGGATACACATGGTGGTGGTCTGAAAAAGCAGTCTGGACATGGGCTTTTTAAAAAATCTGAAAAGTGGATTCATAATGTGTCAGTCTGTAAAAGTGATTATCACTTGCCAAAAAAAAAGAGCAGTAAGTGTGCTTTCAAATTGGCAAAGAAATTTCGTTTTGTGACTAATGTGAAAACATGACTCTGTGTGCAAATAGGAATTACAGGCAGAGATTTATTGCGTTTTGCTCTGGTGATTTCACAGTTGCATTAGTAGGAAAAAGGGGGAGCGATTTTTTGGTGCAGAAGCAGACTCTTAGCACACACCCAGCTGCTTTCCATGTATAATCATGCACAGTATTTACAAGCGAGTGGGGTTTGAGGTTTCAGTCTGTAATGCAAATACATTGAGCATCACTAAGGCTGGTTGCCCTTGCTGGAGTGTAGGCAGTCACCCAGGATACACATGGTGGTGGTCTGAAAAAGCAGTCTGGACATGGGCTTTTTAAAAAATCTGAAAAGTGGATTCATAATGTGTCAGTCTGTAAAAGTGATTATCACTTGCCAAAAAAAAAGAGCAGTAAGTGTGCTTTCAAATTGGCAAAGAAATTTCGTTTTGTGACTAATGTGAAAACATGACTCTGTGTGCAAATAGGAATTACAGGCAGAGATTTATTGCGTTTTGCTCTGGTGAGTTCACAGTTGCATTAGTAGGAAAAAGGGGGAGCGATTTTTTGGTGCAGAAGCAAACTCTTAGCACACACCCAGCTCCTTTCCATGTATAATCATGCACAGTATTTACAAGCGAGTGGGGTTTGAGGTTTCAGTCTGTAATGCAAATACATTCAGCATCACTAAGGCTGGTTGCCCTTGCTGGAGTGTAGGCAGTCACCCAGGATACACATGGTGGTGGTCTGAAAAAGCAGTCTGGACATGGGCTTTTTAAAAAATCTGAAAAGTGGATTCATAATGTGTCAGTCTGTAAAAGTGATTATCACTTGCCAAAAAAAAAGAGCAGTAAGTGTGCTTTCAAATTGGCAAAGAAATTTCGTTTTGTGACTAATGTGAAAACATGACTCTGTGTGCAAATAGGAATTACAGGCAGAGATTTATTGCGTTTTGCTCTGGTGATTTCACAGTTGCATTAGTAGGAAAAAGGGGGAGCGATTTTTTGGTGCAGAAGCAGACTCTTAGCACACACCCAGCTGCTTTCCATGTATAATCATGCACAGTATTTACAAGCGAGTGGGGTTTGAGGTTTCAGTCTGTAATGCAAATACATTCAGCATCACTAAGGCTGGTTGCCCTTGCTGGAGTGTAGGCAGTCACCCAGGATACACATGGTGGTGGTCTGAAAAAGCAGTCTGGACATGGGCTTTTTAAAAAATCTGAAAAGTGGATTCATAATGTGTCAGTCTGTAAAAGTGATTATCACTTGCCAAAAAAAAAGAGCAGTAAGTGTGCTTTCAAATTGGCAAAGAAATTTCGTTTTGTGACTAATGTGAAAACATGACTCTGTGTGCAAATAGGAATTACAGGCAGAGATTTATTGCGTTTTGCTCTGGTGATTTCACAGTTGCATTAGTAGGAAAAAGGGGGAGCGATTTTTTGGTGCAGAAGCAGACTCTTAGCACACACCCAGCTCCTTTCCATGTATAATCATGCACAGTATTTACAAGCGAGTGGGGTTTGAGGTTTCAGTCTGTAATGCAAATACATTCAGCATCACTAAGGCTGGTTGCCCTTGCTGGAGTGTAGGCAGTCACCCAGGATACACATGGTGGTGGTCTGAAAAAGCAGTCTGGACATGGGCTTTTAAAAAAATCTGAAAAGTGGATTCATAATGTGTCAGTCTGTAAAAGTGATTATCACTTGCCAAAAAAAAAGAGCAGTAAGTGTGCTTTCAAATTGGCAAAGAAATTTTGTTTTGTGACTAATGTGAAAACATGACTCTGTGTGCAAATAGGAATTACAGCCAGAGATTTATTGCGTTTTGCTCTGGTGATTTCACAGTTGCATTAGTAGGAAAAAGGGGGAGCGATTTTTTGGTGCAGAAGCAGACTCTTAGCACACACCCAGCTCCTTTCCATGTATAATCATGCACAGTATTTACAAGCGAGTGGGGTTTGAGGTTTCAGTCTGTAATGCAAATACATTCAGCATCACTAAGGCTGGTTGCCCTTGCTGGAGTGTAGGCAGTCACCCAGGATACACATGGTGGTGGTCTGAAAAAGCAGTCTGGACATGGGCTTTTTAAAAAATCTGAAAAGTGGATTCATAATGTGTCAGTCTGTAAAAGTGATTATCACTTGCCAAAAAAAAAGAGCAGTAAGTGTGCTTTCAAATTGGCAAAGAAATTTCGTTTTGTGACTAATGTGAAAACATGACTCTGTGTGCAAATAGGAATTACAGGCAGAGATTTATTGCGTTTTGCTCTGGTGATTTCACAGTTGCATTAGTAGGAAAAAGGGGGAGCGATTTTTTGGTGCAGAAGCAGACTCTTAGCACACACCCAGCTGCTTTCCATGTATAATCATGCACAGTATTTACAAGCGAGTGGGGTTTGAGGTTTCAGTCTGTAATGCAAATACATTCAGCATCACTAGGCTGGTTGCCCTTGCTGGAGTGTAGGCAGTCACCCAGGATACACATGGTGGTGGTCTGAAAAAGCAGTCTGGACATGGGCTTTTTAAAAAATCTGAAAAGTGGATTCATAATGTGTCAGTCTGTAAAAGTGATTATCACTTGCCAAAAAAAAAGAGCAGTAAGTGTGCTTTCAAATTGGCAAAGAAATTTCGTTTTGTGACTAATGTGAAAACATGACTCTGTGTGCAAATAGGAATTACAGGCAGAGATTTATTGCGTTTTGCTCTGGTGATTTCACAGTTGCATTAGTAGGAAAAAGGGGGAGCGATTTTTTGGTGCAGAAGCAGACTCTTAGCACACACCCAGCTCCTTTCCATGTATAATCATGCACAGTATTTACAAGCGAGTGGGGTTTGAGGTTTCAGTCTGTAATGCAAATACATTCAGCATCACTAAGGCTGGTTGCCCTTGCTGGAGTGTAGGCAGTCACCCAGGATACACATGGTGGTGGTCTGAAAAAGCAGTCTGGACATGGGCGTTTTAAAAAATCTGAAAAGTGGATTCATAATGTGTCAGTCTGTAAAAGTGATTATCACTTGCCAAAAAAAAAGAGCAGTAAGTGTGCTTTCAAATTGGCAAAGAAATTTCGTTTTGTGACTAATGTGAAAACATGACTCTGTGTGCAAATAGGAATTACAGGCAGAGATTTATTGCGTTTTGCTCTGGTGATTTCACAGTTGCATTAGTAGGAAAAAGGGGGAGCGATTTTTTGGTGCAGAAGCAGACTCTTAGCACACACCCAGCTGCTTTCCATGTATAATCATGCACAGTATTTACAAGCGAGTGGGGTTTGAGGTTTCAGTCTGTACTGCAAATACATTGAGCATCACTAAGGCTGGTTGCCCTTGCTGGAGTGTAGGCAGTCACCCAGGATACACATGGTGGTGGTCTGAAAAAGCAGTCTGGACATGGGCTTTTTAAAAAATCTGAAAAGTGGATTCATAATGTGTCAGTCTGTAAAAGTGATTATCACTTGCCAAAAAAAAAGAGCAGTAAGTGTGCTTTCAAATTGGCAAAGAAATTTCGTTTTGTGACTAATGTGAAAACATGACTCTGTGTGCAAATAGGAATTACAGGCAGAGATTTATTGCGTTTTGCTCTGGTGAGTTCACAGTTGCATTAGTAGGAAAAAGGGGGAGCGATTTTTTGGTGCAGAAGCAGACTCTTAGCACACACCCAGCTCCTTTCCATGTATAATCATGCACAGTATTTACAAGCGAGTGGGGTTTGAGGTTTCAGTCTGTAATGCAAATACATTCAGAATCACTAAGGCTGGTTGCCCTTGCTGGAGTGTAGGCAGTCACCCAGGATACACATGGTGGTGGTCTGAAAAAGCAGTCTGGACATTGGCTTTTTAAAAAATCTGAAAAGTGGATTCATAATGTGTCAGTCTGTAAAAGTGATTATCACTTGCCAAAAAAAAAGAGCAGTAAGTGTGCTTTCAAATTGGCAAAGAAATTTCGTTTTGTGACTAATGTGAAAACATGACTCTGTGTGCAAATAGGAATTACAGGCAGAGATTTATTGCGTTTTGCTCTGGTGATTTCACAGTTGCATTAGTAGGAAAAAGGGGGAGCGATTTTTTGGTGCAGAAGCAGACTCTTAGCACACACCCAGCTCCTTTCCATGTATAATCATGCACAGTATTTACAAGCGAGTGGGGTTTGAGGTTTCAGTCTGTAATGCAAATACATTCAGCATCACTAAGGCTGGTTGCCCTTGCTGGAGTGTAGGCAGTCACCCAGGATACACATGGTGGTGGTCTGAAAAAGCAGTCTGGACATGGGCTTTTTAAAAAATCTGAAAAGTGGATTCATAATGTGTCAGTCTGTAAAAGTGATTATCACTTGCCAAAAAAAAAGAGCAGTAAGTGTGCTTTCAAATTGGCAAAGAAATTTCGTTTTGTGACTAATGTGAAAACATGACTCTGTGTGCAAATAGGAATTACAGGCAGAGATTTATTGCGTTTTGCTCTGGTGAGTTCACAGTTGCATTAGTAGGAAAAAGGGGGAGCGATTTTTTGGTGCAGAAGCAAACTCTTAGCACACACCCAGCTCCTTTCCATGTATAATCATGCACAGTATTTACAAGCGAGTGGGGTTTGAGGTTTCAGTCTGTAATGCAAATACATTCAGCATCACTAAGGCTGGTTGCCCTTGCTGGAGTGTAGGCAGTCACCCAGGATACACATGGTGGTGGTCTGAAAAAGCAGTCTGGACATGGGCTTTTTAAAAAATCTGAAAAGTGGATTCATAATGTGTCAGTCTGTAAAAGTGATTATCACTTGCCAAAAAAAAAGAGCAGTAAGTGTGCTTTCAAATTGGCAAAGAAATTTCGTTTTGTGACTAATGTGAAAACATGACTCTGTGTGCAAATAGGAATTACAGGCAGAGATTTATTGCGTTTTGCTCTGGTGATTTCACAGTTGCATTAGTAGGAAAAAGGGGGAGCGATTTTTTGGTGCAGAAGCAGACTCTTAGCACACACCCAGCTGCTTTCCATGTATAATCATGCACAGTATTTACAAGCGAGTGGGGTTTGAGGTTTCAGTCTGTAATGCAAATACATTCAGCATCACTAAGGCTGGTTGCCCTTGCTGGAGTGTAGGCAGTCACCCAGGATACACATGGTGGTGGTCTGAAAAAGCAGTCTGGACATGGGCTTTTTAAAAAATCTGAAAAGTGGATTCATAATGTGTCAGTCTGTAAAAGTGATTATCACTTGCCAAAAAAAAAGAGCAGTAAGTGTGCTTTCAAATTGGCAAAGAAATTTCGTTTTGTGACTAATGTGAAAACATGACTCTGTGTGCAAATAGGAATTACAGGCAGAGATTTATTGCGTTTTGCTCTGGTGATTTCACAGTTGCATTAGTAGGAAAAAGGGGGAGCGATTTTTTGGTGCAGAAGCAGACTCTTAGCACACACCCAGCTCCTTTCCATGTATAATCATGCACAGTATTTACAAGCGAGTGGGGTTTGAGGTTTCAGTCTGTAATGCAAATACATTCAGCATCACTAAGGCTGGTTGCCCTTGCTGGAGTGTAGGCAGTCACCCAGGATACACATGGTGGTGGTCTGAAAAAGCAGTCTGGACATGGGCTTTTAAAAAAATCTGAAAAGTGGATTCATAATGTGTCAGTCTGTAAAAGTGATTATCACTTGCCAAAAAAAAAGAGCAGTAAGTGTGCTTTCAAATTGGCAAAGAAATTTTGTTTTGTGACTAATGTGAAAACATGACTCTGTGTGCAAATAGGAATTACAGCCAGAGATTTATTGCGTTTTGCTCTGGTGATTTCACAGTTGCATTAGTAGGAAAAAGGGGGAGCGATTTTTTGGTGCAGAAGCAGACTCTTAGCACACACCCAGCTCCTTTCCATGTATAATCATGCACAGTATTTACAAGCGAGTGGGGTTTGAGGTTTCAGTCTGTAATGCAAATACATTCAGCATCACTAAGGCTGGTTGCCCTTGCTGGAGTGTAGGCAGTCACCCAGGATACACATGGTGGTGGTCTGAAAAAGCAGTCTGGACATGGGCTTTTTAAAAAATCTGAAAAGTGGATTCATAATGTGTCAGTCTGTAAAAGTGATTATCACTTGCCAAAAAAAAAGAGCAGTAAGTGTGCTTTCAAATTGGCAAAGAAATTTCGTTTTGTGACTAATGTGAAAACATGACTCTGTGTGCAAATAGGAATTACAGGCAGAGATTTATTGCGTTTTGCTCTGGTGATTTCACAGTTGCATTAGTAGGAAAAAGGGGGAGCGATTTTTTGGTGCAGAAGCAGACTCTTAGCACACACCCAGCTGCTTTCCATGTATAATCATGCACAGTATTTACAAGCGAGTGGGGTTTGAGGTTTCAGTCTGTAATGCAAATACATTCAGCATCACTAGGCTGGTTGCCCTTGCTGGAGTGTAGGCAGTCACCCAGGATACACATGGTGGTGGTCTGAAAAAGCAGTCTGGACATGGGCTTTTTAAAAAATCTGAAAAGTGGATTCATAATGTGTCAGTCTGTAAAAGTGATTATCACTTGCCAAAAAAAAAGAGCAGTAAGTGTGCTTTCAAATTGGCAAAGAAATTTCGTTTTGTGACTAATGTGAAAACATGACTCTGTGTGCAAATAGGAATTACAGGCAGAGATTTATTGCGTTTTGCTCTGGTGATTTCACAGTTGCATTAGTAGGAAAAAGGGGGAGCGATTTTTTGGTGCAGAAGCAGACTCTTAGCACACACCCAGCTCCTTTCCATGTATAATCATGCACAGTATTTACAAGCGAGTGGGGTTTGAGGTTTCAGTCTGTAATGCAAATACATTCAGCATCACTAAGGCTGGTTGCCCTTGCTGGAGTGTAGGCAGTCACCCAGGATACACATGGTGGTGGTCTGAAAAAGCAGTCTGGACATGGGCGTTTTAAAAAATCTGAAAAGTGGATTCATAATGTGTCAGTCTGTAAAAGTGATTATCACTTGCCAAAAAAAAAGAGCAGTAAGTGTGCTTTCAAATTGGCAAAGAAATTTCGTTTTGTGACTAATGTGAAAACATGACTCTGTGTGCAAATAGGAATTACAGGCAGAGATTTATTGCGTTTTGCTCTGGTGATTTCACAGTTGCATTAGTAGGAAAAAGGGGGAGCGATTTTTTGGTGCAGAAGCAGACTCTTAGCACACACCCAGCTGCTTTCCATGTATAATCATGCACAGTATTTACAAGCGAGTGGGGTTTGAGGTTTCAGTCTGTACTGCAAATACATTGAGCATCACTAAGGCTGGTTGCCCTTGCTGGAGTGTAGGCAGTCACCCAGGATACACATGGTGGTGGTCTGAAAAAGCAGTCTGGACATGGGCTTTTTAAAAAATCTGAAAAGTGGATTCATAATGTGTCAGTCTGTAAAAGTGATTATCACTTGCCAAAAAAAAAGAGCAGTAAGTGTGCTTTCAAATTGGCAAAGAAATTTCGTTTTGTGACTAATGTGAAAACATGACTCTGTGTGCAAATAGGAATTACAGGCAGAGATTTATTGCGTTTTGCTCTGGTGAGTTCACAGTTGCATTAGTAGGAAAAAGGGGGAGCGATTTTTTGGTGCAGAAGCAGACTCTTAGCACACACCCAGCTCCTTTCCATGTATAATCATGCACAGTATTTACAAGCGAGTGGGGTTTGAGGTTTCAGTCTGTAATGCAAATACATTCAGAATCACTAAGGCTGGTTGCCCTTGCTGGAGTGTAGGCAGTCACCCAGGATACACATGGTGGTGGTCTGAAAAAGCAGTCTGGACATTGGCTTTTTAAAAAATCTGAAAAGTGGATTCATAATGTGTCAGTCTGTAAAAGTGATTATCACTTGCCAAAAAAAAAGAGCAGTAAGTGTGCTTTCAAATTGGCAAAGAAATTTCGTTTTGTGACTAATGTGAAAACATGACTCTGTGTGCAAATAGGAATTACAGGCAGAGATTTATTGCGTTTTGCTCTGGTGATTTCACAGTTGCATTAGTAGGAAAAAGGGGGAGCGATTTTTTGGTGCAGAAGCAGACTCTTAGCACACACCCAGCTCCTTTCCATGTATAATCATGCACAGTATTTACAAGCGAGTGGGGTTTGAGGTTTCAGTCTGTAATGCAAATACATTCAGCATCACTAAGGCTGGTTGCCCTTGCTGGAGTGTAGGCAGTCACCCAGGATACACATGGTGGTGGTCTGAAAAAGCAGTCTGGACATGGGCTTTTTAAAAAATCTGAAAAGTGGATTCATAATGTGTCAGTCTGTAAAAGTGATTATCACTTGCCAAAAAAAAAGAGCAGTAAGTGTGCTTTCAAATTGGCAAAGAAATTTCGTTTTGTGATTAATGGAAAAAACATGACTCTGTGTGCAAATAGGAATTACAGGCAGAGATTTATTGCGTTTTGCTCTGGTGATTTCACAGTTGCATTAGTAGGAAAAAGGGGGAGCGATTTTTTGGTGCAGAAGCAGACTCTTAGCACACACCCAGCTCCTTTCCATGTATAATCATGCACAGTATTTACAAGCGAGTGGGGTTTGAGGTTTCAGTCTGTAATGCAAATACATTCAGCATCACTAAGGCTGGTTGCCCTTGCTGGAGTGTAGGCAGTCACCCAGGATACACATGGTGGTGGTCTGAAAAAGCAGTCTGGACATGGGCTTTTTAAAAAATCTGAAAAGTGGATTCATAATGTGTCAGTCTGTAAAAGTGATTATCACTTGCCAAAAAAAAAGAGCAGTAAGTGTGCTTTCAAATTGGCAAAGAAATTTCGTTTTGTGACTAATGTGAAAACATGACTCTGTGTGCAAATAGGAATTACAGCCAGAGATTTATTGCGTTTTGCTCTGGTGATTTCACAGTTGCATTAGTAGGAAAAAGGGGGAGCGATTTTTTGGTGCAGAAGCAGACTCTTAGCACACACCCAGCTCCTTTCCATGTATAATCATGCACAGTATTTACAAGCGAGTGGGGTTTGAGGTTTCAGTCTGTAATGCAAATACATTCAGCATCACTAAGGCTGGTTGCCCTTGCTGGAGTGTAGGCAGTCACCCAGGATACACATGGTGGTGGTCTGAAAAAGCAGTCTGGACATGGGCTTTTTAAAAAATCTGAAAAGTGGATTCATAATGTGTCAGTCTGTAAAAGTGATTATCACTTGCCAAAAAAAAAGAGCAGTAAGTGTGCTTTCAAATTGGCAAAGAAATTTCGTTTTGTGACTAATGTGAAAACATGACTCTGTGTGCAAATAGGAATTACAGGCAGAGATTTATTGCGTTTTGCTCTGGTGATTTCACAGTTGCATTAGTAGGAAAAAGGGGGAGCGATTTTTTGGTGCAGAAGCAGACTCTTAGCACACACCCAGCTCCTTTCCATGTATAATCATGCACAGTATTTACAAGCGAGTGGGGTTTGAGGTTTCAGTCTGTAATGCAAATACATTCAGCATCACTAAGGCTGGTTGCCCTTGCTGGAGTGTAGGCAGTCACCCAGGATACACATGGTGGTGGTCTGAAAAAGCAGTCTGGACATGGGCTTTTTAAAAAATCTGAAAAGTGGATTCATAATGTGTCAGTCTGTAAAAGTGATTATCACTTGCCAAAAAAAAAGAGCAGTAAGTGTGCTTTCAAATTGGCAAAGAAATTTCGTTTTGTGACTAATGTGAAAACATGACTCTGTGTGCAAATAGGAATTACAGGCAGAGATTTATTGCGTTTTGCTCTGGTGATTTCACAGTTGCATTAGTAGGAAAAAGGGGGAGCGATTTTTTGGTGCAGAAGCAGACTCTTAGCACACACCCAGCTGCTTTCCATGTAGAATCATGCACAGTATTTACAAGCGAGTGGGGTTTGAGGTTTCAGTCTGTAATGCAAATACATTCAGCATCACTAAGGCTGGTTGCCCTTGCTGGAGTGTAGGCAGTCACCCAGGTTACACATGGTGGTGGTCTGAAAAAGCAGTCTGGACATGGGCTTTTTAAAAAATCTGAAAAGTGGATTTATAATGTGTCAGTCTGTAAATGTGATTATCACTTGCCAAAAAAAAGAGTAATAAGTGTGTTTTCAAATTGGCAAAGAAATTACGTTTTGTGACTATTGTGAAAAGAAATGTAGTAATATATTTAAATAAAATAAAGGAGTTTTTTTTTTAGTTTTTTTCAGGTATTGCTGAAGAGCAGTGAACAAAATTTAAGATGCCTACAAAATCCAGAGTTAAAAAAACCCACAAAAAAAACCTATATTTGAAGACAACTGGAGGACCAAAGTTAGTAGAAGATGCTCATGTTGGGAAAAAGAAAAAATCTTCTGGTAAGCAGACAAAACAATTTCTAAAAAATATATTCAAAAGAAGGAAAAATGTACAAAATGTCTGTACTGGAAAGAATGTTTTGAAAAGAAAAGGAAAGGAAAAAATTGAGAATTTAGTTAATGCAAATATACCTTCTGCAACTGAAAAGATTTACATAAATAGAAAAACAGCGTTTAAAGAGATACGTAGAAAAATGTTTCAGAGAAGAGTTATGTCCAATTTGATAAAGGATGTGAAGAAATATAAGCAAAAGACTAAGTTTTATAAAAGAAAAAAAGAAATTGAAGCCATTGCAGCAAAGGCATTAGAATTAAAAAGGAAACTATTCATTTTAATTTTGAATAGGATGCGTACATTAGACAAAATGGTTAATGTACTGAAATCACATAGCAAAAGGAAAAGAGTAGTGAACAGAACAAACTTTTGTAAAGTGTTTTTAGGAAAGTGGATGCATAGTTCAAGTAGTGAACCTTTTTTTAATGAAGAGAGCTATTTTCAAAGTAATAGTTTGCTGCATGCAGTTGACACCAGAGGTCGTGCTTACGAAGTGAAAAATGGTTGCATAATGGAGAAGGAGATAATGGTTCCAAGAGATGAGGTACAAGTGATGGCGGATGAGGCTATGGGGAGACGTCCTAAAGCCCTGTGTACACTTGGAATTGTAGTAGTATTTGCACTGTGCGTCAGGAATCTATTGACAAATTTCGTGAGTTTCTAAGAGAATATAGTAAAAAAAGTATAAAACAGAAGATTAAGGTGCTTCAAAGTCTGGATCCATGCAGAGTGAGAGAGAATACTGGTTTGCAGGGTCATTCTCTGGCTTGTTTATCTAGAAAAGTGTGTAATAGTGTTTTCCATCATTTTAGGATGCTGGCTGTTCATCATACTGAAATGAGAAAGTTTGTGAGACGGTTGTATTTTGCCAAAAGTCCAGCAATAAAGTTAAATGAATTGAATAGGGCTCTGTTCCGAGGAACGGTATCAGATGTAGAGAAGGTTGTTGATGAAATTCAGTTTTGTTACTTTGGTCCTGAACAAAACAGTGCAGAGAAGGACACAGTAAATGAGGAAGAAGTGGAAGAGAATGTAGAACCCTCTGTAAGTAACACATTTAATGATCACATAACAAAATTTGCAATAATCTCTAATGAAAGACCAAATTTTACTTGTATTTGTTGCCGCAGAACTCATTATAGAAAACAAACCAGGAATGTTGATCTCTACAGAAAGAGTGAAAATGAAGATAATTATAAGTGGAAGGATTTTGCCACCTATATATTTCTTGAAAATTGTTTTGATTTGGGTGAAGATCAGCGTATTTGTAAATACTGTTACAACAAGTTAGAGGAAAATAGAATGCCGACCAGAGCTGTACATAATAATTTAGAATTGGATGCTATTCCTGCTGAACTTTCTGAATTAAATACATATGAGTCTATACTCATTCAATGTGTTCATCCGTTCCAGACCATAGTACGTATGGAGCCCAAAACTGGTAAATTACCTCCTTCAGATTTACTGAGAGGTTTAAAAGGTAGATTGGTGTGTTTGCCCTTGGATTTGAAAAAAAATATGGAAACTATTGATGCGGATACTTTGGAAACTGAACCATTAATTATTCTGGTTAATGGTGTACCTACAAAGAATAAGAAGATTTGGCAGGAGCTGGTAGATGTACGGAAAGTACAAAGAGCAAATTTGTATTTGAAAAGGAATAACAAATGGTATGAATCAATTTATATAGAAGAAGAAGAAGAAGAAGATTTACAAGAAGACACAGAAACACCAACTGGACAAATTGAAAAAGTGGACAAGTCAAAGGAAGAAGAAATTTATGAACATTTTAGCATACATCCTCTTCATTCAAAAGAAGTTATGGGAGACAATATTGATCTCTTTCAGATGAAGAAAGCAAAAGGAACTCCCGTGAGTGTATGGGAGGAGAGCTTGGAAGCTCGATGTTTTCCCCAGCTGTTTCCTAAAGGAAAAGGAGGACGATACGATGAACGTCCGGAACAGATTCCAGCTTCTGAGTATCGGACTACAAGACTATATGCTGAAGATCCCAGATTTCGACAAAGTATTCCTTATTTGTTCCATCTTTTATTTGAAAGTGATTTGTCTGCACTGTCTTATGCAGTAAATCACATTTTAAAAAGTGGAGTACATTTACAAAATGTATCTGCTAAGGATTTTATGGAGAAAGTGCAGCACCGAGATGATCATTTGGAAACACAACTGATCAATCTGATGGCTTGTCAGCGTGGGACAAATGAATATTGGTACCGACGCCATGGTGAATTAAAATGCATGTTACGGAATTTAGGAACACCAACATGGTTCGTTACCCTAAGCTGTGCTGAGTACGCTTGGGATGATTTACTGGATTTTCTACGAGAGGCAAATTCAAACATTAAAAACATCGAATACAAGACAGCAGGAGAACTGTGCTCATTGGGTCCGGTTAATGTTTGCAGATATTTCAATCATAGATTTGAGGCTATGATGTCCTTCATCTGCAATAAAAAAAATCCACCTCTTGGAGAAGTAGTAGATTTCTTTTGGAGAAAAGAGTACCAGGCAAGAGGTGCTCCTCATATTCATATGCTGTTGTGGATCAAGGATGCCCCAAAGTTTGGAACAGATACTGATGAAGCAGTGTTATCTTACATTGAAGAATATGCAACATGTGCTATACCAAAAAGCACAGAAGAGAAAAAGTTAAAGGAGCAAGTTTTACGTTTCCAAAGTCATCGGTGTGGAAAATACTGTCGACGGAAATACAAGAGCAAAGATAAATACTACACTAAATGTCGATTTGGATTTCCTAGACCTGTTCTTTCAAATGGAAGAGTAAACAGTTTTATGTCAGCTGTGAGACATACTATCACTAGAAAATCACCTAAGAATACCTACAACCTAAAAAGAAAAGAAGAATCAAAAAATATAAATGACTACAACCCAGTCATTTTATCCATGTGGAACGCTAACATGGATATACAGTATGTAGCTGACAATTCCATTGCTGTTGCTCGATATGTAACGTCTTACATTACGAAATCAGAAAAAACAGAATTGAAGGAAACGTGGGAAGAGATTTCTCACGAGAAGACTGTCAGTAAGAAGCTGTACAGTTTCAGTTTGAAGATGTTATCGCATCGAGAAATTGGATCCTACGAATGTTCAGATAGGTTATCTTCTGCAAGTCTCTACTCGAAATCAAGAAGAATAATTTGGGCAAGTTTAGGCCTTGCAGCAATGAGAAATCGGGTACTAAAATCTGTTGGAGAAATTGAATATTTGGCCGAGAATGACCCAGAAAGTACAGATATTTTGAAATCAAACATGTTGGACACATATTATCCCAAGAGAAGTCAACATCTGGAGAACATGTGTCTCTATGAAGTGCTGCAGAACTACATTTATTCACGGAAAGCCGCAGAAGACATCAACAATGGAAAATATAAAGTCATTGGTGAGGAAGGATGTTTGGTAAAGCAAACAAAAGGAAGTTTGATAAATCACAGGAAGCTGAGTTGCGACACTACTGACAAGAAGGAATTTTACTACTTGGCTCTTTTACAGTTGTTTAAACCATGGCGTACAGAGGATGAACTACTGGGAGAATTTCAAAGCTATGAAGATTCTTTTAATGCTTGCAAAGACAGCATACAATGCAGTACATTCTCAAGTTATCTGCAAATGTTAAATGAAGAAATTGAACAGGAAACTACAATTGCAGCAGAAATAGCTAGAGACAGTTCTCAGGACAGCCAAAGTTCAGAAACACTCAGTCAAGATCCCCTAGGACAACCAATCGTTGAAAATGAAACATCAATAGCCATGAATGAAGTGGAAACGGCTATGAATCAAACTCAAGAAGAATTTATAGACTTACAAAATTTGGAAAGACAACTGAATGAAGAGCAGCAACAAATTTATGAAGAGATCAGAAAAAAAATTGATCACGGATTTCTACATGAAAAAAAAGAGTGCTCATGCACATCATTTTATCCAATCAGGATGTATGTAAGCGGACAAGCTGGAACTGGAAAAAGTTTCCTAATTAAAGTCATCAGAAGCTACCTACAGCAAAAAACGGATTCTACTTTGTCTTGTGTGGTTACTGCTCCAACTGGGTTAGCAGCATATAACATAAAAGGAATCACTTTACATCGTTTGCTAATGTTACCAGTGGAGCATGAGAACAAAATACAATACAACAAGCTAACTGGAGAAGCATCCTTGGAAGTTTCAAGAGTATTGAAGAAGATGCAAGTTCTCATTATTGATGAGGTGAGCATGGTTTCAAACTTAATGCTTGCCTTTGTGCATTTAAGAATGCAGCAAATTTTGAAGACAGACTATGACATGTTATTTGGTGGAAAACACGTCATAGTTTTTGGAGATCTTTTGCAACTTACTCCAGTTAAAGGACAACCAGTGTTTAATACTGTCACACATGAAGACACGAAGAAGTCATTGGGAAGCATCGGAAATACAAATATTTGGTCCTTCTTTGAGTACAAGGAACTTACTACTAATATGAGGCAAGCAAGCGATGAAGAATATGGAAGTATTCTGAAAGATATCAGAATTGGACTACTCACAGAAGTTGGCAAAAAAGCATTACAGAGTCGGCTGCTACATAATTTATTTCCAAAGGAAGAAATAGTTGCAGAGAAGATATACAAGAACATTGCAGAAAACAAAAGTGTCATCTGCTTAATGCCAACTCTACATGAATGCTCAATATTCAATGAGGAGCTTTTGAAATTGGAAAAGGAAGAGATCAGGAAATTGGAAGCAGTGGACAAAATTGAGGATGGAAGAATTACTGTCACAGTAACAGGCACACTGAAAAATAAATTGGATTCACTAGAGAAGAACATTTCCAAAACAGCTGGATTAGAAAAAAATCTATATGTTTGCATGAACTGTAGAGTATTTTTAAGGAGAAATTTGGATGTTGAAAAAGGTTTAGTTAATGGAGCTATGGGAAGAGTTGTGGGTTTTATTAATTATCAGAAAAAAGATGGAATTGAATGTTTAAAAACAAAATTTGATCAGATAGAAGAAGTTAAAGACATTTGTCGTTGTACAGTTCGTTTCATGCTTGTGAAAGACTTATATGTACGTAGGAAGCAGTTTCCGTTTTCGCTAGCATATGCTGTAACTATTCACAAGTCTCAAGGATTGACTGTAGATTGTGCATTTGTGAACATTGGTTCAACTGTGTTCAAAGAAGGTATGGCATATGTTGCTTTGTCACGAGTGAAAACATTATCAGGTTTATTCATGATAGACTTTGATGACTCAAAAGTTAGTGCTGATACAAATTGTGTAAAGGAGTATAATAGATTAAGAAGAAGCTATGCTCCTCATTTAGGTCAGTATCCTGTGTTGGAGAAACGTGTAGTTTCTCGTAAAAGGAGAAATGAGAATATCTGTAATGAAGATGTAGAGAGGAGGAAAAAAAAGAGGAGTGATGTAATTGCAAGCAAAAAGAGTAAGGAAAAAGAAGAACAGGTTGTAGGATGTCATTTTGAAAATAGCTCTGGTGTCAACTGCTACGCTAATGTAGTGCTGAATGTTGCATTTTATCTGGAAAGTTTGCAAGAGCAGATAATAGTAAATCAGGGAAAAAGATTCTGTTCTGAGCTGAGTCTCCTTTTTCAAAAGCTGAGTAATGATAAAACTCAAATAGAAAGTGCTACTGAAATTAGAAAACTTTTAGATGTATGTTCAGGACGAACACAGTTTTCTCAAAATGAACAGCAAGATGCACACGAATTTTTGATGTTTTTTCTTCAGGTACTGGAAGAAGAAGAAGTTGCAATTGATAATTTATTTGGTCTCTCTTATAAATGGGAACATAGTTGTGAAAACTGTTATAATATATGTGGCTCTAATGTTGATAATGAAAGGTTTATTTTTTTGACATTGCCAGAGAGTAAAACAGTCACTTTTGCTAAATTAGTTAAAGATGCTAATCATAGCATACAATGCGGTGAGTGTCAATCTGACATGTTTTCAACATTAATTTTAAAGGAATACGGACAGTATGTAATTTTAATGATGCAACGATGTAGAGCTGATGGTTCAAAATTGGATACTTTAATAAAGAAGTTTACAGGACAGCAATTATCAATTTCAGGAAAAACTTTTGTAACTGTTGCAATAATTTTCCATGAAGGACCTACTGTTACTTCTGGACATTACACAGTTTATCTTAAATGTGAAAAAGGCTGGACACTGTGTAATGATTCCCAATTGGTTTTTAAGCAACGTTTGCCTTTTGATTTAGCAAATTCCTATCTAATCTTCCTGAAACCTAAATTTTAGAGAGACTTGGCAAGATCTGGACAAAACAATTTTACCATTTTATTGGATTACCATTGGAATTTTCAAAAATAAAGATTTTTTAAATTATCATTTGGCCTAATGGAAAGATAACCAATTGTAATGTGGACTTTTTTAATTTTTAATGAAACTTTCGAAAACCAAAAATTTTGAGAAAATCGGTAACATCTGCACAATTTAAATTTTGGAATGTTATTGGAGTGCCATTGGAAATTTTTTCAAAAAAGATTTTTTAAATTACTATTTGGCCATGTGGAAAGGTAACCAATTCTATTGTGGACTTAATAAATTATTAATAAATCTTTCGGGAACCAATATGTTACAGAGAATCGGTGAGATCTGTACAAATAAAACTTTAGAATTTTATTGGATTACCATTGGAAATTTAATCAAAAAAGAATTTTAAAATTACTATTTGGCCTAAAGAAAATGGAACCAGATGTATTGTGGAGTTATTTGAGATATAATATTGTGATTATACTTCTGAAACAAAAATATCAGACGGTATTTTAAAGAAATAAGTATTGATATTAGATGATATTTTTTTAGAATATTATGCATTTCTATAATGTTAAGTTTAAGTAAAAAGAGATTCTGGGCTTTTTTAATACAATCTTTGAGATTGTTATTTTTTTTTTGCCCGCTGTTAAATGATGAATGCAATTGCTTTCACAATTTATAGTGAAATGCAATATATTCTGAAAACAGCAAAAATAAGGCAAAAATATTTTTTGATAAATATGTAAATATGTGTACTGTATTATAAAATGTTTTAAAAATATTAATACTTTTTTCTTTTTTTTCAGATTGATATAGAAAATTTTCAAAAACTAGAACCATTTTTAAAGCAATTTTTAAAAAAAACAAATGAATAAATATTTTTTTGAGTGGGTATGGTAAGTCAATAATAATAATTGTAGTCTCTCAAGGACCTTGTAATGTGATAATTGATTTTTAGTGTTTTTTAAAAAAAAAAAAAAATTACGCGTACAGTAAAAAAAAAAATTAAAAAAGTTTTTCAAAACATATATACAAAAAAGATGAAAGATAAGGTTGGCTCTTAAAAGAGCCGTTGTGTTCATGCAGGGACAGAGGAAAGAAAGATTGGGAATATTAGACGGTACGACAAGTGTGCTGATCTATTTTACTGTTCACCAGGGAAACACTGGTCTCCCTATAAGTAATTAGATCATGACAAGTGGCGCACCGTACTTCAACCCTCGCAAACCGAGGGTTAATTTCCAGAGGGCCAGAAAAAGGAGATGCTCCCCCCACAGATGAAGGGCTCACCTGACCTGCAGAAGAAGGACTCGGCTCTGCAGATGATGGTCCAGGCTGAGCTGCTGTGGATGTGCTTGGTTGACTTACTGAAGGGTTACCTCCAGTAAGTCGAGCATGTGTCCTTCTGTGTACATCCTTGAGGTGTCTCATCATGGTATGATTCCCAAAGGAATACTTCCTGTCAGGATTACCTCTTGAAAGTACACGCTTACACAGCTTACAAGTTACTAAGGGTGCATTTACCTTTTGCTGGCCTTCAGGAAAAGTAAAATAATCCCATACATAAGAGGTCTTTTGTTTCCTCGCTCTCTGCCTCAAGGTAGTGCTGCTAGTGCTAGCCTCACTCTCAGAAGGGCTCTGCTGTTCTGCCATCGTATCACAAAGACAACCCAGCTCCTTCTCCTAAGGGATCACAAGCAGAAATGAGGGGAATGGGTGTGGTGTAGGAGAGTTCTAAAACTGAAAGTAGTTTCAACCAATCAAAAGTTGTGTTTCATGATCACATGACCTACCGTATGCTTACGGTACGCTTACGGTGCGCTTACGGCAAAAGTACGCATGCGCGTAAATAAGACACGCGCTTGCGCGCATGCGCTTAACAGTCACTCCCCGACACTTCCGCGTAACGTGCGCGTGTAGCGTACACGCGTACACGTCCCACGCAGAGTACGCGCGGCTACGCAAATTGCGTAAATATACGCAAACAGCGTAGATAAATTATGGACGTTGCGTAAACCGTACGCTTACCGTAAGCTTACGGTACGCGTACTAAAAAAAAAAATAAAAAAAAGGAAAAAATGTACTGCAAATAAATTTTACATGTTTATTTTATAAAATATATTAAAAAAAACATATTAAAGAATTTTAAAAATGTAACCATAGTCTTTATAAAAGGAGAGAAAATTAAAATAAAAATATGTTTAAAAAAATAGAAGAAAAAAAAAAAAATTAGCATTTAAAAAACCTTGCAAATTCACTGAAAAAACCATGGGTTTCACACACGTTATAGTTAGGAATTAGCATTTAAAAAACCTTGCAAATTCACTGAAAAAACCATGGGTTTCACACACGTTATAGTTAGGAATTAGCATTTAAAAAACCTTAGAAATTCAATGAAAAAACCAAAGGTTTCACACATGTTATAGTTAGCTGGACATTTCACTCGTAAAAAACCAATGAAATTCCCCCGTTATAGTTAGTTCAGCTAACTATAACTCGCGCGCCCGCAATGCACTGCTGATGACGTCACATATTACATCACTCATGTCATGGTCAGTGACATCACTCATGACATCACTGATGACATCTCAAATGACATCACTGATGACATCACTTATGACATCATCCTTGTGATAGAGTGGCAGACCTCCTCTTCCCCTAATATAACCTTTGATACACACATTCAAAAATAGAAATTAAAATTTTAAAAACAATGGACATACCAATACCAGTTACAACAACCTATACAGTAATTCTAAGATCCAAATACACATCCACTCATTCACCAACAGTCCTATACAGTCACTCATACATGTACTCACTCATCATATGTACTCATACACATATACATCCTGTTACACAATGCCACTCATCCATAGAGGTACTCACACACATAGTCACTCATGCTAATAAAGAATCAAACATACATTTACTTGCATATACAGTTATACACACACCGCCACACTTACTTCTACAGAAACTTACACATACTTAGTCTTTTAAACATTCACTTATAGAAACACATACTTATTCATACAGGAACTCTTCCAATCTCTCACTCTCACATATACTCGCTTATATACACCAATAGTGACATATACTAGTTTAAAACATATGTAGTTACTCATAGAGACACTATTGAGACAGTCATTCACTCACTAACACACCCATGCACACACTCATCCACCCATAGAGTCCTGCACACATGCTGTCTTCAACACATACAAAGAGTGAGTCATTCATTCATGCACCTATGCACTACGTAATACCCCCCACCGAACCATACAGACATCAGACACTGATACTCAAAAAACCAACTAATAACCTATATAGACACTCATGTAGCTACTCACCAACCCATGCAGCCACTTATACACAAAGTGAGAGACTGATACAGATATTTACATATTTAAACATTACTCACTAAGCCATGTATTCACTAAGATACACTTAATCAGTCAGTTATACAATCAATTTTTCAAAAACAATTCATCCATTTAGACACTTATATACCCATTTATTCTTCCATCGACCTTGAGATATACATATATAAAACATATGTAATTTTCAGAAAAACACACATTCTCTGGATGATGTCATCAGTGATGTCATCAGTGATGTCATTTGAGATGTCATCAGTGATGTCATGAGTGATGTCACTGACCATATCATGAGTGATGTAATATGTGACGTCATCAGCAGTGCATTGCGGGCGCGCGAGTTATAGTTAGCTGAACTAACTATAACGGGGGAATTTCATTGGTTTTTTACGAGTGAAATGTCCAGCTAACTATAACATGTGTGAAATCTTTGGTTTTTTCATTGAATTTCTAAGGTTTTTTAAATGCTAATTCCTAACTATAACGTGTGTGAAACCCATGTTTTTTTCAGTGAATTTGCAAGGTTTTTTAAATGCTAGTTCCTAACTATAACGTGTGTGAAACCCATGGTTTTTTCAGTGAATATATATATATATATATATATATATATATATATATATATATATATATATATATATTCACTGAAAAAACCATAGGTTTCAGGGGTGTTATAGTTAGCTGGACTTTTCACTTGTACAAAACCATTGAAATTCCCCCGTTATAGTTAGTTCAGCTAACTATAACTCGCGCGCCCGCAATGCACTGCTGATGACGTCACATATTACATCACTCATGACATGGTCAGTGACATCACTCATGACATCACTGATGACATCTCAAATGACATCACTGATGACATCACTGATGACATCATCCAGTGAATGTGTGTTTTTCTGAAAATTAAATATGTTTTATATATGTATATCTCAAGGTCGATGGAAGAATAAATGGGTATATAAGTGTCTAAATGGATGATTTGTTTTTGAAAAATTGATTGTGTAACTGACTGATTAAGTGTATCATAGTGAATACATGGCTTAGTGAGTAATGTTTAAATATGTAAATATCTGTATCAGTCTCTCACTTTGTGTATAAGTGGCTGCATGGGTTGGTGAGTAGCTACATGGGTGTCTATATAGGTTATTAGTTGGTTTTTTGAGTATCAGTCTGAGTGTCTGCATGGTTCGGTGGGGGGTATTACGTAGTGCATAGGTGCATGAATGAGTGACTCACTGTTTGTATGTGTTGAACACAGCATGTGTGCAGGACTGTATGGGTGGATGAGTGTGTGTATGGGTGTGTTAGTGAGTGAATGACTGTCTCAATAGTGTCTTTATGAGTAACTACATATGTTTTAAACTAGTATATGTGACTATTGGTGTATATATGTGAGTATATGTGAGAGTGAGAGATTGAAAGAGTTCCTGTATGAATAAGTATGTGTTTCTATAAGTGATTGTTTAAAAGACTAAGTATGTGTAAGTTTCCGTAGAAGTAAGTATGGAGGTGTGTGTATAACTGTATATGCAAGTAAATGTATGTTTGATTCTTTATTAGCATGAGTGACTATGTGTGTGAGTAACTCTATGGATGAGTGGCATTGTGTAACAGGATGTATAGGTGTATGAGTACATATGATGAGTGAGTACATGTATGAGTGACTGTATAGGACTGTTGGTGAATGAGTGGATGTGTATGTGGATCTTAGAATTACTGAAGAGGTTGTTGTAACTGGTATTGGTATGTCCATTGTTTTGAAAATTTTAGTCTCTATTTTTGAATGTGTGTATCAAAGGTTATATTAGGGTGAGAGGAGGTCTGCCACTCTATCACAAGGATGATGTCATCAGTGATGTCATCAGTGATGTCATTTGAGATGTCATCAGTGATGTCATGAGTGATGTCACTGACCATGTCATGAGTGATGTAATATGTGACGTCATCAGCAGTGCATTGCGGGCGCGCGAGTTATAGTTAGCTGAACTAACTATAACGGGGGAATTTCAATGGTTTTGTACAAGTGAAAAGTCCAGCTAACTATAACACCCCTGAAACCTATGGTTTTTTCAGTGAATTTCTGAGGTTTTTTAAATGCTAATTCCTAACTATAACGTGCCTGAAACCTATGTTTTTTTCTGTGAATTTCAAAGGTTTTTTAAATGCTAATTTCTAACTATGCCTACAGAGATAGGACATGTGAAGAAAGAAGAAAAAATGCACAGAAAGAAACAAAAGAAGTGCAGAAAGAAGCAACAGAAGTCCTCAAATACGAAGATAAGTGCAGGAAGAAGGATAACGTGCAGAAAGAACAAAAAGAAGAGCAGAAAGAAGCCTTGTTGCAAAATCATCCTGTACCCTCAACTTTTTCAGACGGATACTGGTGGTAACTGAGTCTGACTAACCAGTCCTAGAGCCAGTGCTATGTTAAAAGACACTTAGAATACAGTGAAAACACCTACATACACTAGGGAACATTATGCGTTGGGGTCCCCCTGTGATTAGCATGACCTCCTCTGTAAGCCCCTAGTGTATAATAGGGCATGGGGATTAAAACTACCTCTTAAAACAGGCCACAGGGCGTTTTTGCACACGTTAACTCAGGCCCCGTTCCCTCCCTTCACCACTGTGTAAACACGCCCTGTGTCCATTTTTAGTTGGGAGATTAAGTTCATTTGAATCCTGAGGGTCCCTAGGGTCCAACTAGCCCACTAGGTACCTCCAGTAAGTGCCACAGAGCTGCGTTGCAGAGAGGTGTAAAAAGTGGCACGGCCTGGACGACCTCTCTGCAATGCAGCTCAGTGGCGCTTACTGGAAGCACTTGGTGGGCTAGTTAGCCCCCAGGGGCCCTCAGTATTGAAGGGAAATTATATCCCCAATTTAAAACATGCCATAGTGCGTGTTTGCACACATCACCTCAGGCCCCGTCCCCTCCCTTCACCACTGTGTAAACACGCCCTGTGGCTGTTCTAAGTTGAGAGATTAAGTCCCCCTGAATCCTAAGGGTCCCTAGGGTCAAACTAGACCACTAGGTACCTCCAGTAAGCGCCACAGAGCTGCGTTGCAGAGAGGTGTAAAAAGGGGCTTGGCCTCAGAACACCTGGCTGCAGCGCAGCTCCCTGGCGCATACTGGAGATGCCTGTTGGGGGCGCGTTTGCAGAGTGCTGCACGGAGGGGGCATGGCCTCCGGCACAATGCCAGTCTTTTATTTATTTTAGTTTTTTAAGAAGGGGGGCTGTTTGGTTCCCCTTCTTATTCTAATTTATTGGCCCTGATGACCCCATCCCCCAGGGCCAGTCTCCTAATTATATTTTTTTGACCCCAATCCCCAGGGCCGGCCACTGTTTTTTATTATTTTTAAAAAATATATATTTATAGACACACCTAGGACATGCTGGACAAACCGTACGTACCTATCACCATGACGATTTGCGTGATATTCATTAAAAGGCGACTATGCATGCAATGAATCCACGTGGAATGTATTTACACCACTAGTGAAGCTCTGACATGTCTGATGCCCTACCGTGCCTAATCCTGGTAGACACCCTTGTCGTTTATTTATACAAACATGGGTAGCTATTGACGGGCACATTTAATACACATGCACACCAAGCCATTCAAAGGGGATTCGACAAAAATTCGACCAAAACTATGCAAGAAACCCCCCTCACGGTTAATAAAACACACATCCACTGCCGGATGTGTAATACTTTTTATTTTACTCTCTGGAAAGGGGACGAACATCACTTGAGAGTCACAGCGTGCTCCTGACAGAGCCCAATGCTGTGTTACACCCACCATTGCCTGCCGAGTGCCACACACCTCTGTGTTGTATTCCACTAGCTAGTGCATATGCTATGACACTCTCTAGCCCATGTGCACTGTAACACCACCCGTGAATATGTCATGCCACACTTGTCTTCGCACGGGTTATATTGCCCCATCTAACGTGCCTTTCTCGATGCCTATGTTATAACGCACAGTGCTATGCCATACATATTACAATCTGGGATCCATATCTTTGTCACAGTGCATATGCAACGTTACACTCGCCAGCACATATTTTATATTACAACTTTAGAGACTAGTTAGGTTACACAACACTGCCCTGTGCATATTACACTCCAAGGCGCATATCGCTTAGCACGCGCTAGTGCCTGTGCTATCTCGCGCTCTCCAATGAATCTGTCATTGCGCACAATGTATTGCATATTATATTTCACGCCCGGTTCATCTTATATCACACTTTTTGGTGCATAGTTCATACCATACACTATATCTAGTTTTCATTTTCAATCGTGCTCTCAGGACTATGTTCTATATAACACTGTGTTCACCTACCCTTTTCACGGGCATTACATTTTGCGATAGGGGGTGGAGGGTCAGGGGGTGTTTCTGCCAAGTGAGCCCGGAGTCACAGTCACAAACGTCCTCTTCTTCCTGAATAAAAGTGAGATTATGCTGCATACTTGTTCATATTTTAAGTAGTTCGCACAGACACAATGTTTTAAAAACAATAAAGTTCCTAATACCCGCCTTCTCTGAACAGTTAGCTTGCTGCCCATATCCCCTTCCTCCCTATCCTCTGTTGTGTGAATCCATGGACTAGCCTCCTCCCTCCTGCCATGCATGGTCTGATGTGCTGCCACTGCCCTCAATTTAGTATGATGTACCAGTCCACTCCTCCTGCCCTCCATTGCCCAATTCTATGCCCCATCATTGACCTCCTGCTTAAACTCTGTGCTTAGCTTGCTGCCCCTATTCTCCTTCCCCCTGCCCTCCGATGTCTTTGTGCATGCCCCTGCTCCATCCTTTTTGCCCACCATGTCCCATGGACCTGCCACTCCTATCTACTCTGAGTGTTCTGTTGAGCTTCCACTCCCCTCCCACCTGCCTAGCATTGTCAGATGACTGTAACCTGTCCCTGCCACCTCCACCCTGCCTGTCCACATGCCATGCCCCTATCCTCTTCCTCCTGTCCTACATGGTCCATTGTACTGCCACACCCTTCTGCCCTCCCTGGTCTGTTGTGCTGCAACTGCTCCTCCTGCCTGCCCCGTGTGGTCTGTTGTGAGGTCCCTTCCCCTGAACTTTCTTGTCTGTGCACAGGTCCTGACCCTCCCTTCTATCCGCCATTGTCCTTTGTGCATGCCCCTCCACCCTCCTTCTTGCCCATCATAGCCATTGTGCTGCCACTAACCCTCCCACTTGCCATGCATGGTCTTCTGTGCTGCCATGGCCCCTCCCACCTTCCCTGTGTGGTCAGTTAGCTGCCCCTGACCCCCTCCCACCTTCCCTCCATGGTCTGTGTGTATGCCATCACAGTCTCACTGTTGCTCTTCATGGTGTGTCTTGCTTCTAGTGCCCATCCTGCCTGACCTCCATGGCTATCTTGCTGCTCCTGCCCTGCCCCCTTGCCCCCAGCCCTACTCCCTCCCTCCTGGCTTGTCTGTTCCATTGTAATGCCCCTGATCCGTCCCTCCTGCCCTTTATGGTCTGTTATGCTGCAGCTTTCTCTCCTGTCTGTCCATTATGGTCAGCTAGCTACCATTGCCTCTTGCCCCTCTGTTCTCTGTTGTCCATGTGCATGGTCCTGTCCCCTCCCTCTTGCTTTCTATGGATTGTTGTGCTGCACTCCCGTCCTGCATGCCCTGTGTGGTGTATTGTGCTGCTGCAAACCCTGATGCCTGCCCTGCAGGGTCAGTTTGGTGCACCTCTCCATGTCCCTCCTGTCCTCTGTTATCCAAGTCCATGTCCCTATCCCATTTCCTTCCATGATCCAATGTACCATACTTGCGAACATTTTGAACTTGGTAAGAGGGAGATTTTGAAAAAAAACTGGGGTATTGATTTTCCCCTTTGAGTTACATTGAAAAAGAGGATATTGTAGACAGGAGACAGATCAAATAAAGCCCATTTGAGCTTAAAAACATTGGACGTTTCCTGGCTGAATCGGGTCTGTTGGCATGTATGGTTGTACTACCATTGCCTCTTCCTTCTGCCCACAATGGTCTATTACATTGCCACAGCCTTGAAGGAGGGTAGATTTTGTATCACAGGGGGCCCCTGGCCCGTTCTGTCCACACCTGAAGTATGAGACCCTTGTCCTTGCCCTGCCAGCTGCATTTGTAGGCCGTATTAAATTGACCAGCGGGTCCTGTGTTGCTATATAATTATCCTGAGACATCTTTACCACTCAGCCAGCATAAAACCCCTGTGTAGGCCCTTCTGTTCAATATGTAGGCCTCTTTGTTAAATTGACCATAGCTCTGCAATTTTAGTGTATAGCAGTCTGAAGGCAGGTCTGCGAGGCCTTCTGATCCAAACTAGTAGCCCCCACCCTACCCGAGTGCTCCGTGCTCGGTATCAAAGTTCAACATCCCCCTGAAGCTGTCGACATACAGTAGGCTGCATCCTGGACTGGTACTTGCTTCCTGGGCAGGTTTCCCGCTTTTAAGGAAGTGGCAACCGCAGAGCGTCAAGTTAGGAGAACTGAGGAGATTTTATACATGAATATATTGAATTCCCGTACAATACCCATTATTTTCTGCTTGCTCTATGGAACTTACGATAAGCGATTGGCCTGAGAGACTGACCTTTTCACCCAGTCCATTGTCAGCATTAAGTGGGTAAATGACGAAATGTCTGGTAAAATCTGCAGACGAAGCTTTTGGGTAGCATACGTAGGTAGATGTAGCGTGCAAAGGAGCCCACAAAATGATATAAAAAGGGAGCACCCACAGATATCGACGGACTACCTCGCCGTCTGTATGTAGGTTAACAGGCAGTGCAGGTGTTCCCCAAGAGCTGGGAGCTCTTGTCTTCCTTTGCTTAAAATGTCTTGCTCTGCTTTGCTTGAAGTATCTTATTCTATTTTACCTATATGAAATGTCATGTTATGTTTAACCATTGTTCTCTTTACTTTTGCATTTAAAAGATTTTGTATTGTAATTGCAGGAATGCTTGCTCTAAGAGTAAACGTGAGTGTTCCTAGGTAACATTTTCCTTGGTGTAACTTGTTTCTCATGATGCATTTATAGATGTGTTTTCTCTCTCTCTCTGTCAGTACATTAATTGAGATACAGAGAATATTATGACAGCTGTATGATTATCTGGATTCTGTATTTTGTACTTTATGTCTCTATTCTGCGGTTTCTTTGAAGTTGCATCTTCTCATTAAACTGCCATTGTATTCTGCCTCCAATTCCATGTCTCATATGTCTGTTTGCTTCATTTTTGGAGCAAGCGTTCCTAGGCACCCCAGCTCAAATTAAGGTGCCCCTTTTGTCCCTGACTCACTCTCCTGCTCAGTTCTGTGGTGGCTCCCGGGGATCTGGGGACCGCCCCTAGCTTCCTTGACCCGTAATAGATCTTCCCTCCAACAGCCTCTCTTGCAAGTCCTGTATTGTTGGTTTGTTGCCCCTGCCCCCCTTTCCACTGCCCTCCATAGTCTGTTGTGCTTCCACGGCCCTTCCTGCCTGCTCAGTGTGGTTAAATTGTTGCCTTTGCACCCTCCTACCTGCCTTCAATTTTCAGAGTCCGTGCCCCTGGCCTCTGCCTCTCAACAGTATCCTAATGAACAACTAGATTGCTAACATTCTATATTTATTACAAAAGTGTGGAACGCCTGACATCATCTTGATGTAATCAAAACTGTAATACCTAGAGCATTTCCTTTAGAAATTACATATATGAGAGGGTCTTATTGGCATCAAAATTATGGTTAGTGCTCTAAAAGACTAAAATAAGGACATATTTTCTGAGTTTTCAAATAGCGACAAAGCACTTTTAAATTATTTGTTATCTTTATGTTTTTTTATCCAGTTGACCACTTGATTAAATGTTGCACTTAGGGGAGAGGATGTGCTTAGGGGAGAGGAAGTTTCTGCTTCAGCTCGACATTCTGTGATTCTGGTCAAATCACTTAGTCTCCCCATGTCTACAACCAAAATGAATTTGTTCTTGTGTGATGTAACCAATGCTCATGTAAAGCACTCCAATACCTGACAAGTCTGTACTATATAACACTGCAAAAACACAAAATAATAAGTGTTTTGCACACTTCTGTCATTGGGCTATATTTGGGCTACATCTGGTTGATTTTGGGCTACATTTGGGCTCTTTTGTCTCCGGTGGCCATCTTGGGAGATTTATTTGTTATGAAGTTTCCTAATTTCCTCATGTACTGCAGTCTCCTCAGTAGGAAATGCTTTCAGTTTTTTACTTTGATTCCATCATGAAGGTATTCAGATATGTCACACATTTGCCATAAATTCTGAATGTTAGCACTCTAGTTGCTCATTAGATCACTGTAGTAAAACTACTGCACCATGGAAGTCTGCTCCTGGTATTAAAAGTGCATGTTTCAGTCTGCATGTCAGAATTTTTTAATGAAATAGAAGAGGATTTGAGAAGTCACTCAAAATGTGCCCTCATTTTCTTTCTTCAGCATTAATCATAATTTCTATGGCAAAATGAACCTCCTCATTGTGTTCCTTTTTAAATTAAATGTTTTAAGTGTTACCAGTTTATTCCAATCAAGATGGCTTCAGGTGTGCCATACTTTTGTCATAATGAAGACAGTAAGCGCTCTAGTTGTTTTTAAGAACATTCTGGGACATTCTGTCATTGGGCTATACTTGGGCTACATCTGGGTGATATTTGGGCTACATTTGGGCTCTTTTGTCTCTGGTGGCCATCTTGGGAGACTTATTTGTTATGAAGTTTCCTAATTTCCTCATTTACTGCAGTCTCCTCAGTAGGAAATACTTTCAGTTTTTTACTTTGATTCCATCAAGAAGGCATTCAGATGTGTCACACATTTGCCATAAATTCAGAATGTTAGCACTCTTTTTGCTCATTAGATCACTGTAGTAAAGCTACTGCTCACCAGGGAAAACTGCTGCTGGTATTGAAAGTGCATGTTTCAGTCTGCATGTCAGAATTTTTTAATGAAATAGAAGAGGATTTGAGAAGTCACTAAAAATGTCCCCTAATTTTTCTTTCTGCAGCACTAATCATACTTTTTATGGAAAAATGAACCCCCTCATTTTGTTCCTTTTTAAATTAAATGTTTTAAGAGTTACCACTTTAATCCAAGCAAGATGGCTTCAGGTGTGCCATACGTTTATCATAAGTAGGACTGTTAGCGCTCTAGTAGTTCTTTGGAACACTCTGGGAAGCTGCAGTAGAACACAAAGGAATCAACTGACAGTCTCTGCCCTTGTTGGATGTACATGTTTTACTGAGAATGTCAGACTTCATTCTCACATGACTGAGAAAGATAATGTGAATTTACAGAAAATAAGCTCTCAGTTTAGCCTATAGATCACCTTCCAAACCTCTGTGGTAAAAGCATGAGAAAATATTTTTCTCTCAATCATGATATCCCAGCAGAAGGCTTTTTCACATGGTGAAATCACCTTAGAACATACCACAATTCCTAAAATGAGTATGGTACCATCAACAAATGATTTATAATGTAACTAAAGTCTTAAAACCTTCTATTAACTGCAATGCTTTTTAATGAGGTGCTATCATGTATATTGGTCCCAAGATGGCTGCCAACACTTCTTGGATGAAGTGCTGACAGCCAATCAGATCTCAGGATGAGATGTGTGGTTAGGCTCCGCCCACATATATATATGCTTTTAAATGCTATTTTCTCAGGAAATACTGAACAGATTTACACCAGACCTGCAAAAGGCACTTCCTTGACCTTATGGCTACCTCTCTGCCAAATTTCAAGTAATTCTGTTCAGCCGTTCGGGCTGTAGCTGTGTCTAAAGGTCCTATGGAAAAATGCATGGGGAAAACGCGTTTTGGGACCCCCCTTTTTTCTCGGCCCCTGCTTGACGAATCCCCCCGAGACTTTCAGGGTAGGAGCGGAGCGGAGCGCCCCACCTATTTTGAAAATTTCGCGAGGATTCGTCGACCGGCGCCAAAGTTATTCCAAATAGAATGTTGCGGATTTCCTATGGAAACAGGGTCCTAACTATAACTACCTACTGGCGACCGCCAGTAGGTAATATATATATATATATATATATATATATATATATATATATATCCAAAATGTGTTGCCACTTGCTTGGAGGTGCACTCAAAGAACAAAGCAGGCCCCCATTATTTGCAATAAGGTCCTTTATTCACGGACCGGCGCTGGTTGATGGCAGAGATCACGTCATCTTTGCAAGCCCCTCATTTCAATGGTAATTACCTGCCCCCAGGTGGGCTGGCTCCGTGGAGTGGAGTTGGGGTCCTGGGGACCTTATGGAAGAATGTAAAAGAGCTAAAGTATCTGTTGATTGACCCACAAGGGAATGAATCAGGAGAGTAACCATGTCAACTGGTAGGATTGTCCTACACCAAGGAAGGAACAATGCTTTGTAAATTAGGAATTGGCCCACTTGGGCAACACGGACTTTGCAATATAAAAAATATAGCTACCTTAAATTCCGCCGCAAATAGATCGTATGTGAAGCGGCACAATGGCATATTTTTTCTTGTAAAAAACAAAGACGATTTTATTAGAATCGTAGTAGCTAATTACTGTATTATGAATTGTGGAATAGTGAACGCATGACAATATGTTCCTTATTTTGAATAGACCACTATTAGTTTTTTTTGTCACTCTCAAATGCATTTCAATGGATACATTGATGGCAATTCAAATATGGCGGGACACGCCGATTTGTTTGTATTATCAAGACGGAGTGAAGTAACTCCGGTTTGGGAAGTCTGTTTTCTCTGTTGTTTTATCTAAACACGATCACATGTTTATTTAAATAAACACCTAACGTTACTACGGCACTCGTGAACAAGGGAGTGAGTCCCGAAACACGTATCCCGAAACGCGTAGAGTGGGCCGTTTTTGCACAATAAATTTCTGCATTTAAAAGCCTGAAGAGTCCGTGGCTGCTGCTTTTTTCGTATCCTGGAAAAGATATCAGCTCCGGTGTATATATATATATATATATATATATATATCACCAGCAAATCCACTGCGTCTCACTTTCCCAATGTCAGGACGAAAGAAAGCACTGGAGCCGTGGCCACAAATCAAAGGTGTGTTTATTAAACACTAGGTCCGACGCGTTTCGGAGTTTACACGCACTCCTTTCTCACGGGCAACAGACTGTGTTTGTTAGGCATAGTTAAAGTGCTAGTGCCGGTCACGTGCAAAAAACATAGTAAAAATACTATCTTCGTATTTTAAATCAACAATTGATACATTTTACGAGACTTGACTCACAAATGAATAATTAAACGTAATCAATCAGGTTGTAGTTGAATTATGCACAATTCATTCTTTTTCAGTATAATGCAGCTCTGTGTACTGCTACGTACCGAGTCTTTTGAATCAATCAAACTTTATCGACAAGCTCGTGCTCACATCGTAATATGCTAGCAAAACACCATTGCTCTGCTAGTCCTCGCTGAGTCATGCCCTAGTGGGCAGAATCAATGGTTCAACATAGGCAGATTTATAAACAAATAACTAGTTTTAAACAATGTATAAAACAAGTTAAACAACTCATATTAAGAAAAAAGTGAACAATTGAGTAGCTTGCGTTGCCGCCCAAGTGGGCATTAATCTCTCATTCAGAAGATCAATAAAGAGCTCATATGACATGATAAATGCTTACACCGCATTAAAAAAGTAATTGCTTTAACACCCTTCTCTGTGTGCATCTTTTCAACATAAGAGTGATATGTCTAGTCTTCCCCGTAATTTTCATTATTTCCGTCAAGTCATCTGTAAAAAATTGAATAAAAGACAAATTTGTCATAACTATCAAACGTGCACTAACCAAGATAAAAAATAACACAAAAAGTTAAAAACACACAGGGGAGTTTCACCTAAAATTTATCATGAAAGACTTCACAAGTGCACTGACAGCTCTTCATCAAGATTAAGGCCTATGGGGGCCATCGTATTAAATTTGATGATCATCTTTGATTCTAACCTCCTGAGCTCACGTGTCCTGTTACCACCCCTACATCTAAGAGGGATGTCATCCAGAACAACAAACTTAAGAAGGTTCGGATTTTGGCCATGTAACTCATTGAAGTGACGCGCAATGGGATAGTTTTTGTCATTTCTAGTGATTGCTCTGCGATGTTCGAGAATTCTGATCTTGCACTTATGGATAGTGCTGCCTATGTAAAATTTGTTGCACGGACATCTAAGTGCATATACTGCATATTCAGTATTACAGTTGAGGTGTTTTTGTATTATGAATGGTGCCTGTTCATTTGATAATCTTAATGATTTGCAACTGTTACTGAATTTGCAGGCTTTGCAATTGTTGCACACAAAGAAACCCTTTATGTTACTCTTTTTCTTCTTTTCCAACAACATACTTTTACATAATATGTCACCTATTGATTTGGGTTTTCTGAATGTAAGGGAAGGGTATTCTCCCACGTACTCCTGAAGGTCTTCATCATTTCTAAGTACATCCCAGAATTTTTTGAGGCTTTTCCTCACTTCCCAAGCTTGGTTGTTAAAGGTAGTGATATATCTTAAACATTCTTTTGTATCTTTCGTCGATTGCCTCCCCACGGGACATAACAGTTCTTGTCTGTTTAACATCTCAACTTTTTTTGAGGCCTCATTAACCAGGGTTTTGTCGTATCCTCTGGCTAGGAATCTCTCAGTCATGACTTGTTTTTCTAACAGATAGTGTTCATCATCGCTGCAATTTCTGCGTGCTCTTAGCAGTTCTCCGAATGGAATACTGCGAATTAAATTTTTTGGGTGACAGCTGTTGGCATGTAATAAACTGTTACCGGAAGTTGCCTTCCTGAACAGTTTGGTACTCAATCTATTCTCCTTGATTAAAAGTTGCAGATCAAGGAATTCGAGACTGGTGGCATTGATATTACAGGTAAATTGTAGATTAAGCTCATTGTGATTCAAGCTTTGGACAAACTCTTGAGCCATGCTTTCTGTTCCATTCCATATACAAAAGATGTCATCTATATATCTTAACCAAAGGACGGCGTGGTCTTTAAATAGTCTGATGTTGTTGACTACCTGCTCCTCCCACCAGCCGAGATATAGTCCTGCAAAGCTGGGGGCGAAGCAGGTTCCCATCGCCGTCCCTTGTGTTTGTTTGAACATTTGGTTGTCAAAAATGAAAAAATTCATGCTAAGACATAATGTAATCATGTCCAGTAGCATCTCAGTGTGGAAAAGAAATGACAGTGATCTGTCTTTCAGAAAGAATCTACATGCTTGTATCCCTAGATCTTGTGGAATGCATGTATAGAGACTGCTCACGTCCATGCTCATAAGTAAGTAGTTGGAATCCCACTCCACATTGTTAATGAGTCTTAGAAAATCGCTCGTGTCTCTAACATAAGAAGGTAATGACTGGACTAATGGTTGCAAAAAATGATCTACATATTTAGAAACATTTTCAAGGAGACTATCACGTGATGAGACTATTGGCCTCCCTGGTGGCTTCGTAGCATTTTTATGAATTTTGGGGAGGAGATAAAGTACCGGAATCTTGGGATTCTTACAGTGTAAAATTTTGAATTCATCATCACTGATCAAACCATTGTTTCTCCATAGTGTTAATTTTTTGCCCACTTCACTAACTGCTTTGTCATATTCTGTTTTATTGGAGATACTGTATCTCGCTGTATCTGATAATTGTAGTCTGCCTTCCTCTAGGTACATTTCACGTGGCCAGATCACCACATTCCCCCCTTTATCGGATTTTTTGATGACAATATCTGCATTGGCTTCAAGCTCATTTATGGCCTGTCTTTGTTTTCTAGTTAGATTGGGCCTTGCCATTGACTTACATTTGGCTAACTTTTTCAATTCGTTAATCATCCCTCTTTCGAAACAAACTATTGCTTCGTTTGTGATTTGTGGAAGGAAGACGGATTTGGATCTGAAAGCAGTGTGTCCTCCAGCCTCAAGATCAATCTCAGTATCAGCTAAATTTACCAGAGGGTCTTCTGAAAAACCTGCCACTTCTGCTAACTCATGGACCGTCTGTAACACCTCGATATCGTCAATAGCCAGATTAGAAGGTATACTGGGTGTTATCAATGGTTTAGTGCTCTTTTTCCCAGCAAACCATTTTTTCAGTTTCAACTTTCTAACAAAGAAGAAAAGATTAATACGAGCCTCTGTATAATCAAAAGAGGCCGTAGGACAAAATGACAAACCCAAAGATAAAACATCCAATTGTTCTTGAGTTAATATAAAATCAGAGAGATTTACCACTGTCTTAATATCCATCATTTTTTGGCAAATCGGCCCCTTGTTCGAGTTCCCACCGGGCTGTCTGTTGGATTTATGTGCTTTGGTCTGTTTCCTCCTCTGCCGCCTCTGCCACGATTTCCTCTTGGGCTTCCGCTGTGTGCCTGTACATTTATTCTTTCTTTGGCCATTAGCGTATACTCCTTTAAAAAACGTGCTTTTACTGAATTCGAGTCTTGTGGTATTGCGGCTGCTGTTTCTTTGATGTTATTAATGTCTATATTAGATGTAGTAGCTACCTCCTCAGTGTCAGAGTTTGGTATGATAGCCACTTCCCGATGTCTACTTCCGGTATCGACGTCCTCATCAGTATCATTCCTTAGTTTTTCAAATTTCTTGCCAAAGGTGAGTATCTGGCCCTTATTATAATCAATTTCATCTCTTTGAAATTTGCTTAATTTTTTCTCTTTAATGTCTTCTTCTATTTTGGACAATTTCTTATCCATTTTCGCCATTTCCACCTCAAACTCCTCGATCGTATACAGTTCTTTTAACTGAGCAATGATCGTTTCACTTTCAATTGTTAATTCACGGCTTTCTTTCTCTGCATATTTTATCAATATATTCAGCATATTCAATGAGCAACTGTGATTATTTGCTGTCCACTCTTCAATCATGTTCGGGTCAGGTTGTTGTAGCGTGGGAGTGATAAAAATTCTTAGTCCCCTTGGTATTCTATTACAATCTACATACTGTTGTAGAGCTGTTGCTTCCCACCATTTTGATTGTTCTTTTTTTAGAACTTTCCAAAGTTTATCCCAGAGTTTTCTTTTGTCAGTCACAGTGCTAGAAACGGGCTGTAGTGCATTTGCGTTGTCATGATTATCTGGTAATTTGGTGAACAGCTTTGTGGCTGCTTCTCGTCTCCTGGTGTCTCTAGTGTTTGACATTTTCAATGTCGGCTACTTGTTTTCAAGATACGACGCACAGCTTGCCTTAGCTTGTGTGATAAATTTTAGGTGAAACTCCCCTGTGTGTTTTTAACTTTTTGTGTTATTTTTTATCTTGGTTAGTGCACGTTTGATAGTTATGACAAATTTGTCTTTTATTCAATTTTTTACAGATGACTTGACGGAAATAATGAAAATTACGGGGAAGACTAGACATATCACTCTTATGTTGAAAAGATGCACACAGAGAAGGGTGTTAAAGCAATTACTTTTTTAATGCGGTGTAAGCATTTATCATGTCATATGAGCTCTTTATTGATCTTCTGAATGAGAGATTAATGCCCACTTGGGCGGCAACGCAAGCTACTCAATTGTTCACTTTTTTCTTAATATGAGTTGTTTAACTTGTTTTATACATTGTTTAAAACTAGTTATTTGTTTATAAATCTGCCTATGTTGAACCATTGATTCTGCCCACTAGGGCATGACTCAGCGAGGACTAGCAGAGCAATGGTGTTTTGCTAGCATATTACGATGTGAGCACGAGCTTGTCGATAAAGTTTGATTGATTCAAAAGACTCGGTACGTAGCAGTACACAGAGCTGCATTATACTGAAAAAGAATGAATTGTGCATAATTCAACTACAACCTGATTGATTACGTTTAATTATTCATTTGTGAGTCAAGTCTCGTAAAATGTATCAATTGTTGATTTAAAATACGAAGATAGTATTTTTACTATGTTTTTTGCACGTGACCGGCACTAGCACTTTAACTATGCCTAACAAACACAGTCTGTTGCCCGTGAGAAAGGAGTGCGTGTAAACTCCGAAACGCGTCGGACCTAGTGTTTAATAAACACACCTTTGATTTGTGGCCACGGCTCCAGTGCTTTCTTTCGTCCTGACATTGGGAAAGTGAGACGCAGTGGATTTGCTGGTGATATTGGGGGGTGGCTACCCCTGCCGTGTGCCCGCCGTACAAGTGGCTTGGGAAAAGCCAGCGTCTTGTGGATATATATATATATATATATATATATATATATATATATATATACATATATATATATATATATATACATATATATCTCAAAAAGCAAACTCTCACTATTTCCATGCAGGCGAAATGAGAGAAACGGACCCAACGGCTCAGGCAAGTAGTTGTTTTATTCTTAAAGCCTTTCCCTCTGTTGACGCGTTTCGAGCACGCTGTGCCCTTGCTCACATAAAGAAAACTGCGTCTGCCATTGTTTTTTAAATGCTTACTGTCCAACCGTTCTGTGAGTCACATGATGACCAAAATAGATATAGAGAAAATACTTCAATTCTGAAATACAACGAGTCACTGATTACACCATACCTTGCACTGATGGTTACAAAAGTAATTGTGCCCAGCATAAATGCTTGAGGTTGGGAAATTGCAAATATACTGCATTATAATTGTATACACAAATAAATAAATAAATATCTAAATATGCATAAAATGTCATGTTCCTTACAATTTGAATAAAATACATTAAATAACTTAAATGTTCAAATTGTATGTGGAAGAGGTGTTAAAACCCTGCTATGACAATATAAATATTATTTGTCAATTTAAAAACAGATAATTTGTGCAAAATACAGCTATTTGTGCAAAATTTAGTTATTTGTGCAAATTTCTGCAAATAAGGGCTAAAAGATCTTCAATCAATCCACTAAGGAAGCTATTATGAATTCAATGTCTAATGAATCCTGTCATATATATATATGTGTGTGTACTCCAGGACTCCAACTCCACTCCACAGAAACAGGTCAGAGCTCACACGGGTTGTGTATCTTGAAACCTTTATTGCAAAGGCATGACACGTTTCAGCATAACTGCTTTCTTCAGATGCCCTTCAACAACAAGTGCTGTGATGTTCATGCTTTAAAAGGGGAACTTGCTCCACTACGATAGGCGGATGCAAAGGTGGGCGTGGTGGAAGTTTCACGATCTCGGAGATCCGAGGTATCGGATGCAGGCATCTCGGTAAGTACCATTCCCAAGTTGGCGTCGCCTGCCACTCCCCTCCATGTTCACCAATGAGACAAGTGCCACATAACAAGTTTAACACAACCCTCGTCCTGCCGCTTGTATCCCATTAAGTTTTCAAACAAAAGTTTGTTCCAACAAGTGCTGTCAGTAAACAATGATGGGTTAGCGGCGGTCCGGCTGTTACCAAGTTCGTTGGTTTCTCCAAACAGTTGCCACTCGCCCAGTCGGACTGCTTTAGGACAGGAGCTCTCGGTGCTCATGGCTGCACCAAAACATGCACTCCAGGACCCCAACTCCACTCCACGGAAACAGGTCAGAGCTCACACGGGTTGTGTATCTTGAAACCTTTATTGCACAGGCATGACGCGTTTCAGCATAACTGCTTTCTTCAGATGCCCTTCAACAACAAGTGCTGTGATGTTCATGCTTTAAAAGGGGAACTTGCTCCACTACGATAGGCGGATGCAAAGGTGGGCTTGGCGGAAGTTTCACGATCTCGGATATCCGAGGTATCGAATTCAGGCATCTCTGTAAGTACCATTCCCAAGTGGGCGTCGCCTGCCACTCCCCACCATGTTCACCAATGAGACAAGTGCCACATAACAATATATATTACCTACTGGCGGTCGCCAGTAGGTAGTTATAGTTATGACCCCTTTTCCATAGGAAATCCGCAACATTCTATTTTGAATAACTTTGGCGCCGGTCGACGAATCCTCGCGAATTTCTCAAAATAGGTGGGGCGCTACGCTCCGCTCCTACCCTGAAAGTCTCGGGGGGATTCGTCCAGCGGGGGCTGAGATAAAAGGGGGGTCCCAAAACGCGTTTTTCCCATGCATTTTTCCATAGGACCTTTAGACAGGGCTACAGCCCGAACGGCTGAACAGAATTACTAGAAATTTGGCAGAGAGGTAGTCCTCAGGTCAAGGAAGTGCCTTTTGTAGGTTTGGTGTAAATCTGTTCAGTAGATTCTGAGAAAATAGCCTTTAAATCAATATATATATCTGAGCCAGCTTACGGTACGCTTACCGTAAGCTTACCGTACGCGTACGGTGGCGTGCGCGAGCGCGATTCTGATTGGCTCTTAGATCTTAGTAAACATTCGAAACAGCCGAAACCAGGAAGCGGCGGCCGCCATTTTCTCTCTCGCACTGAGAGCTAGGTTGTTAAATAAAACCAATAAACATATAAAGGGGCTGTTTAGACAGCTCCCACACACATAGCCATGTTGAGGGAGTCCCCAAAGACCCCCCAAGGCCAAAAAGGCAATTTTTATTTTTTCGCCGATTATGCTTGCCGTATGCGTACGGTAAAAAATATTAAAAAAAATACACTATCCACACTCTCCCCACCCCCTGTGCTTTTGGTGGCCGCAGGCCACCAAATGCGCAGTGCATATTGATGGTGTGAAAAACCACAATATTTTAAACAAAAATAATAAAAGAAAAAATTAACAACACTCTCTCCACCCCGTGTGCAAATGGTGCCCGAAGGGCACCATTTGTGCATGGCTTATAAAAATTACGAAAAATTAAAATATTACCTTTCAAAACGAAGTGCATCATATGTCCTCCATGTGCGCACGGTGCGCGAAGCGCATCGTGCGTACATGGCCCATCTAGCGTAACGTGGGCACGCGGTGCGTGTAGCGCACCGCGTGCCCACCGTGCGTGCACGGCACTAACTGCGTTAAGTGGGCGCGCACGCCACGAATGGCGTAAAGTAACTTAGCATTTAAAAAAACGTACAAATTCACTGAAAAAACCATAGGTTTCACACACGTTATAGTTAGGAATTAGCATTTAAAAAACCTTGCAAATTCACTGAAAAAACCACAACCGCAATCTTCTGCTGATGACATATGTGTCTTTATGAAAAAAAAATATTTGAAATATATGTATAGCTAAAAATGTATGGAAGAAGACATGGGCAAATAAGTGTCTAAATACAGTATTAGCATCAGCAGAGGATTGCGGTCGCGTGAGTTATAGTTGCCTACACTAACTATAACGGGGGAATTTCACTGGTTTTTTATCAGTAAAATTTCCGCTAACTATAACATGTGTGAAACCTATGGTTTTTTCAGTGAATATATATATATATATATATATATATGTATGTATGTATGTATATATATATATTCACTAAAAAAACATAGGTTTCAGGGGCGTTATAGTTAGCTGGACTTTTCACTCGTACAAAACCATTGAAATTCTCCCGTTATAGTTAGTTCAGCTAACTATAACTCGCGCGCCCGCAATGCACTGCTAATGACGTCACAAATTACATCACTCATGACATGGTCAGTGACATCACTCATGACATCACTCATGACATCTCAAATGACATCACTGATGACATCATCCTTGTGATAGAGTGGCAGACCTCTTCTACCCCTAATATAACCTTTGATACACACATTCAAAAATAGAAACTAAAATTTTCAAAACAATGGACATACCAATATCAGTTACAACAACCTATTCAGTAATTCTAAGATCCACATACACATCCACTCATTCACCAACAGTCCTATACAGTCACTCATACATTTACTCACTCATCATATGTACTCATACACCTATACATCCTGTTACACAACACCACTCATCCATAGAGTTACTCACACACATAGTCACTCATGCTAATAAAGAATCAAACATCCATTTACTTGCATATACTGTTATACACACACCACCACACTTACTTCTACAGAAACTTACACATACTTAGTCTTTTAAACAATCACTTATAGAAACACATACTTATTCATACAGGAACTCTTTCAATCTCTCACTCTCACATATACTTACTTATATACACCAATAGTCACATATACTAGTTTAAAACATATGTAGTTACTCATAAAGACACTACTGAGACAGTTATTCACTCACTAACACACCCGTGCACACACTCATCCACCCATACAGTCCTGCACACATGCTGTCTTCAACACATACAAACAGTGAGTCACTCATTCATGCACCTATGCACTACGTAATACCCCCCACCGAACCATACAGACACTCATACTGATACTCAAAAAACCAACTAATAACCTATATAGACACTCATGTAGCTACTCACCAACCCATGCAACCACTTATACACAAAGTGAGAGACTGCTACAGATATTTACATATTTAAACATTACTCACTAAGCCATGTATTCACTAAGATACACTTAATCAGTCAGTTATACAATCAATTTTTCAAAAACAAATCATCCATTTAGACACCTATATATCCATTTATTCTTCCATCGACCTTGAGATATACATATATAAAACATATGTAATTTTCAGAAAAACACACATTCACTGGATGAAGTCATCAGTGATGTCATTTGAGATGTCATCAGTCATGTCATGAGTGATGTCACTGACCATGTCATGAGTGATGTAATATGTGACGTCATCAGCAGTGCATTGCGGGCGCGCGAGTTATAGTTAGCTGAACTAACTATAACGGGGGAATTTCAATGGTTTTGTACGAGTGAAAAGTCCAGCTAACTATAACGCCCCTGAAACCTATGTTTTTTTCAGTGAATTTCTAAGGTTTTTTAAATGCTAATTCCTAACATAACGTGCCTGAAACCTATGGTTTTTTCAGTGAATTTCAAAGGTTTTTTAAATGCTAATTTCTAACTATGCCTACAGAGATAGGACATGTGAAGAAAGAAGAAAAAACGCACAGAAAGAAAAAAAAGAAATGCAGAAAGAAGCAACAGAAGTCCTCAAAGACGAAGAAAAGTACAGGAAGAAGGATAACGTGCAGAAAGAACAAACAGAAGAGCAGAAAGAAGCCTTGTTGCAAAATCATCCTGTACCCTCAACTTTTTCAGACGGATACTGGTGTTAACTGAGTCTGACTAACCAGTCCTAGAGCCAGTGCTATGTTAAAAGACACACAGAATACAGTGAAAACACCTACATACACTAGGGAACACTATGCGTTGGGGTCCCCCTGTGATCAGCATGACCTCCTCTGTAAGCCCATAGTATATAATAGGGCAGGGGATTAAAACTACCTCTTAAAACGTGCCACAGGGCGTGTTTGCACACGTCACCTCAGGCCCCGTCCCCTCACTTCCCCACTGTGTAAACACACCCTGTGGCTGTTTTAAGTTGGGAGATTAAGTCTCCTTGAATCCTGAGGGTCCCAAGGGTCCAACTAGCCCACTAGGTACCTCCAGTAAGCGCCACAGAGCTGCATTGCAGAGAGGTGTAAAAAGTGGCACGGCCTGGACCACCTCTCTGCAACGCAGCTCAGTGGCGCTTACTGGAAGCACCTGGTGGGCTAGTTAGCCCACAGGGGCCCTCAGGATTGAAGGGGAATTATTTCCCCAACTTAAAACGTGCCATAGGGCGTGTTTGCACACGTCACCTCAGGCCCCGTCCCCTCCCTTCCTCACTGTGTAAACACGCCCTGTGGCTGTTTTTTAAGTTGGGAGATTAAGTCCCCTTGAATCCTGAGGATCCCTAGGGGCAAAATAGCCCACTAGGTACGTCCAGTAAGCGCCATTGCAGAGAGGCGTAAAAAGGGGCACGGCCTGCACCACCTCTCTGCAACGCAGAGCAGTGGCGCTTACTGGAAGCACCTGGTGGGCTAGTTGGCCCCCAGGGTCCCTCAGGATTGAAAGGGAATTATTTCCCCAACTTAAAACGCGCCACTGGGTGTGTTTGCACACGTCACCTCAGGCCCCATCCCCTCCCTTCACCACTGTGTAAATGCGCCCTGTGGCCGTTCTATGTTGAGAGATTAAGTCCCCTTGAATCCTAAGGGTCCCTGGGGTCAAACTAGCCCACTAGGTACCTCCAGTAAGCGCCACAGAGCTGCGTTGCATAGAGGTGTAAAAAGGGGCGTGGCCTCAGAACACCTGTCTGCAACGCAGCTCCCTGGCGCATACTGGAGATACCTGTTGGGCTAGTTAGCCCTCAGGGACCCTCAGTATTGAAGGGGAATTAATTCCCCAACTTACAACTGGCCAGGGGGCGCGTTTGCAGAGTGCTGCAAGGAGGGGGCGTGGCCTCCGGCGCGATGCCGGTCTTTTATGTGTGGCCCCCCTTCTTTTTCTAATTTACTGGCCCTGGGGACCCCATCCCCCAGGGCCTGCACCCCAATTTTTTTTGTTCCAAAAAAAATGTGGCCCTCCCAAGGCCTTAATCGGCCCCGGGGACCCCAACCCCCGGGTCATGGCCTTTTCTTTTTTTTATTCTTTAGGAGGGGGCTGCGTTGCCCCCCTCCTCAGGCCACTTATGGTCCCGGGGACCCCATCCCCCGGGGCCGGCCTTTGTTTTTTATTATTTTAAAAAAATATATATTTATAGAAACACCTAGGACATGCTGGACAAACATGACGATTTGCGTGATATTCATTAAAAGGCGACTATGCATAGAATGAATCCACATGGAATGTATGTACACCGCTAGTGAAGCTCTGACATGTCTGACGCCCTACCGTGCCTAATCCCAGCGCCCCCGCCGGTGGGTACTCTCCAAGTAGACACCCTTGTTGTTTATTTATACAAACATGGGTAGCTATTGACGGGCACATTTAATATACACGCACACCAAGCCATTCAAAGGGGATTTGACAAAAATTCGACCAAACTATGCAAGAAACCCCCCTCACGGTTAATAAAACACACATCCACCGCCGGATGTGTTATGCTTTTTATTTTACTCTCTGGAAAGAAGACGAACCTCGCTTGAGAGTCACAGCGTGCTCCTGGCTGAGCCCAATGCTGTGTTACACCCACCAGTGCCCGCCGAGTGCCTCACACCTCTGTGTTGTATTCCACCAGCTAGTGCTTATGCTATGACACTCTCTAGCCCATGTGCACTGTAACACCACCCCGTGAATATGTCATGCCACTCTTGCCTTCGCACTGGTTATATTGCCCCATCTAATGTGCCTTCCTCGATGCCTATGTTATAACGCACAGCACTATGCCATACATATTACAATCTGGGATCCATATCTTTGTCACAGTGCATATGCAACATTACACTCCCCAGCACATATTTTATAATACAACTTTAGAGACTAGTTAGGTTACACAACACTGCCCTGTGCAAATTACACTCCAAGGCGCATATCGCATAGCACGTGCTAGTGCCTGTGGTATCTCGTGTTCTCCAATGAATCTGTCATTGCGCACAATGTATTGCATATTATATTTCACGCCCCGGTTCATCTTATATCACACTTTTTGGTGCATAGTTTATACCATATACTATATCTAGTTTTCATTTTCAATCGTGCTCTCAGGACTATGTTCCATATAACACTGCGTCCACCTACCCTTTTCACGGGCATTACATTTTGCGATGGGGGGTGGAGGGTCAGGGGGTGTTTCTGCCAAGTGAGCCCGGTGTCACAGTCACAAAGTCCTCTTCTTCCTGAATAAAAGTGAAATTATGCTGCATACTTGTTCATATTTTAAGTAGTTCGCACCGACACACTTTTTAAAAACAATAAAGTTCCTAATACCCACCTTCTCTGAACAGTTAGCTTGCTGCCCCATCCACCTCCTCCCTATCCTCTGTTGTCTGAATCCATGGACTAGCCTCCTCCCTCCTGCCATGCATGGTCTGATGTGCTGCCACTGCCCTCCATTTAGCATGATGTACCAGTCCACTCCTCCTTCCCTCCATTGCCCAATTCTATGGCCCATCATTGACCTCCTGCTTAGCCTCTGTGCTTAGCTTGCTGCCCCTATTCTCCTTCCCCCTGCCCTCCGATGTCTTTGTGCATGCCCCTGCTCCATCCTTTTTGTCCACCATGTTCCATGGACCTGCCACTCCTATCTACTCTGAGTGTTCTGTTGAGCTGCAACTCCCCTCCCACCTGCCTAGCATTGTCAGATGACTGTAACCTGTCCCTGCCACCTCCACCCTGCCGGTCCACATGCCATGCCCCCATCCCCTTCCTCCTGTCCTCCATGGTCCATTTTTCTGCCACACCCTTCTGCCCTCCCTGGTCTGTTGTGCTGCAACTGCTCCTCCTGCCTGCCCCGCGCGGTCTGTTGTGAGGCCCCTTTTCCCCTGAACTCTCTTGTCTGTGCCCAGGTCCTGACCCTCCCTTCTATCCTCCATGGTACTTTGTGCATGGACCTGCACCCTCCTTCTTGCCCACCATAGCCATTGTGCTACCACTAACCCTCCCACTTGCCATGCATGGTCTTCTGTGCTGCCATGGCCCCTCCCACCTTCCCTGTGTGGTCAGCTAGCTGCCCCTGACCCCCTCCCACCTTCCCTCCATGGTCTGTGTGTATGCCATCATAGTCTCATTGTTGCTCTCCATGGTGTGTCTTGTTTCTAGTGCCCATCCTGCCTGACCTCCATGGTCATCTTGCTGCTCCTGCCCTGCCCCCTTGCCCCCAGCCCTCTGTTTCCATGTGCAGACCCCTATTCCCTCCCTCCTGGCTTGTCTGTTCCATTGTAATGCCCCTGATCCGTCCCTCCTGCCCTTTATGGTCTGTTATGCTGCAGCTTTCTCTCCTGTCTGTCCATTATGGTCAGCTAGCTACCATTGCCTCTTTCCCCTCTGTTCTCTGTTGTCCATGTGCATGGTCCTGTCCCCTCCCTATTGCTTTCTATGGATTGTTGTGCTGCACTCCCATCCCGCATGCGCTGTGTGGTGTATTGTGCTGCTGCAAACCCTGATGCCTGCCCTGTAGGGTCAGTTTGGGGCACCTCTCCATGTCCCTGCTCTCCTCTGTTATCCGAGTCCATGTCCCTACCCCAATTCCTCCTGCCTACCATGATCCAATGTACCATACTTGCGAACATTTTGAACTTGGTAAGAGGGAGATTTTGAAAAAAAACTGGGGTATTGATTTTCACCTTTGCGTTACATTGAAAAAGAGGAGATTGTAGACAGGAGATCAAATAAAGCCCATTTGAGCTTAAAAACATTGGACGTTTCCTGGCTGAAACGGGTCTATTGGCATGTATGGGTGCACTACCACTGCCTCTTCCTTCTGCCCACAATGGTCTATTATATTGCCACAGCCTCTCTTGCCAGTCCTGTATTGTTGGTTTGTTGACCCTGTCCCCTTTCCACTGCCCTCCATAGTCTGTTGTGCTGCCACTGCCCTTCCTGCCTGCCCAGTGTGGTCAAATTGTTGCCTCTGCACTCTCCTACCTGCCTTCAATTTTCAGAGTCCGTGGCCCTGGCCTCTGCCTCTCAACAGTATCCCAATGAACAACTAGATTGCTAAGATTCTATATTTATTACAAAAGTATGGAACGCCTGACGTCATCTTGATGTAATCAAAACTGTAATACCTAGAGTATTTCCTTTAGAAATTATATATATGAGAGGGTCTTATTTGCATCAAAATTATGGTTAGTGCTCTAAAAAACTAAAATGAGGACATATTTTCTGAGTTTTCAAATAGCGACAAAGAACTTTTAAATTATTTGTAATCTTTATGTTTTTTTATCCAGTTGACCACTTGATTAAATGTTGCACCTAGGGGAGAGGATGTGGCATTACTTCCAGAGCTGCAGACTTTGCAACTGGGGAACCAGGTTGGAGTTTCTGCTTGAGCTCAACATTCTGTGATTCTGGTCAAATCACTTAATCTCCCCATGTCTACAACCAAAATGAATTTGATCTTGTGTGATGTATCCAATGCTCATGTAAAGCACTCCAATACCTGACAATTCTGCACTAAATAAAACTGCAAATACACAAAAAATAAGTGTTTTGCACACTTCTGTCATTGGGCTACATGTGGGCTACATCTGGGTGGTATTTGTGCTGCATTTGGGCTCTTTTGTCTCTGGTGGCCATCTTGGGAGATTTATTTGTTATGAAGTTTCCTAATTTCCTCATTTACTGCAGTCTCCTCAGTAGGAAATGCTTTGAGTTTTTTACTTTGATTCCATCAAGAAGGTATTCAGATATGTCACACATTTGCCATAAATTCTGAATGTTAGCACTCTAGTTGTTCATTAGATCACTGAAGTAAAGCTACTGCTCACCACGGAAGTCTGCTGCTGGTATTAAAAGTGTATATTTCAGTCTGAATGTCAGAATTTTTTTTATGAAATAGAAGAGTATTTGAGAAGTCAAAATGTGCCCTAATTTTTCTTTCTGCAGAACTAATCATAATTTCTATGGGGAAATGAACCCCCTCATTTTGTTCCTTTGTAAATTAAATGTTTTAAGTGTTACCACTTTATTCCAATCAAGATTGCTTCAGGTGTGCCATACGTTTGTCACAAGTAAGACTGTTAGTGCTCTAGTTGTTCGTTATAACACTCTGGGACATTCTGTCATTGGGCTATACTTGGGCTACATCTGGGTGATATTTGGGCTACATTTGGGCTCTTTTGTCTCTGGTGGCCATTTTGGGAGACTTATTTGTTATGATGTTTCCTAATTTCCTCATTTACTACAGTCTCCTCAGTAGGAAATACTTTCAGTTTTTTACTTTGATTTCATCAAGAAGGCATTCAGATGTGTCACACATTTGCCATAAATTCAGAATGTTAGCACTCTAGTTGCTTATTAAATCACTGTAGTAAAGCTACTGCTCACCAGGGAAGTCATGTATATTGGTCACAAGATGGCTGCCAACACTTCTTGGATGAAGTGCTGACAGCCAATCAGATCTCACGATGAGATGTGTGGTTAGGCTCCGCCCAGATATATATGTAATTTTACTTTTGATTTTCTCAGGAACTACTGAACGGATTTACACCATTTAAGCAAAAGGACTACCTCTTTGCCAAATTTGGTGTAATTCCGTTCAGCACTTCGGGCTGTAGCTGCGTCAACAGGTCCTATGGGAAAATGCATGGGGAAAACGCGTTTTGGGACCCCCCTTTTTTCTCGGCCCCTGCTTGATGAATCACCGTGAAACTCAGGATAGGAGCAGACCGGAGCTGGCAAAAAGTTTGGAAAATTTCACGAAGATTCATCAATCGACGTCAACGTTATTCTAAATAGAATGTTGCGGATTTCCTATGGAAAATAGGTCCTAACTATAACTACCTACTGGCGACTGCCAGTAGGTAATATATACATATATGTATATATATATATACACATACATATATAGATCTCGCTTCATCTCCGTAAGCAGCTATCGTTTTCCACTGCCATAAATCAGAGTGCAGACCACAGAGTCCGTGTTGCCATTCAAGATTTATTCAGCCACAGCTAACACGGTCGGTATGACGCGTTTCGATCCCGGAAGGACCTTGATCACATGACGCGCTCATACATCTCACGGTATCTTAAATTACATTTTTTTACATTTTTTTGCAATTTGCTTAAAGAGACATGCATGCAAAGTTCGGTTGGGTCATAGACACAGAAGAAATCTTCAAAGTGAGTTTTTGGTTTCATGTTGTAACTCACTCAATGTGCAAATAGCAATTGTTAAAATTGTTTCACAATGCTAAAATACATAAAAAGGCTACTTAATGTATATATCTTCATAAAAAGTATGTAAACATTGTCTCCAAGCAATCAGCCATGTTTAAAACTAACCTCATTGTAATAAATAAGATTAAAACATAATAAATATCGCTGATATGCTAGAGAATAGCCATAAAAAAATATATAAATATATATATATATGCCAAAGGCAACGTCCAGGTATGAATACCCTGTATGAATGTATCTAAATAGATTAATTTGAATTTGGACGTTGCAATGGAATCGTTGCAATAATACTGATCAGTGTCTGCCAACATTTAACTCCCTAATTGCATGTAAAGTTAGTGCAAGTGAAAAAATCTTTAAAGTGCTTAGTGCTGATATATAGTTTTGTCCCATAAATTAAAAAAAGATTACTAGTGTTTAAAAGACCCGATGTGTATGTGTATAGATTAAGAATAAAATATGTACAAAGCGGCATAAGGAAATATAGAATATGGACATAATGTTCCATCATGTGTTCTTTACATTTCATGATTTCCTATGCTAAATTTAGCAAACCTCAATGTCTTTTCGATTATCAGATAGTAAACATACATGAAATCTGTAATTACCTAGAAGCTGTTATGACAAAGGAGTGAGCTGGCAGAGATTCAGAGGCAAGTATATAGATCTTCGTTTTGGTTGAGACCATTGGGCTGCTTGGTATCCAGATTTAGGATATACCTGGTCTCTAATCGTCTAAGTGCTCTCACCCGGTCACCTCCTCTTTTCTTGTGTGGAATATTATCTATCAGAAAATATTTTAGAAGAGTGGGGTCAGATTTGTGGAGGTCCTCAAAATGGATAAGTCGGATCGGAATTCTTAATTGCTCTCAAATGCTGGAGTACCCTCTTGTGTCCCTGAAGGATAGTACTTCCTACATATCTCAGTCCACAGGGGCACTCCAGCACATAGATGGCATGATCCGTTTTGCAAGTTAGATATTTAGTGATCGGGATTTCATCTCTGATGAAAGGTGTTTTAAAAGCAGTGGTATTAACGCCCTGTTGGCATGCTTTGCAAGATTTACACCGATAAAACCCCTTTCTTTGACTAAGCCAAGTGACTTGTGCTTGATTTTCCAAGTCATTTCTGACCAGAGCATCACACATAGATGGAGCTCTACTAAATGTTATAGCGGCCCTTTTGGGAAGTAGGTGACCAATGATAGGATTGCCCAATACAATCGGCCAGTTCCTATTTATTAGATTCTTTAGGGGTTTGCCCTGTTTGCTGAAGTTGAGAATGAATCTAATTTGGTCCTCCATCATTTTAGATTTTCCTTTGTTTTGAAAAAGAGTTGCTCTGTCTAGGTTATTGCTTTTCTCAATGGCTTTTTCAATAGTCTTTTGAGAGTATCCTCTTGCCAAAAATCTTTTTTTGCTGGCAGCCTGCACTTGTATGAGATCAGTGGAATTGCTGCATATGCGTTTAAGGCGCAGCATCTCCCCAAAAGGAATACTTTGTATGAGGTGGTGCGGGTGTGCGCTACTGGCATGGAGTATCGAGTTGCCAGCTGTTGATTTTCTGTGTAATGTAGTGTGTATCTGACCTTCGTTGATGTAGACCTGCACATCTAAGAAATTGACTGATACTGGACTGATATCAGCTGTAAATTTAAGATTAAGATTGTTCTGATTGAGACTTTCCACAAATACATTTGCATCCATGGTGTCACCACGCCAAATTATGAACAAGTCATCAATATATCTGACCCATTTGACTATGTTGTTGTTGAGTTGTGTACAGTATTGTCTTGTGAGGACTAGTTCCTCCCACCAGCCCATATGCAAACATGCATATCTGGGAGAGAAACTGGCCCCCATCGCGACACCTCGTTGCTGTTGGTATAGGGAATTTTCAAAAAGAAACACATTATTAGTTAGACAAAATTCAACCATGTTGGCTAACATGTTGTTATGATCCTCAAATAGGACACCCCTATGTGCAAGGAAATGTTTCATTGCTCGCAATCCGTCTTGGTGGTTAATCGACGTATAAAGTGATGTTACATCTAAAGTCATTAATAGATATTCATCATGCCAAACACAGTCTTTGATTTTTGAGAGGAAATCGCTGGTATCCCGGATGTATGAGGGCAAACTTTGTACATGGGGTTGGAGAAAAAAGTCCACATATCTTGAGGTTTTTTCAAGGAGACTGTTGCGAGCTGATATGATTGGTCTTCCTGGAGGTTTCAGAGGATTTTTGTGTACTTTAGGTATGAAGTACATGATCGGAGTAGTGGGATTATCATTACGCATATATTTGTATTTGTCTTCAGTTATTAGCCCCACGTTTTTCCAGGCTATCAACTTCATTCTAAAGACATTGTACGTGTTTTTTAGTACCTGGTGATCACATCGCGTATAACAATCTCGGTCCCTTAGCTGAAACATTGCCTCTTCCACGTAGTCTTTCTTGTCCAACAACACAATATTGCCGCCCTTATCCGAATTTCGGATGATTACCTCCTTGTCTTTTTTTAGTTTACTCATCAATTGTTGATATTGTACTTTTTTCATATCCCTCTTGGTGTTAGTCTTGTTATTTACAGTATAATTGAGTTTCTTAATGCCGCTGACAGCTTGCTCATTGAAGATGTCGATTGAATCCCTCATAGTGATTGGATTAAATGTGGAGCGGGGTTTGAAAGATGTACAGATCTTCATTGTTTGTGCTTGGGTACCCATTTGTGAAGAATTGTCATTCTCATTGGCCAGGTCTTGTAGTACCTGTAGCGTCGGTAAATCCCTGGGGGTAAGATCCACTAGTATGGAATCTGAGGGTTGTGTGTCAGGGATTTGTTTCTTGTTGCTATTTTGTTCCAAAAGGAGGAAGTGTTTTTTTAGCTTCAATTTTCGTATGCTTTTGAAAATGTCCATTCTCGTAGAGGCATAATTGAATGTACTCTCTGGGCAATATGATAGGCCTAGCGCTAGGAGTTGTTTTTCCGCTTCGTTTAGTGTGATGCGGGATAGGTTGATAACAGTTTGACTGGTCGATAACTGTGTTTCCTCTACCTTCTCCAGTTGCGCCTTGGTTGTTTCCTCTGCGGTTGTTTTTGTTATGGAGCGTCGTTGTTTTGCTTGTCTTCTCTCCCTCCTTTTTCTTGTGGAGTTCCTGCTTGTTTGTTTTTGATTCTTGGACGTAAAGTATCCCCGCGTTCCAGGCATAAAAAATCAACCTCGTCTGCCAGAGAGATACTGGCTGGTACCTGTGCCATAGCCTGTATATGTATACATCTTCACTCACTGGACTTGTTCCTGTCCAATGAAGAGTAGACAGGAGTGTTTAAATGTGGTGCAATGGTTAATGGGAGCACTATGGCATTGAGAAAGGCCTAATTGCTGAAACGTGTCTGCCAACTTATAGGGGAGACTGTGAACCTCACAGTGCTCCGTTATTTCCTGATATGGGATTTTGGAATTTCATATTTTTGTAATAGCTGCATTCACGATGGAGGCACACGCCTGCAAGTTGTTTGGCGGCATGTGTGGAATTTGGTGGAAGGATTAGTAGGTGTCTGCCAGAACTTCCACTGACCACCAGTGTACTGTGTTTGCTAACACAAGGTTGTCATTACTATAAGGAAAGGAACTTACAGAACAAAGGTCCTACGGATACTTACCTATCATTAGTCAGAGCCCGGCAGGGCGATGGACTAAGTCTTCAATGAGCCACATTGGTGAGTGAAATACCGGACATACAATTGAATATATTGGTGCCCTAAATAAACTAGTTTCTACCAAGTGACTATCATTATTGAATGAGATTTACGACTATTAGGGCACACTCACTGAGAGATTTTGAAGGAACTATGCATTTCATAATGGCAGACTGAGTAAATAAATAACATTGAGCATAATAGAGTCCGGCTTCGCTCATGTCACTTTTTCCTGTCCGATGAAGACTAGACAGGATTGTTTTGAATGTGGTGCGTTCCTGGGATGGGATTTTGGTGGTATATAAATATAGATACTAAAAAAACACTAAAAAAATAGTGGTGGTCGCCACTAGGTAGTCAGAATTGATTTTCCATTGGAAAAGGATTTTTGCTAATAAATTTGGCACCATACTTTTTGGTTGCTTTGTGCATGGAAAGTTGGAATTACACCAAATTTGGCTGGAAGATACCTCTCGGTCACCAGATTGTGCTTTTTGTGATTTGGTGTAAATCTGGTAGGTAGGTCAACCCACACAAGTGAGGTGCCATTTTATCTGGAGACTTGGGAGAATGCAGGGTGGATGGAAGTTTGTGTCTCCCCACAGAATCCAGAACTTTCCATCACAGAAATGTGAGGAAATGTGGTCTATTTAGTATAAGATTGAGGTTTGCAGGGGATTCTGAGTAAAAGAAAACGTGGTGACAGCCAAGCAAGTCAGCCCACCCTGGATACCCCTAGGTGTATAGTTTTAAAAAATGTACAGTTTGGCTAGATTTCCATAGTGCCAGCTGACCTAGTGTCCAAAAGCTTGAGCTACCCACAATGCAAAAAGGCTCAGTTTTCATTGGAAAAATTAGATGCATCCATGTTGTGTTTTGGGCTTTTCCTGTCATGGGCACTAAGCCTAACCACACAAGTAAAAGGTACCATTTTTATTGGGAGACCTGGGGAAATGCTGGGTGGAAGGATGTGTGTGGCTCTCCTCAGATTCCACATCTTTCCATCACACAACTATAAGGGAAATTGTGTTGTATTAGACAAATTGTGAGGTTAGCAAGAAATTATGGGTATCAAAAACTGGTGAGAGCCACACGTCACTCCACACTGGATACCCCTGAGTGTTTAGTTTTCAAAAATGTACAGGTTTGCTAGGTTTCCATAGTGCCGGCTGAGTAAGAGTCCAAAATCTTGAGCTACAGACATTGGAAAAAAGGGTCAGTTTTTGCAGAAAAAATTGATGCATCTATGTTGTGTTTTGGGCTGTTTCCTGTTGTGAGCACTATGGCTGCCACATACATGTGATACAATTTTTATCGGCAAAATTGGAAGAATACTGGGATCGAATTTTGTGGAACCCCACAGATTCCAGAACTTTCCATCACAGAAATGTGAGGAAAATGTGTTTTTGTATTCAAAGTTTAAGGTTTGCATGGGAATATGGGTATCAAACAAACATGGTGAGAGCCATTCAAGTGAGCTCATCCTGGATACCCCTAGATATCTAGTTCTCAAAAATGTACATGTTTGCTAGGTTTTCCAAGGTGCTGGCTGAGGTACAATCGAAAACATAGAGCTACCCACATTGGAAAAAAGACCCAGTTTTCAGTGAAAAAATGCGATGTGTCCACGTTGCATTTTGGGACTTTTTCTGTTGTGGTCACTAGGCCTACCGACACATGTGTGGTAACATTTTTATCAGAAGACTTATGGAAATGCTGGGTGGAAGGAAGTTTGTGGCTTCCCTCAAATCTCACAACTTTCCATCACAGAAATATGAGGAAAATGTGTTTATTAGACAAATGGTTAGGTTTGCAAGGGATTCTGGGTAACAGAACCTGGTGAGAGCCACAAGTCACCCCATCGTGGATTCCCCTAGATGTCTAGATTTTAAAAATTTACATGTTTGCTAGGTTTCTGTAGGTGCCTTCTGAGCTAGGGCCCAAAATTCACAGCTAGCCACATTGCAAAAAAGGGTCATTTTTCGGTGGAAAAAATATGATGTGTCCATGTTGCGTTTTGGGCCATTGCCTGTCATGGGCACTAGGCCTACCCACACAAGTGAGGTTTTATCAGGAGACTTAGAGGAACATAGAATAGTAGAACAAGTATTATTACTAATTGTCTTTCTCTGCATTTGCGCTTTCCAAATCTAACAGTGTAGAAGAAAGAAGTCATTTTTATACAAATGCCCTGTAATTCACATGCTATATGGGTACCCACAAATTTAAAGATGTGCAAATAACCACTGCTTCTAAACTCCATATCTTGTGCCCATTTTGTAAATACATAGGTTTCCTTGATACCTATTTTTCACTCTTTATATTTTACTCAATGAATTGCTGTATACCTGCTACACTATGAACAAGCATTTACAATGCAACGGTCTCGGCATTGTTAAAGTCAGAGCTATTGGCATTGCTCGTGACAATGCCGTTTCTTTAAATGTTTTAAAAACAAAAACATAAACAAAAATAATGTCATGAGCAATGCCAATAGCTCTAACCTTACCAATGCCGAGACCATTGCATTGTAAATGCTTGTTGTTTTACTGAGAGAAAGGCCAAATTCATCCATCAATGCCTCCAGCTAAAAACCAGAGATGGTTAAACTGTTTCTGTCTTCGTTTATGCTTCACCGTAAACATTACTTTTGCGTGCTCCCCGGTCTGCTGAGTTCTGTCGTGGACCACATGGGAGCAGCGAGCTCTATACTTTTATGTTATCTTTCTCTCCCATCATGGCGGCAATTTGAGGAAGTTGCGAAATGAAGAACTTCCTTTGGATGCGCCTAAAACATATTGACTGCGGCTTAACAAAATAAACTCGGTAAAACAATTTAATGTGATTTTAAAATCAGTTTGAATTCTGCGGAACATTGTCTGCCTCTTTCCTGTACATTAACATCAAGTAAAGCGAAAATAACTCAGTGAACTGATTGTGGCATGGGTTTAGGTAATCCTGGGAGCAGCTGGCTTGAAAATGGAAGGGCGTGGCGAGTTGAAATACTCAGAGGCCCCGGGTGGCAACAAAAAGAGCAAGGATACATACCTTAAACGACTGGTTTTAATTCCTGACTTGCTATATGCAGTCTTGGATGGTGCCCACCCTTGAAAAAATGTTCGCAATGACATAACGGGGTAATTCTTTATATTTATCTATATATAGGGGGCATGATGGTAGCCATCCCCTGCTGTAATGCTTGCACTACCATAATATTGGTACCTGTCATTCATATGACATTATCATAACTACTATCTGAGGTACAGACCATCAGATTGGTATACCCTGTCAGCATCCATCCATGCATTCACAAACATTAACCAGTGCATTTAGTTATTCAACCATTTACTTGTGCCCACACACCCAATAATTATGAAAGTACTCAGTCACTCGTTCATCCATGCATCCTCTCGACCATTGACCCTCACAATGACCCTTTCACACGCAAAAGGTTCTCCATCCACAAGAAATACACATTAACAACGCTCAGCTGTAGTTATCAGCTTGAAACAATTCATCTGTCGACTTCAGCGTTTGCGCTCCTACTGGATAAGCATCCTCCTGTGAGCAGCAACATCATTGTGTTCAGAAGTGGAGGGCATTGCTCCAGATGTCTGTAAGAGGTGATAGGCGCTGTTTCAAACAAACCAATGCCTTCATCAACACATTCTGCTTCACTTTAAACAAGCACAATATGTAGACGTTGGAAGTGCCATCTCATAGCGATAGAAGGGGAGTGGAAGGAGCTGCACACCCTTCTTCAATCTCTCATAAACAATGCCACGCCCAAAAATGTCAAGCGATATATTTAACAATCCAAGAAGCGGCTGATTGAGCACACTCCATACGTGTTGTGTTGTTGTCGTCATTGTGATCGCTGCGCCATGAGGGTGCCACCAGGGTTACAGAATGAACACTTCTGACCCCAGCAACGGGGCACTAATAATAATACAGTTTAATCGTTTATTGTTTCAAGTGTCAGCCTTACAAACAGGGCTCGACTGGGAACGGCAAGACAGCCCTGGCAATTACGGCGGACTGGGGAGTCGGCAGCTGGAGGCAAACACAAAACTGCTCTGGCGCGTTTGATACTGGGGCCGATATTGCTGATAAAACCGTCTCCCAGTAAAAACAAGCTGTTACCCTACTTAGCGATACATACTGCAAAGAGTGCTGTGGGTCACAGGAGTCCCACATGTTTTATGGCCACAGGGAGTATGAGGAACTGATGCTTCCGGGGCCTGGACAAATCCAGCGTGGAAAGGGGGGAAGAGGGCGGGGTGAAAGTACAGCAGCTGCTGCGCGCAAGCCAGGATTTAAAAGAGCAGGCACTTAAAAAATGTGAAGTATGTGCCATTAATTATATTAAACGATGGACGCATACAAAAACAAATATAATTAAATGAATATAAAAATACACCGGAGTGTGTATAAACTTGCATCATGACGAGCGCCGTGCTGATTGTGTATAATAACAGCGCGGCGCTCGTGACGAGCTCCATGCTAATTATGTATGCAAGTGAGCATGCTAGGCTGCAAAAATCCTAAAAAAAAGTTCCCCTCGGACACAAATAAAACACAAAAGCGGACGAAAACTGTGGTTAGGCTATGCTGCTTCCGCATGAAACGGAAGTGACTTATCGCATTCACAGCCAACCATAAGCCTGCTAAGAAGATCAATTCCACAGCTAAACAAATGGCAAGCGGCAAGAGAAAGTACCCGGGAGTTTCACCCCTGATACTAATTACTTGAAGTCTCGGAGAGACAGCGCATGCGCGCTGCCAAGCCGAGACCTAAAAACCAGTGCAAGGGGCAACTCAGTTATTAGCTTTGGATACCTCTGCTTCTTCGATAACCTGCAAGCCCTGTATATATCCCCACAATCATAAGGATCCAGCTGATGTAACGGTAAATAGCTTTTTAAAATCTGCTATTGTTAGAAGAAGTTACAGATGAAAAGGTAAAAGCAAAAGGATGTTTATTTTACATCAATTTCAATATTTCTTTATTTCATCTGTTACTTTTTATAGGAAAACCTTGAAGGATCTACAGAAATGGCCCCTTGCTGAATTTAGAATTTTGTCAACTTTTCAGAAATGTATAGCTTTCTGGGATCCATTGGTTTTACAGCCATTTCTACCACTAACTGGAAGGAGGTTGAGAGAACAAAAAGAGGAAAAATGGGCTATGTCCCAGTAAAACGCAAAAGCTGTGTTGAAAGATTTGTTTTTCTGATTCAAGTCAGCCTGTTCCCGAAAGCTGTGAAGATGGTGATTTTAGCACCGCAAACCCTTCATTGATGCCATTTGCAGTAAAAAAAAAACTTATGCTTTTTTCTGCAACACTTTTCCAATTTTTCCCAAAAAACCCAACATTTTGATGTATTTTGGCTAACTTCTCAGCCGCCTCCAGGGGAATCAACAAACCATGGGTACCTTTAGAATCCCCAGGATTTTGGAAAGAAAAGGACGCATATTTGGCCTGGACTCCATAGGTGGACAAAAAGCTATGGGGGCCTAAGCGTGTACTACCCCAAATAGACAAAAAAAGGTTAGCACTGGGGAAAGGCCTAGCAGAGAAGGTGTTGAAACGTATCGACTAATAAAGGGGTACACTCCATGTAACACCTCACACAAAAGACACTATTCACTTAAAATAAGCAATGCTTGAAGGTGCCTATGAATATTCTACCTGCAGTTTTCGTACTGTGGTGAAAACTTTACAGATAGCTCATCTTCTGAAGCACATGTAAATAGCTTAATATCTGGTGGACACAGTTCTCTATGTTAAGTAGAAATCGTCATGCTGAGACAATTCTGTCTAATAACTGAAGGCTGCGTACAATACTATGTATGCAGGATGTAGAATCTTTGCCCTGTAGGAAACTTTTATGCAGTACCAAACAAACATTTGTGGAACGTAGTGAACACAAACCTTCAACTGTCACCTACACAGTGTTACTGTTCAATACAAAGATTTATGATGTGTTCAACACCTCTAAACACCTACGATGCATGAGGAGCACATGCGTTCTGTAAACACTCACAGCCAATAGCTAGACCCAGGCAGTCCAAACTTTGGTAGAAAAGTACTGTGGTAGTTACCAGTCACTATGCAAGCTATAAAACAAACAAGCACACTCATTGGTTGATTTCATCAGTGCAGTAATCAATTATTTCATTTGAGATGTCATGAGTGATATCATAAATTAAGTCATAGAGCATGTCATGAATGATGTAATATGTGAGGTTATAAGCAGTGCATGGCAGGGACGCAAGATATAATTAGCTTTGCTAGTTATAACTGGTGAATTTCTGTGTTTTTTGTTTAGTGGAAAAAGTTAATTTTGTGACTGACATATTCACCGTACTAGAACGTTATTTTAATCTTTGTTTTTTTCAGTGAATATATATTTACAAAGGTTACAGGGACGTTACAGTTAGGCTCAGACGTCACTCATACAAAACCAGTGAAATACAGCAGTTATAGTTACCTGAGCTAAATATAACTTACGCCCCCACAATGCACTGCTTATGACCTAACATATTACATCACTCATGACATGGTCAGTGATATTTCTGATGACATTTCAAATGACATCACTGATGACATCATCCAGTGTCAAGTCAAGTCAACTTTATTCGGTTAAAAATGTTAAAACCATCAAAGCATACGACGATATTTCATATTGCAAATAGTTACAATTACAGTAATCTGAAAAATCCATTAATACAATACCAAAATAAACACAATTAACAAAGTTTCATAAATAATGAATAATACAGTATAATTGGCAAACAACACAGTAAAAAGTATGTCAACCCAGTGATTCTACAATTTTTGCATCTCCATAAAACCAAATCTAATTCATTAATCCACGTTCTCCAATTATCAGACAAAACTAGTAGTGAGGGAGGTGCCTAAAGGACTACACCCGATTTCTACACCTAATGGCCCCTATGATGTAACTGGCTACCCCAAAACATACCAGTGGTGACCCTAAAATTTGCAGATAAACCAATGCGGGCCTCACTTGCTCAAAATGACAGTTCTTCAGGATGGGGCAGATACATTTCTTGCGCTGCAAAGTGTAAAATTTACAAAAGAAAACCATGTGCAGCATATTTTGTTCTGAGGTGCCATCACAAGGACAGGGCCCCAGGGTACCCTCTTTGAAAAAACCCTTCGGGTAAGCTAACAGCCAGGGAAGCATGCCATGCTTGAACCTTATTAACAAAAACAGATGGAATGGTTTGCTTATATATGTCAGGTATGGCTGAATCTTACTGCCTGTACTTAACATGACAAATCTCCTGACTGTCGCCTTACCCAATTCCCCTCCTTCCCTCAGCGACATTGCTCTACTCATAAACTGAGTCTTGATGGCCTTTATTTCTATTTTACTCGCTTGGTTTATCAAATAGGTCGAGGTAACCAAGAGACTCAGAATTAGATTTGATGTATCGCAACCAAGGAATACACATGGCTTTATCAAGAGACAAGCAATCTTGAATAATAAGTTGATTTAGGTTCGGAGGTTGCTGAGCCCAAACTCTTAACCAGCCTAATAATGGGGCCACATAAATTTGATCAGTGAGGTAACCTACCCCCAGGTCTTCATGAATATTAAAAATAGGAGCAGATGAGGGGAGTGACAGCAATTTCCGAAAAAAGGCGCTTTCTAGCGATTGGATCTCTGTCGAGGCCTTGTAACCCCATACCTCGCTGCCATATAGGGCCATGGGAACACACTTGGCGCTATATATCTTCATGACTGCGGGCAGGGGTTTACAACCCAAACGTTTTGCAAAGCCCAACAGGGCTCCTGTAGCCTTAGCAAGAATATTCTTTTTCTGGGCACGTTGCATGACCCAAGTTCTCCTATCATCAAAGAAGCTCCCCAAATATGGGAAGGTCTGCACTTTTGTGAGCTCTTGCCCATTACAGTAGAATTTGACCTTTTTCGCCCCCCCACACCCGATTGACATGGAATGAGATTTTTTAAAATTTATTAATAGGTCTAAAGAAACCATAAAATCGTTAAATCCATTTAAAAGGGCTTGTAGGCCTCTCGCGGTTCTTGCCAGCAGAACAGTGTCGTCCGCATACAATAATGCGGGGATCAATTTAGTGCCGGCTCTGGGGATATCCTTGGTGGTCGAAATTAAAGCATCACCCAGATTGTTAATGTAGAGCGAGAAGAGCAAGGGAGCAAGAATGCACCCTTGTCTTACCCCTCGCTTCACCTGCCAAGCTTCTGACAGACTCCCGTCATCACTGTAGCGGACGACAGCGGTGGTGTCCTCGTGAATGAGTGCCAGAAAGGCAATCAACACCGGGTCCAGCCCCAATACCACTAGGGAGGCCCACAATTTTTGGCGATTTACAAGATCGAAAGCAGTGGACAAATCCATAAACGCTAAATGTAAATCCCCCTGCTTAGCGACCGTGTACTTCCCAATGATAAGATGTAGATTGAGGCATTGACCCACCGTGCCCTTTCCTTGTCTGAACCCATATTGTAAATCTGAAATAATGGATTTATCCTCCACCCAATTTGTTAATCTCGCGAGGACTACTTTACCCATTATCTTCATAGCAGAATCCAAGAGGGAGATAGGCCGATAACTAGGCCTGGGCGGCAAATTCCGTTCCGCTCGCGGAATTTGCGGAATTTGCGTAATTTCGCGTTCCGCGGAGAACGCGAAATTGCTCAAAAGTCTGCTTTCCGCGATTTCGCGAAATTTTTGCTTGTTCGCGTTCTCAAAATGCATGTTCGCGAGATATTTCTCCTCGAGCACGCAAACAGCAATTGCGAACAGGAAAAAAGCATTGCGAACAAGCAATTCCGCGTGTTCGCGGAATTTCTGCGTGTTCGCGGAGATTTTTTACCGTTTCGCGGAGATTTGCGTAACGCAATTCCGCAAATTCCGCCCACCCCTACCGATAACATGCCGGATCCTCTCTTGAACCTTTTTTAAATAAAGGTACTATGACTGCTTTACCCCAAGAACTCGGAGCACCCGCCTTAGAAACTGCATTAAAAACAGAAGTTAAAAGCTTCGCCCAATACCTTGAATCTGCCCTATAGAGGTCCACGGGAACACCATCCGGACCTGGGGCTTTACTTTTTGCCATTGACTCAATTGCCTCCTGGACTTCTTCTTTATTGAAATGAATTTTCGACGTCAAGTTTATGACCCCATAATTCACTGGGTTTAGTTGAAGAATGTCAGAATAGAGCCCACTAAAATGAGCCACCCATTTATCTGGTGGAATCAGACAGTCTTTGATTGTGTTCTCCGACTCATTAAAAAGTGGGCTATTAATTACTTTCCGAAATTGAGTACTATTTCCAGTGAGTGTAAGTGTTTTTAAGAGTTAATGAGTATTAAACAGATATACGAACCTACTTCAAAAGTTAAATTAGTATACTAGGTGCACTACTACTGAGTGATAATCCTTCTAACATATATTATGTGAGGGGCTGTGTGACTGTATCCATGTGTGTATGGGTGTGTAAGTGGCTATATAAGTGGGAGTGGGAGTTGCTGTGTAGGTGAGTGAGTGGGTGTCTGAATCGCTTTATGAGAGCGTGACTCAGTTTGTAAGTGGCTGTATGGGTAAGTGAGTGGCTGTTTGAGTGGGTGTTTTGTTAAGTGAGTTGGTGTGAGTGGCTGTAATGGAGAGTAAGTGTCTGTGTGAATGGCTGTATGGGTGAGCAAATGGTTGAGCGAGTGGCTATATGAGTGAGTGTGTGAGTGTGTAAGTGCCTCTATGGAGTAGTGAGTGGGTATGTGAATACTGGTATGGGTTTGTGAAGGGGTATGTGAGTGGGTGTAAGAGAGGTTGTATGGGTGTGTGAGTGGGTATGTGAGTGGTTCTGTGGATGATGTCATCAGTGATATCATTTGAGAGGTCTTCACTGATGTCATCAGTAATGTCAAAGACCATGTCATGAGTGATGTAATATGTGAGGCCATAAGCAGTGCATTGCAGGGACGTAAGTTATAGTTAACTCAGGTAACTATACCTGCTGAATTTCCCTGGTTTTGTACAAGTGCAATCTAAGCATAACTATAACATCCCTGTAACCTTTGTTTTTTTCAGTGAATATACGAGTTTTTATATTCCATTTCCTAACTATAACGTCCCTGTATTCTTTGAGTTTTTTTCAGTGTATTTCTATAAGTAGTAATGACGTTTGCAAAGTGGTGGAGAAAGGGGGCAGGGCTTGTGACCAGCTCTCAGGTATCCCGCTGTGTGCGACTTACTGGAGGTAACAGAAGGGGTTGTTGGCCACCAAAGACCCTCATCAGCCAGGGGGACTTCATCCCCCACCTAGTAGTGCACCAGGTGGCACATTTGCTGAGTGGAAGAGAAAGAGGGCATGGTCACCGAAAACCTCTCAGCAAACCCCGATGACATGATATCATTTGAGATGTCATCAGTGATGTTACTGACCATGTCACGAGTGATGTATTATGTGAGTTCATAAGCAGTGCATTGAGGGTGCGTGAGTTGTAGTTAACTCAGCTAACTATAACGGCTTAATTTCTCTGGTTTTGTATAAGTAAAATCTGACCCTAACTATAACGTCCCTGTAAATTTAGTTTTTTAAGTGAATTTCTAAGTTTTTTTAAAAATTCTATTCGCTAGCTATAACTTCCTTGTAACCTTTTTTTTGTAAATATTATATATATATATATATATATATATATATATCTCCAAATAAAAGTTCAATAAAGTGATCACTCGGAGTGTGTACAGCATCAGGTGATGGTTTAATCAGTAACACGTTTCACTTGCAAAGCAAGCTTGTTCACACACTGTATTGTGGGTAATGCCTGCAATACATACAGAGTATAGAAAGTTACAAAGGACAAAAGAGGGTTAATGTATCTATACCAAAATGGCATCCATTTTGTAATGGTAAACCCCGGGTACCTCAACAATGTTACATCACAATCCTGGACCCCTCCAAACTTTATACTCAAAAAGTGAGCACATAAATTATACACATAATACATTCGTATGTTGTAATTATATGTTGAAAAAGTATCATTTGCCGCCAGGTGCTGGATTGCATGTAGGTTATTGAATCTGCACCAAATTGGCATCCATTTTGAAGCGGTACACACCGGGTACATAAACAATGTTACATCACATTCCTGGACCCCTCCAGACTTTACATTCGAAAATTGGAGCACATAAATCATAAACATAATACATTCTTATGTTTTAATTATATGTTGAAACAGAGTCGTGCGTTGCACGGTGCTGAATTGCATGTAGTTTAGAAATCAAAATGCTGGTTGGTAATTTCTCTCGCTTGGTGCCCTAATTCCAGAGCTGACCATACTGTAAGGTAGATCTGGTCAATTAAGGCCAGTAGCCCTCCACCCAGAGTGGAAACTTCGAGCGTCATGCAAAGCGGGTTACAGAGAAATGGTAGGCAAGTGCCTTTGTGGGCTGTAACTGCCCAAGAAGCAACAACTTGGCAAGTAACACTTACAAAGATTCTCTTACTGAATATTAGAAATTCATCACGGCTAGTGCCTGAATGTGCAGTCAAAAGGACCAAAGTGTGTATACTCTGTATGAATAAAAATCTAGAACCAAACTATAAACAAGACTTTCTATGCTATAGAACAAATACAACAGACCCACAGGGGAGGAACAGAATACTGTATTTACGTAAGAGGGAATCCTGGCACATAATCAACCTACAGACCAAAAGCCCAGACGGGCTTAACCAGGACAAGGAAATGAGTATCCACCTTCATAAATAAGAGCAAGAGGCAGCCCCACCTGTCTTGTCCTGACACTACTGGCTTGGTGTTGGGTTTTTACCATTTGTTAAATATACTGTATAGGCTTTTCACGTATCTGTATGCGTAAAATTGATGTAATTTGCAGGATCTTAACCCTTACTGTGAGAGTAACTCATAGTTTTTCTGTTTTTAATCACAGGAGAAAAGGAAGGGGCCGACTTAGAGGATCTGCTCCAGTGCACCCCCCCCCCCCACCCTTTTCTTCGATATCACCACAGTGGAGAGCAGCACATTACAGATAAGAGATTCTCTCTTTTACGTTAACTTGTACCTTATTTCCATGTATCTGGGGTTGCACACTCAGCCAGCAAATGAATTCACACAATCAATAACTGAACTCTAGGCCAACTGTGTTTATATAAACATATATACTGTTGTTTTATTTTTAGAACCAAGCAAGCCTTAAATACTTTTCGATAATAAGTTACTGGATATAGAACAGTTTGAAAATGTAATAGCAATTGTACTTTGTTTGATTTACAGGGGATGCAGTAGGTTGCAACACTTAGCAAATACAGTACATTGAAATGAATAGGCTTTTCAGTAAATTACAGGTAAGTTACTTCTTACGTTACTTTTTTAACTCAGTGCTGGATACCTAGATTCAGCACTGGGACATTTCCTGTAAACAGGTAAGTAAATAAGTTTTGGTTATTTGTGCGATTTTTAAAGAATATTTTTAGATTTCAAAACTCCACACTGAAACTTTTTGGAAGAAAATTGTCAATGTTATCCTATGGAGGAAAAACAAGTTAACGGTTCACAGGTAAGTAATCGACTGTGGGAGTTAAGGTTCTGGGGTTAGACTCAGGGGACCCCAGGGTCAGTGATGCACTGTTGTTGCACCCTCAGTGGCACTAAGGCGGCCGGGTGCAGAGTGTTGAGGCCCAATGTTATCCAATGGGGGATAGGGGGCCTTCGGTTGGTGGCTGCTGGCAAGCAGGCCACTGGGTTGTGGGAGCAAAGCTCCTAGGGTTAAGGTCAGGGCAAATGAGGAAACAAAGTAGCACAAAAGGTGCACCCTCAGCGGCACTGGGGCAGCCGGGTGCTGAGTGCTGTTTCGACGTTGGGCGCCCTGTTGTTTTCTATGGAGAACCTCCTGCACAGCAGGCAGGGAGGCGAAGGACTTCTGGGTGCCACTTGGAGAGGTACGTTGGGAAGTTAAGAGTTGGTTTGGCACCATCGGTTTGGGCACACCAGGCCGGAAGGCGTCGGGTGCAGGGGTGCCTTTTGGGGTCAGATCTTCTTATCAGCTCCTGGTTGCGGTTAGGGGGGCCTTCTGGATTTAGGCTGCAGTCGTCGGCTGAAGGCTTGAGGCAGGTCAGGGGTCGCGGGATCTCAGGTAAGGATTGCCGGGGTGACCTCCTCGTGGTGTTTTTCCACTCGAGCTCGGGCCGGGTTCGGTGGGTGCAGAGTGGGCTGGATTTGCAGTCTCTGGCTGGTGCCTGAACCTGCAGTTTGAACAAATCCGGTGTTCACGGGAAATGCAGATTTTAGAAGTGAAGGTCTTCTTTGTTTTGTTTCTTGTCTGGATCTGCGGAAGCAAGGTTCAGGGTGCCCCTAAATACTAAATTTAGGGGTGTTACAGGTAGGTAAAGGGAAGGGACCAATTGCGCCCTTCCCTGGGGTGGGTACACCCCCTATTCTGCCACACTCCAGTGGGAGAGGGGCAGGAGCCTGTCCCTGGTTGGCTGGGTCCCCCCATCCTCAAGATGGCGGGGACTCAAGGTTGTGCTTCCCTCCACCTGAGTGATGAATACAGGCCCCAGCTAGGCCCGCAGAGTACAAGGGTTCGCTCTCCTGTAACAAAAACTGGAAGGAAGTTGGCACGGAAACTGCAAAGTACAAAGACAGAGTTTATTAACCCTTAAGGGTGGTCCTACAACCTATACAACACTCTTCAGTATTGCATAGAGTAGCACAAAGAACTTGCATACACAGTCCCCTTTTATACACAACAGAGGGGTTCAGAAGTGGGTGGATACAGCATGAAGCAGAATTCATTACCTTTTATGGTTATTTTCGATACAGAACCAATATGTGGGCGGAGTTAACACACTCCTTAAGCCCGCGAAAACATGGTCAAGCAAGGACTAACTGATAACAGATGTGGTCAAGTCTGGGCATGCGCCAGACGGACAAAGGAGCTATTTATAGACTGTTACTAGGCAGATTACAAGAACAACTAGCAAAGAGGTAGGACTCTTCTCGTGCTGAGCACGTGGAGACACGACAATACAAAATGGAGTCCGGACATTAGTCAACATAAGACAAGAAACATGTTTCAACTGGAGAGAATTCATGTCTTTAGTGAATGCTTAATCATATCGCTGTTTTAGTTTTCAACAGACGACCCTTTCAGCATTTACTGAAGACATTCGGCTTATTAGGATAATCATCATATATGTCAATTTTCATCATCTCTTCTACCTCTTTAGTTAAATGTTTCTGATAGGTGACATTGGCGATAGCTTTCTTATCAGGAATACAGAATGACACACATAGGGAACAAAGTAAAGGACCACATTGGACACAAATGCAACAAGAAAACAGGATTGCTACAATAATACAAAGACCAGTCAAAACCTTCCACCCCCATGTGGTGATCATTGCCCAAAACCATCCAGACAACGTCCAAGTGCCATTTCTGTATGGATTTCAGCTGCAATTTTATGTAACTTATTGATAGCATTATAAACTGATGGCGTATGGTCAGGAATAAACACACAACAACTACTTCCGATAATTTTACACGCTCCACCTTGGTCAGCTAACATAACATCTAATACCATACGATTCTGTAATGCAATGATTCTGGTAATTTGTAATTCTTCGGTAAGATTCCCAAGAGCAGCAGCGGTTTGATTTGTCACAGCCTCTACAACTCTTGTTAATCTTCGAACTTTCCTACTATTTAGGGCAGCTCCAACAAAGAAAAACAATCCTAAATTAAAATCAATATACTGCTGCAAACTAGTATCAGTTTGGTCAACATCGTCAATAGATAGAGTACGTTTATACCTATTTACAGTCACATTGTTCAACAACTTCAAATCTTTATGATAAGATGCAGGTGCCAAAAATACAGGAGGTAATAGGAATGCTACATAGCATACTCCGGACCAACCGGCTGGCAAACGATAATAACCCTTATTCCCACATACGAAGTATGTGTTATGGGAAGCTAAGAAAGTACTATTATTCAACCCGTCAATGTTCAGGATAATGATACAGTCACTAACACCAACAGGAATATAACCCACACTCTGGACACACAGGTCCGCTTGAGCTTGTGCCACTTGAATCATAAACCGTTCTCTCCCTACAGTGTCTCTAGTGTTCGTGAAAATGTAGGGGATCGATTCATTGCCTGGTCGATATTCTTCCCATTCCCATATTGTCCCATTCACTTGTGGATAACCATCTTTATCTTGATGACATTCCCTATTAAGTCTAAAGAGTAATCGTCCCACTGTAGGTTTCCTTGTGGCAAAAAGCAAAATGTACCATGCTCTACAAGAGCCATTATGAGAAAAGGGAAGAGGTATGAATGGCGTTCCTCCTTTCTTCTGATGAGCTGGCATCATACCACATATACAACAGTTCGTAGCATTAGTAGCAACATGGGTGTGATGCAACATCTGGATGAAAGTGTTATTCAAATAAGACTGACGATGCTTCAGTTCTTGATACGGAAGGGTATAAAAGTAGTGCTCCTCAGGCACTGGGGTGGTCAAAACAAGCAACTCACGGGCAGGAGTCACATCCTCAACAAACCAGGTGGTTATACCAACAACAGCCACAATAATAATAAAGCTTGTCGCACAAAGAATCTTCTTCTTCTCCATCTTGTAGTAAGAAGTCAATATCTTCCTGAAACTAAAAGGGTTGTCAGAACTCTTCCCCTTAGGCAGCCGTTGATTTCTTCACCAGCGGGCCAAGACGGGTGTCGCTACACTAATGCAGGGCTGATCCCCCCCCCTTGCCACATTGGCTCTCCGTTTCACTAACCTAAGGGCCGTTCTGACAACTTTGGATACAGCAATCACTTTCTTGGTCGGAGGTGATATCTTCCTCCTCCAGGAGTCGTTTGGTTCGGGAAGAGCTCCTCAGTGTCGTTCGGTTCCACAGCACGGCCTTTCTCCGCAGTCAGGATTTCTCGATGGTCGGTCAACACAGCAGGCTCCACCAATCCAGGCGGCACTTTACGACAGTGCAAGGAGTGGATCCAGTTCTTCCGATTAGAAACCCGCACAGCTGTCCTCGTTGCGAGCAAGACTTGCTCAGGACCAACCCATCTCAGCTCCAGACTGTTCGACCTTTCGAAAACCTTCAGCATCACCTGGTCCCCAGGTCGGAGATTATGACCTTCACCTGTGGACCGATCAGGGAGCGCTTCTCGAACCTGTTGATGAATAGAAACCAAATTATCCGTTAACTGTGCCAGATAATCATTCATCATTACACAAGGTACATCATGCAGTGACTTAGGTTTTGGTGGACCCCAAATATTCATTGGGCGTCCAAAGACGATCTCATAAGGTGTGAGACCGGTCCGAGAATGCGGTATCGATCTAATTGACAATAATGCCAGCGGTAAAGCATCTGGCCAAGTCAAAGAAGTCGAAGCTTGGATCTTAGCGATCTTAAGCTTCAGAGTACCGTTATACTTCTCTACCAATCCCGCAGACTGAGGGTGAAATACTGCATGGAACTTCTGGGTAATGCCTAGACCCTTCAGGATATACTTTATAACATCTGCTATAAAATGAGGTCCGTTATCACTCCATAGCAATCTGCAAACACCGCATCGAGGGAAGAACTCCTTCAATAGCATTTTGGCTGTAGTCATTGCAGTATTGTCTTTCGTAGGGTATGCCTCAACCCATTTGCTGAAGGCACAAACCACTACTAGAACATACTTCAGATTGTTACAGCGCTCAAGCTGAATGTAATCCATCTGCAAAACCTCAAAGGGTGCAGTAGGTGTTGCAAATCCTCCTGCTGGAGTTTGTGTACCCTTTCCTGGGTTATACCTCAGGCAAATCATGCAAGTCTGCACTACTCTCTTTGCCGTACTAGCGATCTCCGGATGCTACCAAACTCGTGTGAGTAATTTAACAATTGCGGAAGCTCCGACATGCGCTAGTCCATGTGCCATCTGAACCATAGGTTGTACGAAGGCTGTGGGTAACTTCCATTTATCCATCTGCTTATTTCTCCAACACCCCTCGTCATCTAATTCTCCATCGTTGGACCATTGCTCCCGTTCCTTATCGGAAGCGGTCCTCTGTATTTCCAACACTTCTCTCCTAGCATCGTGCCATCTTTCTGCCTGTGACTTCATCACATACATTGCAGTAGCACCAGGCTGCACCGCAGTCTCTCGTGCCACCCGGTCTGCCAAAGCATTCCCTTCTCCAACTTTATCAACCACTTTCTTATGGGCACTACATTTAATTATAGCAATCTTCTTTGGATATGTTAATGCAGTCAAAAGGTTGTGAACTAACTCCCCATACATTATCTGCGCTCCATGGGACGTTAGAAAGCCTCTCTCCTTCCAGAGTAGGCCGAAATCGTGCGCTACTCCGAAGGCATAGCGGCTATCTGTATAAACATTCACACACAATCCTGCACTGAGCTCACATGCTCGTGTTAATGCTATCAGTTCCGCTGCTTGAGCTGATTTCTGCGGTATACGGGCAGTCTCCACTATTGTCTGTAATGTGGTAATTGCATACGCTGCTGAAGTCGTACCATCTGGTAGCTTCAGGCATGATCCGTCCACCCACAGTTCTCCATCTACATCTGTAAAGGGCGTATCCTGGAGATCAATACGACCCTTTGTCTGTTCCTCAGTCACAAGAATACAATCATGCGCTTTTCGTGCTTCACACTGAGTTTCCGGGAACGGCAACAATGTGGCTGGATTTAACGTTGCGCACCTCTTATATGAGGAGCCAAAAGCGTCAACTCATATCCCGTTAAACGGGCACTGGTCAAATGTTGCGTCTTTGTCTGATTAAGCAGGGCATCAACAGCATGGGGGACTAATACCAACAGCTTATGAGATAGCACAATTCCCTCGCTTTGGCGTATTGACACAGCTGTCGCCGCAACCGTGCGAAAACAACCAGGCAACGCTCGGGCAACAGGATCAAGTACAGCCGAAAAGTATGCACAAGGGCGCTGCTTGTCGCCGTGCATCTGCACTAAAACTGATAATGCACATCCATCTTTCTCATGCACGTACAGTGAAAAGGGCTTCGTATAATCAGGGGTACCTAACACTGGTGCTGAACAAAGGGCTTGGACTAATTGCTGAAAGGCAATTTCACACTCATTTGACCAAGGAAGAGGAATTGGTGTGTCTTTTGTCAAAAGTGCTAACAATGGCTTAGCTATGTGTGAAAACCCCAATATCCATTGCCTACAAAAAGAGGCAAGACCCAAAAATGCACGCACGTCCTTCTGTGTGGAAGGCACTGGCGTGTCCAAAATTGCTTGAATACGATCTGGTGTGAGTGCACGCCCCTCCTTAGACAAAAGGTGACCCAAATAAGTCACCTTTGGTCTACAGAATTGCAATTTCTTCTTTGACACTTTGTGATTGTGAGATGCCAAAAAAGAAAGCAAGGATAACGTACTCTTCTCACACAGCTCAGGAGTGTCAGCCGCCAACAAGATGTCATCGACATATTGTATAAGGGCGACACCCTCGGGCAGAACAAAGGAATCCAATTGCCTTTTCAATGCTTGACTGTAAATACTAGGGCTTTCTGTATAGCCCTGAGGGACTCTACAAAATCGATAAGACCTATTATTCAGAGTAAAACCGAAAAGGTATCGGCTATCAGGGTGAATAGGGATCGAAAAGAAGGCATTTTTCAAATCAATAACTGAAAACGTGGTCGCCGTTGGCGGGACCAAAGTGAGTAACGTCGTGATGTCAGAAACCACTGGATACTGAGGTATCACAATCTTGTTCACTTCCCTTAAATCAATGATAAACCGATAAACCCTGGTATCCGTATCTTTCTTCAAAATGGGTAAGATAGGACTGTTGCAAACATTATAGGGAACTTCTTCCTCTACTCCCGCCTTAATCAAATCCTGCACAATCTGTATGAGTGCCTCCTCCCCCTCCTGGGAAATACGATACTGAGGGAGGCGTGGTAGCACCGCACCCTCCTGGACACTAATGTGGACAGGCGGAATCACCATCTGTCCCTCATCAGTATCCGAAGTGGCCCACAAAGAACGAGGGAGGGAAGCTAATGCAGTATCCTCCGCAACCACACACATCCGGTCCGTCATCGGGTGATTATCGTTTAAAATCACCCATACTCCAGCGGGGGAACAGCGGATCGTAGCTCTGAAATGCTTGAGCATATCAAGACCCATAATGTTGTCAGGCGTGTTCGGGGCAAGCAGAAACGGACAGGGTGCAGAAAAGGGAGCAACATGGAATGCAAGGGGTCGGGAAAGAGGGCTTCGAGAGAGTGTACCATCAAACCCTACCGATGTAACCATTAAGCCAGATGGGGGAGCCCTCGGAACCAATTGTTTGGACAGCGCACTGCGGGTAGCTCCTGTATCAACTAGGAACCGATCAATAGAACCCAAAACATTTGCTGAAACATAAGGACCCTTTTGATCAACCGGCACTTCAACTGATTCTAACCCCCATCCAAGGCAATCCTATGCATGCTGTGAGTCATGATACCCAGAACGGTCGTTCCCAGACATTTGATACTGATGTGGCCTATCAAACACATTAGGCCTATCCCGTTGCTGTACGTTAGGCTCAAATCGAGTACGATCATTAGAGTTCCCTCTATAATTCGAAAAGCCCCCTCTTCCTCTCGGCGGTCCCTGACCACGTCCCGGACGAGATGCATACAACGCCGGACAATCTCTGGCCCAATGACCCGACTGTTTACAATACGCACATTGATTTCTATTTACATCTGACCGACCCGAAGGGGGACCATAGAATCCTCCGCTACCTCTATCGACACCCCGACGAGGCGGACCATATACTTGCGCTAACATCACCTTTGTTTTCAAATATTTCGATTTCTTCTCCTCCTGCCCCTTCGCTTCTTGCTCCTGACGCTCATAATACTGAGCCATAGTCAGGAGGGATGCCGGAGACGAAGTGGACCAAGAACTCTCACTCGCTTTTAAACAAACTGCTATTCCCGGTAATAAGTTCGCCACATATTTATCCACAAAAAGATGGCGACCTGTATCATCCGTAAGTGACTGACCACTGAAATCATGAAATGTCTCCTCAAAGCGCGTAAAGAAATCTGAGACTGATTCATCAACCTTCTGTTTACACGATGCTAACATATTCCAGTCAATCTTTTTAGGGGGAATAATCATTTTCAGCTTAGTCAAAATAGCAGCAGGAAGATCTAAAATAATCCGCGGTGGTTTCTGCGCGGGTTTTCTCTCCTTATCCTCATCCTCAATCTCGGACCACCTAGCCTTAAAAGTGGGAACATCATCCACCTTCCGCACAGATCTCCACATATCCGGTGGTAAGATGAGCCCAAAAAACAAGTCTATATCTGCTAAAGTCATAGTACAAGAATTCAAGGCCCCCTCGACCTCTTCATAAAAGGCCGCTGGATTCTTGCGGGGGTCAGGCAATGCATTCTTTAATGCCATCACATCAGCCCTATGCCAAGGAGTATAGACCCAGTTATACACAAAATATCCCTTAGCATCGGCGGAAGTAACATCTGAACTAGTTCCCGCTCCTTTAGGAGGAACATACAAAGGTGCCGCCTCTCGCATCGGTTTAGCATGCACTAGTTCGCTCTTATCTGAGTGGGAGGTAGATGGTTGATCATCGCCGATACGTGGATCCGACTGCTTCTCCTCCCCTGCCTTTAGGCGCGCTCTCTCTTTAAGGTCACTCGCCGCGTCCCGCAATGCAAACAGTCGCCGGACCGCATCAGGTGCCTTAGAGGGAGAAAAAACACCGTTACGCAATGCTTTAGCATCTAATACTACATCATCAGGCTCAAAAACTTCTGAATATTTCCGAAAGGCAGTAATTACTTCATCAGAAAAGGTTTCAAGAAAATACAACTTCTCTCTATCCCGCCACTTTTCCAAAGAGTCCAACAATTCAGCAAGGGATAACTTGCCCTTAAGTGCACGAAGAGAAATTTTCCGAAGCTCACTCATACGCTGGACTGACAACATAGACCGCGTGTCTACCTTATCCGAAACCAATCCAGACTCCTGCGATCTCAGGGCGGACGCGCCAACATAAGGGGGCGGAGAACGATCTAATAAATAAAAATCATCTTCAAGATTAGTACGGACAGGATAAAGTGGCTGGCGGACAGCATATTGACCCGAGACTTGCAACCTACGCTCTTTCTCTTGTTTCTCCGCCAGTTCTCTTTCCTCCTGACGCTTCGCTTCCTGTGCTCGCACATGATCATTTTTCCGTTGCTCTTTATCAAACAGCGCTTTCTCACGTTTCTCTCGCTCACGCACTGCCTTCACCCATAACCGTACACACTCAAACATGTCTTGTCGAGCACGCCGTTTACACATACACTGTTCCACATACTCAATCTTACGCATATCAAACGATCCATACAAAGGCCATCGTAACTCAGGATCCTTTTTGGTGTATTTCCTCCACACTGTGCTGTACATTATAGAGGAAAGACCATGCTTCACATACATATCCCTATTAGGAGTCCCCTCTGGGGGGGCTGGAGCAGATTCCTCGAGGTTCAACCGGTTTCCAAAGCAGCAGCACCACTTACGGAGTGCGCTACAAGCAGGCATGCTTCAAAAATAATGCAAAATGCAGTATTATCAAAAATGGCACTTAAACTTTGCGCCGTTCAGATTTAAACAACTCCGGAGAAATATCTCCACATTACCTGCCTATATGTGTTGCAACGCATATATTCTCACAGTAATCAATACAAAATATGACCGGTCATCACAAATCAAACTCAAATAGCCAACCCAGGCATCAAAACTCGGAGCAAGTACCGTACAACGGTTCTTACCAATCAAGAGTGTCCAGGTTCCAACTGCCAAGTTCCAAAATTCGCCCAAACGGCTGTCACAGCAAACCGACAGAAGAGGTCTCAGTCGAGGACCGGCGCCACCCAGAAGGTCAGCTCGGAAGGGAAGGAAGAAAACCTCGGGATGCCAGGACTAAAACGCCACTGGCAGTGATCACATCCCCGGCAAAATTCCTCACCTTCGTCACGACCAGTCCTTCGAGCATCCGAGTCGCCGATGAGCCCCACGTGACGGGCGCCAATTGATGAATATAGGCCCCAGCTAGGCCCGCAGAGTACAAGGGTTCGCTCTCCTGTAACAAAAACTGGAAGGAAGTTGGCACGGAAACTGCAAAGTACAAAGACAGAGTTTATTAACCCTTAAGGGTGGTCCTACAACCTATACAACACTCTTCAGTATTGCATAGAGTAGCACAAAGAACTTGCATACACAGTCCCCTTTTATACACAACAGAGGGGTTCAGAAGTGGGTGGATACAGCATGAAGCAGAATTCATTACCTTTTATGGTTATTTTCGATACAGAACCAATATGTGGGCGGAGTTAACACACTCCTTAAGCCCGCGAAAACATGGTCAAGCAAGGACTAACTGATAACAGATGTGGTCAAGTCTGGGCATGCGCCAGACGGACAAAGGAGCTATTTATAGACTGTTACTAGGCAGATTACAAGAACAACTAGCAAAGAGGTAGGACTCTTCTCGTGCTGAGCACGTGGTGACACGACAATACAAAATGGAGTCCGGACATTAGTCAACATAAGACAAGAAACATGTTTCAACTGGAGAGAATTCATGTCTTTAGTGAATGCTTAATCATATCGCTGTTTTAGTTTTCAACATGAGGGGTGGAGTTGGCAGCGGTGGGCACACCTCTCTTCCTCACTCGTTTTTCCCGCTGGTTCTCCCGCCCAAAGTGGGGGGTAGAACCAGTGGGGACCAGTTGCTGAAAGCAGCAAATGGTCTGGAGAGTCTCACAAAGGCGGCATACCTTTGAAGCTTCTTCTCCATGAACCCTGCCCATCCTGGGGGAGGAGGCTTGGCACCTCATCCCAGGATGTGTATTGTTTCAGGCCTCGACCCAGGGGTCCAGAAACATGTCTGTTGGTGGCAGCCTAAGCAGCCACTCAGTCAGGTCACTAGAAGTTGGTCAAGTTTCTCTAAGATGCCCTCCGTTGTGCATTTTACATTAAATCCCACACTGGCATCAGTGTGGGTTTAATGTGCTGAGAAGTTTAATACCAAACTTCCCAGTCTTCAGTGTTGTGACAAACTCCCAGCACTATATACTCTTAATGGCAGCACTGCACTTACAGTTCCCAGGAATGGACTTGGGCACTGTAGGGGTACAGGGATCATGCACCTGTACTCTCACCGCTGGCATAGGGCACCCTGCTAGAGGTGTGACTGATGTATACCAGGGCAGTGGTTTGTGGGCATGGCACACAGGGATGTGTGCCATGTTGACTCTTCACTTTGTTCTGCACCAAGACACACAGCCTGCAAAGGCAGTGTGTGAGCGTCAGGGTGCAGGGCCTCTAAGGATGGCACAATAAGTGCTGCAGCCTTTAGAGGCCTTCTCTGGTCAGAGTGCCCTGGGTACCTGTGGTAGCATGTACCAGGGGCTGACATGTGGCCAGAGAAGCCAATTGGTTTTAGGCTTCAATGCAGATTTAGGGAAGGAACATACTGGCACATGCATCAATATTGGCTGTTGCGATTCCTTAATTGCGATTTTTAAGGAAAAGCCTATGCATGTAGAAATCGCTTGAAAAATAGCGATTTCTAAACATTCCTTAATTGCAATACCACCCCATTCATTCCTATGGGCCAAGAGGCCCATAGGAATCAATGGGAAGACAGTCTCAATTTGCGATTCTCAATTAGAGAATCACAAATTGAGAATGCAATTTCAAGGGTGCAAGGGTGTCAAGAAGATACCCGTTGCACCCATGAAATCGATCTGTGCACAAATGTTACACACACACACGTCCAAAGGACATGTGTGTGTGTGTAACCTACGACTTTGAAAAATGCACTTTAGTGCATTTTTCAAAGTTTCCGCAATTTACCATGTGGTATGATTCCACGGTAAATAGCGGGCCCAAATCGCGAAATCGCTATTTTTAAAGGCATCTTGCATTGCAGTTAAGGAATCGCAATTTGCGATTCCTTAAATGCAATCGCAATTTAAGAAATCACAAAAATTTGCGAATTCTTAAATTGCGAGTGGCAAGTTGTTTCATGCATCGCAAAAGCTATTTTTGCGATCGCAAATGGCCGATTTTTGCGAATCGCTCCGTTTGCAATCGCAAAAAGCTTTGATGCATGTGCCTGATAGGCCCTGGGTACCTGATCAGCAGGAGCCCAGGGCACACTCAGTCAAAGAACACCAGCAATTCAGCAAAATGTAGGGGCGTACCATGCAAGAAAGAGGGCACTTTCTCACACCCCTCCTCTAAACGAAAGATGATGAGACTACCCTTTCCCTAGAGAGTCTTAATTGTCTAAGTTGAAGAACCTGGAAAGTCCATCTGCATTGGCATGGGCAAGTCAATTCCCCGTAGGGAGATGGACCACCTCAACAGTTTAGGATTTTCTCCTTTCATTTGCATTAGCCATCTGAGAGGTCTGTGATCAGTTTGAACTAGGAAGTGAGTACCAAACAAGTCTGGTCTCAACTTTATCAGGGACCAAACCTCTTCAAAGGCCTCCCTCTCAATGGCCCTTCAACACTGCTCCCTGGGGAGAAGCTTTCTGCTTATAAAAGCAACAGGTTGGTCTTGGCCTTCATCATTGGTCTGGGATAGGACCCCTCCTATCCCTAGCTCTGAACTATGAACTGCTTGGCATAATCTGGAGCCTTCAGAATTGGTGCTGAGCACATTGCTTCTTTCAGGGTGTCAAAAGCCTTTTGGCAACTAACTGTCCAGTTAACCTTTTTGGGCATTTTCTTGGAGGTGAGTTCTGTGAGGGGAGTCACAATGGACCCATATCCGTTCACAAACCTCCTGTAGTATCCAGTCAAGCCAAGGAATGCCCTGACTTAGGCCTGGGTGGTTGGAGCTGCCCAGTCCAGGATGGCCTGGATCTTGGGCTGTAAGGGCTGTACCTGGCCTCCACCAACAAGTTAGCCCAAGTACACCACAGTTCCCTGCCCTATCTGGAATTTGGATGCCTTGATAATTAGGCCTGCAGTTTGCAGGGCTTTTAAAACCTTCCCAAGGTGGATCAGGTGATCCTACCAGGTGGAACTAAATACAGCAATATCATCAAGATAAGCTGCACTAAAGGTCTACAATCCAGCAAGTACTTGATTCACCAACCTCTGGAAGGTGGCAGGGGCATTCTTTAAAACAAAGGGCATACCAGTGAACTGATAGTGCCCATCAGGTGAGGAGAATGCTGTTTTCTCTTTTGCTCCTGGGGCCATGCCAATCTGCCAGTACACTGCAGTTAAGTCAAAAGTACTTTGAAATTTGGCTGCCCCCAATTTGTCTATCAACTCATCTGCTCTTGGGATAGGGTGAGCATCAGTCTTGGTGACAGAGTTGAGGCAGTAGTATCAGGGGGGCCTTTGGGTGGCCACCTGTCTTGACACTGGCCTGACAGGTAACACAGGAGCTGACAAACTCCTTCACCTTTTGGTGCATTTGGGGCCAGTAAAAGTGGCTAACTAGCCGTGCCCAAGTCTTGATTTGGCCCAGATGTCCAGCTAGGGGGATGTCATGAGCTTAAAGTTAGGAGGAACTCCCAGTACTTCTGTGGCACTACCACTCTCCTGGTGGCTCCAGGATTGGGGTCTCTTGCCTCAGTGTACAGTAATCCCTCTTCCCAATAAACTCTGTGGGTACCACTGAAATCTCCCTTTGCTTCTGAAACAGCTTGCTGCCTCAGGCTTTCAAGAGTGGGACAGTCCTGCTGCCCCGGGCACAACTCCTCCCTAGAGGGTCCCCCTGGGCCCAAGAGTTCAACCTGGTAAGGGTCAAGCTCCATAGGCTCAGTTCCCTCTGGGGTGTCCAAGTCCTCTCCCTGAGGATAGGTGTCCTGATCCTTTTTACTGAACAGAAGCTGGTTCCATTTTCTTCTTTCCTCTTTCAGGCTCCAACACTATTTGTTCACCCTGCCTTTTGCTCTGTGCTCTTGTTTTTACACACACCAATTCAGGGATATCCAGCATTGCTGCATGGGTTTTTAGTTCAACCTCAGCCAAGGCTGAGGTTTCCAGGTCATTGCCAAGCAGACATGCAGCTGGTCACTTTGGAGAGACCACTACATGTTTCAGGCCAATAACCCCACCCCCAGTCTAATGTTACCATAGCCATTGCATGGTTAGTGGTAACACTATCAGCATTGGTGACTGGGTAAGTACGCCCAATCAAATATTGCTCAGGGGAAACCAGTGTGTCTCTCACCATAGTGACACTGGCACCTGTATCCCTCAGAGCCTCTATCCTAGTTCCATTTATCCAAGGGTATTGTAAGTATTTCTTTAAGTTGGGTGGCCACACAGCTACAGTGGCAAACTCAACTTCCCCCTCTGAAACTAGAACTGCTTCAGTGTGCAACCTGATTTGCTCTGGGCACACTGTTGATGCCATCTGGAGACTGGCTACACCAGGAGTAGCTGCAGCTGTAGGACCAGGGCCCTTCTTGCTAGTGCAAGCCTTGTCTCCAGTTAAGTGTCTCAACTTCTTACAGTTATTACACCAGGCCTTTGCAGGATCAAAGTTCTTCCCCCTATAGGGCTGTGGAGTATAGGGAGTGTTTTGGGGCCCACACCCCTGTGCAGGTTTTTGGGGCCCTTTAGAAGACTCAGACTTTTTATCTTGGGGATTCTCACCACCTTTCCCCTGGGGGGTTTAGTGACCCCCTTCTTTTGGTCACCCCCAGTGGTTGTCTCGGTCACTCTAGTCTTGACCCAGTGGTCTGCCTTCTTTCCCAATTCTTGGGGAGAAACTAGACCTAGGTCTACCAAATGCTGATGTAACTTTTCATTCATGCAATTACTTAAAATATGTTCCTTCATAAACAAATTGTAAAGTCTAGTAAAGTCATGCACATTGTGTCCAGTTAGCCAACCATCTAGTGTCTTTATTGAGTAGTCTACAAAATCAATCCAGGACTGGTTTAGGGATTTGTGAGCCCCCCTGAATCTAATTCTGTACTGTTCAGTTGTGAGTCCAAATCCCTCAATCAGAGTTCTCTTCATGAGGTGATAAGACCCAGCATCATCTGGCCCAGAGAGAGTCAGGAGTCTGTCTCTGAAGTTACCACTGAACACTTCCCACAGGAGTGCCCCCCAGAGAGGTTTCTTCACCTTTCTCATGTCACAAGCCCTCTCAAAGGCTGTGAACAATTTAGTGATGTCATCATCCTCCTCAAATTTAGGGACAATCCCTTTGGGATTTTAGAATCATAAGATTGCTCTTTGTCCTTATTATTTGGATTGCTGCCACCATTGATGGGTGCTAAACCCATCTCCTTTCTTTCTTTTTCTAGAGCCAGGAGTCTGGACTCTAGATCCAATCTTTTGGCCAGCCTTGCTAAAAGGCTGTCCTCCTCATTGAGGCTGCCCTCAATGTCCTCACCAGGACCTGACCCACCTGTGTGGCTTCTAGGTCCCCAGAGGTTAACTCTTGGAAGTAAGGGTACAGGGACCCTGTCTTCCCCAGGTTGTGATGGAGGTGGCTACCTATCTCCACCCTCCTCTTCTCCTTCCTCTTCTGCTTGGTCATCACCATTTTCAGAAGGGTGGGCCTTTGCATACTCAGCCAATAGCTCCTGGAGCCTTTGTTTGGTTGGATGTGGGCCCACTGCTCTTTTTATATATCTGCATAGGGACCTTACTTCCTGAAAAGACAAGTGATGGTAAGGGGTGAGGTCAAGCTCCTCAACCATGTCCTCTATGTCATTATGGTTATCTTCACTAATAGCTGGGTTCTGTTTTTGAGACATTCTAACAAAAAAGTTCTAACCACGCTACCTTTGACTATAGTGACTTTTTTATTTTCTAAAATTCTAAAGGGACTTAAGCAAGGCCCTAACAAGACTTTTAGTAGTTTTGGTAAAAAAATCCCAATTTGAAAAAAATCTGAATTCTAAAGGCAATTTAAGAGTTCTGTTGTGTGATCAGGTGGTAACCAACTAAACCAACAAATGCAAGTTGTGTATCCCACCGCTGATCCACCAATGTAAGAAACTGGCTCTATATATACTACACCAAAATGAGGTGTAGTGTGTATAGAGTCCAAGTGATCCCAGAGGTAGGCAAAGGTTAAAGTAAGATAGAAACCTACTCTCTAATTGTGGTAGAGTGGTCAAGCAGTAAGGCAGTATCAGAGGACAGTGTTAGGCATTTGATGTACACACTCAGCCAACAAATGAATTCAATCAATCAATCAATCAATCATAGCATTTATAAAGTGCACTACTTACCCGTGAGGGTCTCAAGGCGCTGGGGGGTGAGGAATGCTGCTACTGCTCGAAAACCTAGGTCTTGAGGAGTCTTCTGAAGGTCAGCAGGTCTTGGGTCTGCCGTAGGTGGGTGTTCCAGGTCTTGGCCGCGAGGTGGGAATACGATCTGCCGCCGGAGGTCGCTCTTCGGATGCGGGGGACTGTGGTGAGGGCGAGGTTGGCGGAGAGGAGCTGGCGGGTGGGGGTGTAGAAGCTCTGTTGAGGTACGCTGGTCCGGTGTTGTGGAGTGCCTTGTGTGCGTGGGTGAGGAGCTTGAAGGTAATCCTCTTGTTGATGGGGAGCCAGTGCAGGTCTCTGAAGTGGGGTGTGATTTGGCTGCGGTGAGGGATGTCGAGGATCAGGCATGCAGAGGCGTTCTGGATGCGTTGAAGCTGTTTCAAGAGTTTGGCCGAGGCTCCTGCGTAGAGGGCATTTCCGTAGTCCAACCTGCTGCTGACGAGGGCCTTGGGGACCGTTCTTCTCGTTTCGGTGGGGATCCACTTGTAGATCTTGCGGAAGGTGTTAAAACAGGAGGAAGAGATGGCATTGACCTGCTTAGTAATGGAGAGGGTGGAATTGAGGATGACCACTAGGTTGCGTGCGTGGTCAGTGGGTGTTGGAGCTGTTCCAATTGCGGTCAGCCACCAGAAGTCGTCCCAGGCCGTGGGGGTGGATCCGAGGATGAGGACCTCCGTCTTGTCCGAGTTCAGCTTCAGTCGGCTGTTCCTCATCCATTCGGCGACGGCCTACATTCCTTCGTGGAGGTTGGTTTTGGCGGTGTGGGGGTCCTTGGTGAGGGAGAGGATCAGCTGGGTGTCTTCGGCATAAGAGATGATGTTGAGGTCGTGCAGTCGGGTGACGTGGGCAAGCGATGCCATGTAGATGTTAAACAGCGTTGGGCTGAGGGATGAGCCATGGGGTATGCCGCAGATGATCTCGGTGTCCTCGGAGCGGAAGGGGGGGAGGCAGACAGTCTGTGTTCTGCCAGAGAGGAAGGAGGTGGTCCAGTCCACGCCCTTCTCTTGGATCCCGGTGTCGTGGAGGCGTGTGCGTAGTGTGCGGTGGCAGACCGTGTCGAAGGCGGCTTTCAGGTCCAGGAGGATCAGGGCCGCGGTTTCTCTGTTGTCTAGCAGGGTCCTGATGTCATTGGTGGTGGCGATGAGGGCAGTTTCGGTGTTGTGGTTGCTGCGGAACCCAGGCTGGGATGGGTCCAGGATGCTGTTCGCCTCGAGGTAGCGGGTCAGTTGTTTGTTGACGGTCTTCTCGATGACCTTCGCCGGGAACGGGAGCAGGGAGATGGGCCGGTAGTTCTTGAGATCCTTGGGGTCCGAATTGGGTTTCTTGTGTAAGGCGTTGATCTCGGCGTGCTTCCAGCTCTCCGGTAAGGTTGCTGTCTTGAAGGATATGTTGATGGCCTTCCGGAGGTGGGGTGAGATGGCGGTGCTGGCTTTGCTGAAGATGTGGTGCGGGCATGGGTCTGACGGGGATCCAGAGTGGACGGTGTTCATGATCTTGATGATGTTGTCGACATTTATGTTGGTCCAGGAGAGCAGGCAGTTGGTGCGGATGGTGGTCGTGGGGGCGGAGGTCTCAGTGGTTGTGGGGTCAGTCGTGTCATTGAAGCTGTCGTGGATGTCTGTGATCTTGCGGTGGAAGAAGGTGGCCAGTGAGTCGCACAGGTCTTGCAAAGGTGGGATGTCGTTGGTGTTGGAGCTGGGGTTGGAGAGTTCCTTCACGATGTTGAAGAGCTCTTTGCTGTTGTGTGCGTTGTTGTCAGGGCGGTCTTTGAAGGAGGCCCTTTTGGCGGAACTGATGATTTGATGGGGTCTGCGGGTGGTGTCCTTGTGGGCTGCGTAGCTGTCCGGTGTTCGTTCACGGTGCCAGTTCTTTTTCAGCTTTCGGCAGGTTTGCTTGGAGGCCTGGAGGTTTCTTGAGCGGGGCGAGGGTGTTGGCGCAGTCGTTGATCCACTGTCTGAGGTTGCGGGTGGCGGAGTCGGGGTCGGCGGGTGGGCTCTGGGCAAGGGTGGTGGTTAGCTGGTCTTCGGTGACTTTGGTCCAGCAGCGGCGAGGCATCTGTTTGGTGCGGTGGTGCGTGGTGGGTTTCCGGAAGTTGAAGTGGATGCAGCGATGCTCAGTCCAGTGGAATTTGTTGGTGTGGTTGAAGGTGACGTGGGGGCTTGCAGAGAAGATGGGGTCAAGCGTGTGGCCGGCGGAGTGGGTGGGTGTTGTGACAAGTTGTCTGAGTCCAAGGTTGGCAAGGTTGTCGATCAGGGTGGTGGTGTTGGTGTTGTTGTTGTTCTCGAGGTGGAAGTTCAGGTCCCCGAGGAGGATGTAGTCCGTGGAGGCGAGGGCGTGTGTGCTGATGAAGTCGGCGATGGAGTCGCTGAACTGTGGTCGGGGTCCGGGGGTCTGTAGACGAGGGTTCCTCTGAGGGTGGTGTTGGGGCCGGTGTGGATCTGGAAGTGCAGGTGTTCGGCAGTGTTGAGGATGTCATCGGAGTTGGTCGAGACTCTGAGAGAGTTCCTGTGGACGATGGCGATTCCTACTCCATTGGTGCGGTCCTTGCGAGTGATCTTGTAGCCGGTATGGCTATGGCGATGTCGGGTGCCGAGGAGGGGTACAGCCAGGTCTCCGTCAGGAAGGCGACATCTGTGGAGGTTGAGTTGAGAAGGTCCCAGAGCTCGACGGCGTGTTTGCGGGTGGAGCGGGTGTTGAGAAGAATGCATCTGAGGTAGTTGGGTTCTTTCCTGGTCGGTGGGTTGGCGGGCCGGATGCTGGTGAAGCTGCAGTTCCGGCAGGAGAAGGGTCCTTGGGTGCGCTTCGGGGCGGCCAGGCAGCAGGTGTGTGATCGTCTGGCATTGAGTGCGAGGAGGGTGCTGGAGTCGTAGCGGTGTTGGGTGTCGTGGCGTTCTCGAGGGCCAGGGGTTCTGGCGCTGGGCACAGTCTGGGCGCGGACGGGTGCAGATGGGCTTGCCTTCGGCACGCCAGCGGCACGCCCACTGCACGCGGCCGCTGCGCGGTTGCCATATGATGGGAGGTGGGAGGGAGGAGCAGCTGGGAGGCGGGAGGCGGAGAATGGGTCAACAGGGGGGCGGGGCCGCAGGGGACGCAGTGGTGGGAAAAGCAAAGGGGGAAGCGGGCGGGGGGTGCAGAAGGCAAGACGGGCACAACTAAATACAAATAAAAGCACAGGAAATACAGTCAGCCAAGAATTCACACACTCAATAACTGAACTCTAGGCCAACTTTGTTTTTATAAAAATATATACTGTTGGTTTATTTTTAGAACCAAGCAAGCCTGGCACAGGTAAGCATTAAATACTTTTCGATAATAAGTTACTGGATATAGAACAGTTTGAAAATGCAATAGCAATTGTACTTTGTTTGATTTACAGGGGATGCAGTAGGTTGCAACACTTATCAAATACAGTACATTGAAATTAATAGGCTTTTTCAGTAAATTACAGGTAAGTTACTTTTCACGTTACTTTTCTAACTCAGTGCTGGATACCTAGATTCAGCACTGGGACATTTCCTGGAAACACGAAAGTAATTACGTTTTGGTTATTCGCATGATTTTTAGATTTACACACAGTCGTTTTTTGGAAGAAAAACAGTGCATGGAAATTAATAGGCTTTTTCAGTAAATTACAGGTAAGTTACTTTGTACGTTAATTTTCTTACTCAGTGCTGGATACCTGGATTCAGCAATGGGACATTTCCTGTAAACAGGTAAGTAAATACGTTTTGGTTATTTGTGCGATTTTTAAAGAATATTTTTAGATTTCAAAACTCCACACTTAGAAACTATTTGGAAGAAAATTGTCAATGTTATCCTGAGGAAAAACAAGTTAACGGTTCACAGGTAAGTAATCGACTGTGGGAGTTAAGGTTCTGGGGTTAGACTCAGGGGTCCCCCAGGGTCAGTGATGCACTGTTGTTGCACCCTCAGTGGCACTAGGGCAGCTGGGTGCAGCAGTGGCGGCTGGTGACATTTGAAAGCAGTGAGGCGTAAAAGTTAGGGATGATTTATAAGTAGCGGGAGAGCACTGCATTTCTTTTTTACTTTTGCCATGTCATTATTTAATTTTTTTTACCCCTATTTAACCAATATGCACAGAACCACAATTACAACTGGAACACATGCTCACTGCCCTGTGCGCTGTGCAGAGAGGCGCAGGACTGGATGGCCATCAAGATTTCTGAACACCGTTTTCACTCACTGACAGGCACTGTGAGAAAATCGCAGTGCCCTCAGCCCCAGAGTTCTCAAGTGTTGCAACTCAGTTCAAATTATGCACTGTACAAGAGCAATGTTATACATTAAAAAAATACATAAGCAACATCGTTCAAATAGCTAACACTTTTAGGGAATGTAACTATGCAAGATTAATACATGCATTCTAAATTGGAACTAAATCACTGAACATAACGGTTTAAAGTTATAATTAAATGTTAAAATGTTGATATTTACTTTCCTTAATGCAGCTGCCCTTGGTTTGCCATCTCTCTTCCTGTAGTGCCCGCACTCCAGTACCACTGCACTCTTTGTCCGTGTGGCTCATCGCACAGCGTGGACTGTGCCACACAGGTTCCTTAAGTTCCCTCTAACCTGCATCTAGAACTATTCAACGTAAAGTAAAATAGCAAAGACCGTGAGATTGCGCCCAGTATACTGATTTACTCACAAGAATATATATTCACAAGTATACTGGCAATACATATTTTTAACATGTGGGTTTACCTCGAGTTAAAATTGCACAATAAAATAAACAATACTCACAATTTCAGTGTGCTTGAAGGGATTTCTGCGGCAAGACAGAGTCTAGTCAGCACTGAAGAGAGCAGCCCAGCCTATCTCGAACGGCTGCAGAGATACCTAACTGTGCCGCATATGGCAACAGCAATGCAGCGGGCGCCCAGAGAGTGAATCGCTCTCTCAGTCACACTATGCCTCTGTCGTAACTACAGCAGGGGGGCTCCGCAGACAGAGCATTCACAGGTTGGCACCTTCGTTCAGTGTCAGCAGCCTCTGGTATGAGCCTGCAGGTGCGGGGTGCACAGACTGTAATTGCTCTCCTTTGCCTGAGTGTTTTTTTATGTCGTCACTCTATGCCCAGTATTGTGAGCGGCGTCGGTCCTCTGAGTAGCGCCCGTCTTCCTGCGTGTGGCACCTGTTGCTGCTCTTAGCTGCACCGCTGCATTCGGCTTCGCTTCTGCCTTTGTGTTGTATATGTGTATGTCCTGCAAGTATTTAGACTTGTGTGTGTCTATCTAACAGTTTGGTTATGGGTTGACAACCACCCGGCACTTAATAAATCAGGTGGGCGCTATAGTGATGCACGGACTCGAGCCCTCCTCGACACTAGCGTGTGCTGCCCATTTTCTGCCCTCATATATTACGCAATTGTTTTTAAAGCGTCAGCTTGTGACTAACGGCCACGCTGAACAGTTGCATATGATGGCGTGAGTGACTCTGCCCCAGCCCTACCATTCTGTCAGAGACAAGGGTCTGACACGTGAGTGTCTGTAGCAGGGACCTATCGGCCTTTCAGTGGCGGTGGCCTGGCTTGAGAGTAACTTTACAAGGTCCCGCCGTCCTTTCAGATGCGCCGGACAGGAGGGGTCTGTCTGTCCGTCAGCACCACAGACCTGTGAGAACCACTGGCCTCTGACGAAAGCTTCCGCTTTCTAAATCCGTCTCTCCCTCGAAGGGGGATGAAGAGGTTGTAAGATTTCCATACAGCTGCCCAAAGAGACAGTAACACTTAGAGATCGGCCGGTTTTATCTCTGAAGAAAAGGCCTGTCCCTTCCCTTTCAGGGGGAGAAGATTACGTCTATCTGAGGGTATTAGCACCGCTCAGCCAGGATGATTGCTTGCTATTAACATACATTATCCCGGCCGCTCGCAAATGAAAGGAGTAACATGGCCCCCCACAATCCCTGAAACCCCTCCTCACAGAATTCCCACATACACACAGCCCTTGACTCATCTCTACCTCACACAGCCCTTACACGGTGCCCCATCCTCTGCATCCTAGCTTTCCTTTTACACTTAATTACTTCACTTATTACAGCCCGGAGGGGGGGGAGGGGGCGTGGAGCCGAGGAAGTGCTGGAAGAAGAGTGAGCGGGCCTGGCACAAATAAGGCATGAGTAATGCTCGCCATTGGCGACTGACAGCCAGCAGCTCCTTTCTATACCAAAGCACGCGGGCCTCTTTTTCTTTCATCAGTCCGAGGGCGGCGCAGCAGTGGTAGCGCCTATTCCCCACATGGAGACAAGGACATATAAGTTAACAGCCAAGACGAAGAAGAACACGTTGTAGTGGATACTTCAAAAGGATAACCTTGAAAATGAAGATGGTGACCAAAGTAAACGCCCAAAACTAACTGAAGAAATCGTTAAAATATATTATTCAGATCCTGCTTCCTGGGAAGACTTACCAATAAGTGGAGACAAATTAATAACTCTTTTGGCTGAAAATGGGCCAAAACAAGTGAGCATAAAATTTCCTTTAGATGAGAAAAAAGGACATTTTCAGCTGTACATTATAAAAGAAGCCTTCCAAATGGAGAAAAAGTTTACCGTGAATACCTCCAGTATTCTGTATCACCCGATAAGGTTATCTGTTTTTGCTGCAATGTATTTGGCGGAAATTCAAGTTCAAGTACAAGTCTCACTCAGAATGGATGCAACGATTGGCATAACATATCAGCAATTCTGTCTTCACACGAAAAGAGTGTTGAACATATTACCAACTTCCATAACTGGAAATGGCCTGCATACAAGTCTAAAACAAGACGCAACCATAGATAGTGTTAATACAAAAAAACTTAAAGAAGAAGAAAAGTACTGGCATCAAATCTTAGAACGTGTAATACGTCTTGTAAGAGTTCTAGGGGCACAAAATTTGGCCTTCCTTGGCAGCAGTGAAAAACTTCATGCTGATGACAATAGCAGTTTTCTTAAAATTGTGAAATTGCTCGCCATGTTTGATCTTATTATGAATGAACATCTCAGGAGAATACAAAATAAAGGTAGAAGATATGCTCACTATTTGGGCAACATTATTCAAAACAAACTGATCCAAGTGCTATCAAACGGTATCAAAGAGAAATTCATTTCATTTGTTAAAAAGGCAAAGTATTTTTCAATCCTTCTTGATCACACCCCAGACATCAGCCACACGGAACAAATTACCATGATCATAAGATTTGTGGACATCAGGCAATCTTCAGGAACAGAGTCATTTCAGTCTTCTGATGAAGAATTCCAAGAAAGAATCCTCGTGCAAATAAAAGAACACTTTTGGGGATTTGTACCACTAACCGAAACCACAGGTGGATCGTTGAGTCATGTTGTGAGAAATCAGCTCAAAAGCTTCTCATTGTCAATTGAAGACCTACGAGGTCAGGGTTATGATAACGGGAGCAATATAAAGGGCAAGGAAATAGGTCTGCAGAAGAATATTCTGGATATCAACCCGTATGCCTTCTATATCCCCTGCAGTTCCCACACCCTGAACCTCGTGGTAAATAATGCTGCTTCGTGTTGCACTGAAGCAACAGCCTTTTTTGATGTTATACAATGATTGTATGTATTCTTTGCTGTGTCTCCACGTCAATGGGATATACTGAAACGCCATATACCATCTTTGACCATAAAACCTCTGAGTGATACTCAGTGGTCAAGCAGGATCGATGCCTTAACTCCCATCAGGTACCAGTTACCGCATGTGTATGATGCGTTGTTTGAAATTACTGAAGATTCGACTCTCAAAGGCTCTTCTGGTTCTATGACTAAGGTTGAAGCTGAAGGTCTTCTAAACAGCATATCTTCATTTAAGTTTGTTGTGGCAGTTGTAACATGGCACAGTATATTATTCCAAATCAATTTGACCAGTAAACTGCTGCAAGAGAAGCACTTTACTCTTGAGAAAACAGTAAATGAGCTTAAAAATACAGAGGAGTATTTAAAAAACATGAGCAGTGACATGGAATTTGAGAAAGTTTTGGTTGATGCTCGAGAGCTAGCTGAAGAAATCAACATTGAGCCAATTTTTCAGCCAGAGATAAGAAGAAGGAAAAGGAAATTGCTCGCTTCCGAATCACAAGGTGAACCAATCGCTGACCCAAAAGAGAAGTTCAGAGTAAATTACCATTTTGCAATATTGGACACGGCAATTAGTTCTGTAAAAGAAAGATTCACACAGTTGAATGAAATTGCAGGATTATTTGGTTTTCTATACAATATAAGTGACCTCAAGATGAAAACTTCCAATGAACTCATGGATTTGTGTATCACATTGGAAACAGCTCTAATCCAGCGTAGACCTGGAGAAACCCATCTTTTCTAACGGACATTGACGTGGCAGGTCTCTACTCTGAACTTTCAGGAATAAGTCATTGAATACAAAAAAATGCAAATCCCGAATATGTGCTGAACTATCTGTGCCAAAACAAGTTAGAAAATGGTTTTCCTAATTTGTTCATAGCTCTTCGTATCCTTTTGACTTTACCTATATCAGTGGCCAGTGCAGAGAGGAGTTTCTCAAAACTCAAATTAATTAAAACCTATCTGCGCAGTTCCATGAGCCAAGATAGACTTGTGGGACTAGCTACAATTTCAGTCGAAAAAGACATGGCTTACCAACTTGACATTAGAGATCTTCTTAAAGACTTTGCAAAAATAAAGGTAAGGAAGGTACCGTTGGATTAAGAGATAGAACCCAAAACACCATTGAAGTTAGAAGAGAGAAATTTAAAAACTAAATAAAATCAGGAATGTGGAATTCCTATAGCCCGACGCCCAGGACATATTGTTTGGGGTCATGGGCAACAAGTTTTCATGTGTGTTTTGTCCTTCGGACAAGTAAGCCCAACCCTCTGCTGCACAAAGCCTTTGGTGCCAGTTTGCAGTACCACATTATGGATCAGGAAAGGCCACTGCCTGAAGTTAAGGTAATATTTTTGTCCATATGTTAATACTGTTCAAACTTGTATTTATGGTTCATTAATTGACAGCCTTTATTTTTAGGGGGAGCGCTCTAAGTAAATGTTGTAAGCTCTAACTGCACTACTGACAGTGGTTCCAGTATAAAAATGTGTACACACGTTTTCAAAGTTTAGCAATATTAGGCTATGTATAATGCTCCCAGAATGCTCTCTGATTTGATGCAAATATTTGCAGAGGCTTGAAAGCAAGATTGATGATTCTTTGCTTTCAAAATAAAATGTTCATTAAAAAAATGAAAGCAAGAAAAAAGAAATCGCTAAACTACTGTGAAATTTCAGGTACCATTTCTTTGCCTCATCATTTAATAACATGTGTTGATGCATGCTAGTATTTCCCAAAAATATTCATAATGGAAAATCAGTGTAACCAGTTTCAATAAGATTATGGGAAACTAAAATAAACAAGCATTGGCAAGGACAGTAGGGTCTGAAATTGGTGGTCAGCATTTTAGTTTTGTCAATGTGTGAATTGTTTTGGCATGGTTTTGGAAAACCTTATTGGTGTGGGAGCTGCTGGGTCCTCACCATTGTAACAAACATTGGCAAAAGCAAAAATTGTTTTGGTCTCAAAAAGCACACACTGACACAGTAGTTACTAGCACTGAACAAAACTACTTTGTGTGCCAATATGCTCCTCGTGAAGCCAGCCGATACAGAGAGAAAGACAGAATTTTAATAAACGCAAAAGGTCATGGTCAACGCAAGACCAAATTAGGGGCACAATTATTAAAGTCTCAAAAGTGCACCCATGGTATATGTCCTTGCATTAAGTGTAGCTATACAGCTTTTGTGAATTGTCAAGAATTTGCAGAAGTAGGACAATAAATAGTATGCCTAGAAAATATTTGTGAACTCCATTTTAGCATGAGCAAATCTGCATGCGTAGGTTTGCTCATGCGAAAATCTGAGTGTTTGCAAGTTTACTTTCCCTCCGACCAAATTTTTTCCCAACTCTGGAAGAAGGTTTACGTCTGCCATTGTCAGGAGTAAATTTCTAACATTTCTCAGTAAGGGAAAAGATTAGAGAAGAGTTGTTGAAAACCCTTAAAACATGCAAGTTAGTTGGTTTGCACAGACTCAAAAGGGCATTCTAACCCTGAAACTATTGCTTCCAACTACCTTCAGCCCCAGTATGTAGAGCTGCAGAAACATGGCAACGTAAGGGGATTGCAAGTATTCAAACACCACTATGGTATGAGCCCTGGCATAATCAGAAAGGCTATATCAGAACTCTTATATAATGAGATTGCAGCCATAATTTGTTGCCACACTACATGGCACCAAAGGGACAAGTGGATTTTGTTACAGGACAAGTACATTTATAAAGCAACCTGTCCCATGGACAAGTAGATATTTTATTAAATTCCACACCCCTGCAAATATCATGAAAAGTGCTTATTTCGTTATTTAATGTTTGATGTGTTTTATTGTTTAATGTTGAATACAAGTTCTTTTATATCTAATGCATTATTTCTTCTAGCCTGGATGACGGGGGGAGAGAGTGATGGTAGTAAAAGGGAGGGGGCGGCATTTTTCAATTCTCACCTAGGGCGGCAAAACACCTAGAAACGGCCCTGGTGGTTACATTCCACAAAGGCACTTGCTTAGCATATCTCTGTAAACCGCTTTGCATGACGCTTGAAGTTTCCACTCTGGGTGGGGGGTTACTGCCCTCGATTGACCAGATCTACCTTACAGTATGGTCAGCTCTGGAATTAGGGCACCAAGCGAGAGAAATTACCAGCCAGCATTTGATTTCTATACTACATGCAATTCAGCACCTTGCAACGCATGACTCTGCTTCAACATGTAATTACAACATAAGAATGTATTATGTTTATAATTAATGTGCTCCGATTTTAGAATGTAAAGTCTGGAGGGGTCCAGGAATGTGATGTAACATTGTTTATGTACCCAGTGTGTACCGCTTCAAAATGGATGCCAATTTGGTGTAGATTCAATAACCTACATGCATTCCAGCACATGGCGGTGCATGATACTTTTTCAACATATAATTACAAGATAAGAATGTACTATGTTTATAATTTATGTGCTCACTTTACGAGTATAAAGTTTAGAGAGGTCCAGGAATGTGATGTAACATTTGTTTAAGTACCCGGGGTTTACCATTACAAAATGGATGCCATTTTGGCATAGATACATTAACCCTCTTTTGTCCTTTGTTACTTTCTATACTCTGTATGTATTGCAGGCATTACCCACAATACAGTGTGTGAACAAGCGTTACTGATTAAACCATCACCTGATGCAGTTCACACTCCAAGTGATCGCTTTATTGAACTTTTATTCGGAGATTATGCCCGGCGTGCCCCGCCGGCTATAGCGATCCTCTGCCGGGGCGAGGGGAGACGGAAGAAGCAACGATATATATATATATATATATATATATATATATATATATATATATATATATAGATAGATAGATAGATAGATAGATAGATAGATAGATAGATAGATAGATAGATAGATAGATAGATAGATAGATAGATAGATAGATAGATAGATAGATAGATAGATAGATAGATATATTAAAACACACACACATACTGGCTCTTTGTCCATTCTCTTGTTTTTCTTTACATACAAGTACAAGGGCTCCTGACAGTCAATGTCCTAGTAACTTAAACTCACAACTTGCAATATATTTACTACCTTTTTTGCATTTTATTGTCAAATTATTTTTCTTTGAGATGTTACAACATGATTACGTAAAAAGTGGTTTCTTGACTCTGTACTGATTCAAGGTCCTCCTGGACTCTAGAGGCAATAACAAGCAAATGGCTTTTATCATCCTCTGCCCAGCTCCTCACACTCACACCTCATTCTCAAAACCACCTCCATCCCCAAAGCCTGCCTTCTTTTTGCACTTTTATTGCCTCAGTAAAAATTTGGATGGACTGATCTTGAAGACACAGTGCAGAGAAGTGAAGGTTCTCAGAGAGGGAGGTTAGGCTAGTGTTGAAAATCGCCAGCATTATGTCGATTCCCAAGCTTTTTTGTCAGCATTCCAAATTATCTTCAAGATCAGCCCATCTGAAAATCATCCCTCCTCCTGCCCCAAGTGGTAATCAAAATTTTAAAAAGCTTGATTATTCACATATGTACCACACGTAAAAGCCCACGATCCCACTGGGGGACAGTATGAGCTCTACGCAAAGGTCTGCCTGTAGTCTATAACTTACTTGTGTCTTAGTAAAGACCTACAAATTTGTAGAATCACAACAACATCTTTGGCCAAATTGTGTGATCCTAGGCAATTTACTTCCCTGGGCCTCCTTTTCCTTGGTAATCACTCTTGAAAACACCTGGAAATAGTTCAACTCAGTACGTGCACACAAACTTAATCTTGTATGTGGTTTAATAGACTATTGCGTTGTTTCACCTGTAATAACAATATTAATCATTTGTAGGAAGCATAACTATCTTCCTTCTATGGCATCGTCATCAGGGGGTGAAGGCAGTTCAAGAATTCCTCTAACTTTATTTAGAAAATATAATTTTCCAACAAATGACACTCAAAGAAGTAACATTGTCTAATTTACTGAAGTAAAACACTGCCAAAAGGTAAAAGAATACAAATTTAGAATTTTGGAGATTCTTTATCATATTTCTACAGGATGTTTGATACACAATTTACATGCCAAATAGGTGAAAGGCTTAGACCAGTTATGATTTGTAGCGCCTACCAAGACTCTTGATATACAGAGAAAGGATTTCAGAATGATGCAGGTAGAAAAATGGTGTAAGTGTCTAACAAAGAAGAGACTGAAGAGGAAAGTCATGTGAAGGTGAGAACAAGAGTGATTGTGACATTCATAAGACCACTCCCCCTTTCACAGTCCTTTGTAATGTTTAATTCACAGTCTCATATTTTCAGAATTAAAACATTTTCAGTCCTAATTAATCATTAATTTGATGCTGCAAACAACCTCTGGCAGAGCCAATCGTTCTGACTTATTTTAGACATCGACCGTTATTGTGCCTTTTGTGTCAATACAATAACAGCAAACTCAGCAAGCTATACCCAAATACTGGTCAGGAGTGAAGCATAGGATTGCAGTTTAAATTTTAAGCAATGCCCTTAATTACATATGCCACACCTCTTAGAAAAGATTCCTAGTTATGTTTTTTCAGCCACACCACTTTTAGCGATGCATCACCTTTGTTATCCCAGTTAAAGCACTGGTTATTTCTGTGTGAATCTTTGTTTAGTTTTGATGCCTGTGCTGCACTGTTTGTGCAGGGATCTCCTATTCCCCTTCTGTCTGCGCTGTGCCTGATCAGTTGATGTGAGTGAAGCTGTTGTCTGGGCTGCGTTACTTCCCAACTGATGTGATTGAAGCTTTGCTGTGTTGATGCCTGTGTTGTGCTGGGCTAATGTATTTGTGTGATGGTCGCCAGCCTACTGCCCTTCCTGGTCTGTTGATGTGAATGAAGATTACTCTATTGTGGCCAGGGCTTTGCTGAGTCTAGTGGGTAAGCTGTTGTGGGGAGAAGTGAGGGAGGGCGAGAAACAGAGGAGAGAGAAGGAATGAGAGGGGGAGCTTACTTACATGTGCCTATCTTCAGGGCATAAGTCGAGGGTACACACAGGTAGATAGCGTCTTTCCGGTATTTTTACTGGGTGGATGCCGTTTCCCCTGTCAAGAAGTTGGGCCCCACAAAAATTATGATGAACTCGTACTGGTGTAATTTTCAGACACTGGGACACATTCAGCAGCACCTGCACATTGAATCTACTTTCATCCTGAGCAGCAACTTGCAGGCTAAGGGGCTTTATTATTTTAAATATCAGCTGGCCCGCAAACAAAAGCAGAAGTTGAGGGGCAATCAGGCCTCCTTTTGATTGAGTATCCTATCTGGAACTTCCCACTTAGCTGCAAATGCAATGGAGGGGAAACAGATGCTCACAGCTTGATGTTACTTCACAGGTACTTAGGAGAGGCATGCTTTTGACTTTGTACAGTTCCTGTATATAGGAGATATGTAGAAACTGCAGGAATGATGGATGTGTTGGTGTCTCCCAGGATTTACACAAATAATTTAAATATCACTATTTTGTTTTATTTCTTTTATAGTGCTACTCATCCCAATACAAATGTGGTGGATCACTTTACATGGCACGTACACATTATACATTGACAATAAATCGTATGTGTGTAAATCCATGTACAGAATGTGTTACATAAAACAGTGAGGGTTACAAGGTGTAGGAGCCACATGTCCTTCATAGCTCACTGGGCATATTAGAGGGATTGCAATTTTTAAACTGCAAGTAACAAAAAGATCTCGGTGTTAAAAGCAGCAACCCACTCACCATATACATTAAATTAAAGTCTATCATCTTTGTGTTACATGATGTGTTTCGCGGAGACATATCAACCCTCTATGCTACTTTGATGCAAAAATGGGACTAGACAAAACACAGCTCTCTCCAGCAAGTATGTTAACCTACAGAGTTATTTTACCACTATTAATATTCCCTGAGATTTACTGGGCACACAAAGATGAATGCAGCAGGTGCCTTAACCCCATTAGATATTTTAAATGCAGCACTCACTACCAATTAAGCAGAACAAATTTACTGCCAAGTGTCTCCTTGTTGCCAATTTCTATGTGGCAGAGTTCTAAAACTTAAATGTATAAATCGAGGCCCAGATTTTGTGTCGGGATTGTGATACTTTTTGGGCTAAACTAGGTCTCAAAAAAATCTCATTTGTTTAATATTATAACATGCTCACAATTTACTCATGATAGACCTTCTAAACATACATCTGAGGTATTAAGATCTGATGTCACTTCTTGTGATGTCAATTCTTGTGAGTTAATGAGTTGTGATGCCACTTCCTGTGAAGCCATGTGCGAAATCACGCTCTGTGATGTCACATGCTGTTGATGTCATGCACCATGATGCCACTTGCATAGTGCCTAATTTGGCTAGCCCCCCCACCCCCACTTCCGTTTTTTAGGACTTATGCCCTCCCTGTAATGTGTTGTTCTCTTCTACTGAAATATGAAACCTATTCATGAACAATTCTTCTCTGTTCAAGCAGCCAAACTATGCAACTCTTTACCCCCAACACAAGATCCACCAACAACTACCCTATCTTCAGAAAACTACTCAAGAATTGGCTCTTCCCCACATAAGCACCATACGCAAACAGAAATTTACAGCATATCCCTCTATATATAAGCATTTATTTTCACTATAGATATGTACCTATCTTTGTGTATTGCTTTGTATAACCATATAGTATAATTATGTTGGTAAAAAAAAAGATCTTTGGTCTTCATGTACTTGCTTCTATTGTGCATCTATGTACCTCCATGTACTTGGATCTGTGTGTCTGTTACTTTACCCCTGAAAAAGCATATCCAATGCATTACCCTATTTCTCATCCTGTACCTCTATCAATATCTTTAAGCTACATATTAGCTCCGTTATGCATCTATTTACTTTCAATGTACTTATGGATCTATATATTTATCACTTTCTTCTAATTTAGACTTTCCAATGCACTACCCTATTTCTCAGCCTATACTTCTCTCAATATATCTTCTAGCCTAGCTTTCTGACTCATCTCAAACTTCTTTCTACTACTACTACCGGGGACCGCTGGATGAACCGGAAGCCTGTAGTGTAGTTCCTATATCCCTGATAGGCTCTGCGCATTGGAATAACATACATACATACACTATAGATTTGACATAGAACTAAGGTCAGTATGTCTCTATCGAGTATATTAAACTTAATTACTTGTGTGTGCCAGCTAACTCAGAGGTCACTAGAAACTTCTCGAATATACAAGAAGGGATTAGTCTCTGACAGCCGCATAAACATGACAACTTTGTTTCCCTTTAGAATCGGAACAGTCTCAGAATCGTCGAAACACTAGATAACACTTTCACTCAGTCAATCGTGCATGATTCGTTTCTACAGAGTTGCACAGAAATAGAGAGACGGGCGTTTCAATAAAATGGTTTATTGAACAGTCTTATTTCGCATGCAAGAGATATGAATTGCTAAAATCGTAAGACAGACTGCGAAGTACAATATGTACGAGGTTAGCAGTAAGATAAAATAATACTGCAATAGCATGATCTGTAGCTATGACCTATATTAATCAAAATACATACATAAATAACATAAGCTAAAATGTGATACTCATCTGATGCTTCTAAATTGTTCTACCCCAGTGTACCTAACCTAAGTGCAGTACGAGGTTTGAAGTAGGTGCCATTTCTAAAGTATAGCTAGCTATATTTTAGTTTAGCCAAGAGTTGCCAAAAGTTTCTCTAAGTTCTAGTCAGATCCATACCTTAGAATGAGAGAGGTTGGAATCTCTTTTCTGGACTCGATAGTCTAACCCCCTGCAAGGGAAGTCGGAGAGCAATGGAGCTGGATTCTCCGCGAGGAGGATGGCAGCGTCAGGTCAGTGCATCAGGCTGGAACTCGATCTCCTTCCAAACTTGCCGTGGCGAACCACATGGTCTGGGTTGGATCGAATCCTCTGGGAACCACAATTTGCCAGGGCAGGTGCTGGTATATTTATACCTTGAAGGTGTGTAGGAATGCCAGTATTGACGTAAAAGTCGGGCAGAGGAAAGTCATGAACGAACCCCTAAGGAATAGATGTTCATTCATACTTAATGAGTTCTTGGAGAAATCAATTTCAAGCTGAGGGAAATTCCTAAAGGATTCAGGGTCTGGTTTTCCAAGAATTCGTTGTGACGTGGATGGATGGATGTAGGTGGCCATGCCTGCATTTGGTTTGCACGGACAATGTCTAAATAAGGGCAATGTGAATTGTACCTATATCAGGCATAAATCTGGAAACCTATATACGGAATCTAAATCGGCACACAACACCCACTCCAGTTTCGTATGAACGACGTTACTAAATCCTAAATGTTCTAAACATTTCCTACTCCCTGCTGACGAGAGGCAACTACCTCGAAACACGTGTCCAGGGATGGCACACGCCACGCATACTTGCATTCACACTCGAGCATAGGTGTATCCGCCGACGCTGACCTTCAGGGACCATTTTCATTGGGGGAACACGCCTGGTAGGTGTAGCAGTGTGCGACCAATCTGGTTTAACTTTATATTCAGGCTCCCTTGAGCCGGTGGAGTCGACGGACTCATGGTTACGCACCTGCGCGCTACGAGAGGTACTAGACCTGATAACGATTTTAGCAGCTTACACAGCAACCCCACACATTTTCCTACTCCCTGCTGACGAGAGGCAACTACCTCGAAACACGTGTCCAGGGATGGCACACGCCACGCATACTTGCATTCACACTCGAGCATAGGTGTATCCGCCGACGCTGACCTTCAGGGACCATTTTCATTGGGGGAACACGACTGGTAGGTGTAGCAGTGTGCGACCAATCTGGTTTAACTTTATATCTTAAAACAGAGTATCGCATGGGTTTGCTAAAATAAGCTAAAAACATATCTAAAACATATGTTCTAAAAATACATTACAAAACCATTGCTATGCATAAAGTGTTGTACATATTAAAGGCAATGTTCTATTCTAAGCATAGGATCACATTGGAATGCTAAATGAATGAACCAAAATATATACATGTGATGAAATGGCTCGTAAATACAGAAGAAAAAAGGAGCCGAAACCATTTCATATCATGTTACACAAGTCAAATTGTTATTCTGTCCCTGGAAGTGTTATCAAATTATTATGTTCTCTATGAATAGTTCTACTATAAGCAGATTACTGTGCCAAAAATGAAAAATAAAATTGTGGGACGGGGATGAGAGAAAAAATATATATAATCATAGAAACATTTCCAAAGTCAGTAGCACATTTGAAAAAGAATGAAGGCCAAATTCAGAGTCTCTCCGGAACACTGTGTGCTTGAATCAAAAGTCAGTGTGTGGGGATGGAGAAAACATAACATTTTCTAATCCTGTAGAGAACAAGTAGTCTACCGTTGTGGGTAAGAGTTGGAATACCTTGTGTAGAAGATCAACAGCACATAGATGCAAACTATTGCCTTCAGCATGGGAAGCATCAGCGCCTGGTGTTTCCTCTCGTACCTCATCAGTAGCATATTGCGTCTTTGAGATCTCAATGAATGCCGCCATCAGGATTGGTAGCTGCTGGGGACGACACATAGCATGGGCCGTTATCGGGTCCAGCAGAGTATCGCAATCCGTAGGCATGACTGATGGGAGTGTCAGACACATGTCCAGCACACTTTCTTCACCGCATAGTAGGCAGCGTAGAACAGGTAAGATGCAATCTTGCCAGATTGGTCTGAATGACAGAAACCAAGTGGTGCTTAATTCTCGTAGACGAGGTAAACCCAGAATTTGGACGATGCGCTCACGACACTACATCTCCAACAGAGTTCTTTCCATGGTGAACTGGGTGTCGCTGGTGATTTGCCTTGCCATATCATAGCAGTAGGAGCAAAATAGTATCCCTGCAACGAGTGCTAAAAGGAGCGGCAGTCCGCCAAACACAGTGTGCACGAAGTTTGGAAAAATTCCGAGGACAGCTTGAAAAGGTGTTAACAGTCATGCACACACGGTCTTAAATACATGTACAATACCACTCGTATCAGACATGTTTAAGATACGACCTAACATTTCTGAGAAATGCACAGGGCAGTTTGTATACAAAAGGGTATGTATCTCCGCAGAAGTCCTTGCGACTTGGAGATCATAGGTTTCTTTGGCAGAAGTCAATGGCACAGTTTTTTGTAAAAGAATGGCTTTCATTCTGCTTAGAGTATCAACTCGTATAGAAGAGATATTCAGTGAAGGCCATAAAGGCAACTCCCTGACTATGTCTATTTGGGGAAACAAGACTTGCATACAGCAAATGACCCTGGATGTAACTGTTACTAGATATGGGATACCTGGCAACATGCCACAACAGCTGTGACCATTCAACTTAATGTAAATCCCATTTGAAAGTTGACCAAAGATTGGATTAATCACTGCTGCCGGTGAACCGTGCAGGTGGCAGGATAAGTTTGTAGTGGAACCGTCACAGGCCCCGTGTAAGTTAATACCCTGACAAAGGAGAGAACCGCTTAGTGCGTGTTCACAGTTTTCATCGCTAAGCAACACTCCACGTCCCCCACTCCAACATCTATGTGTATAAGGTAAATCCCAGGATATCTTGATGTATTCTTTACTCAACCTTTCATATTTGCCTGCTGGTATATTTTTTAGGCAATACTGAAAATGGAAAGTCGTAACAGGCAGAGTAATCTTACCATGTATGATCCACTTAGTAGCTGGTTTTTCTGCCACTGTGAATGGTAATTTCTCCAGTTTTTCAATGTTGGCACTGTATAATCTGCTCCTCTTTGTGCCAGTTTGATCTGTCTAGCAGTGAAATTGAATTCTGCAAACAGTGACGTAGTATTGATTAAACGCCAAGGCACATAGCCAAAACGCAGGTTTTGAAGCATCCAGTCTAATAGCATGATAGAACGTAGCTGTGACTGACCATGTTGCAACATGACCAAGTCTTGTTCCATGATGTCTATGACAGAGGATACAATCCTGTCCAAAGAATATATGCTGGACGACAGAGTAGTTAACCCATTGTCTACTACAGAGAGAGATTTCTCTAAATTAATACGATCAATTTCTCATATTTGTTCTGCAGTCTCTGCTTGGGTGACCTTCCATGCTTCATTATAAGCAGCGTAGATATCGGCATATATGATGCGGTTTTCTTGGTCCTAGCAAGAATTCCCTAAGGTCTGCGCCTTCTTGAAGTAAAGTTAAGTGTTGTTTTACATCCTCTAGTGTAGCTTTCTGTAGCCTATCAAGGAAAAGTTTCCCTACACTATAAGTTGTTACTACCCCTGATGTTGTCTTTGGACATAACGTGGGTCTGCCTATGAAAGGTAAAACCTGTGTTTTGTTCAGGAATCTATCTTGACAGTTGTTTGTGTCTAAGGGCCAAAGCAACCATTCTTCCCATTCAGGATCTGATACGTTATTTTTCAAAATAGTATGTACGTCGACCTCCTCCTGTGTAGTGCTTTCACTTGTAGGTGCAGGAATAGATGGAGTGTTCATGTCTTTTATCTCGGCTATTCCAAGGCATGATGTTTGTTGGACAGTTTCTTTCAAAAAACATAATTTTCTCAGGGATGATACAGGCTCTAAACAAAGCTTCTATTCCCTGTACTTGCCAATCTTTAGTACCCCAGACAGTTTTTGTCTCAATCTTGTCTCTCCAGAAGTCGTAACCCTGTCTAGACAGTTGGGCAATAAAGGCTGCAGAATAAATCTGTTTGGTATTCGTTAACATAGTTTTCATTCCTGTCTTATTGACATTCTTAAAGTAAAATGTCTCTGCATTCGCGATATTAAACCCTGAAAAATATGGAAATTTCATTGCAAATGTTTTTGACCTACCCTTTGGTGGCGTAGTACAATGTTCCCATTGGTTATACATAAATACATTTCTAGGTGTTGCAGATTTATGCAAGAATTGATGACCATAGTGGTTATAACAATACAGTTGTTTATAGTCTCATGAACCTTGTAAATATTCAGTATTAGTGAATGCAGTTGACATCTCTAGATCAGACATCATATTATAAACAGTCTCTAAGTCCCAATCATCAGAAAAGGTACTGGAGGTAATAAAATCACTTAATGAAATTTTAAATAAATGTGGAATCTTCAAAAGCTCCGACCGGCCAAAAATGTCATATTCGGTTTTGTCCCAAACTATACCATCAGGTATAGGAATCGCTGTGATGTTCACTGCTGACAAGTCTCTGGCTTCACGATGGGATGATTTATGTGGCTGGAGACGTAAGTTCACTCTTTTACTTGCTGTGTCCATTTGAATATATCTTCCATTAATCAGCATACCCAGAGTTATTACCAGAGCTAACTAAAGTAGAAAGAAGAATATTCCCGAAACAATCCATAGTTTAATCCATGGTGAAACCAGATAAGTCTTTTTCAGAAGATGAAAAAAGTCTGTTGCTTGTTCTTTGAAAGTTCTTTGTACTGGCGTCGTTTCAGGCTCGCTGGGATCCTCAGAAAACATATCAAAGTTCATGAAATAGCCAGAAGCAGTTTTGTCAATGGTTGGAATTGCATCCGTATTTGATGAAATTGCTGGAACCAGTTGATCACTTGTTACTTCATTGTAAACAGGTGTATCTGGACGAACTGTTATTTGGGTCTCAAGAGGTACAAGGTCCATAGCATTGTTGCTTAATCCTCTTTCTTACTGTTGAATCTTCAAAGGTGATGAGTCTCTCAGTTTGAACCTCTTGGATTGTAGCTAAAGGAGTGCGTCTGCTACATTGATGGAGTCCACTTGGCCTACTGTTCAGTATCGGGCACATAGTGTGGTTTGATCTGGTCGATGGACACAAATCTTTTCTCCTTCTTACCAGCAAGGGGCGGCAGTAGTACTGTTCTTGATCCGTGGATTGCTAGGACAGGTACTGGTTGTCTGTATGAAGGCCCAAATTCCTTCTAAGCTGCGATCTTTTCTCTGACTAGATCCCAAGCTTCTGGATCCAGACAGGCCTTGCTGGGACAGCAAGATTTTTTTCAGTGGTGGTTGGCTTCAGGACCACGTTGCTTTGTTGCGTTCTTAGTTTATTTAAGTTCTGTAAAACAGCCAAATGATCTTTGATATCAAATTGTTTGTTTTCCACCACTGTGCCTTTCATATCTAAGTCCGGAACCAACATTCTAGTCCCAAACAGGACCTCATATGGAGTGACTCCCCCTAGAGAACTTCTTGGCAAGTTATTTATTGCGCGCTGGAACCCAAATAAATGTTTGACCCACCCATCACCCGAACCTCATACCCTAGCTGTTATAGACTGCTTTATGTCCCGTTTTTTTCTTTCCACAACAGAATTTCCCTCAGGATGGAATGGAGAAGAATACCGCAATGCTATGCCCAGACTGGCCATGGCTTCTTTGTAAGCCCTAGAGATAAACGCAGGACCCTAGTCAGAATGTAGTGTGCCTATTGCGTATGTGACGATAAATGACTCGCAAATCTTTTATAACAGTTCGAGCGTGCGCTGAGGCCACATCCATAGGAACCTAGAATTAGTGTTTGTGGGACTGCATTCGTCCAAGAGGACGCCTGCACGTAGATAGTCTAATGCTGTCTAATAATGGTGTCTGAACTGGGCTGGCTATGTTGTAGTCAAGTATCTGGTGGCGTTCTGTACTGCGATCTCTATTGCAGTCTATGCAGTTATTAATGAAGATGTGAATGAAAGTATTCATTCCTGGCCACCAGTACATCTCTTTTAGTTCTAAAATTGTCTTTGAGATCCCCTTATGTATCAGACCCTCTCCAAGATGTGCTTCGTAAATCAAAGCTGCTCTACGTTCCCTGTTTGGAATTACTCTATCCCCCTCTCCAGGGATTCGAGCAAACGGAACGCCATTCGCATCAATTATATACGAGTATTTGAGTGGGAACGTTTTAGGTAATGCCTCACCGCTGCCTTTGCTTGATGCATTGACAGCCAGCATTATTTTGCCGTCTATTTTTGTTTTTGAACGAGTGATTGCAACTACAGAAGACGTTTGCACAGCCCCTTTTGCGGCTTCATCAGCCAATGAATTCCCTTCAACGTGAACGCCATCACGTTGGTGACTCAGCGTGTGTATCACATGAGTGTTCTGTAGTCCGTTTTGCAACTGAGCTACTTGTTCCCAAAGCAATTTGTGCTTGATTGTGCCACCTTTTGCGTCTTTGAAACCATATTGAATCCAATTCTGTAAATATTCATTGTAAAATTGAACACAGTAAAAAGAATCGCACACAATCAGTGTGGGGAATTTGCGATCTGTATTTTGAAGTGCCATCTTAAATACTTGTAGTTCAGCTCGCTGAGCTGTACAATCTCCTAGAGATTGTGTATTTGTGGCTATTGGTCTGAATTTGCCATCTCGCATGCGACCTTTAACGATAGCACACGCTGCACTGTAAGCTTGTTTACTACCCGTAGGGGGCTGTGAAGATCCGTCAGTATAAATTCATACTGGTCAAGAGGGAGAATTTCAGTAGGCAGAGGACATTCGTGTTCATATTGCAGGAATGCTTGTGTTTTTAAATATGGATCAAAAACATATTCAACATCAGTTGCAGCAAGAGAATTAACCCATTGTATCCATCTCGGGTTTGAAAAGCTTTCGCATTTGGAATGCTAGCCTTTGTAACTGCCTCTAGGGCTGGTACTGGAGTCACAACCATAATGTGTTTCCCCTGTGCTAGGGCTCTTTCTTTTGCTACAGCGGTTTGAACTGCTGTCAGACTTTTTTCTGTAGAAGTGAATTTCATTTCTGCTTGTGTATACAAGTGGAATTTGTATGCAATTGGTACTTTTACACCTTCGTTAAAAGTTAAGTAGGTGAATCCGCTTTGACCCGGAATTATTCGGATCACTTAGTTGCGTACGTTTACGCGTCTTTGCAAGTATTTCGTTGCTAACATGTTTGTTTGAAGTGAATGCAAAATTTCTGTGTGTTTTTGTGTCCAATGTGTGATTTTAAAATCAGGTTTGATTAATTTGTAGAGAGGTTTAACCCTTTCTGCGTAATTTAAAATGCAAGTTCTTCCAAAATTCAGGAAACCTAGAATCGACTGTAACTTTTTCAACGTTTTTGGCGGTTGGAGCAGCGCACACTATTCTAAAAAGTTGGCTGCCAGGCTTTTGCCTTCACTTGATAGTTCATATCCTAGGAAAAGGACGTTGAGGTGGGCAATTCTTGACTTTTTAAAGTTGAATTTGTAACCCTCTGAGGCGAAGCCCAATATTATGGTGCTCACCCTGTTCAAGCGCCTATCCAGGTCATCGTCTGTCAGATAGATATCATCGACATATGACAATGCCTCGTCTTCATAAGTTTGTAGAAACTCTGTTACCCTTGCTGAGAATAACCTCTGGCTGTTTTTGAATCCCTGGGGCAGTCGACAAAATTGACGCTGTGTCCCCATTATTGAGAAAGCGGTCAAATATCTGCTTTCTGGTGCAATATTTTGACAAAAGAAACCATATGAAATATCTAATGTGGTTCTATATTTTTTACGCACAATGCTATTCATTAATGCTGTACTATATGTATTTTCCACTGCAAATGTTTTGCAACAAGAATTTGAGTGTCTGTAATCCAAAACTAGACGATATGTATTGTCTGGTTTGGAGACAGGAAACAAAGGATTGTTAATTGATGAGGTGCATGTTTCAATCACCCCGTGATATTCAAGTTGATCTAAAATCTCCATGACCTGTTTTTTAGCTTCTTGCTTAACTGGGTACTGCCTTTGTACAGTTGGTTGATTTTTTAACTGGATTTTATGGTGAGGTGAGTCCTCATCCCATCCTACATGATTTTTATACAGTGCTGGGACTTGGGCTACTGCCCATTTCCTGGCTAATGTATATTTTAAATGAACTGGAACATGGTTGGAGAAGGCAGGCATAATGATGGCCTCGCCATGTGGGCACTCTCTGACAAACTCTGGTGGCCAGTCGGGTTCTGCTAGAAGTATATCATAACCCTTTGAAAGATGCTCCCAAAAGAGTCCTTTCACTTTTCTCGGTATGTCTCCCTCCATCCGGAGTGGTATTTCATATAACCTATGTGGAGAACTAACCCTGGTGTCTACAGTCTCAACTTGTATGTCTTCATTCAAGTCCACTGTCTCCAGAAGTCCCTTCAGGTTCTGGCAAGCTGTTGTAACTTCTGCTGCACTGTCCAGCATGGTCTGGGCCCATTCTCCATTCCTGATTTGGGTTCTCAGTATTCTCGGCATGTCTGATCTTCAAACCTGCTACCTTTTTCTTGGAGAATGGAGGTTTTGCTTTATTTTTCTGAACGTGTTGATCGTCTTTGGACTTCACGCGTTCTTCCTTGTTTTCTGACCGTCCTCTTCTTTCGGATGTCTGTGACGGTATCTGAAAGGTACGAGAGGGACGTGTATCATTATTTTGATATCTGTCAGGTTTTCTCAAATTATCCCTATTCCTGAGATTGTACCTCCTTTCAGAGGGCTCCTTCTGTGGAGGAGACCTGCCTCGGGAATGAGAACGCTTCTCTTTGGAATTCTGTTTGCTATTTTCCCACTTCTTTTTAGAAGAGGTAGGAGTGTTTTTAGGAAAGACCTTATCAGTACTTTCAGACAGTTGTGGCTTAACTGGTTTCCCTCCCAAACTGTCTCTGCCTAATTCTTCATAGGATTTTTCAATTATTCTGGCTAGTTCTTGTGATTGTTCTGTTACACGAAATTCCCTTAATTTCTGGCGGATTGCCACTGATGCTGCTTCTCCTTTAATATTAGATAATATTATTGTTGAGACCTGGTCGAAATTTTTAAGTAACTTCATACCTAAATTCAGAAGAGGCTCTGCCCCGTATTCGTTTTGAATCTGTTTCAGGACATCAGGTATTACCGCCATAGACAGAACACCATGTGTTTTTGTGAAGATTGCCGCAAAGACTGTGCCCCAAGAGTTGCAGTCTTCCAGATGTGGTGTGATCCCCATTGGTAAACAGATTGTTCGAATTCTGTGTTTCTCTTAAGGGCTAGTATTAGGAAATATTTGAGTAATTTTTTGAGCTATCCAGAATGGAATTTGTTCACGTTTAATGGGCATTTTACCCATGACTGGGTGTAAAGTCTGTGGAGGGATTTTTTGTGTATTCCCCTGATGAGGGGCTGGATTTTGAATTGTTAACGGTGGTTGGACTGTGAAAGTCCGCATGACATATTGAACCAATTGTCTATATATTTTGATTAGCTCCTTTAGTTGAGCAAGTAAATCTACGTCGGATATATTTTCAATGTCAGGATGAGGTGTATAGCCGGCTATAATCGGCAATGTTGCTCCTGGTCTACCTAGTGGACCGAGCCTGGTAATGTGATTGTAATGTTTTATGGCGCCTTTAATCCAGAGCTCATGCTCCTGGTATGTGAGTGGAATCTCAATATCCTCGAAAGGAATATATTCCTCAGGTGGTTCATCTTCTTTGTAGAAGTGAAACAAGTGTGTTACTGGATTTGATTCTGGGAATACTATCCATGAATAGAATACCTCTGTCTGGTGAGATTCATGTGCCTCTATCACGAAAACTGCTCTACCACCTCTTGGTGTCAGACCATGTTTTATAAGTTTTAGAGTGATGGCTCTCCTTACATTTGGTGGGATGTGTATAACACCCGCTTCGTTTTCATTAAAACCTGTAACATCAGCCGCAGCTGTACCGTTTTCAATGACAACATCACCGTGGTCGGACATTGTTTAATAAAAAATGCAGAGCAAGTTTCAAGGTAACAAAGATAAGGTGCACAATATTTTTGAAACACTGTATCCTTCAACGTTGAACAAACCAAACAGCTAATACATAAGACTTTCGTCCTACTCAGCTATGGCGGATATAATCCCTACCCACTCCAGACGTCTTATGGACTTTTATGAGTAGAGGGTCTCTGAGAAAAGCACGACTGAGTTACTTCAGTATCTAGCGTTAAATTAGTGCCTTACCAAACCATTGGGCGCCATGTAGTGTAGTTCCTATATACCTGATAGGCTCTGCGCATTGGACTAACATACATTATAGATTTGGTCGGTATGTCTCTATCGAGTATATTAAACTTAATTACTAAGAGGTCACTAGAAACTTCTCGAATATACAAGAAGGGATTAGTCTCTGACAACCGCATAAACATGACAACTTTGTTTCCCTTTAGAATCGGAACAGTCTCAGAATTGTGGAAACAATAGATAACAGTTTCACTAAGTCAATCGTGCATGCTTCGTTTCTACAGAGTTGCACAGAAATAGAGAGACGAGCGTTTCAATAAAAGGGTTTATTGAACAGTCTTATTTCTCATGCAAGAGATATGAATTGCTACAATCGTAAGACAGACTGCGAAGTACAATATGTACAAGGTTAGCAGTAAGATAAAATAATACTGCAATAGCATAGTTTGTAGCTATGACATATATTAATCAAAATACATACATAAATAACATAAGCTAAAATGTGATACTCATCTGATGCTTCTAAATTGTTCTACCCCAGTGTACCTAACCTAAGTGCAGTACGAGGTTTGAAGTAGGTGCCAATTCTAAAGTATAGCTAGCTATATTTTAGTTTAGCCAAGAGTTGCCAAAAGTTTCTCTAAGTTCTAGTCAGATCCATACCTTAGAATGAGAGAGGTTGGAATCTCTTTTCTGGACTCGATAGTCTAACCCCCTGCAAGGGAAGTCAGAGAGCAATGGAGCTGGATTCTCCGCGAGGAGGATGGCAGCATCAGGTCAGTGCATCAGGCTGGAACTCGATCTCCTTCCGAACTTGCCGTGGCGAACCACATGGTCTGGGTTGGATCGAATCCTCTGGGAACCACAATTTGCCAGGGCAAGTGCTGGTATATTTATACCTTGAAGGTGTGTAGGAATGCCAGTATTGACGTAAAAGTCGGGCAGAGGAAAGTCATGAACGAACCCCTAAGGAATAGATGTTTATTCATACTTAATGAGTTCTTGGAGAAATCAATTTCAAGCTGAGGGAAATTCCTAAAGGCTTAAGGGTCTGGTTTTCCAAGAATTCGTTGTGACGTGGATGGATGGATGTAGGTGGCCATGCCTGCATTTGGTTTGTACGGACAATGTCTAAATAAGGGCAATGTGAATTGTACCTATATCAGGGCATAAATCTGGAAACCTATATACGGAATCTAAATCGGCACACAACACCCACTCCAGTTTCGTATGAACGACGTTACTAAATCCTAAATGTTCTAAACATATCTTAAAACAGAGTATCGCATGGGTTTGCTAAAATAAGCTAAAAAATATCTAAAACATATGTTCTAAAAATACATTACAAAACCATTGCTATGCATAAAGTGTTGTACATATTAAAGGCAATGTTCTATTCTAAGCAAAGGATCACATTGGAATGCTAAATGAATGAACCAAAATATATACATGTGATGAAATGGCTCGTAAATACAGAAGAAAAAAGAAGCCGAAACCATTTCATATCATGTTACACAAGTCAAATTGTTATTCTGTCCCTGGAAGTGTTATCAAATAATTATGTTCTCTATGAATAGTTCTACTATAAGCAGATTACTGTGCCAAAAATGAAAAATAAAATTGTGGGACGGGGATGAGAGAAAAAATATATATAATCATAGAAACATTTCCAAAGTCAGTAGCACATTTGAAAAAGAATGAAGGCCAAATTCAGAGTCTCTCCGGAACACTGTGTGCTTGAATCAAAAGTCAGTGTGTGGGGATGGAGAAAACATAACATTTTCTAATCCTGTAGAGAACAAGTAGTCTACCGTTGTGGGTAAGAGTTGGAATACCTTGTGTAGAAGATCAACAGCACATAGATGCAAACTATTGCCTTCAGCATGGGAAGCATCAGCGCCTGGTGTTTCCTCTCGTACCTCATCAGTAGCATATTGCGTCTTTGAGATCTCAATGAATGCCGCCATCAGGATTGGTAGCTGCTGGGGACGACACATAGCATGGGCCGTTATCGGGTCCAGCAGAGTATCGCAATCCGTAGGCATGACTGATGGGAGTGTCAGACACATGTCCAGCACACTTTCTTCACCGCATAGTAGGCAGCGTAGAACAGGTAAGATGCAATCTTGCCAGATTGGTCTGAATGACAGAAACCAAGTGGTGCTTAATTCTCGTAGACGAGGTAAACCCAGAATTTGGACGATGCGCTCACGACACTACATCTCCAACAGAGTTCTTTCCATGGTGAACTGGGTGTCGCTGGTGATTTGCCTTGCCATATCATAGCAGTAGGAGCAAAATAGTATCCCTGCAACAAGTGCTAAAAGGAGCGGCAGTCCGCCAAACACAGTGTGCACGAAGTTTGGAAAAATTCCGAGGACAGCTTGAAAAGGTGTTAACAGTCATGCACACACGGTCTTAAATACATGTACAATACCACTCGTATCAAAGATACGACCTAACATTTCTGAGAAATGCACAGGGCAGTTTGTATACAAAAGGGTATGTATCTCCGCAGAAGTCCTTGCGACTTGGAGATCATAGGTTTCTTTGGCAGAAGTCAATGGCACAGTTTTTTGTAAAAGAATGGCTTTCATTCTGCTTAGAGTATCAACTCGTATAGAAGAGATATTCAGTGAAGGCCATAAAGGCGACTCCCTGACTATGTCTATTTGGGGAAACAAGACTTGCATACAGCAAATGACCCTGGATGTAACTGTTACTAGATATGGGATACCTGGCAACATGCCACAACAGTTGTGACCATTCAACATAATGTAAATCCCATTTGAAAGTTGACCAAAGATTGGATTAATCACTGCTGCCGGTGAACCGTGCAGGTGGCAGGATAAGTTTGTAGTGGAACCGTCACAGGCCCCGTGTAAGTTAATACCCTGACAAAGGAGAGAACCGCTTAGTGCGTGTTCACAGTTTTCATCGCTAAGCAACACTCCACGTCCCCCACTCCAACATCTATGTGTGTAAGGTAAATCCCAGGATATCTTGATGTATTCTTTACTCAACCTTTCATATTTGCCTGCTGGTATATTTTTTAGGCAATACTGAAAATGGAAAGTCGTAACAGGCAGAGTAATCTTACCATGTATGATCCACTTAGTAGCTGGTTTTTCTGCCACTGTGAATGGTAATTTCTCCAGTTTTTCAATGTTGGCACTGTATAATCTGCTCCTCTTTGTGCCAGTTTGATCTGTCTAGCAGTGAGATTGAATTCTGCAAACAGTGACGTAGTATTGATTAAACGCCAAGGCACATAGCCAGAACGCAGGTTTTGAAGCATCCAGTCTAATAGCATGATAGAACGTAGCTGTGACTGACCATGTTGCAACATGACCAAGTCTTGTTCCATGATGTCTATGACAGAGGATACAATGCTGTCCAAAGAATATATGCTGGACGACAGAGTCGTTAACCCATTGTCTACTACAGAGAGAGATTTCTCTAAATTAATACGATCAATTTCTCATATTTGTTCTGCAGTCTCTGCTTGGGTGACCTTCCATGCTTCATTATAAGCAGCGTAGATATCGGCATATATGAAACGTTTTTGATGCGGTTTTCTTGGTCCTAGCAAGAATTCCCTAAGGTCTGCGCCTTCTTGAAGTAAAGTTAAGTGTTGTTTTACATCCTCTAGTGTAGCTTTCTGTAGCCTATCAAGGCAAAGTTTCCCTACACTGTAAGTTGTTACTACCCCTGATGTTGTCTTTGGACATAACGTGGGTCTGGCCTATGAAAGGTAAAACCTTGTGTTTTGTTCAGGAATCTATCTTGACAGTTGTTTGTGTCTAAGGGCCAAAGCAACCATTTTTCCCATTCAGGATCTGATCTGTTATTTTTCAAAATAGTATGTACGTCGACCTCCTCCTGTGTAGTGCTTTCACTTGTAGGTGCAGGAATAGATGGAGTGTTCATGTCTTTTATCTTGGCTATTCCAAGGCATGATGTTTGTTGGACAGTTTCTTTCAAAAAACATAATTTTCTCAGGGATGATACAGGCTCTAAACAAAGCTTCTATTCCCTGTACTTGCCAATCTTTAGTACCCCAGACAGTTTTTGTCTCAATCTTGTCTCTCCAGAAGTCGTAACCCTGTCTAGACAGTTGGGCAATAAAGGCTGCAGAATAAATCTGTTTGGTATTCGTTAACATAGTTTTCATTCCTGTCTTATTGACATTCTTAAAGTAAAATGTCTCTGCATTCGCGATATTAAACCCTGAAAAATATGGAAATTTAATTGCAAATGTTTTTGACCTACCCTTTGGTGGCGTAGGACAATGTTCCCATTGGTTATACATAAATACATTTCTAGGTGTTGCAGATTTATGCAAGAATTGATGACCATAGTGGTTATAACAATACAGTTGTTTATAGTCTCATGAACCTTGTAAATATTCATTATTAGTGAATGCAGTTGACATCTCTAGATCAGACATCATATTATTAACAGTCTCTAAGTCCCAATCATCAGAAAAGGTACTGGAGATAATAAAATCACTTAATGAAATTTTAAATAAATGTGGAATCTTCAAAAGCTCCGACCGGCCAAAAATGTCATATTCGGTTTTGTCCCAAACTATACCATCAGGTATAGGAATCGCTGTGATGTTCACTGCTGACAAGTCTCTGGCTTCACGATGGGATGATTTGTGTGGCTGGAGACGTAAGTTCACTCTTTTACTTGCTGTGTCCATTTGAATATATCTTCCATTAATCAGCATACCCAGAGTTATTACCAGAGCTAACTAAAGTAGAAAGAAGAATATTCCCGAAACAATCCATAGTTTAATCCATGGTGAAACCAGATAAGTCTTTTTCAGAAGATGAAAAAAGTCTGTTGCTTGTTATTTGAAAGTTCTTTGTACTGGCGTCGTTTCAGGCTCGCTGGGATCCTCAGAAAACATATCAAAGTTCATGAAATAGCCAGAAGCAGTTTTGTCAATGGTTGGAATTGCATCCGTATTTGATGAAATTGCTGGAACCAGTTGATCACTTGTTACTTCATTGTAAACAGGTGTATCTGGACGAACTGTTATTTGGGTCTCAAGAGGTACAAGGTCCATAGCATTGTTGCTTAATCCTCTATTTCTTACTGTTGAATCTTCAAAGGTGATGAGTCTCTCAGTTTGAACCTCTTGGATTGTAGCTAAAGGAGTGCGTCTGCTACATTGATGGAGTCCACTTGGCCTACTGTTCAGTATCGGGCACATAGTGTGGTTTGATCTGGTCGATGGACACAAATCTTTTCTCCTTCTTACCAGCAAGGGGCGGCAGTAGTACTGTTCTTGATCCGTGGATTGCTAGGACAGGTACTGGTTTTCTGTATGAAGGCCCAAATTCCTTCTAAGCTGCCATCTTTTCTCTGACTAGATCCCCAAGCTTCTGGATCCAGACAGGCCTTGCTGGGACAGCAAGATTTTTTTCAGTGGTGGTTGGCTTCAGGACCACGTTGCTTTGTTGCGTTCTTAGTTTATTTAAGTTCTGTAAAACAGCCAAATGATCTTTGATATCAAATTGTTTGTTTTCCACCACTGTGCCTTTCATATCTAAGTCCGGAACCAACATTCTAGTCCCAAACAGGACCTCATATGGAGTGACTCCCCCTAGAGAACTTCTTGGCAAGTTATTTATTGCGCGCTGGAACCCATATAAATGTTTGACCCACCCATCACCCGAACCTCATACCCTAGCTGTTATAGACTGCTTTATGTCCCGTTTTTTTCTTTCTACAACAGAATTTCCCTCAGGATGGAATGAAGAAGAATACCGCAATGCTACGCCCAGACTGGCCATTGCTTCTTTGTAAGCCCTAGAGATAAACGCAGGACCCTAGTCAGAATGTAGTGTGCCTATTGCGTATGTGACGATAAAAGACTCGCAAATCTTTTATAACAGTTCGAGCGTGCGCTGAGGCCACATCCATAGGAACCTAGAATTAGTGTTTGTGGGACTGCATTCGTCCAAGAGGACGCCTGCACGTAGATAGTCTAATGCTGTCTAATAATGGTGTCTGAACTGGGCTGGCTATGTTGTAGTCAGGTATCTGGTGGCGTTCTGTACTGCGATCTCTATTGCAGTCTATGCAGTTATTAATGAAGATGTGAATGAAAGTATTCATTCCTGGCCACCAGTACATCTCTTTTAGTTCTAAAATTGTCTTTGAGATCCCCTTATGTATCAGACCCTCTCCAAGATGTGCTTCGTAAATCAAAGCTGCTCTACGTTCCCTGTTTGGAATTACTCTATCCCCCTCTCCAGGGATTCGAGCAAACGGAACGCCATTCGCATCAATTATATACGAGTATTTGAGTGGAAACGTTTTAGGTAATGCCTCACCGCTGCCTTTGCTTGATGCATTGACAGCCAGCATTATTTTGCCGTCTATTTTCGTTTTTGAACGAGTGATTGCAGCTACGGAAGACGTTTGCACAGCCCCTTTTGCGGCTTCATCAGCCAATGAATTCCCTTCAACGTGAACGCCATCATGTTGGTGACTCAGCGTGTGTATCACATGAGTGTTCTGTAGTCCGTTTCGCAACTGAGCTACTTGTTCCCAAAGCAATTTGTGCTTGATTGTGCCACCTTTTGCGTCTTTGAAACCATATTGAATCCAATTCTGTAAATATTCATTGTAAAATTGAACACAGTAAAAAGAATCGCACACAATCAGTGTGGGGAATTTGCGATCTGTATTTTGAAGTGCCATCTTAAATACTTGTAGTTCAGCTCGCTGAGCTGTACAATCTCCTAGAGATTGTGTATTTGTGGCTATTGGTCTGAATTTGCCATCTCGCATGCGACCTTTAACGATAGCACACGCTGCACTGTAAGCTTGTTTACTACCCGTAGGGGGCTGTGAAGATCCGTCAGTATAAATTCATACTGGTCAAGAGGGAGAATTTCAGTAGGCAGAGGACATTCGTGTTCATATTGCAGGAATGCTTATGTTTTTAAATATGGATCAAAAACGTATTCAACATCAGTTGCAGCAAGAGAATTAACCCATTGTATCCATCTCGGGTTTGAAAAGCATTCGCATTTGGAATGCTAGCCTTTGTAACTGCCTCTAGGGCTGGTACTGGAGTCACAACCATAATGTGTTTCCCCTGTGCTAGGGCTCTTTCTTTTGCTACAGCGGTTTGAACTGCTGTCAGACTTTTTTCTGTAGTAGTGAATTTCATTTCTGCTTTTGTATACAAGTGGAATTTGTATGCAATTGGTACTTTTACACCTTCGTTAAAAGTTAAGTAGGTGAATCCGCATTGACCCGGAATTATTCGGATCACTAAGTTGCGTACGTTTACGCGTCTTTGCAAGTATTTCGTTGCTAACATGTTTGTTTGAAGTGAATGCAAAATTTCTGTGTGTTTTTGTGTCCAATGTGTGATTTTAAAATCAGGTTTGATTAATTCGTAGAGAGGTTTAACCCTTTCTGCGTAATTTAAAATGCAAGTTCTTCTAAAATTCAGGAAACCTAGAATCGACTGTAACTTTTTCAACGTTTTTGGCGGTTGGAGCAGCGCACACTATTCTAAAAAGTTGGCTGCCAGGCTTTTGCCTTCACTTGATAGTTCATATCCTAGGAAAAGGACGTTGAGGTGGGCAATTCTTGACTTTTTAAAGTTGAATTTGTAACCCTCTGAGGCGAAGCCCAATATTATGGTGCTCACCCTGTTCAAGTGCCTATCCAGGTCATCGTCTGTCAGATAGATATCATCGACATATGACAATGCCTCGTCTTCATAAGTTTGTAGTAACTCTGTTACCCTTGCTGAGAATAACCTCTGGCTGTTTTTGAATCCCTGGGGCAGTCGACAAAATTGACGCTGGGTCCCCATTATTGAGAAAGCGGTCAAATATCTGCTTTCTGGTGCAATATTTTGACAAAAGCAACCATATGAAATATCTAATGTGGTTTTATATTTTTTACGCACAATGCTATTCATTAATGCTGTACTATATGTATTTTCCACTGCAAATGTTTTGCAACAAGAATTTGAGTGTCTGTAATCCAAAACTAGACGATATGTATTGTCTGGTTTGGAGACAGGAAACAAAGGATTGTTAATTGATGAGGTGCATGTTTCAATCACCCCCTGATATTCAAGTTGATCTAAAATCTCCATGACCTGTTTTTTAGCTTCTTGCTTAACTGGGTTCTGCCTTTGTACAGTTGGTTGATTTTTTAACTGGATTTTATGGTGAGGTGAGTCCTCATCCCATCCTACATGATTTTTATACAGTGCTGGGACTTGGGCTACTGCCCATTTCCTGGCTAATGTATATTTTAAATGAACTGGAACATGGTTGGAGAAGGCAGGCATAATGATGGCCTCGCCATGTGGGCACTCTCTGACAAACTCTGGTGGCCAGTCGGGTTCTGCTAGAAGTATATCATAACCCTTAGAAAGATGCTCCCAAAAGAGTCCTTTCACTTTTCTCGGTATGTCTCCCTCCATCCGGAGTGGTATTTCATATAACCTATGTGGAGAACTAACCCTGGTGTCTACAGTCTCAACTTGTATGTCTTCATTCAAGTCCACTGTCTCCAGAAGTCCCTTCAGGTTCTGGCAAGCTATTGTAACTTCTGCTGCACTGTCCAGCATGGTCTGGGCCCATTCTCCATTCCTGATTTGGGTTCTCAGTATTCTCGGCATGTCTGATCTTCAGACCTGCTACCTTTTTCTTGGAGAATGGAGGTTTTGCTTTATTTTTCTGAACGTGTTGATCGTCTTTGGACTTCACGCGTTCTTCCTTGTTTTCTGACCGTCCTCTTCTTTCGGATGTCTGTGACGATATCTGAAAGGTACGAGAGGGACGTGTATCATTATCTTGATATCTGTCAGGTTTTCTCAAATTATCCCTATTCCTGAGATTGTACCTCCTTTCAGAGGGCTCCTTCTGTGGAGGAGAACTGCCTCGGGAATGAGAACGCTTCTCTTTGGAATTCTGTTTGCTATTTTCCCACTTCTTTTTAGAAGAGGTAGGAGTGTTTTTAGGAAAGACCTTATCAGTACTTTCAGACAGTTGTGGCTTAACTGGTTTCCCTCCCAAACTGTCTCTGCCTAATTCTTCATAGGATTTTTCAATTATTCTGGCTAGTTCTTGTGATTGTTCTGTTACATGAAATTCCCTTAATTTCTGGCGGATTGCCACTGATGCTGCTTCTCCTTTAATATTAGATAATATTATTGTTGAGACCTGGTCGAAATTTTTAAGTAACTTCATACCTAAATTCAGAAGAGGCTCTGCCCCGTATTCGTTTTGAATCTGTTTCAGGACATCAGGTATTACCGCCATAGACAGAACACCATGTGTTTTTGTGAAGATTGCAGCAAAGACTGTGCCCCAAGAGGTGCAGTCTTCCAGATGTGGTGTGATCCCCATTGGTAAACAGATTGTTCGAATTCTGTGTTTCTCTTAAGGGCTAGTATTAGGAAATATTTGAGTAATTTTTTGAGCTATCCAGAATGGAATTTGTTCACGTTTAATGGGCATTTTACCCATGACTGGGTGTAAAGTCTGTGGAGGGATTTTTTGTGTATTCCCCTGATGAGGGGCTGGATTTTGAATTGTTAACGGTGGTTGGACTGTGAAAGTCCACATGACATATTGAACCAATTGTCTATATATTTTGATTAGCTCCTTTAGTTGAGCAAGTAAATCTACGTCTGATATAGTTTCAATGTCAGGATGAGGTGTATAGCCGGCTATAATCGGCAATGTTGCTCCTGGTCTACCTAGTGGACCGAGCCTGGTAATGTGATTGTAATGTTTTAGGGCGCCTTTAATCCAGAGCTCATGCTCCTGGTATGTGAGTGGAATCTCAATATCCTCGAAAGGAATATATTCCTCAGGTGGTTCATCTTCTTTGTAGAAGTGAAACAAGTGTGTTACTGGATTTGATTCTGGGAATACTATCCATGAATAGAATACCTCTGTCTGGTGAGATTCATGTGCCTCTATCACGAAAACTGCTCTACCACCTCTTGGTGTCAGACCATGTTTTATAAGTTTTAGAGTGATGGCTCTCCTTACATTTGGTGGGATGTGTATAACACCCGCTTCGTTTTCATTAAAACCTGTAACGTCAGCCGCAGCTGTACCGTTTTCAATGACAACATCACCGTGGTCGGACATTGTTTAATAAAAAATGCAGAGCAAGTTTCAAGGGAACAAAGATAAGGTGCACAATATTTTTGGAACACTGTATCCTTCAACGTTGAACAAACCAAACAGCTAATACATAAGACTTTCGTCCTACTCAGCTATGGCGGATATAATCCCTACCCACTCCAGACGTCTTATGGACTTTTATGAGTAGAGGGTCTCTGAGAAAAGCACGACTGAGTTACTTCAGTATCTAGCGTTAAATTAGTGCCTTACCGAACCATTGGGCGCCATGTAGTGTAGTTCCTATATACCTGATAGGCTCTGCGCATTGGAATAACATACACTATAGATTTGGTCGGTATGTCTCTATCGAGTATATTAAACTTAATTACTAAGAGGTCACTAAAAACTTCTCGAATATACAAGAAGGGATTAGTCTCTGACAACCGCATAAACATGACAACTTTGTTTCCCTTTAGAATCGGAACAGTCTCAGAATTGTGGAAACAATAGATAACAGTTTCACTAAGTCAATCGTGCATGCTTCGTTTCTACAGAGTTGCACAGAAATAGAGAGACGAGCGTTTCAATAAAAGGGTTTATTGAACAGTCTTATTTCTCATGCAAGAGATATGAATTGCTACAATCGTAAGACAGACTGCGAAGTACAATATGTACAAGGTTAGCAGTAAGATAAAATAATACTGCAATAGCATAGTTTGTAGCTATGACATATATTAATCAAAATACATACATAAATAACATAAGCTAAAATGTGATACTCATCTGATGCTTCTATATGTTCTACCCCAGTGTACCTAACCTAAGTGCAGCACGAGGTTTGAAGTAGGTGCCATTTCTAAAGTATAGCTAGCTATATTTTATTTTAGCCAAGAGTTGCCAAAAGTTTCTCTAAGTTCTAGTCAGCTCCTCACCTTAGAATGAGAGAGGTTGGAATCTCTTTCTGGACTCGATAGTCTAACCCCCCGCAAGGGAAGTCAGAGAGCACTGGAGCTGGATTCTCTGCGAGGAGGATGGCAGCATCAGATCAGTGCATTAGGCTGGAACTCGATCTCCTTCCGACCTTGCCGTGGCGAACCGTGTAGTCTGGGTTGGATCGAATCCTCCAGGAACCTCAATTTGCCAGGGCAAGTGCTGGTATATTTATACCTTGAAGGTGTCTAGGAATGCCAGTATTGACTTAAAAGTCGGGGCAGAGGAAGGTCATGAATGAACCCCTAAGGAATAGATGTTCATGCATACTTAATGAGTTCTTGGAGAAATCAATATTCAAGCTGTGGGAAATTCCTAAAGGCTTAAGGGTCTGGTTTTCCAAGAATTCGTTGTGACGTGGATGGACGGATGTAGGTGGCCATGCCTGTATTTGGTTTGTACGGACAATGTCTAAATAAGGGCCGGATTTCTATGTCCAAATAAGGGAAATGTGAATTGTACCTATATAAGGGCATAAATCGGGAAACCTATATACGGAATCTAAATCTGCACACAACAAGCCAGGGAGAGACCGGAAAAGGAGGAACCATCTTACTTAAAGAGGACAGACTCGGAGGAAGAGGCGTCGTGGAGGTGGAACCCGGGAGACGCGGAGCCAAGCAAGGGATCGACGGTCTGGAATGAAGGAGAGGAATCGCCGAAAGACCGGGAGAATCTACAGACGACTGCGCGAGAGGAAGAAGCCGTAGAAGAAGCGGAGAGCTGGTACAAGGACTGGTAAACTCCCCCGGAGGTCGCTTTGGAGCTGCCGCAACTCAGGAGGGTTGAGGCAGACGTGGTGAGTGACCCGGGTGGGAGAGGGAAAATGACGGGTAAAGAAGGGGACGGGAGAGGGTCAAGGGTATGACGAGCCTGAACACTCGGGACCATATGCAAACCTGACGCCACTCGGTATGCTAGCCCGCATGAATTGTCGGGCACTTATGACCACCCTTCTGCCTAGAGAGAGCTACCTGAATTAAAAATAGAATATGTTTGTATGTTTATTTGCCGAGTGTTCAGGGTTGGGTGTTTCTTCTTTTCTTACTTTAATTGTTTGGGGTGAAGACCTCTCCTTCTCCCGAGAAACAATACCTGCTGAGAGCACATAGAAAGCAGGCACCAGTGTTTATAATTCTTCCCAGCACTCTGGGTGTGGTGACGGTAACACATATTAAGAGTAAGGCCATTTCACTTACCACTGTTTTCTTCTCTTTGGAGAGACTCTGAGGACGCGTCATCCAGGTACTGGCGAGTGAAGATCCCTGGGAGAAAGAGGGAAGAGAAGTTCAACAGAGGAAGATAGCAACAGGAGCAACCTTAATCACAAGAGTTGAAGAACATTCCTTGCCACCTTTAATATCAATAAAAATTCGTCAACATTCAGCCACCTATTAAGCCTCCTAGATTCTGTTTCCGCCCATCCCTCCGACACTTCTCAAATTCCATATTCCACTATACTAATTCACCACTAATCCTTTATGGGTTCCAGAGTAGCATGCTACTCGCCAATAAAGCGTTTCAACACCCCATCAGGGTTACAAGCGCTATATAAATGCAAACCTTTTTCCCTTTTCTACTCCTCCCCAACCCTTCTCAATCCAAATAACTGACTAACATATCCACCACTCAAATTAATTTTATGTTTCACCGTACTAATTCAACACTAATCCTTATGGGTTCCCGAGTAGCGTGCTACTCGCCAAAAAAGCGCTTCAAACCCCCATCAGGGGTAGCAAGCGCAATATAAATACAAACCTCTTTCCCTCGTCTATCCCGCCACCTACCCTTCTCTATACAAATAACTGAAAAATATATATACACCACTCAAATTACTTCATATTTCACTATACTAATTTTCAACACTAATCCTTTATGGATTCCGGAGTATCATGCTACTCGCCAGAAAAGTGCTTCAACACCCATCAGGGGTAACAAGTGCTATATAAATACAAACCTGTTTTCCTCTTTCTATCCTTCTGCTATCCCTCCGAATCCAAATAACTGACTAACCTATCCTCCACTTAAAATGTACTTGCATGTTTCAATATACTAATTCAACACTAGTCCTCTATGGGTCCCAGAGTAGAGTGCTGCTCGCCGAAAAAGGGCTTTGACGCCTCGTCAGGGCTACTACCCCTGGCGCTCTACAAATGCAATTACAATGCAATACAACTGTTGTGCCAGGAATAACAGGGAGGACGCTGGCAGGTAGTGATAACAGCGTGTAGTTTATTCACACAATTTACTGCAAGTAATTCCGATATACAGGCCCACGAGGAGCGACGAGATCCGCTCGCCGCCAGCTCTCTCCGTCTAGTGTTCCGCCCCCCTCCGCGTCACGAAGCCGCCCGTCCCGATTGGACGGGGCGTCACGTGACACAGAGGGGACGAGACACTAGACCGTATAACATCTCCCCTTCAATAATATAACAGCAAAACGTTAATCATGTCATAACAAAGTCTTCAAAGCGCTTGGGCGCCCTAACAGATCTGGTAGGCCTCCTAGGAGTCACAAACCGAGGTTGCCCCTCGGCGCATAGCGGGCTACTATATCTGGTACCCTCCTGGACACCTTGGTTGCCTACGAACTCCCGCATGGACTTCATTCCACCACGCCCACCGGCACCACTTGTCTCAACTCGCATCTCCTCATGACATGCTGATTCACCACTGCTAGCTCTGTCAACAGGCGGGGTGTGCAGCCAACCATCATCCGCCCGTTCACTTCTGCTCACAACCTCGTACTCTTGCCACTCATGTACACTATCGTCATGCCTGGGCCCACTCGCACGGCCTCCATTCATAATGATGTTTTCCTGGCCTGCTTTGAGCTTGACAATGTCATCCTTGCTTCTCCATCCTCCGCTTTCCAAGCACACTGCCCCTTTCCTGACCTCCCGCACACGTACAGGAGTTTGAAAGACTGACTCCCCCTTCATCACCTTATGCGGCTTCCTTACTAGGACCCAATCTCCCTGTTCCACCTCCTTAGCTCTGGCTCTATTCACAGTATCGGCGTACTTTTTAGCATACTCTTGCTTAGCCATGAGTCGCTCCCTGACTCTCAGCGTCTTCTCATGTACACCCTCCGTGTCTTCTCGCACATCATACCACTCGTTGTACTTGGGGGTAAGTTCGCTGGTGCACCGTCTCCCCCTCATCAAATAGAAAGGCGTGTGACCAGTAACGGCATTTGGAGTGTTGTGGTAAGTGTGCACCTTGTCTGCGAGAAACATCTTCACATCCAAGTTGGACGCAAGGGCAAGCTGGATTCCCTCTTTGAGGAACCTGTTCATTCTCTCTACCTGCCCGTTGCTCTTCGGGCTGTACAATGGGGTCTTCTCCTGCTTGATCCCCGAGTGGGCGAGAAAATCCATCATCTTCTTGGATACCAGCTGGGTGCCGTTATCCGATACCATGACCTTCGGTTGCCCTTCTTGAGCGAAGATTTTCCGTAGCACTTGAATCACCCGGTCCGTGGTAACCTCTCGGACGAACTTGTACTGTATCCACTTGGAGTAATAGTCGGTGATCACGATGAGAAATCTGCAATCCTCCGGCAGCAGTGAAAACGGGCCCGCGAAGTCGATGGCGATCTTGCTCCATGGGCCAGCCGGAATCTCCACTCTCTGCAGCTCCCCTCTGCTGGTTTTCCAATGCTTGTCCGCCTTCAGACACTGCTCACACCTGTCAATGAATTCGCAGACGTCGCTGGACATGCCCGGCCACCAGTAGTACATTTTTAATAGGTTCTTGGTCGCGGTGCCGCCAGGGTGACCTTTGTGGGCAATCCTTATTAGTTTACCCCTGAGACCTTCCGGCGGGACAAACAGCTCATGCCGTTTCAAGAAGCCATTCTCGAGGGTGAGTTCCGCACTCACCTGCTGGAAGCTCCGGAGGGACCCATGTAGATTCCGCACGGGAGGCCAATATGATGTCACGTGGCCCATCACGGTGCGGAGAACCACGTCCTTCTCCTGAGAAGCAAGCCACTCCTCTTCAGATATGGAACCTTCGCACATCGTCGTGGCATCCACCAGTGCCACCACACACTCCGTATCATCCAGGGACCCATCAACGTCCCCTGCCACGGGCAAGCGGGACAGGCAATCCGCTCTGCAGTTGAGGCCACCCTTGATGTGCCTGATGGTGAAGTGGTATTCCTGCAGCTTGGACAGTAGGCGCAGCAGCCGCGAACTGGCCTTCCCATTACCACGGCCCTCGCCGGCCATCATGTAGATCAGGGGTTTGTGATCCGTGACGATTTCGAACACCTTGCCCCACAAGTAGTTCTTGAGTTTCTCCACCGCCCAGACACAGGCGAGCGTCTCGCGCTCAATGGTGCTGTAGTGCTTCTCGGCATCGCTCAGAGAGCGGGATATGAAGGCGATGGTGTTCTCCTTCTGCCCGTGGAACTGGCAGAAAACCGCCCCAATGCCCTTTGCACTTGCATCGACCGTGACCACATTCCGCAAGTCCTTGTTGTAAGGCTGCAGCACCGGTGCCTCTGCGATACTCCTCTTGACGGCCTCGAAAGCCGCGTCCTGCTCCGCTGCCCACGCGTACTTGACATTCTTCCTCAACAAGGCCCTCAGTGGCTCCACAGTGGTCGCGTACCCCTGCAGGAACTTCGAATAGTACTCACTGAGCCCCAGGAAAGACCGCAGTGCATCCTTGTCACCAGGGCACGGAGCTTCTCTGATCGCCTTCACCAGGTCTTCTTTGGGAGCAATCCCATCCGGGGTCAACACATGCCCCAAGTATTCGATCTTGGACTCCATAAATTTGCATTTGTCCTTGGAGACTGTCATCCCCTTTTCACGCAGAACCTCCAACACCTTGCTCAACACCGCCAGGTGCTCTGCCTCGTCCTTAGTGTGGATCAAGATATCGTCCTGGAACGCTTCAACCCCCTCCATGTCACAGAACAAGAGATCCATCAGCTTTTGAAACACCCCCGAGGCAGAGGCGAGTCCGAAAGGCAGCCGGACATACCTGTATGCCCCGAACGGAGTGACAAATGTGGTCAGCTTCTTAGAGCCTTCGGTGAGGCAGACCTGGTGGTACGCGGACTTCAGATCAATCAGGGTAAACAGGCAGGATCCGGACGTCGACGCCAAAATATCCTGAATGTTGGGCAGCGGGTGACAATTGACTAGGATGTTGTTATTGAGGGAACGCAGGTCCACGCACAGACGGATGTCTCCAGTTCTTTTCTTCTTCGATACGACGATCGCGGACACCCATTCCGAAGCACCGGCACTTTCGATTACCCCTTCATTCTCCAACTTGTCCAGCACAGACTTGAGTTCCGCCCTGACAGAGAGAGGCACAGTCCTGACCTTGTGCTTGATTGGCATCGCCCCCTCCTTCAGCTGTATGTCGTGCACGAAGCCTTTCACGCATCCCACTTCATTTGCAAAGACTGAGCTGAATTTTGCAAGAACGCCGGACAACCCACCCGGGTCATCGTCCGCCTGAATGGAATTGACCCAGTCCGCTCTGAGAACTATGGGATCCGCTGCCCCCGGGATTAACATCACTCCTAACTTTGCCAGATCCTTCCATCCCACAAGGCTTCTCCCCTTCTCGGCCACGTAAATCTTGGTATTGATGGCCCTCCCTTTGAAAGTGAGGGTATCGGGAAAGTACCCTTTCATCACTATATCCTGCTCCCCAAACGCTTTCGGGTTTACGTCCGTCACACGCAACTGCACATCGTGCCACATCGCATCAAAGGTAGTGTCGGAAATCAGGGTAATGGGGGAACCTGAATCAGCAGTGAACGGAAGCTCAACAGAGCCAATCATCACGGAGCCTATGGGCCCCTTCACTCGCCCATCCTCAGCATCAATAGATAGCACTATATCCCCTAGCGCCTCAAGATCACCTTCGCTCACAGAACTCACTTTCACACTGCTAGCTGGCTTCCTGGTCTTGCATACAGCAGCAAAGTGGCCCACCCTCCTGCACTTAGTACATTTCCTGCCCAGCGCAGGGCAAGCCTTACTGTCCGCCAAGTGATCTATCGCTCCGCACCTGAAGCAAGCGAACGGCTTCCTAACCGCCCCCTTATCATTCGCCCCTCTATCAGGAGGCTTCTGGGCGGATTTGCTCCTGTCCTGCACATAAAACACACTGGCAGCGTGGCTAGTCTTGGCAAGTTCCTCTGCGGACACCAGGGATCTCTCGATGGCCTTCGCAATGGCCACCACCTCCTGAAGCGTAGGATCGCGGCATGTCAGCAATCGTTCCTGCACTTTCTTGGAGTGGCAGTAGAACACCACCTGGTCTCTGATGTAGGTGTCCGTCATGCCCGCAAATTCACAGTCTTGGGCAAGAACGCGCAAGCAGGCAATGTATTCCTCAATAGACTCCCCCTCTTCCTGCTTCCTAAGCGCGAACTTGTGGCGCCCCACCATGATGTTAGTCTCTTCAGCATACTGCAGCTCCAACCTCCTTACCGCTTCCTGGTACGCGTTGAGCTGAGTGGTAACGCCAGGCGGATTCACGAACACAGGCAAACTGTCGAAGACCTCTTGCCCAGCCTTCCCCAGCAGTCCGAACAGCAGCGCCTTTTTCCGCTCCGCCGAGTACCCCGTGCCATCAATGGAAACGATATAGTTCTCGAAAGCCCTCAACCAGCTTTTCCACTTCATGCATGGCTTGCCGGGAACCTCCAAAAATAGAGGCGGGACACAGATGTTGCCTCCGTGCGCCATTTTGAGCGCGCCCGGCACACGTGGCGCGGACGGCAGGCTCTCCCACGCAGCAGCAGGACCCAAAGCCTTGACAGCACGCAGGCACGAGGAGTGAGGACCAAGCGAGGCGCGGACACCGCTAGGCGAGACCCCACAGCAACAGAAGGCACCTGGCACTCAGGACCGGAGACAGCGCCAACAGGCAGAAGCACGAGGCAAGGAGGCAGGCGAGACAGGCAGCAAGGCCGGCACTGGATGCAGCAGGGACGGACCTCAGCAGCAGACGCCCACGTGGGAGGGCTCCGCCTCAATCAGCAAGAACAGGAGGGCATGGAGAGACACTCGTGGGCCCCACTTCTTGAACCCTCGTCGCCATTTGTTGTGCCAGGAATAACAGGGAGGACGCTGGCAGGTAGTGATAACAGCGTGTAGTTTATTCACACAATTTACTGCAAGTAATTCCGATATACAGGCCCACGAGGAGCGACGAGATCCGCTCGCCGCCAGCTCTCTCCGTCTAGTGTTCCGCCCCCCTCCGCGTCACGAAGCCGCCCGTCCCGATTGGACGGGGCGTCACGTGACACAGAGGGGACGAGACACTAGACCGTATAACAACAACCTTCTTAATTCAGTGCCTTGAAACTAAAAATAACAACATTTAACTACAATTATCCAAGACGGCTCATTCAAAACCCAAGTGCAAAAAAAAAAAAACTGCATACAGATTCGCAGGTGGATATTTCCAGGAGAATCAAGTGCTTGTCGGGCTCCTCGCATACGCTGCCAGTAATGTTTCATCACCTTTGCAGGGTGAGAAAGGAGGGAAAGCGTGGCGAAATTACCAGGACCTTGTTCCAACGCTGTGGAGCAAAACTATAAAATCAAATAAATTCAATGCAGATGAACAAGGGAATTAGTAAATCCAAAACCAACAATGTTTCCAAAAACAGGCCAACACGAGCATCTCATCACCAACGCAACGAAAACAGAAACAAACTATCGCCATGCAACTAAAGAGAACAGGCCCAGTCAGGCGTTAACGGAACATGGGTTGCTGCGTTTAAGTCGTAGTGGGCGGGGAAAAAGTGTGTTGCCGTTGCGGAGCCCAGGCCCCTTTGATTATGTCAAACGTTTATAAATCCCTTGGCTGCATCTTGGTAGCCGTCTGCCATCGTTCCACAACAACCTGGCTGTAAATATACATTCGAGCAGCTCAGCTGTTCCAGCGAAGCTTCCGCGTAGGAAACGGAGCAGAGCTGCAAAAAGGATGAACAATGCGCGTGCGCAACCTGGTTTGACCCCCCTTGCCCTCAACACTCAGGACAAGTAATGGACAACATCTGAGTTCTAGGACTTCTCAAGGGGCGGCATCAGCACTGCACTCGGGGGCGTCGGTCAGGAACAATTCAGTAACTTTTATTACAAGTAGAGGGCTGGGAATGCTTACTAAGCGCTTAGTAATCACGTTGATTATTTTAGCAGACATCTTACAATTGTACAACTGATGTCAAAAAAGAAGAACGAAGCCAACATGAACAATTTATCATGTAAATGCAACTGTCAAAGGCTGTCATTCCAAGTTACTTTCCACCGTTATATTTTCCTTTTCAGCTAAAGTTCATTTCAAACAATGTGCATCAAGGGCTGTGTTAAAAACTTAAGAAGAAAGGATTTCCACTTCTCTCCTTTGCAGGAATTTGTAGCACATTCTGGGCGGCTAATTTGTTATATATATATATGTTGTATTCATAGGCGATATATACGAATGAGGGGCGCCACATGTTATAAGTGCAGAATGTTCTCACCTAGGTTTCAACTGAAATCATGGTTTAAATGTTAAAAGCACTTTTATCACCCATGCTTTTAGAATGTATGGTAAAACATTGGATTATATATATATAGCATTAAATAATGTTTATAGATGAAATAGGTTTTACCTGCTACAATAGTATAGTATGCTGCATAGGGTATTTACTGATGCAATGTGCTTGGAAGTATTTCTCCCAAGTTATCCTAACCTAAGTTGGGCGGACTATATACATCCACTCTGTAATGGCACCATTCAGATTGAAAAAGACTCCTGTGGAGTCAAAATGCTTCTCTCGTTATCCTGGTTTGAGGATGACCTGAATCATTAAAAAGAAGCCTTAATCCTACACTCGTGAGAACGTGCCTTCTTCGTTGGATTTCTATCTGAGGAAGCTGGAGTGTTGTGTGTGTGTGTGTGTGTGTATATATGTGTGTGTATATATATATACACATGAATATATACCTAAATGGAAGCGCAGTAGAAGGCATAAGCCGAAAGGCGTTGGCCTGAGAAGATAACAGTGCTATATAGATTTTTGTAAATGGAATATGAAATTAAGAAAAATTAAATGAAAGAGAATACCCACGAAGATTGATGTCCGTGTTGTCAAGATCCCCCGTATGTGAAGTCACGGTAGGACCCTTCTTGTAAATAAATAAATATATATATATATATACACACTGGTCCTTGTAGAAGATCTACAAGAACCAGAATGCAAACTAGAATGGGTTATCTAATCCCAGCTCACCAGTGGCAAGTGGACTTGGACTGGACTTTGCTGTTGCCCACTGTCTGACACCCTGGGAGTCTCCACATGCTCTCTCTGAACATCCTGGGGGCTTTGGAATGTTCCCATGTGGCTGGTGCGGGCACAAAAGAAGTTTGGGGACTTTTTCACAACTTTTGCTCCAAACCTTCACGGGGACTGACTGCAAAACAGAGCCAACCATCAGTTCCATGGCATCAGATTTAATTTCAGGTTTGTCCCACGTGGAGAAGAGATTTTCCTCGGAAAAAAATGAAAGTCCATTTCTAAAAGCATTCCTCAAAACCTTTTCAAACTTCCTACTGTGCGAAGTTGGCCTGGTATATGCTGCCCACTAATTATAGTGGGCACCCTGTTCTAGTCAAAACAACCCCTTATTGGTTCTAGGTCAAAGACAACCTTTATTGAAAGCTATCCTAGTGGTAGCTATGGAGAGCAGCCTTCAGGCTAAGTCTTGAAGGAATGTAAAGCAGCTTGTTTTACCAGTCTATAATCTCCTGAGTGCCTAAATGAAAGACAACCACACCAGGTATATATATAAAATATATGTATTTATTTCTAAACACAACCTCCTAGACTCTTTATGAGGCTAGAGATCAAAACACATAAGTTACACTTCAAATATGACACTAAAATAGCACAAATACACGTCAGGCCCCAGGGTCGAGCCAAACCATATACTAAAATAGTGGTATAATAATCACGACTTAACTAGACAGAAGGCCTAGAGCCTGTAGAATTGCTGGGACCCCAAGGAACCACCCAAGGTAGTGACACAGGGGACCCACGGGAGCCGGGTGCAGTGTGAGAACATAACCGCGAGCTCCTGTTAGCTTCTATGGGGAAAGTCGCTGTGAGATTTTTAAAGATTAGGGACACTTAGCAACGAGTCAGGACCAAACCCTTTGGGACTTAGGAAGTTCTTGGGTCAACAACCACGGGAGCACCGGGGTACTCGTGTTACCTCACCCAGGTAAGCCGGGTGCATAGGTGTCAAATGGTGTCGGATCGCGTCGTCAATTTCAATGGGAGCTGGCAAAAAAGTGCTGCTGCCGGGAAGATGCGAAGTGTCCGAAGAGATCCAAGCCTGGATCGAAGTCGAGAAGAACCTGAAAGCAGAGGGGACAGAGTCTGGGTCACTAGCCAGTGACCAGGAAGGCGATAGGCAGATGCCCACCGATGTCGGGTGATTTCAGGTGAAAGAGGTGAAGCTTGACTCTAGCTTCGAGTTGTCCCACAAAGGATGTTGAGTGCTGCAGCGTCGGTGTCCGGATCGGACACAACAAGCCTTGGCAACAGCAACCCACACAGAAAGGAAAAAGATGCTTCGGTGCAGACCAGCAAGGTCTGAGGGACTCACCACTTGGTTGGGAGTCAGGGAAGCCCAAGGAAATTCAAAGTTACCCCCTCAGGGACCCACCAGTCAACAGATCAGGTATCGCGAAGGGACCTCAAGAGGAAACACAAAATGGCGGCCCACGGGTCACTCGTGGTGACTAGGCTGGCAATCTTCAGTGGATCTTCTGCTCGAGGTGGGGGCTACAAGTAGCCCCAAGCATGACTTCAAAAGACGTTGAGAAGTCAATGCACTTGCAAAAGTGCACGGTGACCAGGAGTTCCAGTTCCACGCTACTCACGAGGGCGGTGGGTCCCAGCTTTGCTGGGGACTCGTGTCGGCCTCTGAGATGTCTGGAAATCCTCTTCTTGGGCTGCAAATACTTCGGCGTCTAGCGGGAGCTTCAGAAATGCAGACCCGCAAAATGCTTTGTTGGTGCCTGCCAAGCAGGGGAGTCACTCCTTGACCCCAAGGGAGATTTCTTCAGTCCTCTAGTCTTTAGTAGAGCGGCGAAGTTCCAGGATTCAGCTTCAGAGTTTCGTCCAGGGATATCTAAAGTTCTGGTTACAGAGGTTCCTTACTTATACCTAAGGAAGGGGTTGGACTAGCTCTAGGGACCCACCTATGGGAGGGTTTGGAAAGAGGGGTGGCTACACCCATTTCCTTTGTCCAGTTTCACGCCAGAGCAGGGGCTGCAAGCCCCTGAACCGGTTTGAGCTGGACTATGCACAGGGACACCAAATGTGCCCCCAGTGCAGGACTTCAAAGCACTCTGAGAGTGCTCCCACCCAGCCCCAATACACATAAGCCTGTCTGGGAGGTGGTTACACCTCCCTGTGACAGGAAACCTACTGTCCAGGCCTCCCCTGCTGGAGTTTCGGTCAGCAGCAGGAGACCAGACCCGTGTCTGTGGCTGCAGCATCCATTTTGTAATGCCAGGACTCTATTAGATTTCTACCTGGTATACCAGTGCTACCATGTCTCTCCCTCTAGAAGGGTGGTATCATATCCTCACATCAAGAACTGGTGTGAGGGTACGATTCCAAGGTGTTTGACACCAAACACGACATGTTTCCGTGAAGCCAGTCCACAGTTAGCATTAACCGTTTAAGATATAATGCACTTAAGAGTATATGGTCAGGCTGCACCACTAACAACCCCGGAGAAGAGATTCCGAAGGCTGCAGAGGGGATCAGCTCATGCCTGGGCACCCTCTCACATATAACCAAGCACCCTGCCTTCAGGATTGATAGGGCCTGCCATAGGTGTGACTGATAGGTTACTATGTGCAGTGATAGGTGAGGTATAGTGAACCTATACCTCAGTAAGGGATGCATGCACCACCTTACACAGGCTGCAGTAGCAGACCTGTGGTGTCATTTTGAGTGGCTTTCCAGGGGTGGCATAATACATGCTTCAGCCCCTGGTAGGCCTCTGGTGTACCTATGTCCTGGGTACAGAGTATACCATATACTAGGGACTCACAATGGTACCTCAGAACCCAATCTGTGGTGTACCTAAAGTACATGCAATCAATTTAGAGAGGAAGCAGCTAGGCTGGGGCCCTGGATAGCAGGGTCCCAGCCAGACTAAAGTCGACAAACAGTGAAACACCAGCAAAAAGTGGGGGTAAACATGTGAAGCAGGTCCTACTCTCCTACACCTACTTCCAGTCTCCAGGAATGCTAATCTACTTGGTGTGTCCAACCAACTTATCAGTTTCAAATCATGCCTTGACTACCCAGACCATTGACCACAATTGGCGCATTGTGCTTCTTGGTGCTATTTTCACTTAATTCTTTAAAAATTCATAACTCTGGTTCCCCTGATTGTCTATTTGTCGTTTTGGTGTAATTTTGCTTATTACGTTTTAATCCATATTTATAAATTGGAATGGGATTTTTATAGCTTTTTATTTTTTACTTTTTAACTGTTTTGAAACTCCTAAATGCTTTATAGCCTGCTGCTCTGTGCCACATCTACCTGGGGATGAGCTCAGGCTAAAACCTTTGAGTGACCCTACCAACATAGAGGCTTTACTACTTGGGGTGGACACCAATTGTGAGAAGTTGGCCTGGCATATGCTGTCTCCTAGTTATAGGGGACATCTTGCACCAGTCCAATTCGACTCTTATTGATGATAGGTTTAAGACAACCTTTAAAGAAAGCTATCCTAGTGGTAGCTGTGGAGAGCAGCCTTCAGGCTAAGTCTTGAAGGAGTGTTAAGCTTATTGTTTTACCATAGATAACCTCTTGAATGACCAAATGAAAGAGTAGCCCACACAGGTATATATATAAAATATATGTATTTATTCTAAACAGAATCCCACAAGTCACTTTATGAGGCTGAGGCAAAGTTACAATTCAAACAAGCATTGATAGATACAATAAATAGCACTGGAATCATAGGGGACCAAACCATATATAAAAAAAGTGGTATAAGAACCACGACAATTCTACAGACAATGCATAGGGCATTTAGTATGGCCCCTTAAGAATCCACCCCAGGTTATAAGGAAGGGGACCCACGGGAGGGGCGTGCAGTGGAAATAGCTGCTATGGGGATCTCTATTAAAGCCTATGGAGAATGTCGCGGTTTGATTTAAACAGATTAAAGTCACTTCTAGCAGGAGTTCAAAGTTAAAACTTTAGAGTTAAGCTTTTGAGGAGCCCACTACCACGAGAGTACCGAGGTACCACTGTTACCTGCCCCAGGGAAGCCGGGTGCATAGGTCGTTTTCGATGTCGGGTCGCGGGCTGATTTTCAATGGGAAAATGTTCAAAACTGCTGCTAGCCAAAAGTGTCGATGATGCCGTGAAGATTGAAGTTGTAGATCTTGTAGAGAAGAACCTGAAAGCAGAGGGGACAGAGTCTGGGTCACGGCACAGTGACCAGGGAGCTCAAAGGAAAGAGCCCTTCAATGTCGGGTGCTTCAAGTGGAAAGAGGTGTAGCTTGGATCTGCAGCCACGGGCTCCAGGAGGCTTCAAGGAAGGCCAGCTTTGGAAGGGCAACTGTCCCACGTTGGATGAGGGTCACTGCGGTGTTAGTGTCCGGATTGGATCCACTAAGCTTTGGCAACCGCAACCCAAGCAAGATGAACAAATCAGCTACTGGTGCAGACCGACGAGGTCTGTAAGAGGTCTTCTTTGGAGAGAATGTAGAGCAGGTCTGGAGCAACAAGGGTAACTCTTAAATGTCGAGATTGTCCTCCGCTAGGGCCCACAAGTCGAGAGACAAGGGACCGCGGAAGGCAGCAAAATGGAGTGCGTAAAAGGGAGCCCATGGGCCACCGGAGGGGGCTAGGGCGCTGATCTTTGGCACAAATGCTGCTTGGTAGTTGGCTCAATAATGAGCCAAGGCACAACTTCCCCACTGGTCAGGGTCGTGTGCTATGCAAGAGGTGGCTGGTGTCCTGGGGTATTGGGAATCTCGGCACCTACGCGGTCCACGGTGCTCAGCCTTGCTGTGCACACTCACTGGCCTCTGGGATGCTTAGGAAACCCACCTCAAGGTTGCTGGGAGTCGAGGAAGTCCGTAGGAGCAGCGATGTTCCAACCGGGTCACTTGCAGTGTTTCAGGTGCCTGCCAAGCAGGGGGGTAACTCCTTTACCCCAAGGGAGATTTCTTCAGTCAGCTGGGCAGTAGCTCGTCGAAGGTCAAGTCTGTGAAGTCCAAGATTAATCTGAGGCTCTGGGGCCACGTTATTCACCTTTATCCCCAAGATTAGGGGAGTGTCCAGAGTAGTGTCCACCAATGAGAGGTGAGGCGGGAAAGGGTGGCTACACCCTCTCCCCTTTGTGTGTTTCCCGCCTGGGCGATGGGCAGGATGCCCCTGAACCGGTTCCAGGCAGTGTATGCAGAATGTAGGCGCTGTAGCTGCCTACGTGCAACTCTGAAAGGCAACATATGGTGCACCCACCCTGTTCCAATCCACGTATCCTGTCTGGGGAGATGCTAGCACCTCCCTGCCACAGGAGCCCTATTGTCCAGCTGGCGAGGCTGGGATTTTCCCCAGCAACAGCCAGCCAGAGTCGTGTGGGTGGCGGGTAGTAGCCATTTTGTACTACGTGTGCACTTTTAAATTGGTGTCTGAATTCTGCCGCTTTTCCCATATCGCCCTTCTAGCAGGGGGGAATCGTGCCCTCATGCCCATGGCTGGACTGGGGGTAGGATTCCTACATGTTTGACACCAAACACGATATGGTTCTGTGTAGCCATTCTCAAGTTATCACGTTATCGCGATAGACTTATAATGCGGTTAAGAGTATATGGTATGGCTACACTACAAACAACCCAGCAATGATTTTATGAGGGTTGCAGAGAGGCCCTACTCAGGTAGGGGTCCCCCCTCACACATACCTCAGCACCCTGCCTTATAGGATTAGCAAGGCCTACTATAGGGGTGACCTATGAGAGTATATGTGTTGTAATGGGGTGGGATACAGGGTACCTATATCCCTGTAAGGGGTGCTAGTACCACCTTACCCAGACTACAGTAGTGGTCTGGTGGTGTCAATTTGTATGGCTGTCCCAGGGTGGCACAATAAGTGCTGCAGCCCTGGTAGGCCTACTGAGGGACCCATGCCCTGGTCAGGGCATCCTCAGCATCCAATTGGTTTGTATCTAGGGTACTCACATCGTTTAACAGAGGAAGCAGATAGGCTGGGGTCCTGGATAGCAGGGCCACAGCCTGGCTAGAGTCATAAAACAGTCAAAACATCAGCAAAAAGTTGGGGGCAACTATGCAGTCGATGCCACTCTCCTACACCAATCCAACCCAACTAATAAACCACTTTCTCACAACTGTGTTAAAACCTTAGCGGCGCAACTCAAATTATAAAGTTAGGGGGACCTGGATAAGTGATGTGGCTAAACAAAATGCACAAATCCACTCACAATGTGTAAGGTCTGTAACATTTGGATGAGTATTGGGATCAAGAAGAATTAAAGGCTTTTTTCGAAGAGATGTTAGCAATTTTAGGTATGTGGGTGCTCTGCCATCATGAGGCGAGTTGTGATGTGATGCCATGTTATATATGATTCGGTATGTTTACAATAGGAAGGTGCATGAAAGGACTACTGCGTGGCGAGGCAGTGCTCCTTGAGGGGATGTTTCTTCACCTTCTGTCTGAATTTCAAGAGGGTCTGAGTTGCTCTGGCATCAATTGGGCAAATAGATTGAGAAGTTCTACCAATGTGTCTTCTCACACCTCTTCTTCTCCAGTCTGATTTTGTTGTGACTCCTATGGGAGCACTATACCAAGGAAGTGGTTAGTTTCTTGCCTAAATATTTTGTGGCATTGTTTCTGGTGGTCATCTAAGTGATTGAACTGGCCTTGATGATCGTGTGGGAGGTTTTGTGAGCACTATAGATGCATCAGCATTAGGGTGATGTGGCTGAAGGTCTTCAAGCCTTAGGTGAGGAATTCAACAGTGTCTAGGATACCGTTTTTTGGTGACAATGTGATGTCTGGGTGGCTATTGAGTATAGTATTGCCTCCATCGAGGGGGAAGAGGAACAGAACTTGCACTTTTCTTCTGAAATCCACTTTCAGAAGAAATTGTCTGATTTTCTTCAGGAGGGAATACTACTACAATGATGTCTTGATTTTCCTGACCATGTGTGCCATGAATGTCAAGTCTGCATTTGGGTCGAATCGTTCATCTAAATGTCCTGTATGGTGGAAATTAAACCATCTAGATTCATGTCATAGAGCCAGGTTTTAATCTGTGCTTATTGGGCACTGTGGAAAAAAACAGATATCCAGTCATAAACTGAAATACAATTCTGGATTATACTGAGGCAGGTTATAAGCAGCTGAATGTCATTGTGTGACATTTTAAGGTAGAGTTAAGTACTGTCATCCTTTTGATGAACCTTGATTTCTTCATAAGTGTGGATCTATGAACTTTTTTTTATGATGGGAGTGAAGATGACACCCCACCATACCCCAAAGAGGTGAGGGGTTTCTTGAATCTTGCAGTTCCTATATGTACAAATTGATGGTTGGCATTTAAGGAGATATCCATTGCATGACGGTACAAGAGAAGCCCATGCATATTTCCAGGGTGTGGATCAGTACTTGGTGGCTGTCAGTGTCAGAGGCTGCAGACAAAGAGATTGAGTTATTGTGTGTCAACCTCTCACCCGAATACGGAAGGATCCTAAGGTCATTGAACCGGTTCCCAATAATTATGCACCATCGATATGCTACTCTCAATTTATTTTGGATCGCTTCTGCAATTCTCTAATTCTAGGTCGGCATGCCTTCCCCAGCACTGCAGATCCTGCCTGGAACGTGGTCATCCCAACACTTATCGCTTCCTTTTATTGCATATATATGCGCCATTATGCTCATGTGACACCACTCAGTTCTGGGTAAAGAAGAAGGACTGAAATGTCAAGAGCCCACCGACTTACATGAATGACAATCATAAATCTTCAAACTAAGGAACATTAAAGAAATCTTATGGTCTCAGTCATAAGACACATAACCTATATCTTAGTTTAAGCAAGTCTCACCAGCTATGGTTTTAGTCAGAAGGACATTATGTTATACAGATCTCACAGCCTGAGACTTCGTACAACAACAATTTTCCAAAAGGTACTTATGTCTTACAGGGTACAATCTCAAAGTGAGACAGAGACTCTGTCCCACACAGCTATGACCTGCTCAGGCATCACACAGGAAATCAATGCATTTGGTTTTATGTATTTTAGAGGAGTGACGTCTGTAAGGAAAGCTGTTCCTTTCATTAGGTAGATGCCATTGTGTCTGGTTTCTGTTAGAAAGGCTATCCTTTAAGCACTAATATGGGAAATTGCCAAGCCTGCTGGGAGATTAAATGTTCTCCCTATATGCAACTCACTGAAGGCTGCATTAAGGTTCACTATTGTGGATGTCACACGTTTAAAGCGAAAAAAATATTTCACAATCCATCTGACCCATTTTCATAACACCCAGAATTAAATTAAATGAAAACACAATCTGGTGGCCACTATGTTTCAAGTAGCAGATCATATAAAAGGTGTATGTCTCTGGCATCAAGATGTTTTACCATTGCTGGAATTTCCCCTTTTATGAAGGAGACACTTCAGCAGCAGTGCTAACTCTGCTCATAAGCAGAACAGGCACAGTGAATTAAATGAATGAAATGAAATTAAGATTTGTAACGTGCACTAATACCCGGAGGTGTCTAGGCACGGCGGCTCAGATCTGAGAAGAGAGTCTGCATGGGAGAAACAAAAGAGATAGCCAGTACATGTTAAACAACAAGGTTTTTAGGGATTTGCGGAAAACCATGAGGTTATTTTCTGTCTACAGGCGTATTGGGAGTGAGTTCCACAGCTTTACTGTCCCTGCCACGAAGTTTCTCCCTCCCCAAGTTGCCAGTTTGATTTTGGGGACTACAAGATTGGCGGAGGTAGCAAAGTGGAGCTCCCTGCCAGGGAGATACCACTGAAATTTGTTTGTCAGGAAAGCCGGTCCGAGTCCATGGAGTGCCTTGAAGGCAGTGCAGAGGACCTTGAATTCGATCCTTCTCTTTACTGGATGCCAATGCAAGGAAGGTAGACTATGTGCTACCAATTGATGTTTGGGGGTATCGAGCAGCTAGCGGGCTGCTGCATTTTGTAGGACTTGCATTTTATTTAGAAGATGGGTACGTATGTTCAGGAATAGTCAGTTGCAATAATCCAGTCTGGACAGCCTGAGTGTCTCACCACCGCTTTCTGGAGCTCTAGTGGAATGAAGGGAAGAATCTTTCTGATAGTTTTAATATCAAGCATTTACAATGCAATGGTCTCGGTATTGGTAAAGTTAGAGCTATTGGCATTGCTCATGACATTATTTTTGTTTATGTTTTTGTTTTAAAACATTTAAAGAAACGGCATTGTCATGAGCAATGCCAATAGCTCTAACTTTAACAATGCCGAGACCGTTGCATTGTAAATGCTTGTTGTGCCTTGTTATCGCGGACCTCGGACACACATACGGATCTGGCATCCCGCGCATTTTGTAATTATTCAGTAACATACCATCACCAATCGCATAAGACGCTAGTTAAAAAAAAAGCAACGTAAACACACTCAAGAATACATACACAAAGGGCCGGGATCGAACCCTTACGCTCTGGTATGCAATTGTAAAGTTAATATTTAGTAATATAAACACTCCGACCCCCCATAAGGAGCTAGAATAAAATACATGTTTTGGGGTTCCTGTAAACCCCAGGGATAGACATGAGCACAGGGCTGGGCCGAACGCACTGGTCCGGTTATGAAATGACACTGTAAATATGCAATAATTAAAGCCCAACACTCTCCGTCAGGTTCTATTAAAAACGTGTTTTAGACTCCTTTAAAAGTCTCAAACATAGAGCAACCGTTTTTTTCTATTTCAATATGTTGAAAAGTTTTTTTTTTTAGATAATGTTTTGCATGATTTGGATGAGAAATGTTTGTACAGATCTGGTCGCGAATGTATTTAAATGTACAGAAAAATGTTTCAAAGTTGAGAAAGGGTCTGAAGGGGCGCACGGGGGCCCTGCACGTGGAGACCACCGCCAAGACTTCGCTGAAAGGGAACACACATGTTTTATTTAATAAAATGTAGATTTGGCCCCTGAACGAAGCGCATTGAAGCGTCTGCGTGTCGTTCCCACAGCGCTAGCTTCCTTCATGGCGCACATAAGATGCACACGCCCCCACACCACCTTCCTACACCCATACCTACGCCGTACGAGGGAATACTATTTTAAAACTAAAACTCAATATTGGGACTAATTTGCAGTTCTCTAAGCACGAGCTCTACCCCAAGGCACTGGAGCGCGTCACAGGAGCAGCAGTTACCTTACTTGATGTTTTTTTGTTTGCATCTTTTATATAGCGCGAACTCGACCCAAAGGTATTGGAGCGCTGTACATGAGCACCATATTTACATTACAGATTCAGGCACGTGGAGATTAAGTGATTTGCCCAGAATCACAGGATGTGGACGCGACCACGAGGCTCGAACCCTGGTTTCCAGCACCAAAGTCGGCAATCTAGCCGATGGACCACATCCTCTCTCTGTCATGTTAAAGTACATGTTTTTGTTCAGGCTCAGCGGGGGTGGAGGTGGCAAAGAATCCCACGCGTTGAGCCCACAGTCAGTGAGAGACGAACTAGGGAGAAAGTTCAGAAGGGAAAAGAGAAGAAGTGAGAGAAAGCAGGGGAGACAGCGGATGGAGAGGGCGGGGAACGGATGGGGCAGGTGGTTTGTGTCAGCGAGGCTCTCGGCTCCTCCCTTGCATCTCCAGCCGGCTCGCGGCTCCTCACTTGCATCTCCGGCCGTATCATTTGTAGATAAATGGTCCCCATCCATTTTCACCCAAGTATTGCAGTATGTTTCCGTGCCTCTTCTGGGGCGACGGCCCTAGGGTATGATAAAAGAACGACCCCCGGGAATGGGGGGTCCAAGAAAAGCTCCAGGGCAACGGGACTCGTTGCACCCAGGGATAAGAGTGGGGGGGGGGCATTCGGGAGGTGAATGAGAAGGGGGTCTCTACTCTGTTCTACCAAAAGGTACTCCCCACCACTAACTCGGAGATGAGATTATGAGTTAAATTTAGAACAGACCTAGAGTTTTCAGATGTTACGACCCCTAAATGAAGATTGGAATTGGACACCACTATTCAGTGGGGAAGGAGGCAACTCCTTTTGTTTTATATTCCCTCACACACCCTAGTGGTGTCATGCTTCATCATCGGGACACCTCGGCCCCTATAAGTCGAGGTGGGCTCAACCATATCTCAGGGAGCTCTTATGAAGATGTTTTTTGGCCAGGGGGATAAAGATTAAAAGCCACAGCAGTTCCCAGCATCCCTTTTATTCTTGGAACTGTCAGTGGTAAAATAAAATACAATGTTAGGGTCAAGATGGGATATTATGGTCCTAAGACCCTAAAGCCAACATGTTTCAGTCCTGCTTGGCCCCATAAAGGGTGCTGGACTTTCTTCAGGGCGGAAAAAAATGCCCCCTGGATTAGGTATAGGCAGAAGAATTCCCTGCACTAATCGGGATGAGGGCGACTAGCACTCCTCATCTATTCTCATAGACTGATTGGTCTTGTATTTCACTCCCTCTAGGTAGAGAAACAAGGAGACAAAAAAAGGGGAAAAAAAGGGGAGGGAAAAAGAAAAAGACACCACATATAGTTACATATGGAGTTCAAGGTAAGTTCATGTCTGCAGGCGTGCTTTTCAACTCAATTAAGGTGAAAACACCAGGCAGTTCCGGGTGGTGGGTGAAAAAACACTTAGATTTTCTCACACGTACTTATTTGTGTGTTACCCGGTTCTTTGTGGCGGCTGTATGCCGCATTCTAGCTCCTTTTATTCCTAGGTGTAGGTCTATAAATAATGTACTAACACCCGTGTAATCCTCTAGTGAACAAACACTATAAAAACACTATAAATTGTGCAAAAATCGCCGTGGTTGTTTAAAAACATCTATATATATCTCTGTGCACGTAACATAATCGCGTGATGACATGTTCACCATTCGCGCTCTTACATACGTCTAAGCATTCTCTCTCTCTCATGCATGCGTTCTTACCCCGTATTTTGAGGGGTATCGACTCCAAGTGGAGGACTACCGTTAATGGGGTAGCCCTGTAGTCAAACACTTCGTGATTGTGAGCGTAAGTATCAGAGCCCCAATGAGATGTAATTTTCCCCGTTATTCATGAGGGGATGGTCATCAAGTAAGCGTACATATAAAAAGACACACAAAAACATAAACAAAAGGCAGAGTCTATTTAGAGTCATGTTTAGCGCTGGATCCCGCGAGGGGACCAGCTCTCTTCTCATACCTTAGCGTTGTGGTCATTCAGCAGCATTTCTACTCTGCCCACACCACCATCTGCTGCTGGCAATTGGAGATCGGTGCACAGTCCAGTCCTTACCGCCGTCTCGCTCCACGCCAGGGCTACCCATGTCCCGGAACACGGCCATCTCCAAGTCTAGGGGGTTCTGGTGGCTTCCTTTTCGGACCACCTCACGCCCTCCGGTTCTTGCTCCCATGACAGCCATCTGCGCGGAGGGGACAGGGAGACCACAGGTAGCGGACGTCAATGGAGAATGACTAAAAGCGACTATCTCCTTCTGAGCCTGCGCACAAGTTTACCAACGTCACTTCCTGGCGGATCGCATGCCCTAGAGAGGATTTCAGGTTTACTCTCCTCTCCAGGGCCGGCTGTGAACGGAAAGCAGCCCTGGTAAATTGTGAAACCAAACCAGCACCCATACGGTGCATGGCAGCAAGTCTGACCACTACAAGGGGAGTTCGAAAACAGTTCAAATTCCCCCCCCCACCCCCAATGAGAAACAAGGCAGAGCAAAAGGCACACCACTGCCTTTCTCCGAGGCAGAGCAGAAATGCCTCGGAGAAACGCAGTGGCGGTTTCGAATTCGGGGGCGTGTTTTCCTTTACTCTCCTCTTGCCATTGGCTGTAGGAGATAATTAGACTTCTTGAAAAAAACACCCCCCCAAATCCGAAAAGGACGGGGCCTGTACAGAGTGACGGACCTCTTCTCCAATGGCTGGCCAGCATTCAAGAGGCCAGCCAATGGAGAACAGGGGAGAAGAGGAGCGGGTTCAAGCCCCTCTTCTCCAAGTCATTAAATCTCGGATCGAGACTGCGCAAGCGCAGCCTTCGAGCAGAGACCTAAAAAAGAAGCATGAGCAGGTGATGGCGCAAATTTGCCCCCGAAGGATAGTTTGGACTCAAAAAAGACTCCGAGGTTTTTCACTTTATTGGTCGGAGTGGGAATTTCGCCCATATCATGTGGCCACCATTTGGGAACCCAGAAAGAGGTATCGTTTCCAAAAAGGAGCAACTCGGTTTTTGTAGTGCAGACTACAGTTGATGTAATCATCTCTTGGACAGCCCAAGCAGCAATAGGGTGAATATCGTTTACAAAAAGAATAAGCATCATAAGTACAAGCAACTCGAAAATAAAAATAAAAACTGGCCTAGGATAGGGAGACTCGAGTTTGCAGGGTCCCTTCACAAGCACAACAGACCATTATGGGCAGCAGCACTGCAAGTGTTCATGTCACATTGCTCTAAATAAGCTGCAGGTGAAATCCTCACTCACACCTGGGAAGCATCACTGCACGCCACTTTAACATACACAGCTGTTTCTACATGTGAACAGACAAGAAACCCTCCCTCACATGAAGTTAAAGAGTCTGAGCAGTTAGAGCAGAGCAGCTGTGCACCACGCCTGCAAGCGGAAGGAGGACTCTCCAGCGGCCTGAATGCGTTTGTCTCTCCTTGTAGGGATACAGTATTGACAAATTGAACTTTTATGAACGGCAGTCGCAGCAAGGATCTTTGGTCAGGAATCTCTTGTAATGGGAGAGACCATATGCATTTTTATTTCAACTGCAACAACGGCCGGCCCTTCTTGCCGCACCTCACATCAGTTCTCAAGAAAGATATAATAGTTGTCGTGCAATCAACCCCATACGCCAGCCGCTGAGTGGCGCCACTGTGCTCCAGATCAATACAACATGAACAAAATGAGAATGAAATAGTCCAATGAGCCAAAACGTTGTGTCTTAATATCCTCTTTATTTCAAAATAGATCAAGGTTGATAAAAGGATGGTCAGCCAACGCGTTTCATTCCCTCAAGGGGAACTTCATCAGGGCTTGAGTCAATATATTCGTTCCTCGAGGAACATGCCGTCATACTAGGAATCCTGCCCGTGCGACTGCCGACTTCTGAAACACATGTGAAATACACTATACTCCGTCAAGTTTTCAAGACTTGTTCTATTTTTAAGAACAAATATATTGACTCAAGCCCTGATGAAGTTCCCCTTGAGGGAATGAAACGCGTTGGCTGACCATCCTTTTATCAACCTTAATCTATTTTGAAATAAAGAGGATATTAAGACACAACGTTTTGGCTCGTTGGACCATATGCATTTTTGTTAATGTTATAATGTATTAAATATGGATTGGGTGAATGTTAGCATGAAAAAAACAAAATAAAATAAGTGCTACGCACTGCCTATTTTCTAAATGTGTTTATATTGCATATTGTGAATGCATGTACCAGAAGGCAGCAGTATAGTGTGTTTTAATATTGTGATAACAAATAATGTTTGTTGCACCCTCCCATTATTTATTGGTGAGTAACGTTTTCATCTAAAATAAACTTCTTTTTATAGATGTTGTATGAGATTAATAACTATAAGTACAACATTTCTCTGCAAACGTCTGTAACGACTCACATACATCTCCCCAGCCAACCCTCTGTTCAAAACTAAATTCAAAGGAATGGTATTTAAAAGACTGTATTTTTTAGCAGCATGGAGGTCATCACAGAAGTATTGTCAGCAAAAGGCAGCCATCTCAGGCAGAGAGTGTAGAAGGGACCCTATCATTTCAGCCTTCCCTAGGTCAGAGCGCCCTTCCCATGCCTTAAAATGTCTCTAAATATGAGCAATTGCTTTGCTATCTGACACATTAGCTGGTAAGATCTGGGTAGATTGAAGGTAGATTTGCTTTCAGATGCGTGAGCATGTAAGGTTGATGGAACCTGAGTGTAGGCTTGATGTTAGAGACCTGAGACTATACGATATGTGAAATTTGAGGGATGGCATTGCGCTCAGATGTCTAAGTGGTAGAATTGTTGTATTGGTGTCTGATGCTTAAGTATGTGAGATCCATGTAGTATATGGAACAGGATTGCTAGCTGAAGTCTGTGCTTGTACCATCCATGTAACCTGAGGGATAACTCAGGGATTCTGTTTACAGGAGCCTGTAATTGCTAACTGTGTACCTTTAGAGAGTTTTTATTCAGAATATATTTTTTTTGTAAAGAAATGCTGCATGGAGTTATGCCTACCATGCCCTGGGCTCATTCCTCCTGTTCCACTGTCAGCTGAACCCACTGTTGCCCCAGTCATTCCACCATTCCACCATCTGTTGCACTCATTGTTTCCCCAGTCGTCCCTACTACTCCCCTTATTCACAATTCCGTGTCAGTGTCTACATCTTTCTGTTCTTGCCATTGTGCTACCTCCCTGTATAGTGATGTACTCAAGTGTGCCCTTAAACCCGACAGATCTTGTGTTTAAAGATTAAGACCTCCAATGCACTAATATGATCAGGTTAATTCCTATAGGTGCCTCTCCTTACACTCAGCAACCTTACAAGATCATGACCCTACCAATAATAAGACACTGAACTCAAAATCTTGCGATATTTCCAACGATATCTTATGTGTCCCAGAAGCCACCTTGGACATGGTCCAATAAATATGACACCCAAGCCACCCGCAAGTGGCCTGGCGTCACATTTCCTGAAGAAAAAAGATGCTTTGGTGAATTCCGCTTACCTTCTGGATCCTTCCTGATCACAGCATCTTCTCTGGACTCTGACTCCTGCCCAACTTCAGATACAGTCTTCATCCTGGTGACATGAAAAGAAACAGAATTATAGTTTACTGCAAAACGTTAAACACAAGCTTAGTTCAATAATTCTTATGAGAGTCTGAACTCTCAGAACTAGTAACAATAAATCGATACAACAGTAGCTTTACAACTTTCTCAAGACACTTGCAATTGAACTGGTTGTCTTTAAACCGCTACAAAACTATGGTGAAACGTAAGAAAGGTTTCTATTTTTTTTAACTTGATTTTTAATGCTTTATGAAGAAAAAAAGCGCACACTAGAAGAACAAAAATACTATCATTAGAGAGAGCAATTTGAGAGTTCAAGCTGATAGTTATCGAAGGCAAACTGAGTGAAAATACAGAAAAAGAGGAGTTCTAAAATCAGTTTTTATTGCGAAAGTCAGTAATTTCTGTTAATCTTGTTGTTCCTTGATTTAAGAGGTTGGACAACCTTTAAGAATCCTGAAGATCAGAACTAAAAGCCACAGCCCAAAAGCAATTAGAAGACTGACCTGTGTCCCTCTTTCTTCCAAAGCCCTCCTAACCTTTGTTAACATGCAGCTTGAAAGGCACGTTGAGAATAGTCCCTGGAGGGTGCTGATAGAATCACGTTTCTCCTGTTGAAGTCCTGTCTTCAGGTGAGTTGACCTGACAGATGGGAATAATAAGCATAAGTGCACTATTTCTGTGCAAAGGTTCTGTAACGGCTCACACACATCACCCAAGTCTCCCCTTACTATATATACATTTAGAGATAATTGTATGTCAAACACGCTATGTTTAAGCAGCATTGAGAATATCTGGGCAGGATTGCCAGAAAACGCAGCTAGCTGAAACAGACAGGTTAGAAGTGACCACAGCCTTTCAGGGGTCCTCTTAATGTCTTCGGCTCTGTGCCAAAGCTTGGAAGCTCTGATGCCAAGCAATAGTGGGTGGCATAAGGAAAATGAAGAACCAGGAGAGAGTCAAAGAAGGTAACATGGGAGTGAGAATGAAGGATCACTGTTACTTCTCAAAGAGATTTTCGATGTACAGTGATGTTGCACAGCAGACAACACTAAGGGCCTTATCTACGAGGAAGTAAGGCAGTGCAGTGCAGTACGTCACCTTGCTGTTTTGCACTGTGTGACAGGGAAAGGTCAGGAATATGCTATATATAAGGCAATTTGGCATATTCATGTCCGTCCCCTTGTGCTGGCAGCCTTTTTTTGCAGTCTAGCACCAACACAGGCACCCTTGCACCATGGCGTAAGGGTGCTTGTGTTGCATGCAGGGTTGTTTTTGTGTGGGAAGGGGCACCATTCTCCCCAAAAATAATTCCGGAATGCATATTCCTCTTTGTATGTGAGCTGCAGATATAGTAAGAGGAAGAACCGAGGAGAAATAGAGATATTTCTCCTCCTTTCACCTCCCCAGGGAACGTGTACCATTTTTGCTCATCACAAGGTTTAAAAGTTCTTGAAAATCTGGAGATGCGTCAAGATCCATGGGAGTTGCATGAGAACACCTACCCAACACCCAACGAATGCCTACCCAGGGCAGAGTAACGCAATCCAGCGATTTGCAGTACATTGCGCTACTCCAGATTTGTATAGCCACTCAGAGCCACGCAAAAATCTGTCTTAAGGTTTGCGACTCTCTTGCACCATGTTGCGTGGTGCAAGAGCAACGCAATAAGCCTCATAAATAGGCCCCTATAGGTTTTCAACAAACTCTATCTTATGGAGAACCATTTTGGTAGTGTTATATAATGATATGTGTAATATCAATCAGGCCAAATATTATGATTATCACACAGAAGTGGCAAAGCAAAAAACATTGTGCACTTTGCGAATTTGCATACTTGACCACATACATTTATGAAGGATGTACAATACATTTTTGAACTTTGCCTTCCTAAGTTTGAAGTGCCTTCATTGAAGACTCCGATGTAGTGGATGTACATAACACCCCGGAGGAGGACTCGCCATCACACAAAGAGCTCCCTCCGGCTCTCCAACCCCAGCACGAGCGACTCCCACTCCAACACCGAACACCTTCTGTAGTGATCAAGTCCACTCAGTTGAGATGATTTAAAGAGGTTTATTAGAAGATGGTACAAGATCACAGGAAGATTAAAACAGGACCAGATCAGGATCAGTTCAGGTCCAGAGGGAGACCCCACCAGGAGCAGCCAGCAGGCAGCTCAGCCCAGTCAACTGTCCGTTCTCTGACAGACCCCCCAACATTCTGACAGCATCATCACATCAACATTCCACTTGTAGTAGAATAGCATTGAATTAACATTAGCAGGATATAACATATACCCCTTTCTTATACGGGGAAACATAAAGCTAGAAACAGAAGAGAAGAACTTGAGAAAGTGAAAGCAAAACATCCATCAAAAGAAGAGCAATGAATCAAAAGAAGAGCAGTGAGAACAACCATAGAAAGAAGAGCAACCAAGAGGGAAATCAAAGAACAGGGAAGAAGGAAAATCAAACATAAATAGAAACCATCCTCCCTTCTTACACAACAGCGAAGAAGCAACAACGTAAGAGAAAAGGATAAAAGAAAGCACAAAAGACTCCCCCAAAACGCACCCACTGGCCAGAACAGGAATGAAATGGAGGTTGAAAATGGAAAAACTAACAGAACACAGGGCTACAGGCAGCGACGAACGCAGAGGAAGAAAACACGACAGAAAAGCAAAGTAAAGTCCAGAGTCCACAAGAGACACGAAAAGAAGACATCAGAAGGAAAACAGAAAAGAAGGAAGAAACAAGGAAGATGAGGAAAAATAAGGGTGATTCCCCATCTAAACACCATTATCATAACACAATGACAAAATTGTAATGCAAAGATCAATAAAAATAGAATATCAACAGAACATACTTAGCAATGAAAGCATGAAAAGCACCCAAATAGGGTAAAAACCGTAAGCTAAATATGTAACTAGAATACATGGGTGACAACCCACGACTAATCTCTGGGAAAGAGATGTGTTGTGCACAAAACTGGGAATACTCCCCATACACATATAAGTGAAAGGACAAACTTTGTGTGGAAAAAACCACACCGTGCACTGAAGTAATGTAATTGTGTTAAAACAGCACATATGACATATTCCTAACAACGAAAGGAATATTCGGGTAAGAACCCATGGTAATGCAAAAGGACTGTAACCTTTGCATGAATTCCCTGTAAAAGGGTAGAACTGACAGTGTTTGGGTCGGAGCCCGCACTTATACAATAGGACTGTAACCTTTGCATGGGTATTGACAGTGTATGGGTGGGAACCCATATACTTAATGCAAAGGGGCTACACCCTTGCATAGCTCCCAGGAGGGAGGAATAATAGAGTGGTGCACAAAAGAAAAAACACACCTTATATAGGGTAAACAGAAAAAACGAGAGGTATCCTTGTATGGACAACAAGTGTGGAGCTACCACACAGTGCACCAAAGCAACATAACTGTTAGCTTTACGGATAAGAACCCGAATACATGAGTAGGAACACATGACAAACCTCATGAAGCAGAGATACGTAAAAATAATTGAAATAAAACTGTGTGCAAGAGTACAGTGAGCAAATGGGACTTAAACCCATTGCTGGCAAATGGGACTAAAACCCATCGCAGTCCCTGGGTAAGGAGATAAAAAATATTGAAAAAGAACAGTAAACTCATGGTAAAACATTTGTAAAAGAAGCAGAAATGTAATGACATAGGCCTGTGACACACGCCGGTGAGCGACTATTCACCCGAGAAACAAAAGTTTAAAAAACCACCCAATGTGCAAAAGGACTTTGCAAAAATAACGCAAACGTTGAAAATTGCAAGTATTTGGAGAAAACTTTGCTGCCAACTCACATGTGACTTTGTGAGGAAAAATGGTATCTATGAACATGTACAAGCGAAAACATCTGAATCATCACACAGCACCATGAGTAAAATATAAAGTAATAGACACTGGTGTGCCTGTCACCGCAAAGATGAGGGACAGGCATTCATGAAATCCAAACAGAAGAACTTGAAGAAGAACCAAATCCCAGAGACTTGGAAACGGGTGGAACAATCCAGGAGAAGCGACACCCAAAGATGTTGAAGAGCTTGTAACTCACCACACAAACGACAGCAAGGTCCAGAGTGATCTGAAGGCGAAGTGAAATCCACACCTGAGATTGTCACGAAAACAGATGAATAAACAAGAGGTGACAAACGACCTGCACTCATGTCGCTGGTGCCGATTTATGATAAGCGCGTAACTTTATTGCACGCACGGCACATGGTTGGCAAAGTACAAACGCGTACAATCCAAAACAGCTTGCTCAAACCTGTTGCAGCTTCCAACCCTAAGATGGCGGCACGTTCAGGAGACACCGGCCGAGTGGCTCACGGCACGCTCTTGTTGCAGAGTGTCCACCGGCAGCGTTGAGACTTCGTAAGAACGAAGACGTCATGGCGATCTGTAGCTGCTTCGTGCCACTCCACGAGCTTGGTAAGATGCGCGAGGTGAATCAAAATTTGAATCTTAGAATAACGGTAGTACCTGGCGGCCTTCACGCAAAATAACAAACTCAGGAAATCGTACAATATACAAAATGATGGCAATTCCTCAATCGATCCATGTGCCCTTAAAAGGTTGTCTCCCAAAGCGGCAAAACGAGTCCACAGGCCCAAGAGCAAACAAGACAAAAAACGTTTCACAGCAGACTGTTTTTCCCTTAAATACAGAGGACAAATCAATTAACTTCCATTTCATGCTAATTTTAACTTAAGGCACACACGAAGGGAGCGTGTAGTCTCCGTAGAAAACAACGTTGAGAGCAGGACAAGATAGCAGACAGAAAGACACGAGCACACGATGATCTAAAAGTTTAAGAGGAACTGTATGCATTAGATGTGGCTCCTAAAGCGTTTGTTGAAGCTCTGTAGACATTTGTTATATCATCTGTACAATGTAGGCAGCGATGAGACAGATTGTAGAAACAGCAAAAACAGACCTTTAGAGATACTGTTGAGACTTGAGGTACTTAGAAACTGGAGCTGGTGCTTGAAATGCTGTGGGAACAGCAGTCAGAGACAGGAGCTGTACTTGAAGAGTGTCAGGCTTACCTTGACCGAAGGCACAGCATTTCTCCAGACGTTATGCTTACCCTCACATGAAGGCGCAGCACAAAGCGAAGACGTTGAAGATGTTGGCAGGCTTACTCTCACTGAGGGCACAGTACTTGCGCAGAAACATAGGAATAACTGGCAGACTGCTGTGGGCGACCGAGGGGAGGTCACTGGTGGGGTCAGGATGCCAGTTGAGATAACTTGATTTGAGTTGCAGGAGATTTTGTATTTTTCAAGTTGCTTGAAATTCATGTAGAGGTGACAGAAGTAGGTTCTTTCAGTTCAAATCGTCGCCAAAATTCTGTAGTGATCAAGTCCACTCAGATGAGATGATTTAAAGAGGTTTATTAGAAGATGGTACAAGATCACAGGAAAATTAGAACAAGACCAGATCAGGATCAGTTCAGGTCCAGTGGGAGACCCCACCAGGAGCAGCCAGCTGCAGCTCAGCCCAGTCAACTGTCTGTTCTCTGACAGACCCCCCAACATTCTGACAGCATCATCACATCAACATTCCACTTGTAGTAGAATAGCATTGAATTAACATTAGCAGGATATAACACCTTCACTTCCAGATCAAGACCAGTCTCAAAACAACGCTTCGCGGCACCCTCGCCTACAGACCCCCCCGGCATCGCACTTCGTTTCACCACTACCATCGCCGACCTCATCACACCCCACTCCATCCCCTCCGTGGACTACATACTCATCGGAGACCTGAACTTCCACCTCGAATACCTCAGTGACCCCGACTCCACCACCCTCCTGGACATCCTCGCCAACATCGAATTGAAGCAGCTCGTCACCACCCCCACCCACAAGGCAGGACACACCCTCAACCCCTCCACAACCCCGACAGACAATGCCCCTTGAAGGCCACCTGGTTCACCACCGACCTCCATGAGGCCAGACGCTCCTACAGAAGTCTAGAAAAACGATGGAGGAACAACAAAACCACTGATGACCAGACCACCTACAGAACGCCATGGCAGAATACCACCAACTCATCAGGTCCACCAAAAGGACCTTCATCCAGAACAAAATCCTGCACTGCACTCTTGCAGCCAGACTCCACGACGCCGACAGAGAACCACCTTTCCTCTCAGAACCCACCGAGATCAGCTGAGGACTACCCCTGAAGAACCAGAACCTTATGGGCCTGGCGGCGCAGGGTACGCCTAAAATCTCCAGGGTTCTCCTGCTTAGCTACACAGAGACACGGGACACTCTGTCAGGCGTAAGAGATCAGATTTATTTAGCTGCAGCTAGTACAGTTGTCCTAGAAGTACACACGGTATGTTCTCAGGAGACTGCCACTTCACTCCGTGGCGCACAATCTTATATAGTACATAGGTGACATATACATTAACCAAGAACACACCTAAAACATACAAGAAGAGCCAATGCGAGAAGTTGGAAAACAGAACAGAACCAAAAGAAAAAGTTTAAAAACAAAGATATCGGGTAACTCTAAGAAACCTCTCCTCCAACGATGTTTGTCACCCCTCCACACAAGTTAATTAATCAACGGGTTTGTAACTGACTTGCAGGTGGCGAGACACGTTTGTATGTTTTAGAGGACAGTTGTGAAACGAGAGAATACGAGCAGAGGACAGTGAAGGCCAGACGATAAGATAAAGTCATAAGAGAATAGTGTGAACCAACAGATAGTTGAGACAAGGATTAGGAAAACCAGACAGGGATTAGTGTACTCGGCTTGTCCTAACACCAGCTTTGTAAATAAAGGCAGAAGGCTTATTTCGACACAGTGCTGCAGGAAAAGCAGAAAAGACTTTGTTCGCCGTGCTGCCTGAGTGAGGGCAACACAAAATGGCGGCGGAGCACAAAATGGCGGGTCGATATGATCGTGATCAAAAATCGAAGTTCCTCAGACCCTCCTTTTGCCAGAACTCAGGTAAGATACATAGACTCACGTTAATCTGAGTCAATGTCGATGGCCATGAGGTCATCGAGCTGTTGCTGTACCATCATTTTAATATTCTCTGTTCTTTGTATCTTAGGGTTCGAGATGCATACAGTAGCACAAAGGTCGCAGATAGCGGGACCACAATGCATACAAAGACAACAAGAGAAAACGATGGCTAAAACCATGCCAAGGAATGTTAACACTTTCCAACCCCATTTGGACAGTCGCCTCCAAAACCACTCCAATAATGACCAATCTCCTTCGTCCTGATGAATCGACTCGGAGATTATATGTAACTTAGAAATGGCTTGGTATACTGTCGGAGCGTCATCAGGTATGAAAATACAGCAACTTGACCCCAATTTACACACCCCACCACGATCCGCAAGAACAAAGTCTAAGGCAACACGGTTCTGCAAAGTCATAAGACGATCCGCCTGTAGTTCCGCTGTGATATTACTCAAAGCTCCTACAGTGATGTCTATGGTGGTCTCTACAACACGAACCAGTTGCCTTATATTTCTGCTATTGGCCATAGGACCCCAAAAAGGAAGAAATCCTTTGAGGAAATCTCCTTCCTCTTGTCCTGCTGTGTCCTTGGAATCAATAATTCCTCTGCCATATCTATTTCAATGACGATTGAAGGAGCAGTGTATGTAGGGGGAAGAAGGAAAGCTATATAACAGGTACCAGAAAAACCAGTCGGCAACCAAGTGTAAGCTCTATCGTGGCAGATGAAATATGTGCCCTGAGATGGTCCCAACGGCGGCAAATTCTGAGAGGAGTGGATGTATGTGTGGGAACAACTATTTCTTTGTACGGTGTCAGCAAACTGACCATTTATTTGCAAACAGAAATTTCCCTGATGTGGTATAATCCAAATCGGTGGAGATTTTCCCTGTTTAACCTTATCACTAAGGCTAGTGATATAATGGGTGACATTCCAGTTAGTATACGCTTTTCTTTCATCAACGGAAATCCTACTATTTTCCATGATTTTAGCCATAGCTACCATTCCCTTTATCAATGAACTGTGACTAAAATCTGGACCACCACTATATGAACTAACGGGTCGTCTGAATTTGCTTTGATAGGCGTTGGAGAAAATAACAAAATAAGCCCAAGCGGAACCTTCATAGGAGAATGGAAGAACTAAATACGGCATTCCTTTTTCTGCGGTATGTGGCATAAGTCCACACACCCAACAGTTGGTTGCATTTATCACTAATTAATGTTGATGTAATAACTGGACAAATGAATTATTGTAATATTCGGTTCTTCTAATAAGTTCATGTTGAGGAAGTGTATGAAATAGATGTGGAGAGACAGTAGAGGGATAAGAGATAGAAGGAGGGACAACTTTTTGCTGCATAGCATAAAGAATCCAACTTATACACGCCAAAAGAATACATAGTAATATAATAATACATAAAGTAATACCACAATGACTGTACATCGATTTACAGTGTTCTCTTTTCATCTTGTTCTTTCTTTCTCTTTTGCCTAATGTAGTCTCCATCTTTCTAAACGGATGCTCACGGCAATTTTCCTCAATCACTTAGTCACGATTGTCTGCCGTCCTATGACACTGCAAGTCCTGCAGGCCTATTGCCACTACTCAGGTCGCAACGAAGACTCCTACCGTGACCCTGCAACCGGGATAGAGAACTACATAGGAAAAAATCCTTGGTGTTCTTTAGTCTAGGTCTTAGGTTATAATGTTCTTTGTCAGGTGCGGTTTGGTCTCGGAACAATGTTCGTGGATTTGTCGTATTCAAGAGAAGATGTGATGGTACAGCTTGCTGAAGAATTTCGTCGTCCTCTTTCTCCGACAAAGTTCCATTCAGGCGTGCGTCACTAAAAGGTACAAATTGTGGAACCTTCTCGCTCTCAGAGTCTCTAATACCCTTTCGGACCCACTGATCAAAGGGTAGTGGCAAAGGCACTTTCTTGCAATGCACGCCGTGAATCCAGTTTTTCTTTCCTTCGACTTTCACTGCTGTTCTCGTTACTAAAAGAACCTGTCGAGGTTCCCTCCAACGAGGCTCCAAATTTTTCGTCCTTTGGAAATTCTTCACACAGACCCAGTCGCCTGGCTGGATGGAATGACCCGAGTCTGTGGAAGCCTCTGGCCATGCACTCTGAACCTGTTGATGGAGAACACGCAATTTAGTCGTAAGGCAGAGGTCTTCAAACTTTTGGATGCCGAGACCCCCCTGTCAATATTTTGAGGCGTAAGGGCCCCCTCCTGACAAAACAATAATGTGCTGATCCTGCAACAAACTTCCAGTCCTATGGTTAGCGTTGCCAGCTCATTATTTTGATGGCCCAGACAGTACATAAATAAGCTGTCACCTAAAGCCATATTTTCAGCACCTATCTGTGCATACTTCGAACAGCAAATATAAATAGAAAACACTTTTAATTGTGTTCTAGGGCTGCCTCAATGATCCATGACTGATAATTAAAGAGAACAAAGACAGAAGTCACATAACAAATGCATACATACTTTTTTATTTATAAGTCTATTTAGTGTCAAGAGGAGGTCTTTGCAGGCTCTTTAAACAAAATGCAGCAGGCATTTTTCTTTTGGCAACCCTACTTTATATTCCTTTTCATGAAATGCATTCTCACACTACAGCAGTAAATGTAAAATACAAATGTAAGGAATAGGCAGAGTGGGGACCCAGAGGGTACTGGAACCAGGAAAAAAACTAAGCCTCTGTAACCCGTTTACAAAAGGCATGTAAATATGCAAATGGTCTTTAAAGACCTGTGAAAAACTCGGGCCTGCTGGAGATAAGACTCCAGACACTGCCCAGCTGAGCCCAATGGCGTAACAAATTTTGAGGGGGCCCTCTGTAAGGTGCATGGAGGGGCCCCCGCTCCGGATTCTACCAGGAGCTCTCGAACGAGAGTACCCCCCCTGCAACTCAGCCCCCCGCACCACCGTGGGCTGCAGGAGCCTGTGTTACTCCACTGCACCACCATCCTGCAGGCCTGTGCCTCCAGCTGGGTGGGACTTCCAGTGCATCTCTGCCTCCCTCTTACAGATCTCTACCTCCAGTGGGGCTTCAGCTGGGTGGGACCTCCAGGGTATCTTTGCCTCCCTCTTACAGATCTCTACCTCCAGTGGGGCTTCAGCTGGGTGGAACTGCCAGGGTATCTCTGCCTCACTCTTGCATATCTCTACCTCCAGTGGGGCTTCAGCTGGGTGGAACCTCCAGGGTATCTCTGCCTCACTCTTGCAGGTCTCTACCTCCAGTGGGGCTTCAGCTGGGTGGAACCTCCAGGTTATCTCTGCCTCACTCTTGCAGGTCTCTACCTCCAGTGGGGCTTCAGCTGGGTGGGACCTCCATGGTATCTCTGCCTCACTCTTGCAGATCTCCACCTCCAGTGGGGCTTCAGCTGGGTGGGACCTCCAGGTTATCTCTGCCTCACTCTTGCAGATCTCTACCTCCAGTGGGGCTTCAGCTGGGTGGGACCTCCAGGGTATCTCTGCCTCACTCTTGCAGATCTCTACCTCCAGTGGGGCTTCAGCTGGGTGGGACCTCCATGGTATCTCTGCCTCACTCTTGCAGATCTCCACCTCCAGTGGGGCTTCAGCTGGGTGGGACCTCCAGGTTATCTCTGCCTCACACTTGCAGATCTATACCTCCAGTGGGGCTTCAGCTGGGTGGGACCTCCAGGGTATCTCTGCCTCACTCTTGCAGATCTCTACCTCCAGTGGGGCTTCAGCTGGGTGGAACCTCCAGGGTATCTCTGCCTCACTCTTGCATATCTCTACCTCTAGTGGGGCTCCAGCTGGGTGGGACCTCCAGGTTATCTCTGCCTCACTCTTGCAGATCTCTACCTCCAGTGGGGCTTCAGCTGGGTGGGACCTCCAGGGTATCTCTGCCTCACTCTTGCAGATCTCTACCTCCAGTGGGGCTTCAGCTGGGTGGAACCTCCAGGGTATCTCTGCCTCACTCTTGCAGATCTCTACCTCCAGTGGGGCTTCAGTTGGGTGGAACCTCCAGGGTATCTCTGCCTCACTCTTGCAGATCTCTACCTCCAGTGGGGCTTCAGCTGGGTGGAACCTCCAGGGTATCTCTGCCTCACTCTTGCAGATCTCTACCTCCAGTGGGGCTTCAGCTGGTTGGAACCTCCAGGGTATCTCTGCCTCACTCTTGCAAATCTCTACCTCCAGTGGGGCTTCAGCTGGGTGGAACCTCCAGGGTATCTCTGCCTCACTCTTGCAGATCTCTACCTCCAGTGGGGCTTCAGCTGGGTGGGACCTCCAGGTTATCTCTGCCTCCCTCTTGCAGATCTCTACCTCCAGTGTGGCTTCAGCTGGGTGGGACCTCCAGGGTATAACTGCCTCACTCTTGCAGATCTCTACCTCCAGTGGGGCTTCAGCTGGGTGGGACCTCCAGGGTATCTGGGCCTCCTTCCAGCCAGCGTTTGTTTCCACTGAGACTGTTCCTAGCTGACTCCAGACAGTGCTGGTGTGTCACACAGATGCCCTCAGAAGATGCACTCTCCCCAGGGATGCTCTCTGAAGTCCAAAGCACCTGTGCCAGTCGGTACCAATGTCCCTCTATCCATCATCCTCTCTGGTTCTTTCCAGATAGACTCAGTTCTGTCCCCTAGTAGTAGGACAGGCTTGTGCTAGGGCACAGCTTGGGCTGCCATTGCCGCGAAGGAGAGCGCCCGAAGCCTGTGCCAGCACACTGGCAATAGAGGCTTGTGCATACACTGGGAATAGAGGTTTGTGCATGCCACCATCTCTTCAAGAGCGGGCAAAGGGCTACATTATGACACAATGAATTGCCAATTAAGTTTTGATAAAGAGGGTGAAGCAAGTTTAACTCCACCAATGACCGGGTGCATGACCCTAGCACGCGTAGTGAGTCCTCTGCACTGGTGTATCACGGCAGGTTCGGATTACCAGCCTAGGCTGGTCTGTACCCTCCCTGGGCTGTTGTTTTATTTCCAGTGCTAACACTCTTGGCTCACTTCCCTGGCCTTGGCTCACCTGCTCCGCCGTATGTGTAAAAAACTCTACACTTTATTTAGAGACGTAGTTTCCTGCTCTCCCTCTACTCACCCGGAAGTGAAGGTTAATAAGGCTTACCTGCACTTCTTAGTATTCTCCGGTGCAGGCCCTTTATCTCACAGGGGCGTTTCTGCGAAATTATATTTATAGCTATTTTACCGACCTTATCTCCAACCGAACATGAATCAATGCCACAAGTCAAGTGAGACGGAAGCTATCCTTATTTCTGTTTATCATGCTGCTGGAGAATAACCCTCTCACCAAACAAAGCAACAACGCAAACCCTTTTATTTCTCATAGCCATGTCACTGCCTCCCCCTGCTCCATGGCCTGTTTTGGATCGCAATTGGGCCACTATGTAAACATCCCAGGTTTCTTAACCAACCCCCCGTCCCCCAACTTTTTTGCAGTGTTAAAATGTGTACGGATATAATAATTAACATGCCTAATCTCGGTCCGAATCTCTTAAATATTGTTAGATATTTACAACAGCTTTAGGGCCGGTGGGGTGTGCTGTTCAGCCTGAGGAGGTCGGGGGTCAAGGGTCACCATTGTTTGTCAGGATGGAGAAGCAGCACGTGCAGACTTGCACCTCGCTCGGTACTCAGCCATTAGCCCCCACCCGAGGCGCTCGGCATTAGCATGAGAATGCAGCAGTTTAGGGTTTCTGGTGGCCGGGCATTCACTGGACTGTGCTGAGGGTCCCCCCTGGAACTTGGCCCCCCCCAGCAACGCAGGGGCTGCGGGGGCCTGTGTTACGCCACTGGCTGAGCCCCCATCAGCTCGAGTTGCACTGCAGCAGCCGGGGCTGAGAGTGGACACAGGACGGGGAAGGAGGGGGGCTGAAGCCCTTGGGCCTGGGCAGAAGTGTGACTGGGAAGGCACGACCCCCTTTGCATCGCTCCACGGCCCCCCTGGGGGTCGGGTCCCACAGTTTGAAGACCCCTGTCGTAAGGTCATGCAAATAATCAATCAACATTGGGTATGACAAGTCTGAATATTTCTTAGGGCGAGGGACTCCCCATATATTAGCTGGGCGTCCAAAAACCACTTCATAAGGGCTAAGTCCCAAACGAGAGTGTACTGCAGGTCTGGTGGATAGAAGAGCTAATGGTAGAGCATCGGGCCAATTAAGTCCTGTACTAGCTTGCACTTTTGCGAGCTTAAGCTTTAAAGTACCATTGTAACATTCCACTAGTCCCGCTGATTGTGGATGGTTTGCCGCATGGAACTTCTGCTTAATACCAAGACCTGCACAAACTTTTTGCATGACTTGGCCCACAAATTCGCTTCCATTGTCACTCCAGACAATGCGCGGCAAACCAAACATAGGGAAAAATTATTTTAGTAAAACTTTAGCAGTTGATAAAGCTGTGTTGTCTTTCAGAGGGTATGCTTCTATCCATCTAGAAAAGGTACATAACACCACCAGAACATATTTGAGGTTGTTGCATCTTTCCATGTGAATGTAATCGATTTGCAACACCTCAAATGGATATGTCGGAGGAGCAAAGTAACCTGTTGGAGTTGGGGTTCCCTTTCCTGGGTTGTACATCAGACAAACAATACAATGTTTCACTACATTGTCTGCACACTTTGGGATTCCTTCATTTTGCCACACTGGAGCCAGAAGCTTGCATATTCCCTTCGCGCTTAAATGGGCTGGACCATGCGCCATAGTAACTACTGGTAATACATAGGCGTCTGGTAACAGCCAACGTTGGTGTTCTGATAATTCCACCCAACAACCCATCTCATCTAACATTCCTGTACTTTCTTTCCACTTTCTCAATTCTTTCTCTGTAACCTCTTCCTGAATCGACTTTACACTTTCTAATGTATTCTCATACATTCCTCTCTCTCTGATCCAATTCGCAGGACCTGCAACATACATTAGACTTGTAGCATCTCTCGCTGTCCTTTTCGCTATCTCATCTGCAAATGCATTCCCTCGGCCAACATCATCTGTAATCTTCTTGTGTGCACTACACTTCACAATTGCTATCTGAGCAGGCAAAGCAAGTGACTCAAGAAGGTTAGTCACCAATTGACCATGCTGTATGCGAGGTAACGAATCCCCTTTCTTTCCGTAAACGCCCAAAATTGAACGCTACACCAAACGCGTACTGACTGTCAGTATACACGTTCACTCTTTTTCCTTTTGATAACACACACGCTCTCAAAGCTATTAGTTCTGCTGCTTGAGCTGAATTGTGTCTAATACGTGCTGTTTCTACAATCGTATAAGGTAGTAACAGCATATGCTGAAACTGTCTCTCCATTCGGAAGCTTAAAACAAGAACCATCTACCCATGGAATTCCATCCGGATTTTCTAGCGGAGTATCTTTCAAGTCTATTCTTCCCTTTGTCTCTTCCTCAGTACGGAGGAAACAATCATGTTGTTCTTGAACACCTTTCTCTTCTGGAAGAGGCAACAAAGTAGCTGGATTTAAAGTGTTACATCGTTTGATTTGCACGTGACTAGCCAAGAGAGTCAGCTCATATCCAGATAAACGAGCACTCGTAAGATGCTGTGTTTTCGTCCTGTTTAGCAAGGTATCCACTGCATGTGGCACCATAACAATAAGAGTGTTATCTAACACCACTCCAGCAGACTGACAAATAGAGATTGCTGCTGCTGCTGTCGCTCTAAGACAACTAGGCAATGCTTTAGCTACTGGATCTAACGTAGCTGAAAAATAAGCACATGGCCGCTGTTTGTCTCCAAAACACTGCGTTAAAACTGACAACGCACAACATTCTCTCTCATGGACATAGAGCGTGAAAGGTTTACCGTAATCGGGAGTACCTAATACAGGAGCAGAGCATAGAGCAGTACACAAATCAGTAAAGCTCTTCTGACATTCGTCAGACCATGGAAGGGGCTGAGGTGTATCTTTCAAAGTGAGTACCAACAGAGGTTTGGCCAACAAAGAAAAGTTCGGAATCCACTGCCTACAATAAGAAGTAATGCCCAGAAAGGCACGTACCTCTCTTTGTGTGGATGGCACAGACATTCGCGCAATCGCTTGAATACGTTCTGGGGTTAATCGTCTTCCCTCCTTTGACAAGAGATGACCCAAATAGGTAACCTCTCGACGAACATATTGTAGCTTAGAAGGTGAAACCGTATGATTCAGATCAAACAAGTGACGTAATAATGCAACAGTCACATTCTTGCAAATATCTTCTGAATCAGCCGCGATTAATAAGTCATCCATGTACTGGATAAGAGTAGCTCCGGACGGCAAATGAAAAGCATCAAGATGACATTTTAAAGCTTGACTGTAAATAGAGGGACTCTCACAATAGCCCTGAGGTGCGCGCTTAAACCGGAAGCTTCGGCCTCCAAGAGAGAAGCCAAAAATATCCCTACTCTCTTCGGCAATGGGAATACTAAAGAAAGCATTCTTTAGATCGATGACAGAAAACCAAGTCGCTGTGGAAGGTATCATTGTCAACAGAGCAGTGATATCTGGGACCACCGGAAATTGTGGTACAACAATTTTGTTTACCTCCCGAAGATCAATTACAAAACGGTAAACAGGAGGTTGAGAAGGATCAGTGCGTTTAAGAACAGGAAGAATAGGACTCTTGCATATGTTTCCTCTCGTTTCTTCAACCACACCCTTCTGAATCAAGTCATGAATGATTTCAAAAAGCGCTTTTTCACCTTCAGTGGAAATTCTATATTGCGGAATGCGTGGCAATCCAGCATTAGGCTTAAGAGTAACAACATAAGGTGGAATCTCAAGACAACCCACATCATTTGGACCTAAAGCCCAAAGCGTTGCAGGAAGAGAGAGCAATTCAGGTGGAAATTGGTCTTTAGACAAATACATTGGAGAAGTCAGTTTCTGTCCTAAAGTAAGATACACACCAGAAGGAGAACAATATATTGTAGCATGCATTCTCTTCAATAAGTCCAAGCCCAACAGATTCTCACCGCAACCATTTGTCAAGAGAAGCGAAGCTTCCAAATCATAAGGGCCAATTGAAATAGGCAATGGGCAAGAGACCGGATTACGAACTGGGGCGCCAGAAAATCCTACAGACACCTTCAACATAATGGTCTTCATTGTAGTACTGTGTAGATCTAACATTTTGCTGATCAAAACAATTAATGGAATTAGGAGAAGGAAGGGAACGCTGTTCTTGGGTCAACACACCTCGACCTCTACCTCTATTTACTGACTGGAGGCCACCACGACCTCGTGGAGCAGATAATGCTCCATTACGCTGCAATAAAACCGGACAACTATTCTTAAAAGATCCTTCCTCTCTACAATAGGCACATTGATTAGGACCTAACAAAGGTCGCGGAGTACACGGCTCAGGCTTTTGATACAACCTCTGAAACTGCTGAGGCTGTTGAAACTGAGGCTGAGCATAACGAGGAGGATAGGCTTGTTGCAAGAGAACCTTCGTTTTTAATTCTTTTGTCTTTTTCTCTTGCTTTTCTTTTTCTTCTTTATCTCTATTTTCATAATATTGAGCAGTAGCCAATATCTGGGCAGAAGAAGAAACAGCCCATGAACTTTCAGAATCTTTCAATTTGTGTGACAGCTCGGGAAGCAAATTAAATACAAATTTATCCACAAATAATCGCTGTCCACCTTCTGTAGCCATATCTTGACCACTGTGATCGATAAATGTCTCCTCGAAACGAGTGAAGAAATCGGAAACACTCTCATCTTTCTTTTGTTTACATGCCGCTAGTTTATCCCAATTAACTTTTAAGGCAGGCATCATCGTTTTCATTAATGTAATTATCCTACCGGGGAGTTCTGAAATCAAAGCATCAGGCTTAGCACCACCCACTTGAGCTGCATCCGCAGCAGTTATAGCAGCCCAATCACCACCCAATGCTTGAACATGATTCTCTCTACGAATCCTAGCCCATAACGCTTGCGGAACTACATTTCCCATTAACATATCGATATCAGCTAAATTCATGATACAAGCATCAGCAGTCTGCGACAATTCTTTATAATAACCCGCAGGGTTTTTACAAGGATCCGGTAGAGTCTGTTTAAGTGCTAAAACTTCAGATCTCTTCCAGGGGACATGTACCCATATACGTTGGAAGTGAGCAGGAATAGCTGGATTATTACCTTGAGCTGCAACTTCTTCCTTCCACACTGGAGGAACCTCTCTCATAGGATAATTCTTTAGTGTCAGTCTAACCGAAGGATCGGAGTCAAGAAAAGTTTGGGAGGACAATAAGGATCTAAAGGTAATAAGTGTCCTTACAGCGTTCTCAACTTTAGGACCCACAATAAGTCCTTTATCGAAGTTAGCCTGAACATCTAACAGACCCTGTGGAACCGAACTCAAATTCACATCCTCCCATTTTTTAACGAGAGTATCACACATAATATTAAAAACATATCTCTGCGTAGGCGCATTCCATTGCAAAAAAGTAGACATAATATCAGGCACGCTATACTGGGGACCCCTCTCGATCCATGTGCGTGCGAGAGAGTCCAACCTTTCTCGTTCTTCAGAATCTGGGAACTGACTACGAGACTGTCTTCGAGCAAAAGCCGGAGACACATTAAATGCTTCAAAGAAAGGAGATAAAATACCAGTGACAGTGTCCGTGAGTCTCTTACGCACAGACGGAGAATTGGATATAAGAATAGGGGACAAGGTATTAGGTGAACTAACAGAAGGAGAACCAGTAACAACAGGAGGAGCAGAAGGCAAAGGAGATCGATCTTCAGGAGATGAAGGTAAAGTAGCAGAAGTTGAAGGCAAAACTGGTAAGGGCAATACTGGAAGGGGCAAATTCGGACGAGCCGGAGCAGGCGGAGGTACTGCTGGCGGCTGAACAGGCTGTAACAACAGAGGTGCATTAGCACCTTGTGCATAGGGCGGAGGCAATCTCAATAAGTGAGACATCAGGGGATCTTCCTCTAAGTCTTTCTTGTTATCGGGAAGAGAAACAGGCAACACTGGATAGCATTTATCTATCGCCATACGATGCTGTATCTCTGAAATTTCTATCGCATTATTAATTTCGTCATCTTTGAATTGCTTGGCAGCCTGTATAATCGTCATGCCTTGTGCTTTCCTATCTCGTTTGGCTTGCTCTGTTTAGCTTCCTTACGCCAAAGGCGGAAAGAGTCAAACATTGCCGGCCGGGCTTTTCTTTTAAATAAAACTGCTTCCAAATTATCTAGCACATCAGGCTTGAAACTACCATTTTCTGGCCATTTTAAAACACCATCTTTCTTCGTGTATCTGGTCCATGTCTTGTTAAAGACAATGGGGCCAACACCATGTTTAGAATAGAGCTCATATGTGGGAGTTCCAACCGAAGGAATCGGACAAGAGTCCTCAAGCCGGGAATCCCTATTACAACCAAAGCAACAAATTTTACCAAACCTAGTCAGACCAGGCATCTCGTGATGTCACCGGACTGTTCACAAACTTCAAGGGTGTAAACTCGTTACTCAGCACAAATGCCCTTACCCCTCGGCTTCGGCTATTGCAATAGTCGAATCTAAGGACCAAAGTAACCAAAACAAAGAACCAAAGTTGTGGGAGCAACCCACCAAATACTTAACTAAGGACGTCTTCTTACGCCAACAGAGGCCCGTTTATCGTCTCGCCTTACCATACATCACCAAAGGAAGGGCCGAGGCAGGGCGGCAGTCAGGGCAGCAGTCGTCAGTAGCCGTCAGGAAGGAGTAACCACGCTGCAAAAGACCTTTGGACCACTTCGACATACAGGGGTCGCTTGACGTGGCTCGCGATTCCTCCAGAATTTTCTTGTGGGGTTCCTCACGACCTTCAGGCAGAACCACTACCACTGAAACCACCCTACGTTGGGTGCCAGTTGAAGAACCAGAACCTTATGGGCCTGGCGGCGCAGGGTACGCCTAAAATCTCCGGGGTTCTCCTGCTTAGCTACACAGAGACACGGGACACTCTGTCAGGCGTAAAAGATCAGATTTATTTAGCTGCAGCTAGTACAGTTGTCCTAGAAGTACACACGGTATGTTCTCAGGAGACTGCCACTTCACTCTGTGGCGCACAATCTTATATAGTACATAGGTGACATATACATTAACCAGAACACACCTAAAACATACAAGAAGAGCCAATGCGAGAAGTTGGAAAACAGAACAGAACCATTAGAAAAAGTTTAAAAACAAAGATATCGGGAACTCGAAGAAACCTCTCCTCCAACGGTGTTTGTCACCCCTCCCCACAAGTTAATTAATCAACGGGTTTGTAACTGACTTGCAGGTGGCGAGACACGTTTGTATGTTTTAGAGGACAGTTGTGAAACAAGAGAATACGAGCAGAGGACAGTGAAGGCCAGACGATAAGATAAAGTCATAAGAGAATAGTGTGAACCAACAGATAGTTGAGACAAGGATTAGGAAAACCAGACGAGGATTAGTGTACTCGGCTAGTCCTAACACCAGCTTTGTAAATAAAGGCAGAAGGCTTATTTCGACACAGTGCTGCAGGAAAAGCAGAAAAGACTTTGTTCGCCGTGCTGCCTGAGTGAGGGCAACACAAAATGGCGGCGGAGCACAAAATGGGGGGTCGATACGATCGTGATCAAAAATCGAAGTTCCTCACCCCAAGGTTCATCGCTCAGCCCCACTCTCATCAACATCTACATGGCTACTCTGGCCACTATCGTCAGACAGCATGGACTCAGCATAGTATCCTACCCGGATTACACCCAGCTCATCCTCTCCCTCACGAAGGACCCCAAAACCACCAGCCCCAGCTTCCAGGAGGGATTTAAAGACGTTGCAGCTTGAATGAGCAGCAGCTGCCTGAAGCTCAACTCGGAGAAGACAGAAGTCCTCGTCCATGGACCCACCCCCTCAGCTTGGGACAGCACCTGGTGGCCCACTGCCCTAGGCAACCTCCCCACCCCCACTGACCACGCCCGGAACCTCGGCATCATACTCGACTCCTCCCTTCGATGTCTCACCAGGTCAACGCGGTCGCCTCCACCTGCTTCAACGCCCTCTGCAAGGCCTTCAAGTGGATCCCCCCGAAGCCAGAAAGACCGTCATCCATGGACTCATAACAAGCAGACTTGACTACGGACACGCCCTCTGTGCTGAAATCAACAAATCCCTGCTACGCAAACTCCAGACCACCCAGAACTCCACGGCCAGACTCATCCATGGCATCCCCCGACATGAGCACATCACCCATCACCTGCGAGACCTCCACTGGCTCCCAGTTAAGAAGAGAGTAACCTTCAAGCTACTCACCCATGCCTACAAATCCCTCCACAACAACGGATCCAAATACCTCAATGAAAGAATCTCTTTCCACGTACCCAAAAGAAACCTCTGCTCCGCCGACCTCACCCTAGCAGAAACCTCGTGCATCTGCAGAACCAGAGCGGGTGGAAGAGCCTTCTACATCGCGGCTAAGGCCCTGAACGAGCTCCTAGTCAACATCAGACACTCCCCTACTCTGCACACCTTCAGGAAGAGCCTCAAGACCTTGCTTTTCAGCTGACAAGGAGCTGCACCCTCCCCCCAGCACCTTGAGACCCTTTCGGTTGAGTGAGGCGCTTAAAATCCCCCGATTGATTGATAAACATTGTTTATCAGAAATATTCCCTCTCTGGCTCTTGCCCTCCTACTGCTGGAGAAGGAATGCCTTGCAACATGATGTCTGTGTGCTACTGCGGTAAGTACAACTTTTGTCTGTACAAATCTTCAATTTTCCCGCCACTATAGGAGATGGTGTCCAGTGCGCTTGTGGGAGGTTGTAAGTCTGCATGGTCTTGCTGCCTCCTTCTTGTGACTATCAAACCATGACATATTCAACTTTAGAATGTTGTCAGCTACAGTAATGCTGACCTATTGAGTGGCGAACTGAGAAATGATTCTTGCGAAATACTCAGAAATTGGATAGTTCACAGTGATGTGCCCAGTGCTAACTTTGCATGATTATGTTATTTCCCAAAAGGAGAGTTGCATCCTGAATTTAGACTTTCCTATTCCTTAAACTGATGAAGGAGAGAGCAGCAACAGCACCAACAGAGAAAAGAATGTATTCACTGTAGACCTGAGTCAGAATGACAGAGTAGCATTAGGGCGGCCCATCTTGGCTATTTTATCAAGTCTACTAATGCTGCACACCCTAGATCCACTGCAGCTTTAGTACCAATGTGCAGGCCATATACCATCCACAATCGTTTTACACCACTAGAACAGGATGATTGACTCTAAAGCAAGAAGAGGCCGGACGGGTTTTTGGGCGAGACAACCCAACGGTCACAAGCATATGGCAGTAACCAAGGGGCAGGTGTCCGGTGAAAGGACTCACTTTAACTTCAGTTCTATGAATGCATTAGGTCTGGCTGAAAGGGATCTAGTTCTTCCTTCATATTTTAATTAGGAAATAACTTAAGTTATTGCCCTTTCTATGGAAGATGTAAAGGATACAGCTGCCAAAGCCCCAATTGCTGTGGACCTGTCATCAAGCAAACTGAAAATGTGACAACCACCATAGCACAAGTGACTGTGTCAGATTTTGATTGTTTTGTTTTGGAATGTGGCTGGCCTTTTGAGTAAGCCGACTGATTGGATGGAAGGAATTGATATAGAAATATCACAAGAGACCTGGGCTTGAAGTACAGTATACATTGATTGGTTCACCTCTGTGTCAACCCAGGGCGTCTTTTTCAGATTAGGGCATCACAAGAGTAGGCTGTTATCTTTGGGCCTGTTTCATAAGACTGCAGGATTGTTAAAACCTATTGTTATTTACCTCGCTTTCAAATTAAATGATTGTCCCACGCTGCTAATCAGACAATCATTATTATGATTTTTTACCATAATAACTCTAACTGTCGTAACACAGATATGGTAAATTCACTTGATTGAGGGGATTATGCTGTAATTTGAGGGGGTTAATTGTAGGCTCTGTTCAATATCGAGAAATTATGTTTGCAACATGATGCAGTGTGATAATACAGTCATGAGCAAGCCCTGGCTCAGGCTTATATTAGATCTTGCACAGCTCCAACCCAGAACTATATTACTTTTACTGAGAAGGGCTTTGGTAGCAAGATCGATTTTATAGCCATCTCAGAGAGGTGGAGTAACAAGGTTGCTCACGTTTCCATCCTCCATAATTGCTTGATGGCTAGTAGTTTGAACTAGGCGGGGCTTGGCATATTTAAGACACGAAATTGGGGGCTTCATTTCGACTGACAGTACAGCGGAAGATGGTACGTAGCGCTGTCTGTGGTGCCTTACACGGCACAAACTGGACGACAACGAGCCTTGAAGTGAGGCGCCTGTAGCTGCTTTCTTGCCGGTTCTGGATTTTGAGCAACACGCACTGGATATAAACCATTGAGAAGTAACTTTTGTGTGGACCACGGGATCGTGGTGTGTTTTACTATGTTAATATACACCAAAATCAATGTAGTAAGAAGGCTTATACATTGGCCCTTCAACCATCGAACTTGCCATCCGGATTTAAAGTCGAATCTATTGTGTTTATAGATACTGGTAACATTTGAGATCCTTGTGATTCCTAGTGGATCCTATCGCTTGCACTGATGAAGCCTTTGTTAGGTGAAATGTGTTGGATGCGCTGTTTTGAAAACACGCAATAAAAGAAAGTACTACACCAATAACCAAGACCTATGAGCATTTGTCTTATATTGAGTGTGATCATCCACAAATGTTTCTGCTGTATCTCTATTTTGGTGTGAAAATATATTTAATATGTGGTCAATGTGCAGCTGGCCATTGAGGTAGGCAACGGTTTCTGTTTATTTAGTAACTACTTCAAGTGGTGCGGCATTGAGCTCCCTAGCTGCCTTCCTCTCTTGTTCAATAATTGCTTGAGTGATCACAACCCTTTGGCACTATGTATGCTCATGGGTTATGCATCCTCATAACCCAATCCATTCCATCATTAGAGGTTAGTAATACCAATGTTTTTGTGAGAAAATGGGACACGGTGCATTCTAGATATTTGTTAACTGAGCTCGCAGTTAAGAAAAGGTAGCAGATGATGTGTCTGGAGCTTGGGGCAGCGTCTTCCTGTTTGCTTACGGTGTATAGGGAGATTAGTAAAACTGTGACTGAACTTTTAACAATCACAGTGTCTTTAGGGAGGCTAGAGGACAGAAAAGGTTTGATGGGGCTTGCCCCTACATTCAAAGAGGTCTAATATATGCTCTTAAGAGGTCACCAAAGGGGGCAAATGAAGAAGTGAGGTCATGTAGATTAAAATATAAGCAGGAAATGAAGAAGAGAAATACATCTAGAAAGCAGGAACCCTGGGAGAAGTTATGTGAGGCTCGTAGTAGGGATGATGTTTTCCTCTTTTAGAAAACAGTAAATGCCCCGTTTTTAGGTCTCGCCTACGCAGCGCGCATGCTCTGCTTAGGAAAGAGACCTTTAGCAATCGGCACAGCTTTCCCTTCAAAAACGTGCACGCGTTGCATTGCTTCCAATGGCAACGCGTGCACGTCTGGCGTTTCACTTGCGGGAGCGAGCAGCTGGCACCATATGTTATCAATTATCACGCCTTGCTGCTTGCTCCCGCAAGGGAATCGTGCAGGCCCCCCTCCTCTCTCCCCTCCCCCTGCTGCCGCGCGAGGTGCGCACGCTTGTGCTTGTTTGGGAAAGCGTGTGAGTTTGGACAGACTGAAAGTCTGCAGCAAAGAATCAATAATATCGCCCATCCATACAATCCTGAACTGTGTTTTACTATGTGTCGCGACTGACAAAGCCACGGGCTTCTAATTTGTGATTCAAGAGTCCCGGCAGAAGTGCAATAAACATATTTTGAGGAACAGAGTGAATCAAATCCCTCCTGGATTTCCCCGGGCACTAAATGCAGGAAGGGGCGGTGCCCTGCTCCTTATTCAAATACTTAACAGGCAGCAAGCAGCGCTGTGAGAGAACACGTGCGCTGAAGAGCCTCTGCATCTCCTCAGACTGGGTATTCGCACCTTCGAAGATGTTGGCTGAGGCGATAAAATTCCTCATGGTGCTAATTTTAGGCACTGGTGACTGCCAGATAATCCCCAGAATTAAACAGTGCGGGCTCACTTGTCCTCAGGTAAGTCAGTCTTGGCTCACCATCTGTAACGCCATAGCTGGTTTTAGTTCACACTTTCCGTTTGAAGGCATTTTGCTGAAATCGTAAATATGATGATTAGTTGTTGCGACTGTCTATGTCGTTAAGAAATGTCAGAGTTTGTAGGTTCTTCCATTAGAATTATTGGCATATTCCAAAAGCGTGCTGACTATCTGGGTCATGTTTGCGCGCGTGACCTGCAGGTCGGGAGTTTAATTCCCAGGAGAGCCAACTGGGTCTTTTATGTTTCCAAAGTCGATAATAGAGTAGCATTACAATAGGTAATGTAGCACCTGTCCTTTACAGCGCTTCCATACAGTAAGGAACCTTGCTCTACGACATTATATAAGAAAAGTTATTGTTATATGGCAATATATAGCATGATATGTAAAAGATTGTTGCTAAAAGTTCACCACAAAATATACGCACTTTTCTGTTGTCTAGAAAGATGATGATTCTGGTGGTCCGCCTGCATTGATAATGTTACATAATTTATTTTTAGACAGGCTGTAGTTGCTGAGGGATGGCAAATAGGTGGTGTCCATCTTTTCAGGGAATTCTGTCATGCGTGGGCAGTTGGGTGTTGGGTGTTTTGCTATAAGGTAGTTTCCTAGTTTTTCAGTTGAAATCCATTCCAATTCCAGAACACAGCTTTCTCATTCCTGTTTATTTATTGTATGTAGGTTGAGAGTCTTTTGGAAATTACTGTTTCCCAGTTCTAAATGGCTTCTGCTGAATCTAGTTTATGTCTTATGGTTTTTTTAAACAAATTTGTGTTTGTTGGCTTTTCGAAGCAGACTCGTGCAACTGATGTTTATAACCACACGCGGTATTTTTAGTTTATAAACACACTGTTTACTTTGTTTGCCTAAGCTCGGGTTTTTAGAATGATGTGTCTTTTGTCTTTCGGAAGCAAACATGCTCCGATGCCGGCATTATTATTTGGAACTAACCACTTATAAGGTCCCAAAGGCGAGACCTATTGGCTATGCCAATGCTTGTTCTGATAGTCACAACACTACTATGGATACGATAATTCCCCCACATATGTGGGTTGAGCTTTTCAATGGTGTATGACAGTAGCATTGAATCATGCAGGCCAGTACTGAGTGACACTGTCTTGGGCAGCAGAGATTTCTCACATATTGCTTTGGAGGATGTAATATCTGGGATTGAACGCAGTCCCAGAAATAAGACCCCAGGTCCAGATGGGATTCCAATTGATCTATTAAAAAATAATATAGAACTTGGGCCCCCTTAATAGTTAACATACTGAGGAGTTTGTTAGTGCAGGCCCCTGAGGCTTGGTCGAATTCCCTTATTGTTCCCAAGAAAGGTGACAGAGCTGATCCCCTCTGCTATCGGCCCATTTCTCCTATTGACTCTATAGTGAAGGTACTAGGCAGAATTTTTTAGACTGACTAGAGAACTAGGTCACAGAAAAAGGCATACTCTCCACCCTTCAGCATAGGTTTAGAAAAGGTCTAGTGACCGTAGATCAATGCCAGAACCTTCATTCAATAAATAGTAAGTACACTAAGACGAACAGAGTCTGCATATATTGGACTTTTATGGATCTCAGCTCTGTGTTTGACTGAGTTAATCAAGTAAAGCTATGGAGAATAATTCCGGTAATGGGAGTGGATGCTTCAATTGTGCATTTTCAATGCCAACTTCATGCAGATGTTATAGGGTGTATTAGGTACAGGCATAATGACGAATGCACAACCCTGATCAAGATCAAACAAGGTGTAAGGCAAGGGTGTGTTTTGGTGCCCTTTCTTTTCTTTTTATATATTAATGATCTCGATTTATTTCTGTCACAAGTAGAGGCTTATACTCCTAGAGTGGAAACAAGAAGCCCCCCTTAATTGTTATATGCAGACTATTGCGCTCTAATGTCAAGAACTGGAGATGGTCCTCAGGGTTACTGAACAGATTTGTTTGGTTTATGAGTGACTTGGGTTTGTCAACAAATATTGCTAAGACATACACCATGGTATGCGGGTTTGTGTCTAGTAATAAGACATTACACTTTATTAATTGGGCCAACTTCTTCATGTACCAAATTTCATATACCTGGTGGTACCTTTTGACAGTAAAGGGTAATGGGGCATACTTAATTAAATTGAGGAAAGCTTAATTTGACCAAACCGTAAATGCAATCTTTAGGTTTTCTACAAAGTTAGGTTCCAAACCCGTAGATGCAATGAACAATATCTATGAAACACAATGTACCTCTGTGCTGATGTTTGACGCAGGCATATGAGGGAATTACAACCCAACACACATACAGGTTAGTAAGAATGTGTTTCTGAGAAGACTGTTATCTGTCACCAATGGTTTGCCCTCTTAAGTCTGCCACTCTGAATTTGGATCACCTTACCTGGAAGATCATGTTAAATTAGCACAACTTATGCTATGGCTTTCCATCTGGCTAAAATCAGAGAATTCTGAACCAGGACATAATCACTGTTTATCTTCGGCATGACAATGTATGCAACATTACATGGTTGACATATTTAAAGGACCAATTGAATACATTAGTGAGACCTGAACTTTTTAATAACCCACAGGGCATCAAAGCTCATATTAAAATATAATTTCTCACCGTTTTGGAAAGGAGATGAGAAGTCTCAGAGTGCAGCAAGAGCAGAGTGACTGCTCAACAAACTGTAAATACAACTAATTGCATGGAGCCCTATCTATATCTTGTATCACATCATTACTGGAGAAAGGACCTGGTTAGGTTTAGATTTAATGTAGCCTATCTCCTGGTTTATTATTTAAAATATGTTTATGGAGAAGCAGGCCTTGTGCCTTGCCCTTGCGGTTCAGCGTCAAGTGCAATCCATGCTATATCACCCATGAAAGAGGATTCACATAGTTCGCATTGACCATGGCTTTCAAAAAATTCACTAATGCCGAATTTGGGGGGAGCGTGAAAAAGAAAAAACCAGTGCACCTGGTCAAAGGCTTTTTCAGCACCGAGCACCAGGAGGATTGCTGGGATCTGTTTTTGGTAGTCTTTTGAACCAGGTAGACCTCCCTTCTCAGGTTGACATGTGTTTGTCTCCCCTGAATAAAGCCCAACTGGTCCCGATATACAAAGTCAGATAGATTGCGCTCTAGTCTAGCGGACAGGATCTTGGTGTAGATTTTTATGTCCTGAGTAAGCAGGTTTATGGACCTATAAGAAGACCCCGATGGTGGTATCCATGCTCACCTCACCCCTCTCACCCCACTCACACCAGTACCCGGGTAATCTTTAGTTGACAGTGGGTGCACCGCAGCACGCATATCATGCCTACGGGCCTTCAGTGTGGCAGTAGTGGAGTTAAGCACTGCCTCAGCAGTGCACTGCATGGGGTGTCTGCCATTTTGTGAGCTGGCAGCTGGGCCTTCCCCAAAATCACAAGGCCTCTACGGGGAACAACGCAGAACCCTCAGGGACCCAACAGTCCTCGCAGCTGCGTTTTCAGCCAGCAGGGTAAAAGTGGGTGGGAGCAGGTGAAGGCGCGCAGGCCCCCTGTGTCTCCGGGCCTCCATAAGGAACGCGTTGCAATCTTCATGTGCATAAGGCACCCGGCACTGCAGCGCTGGGTCAAAGTGAAGTTGGAGGGCCTGTGGGGAGCGTGCAGCACCTACATTAATGTTCTCTGCTCCCCCACATCCCTTACCTTGAGAGGAATATTGTCCGATGTTGCTCCTTGACTCGGCAGGGCGTCATGCTCCACCTGGATCTAGCGACAATCTGCAGCCCCGATGTAGTCAGTGCCTGCGGGGTCCCTCCAGGTGCTTCTGGGGTTAATCTGCAGCCCCCTAGTCGCCCCCAATTCTCAGCATCCTCCCTATCAAGTTTAGGCTGAAGCGGTCATTGGTAGGCACTCTTTGCCTCTATTTTCTGAGTAAATGCAGTGGAGCTCGTACATATAATGATCGTGCAGCATTGTTGGTTGGCCCCTCCCATATATTTTTTAATCTATAATTCACCTATCGAGTTTTAATTACAAGTTCTGGATATTCAAGTTAAAAATGTTGTATTTTATTGAATGTCTTTGAGTTTAGGCTAACATTTTAAAATGAGGGATAGTAATCTATAATAGAGGAGAGAAGAAAATGAACACTACCCAATCTACAGAACTGATTAATTCGAACACTGTGTCTATGCACTCAGCCACTTTAGAAATATAAGTGTTTTAATTAATCACTAGGGCTACACTTTATTGATTATACATTTGTCAAGTTACTTGCTGCTAAAATGATCTTAATTCGTATCAACATATGGAATTGAGATTTTTTGCTGTTTTTAAAGTTCTCTATACTTTTTTTTTTAATCTCTTTTGTAATGGTTTTAATTAACATGACGCGGTTGGTACAGGTAAGAGTGGTGGGGCAGGGGGAAGTTGACAGTCAATATAATAGTGAAAATAAAAAAAATAAAAAAAATAAACCACTTACCTTGTGCTCGCTGCATAGCACAAGGTAAGTGGTTTTTGAATTTTTTTATTTTCTTTTCCCTATTACGTCATCTGTCGACTCCCCCGCCCCACAGCCTCACGGCTCATGCCAGTACCGGCCGCGCCTGTAATTAACTGATAAAAATAAAGATTACTTACTTAGAAAGAAGAATGATTTATTGTATTTGAGGGGCTTCTTATTTAGGACTGTCGATTGTCTGGAACATACAAAAAGAAGAAGGGCCGGGTATTTCATCAGGGCAGACACTTCCTCAAGCCAACACTGTTGGAGTGAGAACAAGTTCCTGTTAGATAACACAGACTCAAAAGCAGGGTAACGCTGTATGGCACTTCAGCTTCTAGGCAAGGGGAAAAGACCTAACAGACCCCATGTTGTCTCTGTTAACCCAGAAATTACTCTGCTGTGTGAGCTCTGAGCAATGCAAGATCGAATATGGATGGGCGATTTTATATTTGGAAAAGGACATCTTACTGCAGTTTTTAGAAGCAATACACTCTGATGGTGGATAGTTTTGTAAATATTTAGGTCCCAATATTTTAATCAGAGGATATTTAGGCCAGGATATCAGGTACCATACCAACAGGGCCATTTCTAGGTGTTTTGCCGCCCTAGGCGAGAATTGGAAAATGCCGCCCCTCCCTTTTACTACCATCACTCTCTCCCCCGTCATCAAGGCTAGAAGAATTAATGCATTAGATTATACCGAAACTCATGTTTTTTGCCGCACTCTACCTTTTGCCACCCTAGGTGGCCGCCTAGTCTTGCCTAATGGTAGAAACTGCCCTACATACCAATTGATGAATGCTTAGTATTTGTCTATAACATTAGTAGTTTTAGATGGCTATGCTCAGTTGTTGGAGTGATGCAGAATATTAAATGATGTCCCCCAAAGGTACATCGTCTATACTCAGTTTTTCAATTTAGGGTTCTTTGGAATGACTCTGGGAGGAGGACCTCTAAGCTCACAAAGACTCAGAGACTTTAGATCATATGTAGCGAGGCTTCTTCAGTGTAGACACTTCTGTACGGGAAACAACCATTACAACAGTGTCATTACAACGCACTACATTTACAACGCAGCTGTTACAACCCGACCTTATTTACATCGCATGCCATTACAACGCAGACATTAAAATGCATTTCACTACAATGCATGACATTACAACACATACCATTACAACGCATGCCATTACAATGCATACCATTACGCATGCCATTACAACACATTTTAAGGTATATAATGGAGAGCTTTGTTAGTTTTAGGGAGGGTATGGGTTTTGGGGTACATGGGAATAGTAATTTTTACCCCTACACTATCCAACACTTACCCTACTGTTGCACTCACTGGAGTGGAATAGTAATTTTGACCCCTACACTATACAACACTTACCCTACTGGTGCACTCACTGGAGTGGGAATAGTAATTTTTACCCCTACACTATCCAACACTTACCCTACTGTTACCCTAAAAGTAATATGCATTGTAATGGTATGTGTTGTAATGGAATGCGATGTAAAGGTAGTTTCTAAAAATGCATTGCAATGGCATGTGTTGTAAAATCATGCAATGTAATAGTAGTTTTGATGTAAAAACCGCGTTGTAAAAGCTTGTATTGTAACTATTTGCGCTGTAACGTCATATATTCTTCTGTACGCATGCAGAACCTTTAGAAGAGCATCTGTCTTCTGGCAACTATTTTTTTTTTCATCGATTGCATAGTCCTGAATTTAAGACTGTAGATTCAGTTCACATCCATGTCAAGGAAAGCCGCTGTTCACTGGCCATTTGAACAGCTCTTAAGCAGGTAGTGATTACTGTTTGGCCATAAAATTCTTAAAGTGTAATCTTGGAATGCCCCATACATTAAGCTGCTTGATTTTTAAACTGATTATTGTTGTATTCATAACTTAAGACTTGATTTAGAGTTTGGCAGTGAGAGTTATCCTTTGCTACAGTGGCACAGTCCCTTTCTGCCAAACTCTCGGTCTGACCACCTTATTTATGGGTGGGCAGAACTTTAGTATCTCTAGGAGGTAGCCTACTTTGCCTCTGAGATAGCATTCCAAAGCACGACTGAGTATGGGCCAACAGAGTTTTGGCAATTCGACTGCCCACCCAAAATAAAGTTAGGGCGTCAAAAGGCCAGTTATCACTGTCTGTGAATGCCAGGTAAAACTTGGTGGTAAGGGACATTGAAAACGTATAAATGACCCCTACACAATGGGAAACAACACCTATGGTTGGGGATTATTCATTTTTGATTTTTCAAAATCAAACTCCCACTTAGGGAGTTTGTGTTTGAAAAACCAAACACATGAGCACGTATTACATAAAAGTGCCCTGGGAGTGCAACGGATGTTTGTGCCCTCTTTAAGTGCCCTGGGGGCACTTTGGTATTACAGAAGGGGGCACAGACGCTTGTGCGGCCCCTCCTGTAATACCAATCACGCTGGCGCACATAAAGCAGCAACGTTATCTTCAGGGGGCATGCCACATGCAAATGAGGGAATCCCTTTGACTCTGCTGTATTACAGATGCGCTGCATTACAGATGAGGGCCCAAAGGCAAAGAAGCCCTCAGGAGGCGCACTGACATTGCACCACCTTAAAGGTGGCGCACTGTCAGTGCACCCCCTAATGGCAGCCCTCAGGAGGGGGAAAGTGGGTCCCATGGACCCCTCAAACTTCCCATGCAGTCACTGACAGCACCCACCTGAAAGGGGATCTCTAATCCCCTTCAAAAGTGCAGGTGGGTTGACGCCTGCACTGTGAAAACATGGAGCGGCTGTAAAGCAGCCGCTCTGTTTTCCACAAGGAATGCACTGCCCCCAGGGCAGCACGAGTTCGCAGCTGTCCTGGGGGCAGTGTATTCATGGTAATAGAGCGCATTTTCACTGTATGCGAAAATGTCCATCTACCGTAATACAGCCCCTGTTATAAGTTTGACATCAGCTAGATGGTACCATCTGTCAGGCGTTTAATGCATTGGCAGGAATCTCCGAAACGGGGGTTCCTGCCAATGCTTAACCCCTTCCCCGCTCATGACGGAACCGCTCCGTCATGAGCCACGGTTGCCGTGTGCTCATGACGGAACGGTTCCGTCATGCCACGACCGTTGGCGGCCGCTCCGCCCACGCGGCGCTGTTTCCCCGCCTGTGCGGGGGGACAACGCAACTGGGCGGAGTCATGACGGAACCGTTCCGTCATGAGCACAGCTCAACCGTGGCTCATGACGGAGCGGCTCCGTCATGAGCACAGCGCCACCGCGCTGCCCCCCCGCACCCCCCAGCGCCGCGGCGGAATTCCCGCCGCGGCGAAGGGGTTAAAGATGTCCAGAGGGCTGGTGGACATCTCTAAATGTAGAAGACAGGTAATTTGTGAGGGCGACTGAGTATTTTACTCCTTCGATCTTTTGGAATTACAACCGTATTTCGCCCTCTAAATCAAGCCCTTACTTTTGTCTATAATTGTTAATTTTCCATTCCCTTGTTATTTGCTATTGAGCCTTAGTCTTTTTGCATACCTGCCATTGCTGATGTGTTCCTGATCTGCAGAGTGTCTTTCATGAAGGACTCTGAAGGTCACGGACTTTTAAACGTTATATAACTGTGGACAATAAATACATAGATTTGTCTGCATCTCAACAATGTAATTGAACGATCTAGCTTTCATGACATGCTCTCCAAACCACAATGTGCCAAGACGAAGTGGGCATTCATAGAACAACCTCAGAATTATATATACTTCCATATTCTTTGCATCTGCATGTGTTTGAACTCATATTGCTCAAACTAACTGATCTCTGCCCCGGTAGAAGGGGTAGAGAATGCTTCAAGATTGAGAACAAGTAAAAAGTGTCACGAAGAACAAAAGAAGGTTGGAACTAGTTTCACTTTCGAAATAAATTGATGAAGAGACAAGATTGCTATCTTGCCATTTAATTGTTTTTTAAATGTTAATTATTTACAGTACGAAAAAGAACAAAGTTATACAATTATTTCTCGTGTGTGTAAAGATTGAAAATCAATCCAAACATTACTGTGCTAGAAAAATGGCACAGAAAAAACAAACACGACATGCCTCTCCTTATAAGTAGAACTCCTCCTAAAGGTTTATATTCACTGCATAGATGTCCTCGAATGCACATTTAAGCCCACATCATACACAAAATAGTAATAATCGAATTCTAAGAAGCTGCACCACATCTTGGTAAAATGTTTCCCCCTTCCTACCAGCTTAAAGAGAACACCTATTTGTGCAAGTTCAGACATCTTGACGTGCCAAGTCTCTTCACTTTTGTGTGTGCTTTAGTGCAACATCCTAAGTGGGATAGGTGTGCTCAGACGTGGGTCATGTGGACACTGCGCCAATAAGGGCATAGCCAGTCTTGAGTTGTTCGTGTTCCAATTCAGAGAAGACCTGACTTGGCGGTTCGAGCTGTATTGTTCGTATTGGAGCAGAGTTGAGAATGATTTGCATATGGCTGGGACCAAGCAGACGTGGCTTGGTGTGCAAAATAATGATAGAGTGGGATGGGGAACCAGGTAATTACCAGTGGCAGAGAATAATGCATGCATTACATCCATCACTTTTTTTTTGAGTATGTAAAGTTTAATCCTCAGCTTGTCACCAGGGATATCGTCTCTTACCCTAGACTTGGTCAGCAGCAAGACAATCAATATATAATTGAGGAAACTATACTTATCTTGTGCAGTTTCCACGCATTACCCTTCCAGTAACCCTTCAGACCCAAATAGGTGGTTGTCGAGAGGATAGGTGTGGGCAAAAAGCCAGTCCTCTGATGTCATCAGAAGTCAAAGGGTTCATACTGGTACTTCTGCTGCCCCTGTTATTTTGGGGAATTGAGGTCCATGATTTGCACACTATCAAAAATATCATTTTCCCACTGAAATCATCTTGACCCATTGGAATCAGTGTTTACTTAGAACATGTTAGCAAAGGTATCAATATTGGATCCCCTGTACATGCCCATATTAATTCGGTCCCAAGTCTCTTGCCAATAATCACATACTCCACAACCTTGCAACAGCATACATCTGTTTATACCCATTTATGGTGCACCGCAGTTCATGCACACTAGGGTGACCAACCGTCCGTAAATTTCACGGACAGTCCGTAATTTCGTCCGTCTGTCCGTTGTCCGTGAAGGATTCGTTTAACCGGGCACCGGTCGCACCACCCTAAAGCCGATGTTCCGTCGTTTCCACCCACCTCCCTTCTTGACTCCGATGCTGTTGAGGTCGGGTGTAACAGACTCCGATGCTGCTGAGGTCGGTGTAACAGACTCCGATGCAGCACCAAAGCTCAGATACCCGGCAGCATTGGAGAGGCAAAGCGGGATGGCAACCCTCACACCTTCCGCCCTTGATGAGCTGTTAAGAGGTGTTTGAAGGTGATTGAGAGGAAGAGGCTGCAGCTTCAGGAGCCGGGGCATCTATTCAGATGCAAACAGCCCTGAATACATCATGTCTCTGCAATTTAGAGGGGCCTCACACATTCCCTTTCTGCCCAGGGCCCCAAACATCCTAGAACCGGCCCTGATTACACCGAGGCAGCACGTGGTTCTCTGCACAGAGCTTAATTACTGTCATTAAATTGTAAGCAAACCTCGGTTCTTCAAACATGCAGTCTATAATGTAATAAAATAAATGGCACAATCGCACCCACACTGATTAACAAATTATGCAGGACAATCAGTTAAATCAGTTCTCTTGGAGTATCTCCTTTAAGTACTGTACATCACAGTGGGGGGTGGCAAAACGAACATTTTGGAAAGAGCCTGTCTTATCGTTATCTTGTCCAGGAGGGTGTGAGGAGCCCTACCCCACCCTGGAAGAGACCAAGATGATACTAGAATACTGCATGCCCACCCCTGTGCCCACCCTGGTGGATCCTGTTCCCCCTCCTGTGATGGCTCCTACCCTTCCCCCAGTGATGGCTCCTGTCCCCCCTGTGGTGCATCCTGTCTCCGCCCTGGGTGGCTTCTGTCCCAGTCCTGGAATGGCTCCTGCAGCGAGGGTGAAGTACTTGATGGGCCTCTTCTCCAAAAGGCTCAGCTCAAAATTAATATGGAAAGGTGGGCGAGTGAGTAAGTGAAGGGATGGGTGGATGGCTGGACGAATTAGTGAAAGGATGAATGAAAGATTGAATAGGTGGATAATGAGAGAGGATGGGTGGATTGATGAGTGAGTGGAAGGATGGATGAGAGAAAAGATAAATAGCTGGATGTATGGGTGGAAGGGTAGCTGGATGGGTAAAAGGGTGGATGGAGGAGTGAAAGGATGGATGAGTGAAAGGATGGATTAGTGACAGGATGGATGAGTGAAAGGATGGATGATGAGTGAGTGGGTGGATGGATGAGTGAAATGATGGCTGGATTGATGAGTTGATAAGTGCAAGGGTGACGGATGGACAGATGAGTGAAAGGGTGGATGTAAGGATGGATGAGTGAGTGAAAGGGAGGGTATATGGACAAAAGGATGAATTAATGAGTGAAGGAGTGAAAGGATAGATGGATGAGAGAAAGAATGGATGAGTGATGGGGTCAATGGATGAATTCATGAGTAGATGGATGGGTGGATGGATGAAAGGAAGGATGGCTAGGTGAAAGGGTTGATGGAGAGAGAAAGGGAGGATGGAAGGATGACTGAAAGGGTGGATGGGTGGAAGGATGAGTGACTGGGTGGATGGATGAGTAAGTTAAAGGATGGCTGGATGGGTGAAAGGGTAAATGGCTGGATGGATGAGTGAATGGCTGGATGGGTAGAATAGTTGGTGGATAAGTGTACAGATGGATAGCGTGAAAGGGTGGATGGATGGATGAGTGAAAGGATGGATGAAGGGATGGATGAGTGAAATGAAAGATGAAAGTATACCATGACGGATAGGTTTGCAAATGGTTGAATATGTTTGGATATGGCTGGGCATACCTATATACTATTGAGCGACCTCCTCTGATGTGTCTGTAAAACGTACCTATTGTCCTGAAGTTTTGTCCTGAATTTTGACCTCCTGTTTCTGAATTTGTGTCCTGAATTTTGACCCTTTGTCCTGAATTTTTACACTCACCGTCCTGAATTTGCACCAATGCCAGTTGGTCACCCTAATGCACACCCTGATTCGCTCCTTAATATCATTTTTTCCTATAAAGTCTGATGATATTGCTTGTCCTCTAGCACTAGCATTTTGGCTAGTTAACATTGTTTACCCATTTAGATGTTGTGTTTGTTCCTACCACCAGGAAGGTGATGCATGTGCCATGGATGTCAATTCTCCAAAATTTCAGGTATTATTTAATTATACCTATACCTTATACCTATTCCATCATCTGTTGACTCCCACCCAGCCTCACCCCACCACGTTTATCTGTGCCGGCCGCCGCTGTGTTTTTCTTTGTGCCAATAAATACCTCCACTGTGCAAGTACCAATATTTTATCAAAGGTGTCTCCTATGCTAATTATTATATCAAGGATGCCATGACCAGTATTTCCTATGGGTGCCTATTATGCCAAGAATTACCTCTAGTGCACCAGTGCTTATATTTTGTCAAAGGTGTCTATCATGCTAAGAATTGTCTCAAGTGTGGCAGCATCAATATTTTACCACGTGTTGTTCTATAATACAAGGATTACATTCAGTATGCCAGGGCTAAAAACAGATTTGCAAGTATAACAAAACACTCTAACGCACACTCACTTTTATTCACTCTCTTACATTCACTGCCTCACATAAATACACTCATGCCCACATGTACCTGCACAATATACATTTAAATGCATCTTTTACTTAAGTTAGTTGCCACCACATGTCCATTCCAGTGAATTGTGCTCCATTTTTTATTACACAAACAGTGAATAATAGAATATTAGTATAGCAAATAAGGGACAAAAAACAAGGGGTTCGGAGTCACTCTGGTGTACTTGGCCCTGATGTTGCCACCTCTAATACCAGGGATCACAAAAGCAGTGCCAGGGCTGGCAAGGGGTGTGTCACTGATGCCCCAAGACCAATACGACAATGAATCCGTCAATTGGAATAATTGTGGCTCACTGTCAAAAAAATGTGTCTTTATCCTACAGAAGCCACCACAGCTACAGACATTCTCTAACAGATGCAAAGGGCGAGACTGCACTTGGGTGTAGTGTAATTGGCCCAGGATATTGTGATGCTCGCCATTGCTGTAAAATCTTGAAGTGTTTAAATGAAAGTTGTTCAGGCGTAGTTCACAACTTTTGACGTTTGTGAGTCTTGTGCTAGTTGCAGGTAAAACAGCTGATGTTCATATTTTTTATTCTGACAAAACCTAGGATTTGCAACATTTGCACCCCAATTTGTCTTTTAAAGATTGTCAGCTATGTTCAAATAATGAAATTGGGAACATTTTAGAGGAAAAAAAGAGATAGAATTGGTTTGTCTCTTCGCCATGTCTATAAGAATCATGACGTTTCTCAGTGGATGAAGAGTCGTCCTCGTTATTTACGTACTAGGCTGTGGTATGCAAGCGTTTTCTCTTTTTGCGTTTCTCATGTTACTGAGGGGTAGATTTACTAACATTTTCCTCTGGGTTAGCGTCATAAAGGCAAAGGCAAACAAATCCTAACTTTACTACTACTAAATGCCTTCTGTGAATACCAAAAGTAGTAAGTTTAGGATTTTATCTCAGATTAGTTCCGTGAATCGGCCCCTTTCTTTTCAGAGGGTACACCTCATATATCGTCCAACCACTAATCAAGGCCCAATTGTATTCTTCATCCCGTTTTAGGACAGGCCCTCCCAAGCCACAGCAGGCTTGGACGAGTGTGGCACAAAATGGCGTTTATGTAATATGCACATTTCAGCACAAAGTGAAAATGGAACATTTCAAGGATTTGCGAACTACTTGCTACCCAGGTGTTTATGAGGTTGAAGTGCATTTAGCGCAGTAAAACTGCTCTCTGGACATCCTTATGTTTGTTTTCCTACTGTTGAGCAGCCATGCAAATCTATACTAAAACCAGGACGATTTCTAGTTTGCTCAGTCAGTCAATAAGACTTTATTTTGCCAGTTTGGGCATAAAAGCAAGTAGTAAAACCACATTTGCAAGCATAGAGAAATATAAGAACACCGACATAAAACCAAGATGAAAGGTATCACCTCAAAACAATCATTCTGTAAGAAAATGCATTACACAAGAGCATATACAGAGAACCGCAATTCGAACACTACATAGCCCGGGCAGTACAGCATTGTAAAACCACCTGAAATACAATATTGGCACAAATAAATACCGTGGCATAGGCGTACCCGCCGTCGCCACTTCATTTACCACAGTCCTTTGGGGCAACTTGCTGGTGTGACGAGCAGTGTGCGACCAATTTGTGTACAAATAAATACCTTACGACCTAATTAGGTCGAGGCGTACATTTTCCTGATTTTTATGGCCAAATGAATATAACTGATGACTGGGTGACAAGTAGATTCAGATTTTAGACTGTAAAAATTGAAAGCCATCTTTGTTTGATACAAAACCTTGTTCTTGCAAAAATGGACGTATAAAACGAATTCGTTGAGTATCCTACAATTTACAAAAAAGCATATAATGGCCAGTTGACAATAATGAATTTGAGTCGCATAGGCAACCGGGAGGCGGACCAGCAAACTGTAATTGGGAAGGTGACTAAAAAGTGCATAGCCTCAAGCCTGTAAAGTAAAAATCGGGATATGTAATCCATGATAAGTAGGGCTCGACCAAATCAGTGGTCCAGATCGGTAAATATCGAAGAACGGAATTCTAGTTGGCTCAAAATGGTTTGAGAGCTGTAGAGACATCACGCCGCCCTCCCTTAGCCCTGTCATCTGTGCTTGAGACTGTTTCACACTGGAAGAATAATTTAATAATAAGTTCCCTGTGTCCCCATCATGGCAACATTTTTCATGAACAGTTACTTCATTTAGGAAACCAATAGATCTTACAAACGTTTCTTTCAATGCATTGATGGGTTTTTTCCAGGCCTGTGTGTTAAGATGAGAGCTCTTAGTTTCCTAGGACTTGCATCATTGCTTTCATCAAAATAAGTTAGGTTAACTATAAAAAATATCAGACCTGACTGGCTGATCCATTTGACAGATGTCTTTGGGGAGTTTTACCTGTGATTCGCTATAGATCCCACACACAAAACATGCAAACTTAAATGGCCTGCACAATTAAAATCAACAGTTAGAAAGCTGGTGCTCAGGTGACATTTCGTTTCCGCAAACATCTGCAAACTCAGTACTACTTTGATTAAAATCGGAAGGCTAATACATTAACCTTGATTTCAAACACTGGCCTCTTTAAATATAGGCATTCATACTCATGCCTATAGGAACCTGAATTTTTCTCCCAAAAAATCTTGCTTATTTATGTAGCTGGTCGTTTCACTTTCCCATCACAAGCGTAGGCCAACATGTTCTAACGGCGCGCTTGGTTAAAAACAACCCAAAATTGGCTAACAGTGTCACAGAAGACATGTGGCCCTGGCCCTTACCTGCTTTGTCTCCATTATTTTCCCCCTAATAAAGAATTCACAGCAAACATGCTTTTTATTGCCTTGGCATATTTTGTTTTCAAATAGGCGCCTTTCTTTCTTCATGAAGAGCGCCCACCCATAGGTAACAGATGTACAGGTTTTTTAAGTTACTTTACAATATTATTTCCAGATTGCATAAAATACCATGAAAAAATTGCTAGTACTTTGGTCGACTAGCCAGATTTTTAATACATTCATAATTGTGGCAAAGTCAGCCCCACTCTACTGCCTTTTCAAAGAACTGGTCCGTTCCGAAGCGCCCATTCACAGTCAGTTAGTTAGTTGTACGTTAGAAGGGAAAAGTGTAAAAGTATTAACATATGTGAAGGTCACGTCTGGAGCTTAGACCGGCATCTCATTTGCATGGAGTTCTCAACTCAGCTTTTTCCTCTGCGTTATTTTCCTACATCCTTCATTTTAATAAACATTATTCTTTAGATCACGTTAGGAGGGCTGAAAACCTCTAATGATATTTGATAAGTGGATAAAATGATATGGCCCTAAGGAAATTCATCTGTAAATTCAAGGCTGACAATGAATTAACGACTATAGCAACGCCAGTGGTATGACAGGAAATATCCAGTATGGTGGACCCTAGCAACATCACAGGAAGTGACATCACATGACTTTTAGTTCTGACAAATGTCAATGAAATCATGTTTATCGAAATCTAGCTTGTTGTGAAACAGTTTTTGGTAAGTCAAAAACACCTAATTGCTAAAACTAGCCAAACTTAAGGTACACAAAGTATTAACAGTTGTGAGGTACAATCACAGGGATTGCAAAGCAGCAAAATAAGTATTACAATGAACCACCATGGAAAGTCCGAAAGAAAAATAGAAACAAATACATCTGCACTGCACTGAGAGTTTATTGAGAGGTGTCTGGAAACCTGGATATTGGAATGTTTCATTCATTTCACTCCATGTTTTGAATTTAAAAATATCTGGAGGCTATTGTATTTATTATAGCTAATATTAAGTTCCTTCTTCCTTCAGAAGTTCTCAAGATCAAATATCTGTAATACAGTTCGTGTTATGTTTAGTTTATGTAAAAGTCGTGGTGGGTATTATAAAGCTGCTCTATTTTTTGTGGAGTTTGTGTTGCTGGTGCAGGAAATATACCATATGTAACTAGATGACCACCTGACACTAAAACACTAGATTTCAAAAGTGGCATTAATTTAAGAAATTATTGCGTTCTGAGAGTTTTAGACTTTTTTTTTATATATTAGACCAAATGGACATGAGGAACCAATTGCAGTGATTCGCAAAAGGATATTCCAAACCGGAAGTATGGATTCCACTAACAAGCAGTCATTTTCTGTGTTCCTGGGGATTAACACTCATATTTACCACCGCCTCGCAGCTGGTAAATCAATTAGTTACTTACCAATGATCTTCATTACCCTTAAGAAGTTCTCCTTGTCATAGTCACATGTGAAGCCGTTCTGCATCCCGACAGACCTGCCTAGCTGCGCTCTTTTAAAAAAAAATTGAAACCCACTCTCCCTCTCCACTTCCTGTAGTTTCCAACCACAAAGAACTGTCAATCAATCAATCAACGATTTATAGATTGCTGCTTAGCACCTGTGAGGGTATCCAGGGGCTGGGGTGCTGCTGCTGGGAGTTTTCAGTCGAACATCCAGGTTTTTAGCCCATCTCTGAACTTCTGTAGGGTGGATGCAGTCCAGAGGTGGAGTGGGAGGCCATTCCAGGTCTTGGCGGCCAGGTAGGAGAAGGAGCTGCTGAGACTTCTGTTTTTGTGGAAGCGGGGCATGTGGGTGAGGGAGGCAGAACGTAGTTGTCTGCCGGGTTGGTGGAAGTTCAGTCTGTGGTAAAGGTAGGCTGGTCCTTTGTTGTGCAGGGCCTTGTAGGCGTGGGTCAGCAGTTTGAAGTGGTATCTTTTTTGGACGGGGAGCCAGTGGAGCGCTCTGAGTTGGGGGGTGATGTGGGCTGTTCTTGGGAGGTCGAGGATGAGGCTGACTGCAGCATTTTGAATGGTTTGCAGTCTGCTCAGTAGTGAGGTGATGCCCACATAGTGGGAGTTTCCATAGTCCAGGCTGCTGGTGATGAGGGCTTGGATGATGGTGCATCTGGTGTTGATGAGGTACCATTTGTATATTTTTGGGAGCATGCAGTGGGTGAGGAAGCAGGCTGAGGAGACAGTGTTTATCTGCTTCTTCATTGTGAGCTTTTGTTGAGCATGATGACGAGGTTTCTGGCATGTTCTGTGAGAGTGGGCGAGGGGCCTAGTTCATCTGGCCACGAGGAGTTGTTCTATGGGGAGGTGTTTCTCTCAAAGAAGAGTATCTCTGTTTTATTGGTGTTGAGTTTGTGCATTTGTTTTGCAAACATGATTAGAGCCCTGCTGACAGCTGCTAGCTCCCTCCAATTGGTGGAATTGTGTGCTTCCCACGTCGACCAACTGTCCTAAGCCTCTCTCTCGCCTAAGGTTGCACTCCAACCCCATTTGCTCGCATCTGTCATTAGGATTACTGATAATGGCTCCACTAATTGAACTCCTTTCGGGAGATTCATAGGAGATAGCCGTCTGAGTGGCACTGGAATGAGGAGATTGCAATTGAGAGAGTCTGAAGCCCAATGAGTTACAACATGCTGTGCTAGCAGCTTCTAATGGAGACCAACCCTGGACACAACTGCTGTACGAGCTGACATGAGACCCTGAACCCTTAACCAAAGATGCACAGGAGGTGATTGTGACTAAAGAAGGGCCTGAGATGATACTGGAGCAATAACATCCGATCCTCTGGCAGAAAAACTTGCATCACCTCAGTATCGAATAGAGAGCTCCAATTACTTTTTTCTGGCAGGTGGGGCAAAGTTGTGAATTGATGTAATTCAGTGGAAAACCCAGGGACTGAAGAACGTCACATACCCGTATCACATGTCACCTGCATTGGAAAGAGAGGAAGCCACAATAGACCAATCATCCAGGTACTGAAAAACCTGTACCCCAAATAAATGCAAATGTACTACCACAGGTGCTAGTACCTTTGGGAAAATCCATGAGATGGGAACAGTCAAGAAGGCAGGACCCTGAATTAAAAATGATCCGCACCCACAGCAACCCGGAGAAACTTCTTTGATTGTTCGTGAACCGGCACATTAAAGTAGGCATCTTGTAAGTCCAGAGTCATAAGGAAATCCCCCTGGGAGACTAGAGAAATTATTCTCATCAGAGTCACCATCTTGAACGTCCACTTCCTCACATATCAGCTGAGAGACTTCAGATCCAGAACTGGACGGAAACTGCCGTCCACCTTTGGAACCAGAAAGAGACAGGAATAAAACCTTGTCTCCCTTTCTGCCTCGGGCACTGGTTGAATTACCCCTTCCAGAAGGAGTGACTGGACTCCCAAAGTCAAAGCCTGTGGTTTCACAGGATCCTTGGGCAGAGATGTCTGTAGAAAAAGTAGATCCGGTGTCCATGACAGAAACTCTATCTGTAACCGTGTACCACTGTTGACAACACCCATCTGCCTGATCAATCATCTGCTGGATCTGACCTTAACACAGTTAAAACCTCCTCATCCTGCAGCAGAGCTTTGGCTGATGTACCAGGAAGGGTTCCATCATTCAACTGGGGTTGCTTTACCGGCTGCAACCCAGGCACACAACACCAATTGGGCTGAAAGGGCGTCAGCCCCCCTGCTGTGTTCCGTAGCCCGGGCGGAGCCTGTGTGGGTGTCTGTCCCAAAAAAGGCCTGGGCGAAGTACAGCTGTAGAAGAGTGTGTCAGAATAAACATTTTCTTTTCGGCGACAGACAACTTTTCTTGCTTCTTGCAGTGTCCTGAAAGGATGCGATGGGTGTCACAGGTGATTCACAACACCCAGGACTAAAACCCCACAGTGGGGCTTCTTATTTTGCAAGGCTGTATGCTTGACAAATTACCATTGTTTTAAAGAAAGAGAATGCTTGCCCATTAACACTGGTATGTGAGATTGCCTCTGCACTTTAAAGACAGTCTCTGCCATCTTCCTGTGCTTCCAAGTAAACATGGCAGAAATCCCAAATTGTCTTGATTTGTAATTGCATTTATATAGTGCTTACTACTCATGTGAGGGCTAATTAGAGCTAAATAAATGCTAAAAAGGGAGGAAAGAGGTTTTTTTGTTTTTTAAGGCAATGACCATCCAGCAATCCAGACTTTTCTATGAATAGCAAGGGCGTGGGGGGGGGGGGGGGAATTTGTGGTTTTGGTTCTAAAAGTGCTGACTAAAACATAGAAACATGTAAAATCATGTTGGCAAAATTAGGGTGGGGTGGATGGGTAGCAAAAAGGGCCCATGCGTAGCAGTCCCAATTCTGTGGGTAAAATGTTGCTGGCTGCCTATCGTTTTTCATTTGTGCAGTTCTATATAAACCAAACCCAGACCAAAGGCATTAGTGCGCTTTACATGTGCACCAGATTACATTACACAAAATAATTTTTAAAAATTTTCTTTTTATTAATTTTCAGCAAGGGGAGAGTAATTGATTTGCCCAGGAGCACAGGCTGTTGAGCTGGTGCTGGGATTCAAACATCGTTCCCCTGTTCCAAAGTGGGAAGCTCAGGCTGTTAGGCCACAACTTGTCAATTAGAATTCGCGCCAGTGGATGGCTGGTGATCTTTGAAAGTGGTGCGGCGTAATACCACCCAGGAGTTTACACCTTTTTTTCAAACTTTGCCTCACTCATGCTCATTCCCGCTCACATTTAGACCCAGATTAACAACCATTTTGCACTGGGTTTGCATCACAAAGGTGATACAAACCTGCGTAAAATAAATGTTTTTGTAAATTACTTTTCAGAGCAAATTCCTATTTACACTGGAAAGTTGACTGAAGGTAACGCAAAGCAGTTCAAATCACTGCTTTGTATTACTCTGTGTTAAAGGGGCATTCCATGGGTGATCAAATGCACCCACCCCCAGGGTTTGATGTAAAACCTTATCTCCTTACAATAGTAGACAGTGTTTTGCGTCAAAAAACAAATGGCACTTGAAGGCAGACATTGAAAAGGAGCATTTATTTTATTTCTCCTAACTTTTCGCACTTTGCATGTGTACTGGACTGTACAGCGCAAACCCAAAGTAGGAAATGTTTTAAGTTAGTCAAAATATAGTATTTTGTACTGGAAGGGCACACTATGATAGACTATGCTAGACTCACGCAGACACCTATGCACTATGGTGAAAGGTGTGTGTGGCGCTCTGTATCCAAATTGTCTGCCAGCACTAGGGATAGAGCAGGATGGTGCCATATCTTTGTAGAAAAGGTAATTTCCTGCTCTCTCACTCTCATGCAATGCAGCAACTTTGGGTGCGGCGCTGAGTTGTGTGAAACTTTTGATAATCTGGCCCTTAGTCTGTTTTCCCTCATGCACTATAACTCACATTCCCTCACTTGCTCCTTCTCACTCATACTCACTTTTACTCACTATTACTCACACACAAACGTACCCATACTCACTGATTCTCATTCTCACTTACTAACACACACTCACTAACTCTGGGCCATGGTGCAACTGCACCTGCTGCACCATTGATAGCTACACCAACGATTAACTTCCATTCCCTCGCACAACCTCCCATCATTAAGACCTTCTAACACACTCTCACTCCTCCACTCACTCCCTCATACTCACTTTCACTTATTTCTGCACTCTTAAACTCTGATTCTCACTTATACTCTCATTGAAACTCTCAAACACACACTTTCACTTAATCCCGTTCTCTCTCAATCACTCACAAACACATACACAAATGCTTCGAGATGTACATTTTTTTATTTTACTTACTTGGTTTACTAAGCTGACCATTTAAAGGCTCCATGGCAGCAGTAATCTGGTGCTGGGCGTAGGAACCAGCAAGTCATGATTCCCAACGAGGAGCCAGATAGAGCAGCAAGGGCAGGATTAAAAAGGGAAGGACCACCTCAATATCCCTGTCAGTTTATTGATAGGCAGGCCCACAGGCATTATGCATCAGGGAAGTATCAAATTATGTGACAGTGTGGACTAAATTATGCGTCAAGAAAAGGCAAATTATGCAGCGTAATTCACCACATTTTGTGACAGTATAATTTCATTATTTTTTCATTTTTACTCTTGTTAATACTTTTTGGGAATATGTTGCACCCCATTGGTACCAATTTAATACCTAAATATAGCAATAATCAGCAGAAAGGTGACCAGTCAACCTTTGCAAAGGGACTTCCTCCACACAGCAACACATATCAATGTGTTTTAGTAACTTTTGAACCGTTTGAGCTGGAAACAATACATTTTCTCATTAAAATCTGGAGATGATGCAGAAGATTATGGATTATGTGGAAAATGTTGCAAAGCCCTAAGTATGCAAAATACGCCACAGCCGCACAATCACATATTTCCAGTGGCCCTGTTGATTTGACTGGCAGCACAGGCCTATACGAAGCTGGGATAGTACTGGGGATCCTGCCCTGCCTCTGCTGCACTTTGTGGCTTTTCATTGGCGTTAGGGATGCACTAATGTGCACACTGACAGCCCCATTTTAGTAGATATACTAAATATATGCTACATAAAATGGATTGTGCTTGTATTAGGGGATCATAGTTAAATTTCACCTCTCAGACATCCAACAATCCACCTCCCAGAAGGTCCTTGTGTGCCTCTTGCCCTTTTTTGTTTGGTGGGCAGACATAATAGACTTAAGCGGGAGATCAGAATGATACTGTGGATAGACAACACCTGGCACTTCGATTAAAGCTTTCTGCCACAGCAGCATGGTTTTTGCCAGATTTCTCTGTCCTCATGTGTTCTACTTCTTGATCATCCTTACCATCTCTGCAAGTGGCAGTTGGTGGTTGAAAAAGCTTGAGCCAAAGGGAGAACAGTGCCTGCTCCAAATACAAGACACATTCCCATTTCAAAGGATCCTAACCGGTAAGTGTAGTCCAGTGGGTTAACACACTTACGTCAGAGATATTGTCCACCTGACTCCCTTCTTTTCAGAGCCCTCGTGTTTTAAAGCTTAAACTTGATGCTCAGAGACAAGAGTTCAAATTTTGTTTTTTTTTCTTTAACTATGCTTTTCTGCTCTGGCCCACTCTTTCCTTCCCTTGTGCTACAGTGCAGTTTGATTTTTATTGCATTACCCATAGGTAGTCACCTGGACCTCAGCACTGTTCATCCTGACCTATGCCCTTCTTGTCACTCTCTTCACATGTGGGTGCCTTCCCTCCTTTTACCCTGTCCTTCTCCCTTTTCATTTTTCTCAAACTGCCCATTTCCGCCCCATACATTACACCTTTGTCTTGTGTCATATTGAACATTGTCTCCTCTCAGCCTGATCATCCCTGCTCTTTTTAAATTTCCTCATTTCAAATGAAGATCAAAAGCCCATACCAAAATGAAGCAAACATGCAATGAAAATCAAGAAGGCGTTCACATTAAATCGCACCCTGGCACGGAAGAGGGCACGGAAGAGGGTTTGCAATTGAGTGGGAATACGAAGACAGGGTAAATAGAGAACAGCACCATGTGTCCATAAACTTGCTGCACAAAGTCAATTAAAAAAAATCACCATTTAAAACAGTGAAGTCTGCTTGGTCTCAAGAAGCTCATTTTGGTGCCTATTTTATTCTGGAGATAGGCTGAACACTCAGAAGTTTTAGATTCCACAGAGAAAAGTAGGTTCTTGTGCTTACAGTGAGAGCGGATCTCTGCAACAAACAGACCTCGTAGAGCTAAACGCACTCCTCTGCAGATAGAGCTCGAGCACAGATGCAGCCAAGTCCCTGCATGCATAGTGCTGAACTCATGCACAGATAGAGCAAAGACCATACACCCATAGGTAATTTCTTTCATTGAGCTAGAGCTGAGTTCCTGAATGCACAGTACTGTGAACCTGGGCAGACAGCTGAGCTTTTCCAAGTATGAAGCTGAGCTCCACTGCAGACAGTGATGAGCCCCTGCGCCGACGTAGATCAAGGTGAGCCAGTTCACAGCCAGAGTTGAGCTCTTTCAGTATTCATTTCAATAATGTAAACGCCTAGGTTCTGTGGGAACTGAGAAACAAGGACCAGCTGATATTCTGTGGGAGTATCACATATCTCGCACCCAGGTTAATCATCCTGATAGAGAGTGAGGAGGAGAAGGTGGGAGGGAGGATGGCAGTGAGAGAGAAGGGATTGAGAGAAGTGATTGAAGAGAGAGAAGGACAAGTTAGATAGTAGTGAAAGAGAATTTAGAATATGTGTGACTATGGACAGAAAAGTGAGAAAGAAATGAGGAGAGTGTAACTGAGATGGAAAATAATAGAGACGGAGTGTGACACCGGAGACACCAGAGTGAGAGATGTATGAACAACACCACAGCAATAATGCTAGGCAAACTTTATGGTATGTTATTTTAAGGGTATTTGTGAAGTAATTAACTCTCCCTGGAAAGTATCCTGCTCCACTGATAAGAATATTGACCCCCAAAATTTCACCATACACAAATATTGAGTTATAAATATTGATGTCAAAAATATCAACATCCCATATTTATAATGGTAAGTACAAAAATATCAGGAAAACAATATTGATGTAAAAAATAAAGATGGTCAAAATATCGATTTTAATATATGTGTAAAAAATATTATCAAATATAATAAACAATAAAATTCACTTAAAAAAAATTAATTAGTTATAATGTATATTATAACAAATATAACACTGTAAACTTACGTATGCAAAATGTAATATATATAATAGTTACTTTAAAACAATTAAAAAACCATTAATTTAATTTATTTTATAATCGTATATATGAAAATTTACAAATATATATATATATATATATTATCTACTGGCGGTCGCCAGTAGATAGTTATAGTTAGCACCGTGTTTCCATAGGAAATCTCAAAATTCTATTTTGAATAACTTTGGCGCCGGTTGACGAATCCCCGCGAAATTTTCAAAACTAATGGGGCGCTCCGTTCAGCTCCTACCCTGAAAGTCTCGGGGTGATTCGTCAAGCGGGGGCCGAGAAAAAAGGGGGGTCCCAAAACGCGTTTTCCCCATGCATTTTTCCATAGGACCTTTAGACACAGCTACAGCCCGAACAGCTGAACAGAGTTACTTGAAATTTGGCAGAGAGGTAGCCATAAGGTCAAGGAAGTGCCTTTTGCAGGTCTGGTGTAAATCTGTTCAGTATTTCCTGAGAAAATAGCATTTAAAAGCATATCAATATCTATACGCGCGCACGGTGCGCGCACCCTGCCGTGCGCGAGCGCCATTCTGATTGGTTGTTAGATGTCGGTAAACATTCGAATCGGTCGAAACCAGGAAATGTCGGCCGCCATTTTGTCTCTCGCAGTCTGAGGGGGTGAAAAAAAAAGGTGGAGAACGTGAAAAGGGGGCAGAGTGGACAGTTCCTGACCCCCTAGCCTTGGTCAGGGGGTCACAGAAGGACCCCCAAGGGAGAAAAAAACATTTTTTTTTTTTAAATCGCGAGGTGCGCGCACCTTGCGCGCACGGCACACACTGCGAACCGTGGGTGCTCGGGGCCCGAAGCGCACCGAGCGCCCACAGCGCGCGCACGGTGCGCGCACCTCGCGATTTAAAAAAATTAATAAATACATAACTTAGCATTTAAAAAACCGTACAAATTCACTGAAAAAACCATAGGTTTCACACACTTTATAGTTACGAATTAGCATTTAAAAAACCTTGCAAATTCACTTAAAAAACCATAGGTTTCACACATATTATAGTTAGCTGGACATTTCACTCGTAAAAAACCAATGGAATTCCCCCGTTATAGTTAGTGCAGGCACCTATAACTCACGCGACCGCAATCCTCTGCTGATGACGTCAGATATTACATCACTGATGACATATGTGTCTTTATGAAAAATAAATATTTGTAATATATGTATAGCTAAAGATTAATGGAAGAAGACATGGGTAAATAAGTGTCTAAATACAGTGATGTAATATCTGACGTCATCAGCAGAGAATTGCAGTCGCGTGAGTTATAGTTGCCTGCACTAACTATAACGGGGGAATTTCATTGGTTTTTTAAGAGTGAAATGTCCAGCTAACTATAACATGTGTGAAACCTATGGTTTTTTAAGTGATATATATATATATATATATATATATATATATATATATATATATATATATATATATATATATATACAAAAACAGTCTATTCAATGCGAAAGAGAGCAGCACACCAAAGCTATATCCAGAAGGTTTTAATTGTGCAAAAAAAGAGAGAACGACGCGTTTCAGCCTGTCGGCTTTCGTCAGGTTGCACAATAAAAACCTTCTGGATATAACTTTGGTGTGCCGCTCTCTTTCACATTGAAAGGACTGTTTTCTCCAAATCGTGGTTTGGCCGCCACGGCTGGCACCGGCAGCAGGAGGCAGGTGTACGTCATTTGGTTGAGATACTTGAACATATATATATATATATATATATATATATATATATATATATTATCTACTGGCGGTCGCCAGTAGATAGTTATAGTTAGGACCGTGTTTCCATAGGAAATCCGCAACATTCTATTTGGAATAACTTTGGCGCCGGTTGACGAATCCTCGCGAATTTTTCAAAACTAATGGGGCGCTACGCTCCGCTCCTACCCTGAAAGTCTCGGGGGGATTCGTCAAGCGGGGGCTGAGAAAATAGGGGGGTCCCAAAACGCGTTTTCCCCATGCATTTTCCCATAGGACCTTTAGTCCGAGCTACAGCCCGAACGGCTGAACAGAATTAAGTGAAATTTGGCAGAGAGGTAGCCCTCAGGTCAGGGATGTGCCTTTTGAAGGTCTCGTGTAAATCTGTTCAGTATTTCCTGAGAAAATAGCATTTAAATCAATATATATATCTGTGGGCGCGCTCCGAGCGCTTACGGTAAGCTTACCGTACGCGTACGGTGCCGTGCGCGAGCACGATTCTGATTGTTTGTTAGATCAAAGTAAACATTCGAATCGGTCGAAACCAGGAAGTATCGGCCGCCATTTTCTGTCTCTCGTACTGAAAAACAAAGGTTGATAACATGAAAAGGGGGCAACGAAGAGAGTTGCAGACCCCCTAGCGTTCGTCAGGGGGTTCACGAAGGACCAAAAAGTATGAAAAATAAATTTAATAATTTTAAAAAAAAATCACGGAGTGCGCGTACGGTAAGCTTACCGTACGCGTACGGTAAAAAAAAAAAAAAAAAAAAAAAGAATTAACAATCACATTTAATATATAAATCTAAGGACCCCCAAGGGAGAAAAAAACAATTGATATTTTGTAAAAAATGGCGAGGCGTGCATGGTACGAAATGCGCAACGTGGGCGCTCGGTGCACGAAGCGCACCTAGTGCCCACAGCGCGCGCACGGTGCGTGAAGCGCACCGTGCGCGCAAAAATTAACAATAAATACATAACTTAGCATTTAAAAAAACGTACAAATTCACTGAAAAAACCATAGGTTTCACACACGTTATAGTTAGGAATTAGCATTTAAAACACCTTGCAAATTCACTTAAAAAACCATAGGTTTCACACAAGTTATAGTTAGCTGTACATTTCACTCGTAAAAAACCAATGAAATTCCACGTTATAGTTAGATCAGGTAACTATAACTTGCGCGACCGCAATGCACAATGTGTCATTTCAGATGTCATCATTGATGTCATGAGTGATGTCACTGACCATGTCATAAGTGATGTAATATGTGACGTCATCAGCAGTGCATTGCGGGGGCTCAAGTTATAGTTACCTGATCTAACTATAACATGGAATTTCATTGTTTTTTTACGAGTGAAATGTACAGCTAACTATAACTTGTGTGAAACCTATGGTTTTTTAAGTGATATATATATATATATATATATATATATATATATATATATATATATATATATATATATATATATATATAAAGAAAAGGCAAGGCTGTCCCCATAAAGACATCCCGCGTAGAAAGGTTACCGCTCAGCATATCCAGCGGTAGCAACCACAGCGAGCCCTTGCATCCTCCTGTTTGCATATGCCAAACGCGTTTCAAGCCGTGAGCCCTTTATCAATGGCATGCAAGTAACAAAGTGAAGCACCCAAGTAGCTTCGGAACACTTTATTGGTTTATTAGAGTCCCGCCCATGTGGGCGTGCGCAGGCATGGCATTGTGGTAACTGAAGTCCATCTGCATACAACTCACGTTCCTGATACCCAAGTGGATTGGGAACCTCACAAAGTGAATAATGTCAGCCCGATTGGGTGGAGGCAGGCAAGAGAAAACGCTGTGTTGCTCCCAATACGACCCTGGAATGAGGCCCTTTCCACTCCCAAAGCGTACTAGTAATGACCAACACCAGGAACCGCCAAAAATTAGCGGCAAGACATCTCAGCGGCCGGACCAGCCGCAATACACAAAAAAAAGCCAGGGTGTCCCCATAGAGACATCACGCGTAGAAAGGTTACCGCTCAGCATATCCAGCAGTAGCAACCACAGCGAGCCCTTGCATCCTCCTGTTTGCATATGCCAAACGCGTTTCAAGCCGTAAGCCCTTTATCAATGGCATGCAAGTAACAATATATATATATATATCCACACACCAATAATATCAAATCGAATTAAAAAAACATTATATTAATTAAAACATTAAACTATGTAAAAGTCCACTTCAGTGAGTACAACAGTAGGGAAAGTGTTGGATAGTGGAGGAGTAAAAATTACTATTCCCGCTCCAGTAAGTGCAACAGTAAGGACAGTGTTGGATAGCGATCGGTAAGAATTACTATTCCCATTCCAGCAAGTGCCACAGTAGGGAAAGTGGTGGATAGCGGAGGGGTAAAAATTAATATTCCCACTCCAGTGAGTGCAACAGTAGGGAAAGTGTTGGACTGCGGAGGGGTACAAATTACTATTCCCACTCCAGTGAGTGCAACAGGAGGGAAAGTGTTGGATAGCGGAGGGGAAAAAAATACTATTCTCACTCCAGCAAGTGCCACAGTAGGGAAAGTGTTGGATAGCGGAGTGGTAAAAATTAATATTCCCACTCCAGTGAGTGCAACAGTAGGGAAAGTGTTGGACAGCGGAGGGGTAAAAATTACTATTCCCACTCCAGTGAGTGCAACAGTAGGGAAAGTGTTGGACAGCGGAGGGGTAAAAATTATTATTCCCACTCCAGTGAGTGCAACAGTAAGGAAAGTGTTGGATAGCGGAGGGGTAAAAATTACTATTCCCACTCCAGTGAGTGCAACAGTAGGAAAAGTGTTGGATAGCGGAGGGGAAAAAATTACTATTCTCACTCCAGCAAGTGCCACAGTAGGGAAAGTGTTGGATAGCGGAGGGGTAAAAATTAATATTCCCACTCCAGTGAGTGCAACAGTAGGGAAAGTGTTGGATAGCGGAGGGGAAAAAATTACTATTCCCACTCCAGCAAGTGCAACAGTAGGTAAAGTGTTGAATAGTGGAGAGTTCAAAATTACTATTCACACTCCAGTGAGTGCAACAGTAGGGAAAGTGTTGGACAGCGGAGGGGTAAAAATGATTATTCCCACTCCACTGTGTGCAAAAGTAGAGAAAGTGTTGGATAGCAGAGGGGTAAAACTTACTATTCTCACTCCAGTGAGTGCAGAAGTAGGGAATGTGTTGGATAGCGGAGGAGTAAAAATTACTATTCCCACTCCGGTGAGTCCAACAGGAGGGAAAGTGTTGGATAGGGGAGGATTAAAAATCACTATACCCACTCCAGGAAGTGCAACAGTAGGGAAAGTGTTGGATAGCGAATGGGTAAAAATTACTATCCCCACGCCAGTGAGTGGAACGGTAGGGAAAGTGTTGGATAGTGGATGGGTAAAAATGACTATTCCCACTCCAGTGAGTGCAACAGTAGGGAAAGTGTTGGATAGCGGAGAGGTAAAAAATCCTATTCCCATCCAGCTAGTGCAACAGTAGGGTAAGTGGTGGATAGCAGATGGGTAAAAAATACTATTCCCACTCCAGCTAGTGCAACAGTAGGGTAAGTGTTGGATAGCAGAGGGGTAAAAATTACTATTCCCACTCTAGTGATTGCAACAGTAGGGAAAGTGTTGGATAGCGGAGACGTAAAAATTACTATTCCCACTCCAGTGATTGCAACAGTAGGGAAAGTGTTGGAAAGCGGGGGGGGGGGGGGTAAAAATTACTATTCCCACTCCAGTGAGTGCAACAGTAGGGAAAGTGTTGGATAGCGAAGGAATAAAAATGACAATACCCACTCCAGGGAGTGCAACAGTAGGGAAAGTGTTGGATAGTGGAGGGGTAACAATTACTGTCCCCACTCCTATGAGTACAACAGTAGGGAAAGTGTTGGATAGCGGAGGGATAAAAAACACTAATCACACTCCAGTGAGTGCAACAGTAGGGAAAGTGTTGGATAGCGTAGGGGTAAAAATTACTATTCCCATTCCAGTGAGTGCAACAGTAGGAAAAGTGTTGGATAGCAGATAAGTAAAAATTACTATTCCCACTCCAGCTAGTGCAACAGTAGGGTAAGTGTTGGATAGCAGAGAGGTAAAAATTACTTTTCCCACTCCAGTGAGTACAACAGTAGGGAAAGTGTTGGACAGCAGAGGGGTAAACATTACTATTCCCACTCCAGTGAGTGCAACAGTAGGGAAAGTGTTGTATAGCGGAGACATAAAAATTACTATTCCCACTCCAGTGATTGCAACAGTAGGGAAAGTGTTGGAAAGCGGGAGGGGGGGGGGGTAACAATTACTATTCCCACTCCAGTGAGTGCAACAGTAGGCAAAGTGTTGGATGGAGGAGAGGTAAAAATGACTATTCCCACTCCAGTGAGTGCAACAGTAGGGAAAGTGTTGGATAGCAGAGGGGTAAAAATGACTATTTCCACTCCAGTGAGTGCAACAGTAGGGAAAGTATTGGATAGCGGAGGGGTAAAAATTTATATTCCCACTCCAGTCAGTTCAAAATTAAAAACAAACAAAATATCACCAACACAAAATATAACAAATTAATATATAAAAATATTTTAGAAAACTAATAAATAGAAACATACTATAATGTTAAATAAATATGACAGATACCTAGAAATATTATATTAAATAAATGTAAAAATAATTTACAAACAAATAACTGTTTTTAATTAGAAATTACTCATAAACAAAATCATTAATTATTACATAAATGTAATCTTTTTTAATTCCAACTCTATAACACCGCACAATACACAAAACATATCTAAATAAAAAAAGTACCTCCATAATTAACATAATTATTTAGCAATTAAAGAAATATTATTAATTAAAAAACAAATTAAAACAGATAAAATTTCATTTACTCCCCAAATGCTACCCCTGTAAATCCAAAACTCAACACACACAAAATAAAAACAATCAACCTAATTAATTATCAATTGATGAATTATTATAAATGATCAAGTACGCACCGTACATACACGGGTGGGGGTACGACTCGAGCGTACACGGGGGGGTCCGACTCGAGCGTACACGGGGGGGTTCGACTCGAGCATACACGGGGGGGTACGCACCGTACATACACGGGGGGGTTCGACTCGAGCGTACACGGGGGGGTCCGACTCGAGCGTACACGGGGGGTCCGACTCGAGCGTACACGGGGGGGTTCGACTCGAGCGTACACGGGGGGGTACGCACCGTACACGGGTGTACACACAGGGGGGGTCGGCGCGTACCTACGGGGGCTGGGGGGGGTCGGCGCGTACCTACGGGGGCTGGGGGGGGGGTCGGCGCGTACCTACGGGGGCTGGGGGGGGGGTCGGCACGTACCTACGGGGGCTGGGGGGGGTCGGCGCGTACCTACGGGGGCTGGGGGGGGTCGGCGCGTACCTACGGGGGCTGGGGGGGGGTCGGCGCGTACCTACGGGGGCTGGGGGGGGTCGGCGCGTACCGGGCCACCTACTCTGGTCGATTCGCGCCGTACTTCGCTTTTGCGGCACTTTTTGGGTGCCGTGAAAATATTGCCGTCCGGACTGCTGTCGGTTCGAATCGTAATTCCTGGTTCGTGAAACGCTGCCTGAAAGCGTCCCGACGTCACGTCGCCGCATTCCCGGATCACATTCGTATGTATATTTTCGTCGGTCGGTGTTTTTTACGATTCGTACGGAAATGGTGTTTCCGTGCGAATCGTAATTCCATGTTTGTAAAGTTTTACAACCGGGTACGAGTCGGACGGGGAATTCGCTCCGACCGACGGTTCGTACGCGGTTTTTAACGGATCGTGATCGGCACCTTGATGTATTCAAGAGGTAATACATGAGAAACACCCTCAAAGAATAAATCCAAGACAAATTTAGAAAAATAACACTTATTTTTATATATATTTTCCAACCAAGAACTTTGTTCAATGGTAAGACATGGTTTTTTTTTCATAAATTATCAAAGTTTGGAAAAGTACAAATGCATAGAAAATCAGGCAGATGGTTGTAGGGATTCACCTTCTGGGTTTGGAATGGTAGAAAGCCAAGGTCCATTGTTCTACCAGCGGTTTGTCTAGAGAGTTCTGGGTTCGTCCGGGAGCAGGGTGCTGAAGGCATTGGTAGCAGGTGCGCTATGAAGAAGGGAAGCCACCTAGAGGCAGACTGCTGAGGGAGACTTGTAAGCAAGTCAGAGAGCTCCCATTTGGGGGCTCAGGCCGCAAGGGTCTCAGCAGCACGGGAGCACAGCTGGTTTGTGGTTACCCAGCCTGGACGAGCTGGGTGAAGAACCAGTAGGTTGGACGGACTCTGTGCACAGAGGTGGTCTTCGTGGTCAAGAGCATACAGCTGACAGGGACAATTTCAGGACTGCTAGGTCGCTCCCGGAGTGGGTCTCAGGGGTGCTGATGCCCCTTGATGGGTGCTTGCTTCTTGGGCAGTTGGAGTACCGAATGAACTCTCTGTAGTCGGTCTTGATGCAGGGTGTCTGGTACCCTAGGGATTCGTATTGCACAGCTTCAGTCGGATCCTGGTGCCTCCACACTCAAAGGGGAAACAGATTTGACCACCCAAAGCACAAGTACCTCTTCCTGGTCAGTTGCTGTGTTGGTCGGGCTGGTGAGCTGCAAGTCAGTGGACTGGACTCCATGTTTTTCAGTGCTTGTGGACTACAGGGGAGTAGCTCCTCTACTCCAAGGGAGTTCTTGGCAATTGACTCAGGCTGGTGGTCTTCTGGGGTTCTAAGAGACCGCACAGCAACAGGACGTTCACCTCGATTTTCGAGTCTTGAAGTGGCAGGCAGGGGTTTGCACCAAAAGCCAGCGGCAGCTGTCAGTTCTCGGGTACAGTACCTCCTCGTTGTCCTTTTCTTCTTTAGGTCAGTTAAATCTTAAGTTATGGATTGAGAGGTGCCACCTAAATACTTAATTTATGGGTGTTAAGGGGAGTACCTGGCAGTTGCCAATGGGCTACCTACCTTAGGGTGACAACACCCGCTATCTGACCACTTCCTGTGGGAAGTGGGCATAACCCTGACCCTAATTGGCTACATTTATCCAACACAAGGAGGATTCTAAAAAGTGGGTTCCACATCTGGTGCTGGTTGTGTGCGGGCCCACCTCCTAATCTAACTAATTTTCACGCCTTTTCTCCCTCCAAAAAGTGGAGTCAGGATGGAAGGGTCCGCATCTTCCTCTTTCTGGAGAGGCCTGGGTCGCATTTCAAAGGCAGCATAGCCCTTGATACTTCCCACCCTAAAAGGCAGATCCTGCTTGGACGAGGTATAAATTCCTCCGCCCAGAGCAGGCTTTGCTCCTGGCCTATGAGAGCAAAGGCTCCCATCCCAGGAGGCCAGAAACATGTCTAGTGATGACAGGTTGGCTGAGACAAGTCGGCAACCACACTTATAGTCAGTAGGTTTTCAAGGGGCACCTCTAAGTTGCTCTCTGGGTGCATGTTTTATTAAATCTGACACTGGCACCAGTGCAGGTTCTTTAAGGTGAGCTGTTTGGTACCAAACATCTTGGAGTACATTGAAGCCATCATGGAGCTGGGGACTTCGTAATGATGAGTGTCCAGCCCATGTGCTCATTATCGCTTCCCTGGTCAGGCAGATATGTCCACACATGGGTTATAGTGCATCCTGCCTTTAGGCTGTAAGGCCTACCATTGGGGTGTCTTAACTATATCTCATGCAGTGTCTGCAGGCATGGCACACATAGCTGTGTGCCATGTCGAGTCTTCGGTTTTATCTGCACCAAGGCACGCAGGCTGCAATGGCAGTTTGCATGATCTTATAAATAGGGTGCCTAGCTGAAAATATTTTAAGCCTACCAATTAGCCAACAATTAATAACCCTGGGCACCTTGTGCACGCCATCCTGATTCCAGAACATGCACGCTCATATGAGAGCCGGGGAATGGGGTTTTAGGGGTTGGGCAGAAGGCTCTACCCCCCCTCCCCCGGAATCTTTGCGCAGGTGGTAGGGTCCGAAAGGCAATTGATAGACAGGATTGGCCAAAAGGCGCTGGGGTTAAGCAGGAATTTAGGGTAGGGACAATTAAGAGAAGGTACACCCTGGATATTCTCTGGTTTTCACACTCTGGCTGTCAGGATTTAGTCAGGCCTACAAAAAGGGATATGGATGACAGTGTGGCCCAGGCACCGCAGGTTTCGCGCAATGTGGACAGACTGGATTTGTTATCTGCGGTGACGTTGCAAGGTGCGACGTCGCCTGGGACGGAGTACCCAAAGCAGCGTGCACCAGGTGGCACGGCGGCAGCAGTTATGGCCTGTGCTTCGCTGTAGGGGAAATGTTCAAAGGACTGCGTAAGTCTGGGGAGGGGCATGCTCACTACAAGGGGCAAGTAATTCATGGCCATGGTGCCCTGTCCGGGTGGACCGTAGGGAAAGGCTGGACAAATAGTGTTGGTTGCACATTTGACTAGAGGCATCAGCGGTGCAACATTCTGCGCTGCTCAACAGAAGGGGCATGTGAAAAATCTGGGACGGGGCCACTGTACTGGTAGCACGGCCCCAGCTGTGGTGGTCGGCACTTAGGCATAGGCCGGTAAATAGCACGCATCACAAGTTTGCACATGTTCTAATAATGTTTCCTCACTTGGCTCTGCAGGTCCGCTGGGGAGTGTGTTAGTGGCGTCATGGACATGCAGCTAATCCGTGAGCAGAGCAGGCCTCTGTCGTCGGAAGGCCAAAGCATGAAGTGATGCCTCGTGGCCACAGGGTGGCACGTGGGCTGGAGGAGGTGGGGACGGGGATTGCCTGGGCCTGCCAATGGACTTGTCTAATCCATGCAAGCCAGCCCAGCACAGTAGAGAAGACGTTTTGGATGGGGGAAAGCTTTGGTTACTCACAATGAGGGGATTGCCTCGCAAGTCCCCTTGGCTCCCGGGGATACCTCTGCAACGGTCACAGCGGGGAGGGAGGGAGATCTCCTTGGGGTGACCACCCCAGTGTTGGCAGCCTGTGTTTTAGGTAGTCCGGGTTTTGAGGCACCTGGGGGCACAAGAGGTCTGCAGGGCCAGCAGGGGGCAGCTGGCATGTCAAGTGGGCAGGGGCTGCCATGGGAGGCTCAGCCCAGCGTGGGGGTACAGGGTGGATGCTCGCTGGGTCTGTCACTCACTTGGTGGTGTGGCTGTGTCCAGATGCTTTCCAGGATGGGGGCCTGGCAGGTGGGTTTGGTGCTATGATGGGCCCTCCAGTGTTTTAGAGCAGGCACGACAGGGACAGTTTAGTGTCAGCCATGGGTTACAGGTACGGATTGTAACAGTGATGACAATTGGACAGCCACGAGGGTCTGGTGAGGCGTACCAACATCGGTCCAAAGACAGAGTGCACGTCAGTGCAGCCAGCTCTTGGACGGCGATGGACCACACACAGGAGAGGCAGGGATTTGACAGTGCACCCACCTTGAAGGATTTCGACCCGTCACAAGACCTGTTTGATGCCCAGTTTGGTGATGGGGGCATTGGGGAGGGGAAGGGCTGGGTACAAGTGCTAAGTACGAGAGATGGTATGTGGAGCCTGAATGCGACTTGGGTTATGAGGAGGGTGACCTGAGAGAGGGGGAAATTGTGAAGGAGGATGGCAGAGAGTCTGAATGGTGGGCAGCACTGCAGACGGTGCAGTGGGGAGTGGTGGATTCTAACCAGGGGTGGGGAGTTGGTGTTTTGCAGCCTTTGATTGCGGTATCAATACTGGCGGTTTCCAAGCAGCGAGGAACACGTGCAGTGTTGGGTCAAATGACTTCAGTGCGGGCCCCGGTTTGGAGAAAAGCTAAGATGCAGAGCGAGGCATGCGAGATGGATGGGGTGGTGTTGGGAATGTAAACAGTGGGGGCTGTGACAATGGTGGATGGGGGCCTTTGTTTGTTAAAAGGCAAGTATGTCCAAGATCAGGGGATGGATGCAGGGGTGCTTGAAAAGACTCAGGATTCTGTGGTGGTGCCATCGGGAGGGGTGGCGGAGGAAGCGGTGAGAAAAAAAGAAATCAAAGAGGTGAAGCACATGAAACTGACGTACATGGGCATCACAAAGCCCTTAGGAGCACATCCGATGTTGGCTTCCAAGGAGCTTATTTAGAAGGGGGAGTATGTAGAAATTATCAAGATACTACAAAGGGAGATGCAGGCGAAGGAAGGCACGAAGGATGAGGAATACAAGCTGTCCCGCAGGCCTTAGGTGCCAGTGAACATAGAGCACTAGACTGCAGGATTTTAGATTTATGCAACTGTGTATTGCAAAAGGTTTCCTGAATGGTGTGTAGAGCTCTTTAAATATTTGGATGTGGTGCGAAAGGCATGGGTGACATTTGGGGAATGGGCATGGGTGCATTACGATGAAGAATTTCGAGCCCGTCTGGCAGAGGTCAAGGGTGGGGTTGGGTGACAGCTCAATAATGAGTTGCTTTTGCAGACCATGACGCCAGAACGGCCATCCTCATCGACTTATAGGGTGGAAGGATGGCCAGTCATTTACAAGCCTTTTCAGGAGCATCTCACCTCGGCTGGGATTGGTACGGAAGGCGGGGGGCAAGAGGGAGCAGAGGTGCGTTCTGGTCCTATAACAGTGTGCACCAATACTGTAAATATTGCCACAAATGTTCCAAATGCGGGAGGAGACACATGCCAGAACTCAGTGTGGCCCACAGGGGAGTACATTTGGCCAGCAAGGCCATGTGGCCGGCCAGTGAGGTGGTTCCGGCTAGCATGGGCAGGGTAGAGGAAGCCAACATCCCATGGGAAAAAGCATGTAACGTGGAGAGGTTGTGCTTTTGGCTGGGCATTTTCAGATCCACACAAGAGAACAGTTGTTGCTATCTGGTTTTCAATGTGTTTTCCGTTTATGCTATGGGGGTCCCAGGGTACGGCAAAGGCCAGACAACTTGCAATCAGTGAAGAGGCACAAGGTCTTGGAATGGAACAAGCTGTTGAAAGAAGTATAGGAAGGTCGGATGTAGGGGGCATGTGCTTATGTTTCTAGGTATTGAGTTGGATTGAGTTAGAATGGAGATTTGCCTGCCTGAGGAGAAGCGGAGGTGCAGTCTTGAGTTGCTGGACAGGTAGTTGATCAAAGAAAAATCACAGGTAAAGGACATGCAGGGCAGTCAGGGCTGGGAGGACATTATGCAGGAGACTGGGGAGGAAACTGGCTGGCATATCCCTCCACCACCACAGGGAGCGCATAAAAGCTGGACTACGGGAAGATTTACGGCTGTGAAGGAGGTTCCTATGCGAACCCAATGGGATCCCTTTTACAGGCTTGAGAAAACAAATGGAATGGTCTGTCGAGCTGTTTTCTGATGCAGCAGGCAGCTTAAATTTGGCATTTTTTGGCAAGGTCGTTGGTGTGTAGAGGAATGGCGAGAGGGGTGGAAGAGAGGGGGGGCACAGTATTGCTTTTTGGGAATTCTTTCCCTTGGTGGTTGCAGTCTGCTTGTGGGGTCAGCAGTTTGCGAACAAGATGGTGTTGTTCAATGTGGACAATATGTCCTTAGTGAACATGAACAACCGGCAATCAGCGCAGGATGCTAAAGTATGGCAGTTTCTCAGAGTTTTTGTTCTAGAATGCGTATGTGCACATGTGATTTACAAGGCATGACAGATTGCTGGAGTCCACAAAGAGGTTGCTGATGCTCTTTCTCATTTTCAGTGGACGGGATTCCGTGAGCTTTTACCTTGGGCCGACGAGCAGAGGATTGTGATTCTAGCCCACTGGTGGGCGGTAGGAGAGAGCACGATTCAACTTGTCGTGGAGTCATTATCGGAGTCAACCCATAAGGCACGTGCTTTGGGGAGGGAAGAATTTATGCAGTCAAGGGCAGAGCAGCACATCAGAATGGTGATGGAGGGGTTGGACTGCAACAGAGATCAAGCGCAAGGCACTAATTTCGAGCGGGTTGGGTTTTTCAGGATGTGCACTAACTTTGTTTCTTTTCTCCTAGGAAGCATTACCGGCCCTGGGAGGGGGCATAATTAAGTGTGGATCTGTGGCCACTCTTTTGTGAAGTGGGCGGTAAGGCATGCCGATTCCAAAAGAGGAGGGCGTCAGTTGGAGCTGCCGATACGGTGGTGCAATTGAAATGCTTCTGCAAGGGAGGCATGTAGTGGCATGAACTGTTACTAAAACTTGATACTTTAATGGGGGTATGCCTCAGCCCTGATGTTCTCATTGTACACCTGGGGGAAAACGATCTGCTCAAAGTGAAAGGTTTAGCATTGGTGGAGACTATGAAACTGGACTTGTTACAATAAAGGGGTCATGAGTGGGGACGACAGTGCAGCTGACGGAGCTGATACCCAGAAGAGTGTGGTAGGGGCTAATTAAACCAAGGGCGATTGACAGGGCACGTCGGATGGGTAACAGGGAATTAGGGAACATCTGCAAGCAGGACTCGTTTTCTTGGAGGATTCAGGTGTTAAGTACAAGGAAGTTGAGAGTTTCGTCCTGAAGGGGTGCACCTTCCCATCTTTGGGATGGAGCTATATTTGATGCTGGTATGCAATATGGTGGATGAAATTCTGTTCTTGCTGGTAGAGTTGGGAGGGAAAGAGGGGGGGGGGCAGCAGACAGAAAAACTCCAATAGGTTTGCTGGTGGTGGTTTTTGGTGCAGAAGTTTTAAATGTTATCACAAGAAACGCTTGGTGTAGGAGAGTAGGATCTGCACCTTATGTTGCCCCCACTTTTTTTCTGATGCTTACGCTGGTTTCTGGCTGTAGTCTGGCTGGGACCCTGCTAATCAGGGCCCCAGCCTCTCTGTTCTCTCTAAACAACTTGGAGTGCATATTAGGTGCACTAGTGATTGGATACTGTGGTACCTTATGAGCCCCTAGTATATGGTAAGTTAGGTACCAAGGGCATAGGTACTTCACAGGCCTACCAGGGGCTGAAGCATGTATTTTGCCACCCCTGAGAAGCAGGCTAAATCTGACACCACAGGCCTGCTACTGCAGCCTGGGTGAGGTAGTGTTAGAACTCCTCACTGAGATATAGGTTCACTATATCTCTCCCTGCACACACATTTAAACCTATCAGTCACCCCTAAGGCAGGCCCTATCAATCCTGAGGGCAGGGTGCTTGGTTTCCATGTGAGGGGTTGCCTCTGCCTGAGCAGGGCCCCTCTGCAGCTCTCAGAGTCTATTCTCTGGGGCTGTTTGTGAATGCAGTCAAACCATATACTCTTAAGTGCATTATAACCTTGCGGTAAATGCTAACTCTGGGATGGCTGCATCAAAACATGTTGTGTTTGGTGTCAAATGCTTTGGAATCATACCCCCACACCAGTAACTGGTGTGGGAGTATGATCCCACCCTTCTAGAGGGATAGACATGTACCTACTGTGGATACACGGTAGAATCCTGAAGAGCCCTGGCATCACAAAATGGATGCCACCAGTCACAGACACTGGGCTGCCCTCCTGCTGCTCACCGAAACTCACAGTGGAGGAAGCCCAACAATAGGCATCCTGTCACATGGAGGTGTAACCACCTCCCAGACAGGGTTTAGTGTTTTGGGGCTGGGTGGGTGCACTCCTAGAGTGCTTTGAAGTCCTGCACTGGGGGAGCAGTAGACTCCTCTGTGCATACACCAGTTCAAACCGGCTCAGGGGCTACCTGCCCCTGCTCTGGCGTGAAACTGGACAAAGGGAAGTGGGTGTAGTCACCCACTCCCCTGACCCTCCCATAGGTGGGGTCATACAGCTAGTCCCTCCCTTCCTTTCAGTATGAGTTAGGGAACCCTTGCCATTGGAAACTAGATATCCCTGGACGACGCTCTGAAGAAGAATCCTGGACCTTCGACGTTCAACTACCTCTGGAAGACTGAAGAATCTCCCTTGGAGTCAAGGAGTGACTCCCCTGCTTGGCAGGCACCCAATCTTGCAATCAACGGTTGCAAACTTTCCCACTCCCGCCGGAGTTCGATGTCCCTGTATCCCAGGAAGAGGATGTCCTGACTTCTCCAAGGCCATCGTGAGTCTCCAGTGACGCTGAGGCAAGTGGACCCCACGAGTGATGAGGAACTGCAATCCCTGGGTACCGTGCACTATTTTCGAGTGCAACCCCTTCACGACATTCTACAAACTTGTGCTTTGGACCACCTGTGGTCCAAGCCTCCAGCAGGATTTTCACTGAAGATCAGAGGCCTACCCCATCCCGAGTGACCGTGGGCCCCTGTTGAGTAAATCCTCCTGAGGCATCTTCACGATCCCTTGCCGGTTGGCTTGTGGGTCCCCAGAAGACTTTTCTACAGTTCCAAAGGGATCCCCTTGTTGCTCCAGGTCTGCCCTGACTTACCCAAGCTGGATGAGTCCTTCAGATCTTGCTGGTCTGCACCGCTGACTTTTTACACTTTCCACAAGACTTGCTGTTGCCAAGGCTTGTTGGCTCCAATCTGGTCGCCAACACCGCAGTAAGCTGAAGACTTTGTCAACCATGCGGAATCCAGCTCCTGGTTGTCGTTGACACCTTCTGGACTTCATGGCTAAAGAGTCAAGACACCCATGAATCACCTGAAATCACCCAACGACTGTGGGCATCCATCTTCTTTGCCCCGGGTCACTGCCACGTGACTTTGAACACTTTCCCCTCGACGCCGCGACCCAACACCAAAAGACACCTATGCACCCGGCTTCCCTGGGTGAGGTAACTCCAGCACTATGGTGCTCCTGTGGGTGTTGGCTCTAGAACTACTTACCCTGTAAGTGACTTGCTTGTAGACGCTCCCGAAGTATCCTAAAACTCTAAATTTCCAATCGCGACTTGCTCCATTGAAGTCAATTGGGATCCGCGGCTGTGTTCTCACACTGCATGCGTCTCCCATGGGTCCTTTACTTAGCTGCCTTGGGTGGATTAGTGAGGCCCCAGCACTTCAGAAGGCCCTAGGCCTTGTCCCCTTGCAAGTCATTATCTCTAAGTCTCTTTTTTAGTATAGGGTCTGGTACGCCCCTAGGGCCCCAGCCATATTTGTGCTTAACTTGTTGTGAAATGTTGATTTGTGCATATTTCCTTGACTTCTAATCTCATAAAGAGATTAGCAGAGCGTTGTTAGTAATAAATACCTATATATTTTACATATATACCTGTGTGGTGTCCTTTCATTTAGTGATTCGGGAGATTATAAGGTAAAACAAGCTGCTTTACATTCCTCTAAAGACTTAGCCTGAAGGCTGCTCTCCACAGCTACCACTAGGATAGCTTTCTTTAAAAGGTTGTCTTAAACCTACTACCATAAGAGTTGAATTGTACTGGTGCAAGGTGTCCACTTTAACTAGTGAACAGCATATACCAGGCCAACTTCTCACATTGGTGGGCAGCATGTGGGATTACAGTTTGCCATTGTTTTACCAGAAAATCTCTATTTGAATTACTAACTGAAAACCACTATAGCTAACCAAGGTACATATAAAGTCAAGCTTAATATCAATACGTTCTACTGAACTTAGAGCTGTGTGTAAAGGGATAGCACACCCTTTCTACAGCTCAAGCTAGGATCAGTAGGCCACAAACTAGTGTAGGTAGTACAACACTGCACAACACTAGAATGTCCTTAAGGGTTGGAACCAGTGGGTCCACCCAGCCTCAGTATAAGGACATGACTTTCTTTTACTTGAAAGCCATGTGTGCTGCAAGGCACCTGAGGATAGGACAGAGTCCCTCCACACTACACCTGAAAGATCTGCTGACAGCAGATGATCTTAGATTAGCTCTAGGAGCTAATGGGTCTCAATCAGGGGGTGGGTCAATTACAGTGTCTGGGTCAGATGATGAAAATCAGGATGACCAGGACTCTGTGGTTGAAGGGCCAGATCCACAAGGGTCTGAAAAGGACAGAGGAATTCTCCCTCAGAGAACTGACAGAGTGGAGGAGAGGCCTAGGTCCCTTTCTAGGGAATCTGACCACTCCTATCACTCTGGCAGAGAATCTGTGCAGCATAGTAACTCCTCCCTTCCTAGAAGGGAGACCTCCTCTGACAGAATGTACAAACTGCTGCAGTATGAGGAAGCAAGATTTGCCCTCAAAACCAAGCAGTTGGCATTAGACAGAGAAGCCTTTGAGCTCCAGAGAACTTCTAGAAAAGAGTGGTTAGAGCCCCCTGGTGGCAGCAACAGTGTCCCTAGAGTCAGAGAATACATTCCAGACCATAGGAACCTGTCCAAGGTTGTTCCTCCCTACCAGAGTGGGGATGATATCCACAAGTGGATAACTGCTATGGGAAGGGCCTGTAGAGTACAACAGGTCCCCCAAAAGCAGTGGCCAGCAATCTTGTGGCTCTCCTTTTCACATAAAGGCAGATACAAGCTCCTCACTGTTAAAGAAGAGGATGCTGATGACTATGAAGTCCTGAAGAGTGCACTGATAGATGGGTTTGGCTTAACCACTGAGCAGTACAGGTTGAAGTTCAGAGACACCCAGAAAGCACAGACTCAGGACTGGACTGACTTTGTAGATTGTGCAACCAAGGCTCTGTAGGGTTGGCTGGTTGGCAGTAGGGTTACTGATTTCAAGGGATTGTATAATCTAATGATGAGAGAACAGATTCTTAATAATTGCCATAACCAGTTGTTGCATCAATACCTGGTGGAATCTGATCTGACCTCTTCCCAATAATTGGGAAAGAAGGCAGACAAATGGGTCAGAACCAGGGTGAGGCAGAAAACCCAGAACCAAGGGGGTGACACTAAGAAGCAGGATTCTAAGGGCTCTGAGAAAGGTGGGGATAAGTCAAAAGACCAGAAGTCTTCACAAGGGCCCCAAAAATCTGCATCTGGTGGGGATTCACAGTCCAACAAGGGAAAAGGCCAAAAGAAGCCCTCGTGCAGATTCTGTAAACAGAAAGGGCACTGGACTTCTGACTGTAACAAGTCCAAAGACCAAACCACCACCACTCCTGCCCCTAAGGCATCTGTTCCCCCTAGTACAGCTACTGGTGGAGGTGGTACTCAGAATAAGGGTGTAGTAGGGTTGACCCTGGGTTCTGAAGTGGACTCTGGCCTAGTCAGAGTACCCACTCAGGCATTGCTGATTTGTGATGGAGACATTGATATGTCCTTCCTAGTGAGCCCCAGTAATCTGGGCAAATACAAACAGCAGCCTGTAATAAATGGCAAACAGGCTTTGGCATTCAGGGACACAGGTGCTAGTGTCACCATGGTGGCAGAGGATCTTGTGAACCCTGGACAGATCATCCTGGCCGAAATGTATCAGGTTACCAATGCAAGCAATGTCAGGACCAACCATATTCTGGCAGTTCTAAATTTCTTCTGGGGAGGGGTAACTGGCCTCAAAAAAGTAGTAGTCAGTGCAGACCTCCCTGTCGAAGGTCTATTGGGCAATGATCTAGAGACTTCAGCCTGGACTGAAGTAGAGTTATGGACTCATGCTGAGATGTTGGGCATCCCTACAGAGGTATTTGCTGTGACCAGGTCACAGGCCAAAATGCATAACACTGAACCAGCTCCTCTGGATCCTGAAACTATGGACCAGGTGCTTCCCAAGAAGAGGAGCAGTAGGGTTAAGGCAGTGCCTTCCCCTCTGTCTCAGATCACAGATTTACCTCTTGAGGGAGGAGAAGCAGATCCTGAAGAAGGAACTGCCCCAGAGGGACTTGAGCCTGATCAGGTTGAGTTCTCGGGGGCACGGGGCCCTTCTAGGGAAGATCTGATCAAGGAGCAACAGTGCTGCCCCTCTCTTGAACCCCTCAGACAGCAGGCTGCTGCTGAGGCTGCTGGGAGTGCTAGTGGGTCCTATAAAGTTTATTGGGATGAGGGATTCCTATATTATGAGGGTAGAGATCCAACCCCTGGAGCCACCAGGAGGTTGGTAATACCTCAGATGTTTAGGGGGTTCCTCTTGACCCTAGCACATGACATCCCTTTGGCAGGTCACTTGGACCAAAACAAGACCTGGGACAAGCTTGTTCCACATTTTCATTGGCTACATATGTCAGAAGGCACCAAGGAGTTTTTTCGCTCCTGTGTCACTTGCCAAGCCAGTGGTAAGTCAGGTGGCACAACAAAGGCCCCCCTGATACCACTACCTGTGGTGGGGGTACCCTTTGAAAGGATAGGGTTTGATGTTGTTGGTCCCCTTGACCCTCCAACTGCATCTGGGCACAGATTTATCCTGGTGGTAGTGGATCATGCCACCAGGTACCCAGAGGCAATTCCCCTGAGGACCACCACAGCCCCTGTGGTGGCAAGAGCCCTCATTGGAGTTTTCTCCAGAGTGGGTTTCCCAAAGGAGGTCATCTCTGACAGAGATACAATCTTCATGTCAGGATATCTGAAAGCAATGTGGAAGGAGTGTGGTGTAATTTATAAATTCACTACTCCCTATCACCCACAATGCAATGGGTTGGTTGAACATTTCAACAAAACCCTAAAGGGAATGATTAAAGGACTCCCAGAAAAGCTTAGGCGAAAATGGGACCTTCTTCTTCCCTGCCTTCTGTTTGCATACAGAGAGGTTCCACAGAAGGGGGTTGCTACATCCCATTTGAACTTCTGTTTGGGCATCCTATAAGAGGTCCATTATGTTTGGTGAAGGAGGGCTGGGAGTTACCTCTCAAACCCCCCAAACAGGATGTGATGGACTATGTACTTGGTCTCCGCTCCAGGATGGCCGAATACATGAAGAAGGCAACTAAAAACCTGCAGGCCAGCCAAGAATTACAAAAAACTTGGCATGACCAAAAGGCTGTGCTGACTGTGTACCAACCAGGACAGAAAGTGTGGGTGTTGAAGCCTGTGGCCCCAGCAGCTCTCCAAGACAAGTGGAGTGGCCCCATACCATTGTTGAGCAAAAGGGAGAAGTCACCTATCTGGTGAATCTTGGAACTCCCAGGAACCCCTTGAGGGTGCTCCATGTCAACAGATTGAACCCATATGTTGACAGGGTTGACATGGGCTTGCTCATGGCAACTGATGAACAGGAGGAGGAAAGTGACCCTCTCCCTGACCTGCTCTCTCAGAACCCTGATAATGGGTCAGTAGATGGTGTTGCTTTGGCAAGCAGCCTCACTGACCATCAGCAAACTGAATGCAGACAAGTTCTGCAACAGTACAGACATATGTTTAGCCTGACCCCTAGTCAGACTACCTGGTGCACCCATGAGGTGGACACTGGGGACAGTCTGCCTGTCAAGAGTAAAATCTACAGGCAACCTGACCATGTCAGGGACTGTATCAGGACTGAAGTCCAGAAAATGCTGGAATTAGGTGTGATTGAGCCTTCAGATAGCCCTTGGGCTAGTCCGGTAGTCCTAGTACCCAAACCTCATACCCAGGGTGGTAAGAAAGAAATGAGGTTTTGTGTAGACTACAGAGGCCTCAATGCAGTCACCAGGACTGATGCCTATCCCATACCAAGGGCCGATGAGCTGATTGATAGTTTGGCCTCAGCCAAGTATCTGAGTACATTTGACCTAACATCTGGCTACTGGCAGATCAGGTTAGCTGATGATGCAAAAGCCAGAACAGCATTGTTGACCCCCTAGTGGGCACTACCACTTTGTGGTGATGCCCTTTGGATTGAAAAATGCACCTGCCACTTTTCAGAGGTTGGTGAACAAAGTTCTGGCAGGGATGGAAACTTATTGCTCAGCTTATCTAGATGATATTGCTGTCTTTAGTTCGTCCTGGCAGGATCACCTGGTCCACCTCAGAAATGTTTTGGAGGCCCTGCAGAAAGCAGGCCTTACTATCAAGGCCACTAAGTGCCAGATAGGGCAGAGTCAGGTTGTGTACCTGGGCCACCTTGTAGGTGGAGGCCAGGTTCAGCCTTTGCAGAGCAAAATCCAAACCATCATGGAATGGGTTGCTCCAACCACCCAGACACAGGTGAGAGCCTTTTTAGGCCTGACTGGGTATTATAGGAGGTTTGTAAAGGGATATGGATCTATAGTGACCCCCTTGAATGATCTTACCTCAAAGAAAAAGCCAAAAAAGGTTCAGTGGACAGCTAGCTGTCAGAAGGCATTTGAAGACATAAAGCAGAACATGTGCACTGCCCCCATCTTACAGACTCCAGACTACACCAAAAAGTTCATTGTCCAAACAGATGCTTCTGAGCTGGGTGTGGGAGCTGAACTGTCTCAACTGAATGATGAAGGTCAAGACCAGCCAGTATCTTTTATTAACAGAAGGCTGACCCCTAGAGAGAAACGTTGATCAGCTATAGGGAGGGAGGCCTTTGCTGTGGTGTGGGCCCTGAAGAAGCTGAGGCCATACTTGTTTGGCACTCACTTCATAGTTCAGACTGACCACAAGCCCCTCCTATGGCTTAAACAGATGAAAGGTGAAAACCCAAAACATTTAAGGTGGTCCATTTCCCTACAGGGGATGGACTATACAGTGGAACACAGTCCTGGGACCCAACATGCCAATGCAGATGGACTCTCAAGGTATTTCCACTTATAACACGAAGACTCAACTGGTCAAGGTTAGTTTAGTGTCCCTACGTTTGGGGGGGTTGTGTAGGAGAGTAGGATCTGCACCTTATGTTGCCCCCACTTTTTTCTGATGCTTACACTGGTTTCTGGCTATAGTCTGGCTGGGACCCTGTTAATCAGGGCCCCAGCCTCTCTGTTCTCTCTAAACAACTTGGAGTGCATATTAGGTGCACTAGTGATTGGATACTGTGGTACCTTATGAGCCCCAAGCAGTCACTAACTACATCATGGGTCTCGGGAGGGGGGTGGTAGCAACAATGGCACACCGCCTTCAGTGCTTGACACCCGCTTAGTGCCTGCAAGTACCCTCTTGAACCGGACCCCGATACCCACCCACTCCCCTGACCCTCCCATAGGTGGGGTCATAGAGCTAGTCCCTCCCTTCCTTTCAGTATAAGTTAGGGAACCCTTGCCATTGCAAACTAGATATCCCTGGATGACGCTCTGAAGAAGAATTCTGGACCTTCGACGTTCCACTACCTCTGGAAGACTGAAGAATCTCCCTTGGAGTCAAGGAGTGACTCCCCTGCTTGGCAGGCACCCAATCTTGCAATCAACGGTCGCAAACTTTCCCGCTCCCACCAGAGTTCGAAGTCCCTGTATCCCAGTAAGAGGATTTCCTGACTTCTCCAAAGCCATCGTGAGTCCCCAGCAACGCTGAGGCAAGTGGACCCCACGAGTGACGAGGAACCGCAATCCCTGGGTACCGTGCACTATTTTTGAGTGCAACCCCTTCACGACGTTCTACGAACTTGTGCTTTGGACCACGTGTGGTCCAAGCCTCCAGCAGGATTCCCACTGAAGATCAGAGGCCTACCCCATCCCGAGTGACCGTGGGCCACTGTTGAGTGAATCCTCCCGAGGCTTCTTCGCGATCTCTTGCCAGTTGGCTTGTGAGTCCCCAGAAGACTTTTCTACAGTTCCAAAGGGCTCCCCTTGTTGCTCCAGGCCTGTCCTGACTTACCCTTGCTGGGTGATTCCCTCAGACCTTGCTGGCCTGCACCGCTGACTTTTTACACTTTCCACGAGACTTGCTGTTGCAAAGGCTTGTTGGCTCCAATCTGGTCGCCGACACCGCAGTAAGCTGCAGACTTCGTGGGACACATCGAATCCAGCTCCTGGTCATCGTCGACACCTCCTGGACCTCGTGGCTGAAGAGTCAAGACACCCGTGAATCACCTGAAATCACCCGACGACTGTGGGCATCCATCTTCCTTGCCCCGGGTCACTGCCAAGTGACTTTGAACACTGTCCCCTCTGCTTTCAGGTCTTCCTTCTTCTGAATCCAGCCTTGGATTCCACCGGACACTTCTCCTGTCTTCACAAGCCGCAAGTCTTCTTTGGCTCCCATTGAAAACGACGCCGCGACCTGACACCAAAAGACACCTATGCACCCGGCTTCCCTGGGTGAGGTAACTCCAGCACTATGGTGCTCCTGTGGGTGTTGGCTCGAGAACTACTTACCCTGTAAGTGACTTGCTTGTAGACGCTCCCGAAGTATCCTAAAACTCTAAATTTCCAATCGCGACTTGCTCCATTGAAGTCAATTGGGATCCGCGGCTGTGTTCTCACACTGCATGCGTCTCCCGTGGGTCCTTTACTTACCTGCCTTGGGTGGATTAGTGAGGCCCCAGCACTTCTGAAGGCCCTAGGCCTTGTCCCCTTGCAAGTCGTTATCTCTAAGTCTCTTTTTTAGTATATGGTCTGGTACACCCCTAGGGCCCCAGCCATATTTGTGCTTAATTTGTTGTGAAATGTTGATTCGTGCATATGTCCTTGACTTCTAATCTCATAAAGAGATTAGCAGAGAGTTGTTAGTAATAAATACCTATATATTTTATATATATACCTGTGTGGTGTCCTTTCATTTAGTGATTCAGGAGATTATGAGGTAAAACAAGCTGCTTTACATTCCTCTAAAGACTTAGCCTGAAGGCTGCTCTCCACAGCTACCACTAGGATAGCTTTCTTTAAAAGGTTGTCTTAAACCTACTACCATTAATTGTACTGGTGCAAGGTGTCCACTTTAACTAGTGAACATCATATACCAGACCAACTTCTCACACTTGGTATCTTGAGGATAAGTTTACATTTTGGGGGAGGGGGTTATGATGAATGGAAGGGGGCAGCAACTGTGCTGAATGCATGATGTTCGGATGTGGGGTGTTTGAGCAAAAAGAGTGGTGATTGGAATTGGTTGATTTACGTGGGAGGGATTTTTATTAGGGGGCGAGGTGTTTCTGTTAGTGATTAAAATGTATAGTGCGGACAGATTATGTTTGTATGTAAGGCTTAGTGCCAAGGTTGGGGTGATTAAAGCTTATGCACCTGTCTCATTAGGGCAGTGGTCGAAGTGGGCGGGATCGGCAGGGCACGGCGTGTCCCTACTTCTTTAATTTTAAGGATTCTGTTCCCCTACTTTATTATTCTGAAAATGCGTCCCAGGATGCAAGAATTCGCCACCGACTATAAATAAAGTTCGGCGTTCCTGACGTTCGTGATGGGCTGACGGCAGAGAAGTAAAAGGACTCTGTCTTTTCCTTCTTTCCCAGAGAAGAAAAAAAAGTGTCCACTTCTGTTCTGCCGCTTCAGCTGCCCCCCACTCTTTCCTTCTTTCTTCTCTTTCTGTCTATCAGTTCTTCTATTACTGAAAACCGTCACTTCAAGACGGGGTTCTCACTCTCTTTCCTCTCCTTTCTTTTTTTTGCTCCCCTGTGAAATGTATCCAAAAAAGAAAAACACTTTTGCTGGAAATGTATTTTCCCGACATTTTAATTCCAAAGTGCAGCATCAGGAATAAAATGTTAAAAATAAGAAAAATAACTAAATAAAGTTAGATAGAGTGGGAGCAAACTGGACAGATTGATTTTATTCACACCCAAACACATTAGTGCCACTTTTACAGAGTTTGCCAGTGAAGCGCTATTTTTGTTTTCTTGACTTTGTTTTCCCTGGGCTTGCAACTAGTGCAACAATCCTGGAGGTACTACAATGTGTGGATTGGAAAACAAAATGTGTACTGCGGCTCTGCGTCCAGGGATGTGGTCTTTTTACCATGCTGTTACGTTTTGTAAGGATATAAGCACTGGACATTGAAATGGGCCCATTCAGGGCCCTTTAGTCATGTCCTTAACTCTTCAGGCAAAAGCACTCACTGATTTCTGAATAGTGAGTGTAAAAGCGTTAAGGTAAGCATGTTGTTCCTGCTTACATTTCACTAGGTTTGCTAAATTTTGCATTCCCTATGAGTGTTTGCATTTTCCATGATGTTGTTACTGTTTTTTTGTAGGCCGCATATTGCTCTTGTGTAGTACGTAATTTAAATTGAGCCGCATCCAGGTGTTTATAACCTGCAACAATTGGGTTGTAGTTCAAGGCAGTGTGAGTTTTCCTCAGTGGGGAAGTATGGTGTTTAGTGGGGGAGAGGATGTGGCACTATGGCCAGAGCTGTTGAATTTGGAACTGGGGAACTAGGTTTAATCTTAATAACCAGTCCACCAGACCACTGTCCTGAGAGAGCACAATCCCATGCTAGACCTTAGAAGGCTTCGCAAGAGCTTAGAAGCCCTGGTGTTTTAGCACCAGCAGGTGGACCCTAGCATGACAAGTGTAGGTTAACCTTCAAGGCTTGTCCACCACAATCCATACTGAAGTTCACCTCCAGTCTTGCGGGTAGGCCTATGCCACAGCACACGCTAGAGCAACAGTGACTCTGTCACTGAGGTCACAGGACCCTTGAGAAGGGCCAGCTCTAGGGCGGTGCAACTGGTGTGACCGCATCGGGTGCTGACTTTGGGTGGAGGCATTATGTTTGCTAGAAAATTATGGTTTTTAAAACACTTGCTGCCGCAACAATAAAAATGTCATGATGACTGGTGATTAATGTTCTTCCTAGAATTTTGTTTAGTGGAAGTTTTGACTCATGGAAAGGTAGCTCAGAGGGTTAATGTGCCTGCTGCAAAGAACATGTACCATGCAGATCACAAAGTGCACATAATGTAAATAGGTCAGTGGGCTACTGCTTTTGTCAGAGAGATCCTTTTGTTACTTGCAGTTCATACGTTGAAATTCTAACATAGAACAGTGAGCTATTAACTGTCAGCTAGGAGCTGCATACAAACTGCAAGGTATAAATTAGAGCATTATCTTTTTCCCCCCAGTCTTTGATTATCCTAATGTTGCAAAAAGTGTTCTTTTGGACAGAAATCAATTCTGATTATTAAAGAGAACCCCCCCCCAACCATGGTATTACATTTTAAATTCTGAGTTTGTGTTTCTCCAGACCAATCACTATTAAACTATACGGCCTACTAGTATGGTTGTCATGTGACTCTTACATATTGTAGTCCTTAGAATTATGTAACATTTTCTATACAGTGATTTGCACACATATTGATTGTCTCTGTGTAATGTGTGTGATGCAAAGTGCTCTGACACCCTACAATGGTTTAAGTGGTGCTGTAAATCAAATTAAATGCATCTGAGAGAGAATGTGGTTATGGAGACTTGAGGGGCACTGTTAAAGGGTGGTAGTGAGGGAATCCATAGCAGAGGTGGTCATTGGGGGGCACTAACGAACATAATGCACAGGGCACCACCAGTGCTAAGGCCGGCCCTGCCCTTGAGGCAAGTCTGCCTCACCCATAGGTACCTCCATTGGCCTTGTTTCAGCAGTGGTAGCTGCAACTCACCAGGGATTGGCAATGCAGGATTTGCACGCACACCAAACTAAATTTGCAAACTTCACAGTCTCTCTGCTTCATTCACAAGTACTTTTAACATGTGCTGCTTGCTGTAGGGCCACTGGAATCAATTATGCAGCAAAGGAGGACAAAATTATGCCGCAGTGTTGACTAAATTATGCATTTGAAAAAAGACTGAAGCGTAATGCAGTATATTTTCTTATATTTTATTATTTTGACATTTGTACACATGCTAACAGTCCCTGGAAAGATTTTGCCTTATTTGTAGCAGTGTAACATACACATGCAGCAGTGAGAAAGGTGATTAGTCAACCTTTGCAAGGTGCCCTCCACTTTGCGGCAACACAAGTTACTTTTTTTATTAACTTTTGATACGTTTGAGCTACAAACAATTTATTCGTTTAAATGGTCAGATCATGCAGCAGAACTTGCATTATAAGCAAAATATGGCAGAGCCATAATTATATATAGAACATTTGTAAACTAGGATATTTTGCCATACATGTTTGAACTGCTGTTGTGGAAAAAGGGAGAAGCGCTGAAGGCAGAAGCGCCATGGCTCGGAGACAAATGGCTTGTGCTTCCACATTTTGCCTTATTTGGGACATTCGGTGATTAGAAGCATATCCCACTTTGTGAATGTATTTTAATGTCAATAACTCATTATAACCTTAAATAATGATGTGTATCCATTGGTTGATTTAACTGAGCAGTGAAATGCCAAACAAATACTAAAAATTGGGATGTTTGCGCATTCTGGCCATGCCTCTGGCTTGGCCCAGTGATCCAATCCTTGGGTTTTTCCTGCCCTCTGATTCTTCGCCCACAGTTCCCCTACTTGTTTTCTCCCACTTCGACCACTGCATTAGGGCGGCCTTTTCCACACTAGTAAGTAGTCAGTTGTTATTCGGATATGCCATCTCGCTCGAATCAGTTAGCAGTGCGAAATCGCAAGCTCCTCGGTGTGCGACCCGCATCGCACCAGCCTCTCCCCACCCCCGCTACAGCACCAGAGCGGGGAGCACAATCTGAGCGACAAGCACTAATTAGGGCCGTTACAGCAGGCCTCACCGTAAGGAACCGGAAGCGGGGAGGAGGGGAGGGGTTTTGTTTTGTTTTTAAAAGCATGACGAAGCAGGTCTGTCAATTGATTTTATTGGTCGATTTGGTAAAATCAAATCCAATCAGAGGGTTTTTTTTATGCATATTTATATAGCGCGAACTCGACCCGAAGGTATTGGAGCGCTTTACACTAGCACCGAATTTACATTACACATTCAGGCATGGGGAGATTAAGTGATTTGCCCAGAATCACAGGATGTGGACGCGATCTCGAGGCACGAACCCTGGTTTCCTACACCAAAGTCGGCAGTTAAAGCCGGTGGACCACATCCTCTTCTCTTCGTGTGCCTAGGAAATCTGGGTGTAGGAAAACGGCCCATTTGTAATCAGGCGAGAGCACAATTCCATACAGGACTTGAGTTCCACTTCACTCGTAATTGGGCCCTTTATTTAGAATGAGTTATGGTTTATTTAGAAAGAGTTCTTGTTAAATTGTCTGGCCATTCCTTAACGTTATGGATGTGGAAAAACAATTTATCGAAAACTCGTTTGAGGAATCAAAATGGGACACACCTCCCAACTGGAAATGCCACACCCTAAAGTATGCTACATGTCCTCCGTGAATGGGACTCCAAACAAAATCTTAGAACTGAGCATCCCACAACAGCCTGAGCTTTATCCACTCCCTGGAGATGCCACTAGTCATTAAAGGGAACTTGGGGGCCCATCGCACCACTCTGCAAATGTCGAGTACAGGTGCTGTTCCATACCTTAAGCTGCGTGATCCGGAACTCGAGAGCAGAAATTTGTCAAACGCGGTTGTCTGAAGGCAAATAGATCCAGTGTTTAAATGGTTACCTCGAGACCGTTTCACTGAACGCCTCCACCGCTCATATGGCAAACTCCGTCATGAAGGAAGAACAAAGCTCAACCTGTCTGCTGGCTGTTTGATTGTCCACACCTTTGACATGACACCAGGGACATCAGGTAAGCCTTGCGTTGTGTACTATGCTGTGCAAAAATCTAATACTGGAGTCTTTGGATCCTCTTAGCAATCGGTGTAAGCCTTGGCGACCATATTGTCTGTACAGGCCACCAGCAATCTTTACAATCAGATAGATAAATCATGTGCAATTAATGTGTGCAGAATGAATGTATGCATGGTCAGATTGTCCAATAGGGCAATCTGGCAGAGTCCGAAAGGGTCGGTCTGACAGGTCACTGTGTGGGCCTGATTCATGTCAGGCGAACCGGATTTTACTGTTGATATCCAAGAAATGAGCATAAACATTGCCATCAGTAGCACCAATGCATACCGTATTACATACCTTTCACAATACTTAGACAGCCTGTTAATGCAAGTTTAAAACTGCCCTGATTTGCTAATGATGCCATTTTTAGATCGAGCCTGGGCAGCGCATGCGCTGCTCTGCGCAGCATGCTGTATTCAGGTATGGCCTTGGAGATCCGTCCACTCTCCGTCCATCTTTTCAATTGGCTCCTGCTACTGTTGTTCCTAAATGGTTGCTTCTGATTCATTAATAGGCTTGTTAGTCCCTCCTTACCTTAGGAACGCCTTGTCTGCATTTGTAACCTCCCATAAGGACTGGACTATTTGTGTGGTTACACAGTATGTTTATTTAGTCTGTGAGAACTATTTTCTTTCATTATTTTGTCCTACTTCAGCCACGACCTGCTTTCCTGCATTGGCCGCGCACCTTTCTTTCTTCATTTTTCCAGCACGGTCCGCTTTCAATAGAGCAGCCCTGCACCTTTCTTTAATTATTAAATGCTTAATTATTTTTTTGTAATGCACCACATGTGGCGCTTTCACTTTAATATCAGCCAGGCACCTTTCTTTACACCAGCCAAGTCTAAAGAAAAGGGCGTGGCCAACAGTAAAATGAAAGTATAGCATGGGGCGCTTTTACCACAAAAAAATTGATTCTCAACTTGACAAACAGATGCTTTTTTTCTTTGTAAAAGCGCCCCATGCTGCACTTTCACTTTAATGTTGACCACGCCAATTTCTTTAGACACGGCTCTTCTAAGGAAACGGGTGCAGCCGGCATTAGAGTGAAAGCGCAGCATGGGTATTGGACAAACAAGCATTTGCAATACAAAAGTTCTCGCATTTACGAGAGTTTCATTAATGCGAGACCGATTGCATTGCAAATGCTTGTTATTTTGGTAATTGGGCCTATTTTCTGTCCCAGTCCGACCCTGATGGAATGGAATAGACTAGAATACATTGTGGCTCATTGTGTGCTAGTTGCATATCCAGTTATTGGTAATAACCAGTTATGAAGCTTTCTTGTAATGGGTCATTAAAATAGGAAAGTGTACTATGTATATAGACTAATGAGAACAAAGAAATGTTGTATTTTACAACATAAGAAGCAATCGATGTCTGATTTCTATGAAAATGAAACACGATTTTTGCTATAGTGAGACTCTAATTTGACTTACTACTGATGTGAAAAAAAGCAATTTGAGAATAAATAACATGAGGAGATATTGAGAGTGACGTCTGAGATTACAAAGCCAGTGCCTCACAGACAAGAAGCCAGTGACCTCCTCCTCTTCCCCTGAGATGCAATGTCATCGAATTCAACTCTGGGTAGCATCAGGTTTGGAGGAACTCCGCAATTTAATCCCTCGACAACAACATTTCTAGACGTGCCTACTAGAAAAAAGAATTCCCAGGGCGGGTCCAAATATTTGGGGGTGACTGTTTCGCGTGTATCTGGATATCCTCTGCCTGACAGTTCTGTGCAGAAGAAAATGACAAGGAGAGGCATGCCATGCCCTGTGAGAGTCAGTGTGCATTGTGATGTCTCTGTAATCCACCCTCCAGGGCTAGCCTTTTACACTTTGCATTTTTCTTTGACAAAAATGTTGTTTTTGGACTACACTTTACTTCGTCAAATGTAATAGCCTGTAACTGCTCTGTGGCACTGAGAGCTAATGTTCTCTCTGTCGGGCACTTTCATTGTCTGGGGGAGGGCTGCATGGCTCCGTCTGTACAAGCCACAATCCTCTCTCAAGTGGCCCAGTGATACAGAGACAAACTGAGTTCGAAGTGGCTAAAGGTTCGGGGTGTAAAGTGGTCCTGCAGCATGAGTGTGTGGGTACATGTCAGTGGGTGAACCTCACGTCTGGGCTTGGAGCGGAAGGAAGTCACAAACCCATGTCTGTGGTAGGGACCAGGACCGACACCTGCACATCAAAAATACATAACACTATCGCCACTTTTATAAAAAAAATGTTTCGAGTGTAAGAGGCAGCCATGGGTTTTGTGAGAGGGGAAGTTCAGGGAAATATAAAAAATCACAGCCCAAGACCCTACTGAGTTTCTGCCAGGTAGATGCGGTGGACAAGGTCTGAATATCTGAGGGGTCTAGTTTGAGACCCTGCGGCAATAGAGCACTTTGGCTAGGTAAAAAACAGAACAGTATGTACAGTGTCAATGTGAGACCCTAGCAGAGAACAAACTATGATGACCACCACTACCCGGGCTGTAACACCAGCTTTGAATTCCCAGGCACCATAGAGAGCTACGAATGGGCAGAATAACACAGCATGGCATCCTATGCATCTCCTTGGTAGCAAATAAGAAACTTACACAGGGCTTTGAAGCATAGAACCCTATGGCGAGTCGAAAAAGGGGAGGTGTTAAGCTGTGATTTTCTTATTTATTTATGCATTTTATATAGCGCAAACTTTACGCGACGGTGTCAGAGCGCTTTACAAAAGATCCATTTACATCACATAAGGACATGGATAGCATAAAATATATGAAAAACCCCAAATAATCCACCCTAGTAGTATCTTTCCTAGGTCAGTTCAACACTCTCAAGAACTGTGTGTCCCCTAAAGATGTATAGGGAAACACAATGTTTTGTCAAAATAACCCTCACCCTTGGTGGCATAATTCATCATTGGGTTCTTCCCGCCTGCTGCGGCACGGGCGTGCTCCAACCGACGGAGACGTGGGAGCACTTAGAAGTGAAATGATACTATGTGTAATGTATGAATAGAGGGGTCAGAGTTAATAAAGTGAGATTAAAAAATACCTGGCTGTGTGGAAACTAGAATTTAATACTCCCTCTAGCTGGTATTGTTAAAAATTGGAAGTGGAGGATGTATGCTGTAATGGGCTGCTACCTCCTTAGTCTACATGTTTCGAAGCCATCCCCCTGGCTTCTCATCAGGACTAAGAGAATGATCCCTACACCACTCTAAACAGAAAACAACAATGTGGTATGCCTAATCAATCTTGCAGAATGCAGTGCACATTCATAATATGCACTTAATACTTTACCCAGTTGGAATAGTCTCTTAAATTAATCTGGAAGGATAAACAAACAACATGGTTAAATGCAGCAATATAATAATTGCAGGACCACATCACCAGACTTGTGGAAGGTCTCAGTAGTGATATATTTTTCACTAAGTGCATGACCGCTTATAAATTAAGTGGGTGCCGTGCTGCCCTTGAGAGTGACATAAAATACAATACGATACATGACAACATAAAACATAAAACCCACACTCTATATTCATTTGTTTGGCTGGTTGTCAGATCCATATCCTAGAATCTTGTGAACTCTTCGATGTTTTTAATATATGTGGGTGAAATGCGTTGCGATGTCTCTACAAAATAAGGTGTTTGAAAGAGTAATATGGTAAAGCATTGTTAACATACACCATTATCACCACACTATAGCCCCATGAGCTATTATCACGGGAGGGGAGGAGCGCTTGTAGTCACACACTGTAGGAGATAAAGTGCATCAGAAATCAGGATAGTTGTTAAAAAAATGATGCCAAGTCATTAAAACCGCTTGTTGTCTAGGGGGATCGGCTATGCCGTACTCACTTTGTCAAAGCTGCTCTCTCACCTTAGTCAATACGTCTCCATGGCTCCGATGAACAGGGAATGAGTGTCCGGAGTTGGTTTAAGTATTGCCTTCTTTCCGCGTTTCGCATGTGTTTATTGTAAGAAGGGTGCAACATTAAATCACCCTAAAATGGCTGCCCGTCGTGGGACCTACTCCACGAAGGCCTGGTCGCTTCCATGTTAATGTGGGACTGCTAAGGATTGTAGTCTCACACAGAAGCTAAAGCGCTAACCTTGTAAAAATTGCCGCCTATAATGGAACTTCCTATTCCTAGATCACGGTCACTTCCCTTTCTAAGCGAGTATACCATTAGCAGAGGATGTTTTTGAACAAAATCTTCAGTACATGCCCTTTAATATTATAATACTCATGAGAACTAGTTCAGTGTTTTACTTCTCCTCCGGGAGAAGTACGATTGCACCCCTTGCAAGCGACATTTGCCGTGCGTATCATGTCCATAATGCTATAAGTACCCAGAGAGACTAACTAAATGCTCGCTCATAGTGTCAGAGTTCCGCTCAGGAGTTGGACCTTCTCATACGTGGCATCTTCATGTTGCCCTCATTGGGATACCGGGCAAAGCGTGTACCTGCTCATGTGGTTGCCAGGACCCAGGCATTGGATTTATTGGATTCACCACCAAATAGCCACATTCGGTGGTGATATTGCATACCCATATTACTTTACACAAAACCATTAGTCAGATTATTGAGCTGTCATTAGTGTCAAATGGCCGTTCACTCCATAGGGGAACAGGACATTTTGTTATCTGAGTTGTCCCCATGGTATGTCGTCCAGCGTTGTTCTTTCTCAAATAGTGTCACCTTGTTGTCCACCTACTCTATGACTGTCCAATATATGTCATGTGTGGTGTGATTTACCTCCAAATATTGTGATGACATTCTGGTTGCAGTTTTTTTGCATTTAATATTACTCTTGTGCTCGCAAATGCGAGTTTTTACTGGGCGTGTTGTCATCCTGATTTAGTGCATTTTGCATGGGCAGGTAATCATGTATATAACATTCCTACTGTTGCAATTTTCGAAGCAGCGTTGTTCCCACTCTGTACTGTTGTTGAACGTAATGTCTCTTCTCTTTTTAGTCAAGTGACACACGCTACAGTGGCTGCATGGGTGGTGACCACTTATTTAATGGAGCAAGGTAGTTGTTAACTCTGTTTGTATGGTTCTGCGTGGTCTCGTGTGGACCCCCATGTCCCGCAAACGTTTTCCTCTCCAGTGCGAAAACATGGGTTTTGTTAAGTTGAGGTGACCGCAGTTAAGTATGCGCCAGTGTTTGTTGACGATCTTGGCGACTTGGTTGGAGCCAGTATTGAATGTGGTGATACATATTGGTCTGTCTTCTTTTGGTTTTTCTGGTGCAGGTTCCAAGAGGGCATCCCTGTTGTTATTCCTGGCTCGTTTGAAAGCTTTATCCACTATTTTTGATGGGTAATTCCATTTCTTCAATTTTTTACGTAGGTCTGCCGCCTGTTCCTTGAAGTCTTTCACTTCAGAGCAGTTCCTTCTTAGTTGTAGGAAATGTCAATATGGGAGATTGTCCCATAGGTGCCGCGGATGAAAACTATCATATAGGAGGAGACAGTTTTTTTGCTGTGGTTTTGAAGTGTGTCGTGGTTCTCAGATTGCCATCCTTTGGTCAAATGTTTAAGTCCAGAAACACCCGTTCTGTGTTTGAGATGATACAGGTAAATTTCAGGTATTCATTTTGGCAGTTCAGCCAGGTCATGAATGTGTTGGCAGTTTCAGTGTCTCCTTTCCAGATGACCAGCACGTCATCTATATATCGTTTCCATATCCTGATGTTTTCTTGGAAAGGGTTGCTCGTGTGCAGGATCATGTGTGTTTCTAAATGGTAGACATATAGACCGGCTACACTGGGGGCGAATGTGTTGCCCATGCTGGTTCCATGCTTTTGGAGGTACAACTTGTCTTCATATTGCTCGAGCCCGAGCTTCTGGACCCTGTGTCTGACGAGTCCCCGCCGACCCAACAAAGAAATTGATGATGGGACCGGACGTGGAAAGCTTCTACACGAGTCTTCCCCATGATAAAACCTTGAACATCATAGAGGACGTCGTGTTTGGGATTGATTGGGAATACCAGACCACCCGCAACATAGTAATCGACTGCTGTAACTTAACACTTACCAGGAATTTCTTCCAATATGAAGAGCTGCCAAAATGAATAGCTGATCAGCTAGACAAAGGCCGTTTTTATTGACTAGGCATCGTTTTTTTTAACAACTATATTGATTTCTGATGCAGTTTATCTTCTACAGTGTGTGACTACAAGTGCTCCTCCCCTCCCGTTTTAATAGCTCATGGGGCTATAGTGTGGTAATAATAGTGTATGTTAACAATGCTTTTCCATCTTACTCTTTCAAACACCTTATTTTGTAGAGACATTACAATGTATTTCACCCGCATATATTGAAAACATCGAAGAGTTCACAGGATTCTAAGATCTGAAAACCAGCCAAACAAAGGAATTTTGAGTGTGTGTTTTATGTTTTATGGTGGTGTGTCTAGTTTTATATTGTATGCCACTCTCAAGGGCTACACGGCAAACACTTAATTCATAAGCGGTCGTGCAATTAGTGAAAAATACATCACTACTGACACCTTCCACAAGTCTGGTGATGTGGTCCTGCAATTATTATATTGCTGCATTTAACCATGTTGTTTGTTTATCCTTCCACATTAACTTGAGACTATTCCAACTGGGTACAGTATTAAGTGCATGTTATGAATGTGCACTGCATTCTGCAAGATTGATTAGGCAGACCACATTGTTGTTTCTGTTTAGAGTGGTGTAGGGATCATTCTCTTGGTCCTGATGAAAAGCAAGGGGGATTGCTTTAAAACATGTAGACTAAGGAAGTAGTAGCCGATTACAGCATACATCCTCCACTCCCCGTGATTAACAATACCAGTTAGAGGGAGTATTAAATTCCAGTTTCCACAGAGCCAGGTATTTTTTAAGCTCACTTTATTCACTCCGACCCCCCACTCTTACATTACACATAGTATCATTTCAACTCTAAGTGCTCCCACGTCTCCGTCGGTTGTGCCACACCCCATCCCGCAGCAGGGTGGGAGCAACCCAATGATGAAGCATGCCACCAAGGGACCTTTTGGTGGGTGAGGGTTATTTTAACAAAACATTGTGTTTCCCTATACATTTTTAGGGGACACACAGTTCTTGAAAGTGTTGAGCTGACCTAGGAAGGATACTACTATTCTGTTTACTAGGGTGGATTATTTTTAGTTTGCATGATTCACAGAGGAGAGTGAGTCCACCAATTTTTCCACCTCTTCACTCACTCTTTTGTTTAGAAATAGCATAAAAGATACACACAGATAAACTTTAACCTCACATAAGAATGGTAGTAAATACAAAAATCTACTACAGATACTAGTGGTTAGAGTTAAATATATACAAGTTGCAAATTCACTAAAGATTACGTTTTAAGAAGTGATTAGGGTTGGACAATTATATATTACATATTTACAGAACATTAATTCTTGCCGTCGTTTAGCCAGGCCTTCAAGGTGCTGTTGCACTGACCGGCATTGATATTGGGCCTGGAGGGATCCCCAAGCTGATGATGGCCGTAGGGGTGGGAGGCCGGGTGGTGGTGTGCGGAGGCAGCATGCTGAATTCCCGGACTCATCTTGAGTGTGTGCTGGGCTCCAGTGATGGGGAGGGGAGGGCGTTCAGGGCAGGCCGATCTGTGCCACAAAGTCTGGTCTCCCACTGGACTCAAGCACTCACAGTGGAGGGTGACCAACCGTCCGTAAATTTTACAGACCGTCCGTGGTTTGGATCTCACGTCCGTTGCCTATGAAGATCCCTCCTATGGATGCCTTTTTCTGTAATTTTGGGCATTGTGGGGAGCAGCGCTGTTCCCCTGCGAGAAGCCTCAGCTCCCTAATGGAGCCGCCACTCAAACATCCTCTAAGGACAAGAGCAGCCCCACCCCGCCCATTGTCATTCTGTATGCCACCTGATTGTCACATACAGAATGACAATGGGCCAGTCTGTGCTGTTAAAGCATGTTTTGGGTCTCCTCCTGCCTAGGTCTAGGGCAGGGCATTCTGTTTTAACAGTACATAAAGAAAAATGTTGCACCTCACCAGGTGGAAGAAATTTACAGAATCCAGTTCATGATAAGAAGCCAGCAAATTAAGTAAAAAAGAAGGGGTTATATTTCTTTCACAGTCTCATCATTTTAGAACTGAAACATTTTCAATATTATATACAACGAAGCCATAGTTGCTCCTTTTTTTATTTTATGAAACTAACAACCATTGGCAAAGCCAATAGTCCTGGCTTGTTGTAGGTGTCATGTATTATATATCTGGATGCAATAACAGAAGTAGCAGAATACCAGTCAGTGCAGCCCACTATAATAATCACAGATGTTTCACATAAGTGTTTAAAGCCATGCCCTTAATTACATCAGGCATGCCCTTTAGAGAGACCCTCAAGTTTTTTCAACCCACTTAAAGCCTCGGAAACACTATGTCACAGTCATGTAACGTCCTGGCACTGTGCATCATACTAGACCCATGACTTTCAAGTTTTCAGATTGCCAGTGCATAGGGGCATAGTGAACTCTCCCCCACCCCACCACTTGCTTTAGGAACTACAGCAAGGGTGAAGTTCTTGATGGGTCTCTTCTGTCTGCAACTCTGCAGGCAAAGGATCAGCTCATGATTAATGTGAAAAGGTGGGTGAATAAGCAAGTGAAGCAATGGGTGAATGTCTGGATGGATTAGTGAAAGGAAAATGGATGAGTGAAAGGTTGAACGTATGGATAATCAGAGAAAGGATGGCTGGATGAGAGAGTGGAAGGATGGATGAGAGAAATGGTAAATAAATAGATAAATTGGTGGAATGGTGGATGTATTGGTGGAATGGTGGATGTATAGGTAAAAAGGTGGATGGATGAGAGAAAGGATGGATGGATGAGTGAAAGGGTGGATGATGGCGAATGAGTGAAAGGGTAGATATAAGGATGGATGAGTGAGTGAAAGGGAAGGTAGATGGGCAAAAGGATGGATAGATGAGTGAAAGGATTGATGGATGGTTGAATGAAAGGATGGGGGCTGAGAGAAATGATGGATGAAAGAAAGGATGGATAAGTGACAGGATCAATGAGTGATAGGATCAATAGATGGATGAATGAGTGGCAGGGAGGACGGATGGATGAGTGAAAGTATGGATGGATGTTTGTCAGGATGGATGGGCGAATGGGTGTATGGATGAGTGAAAAGAAGGATGTAAGAATGGATGATCAAAAGAATGCATAGATGAGTGAAAGGGAGAGTGAAGAGCTAGAAGAAAGGATGGATGGATGTGTGAAATGGTGAATGGATGGACAAGTGGACGGATGAGTGACTGGGTGAATGGATGGATAGATGAGTGAGTGAAAGGATGGCTGGATGGGTGAAGGGGTGGATGGGTAGAAGTGTGGATGGACTGGTGAAATGATGGATGGATGAGTAAAAAGGGTGGATTGATGAGTGAAAGGGTGGATGGATGAGTGAAATGATGTATGGAAGGATAAATGATGGATAGGTTTGGAAATGGTTGAATAGGTTTGAATATGGGTAGGCACACAGACTGAAGGACAGAATGAATGGTGAAAGACTGAATGATGGATGAAATAATGAATGGATGACACATGACGTCAGGCAGCAAGCACGGAACTCGGGCTTGAAATGCTCCTTCTGCCTGGCAAAAAGCAGAAACTAATTCCTTGTACGGCACCATGGTACCACAAGAGATGTTCTGCTGTTGTGCTGTTCGGCAGCGCTGCTTCAATGCCACCGGGAAACAGCACGAGCAGCCCTTCACCCTCCCTGAGGCCGTGAGAGATACACGAGGGCACGACTCCGTGCAGCCATTCTGCGTAGAAATGCATGCAAGACAACATAACTTGCACTAGCAGACAACAGCACCAATGTGACTCGAATCCCCTCCATCACAAGTTTTTCTTTCTTTTAAAATTTTGCACCCGTAAGAATATAGCACCCGGGCAACTGCCCCTGTGGCCCAGCCCACTCTATGCCACTGCCTACCAGTATACATGACATCTGACTTTTACACCTTGTAGTCCTCACTCTCTTAAGTAACATTTCCTATACATTGACTTTCATCTTTATGAGTCATTGTCTCTATATAATGTGTGTGATGTAACACACTCCGACGCCCTGCTGTGCATACTTCAGATGAGTAGCACTATAAAAGAAATTAAATATACATAAGAGAGAATCTATGTGAAGATGAGAGGCACCATTGGCGGTGGTAGCAAGACCGGACTGGCCGTACCTGGCATCTGGCGTTTCCCTGGGAGGCTGGAAGGGTGGGGTGGGGGGCGGTTTTGTTACTGGGGGCTGGCACTGCAAAGTTCCCTACATATCCAGCAGTTTCAGGCAACAATAAAAGTATCAAGATAACTTTGGTGACTAATGTACCCACTGGAGAGAGAGATGGGAGTCTTGTTTAGTGGCAGTTGAGAATCATCTAGGGTAGAACTGAGGGTTAATATGCCTGCTGCAACGAATGTGTACCATGCATATCAAATAACAGTATTTTATGTGCAGAGATCAGTGGGTTACTGCTTTTGTCACTGAGATTCTTTTGTTACTGTGCAGTTCATAAGATACATACGTAATCTAGCACAGTGAGCTATAAACTGCCATCAAAGAGCTGCATGCAAGTTGCATAGTACAGGTTACAAAGTTATGTTTTCTTCCCAGTTTTTCATTATCCCAATGTTGCTAAAAATGGATTATTTGGGTAGAGATAAATTCTTATCATTAAAGTCAACTCTAACTACTGTTATGTTTTGGATCCTGAGTTTGTGCTTCTTCAGACTAAGCACTCTTACAAAATGCCTACCAGTATGGGTGACATGGAACCTACACCTTGTAGTCCCTGTTGCCTTACGTAACATTTTCTATACATTGATTTACACACGTATGATTCATTGTCTCTGAATGTGTGTGTGCGAGTGTGTGTGATGTAAAGTGCTCTGGCACCCTACACTGGTATGAGAGGCTCTATAAAACAAATGAAATACATTTGAGAGAGATGCACTTTTGGTGATAGTGAGGGAATCATTGAAGAGCCCCATCACAGATTATCATATCCCGGTGCACAGTAAGGTAATCATTTACTATGCTTTAGAAGCTAATACAATTGAATATAGAATGACAAATGTGTTGAGGAATGCACCATGTATTCGCAATTTATTTTGGGGGATCGAAAACAAAGGCTGCAAGCTGTCAGTTTGTTTGTAACACACAACTTCTAAATATCTGCAAATGAACTGTGCAAAGGTTCAAAACATATCAGCAGTTAGAAAACCACAAATGTACCACAGGTTTGTAATTCAGAAGTGTGCTGGAAACAGAGTTTGTATAGGATCAAAACAATCAAGACACTTTACTTGCTGATGTTCAAATTATACATATTTGCCAAAACCGAAAATGAAAAGAAGTGGAGGTGGCACCAGGTATGAAGTCACAGTCACGTGAAAACGGATAGGTTCACTGTGGTACTTTATTCTCCTTCATATAACATGTAAAAACAGCCAACGCGTTTCGTTCCGTTTAGAGGAACTTCATCAGGGCTGTAACCAATACAGAACAAACATATAAATAACGACATAGATATAAACATGAACATTTACTAATACTAAACATTCAAAATTATATCCCACATGGCACTAAACAGATAAAAAACACCATGTATTATGGACATAAACATATCTAATATCACATAATACATTGAGGACATAACTCATAAAACACACAATTGATAATATCAAATCATAGTTAAAATGAGAAATAAGTTATAAAAAGCTTACTATTTACAATCATATCCGGTCATTTGTATCTTATGAATTTCAGGAAGAAATGGTGACGGGAGAAAAAAGAAGAAGAGAAAAAGAAACAAAAAAAGAGAAACGAACATCTGTTCAAAAAAAAAGGTATCAATTGCTGATAGCATGAGTACAATGAATATTCCCCAAATACGACACATGCATCCCCATAAGGGAAGATAGACTACTATATATACTTTCTCAAAGCAACATGTAACTATAAATTGAAAAGTATGAATATATATGGGTTCAAATCTCACCAGAAAAGTAAATCCAAAAGTAAACGCTCTATTTAAGTTTTTTTTCGTAAATCTCCGAAGAAAGTGAAAATCAGGAATAGCAAAGGTCAATCTAAAATAAAAGCAAATAGTGGTAGAAAACTGGAATTTGACCACGACAAAAGAGTATCACATACTGTTAACATATATGCACTGAGTATGTACAGTACATAGTTTCACGTGAGAACGAGAAGAACAAGAAAAAGTATGTCATTTCCTAGTTAATTTAGGACAACAAGAGGCATATGTGTATTCAACAATTCTCACCAGAAGTGTAATTTCGAACGCGCCCTTATATTCGAAAGCTTCTCTGTAAGTTATCCAAAACAGTGAGCATCAAAAGTTGATGAAGTCTAATCTAAAATAAAAATTAATAATGCCCATCATATTAAAGCCAAGTGGGTTTATGGAAAATAAACAATTATTATTTAAAAACGAGGAAGCACAGACAGAACTCCATATATTGAAAACCCAATATATTTCAAAACAACGGGGATTTCCGGCCCAGATTTGTCGCCAACCCCTATAATTTTAAACATGATAAATGTCAGTATTGACTCAAGTACGAGTAAGTAAAACGATTTTTACACAGAATTACTGTCTTTCTCGGTTTTGAAAAACACAATTTAACATGCCTAAAGTTGGGCTCACAAATCGGTAATAGTAACCGATATCAGAGGTGCTTTCAATCTAATAGACCAATAAAAACAAAGGTGCCACGGACCAAAAGAGTCAGAAAGGATTTCTCATCAATATTAATACAACGATAGAAACTGCCGAATAAATAGACAAAAAACCGGTTCCTAACATTGTATAGAGATAATATACAACGTACAGGTATATAAGGTATATAAGGGGATATAAATCTTTTTTTAAACCTCCATATCCATAGGAACTCCCCAAACAGGTTAATGGGAATACAGTAATATGATAGATAAGATTATAACCAGAGAGGCATAGAAAACACCAACGAGGATTCACTTACATGTTGACGGCGTTACGATTGACGCCTCACGATCACAAATTAGGCACCCACAATTCAAAGAGGAAGCAACCGGAGATGTGTCCCAAACCGGTATATATACAGATTGCGTAACACCGCGTACTACATCCCGTGTGACGTCAATAAAGCAGTCAACGGGGGTTTCGGGGACTGCATTGGATGGCGTGTGACGTCAGAAGGTGGATAAAAGGCTACTGAGAGTTTGGAGACACGTGGGCCGCCATCTTTGAACATGTCAAAAGGCCATGTTATAGGGATTTAAGTTGAGGTGGACATCTCCAAAATCAATATAAATCCTAATCGTCTCTCAAAATTGAGAGCTAATAAATAAATCCCCATTCGAGAACATTTATAATAATGTGTACATTTATTTAGAGAAACGGAAACGTTTTATCAAAAAGAGACTATACTCGGGGACTAAATAGGATGGCGTGTGACGTCAGAGGGTGGGTAAGAGGCTACTGGAAGTTTGAAAACCCGTTGGCCGCCATCTTTGAACATGTCAAAAAGCCTTGTTATAGGGATTCAAATTAAGGTGGACATCTCCAAAATCAATATAAATCCTAATCGTCTCTCAAATTTCAGAGCTGATAAATAAATCCCCCATTTGAGAGCATTTATGATAATGTGTACATTTATTTAAAGGAACGGAAACGTTTTATCAGAAAATGGCTATACTCGGCAGAGTAAATGAAGCTATACACAATAGAAACTATGTCTTTCCTAAGAAGATGAAAAGTGTAATTAAAAGATTGTGTCAGACTGATATATCGATTTAAGTGTCATAACAGATGTCTCCAGCGTCATATTTGTGTGCACCTAATGGTCCTTTAAATTGAAAGAAAAAATATTAATTACAATATTATCATTGCACGATGTGAACAGGTTGTCTCATAATCATCAAGGGGAAAAAACAAAGTTGACCCAATGTCATTCCCAAAACAAACAAGAGGTACTCGAGTATGTTATTAAAAAATGCAAGAAAAGGAGTATTTTAGCCCAAAAAACTCTGAAACAGTCAAACTCATAGAAAATAGTGCATCTCACTATCTGTATTGTGTCCAAGTTGTGTTGCCCGTAAGCGGCATATCCATTTGGCTTCCGCCCTCCTCAGCATCAATTCTCTGTTGCCCCCTCTCTTATTGGGCAGAACATGTTCTATTGCATGGAACCAGAAAGAATTGTCATGTGCATGCACTAGGTTGTAATGCTCTGTAATGGGGTATCTTGGATCCTTTCCCAGAATGGCCCTTCGATGCTCCTGGATTCGTAACTTCAAAAGACGAACAGTGCTTCCCACATAGATTTTTCCACATGGGCAGCCCAATACATATACAACGTGTGTGGAATTGCAGTTACAAAACTGATCAATTGTGTACCTATAATCAGTATTATAGGAGAAAATAGTTGTTTTATTTTTAGCCATGGGACAAACAATGCAGGTTCCACAGCGATAAAAACCTTTGGGTTTGGGAGGGAGCCAGGTACCGTCACCAGGAATCGATGTAACATAGCTAGGACATAAGTGATTACGTATAGTCCTGCCTTTTCTGTATGTGATAGATGGACGGTTCCCTAAGGATTCTCTTAAGCCGGGAATATCCGTCAGTAGATGCCAATTTTTACGGAGAGCATTGAAAATTTTATCACAATGTGCAGTGTATTGGGTCACAAACCTGATTCCAGCACTACTTTCTTTTGAGTTGTTCCTACGTTTGGGTCTATCGCACAGGGTAGTATCCCTATTAGTTGCAAGGATCCTTGTCTCAGCTCTGACAACATTTCGAATGCTATAGCCTCGTTTGAGGAATCTATGTTTAGTCTCAGCAATGTTAGCTTGAAAAGTGTCTGGCTCACTGCAAACCCTCCTTACGCGAGTCAATTCGCCAAAAGGAATGTTTTCAATGACGGAACTCGCGTGTGCACTTGTAGCGTGCAGGAGAGAATTGCATGACGTTGCTTTGCGGTATAGTTTACTTTGCACAACCCCATCCCTGACATAAAAAGTTATGTCTAAGAAGTTAATCGTCTCCTTATGGTGAACCATAGTGAGTTTCACATTGAACAGATTGTTATTTAAGTAATGATGGTATTGTTCTAGTTGTTCCATCGATCCTGACCAGAGGCAGATAACATCGTCGATGTACCTCCCCCAGTACACCACATATTGGGTCCATGAGGAGGCACATCTGGCCCAGGCATGCTCCCTCTCATACCACCCCATAAAAAGGCAGGCATAAGAGGGAGCAAACCTGGAGCCCATCGCTGTCCCTTTAATCTGCTGGAACCAGCTATCATCAAAAAGGAAGAAGTTGTTCAAGAGTATTAGATCAATCATACTGATAATCATTTCATTTTGTGCGTATAATTCTGCCCCCTCCTTATTTAGAAAGGACTGTACAGCCATGACACCATACTTTCTGTCTATACATGTGTACAAACTCTCAACATCAAAGGTAACAAACATAAGTTCATCTGACCATTCATAATTCTGCATTTTCATTAGGATATCCTTACTGTCTTTGATGTATGACGGTAGGCTCACCACATGTTTCTGTAACTTTAAATCCACATACTCTGACATTTTCTCTGTCGGTGAACCCACCCCAGAGATAATCGGTCTTCCAGGGGGGAATTGCCCCCCCTTGTGTACTTTTGGCAAGATGTAAATGCAAGGGTAAGAGGGGCTATCGACCCGTAAACATCTATATTCATCCTCAGTGATTAGGCAAGAATCTCTCCACTCACATAACATTGAATTAATTTTGGTTGTAACATTGGGAATGGGATTTAAACTTATCTTTTTGTAATTGTTTGTATCACTGAGCTGACGATCAATCTCATTTAAGTAATCACAACGATTCATTAAAACAATGTTGCCGCCTTTGTCGGCTTCACGGATAACAATCTCTGGATCTTCCCTGAGGCGTTGTAATGCCAGTCGTTCACGGGAAGTAAGATTCATTTTGGTGTAATTGTTGTGTTTACTTGCAATTTCTAGTTTAAATAAATCCTCCGTTACCTGTTTGTGGAAAGTATCAATATTGGGATGATAGCCACTGGCAGGAACGAACTTAGATTTAGGACGCATGAGACTGTTAGTAGGTATTTCTTGTGTGATGTCCAATTCCCTGAGTAGATTTGCCATATCTAAATCTTCCTCATCCGAGATGGAGAGAAGGCATTGGATATTGCGTACATCTGCGATGGTTTGCATTCCTTCTTGCCCAATAGTTAAAGGTCTTGTTTGTCTAGGGATTCGCTCAGAGAAATAATCCCTAAGTTTAAGTAGCCGTGTAAATTTAAAAAGGTCAACATGTATATTTGCAAAATCCCCACTCTGAGTTGGACAGAAGTTAAGGCCTTTACACAAAAGTTTAGTTTCTTCTGCATCCAAAACTTTATTAGAGAGGTTTACAATTCTTAGGTCAGAGATATTATCATCCTTATCACCATGTGCAGTATCACCTCTAATATTGTCTTGTTGATCACTGAGGGTCTGATTTGTTAGATTCTCCTGGTTTTGGCCGTAACCTCTGTCTTTTCTATTGGTGGTTTGTTGGCCCCTTTTCCTTTTGTTACCTCCCCTCCTGGTTTTAGTTGTTCTTTTTTCTGCTGGATGCGACTCGAAATGCGTAGCTTTGCTAGCTCTTTTTGAAAGGAAGAGGCCCCCTCCCCTAAAGGGATCTCCTGATTGGTATTGGAGGATGTAGTACTGTTTGTGGAAGAAACTGAAAGGTTACTAACTGATTGGCCATCATCGGCATCCTCCCTTTCTTCCCTGTTTCTTTTTTTGTCATCAGACCCTGACAAGTGATCAAATTTTTTGGCAAAGGTGTATATCCGCCCTTCTTTGTAGTCACGGTCATCCCTTTTTATCTTGCTTAATTTTTTGTCCTTGATATACGCCTGATAATTATCCATCACCTGTTTAAGTATACAAAAGTTCTTTTCTACAAGCTCTTTTTCTCTCACTTCACTAATCTCCCTTTCTATTTTTTCAATTTCCTCCTGCAATTTCTCTCCTTTTTCGATCGAGTGTCTAATTAAAATCTCCATCATGATGCGCGAGGCACCTTCCAAGTTCCCCTCCCATTCCTTAAGTAGACTTTCACTGAGATCTTCGAAAGTCGGGAAGATGAGGATTCTAAGTCCTCTAGGGACTTTTCCATTTTCCATGTACTGTCTAAGGGTAGCCCCATCCCACCATCTGCTTAGTTTGCCAAAACCACATTTCCACACATTAGTAATTGTGCATTATATAGTTTTATCAGTAAAACTGCATGTTGACATGTTTCTTCCATTTAATAGAACATGTTGTGTATGTAAAAGACCGTGCCTCCTTCTTACCTACATTAATGCCTCAACAATGTATACAGTTTCTAGTCTGTAGCACGCTTCTGTGTACCAATGAGAATCTGCAGTTTACAGCTCACAGAAATGAAACAGCCCAAGCAGTATACTATTTCCCATATACAGGAAAAATACGAAGTGCTGATATATGGCTAGCCAGGGCATTATATAGTAGTATCAAACAATGAAAATCCTAGGGTCTATACAATTACCGGAAGTACCAGTAAGCAAGTGTACTGCTCGATTTTCCCGGCCCTATTGTGTTGATGGGTGATTAGGGTGACTTCAGTCTATTACCATTCAAGCCTAAGGGTTAGAGTAGTGAATGAAGTCTATTTACTAGGCACTTCGACATGATCCTGTGTTCTTCCCCATAGATTAGGGCTTGCACACATATCCTAGGGGATAGATTCGTTAGTCTTAGGGATAACCTGCCCTGTAGTGAGGGTATTTCATGGAGCCGTGTTGAATTCAGGCCTGGTAGGCCTCAAACGGGGGAGACTCCATCTTTCTTTCTGCTCCAGCAGCTTGAGATGTTTCTAGGTTACAGGGGATGTTTTAGTTATGAGGTGTTATTCGCTTGGAGAGAACCGGTTCAGACCGGCCCTTATCGAAGGATTGTATTTTTCTTCATGCCGAAGACGCTACATCAGGCCGGCCGGCTGGGAAAGTGTCCTTGGCACGGGGAGGTACAAGAATTTGGTGGGCGGCAGGTTACGGGCTGGAATTTTCCATGAGAAAATGCACCTCTATATTAGTGAAAGCCTGAGGCAGATACTGGCACTTGCTTTTAGTCCGTAGGCGGCACCTGGCCGTTAGCAGTAAAGCTACCATTTATTCCAGGGAAGACAGATGACAAACTTGAAGGTGGAGGAAAACCGAGAGACAGATATTCTTCTAACACAGCAGCCAAAGAGAAGAGAGTAGCCAATGAGGAAGAGGTCCCAGTGACTCGGAGAAAAGAGAAGGGAGTAGATCTGTGACTGCAGAGGTGTGACTTCCAGGCGAAGCCGAGGCGCAGACGGGAAGGAAACCTAGATGACCATTGAGTGCAGGCTACATACGACCAAGGTGACGTCAACCCCTTTTTATTAGAGTGTACAACTTAATCTTTCACTTTCCTTTGCAGGTGGTATATGATATGTATTCTGTGAGCGTGTATGTAGTGACTAAATAAAGTATTCAGTTTGTAGTGAGTCAACATGTGTTGTGTGTTCTTGTATAAGAGGGTAGCCTATTCTTCTAGTCAGATGTTACTTAACATGAACAGATGTTAATCCTGATCAGGTAAGTGGTAACTGAATGAGGGAGGAAGGAGCCCCTCGAACTGAAGAACAGGTTGTGCTCAACTAGTGGTCTTTGTGTGATCTGATACATAGTAACCCTGATTCCCCTGTCGTGTATTATGGTAATAATAGGATGAGCTCGTGCTGAGGCTGCCGTCTGGGTAGGAAGTCCTGGGTCTGTCTGAGACCGCGAGGCTGAGGCTGCCGTCTGGGTAGGAAGTCCTGGGTCTGTCTGAGACCGCGAGGCTGAGGCTGCCGTCTGGGTAGGAAGTCCTGGGTCTGTCTGAGACCGCGAGGCTGAGGCTGCCGTCTGGGTAGGAAGTCCTGGGTCTGTCTGAGACCGCGAGGCTGAGGCTGCCGTCTGGGTAGGAAGTCCTGGGTCTGTCTGAGACCGCGAGGCTGAGGCTGCCGTCTGGGTAGGAAGTCCTGGGTCTGTCTGAGACCGCGAGGCTGAGGCTGCCGTCTGGGTAGGAAGTCCTGGGTCTGTCTGAGACCGCGAGGCTGAGGCTGCCGTCTGGGTAGGAAGTCCTGGGTCTGTCTGAGACCGCGAGGCTGAGGCTGCCGTCTGGGTAGGAAGTCCTGGGTCTGTCTGAGACCGCAAGGCTGAGGCTGCCGTCTGGGTAGGAAGTCCTGGGTCTGTCTGAGACCGCGAGGCTGAGGCTGCCGTCTGGGTAGGAAGTCCTGGGTCTGTCTGAGACCGCGAGGCTGAGGCTGCCGTCTGGGTAGGAAGTCCTGGGTCTGTCTGAGACCGCGAGGCTGAGGCTGCCGTCTGGGTAGGAAGTCCTGGGTCTGTTTGAGACCGCGAGGCTGGGGCTGCCGTCTGGGCAGGAAGTCCTGGGTCTGTCTGAGACCGCGAGGCTGCTATATATATATATATATATATATATATATATATCCATATAATAGGAATTCCCTGTCCTTAGGTGGTACATGCATATATATATATGTGTTCTTGTAAATAGGCCCTAGGGAGGGGGTAACGTTCTGATTTGGGTTAGAGAGGCTCTGTTGAGCGGGTTCTATCTGATCCGACAACCCAAGCAGAACATTTGGCGTCACGAACCGTTTTCGAAACCTGTGTGCGTCGTGTTGTCTCGTGTTTGCTTTCGGCGTGTGCGTGGTTTTCTTTGTATATTATTTGTGGTATAATTGTGTGTATAGTTTTTCTTTTTTTTTTCCCTTTTTTTTTTTTCTTTCTTTTCCACAATGTTTTCTAAAAAGTCAAAATCTACTTTTAAGTTGCCCATTGATATTCCCGGATGGGATTCAACGCCTTATGAAGCCTTAGCCCGGGAGTGGGCTGATTCTACTGGTTTGAGTGAGAATTGGAATTCTTCTTTGGAGCTGGCGGAGCCGGCTAATGTGATTACTTGTTTACAGAAGGCACCCATCTCGAAGGGTGAGGAGATTCCTATTTTAGGGCGCAGAGGTTGGATTGTCCTGTCTGCGTACAGAATTTTGCATGAGAGGTTGTTGAAGCTACAGATCTCTTTTAAGGATGTGGAAGCGCACTTTGTTGAGATTCAGAATTCTCATACTTTATTGCGGTGTCAAAATAAGTTGCTTACTGACAAACTTGAGACTTATCAGACTATTGCCGAGAGGGCGGCTGTGCGAATTGCCCGTTATAAATATAAACATCGGCGCGGCCGGGTTTCGACGCGAAAGGTGCGCCTGGTCGTGGCGAATGCCGGACTGGATTGGAATCCTGATGAATGGGATGGTAATATCTGGAACTCGAGCGATTCTTGTTCCTCGGGTGAGGAATCTGTTAAATGTGAGTCCTCCCGCTCCCGCCATGATTGTAAGCCTGCTTCTCGCACCCCTGATGGTGCACCCCGTGATTGCGCTCGTCCTTCGAGCGGGGTTGATGCTTCTTCCGCTGATTGTTCCTCTACGTGTACTGGTCGAGCTCCTTGTGATGCTCACCCCGCGGTCTCGGTGCATCCAGTTTTTCGTCGGAAATTGCAGCAGTCTCCTGCTGCTCCGCAGGGTATTTCTTTAGACTCTTTAGAGGACTTTACCCAACAGGAAATTAGTGATATTTTGCAGCGATTTCGGCAGCGAGCTGGTGAGACATTACTCACATGGATGGTGCGCCTTTATGAACTGGGCGCTGCTGGCATTATGTTGGATAATGGTGATTGTTTGAAGTTTTGTTCCTTGAGCTCGGATTCTACTGTACAGGATCATTTTCGTAACTATAATGGTGGTGGTCAAATTTCTTTACTTCAATTGGCAACTGAGGGTTGTAATATAAAGTACCCTACTGAGTCTGATTGGCCTGTGAATGACAAACAGTGGTATACTTTGCGCGACGCTGCACAACGTCTCAAAGAAGAGGTGATGAAAACGGCGATTTTTCTAGGCACTGCTGACAGGTTGCTTGATGGTTCATTGACATCTTCTGTGCGGAATCGTATTATTTGTTCTTCCCCTGTTGCTTATAAGCAGGTCATGATGACTTTATTGATTAATCAAACTGGTAATGTGTTATCTACAGTACTGGAGTCGGTACGCCAACTCGGTGAGTTAGGCGAGTGGTTTAAACCTGAACGTCAGTCCCGGCCTGACACTCGTACTCCTGGTGACAATAAGCTTACTAGACGTGATATCTTTTCTGGTCTTTTGGCTGATGGTGTGCGGAGGGAGGACATTGACGGTGAGACAACTGCTCGTTTGTGGGAGTTGTTTCGCAAACGTGGCTTGGATCGGAAGGAGGGTGCCCGGCGTGTTCGGATGTCTGAGTGTGATCGCGGTGGTTCTGACGGTAGCGGTGATGATGACCGCCGTGGGCGCTCTGTTCGTCGTGATGACCGACGTTATGTACGTGATATGTCCCCCCGTCGAGAGAGAGACAGAGAGAGAGAAGAGGAAAGGGAGAGGGGAAAAAATGATTATATTTACAACAGACGTAGAGATGATAGGGATCAATCCCCTGAGTTGAGGAGGAGAGAGGATCGTCATAATCTGGCCGATCGAAACCAGCACTGTACTGCTGCTGACACGAATCCATTTCGTACTGGGAATGGATATGAACAGGAGGCACCTACACCTAAGAAACGTGAGAGTCTTTATCCTGATTTATCCTGGTACACAGAATGCGGTAAACATGACTAGGAAATAGGTCAAGCTCCAGTACACAGATGGGCTCACAGAGATAATAGACCCTATGTAGATATTGAAATTTATTGGAGACATCGTAATATCCAAAGGGCCCGAGCATTGGTAGATACAGGAGCGGAGGCCACTCTTATTCATGGTAAATCAAAGAAGTTTAAAGGTCAGCCTTTTACAATTACCGGATTAGGTGGAAAGGAAACTCCCGCAATTCAAACATTACTTGAAATGAGAATAGGTAGAATCCCTAGAAAAGAATACTCTGTACTAGTGGTGCCTCTCTTGGAATTCATAATTGGAATAGATATTTTGAAAGGAATGACTTTGCATCTAGATGATGGATGTTACCAATTTGGAACTACGCATTATATATCGTCCAGGCCTATACGGGTTGGTCGTTTACGAATGCCCCCCATAACAGTTCCTCAAGCGACAAAAGTGGTCTGTCAGAAGCAGTATCGTATTCCGGGTGGTCATGAGGAGATTAGTACCACTATTCAGGAGTTGGTGGATGCAGGTGTTATAGCCCCAGTTACTTCTGCTTGGAATAATCCTGTTTGGCCTGTACGTAAGAGTGATAATTCTTGGCGTATGACTGTTGATTATCGAGAATTGAACAAACACACACCCTCTTTGACTGTTGCAGTACCGGATGTTATTACTCTGATTGAAAGAATCCAAAAACATCCGGGTACATGGTATGCGTCAATAGATATTGCTAATGCTTTCTTTTCGATCCCGATTGCCCCTGAGTGTCAGGAACAGTTCAGTTTTACGTGGAATGGGCGTCAAATGACGTTTAGGAGTCTTCCTCAGGGCTATGTGCATAGCCCTACTATATGTCACCGGCTGGTGGCAGAGCATTTGGCTGACGTACCAGTTCATCCACAGGTTCAGATGTGTCATTATATTGATGATGTTTTGATCCAAGGCGAAACACAAGAGGAAGTTCAGATCCAATTGGACAGAGTCATTGAGTGCCTGCGTGAGAAAGGTTGGGAAATCAATCCGGATAAACTACAAGGCCCGTCCCAGGCTGTGAAATTTTTGGGTATTAATTGGCATGAAGGGCACCGTGAAGTGATCCCTCAGGTTAAACAGAAGATTCTTGATTTTGCAGTTCCAAGGAATAGGAAGGAAGCCCAAAGCTTCATTGGTTTATTTGGTTTTTGGCGTCAGCATATTCCTCATTTGAGTCAAATATTGGCCCCCTTGTACCGTGTCACCCGTAAAAAGAATGCGTTTGATTGGGATACACCACAGCAAGATGCGTTCGACCTAGCAAAAGAGGCAATTCAACATGCTTTGGATTTATGGCCCGTACGTGATGGGGAGGTAGATTTAAATGTGTCTGTACAGGGCCTTTATGCGAATTGGAGCTTGTGGCAGAAGCAAGGCAGAAGTAGAGTGCCGTTAGGTTTCTGGACCAAAAAGTTACCTGATGCTAGTGAGCGTTATACACCCTTTGAGAAACAATTACTTGCATGTTATTGGGCTCTGGTGGATACCGAGCAATTGACTTTGGGACATGATATAGTTTTGCGACCTGAGATTCCTATTATGCAGTGGGTTATGAGTTCGCCAAAAACTCACCGCATTGGACACGCTCAGGAGGCGAGTGTGATTAAATGGAAATGGTATATACAAGACAGGGCACGTGTGGGACAGAAAGGAGTTGCATCTTTGCATGAGCAGGTGGCGCGAGCGCCATCGACTGAGACTGAGAGTGTATGTTCCGTACCTTTAGTACAGGAGTCTCCTGTCAAGTGGGGTAGACCCTTTGATGATTTGTCCGTAGAGGACAGGAACCATGTCTGGTTTACGGATGGTTCAGCAAGGTTCATAGGGCCGAAACGGCACTGGAAAGCGGTGTCCTATAATCCGGTCACGCAGAAACTGCTGAGCACAACTGGTGAAGGTAAGAGCAGCCAATTCGCTGAATTGTATGCTGTTTATCAAGTCCTGAAACAAGAATTACCCGGCACATGTCATATTTTCACTGACTCTTGGTCTACTGCCAATGGATTGGCAGTTTGGTTACCGACTTGGCATTCTCATAATTGGGAATTGCATTCAAAAGAATTGTGGGGAAAAGAATTATGGCAGGAGATTTGGGAAATGCTCCCACAGAGTACTGTTACAATCTTCCATGTGGATGCTCACACCCCTATAGATTCTCTTGACAAATTTTTTCATAACATTGCAGATGAGAAATCTAAAATTGCTGAGGCAGTGGTGGACAGGCAAAATTCTGATATGGCGGGATTGGCGAAATGGGCCCACCAGAAGGCAGGACATTTTGGAGAGAAAGCCACTAGCAGGTGGGCTGCTGATCGAGGAATTTATATTCCCTTGGATTTGATCAAGAATGTTATTTTACATTGTCCCATTTGTCAGCATATCAGACAGCGCAAAGTGCCCCAAATTGTTAAAGGTCATTTACATCGCGGGAAACTGCCCGCTCAAATTTGGCAAATTGATTACATTGGTCCACTTCCCATAAGCAGGAATTGTCAATATGTTTGCACAATTGTTGATACATACAGTGGCTTGTTGGTAGCCCTTCCCTGTAAGCAAGCTACCCAATTGAATACCATTAAAACGTTGGAATTGGTTATCATGTATTATGGTGTGCCATTCCAAATTCAATCTGATAATGCATCCCATTTTCGTGGAAGATTGGTACAGGAATTCTGTGTGGAAAACAATATTGACTGGGTGTTCCATGTCCCATACTATCCACAGGCCTCAGGTCTTGTGGAGAGAATGAATGGTCTGCTGAAGGGGCAGCTGCGTAAACTAACTGATGACAAATATAAGAATTGGCGAGACTTTTTGTCTCAAGCACTATTAATTTTGAATAATCGCCCTTTTCTAAATGCTGAATCTCCACTTATGCGTTTGTTCCCTCCGAATGTTAATGCTCAGCCAAATGAAATCAGAGAGACTGTGATGTACTGGGAGATTACTCCCGGCGCTTTGGCTCCATGTAGAGCGACCCCAGGGTCGGCAGGTTTAGACTTGCATGCCATGGATGACACCGTTCTAAAAGGTAAAGATCGGGTCATCATCGCCACCGGTGTTGGTGTTCATATACCACCCGGGAATTTTGGATTAATCGCCCCTAGATCGGGGCTGGCCGTAAAAGGCATTCAGGTACTTGGAGGGGTCATTGACAGCGATTATCAGGGAGAGATCAAGGTGCTCCTGCTAAATAGCAGTGAGGCTGATTTGCTGATCCATCGAACTGACCGAGTGGCTCAATTACTGATAATGCCTGTCTTCAGTGGTGGGATGGTAAAAGGCACTGCCCCAACTTTGCTAACTGTACGAGGCCAGAAAGGTTTTGGCTCCACAGATAACCCTGGGGCCAGGGTTTGGGTGCAGTCGCCTAAGACTCCCCCTGAACAGGCAGAGGTCATCGCCACCGGTCATGACAACACCATTTTAGTTATGAGACCAGGGAAAGATAGCTGGGAAGCGGTCCCGGCTGACAAATGTTACTTACGAGAATGATTAATGCCTGTATTTGATTCTCTTTCAGATCATTCTTTGGACTGTTGCTGCAGGATGTGTCGTCGTCGGACTATTTTCGGGTTGGTTCGACGAGAGAGGAGGAATCCCGTCAACCCCGGATGAGCTACGCGCCCGAGTGTCGCGTTCCTTTGCTGCGTGGGATTCGTCTTCGAACTTTTGGACACTACTGGCGAAAAGGGTGACCGATGCCCCTCACTTTTGTTTGACGCCGATGAGATCCGTACATGATATCCTAGCGACCTGTCTGGTTGCTGTCCCTGCTTCACTGGAAACCCTAACTAATATTTTCAACATTTCGAAGGCTCGCCCCAATGTTCTTCTGGGCGATTTTGCCACCCACACGTATTGCCCCTTATGTACGGAACTTCCGGACAGGATACCCCCCATCCAATCCCAAATAGTTACCTATAATATCACACAAGGTGATATATGCTTTTTTCTTACATGTAATCCTAGTGCAATCTCTGAATGTCTACAGCTGAAATTGAAAGGTGTTACTTCCTTCACCTTTCATGAGCGAACTTTGTGCTTTCAAAGGACACCGAAAACATGTGCTTCGGTTATGAACAATATGACTTGCAAGAGTTTGGTAGTTACCCCTAGTCATTATCGCACGATGTTGCTACCTGCCGGATGGCTTTTCTCATGTGGTAATACTTCTTGGCCATATGTCCCCGCGAATATTTCCGGTGGCCCCTGTGCTATTACAAGACTCAGTTTACTAATGTTCTCGTCACATCCAAATGCCAATTCTCGTGTGATTCGAGATACAGTGATGTTACAGGAGGATTGTGACTCATCTTTGCATTTGTATTCCAAGTCTGAATACCTTAGCTTGGCTATTTCAATTATTGGTGTTCCTGCTTTGGCGGTTTATAATGCTAAATCTATTGAGAAAATGGCCTGCTGGATGGTAAAATCTATTAATCATACTTCTACAGTCCTATCTGACATGCTGTTAGACGCCCAGGGTGAACGTAGAGCCATCTTGCAAAATAGAGCGGCCATTGATTATCTTTTGCTTAAACATGGACATGACTGCTCTGACTTTGAGGGTCTTTGTTGTTTTAACTTGTCTGATCATACACAATCTATTCGTGCCCACATTGACAGGTTACATGATTTGACGGAGGAAGTGAGAAAACACATTGACCAGGGCTGGTTTGACTGGCTCTTTAATTGGTTACCTGACCTGTATCTATTACGTCGAATATTAGGAGGTATTCTACTTACCATCGCTGTTTTGATCTCTATTTGTTGTTTTATTCAGTGTATCCCTTCACTACTTCAATTCTGCACACTTGGTACTAGACATAGGTCAGTTAGTTTTGTTTCATATTATTCCTCTACGGATGTTAGTTCGGTTTAATGAATGTATAATGGACTGAAGTCAAGGGTGAAATGTACTGCTCGATTTTCCCGGCCCTATTGTGTTGATGGGTGATTAGGGTGACTTCAGTCTATTACCATTCAAGCCTAAGGGTTAGAGTAGTGAATGAAGTCTATTTACTAGGCACTTCGACATGATCCTGTGTTCTTCCCCATAGATTAGGGCTTGCACACATATCCTAGGGGATAGATTCGTTAGTCTTAGGGATAACCTGCCCTGTAGTGAGGGTATTTCATGGAGCCGTGTTGAATTCAGGCCTGGTAGGCCTCAAACGGGGGAGACTCCATCTTTCTTTCTGCTCCAGCAGCTTGAGATGTTTCTAGGTTACAGGGGATGTTTTAGTTATGAGGTGTTATTCGCTTGGAGAGAACCGGTTCAGACCGGCCCTTATCGAAGGATTGTATTTTTCTTCATGCCGAAGACGCTACATCAGGCCGGCCGGCTGGGAAAGTGTCCTTGGCACGGGGAGGTACAAGAATTTGGTGGGCGGCAGGTTACGGGCTGGAATTTTCCATGAGAAAATGCACCTCTATATTAGTGAAAGCCTGAGGCAGATACTGGCACTTGCTTTTAGTCCGTAGGCGGCACCTGGCCGTTAGCAGTAAAGCTACCATTTATTCCAGGGAAGACAGATGACAAACTTGAAGGTGGAGGAAAACCGAGAGACAGATATTCTTCTAACACAGCAGCCAAAGAGAAGAGAGTAGCCAATGAGGAAGAGGTCCCAGTGACTCGGAGAAAAGAGAAGGGAGTAGATCTGTGACTGCAGAGGTGTGACTTCCAGGCGAAGCCGAGGCGCAGACGGGAAGGAAACCTAGATGACCATTGAGTGCAGGCTACATACGACCAAGGTGACGTCAACCCCTTTTTATTAGAGTGTACAACTTAATCTTTCACTTTCCTTTGCAGGTGGTATATGATATGTATTCTGTGAGCGTGTATGTAGTGACTAAATAAAGTATTCAGTTTGTAGTGAGTCAACATGTGTTGTGTGTTCTTGTATAAGAGGGTAGCCTATTCTTCTAGTCAGATGTTACTTAACATGAACAGATGTTAATCCTGATCAGGTAAGTGGTAACTGAATGAGGGAGGAAGGAGCCCCTCGAACTGAAGAACAGGTTGTGCTCAACTAGTGGTCTTTGTGTGATCTGATACATAGTAACCCTGATTCCCCTGTCGTGTATTATGGTAATAATAGGATGAGCTCGTGCTGAGGCTGCCGTCTGGGTAGGAAGTCCTGGGTCTGTCTGAGACCGCGAGGCTGAGGCTGCCGTCTGGGTAGGAAGTCCTGGGTCTATCTGAGACCGCGAGGCTGAGGCTGCCGTCTGGGTAGGAAGTCCTGGGTCTGTCTGAGACCGCGAGGCTGAGGCTGCCGTCTGGGTAGGAAGTCCTGGGTCTGTCTGAGACCGCGAGGCTGAGGCTGCCGTCTGGGTAGGAAGTCCTGGGTCTGTCTGAGACCGCGAGGCTGAGGCTGCCGTCTGGGTAGGAAGTCCTGGGTCTGTCTGAGACCGCGAGGCTGAGGCTGCCGTCTGGGTAGGAAGTCCTGGGTCTGTCTGAGACCGCGAGGCTGAGGCTGCCATCTGGGTAGGAAGTCCTGGGTCTGTCTGAGACCGCGAGGCTGAGGCTGCCGTCTGGGTAGGAAGTCCTGGGTCTGTCTGAGACCGCGAGGCTGAGGCTGCCGTCTGGGTAGGAAGTCCTGGGTCTGTCTGAGACCGCGAGGCTGAGGCTGCCGTCTGGGTAGGAAGTCCTGGGTCTGTCTGAGACCGCGAGGCTGAGGCTGCCGTCTGGGTAGGAAGTCCTGGGTCTGTCTGAGACCGCGAGGCTGAGGCTGCCGTCTGGGTAGGAAGTCCTGGGTCTGTTTGAGACCGCGAGGCTGGGGCTGCCGTCTGGGCAGGAAGTCCTGGGTCTGTCTGAGACCGCGAGGCTGCTATATATATATATATATATATATATATATATATATATATATATATATATATATATCCATATAATAGGAATTCCCTGTCCTTAGGTGGTACATGCATATATATATATGTGTTCTTGTAAATAGGCCCTAGGGAGGGGGTAACGTTCTGATTTGGGTTAGAGAGGCTCTGTTGAGCGGGTTCTATCTGATCCGACAACCCAAGCAGAACAGCAAGAGAGCAGAAAAGCGAAAAGAAACAAAACAAAACAACACCACCTCCAAGTAGTAACCTAAACCGGTGCGGTGATGGTCAACCTATTTGGTAAGAATTGGTAGACAGAGTGCGTCTAAGGGCAAATCCCTTTAAGGACGTAATCCCCCACTCACCAATGGTGACATGCTTCATCATAGGGACTCTCCTCCCAAAGGAAAATCCTAGTTCCTTTAGGGGCTACAACCCCCTCACTGTGAGGAAGGAGCTCAGGGATGTTTTGTTTGAAGTGTTAGAGGATCGACTAAATCCACATATGATGAGCCAAGATGTATGAGTGAGGACGCAGCGCAAACAATATAGGAAAATTGGTGAATATGTGAAAACAAGTGATGGTTAAAACTGGCTAGGAGGCATCAAAAATATGCTTTAATCAGGAAATGCCCACTGTCAGGATTAAAAAAGCAGTGCTTTTTTAATCCTGACAGTGGGCATTTCCTGATGACCCACAATAATACCATAACACTCAGCAGTGTGCAGCCATTTATAGCAAATGCAGGCTGGTAAATAACACTTTCTTCCTGCTTCATATTCTTACCCTCACACAAGACTTGTCCGCTAGGGGTCTTATCCATCATTCAGTACTGTACCAGCCCCTATACCACTCATCAGCAGCTGAACAGACATGGAATACCTGACGCTATCTGACACATAAAGCTGGCCACTCAGAGGACTGCACTCTAGCCCAGCCCTGCAGGTCCCAATTAGCTACATCCTATCAGTGCTGCTTTACATCTCACTTGTAACTCAGGGGAGGCTTGGGTCCCGACGCAAACTAGATAGGACCACTTTAGATTTGTATACAAACTTAGTATCTAGATTGCATTAGTTTTCTGAAACTTTACCAATAAATGAGCCAGTGTCATTAATTCACAAGCCTGTGTAATTTATTTCACTTATCTTCATCTTATTGAAAAAAATGTTTGATGCATTTTAGTCATGTCATCATGTAGGACAACCCTTGATTATACAGACTTGATTGTGCAGCGTATTTGTCAACAATATACAAACACAGATTACTAAAATAACACATATCTACAAAAAATCATATTTACAAAATTCAACGTAAGGTATACAGACTTTTTGACATATATACTTTTATGACACGTGTGGCCTGACCCTAACTAAAATCTAAAACACTGGGCAGAGAGTTTAAATTTCTCCAACTGAATGCCCATTATCTCCTGCCAGTGTATAAAGCTCTGGGAACTTTGATTTGAAGAGTTGACAACAAGAGAGACTATTAATGTGAAAATCTCTCCTGGAACATACTGCAGGTGTCTTATCCCAGGTGCAGGGGTCACAATGACACTGATGTGCCGGTAAAACTCACCTTTTCTGTCCTGAACTTTTGTCCTGAATTTTGACCTTCTGTCCTGAATTTGTGTCCTGAATTTTTACACTCTCCGTCCTGAATTTGCACCCATGCCAGTTGGTCACCCTACCACAGTGAGGCCCCCATGCTGAAGGGGGATGGAAAATCAGCTAGGGGGGTTTAAAAAACAAATGCACACCTGTAAAATGTGCTACATTGGCAAGCATGAACATGTTAACATTTTTGTCTGCAAGTGACTGGCTCATGAACAAAATGTACTGCATGAAACTAATTTCTCCTTGAACCATTCTCTCATCAGTTTCTCGCATGACTTTTAAAAGCGAGCTAGACCCTTGCATTCATGTTTTGAAACAAAATAACAGGGAAGTGAATTTTGCATATTTTCATGTACATTTTACAACATTTTGTCAAATTTCATGGGATATTTTACGATTTTGAACACCCCTAAATGCCCATTTCTGATCAGACATGTGGCTAGTAAATCATGTCTAGGATGGTCTCTTCGTCAGGAACCTGAAAAAACCTTGCTTCATTTAAAGATTAGGCAATGTAATAATGTGTGCAAATAGTTTTTCATCTGTTGTTAGCTCAATTCAACAGCGCAAAACTTTTTGCACACATTATAACGTTGCCTGATATGTAAATGAGGCAAGATTTTTTCCAGATTATAGTCATTCTGGTTGTTTGCTCATTGTTAACATCAACTGTCAGCCGGAGGCTCTTCGGATGCGGGGGACTGTGGCGAGGTCGGCGGAGTGGAGCGGAGCTGGCGGGTGGGGGTGTAGAAGCTGAGTCGTCTGTTGAGGTATGCTGGTCCGGTGTTGTGGAGTGCCTTGTGTGCGTGGGTGAGGAGCTTGAAGGTTATCCTCTTGTTGACGGGGACCCAATGCAGGTCTCTCAGGTGGGGTGTGATGTGGCTGCGGCGGGGGATGTCGAGGATCAGGCATGCAGAGGCGTTCTGGATTTGTTGAAGCCGTTTCAGGAGTTTGGCCGAGGCTCCTGCGTAGAGGGCGTTTCCGTAGTCCAACCTGCTGCTGACGAGGGCCTGGGTGACTGTTCTTCTTGTTTCGGTGGGGATCCACTTGTAGATCTTGCAGAGCATGCGGAGGGTGTTGAAGCAGGAGGAGGAGATGGCGTTGACCTGCTTAGTCATGGAGAGGGTGGAGTCGAGGATGACCCCTAGGTTGCGTGCATGGTTGGTGGGTGTTGGAGCTGTTCCCAGTGCAGTCGGCCACCAGGAGTCGTTCCAGGCCCAAGGGGTGGAACCGAGGATGAGGACCTCCGTCTTGTCCGAGTTCAGCTTCAGTCGGCTGTTCCTCATCCATTCGGCGATGGCCTTCATTCCTTCGTGGAGGTTGGTTTTGGCGGTGTGGGGGTCCTTGGTGATGGAGAGGATTAGCTGGGTGTCATCGGCGTAGGTGATGATGTTGAGGTTGTACAGTCGTGTGACGTGGGCGAGTTGACATTTAATTAGGGTAATTGTTTATTTTTATGTGTGTGTTTTGCTTAGATAAGGGTAAGGAAAGTCTTTGATCTCTTGGGAGGATCTCTACGGACTTCAACCTGGGACCTGAGGCCTGTCTTCTAAAAACTAAAGAATATCCTATGTATCGCAAATCTAAATCTGCCATGACCTTTGAGGTAGAAGCATCAGAGAGCTTTCAGTTTTTTGCCCTACTCCCTTTGCCTCCAATGCCGGCTGCTTCTTCTGGTAACGCTCCTGATATATTGAAGTCGTCAGTTCCTGTTGCACAGAAGTTGTCGACTTCCAAACAGGCTGACTCAGGAGGCGAAAAGGCACACAACGTGTCATTTCCAGATCCCCCAAATGAAGGCACGCTAAAGGGGGACAAGCCATTGTTTATGCAATGGAACGCAAAAAGCATGCTTAATCTTATTATTGAAGAGATAAGGGATCTTAAAACCTCCCAAACAACAGAAATAGCTGCTGTCCATACTAGTCTCTCCAAAATCGAGGACACCATGGACCAGTTCCCTGAAAGGCTGAAAGAAGCGGAGACCAGTTTCAACAGCAAAAAAATCCATGGTAGAGAATAAACTTGGAGTTGGAAAATAATTATCGATGTGCTAACCTCCGCATTGTGGGGTCCTAGAAGGAGGGAAGGGTCAACATGTGCTTCAATGGGTGGACTTATTTATAAAAACGCACATTCCTACTGAATTCTCTGGTGACCTGACATTAACAAGAGCCCACTGTGTGCCAGCATACCAGTACCCAACTCAAAATTTCCATGCACAACACCTGTAAACTTTGGCGATTACCGCATTAATGAGCAAGTTTTAACCAAGGCAATTTAACAGAGACAGTTTACTACACCGGATGTCCCTCTGTGTCACATAATCTCTGATAGTTCTGCCACAGAAGCCATGCAGCGGAAAGAATTTGTCAAAACTGGCAATGGAAACTTGGATCACAGAGGTAAACCCGTCTGTGATTTTACTCCAGGAAACACATATTCTGGTAGAAAAATTGGCAGAGTTTTCAATGTTTAAAACCTGGGCAGTCTATAGAGGGTTCTCGTCTGCCCAGGCATCACACCGGGGCACCACAAATTTTGTGGCTAATAAGCTAGGGGTGGAAGTAGTTGATTCTGCCTGTGATAAATGTGGACGGTGGTGTTGGGTGAGCTGCCTGGAATGGGCTAGGCATCTCACTTTTGTAAGTCTGTATGGCCCAGTAGAAGATAATGTCATGTCCTATGAGGAGCTATTTAAATCATTATTACAAATTCAAGGTACATTTGTGTTGGGGGGTGATTATAATTTTTTGCAGAATCTAAGAATCAACTCTTCAGTAAATCTAAAGAGGCAGTTATAACCTAAAAATTTGAAGGTTTTACAAAATTATCAAAAAACGATGGGATTGATTGATCTCTGGAGGGCCACCTTATCTACAAAGATTGCCTACACCTGTCTTTCTGAATGATTTCGTAGCTCTTCCTGTATAGATTTTATTCTACTTTCAAAGGCTCTGGCTTTTAAAGATCAATGGATTTTACCTAATGGTTTTTGAGATCAAACAATGGTCATCCTAGAGCTAAGGGTGGGAAAAACCTCGGAACACCCCAGACCCTGGGTTTTCAATAACATATATCTATAAGAGGAAGAGTGGGTTCAGACCTCTAAAGTCGAGATAAAGGAATTCGTGTTAAGGAATCACGGGTCTGCTCCCCCAATTTAGTATGGGACTCCTTAAAAGCATATATCAGAGGGTTGGTGATAGGTAAAACTGTGGAGAACATTAAAAAGGCTTAATAACAAATGCAAACTTTAGAAAGAAATGTTCGGCATAGATATAGAACAAAATTAGGAAATTTGTCCAAGTCCAATAAAAGACAACTAGATAAGTATAAACAAGTATTAAGTGAGGCGTATTATACAAAATGTGAAGTTTATAATCATGCTTACATTCAGAAAGTTTACAAAGAGCAATTTCACTGGGAAGTTTTTAGCCTGGAAGGCTCGTGAACAAGTTGCCAATAATCGGATAGACGCTCTGAAGTGTCCAGTTTCTGGAACCAGGTGTAAGGAACCGGAGAAAGAAGGGGAAATAATGGTGGATCATTTTAAGCAGATTTATACCCAAAACCAACCAGTAGATAAAGATTCCCTTGGAAAGTGTCTAGAGGATTGTAATATTCCCTTCCTGTCTGAGGAGGGGGATAATTGGCTAGATGTATGACCGTTTTTTGTGGTCGCAAATGGGAAATCAGCCAGTTTGTGACCGCAAAAAAGGGTCCTGGCATGTACAAATGCTATTTTGCGAGTCAGTGACTTGCAAAATAGCGTTTGCGACTCTCACTATTAGGAATGTGTGAGAAGCTGGCCTGGTATATGATGTCAACTAATTCAGTCCAGACAACCCTTATGGTGATTTAAGAGGTCTCAGACAACCTTAGAAAGCTATCCAAGTGGTAGCTGTGGAGAGCAGTCTTAGGCTTAGTCTTGAAGGAGTGTAAAGCAACTTGTTTTACCAGAATACAATCTTATAGTATAGATTAAATGAAAAGAGAACACAGTAGTTATAAAAAATATGTATTTCTTATATCACACTATCTAGTACGGTACAGTATCTCCTACACGAAGATAGACTCAAAGCCCACATCACTTAAGCAAATAAATCATAGTAAATAGCACTAATACACAGTGGGCCCCTGGGAAGGACCAAACCATATACTAAGAAAGTGGTATAAGAATCACGACTCGAGTCAGGACAATGTCGAGAGGATGTATAATTGCTGGAACCCTAAGGAACCATCTATGGTGAGTAGATAGGGACCCCACGGAGTGTGTGTGCAGTGTGATAACACAACCGCGTGCTCTGTACAAGCCTATGTGCAAGTCACAGTCGGATTTTTAATGTTTAAGGACCCTTCCCAGTGGACTTCGAAGAAACCCCATGGAAGACAGAAGGTGGGAGAGCCACCTCACCCGTGGATACTGACGTTCCCAAGTTACCTATCCCAGGGAAGCCGGGTACATAGGGGTGAAATGGTGTCGGAAATCGCCGACGAACCCAATGGAGGACTTCGAGAAAGTGCCACTGCTGGAAGGGGAGAAAGTGTCAGTTGGAATCCAAACATGGATTCTTGTTGAGAAGTACCTGAAAGCACAGGGGACAGAGTCTGGGTCACTTGAGAGTGACCAGTGGCTCGGTAGATGAATGCCCACCGATGTGGTGTGTTTCAGGATAGTTGACAGGGACCTTGACTCTGAAGCTGCGGGGACCAGACAATGTCGAGGACAACCTGGGGAGAGGGGTTGGCCTAACGGTTAGGGCGCTCGACCTCTGACCTGGGGGAACTGGGTTCGAGTCTCGGTAATGACACTAAACATCCTGTGATTCTGGGCAAATCACTTAATCTCCCCGTGCCTAACAAAAAAAATGAATGTGTGCCCTCATGTAACATAACTGGTGCTATGTAAGCGCTCTGATACCTGATTGGATTCGGGTCAAGTTTGCGCTATATAAAACTCTGGAAAAAAAAAACAGGAGCCGGATACATGCTGTCTAACAAAGGATGTTGAGTGCTTAGGGGTCGGTGTCTGGGGGGAGAACCAACAAGCCTTGGCAAAGGCAAACCACGCAGGCGGTCAAGAAAGTGTGCGGTTCGGACCAGCAAGGTCAGGGAGACTCACCACAAACAGGGGAGTCAGGGCAGGCCCTAAGCTTTCAGGGGAGCCCAAAAGAAACAAGGTTGACCCTCAATTGGGGCCAGAGGCACAGGAGTCGCAATAGGACCTCGAGCAGCTTTACAAAACAACAGGCCACGGAGCACTCATGTGAGGTGGTTGTAGATCTTTGCAGGAAAATTTGCCAGTGGTTGGGGCTATTCGGAGCCCAATGCACTTGTTGCAGGATTGCCAACAAGCATTTACACTTGCAAAAGTGCGTTGTGCACAGGGGTTAGGCTATTTCAGCCCCCACAAGGGATTCTGACCTCAAACTTCTTGTGTTGCTGAACCCTTCAGAGTCAGTAGGAGCTCGGGATCAGCAGACCGGTCAGCAGTGTTGCGGGTCCTGCGAATGCAGGGGAGTGACTCCTTGACTCCAAGGGTGATTATCTTCAGGTGTCGTGGATGCTCCACAGGTCCTACACAGTCCTGCATGGTGCACAGACGATGCAGCAGACTGAGAGAGAGATGAAGTCAAGCCCAAACGAAGTTCAGCAAAGTCCAGAGTGCCCAGATGTTTGAAGTGCAGTGGTTTCAGTTCTGATTCTTGTCCACGACGAATCTAGGGTCCTACAGACAGGTAAGATCTTAAGTACCCCCGGGAGAGGGTTGGAAAGATTCAGGGGACCCTCCAAGGGCACGGTCTCGACAGGGGGGAGGTTACTCTCATGTCCTTTGTCCAGTTTCGTACCAGAGCGGGAGCCAACATCTCCCAGGACTAGTTTGAACTGGACTATGCACAGGGACACTAAATGTGCCCCTTATGTAGAATTTCAGTCACTGGCAAGCGCACCCACCCAGTCCTAATACACTAAATCCTGTCTGGGAGGTGGTCACACCTCCCTATGACAGGATGACTATTGTCCTGCCTTCCCCCACTGGAGCTTGACTCGGCAGCAGGAGGGCAGAAATGTGCCTCTGGTCGGCAGCAACCATTTTGTGCTGTCCGGAGCTGGAAGGCTGGTACCGGGAACACCAAGAACCTGCGGAGGGCCTTTCTGGTGGGTGGAATCAAACATCTAATTTCAGCATGTTTGACACCAAACACAATAGGGTTGGTTGCAGCCGTTTTCGAGATGGTCATCATGCGGTCGCTTAATGCCCCTCTATACATGGTATATGGCTGCTTTACTGACAACCCAGGAGAATGGACATCGTAGGCCGCAGGGGTGTCTTGCTCATGCAGGGGCACCCTCTCACTTAGAACCAAGCACCCTGCCCTCAGGATTTTAAAGGCATGCTATAGGGGTGACTTATAGATTTTAAATCCAGTGACCCTTAGATATAGTAAACCTATATCTTAAGTAAGTGGTGCTTGCACCGACTCACACAGGCTGCAATGTCAGGCATGTAGTTCTCTTTTGAATGGTCTCTCATGGGTGGAATAATACATGCTGCAGCCCATGGGAGCTCTCTGGGGTACCTTTGCCCTGGGTACATGTGTACCACATACAAGGGACTGACAAGGTTACCCCAGTATCCAATCTGGGGTGTACCTAAGTACATGCATAACAGTTTAGGGAGAAAGCAGATAGACTGGGGTCCTGATTAGCAGGATCCCAGTCAGACTGGTCAAAAACAGCATTACATCAAGCAAAGAGTGGGGGTAACCATAAGAAGCAGATCCTTCTTTCCTACAGAAGGGGCGTCCCATCCTAATAGCGGGTCCCAATGGAATGTTCCATTGTTTTGCGACTGCGTTTGTGGCCGCAAAACACTTGCAGTTTACCAGCTACTTCAAGTAGGTGGTAAGCCACTCGCTTTGTGAATGGATGTGAATTTTTTTAAGAGCAGGCAGTGGTCCCAGGGACCACTGTCCGCCCTTATAAAATGAAACAGAAACATTTCGTTTTTTTCTTTTTAAAAGCAGCCCGTTTTCTTGTAAGGAAAACGGGCTGCGTTTAGAAAAAAAACCTTCTTTATTTAAAAGGCAATCTAAAAACGCAACAGGGATTGATCCCATAAGGCCTCTTTTGTGGGGAGGGATCAATTTCAAAACACAAAAGTATTCAGAGCCCCCACTCGGCCATTAAACAACATTTAGTTTGAAAAAGAGCAGAGCAAACACATCACTCTCGAGTGCTTGAGTATTTATCTCAAATATATTTCATACTTATTTGCTGTTCTCTTAGTATCAATCATATCATCTGGTACAATCCAAACATTAATATACATAAAACCAAAATAACATGAAACTTAATCAAAACAGGTCACAACACAAAATGACATAAAGCAATAGAAATTCAACAATGCTTTTTCCGCTGAACACTAGTAAGTTCTTGCCAGTAAGTCCAAAGTAACTCAGGCTAGCAAATTGTCCTACCCCCTTATAGACATGGGGTTATATAGCTAGTTTTGTGTTCCCACAATCAGCTTTATTCAAAAAGGCGAAGTTTAATAGTACCTTTTTAAATGAAAAGATTATTTTCAAAATGATAGCCAGTAGTTGTATACTCTCTAGGTGGTACTTCCAATTGATCCCCATCAGAAATTTCCAAGGTGTTTCCACCTCATATCGTGTAGGGGTGGACTCTTTTTAGGAGCTCATCATCAGGGCTAAGGAAAAAACTCGTTCAGTCTAGGTAAAAAAGGGGGAAAAATGTTCGGTGTGTAAAAAGGCGGCATCGAATTTTGCATTATATGCAAGAAGTCCAATGTATGGATCACTGTGTGCTGCCCCAAAAAAAGTTTGTGTTTTAATAAAAAGAAAATACCAATTTATGCAATTCATACTTACAGCCCGTTATCATGATACCTGTAGTGGACCTTCATGTGGTGAACCATTTTAGCCCAGTCAAAAACACTTACGCCGTCTAGTCATTAACACGAGTCTGGACACAGAGATTTTTATCAAATCAACACCCTATGTGAGAAGCGCCAATGGGTTCGGAAAACCCACTCACCCGAGCTGAACGGTATAGGTCCATGCGCCATAAGTAAAACCGTCTCGTGCCTGACTCTGTCTCAACAGTTGACCAGGGAGAAAAGATGGGACCTGAAAACCGTGAATATTAAATAAATAAGTTCTGGCCCCCGTGTTTCAGGTGGAGATAGATTAAACTATTTTTCAAACTAAGTGGCCGAGTCGGATGTCATCGGTCAGGAACCATGACCGACCAACCTACTGTAGTTGGTTACGGCCCTGCAAGTACGATGCGACCGAACCCCGTTCGGTCGCGCTCGTATGTTTCGCAATGGGAGCATGCATTCCAAGCGGGAATGAATGCCTGCATTGTGAAATGGAGGGGTGCAGTTCATCCCTGCACCCTGTGGTGGCACGCCATGGTGCGTGCCACCGGATGCAGGGATCAACAGAGGGGCACCATAGGCATTCGGCAGCCTCGCACCCATGGGGGTCCTACTGGGGGCCCCCAAAACACAGTTTCTGACTGCCTTTTTTGTGCCAGAAAGTCCGGCACAAAAAGGCAGTGGGAAACTGCCATCGTACTCTCTCTGTCGTAAAGAGGCGGCCGTGGGGAGTACTGAGGGATTTCCGGACGGCAAATGGGCTCTCCAAGCCCGTCGGAAGCCCTCTGAAAATCCGAGGCGGATTCCTTTCTGACCAAGCCCATCAGAATGGCTCGTCGGAAAGGAATCTGAACGGCTCCTTCCGTCCGAATTCGGAATCGGCCCCCAAGTGTTGTTTAATGGCCGAGTGGGGGCTCTGAGTACTTATGTGTTATTTAAAAAGCAGCCACAGACATGGTGGTCTGCTGACCCCAGCGGGCCACTATCCCTGGGAGTGCTAGCCATTCCTAATGGGGTAGCAAATTGCACCTGCCTCATGGATATTAATGAGGCAGGCAATTTGCGACCCCATTAGGAAGCGCAAACAGTGTCTGAGACACTTTTATACATTCCAATTTGCAAGTCGCAAAATTACACAATTTGCAACTCGCAAATTGGTAGGGTTGTACATCTGGCCCTAAATCACTAGACCCTTCTCCAAAGAAAAAGTGGTTGAAGTAATAAAGAATCTTAAAAACTGCAAAGCCTGTGGGCTAGATGGTTTTGCAGCAGATTTAAAAATCTTTCCTAGCTGTTTTAGGTTTTTTTTATTCTGAGTTTTATATAGCGTGAACTTGACCCGAAGGTATAGGGTATCAGAGCACTTTACATGAGTACTAGTCGCATTACATAAGGACACATTCATTTTTGTTAGGCACGGGGAGATTAAGTGATTTGCCCAGAATCACAGGATGTTGAGCGTCATTGCCGAAACTCAAAACCGGTTCCCAATTTTGAGGTCGACCGCCCTAGCCATTAGGTTACATCCTCTCCCCAAGTTAATTACTTTCTACTTGTCACCAGTACAATGTTAGAGGGTGGCACAATACCGGTATCATTTCATAGGGGGAATGATGTGAACTTTATAAAAACGTAGAAAGGAGAAAGATGGTGAATACCCAAACTCATATCGCTCAATTGCATTGCGCGTATAGGGCGTGGTGTAGTGCCAGGAATTCAGGCAACAGCGTAAATCTGTGGGGGAATGGAATGGAATGTCTGCAGAGAAACTAAAACCCAATCCCGTTAAACTGTGAAAGTGTTTAGCAACTCAGAAAGGTGCGGTGGGTTATATAAACGAAAGTTTCTATCCATTGAAAGGTATCAAAGAGAAAAGTACTTAAGAACTAATTGTTGGGAGGCACAACAAACAACAGATTCTTCTTTTTTGTGAAAAATAAACTTTGCACTAGTACAACCTCACTGGACATACTGCTGCATTTTTGTACTTTGGAGCTGCTGAGAATAAAGTGCTCACAATGTTTCCGATTTTGTTTTCAAGTGTGGAAATTGCAGGCAGGAGAGTGATAAATGGATGGCATTTATCACCTGACATTCTCGTTGGGGCATTGACAGACTTGATGGTGACTTGTCCTTTGGGCTAGATGGTTTTGCAGCAGATTTAAAAATCTTTCCTAGCTGTTTTAGGTTTTTTTTATTCTGAGTTTTATATAGCGTGAACTTGACCCGAAGGTATAGGGTATCAGAGCACTTTACATGAGTACTAGTCGCATTACATAAGGACACATTCATTTTTGTTAGGCACGGGGAGATTAAGTGATTTGCCCAGAATCACAGGATGTTGAGCGTCATTGCCGAAACTCAAAACCGGTTCCCAATTTTGAGGTCGACCGCCCTAGCCATTAGGTTACATCCTCTCCCCAAGTTAATTACTTTCTACTTGTCACCAGTACAATGTTAGAGGGTGGCACAATACCGGTATCATTTCATAGGGGGAATGATGTGAACTTTATAAAAACGTAGAAAGGAGAAAGATGGTGAATACCCAAACTCATATCGCTCAATTGCATTGCGCGTATAGGGCGTGGTGTAGTGCCAGGAATTCAGGCAACAGCGTAAATCTGTGGGGGAATGGAATGGAATGTCTGCAGAGAAACTAAAACCCAATCCCGTTAAACTGTGAAAGTGTTTAGCAACTCAGAAAGGTGCGGTGGGTTATATAAACGAAAGTTTCTATCCATTGAAAGGTATCAAAGAGAAAAGTACTTAAGAACTAATTGTTGGGAGGCACAACAAACAACAGATTCTTCTTTTTTGTGAAAAATAAACTTTGCACTAGTACAACCTCACTGGACATACTGCTGCATTTTTGTACTTTGGAGCTGCTGAGAATAAAGTGCTCACAATGTTTCCGATTTTGTTTTCAAGTGTGGAAATTGCAGGCAGGAGAGTGATAAATGGATGGCATTTATCACCTGACATTCTCGTTGGGGCATTGACAGACTTGATGGTGACTTGTCCTTTTAAAAAAAAAATTTTTTAATTATTTTTGCAAAGGGTTCAAACACCAAATATACAAACAGAAAATCAACTATCACACAGCGCAGGAGGGGAAAAAATATTTCATTGACAGCTTGATGCTGAATCATATCATGCCAGATAGCATTACATTTTCGTATTGCCTTAGAACCTCTGATTTGAGCCAAAGATTTCTCTCGTGCAAAAATTTCAATAATAATACTCCACCACTCCATTACATTACACGACTTTGGAGAGATCCATGCCCGGGCTGATCGTGACTTGTTCTGCACTCAATTACTGCACCACAGTGACAATTGTGAAAGGACTTTGAGGTTTTGCAGTTAGACATCTGGTTTATCATAGAAACTACATCTTAGTATCTGCGAGACTACATTACATTTTGTAAAATGCAATATCTAATTTATGTTCTATTTTTGAAGATGTCATTATATTTGCAATAAAGATGCACACACCTCAGTTGAAAAATAAATGCAGGTTAAACTAACGAAAAGGAAATATACTCTTTTACCTTATGGAACCTCAGTTAGCTAATATGATCACTGCAGATGTCTTCGTGTGTGACACCTGAGTCACAGAATTAAATCCTGCTTGGTGTAGTGAGGATTAGTGCTACAATGTCCCAGTCTGTGACAGAAAGCACTGTCAATGTCTTTGTTTTAAAATTGCATTACAATGTATAAAACAGACTACAGCAAAATACGGTTTAAGACAAAAACAAGTGCTTTAGAAATATACATTTTAGTGAATATGTTTATATATGCCCATTAAAAGGGTGCACCCCTTTTCATGAACACATATATTACCTCTCAGAAAGAATAAATATTTGTCACCATGAAACTGAGTGACTCTATTAATTAAAGCCTACACTGGCTCCAACCATTGCACACATTTGCATCTCTTTCAGGTAGCGGGCACCTTGGTGAGAAGGCATTTTCCTTCCTTAGTTCTCAATCTGTTTGCAGCACAGGAGCCATCCCCCTCCACACACACTCTGTGAGTGGGCACTAAATCTCAGTTATGACAGTCTTGCTATGAAAAAGAACATGGGGTGCATTTTCCTTGCTAGAATCAGGGCCCAGGACACCATTGTTCCGCACAGAACAGCGCCCAAGCAGCGGAAGGAGGGGGGCTAAATGTGCTATTCGTGTGGTTATTTTTTGAGAAAGCCTGCTTTGGGCATCTGACCTATAAGTATTAGCCCAGCTGAGTGGGCTGAGTAGACAGCCTGCTTTGCAGAGCTGTAGGCATCTTTGATGCTGCAGCTTCATAAGAGCTCGAGGGCACACTTACTGTGCCATTGTTTCTTTGAGCCTTGGAGCAATGACCCCAGGGAGGGGGGAAATTAAACAGAGGCGACACCTTGATTTGGGCATCAGAGAGATGAGAGGGTGAAGATGGATGGGAGGGAGAGGGTTGGGGTGAGATGGGATCCCATGTTGGGAACGGACAGAAGCGACAGCAAGGCAGCAGCTAATATTAGTGAAGCAAGTACAGTGACACTTTTGCCAAGGGGCCCACTGCATCACAATTATGAATGTTTTACAATAGAATTTGGGCATGCGGGCTCATTTTCCTTGCTAGCATTAGGACATATGACGCCATTGACACAAAACAACTGGGGAAGCATGCAGTAGCTAATTTTCTTTCAGACAGAGCCTGGACTTGTTTTGAGATTGAAGTGATGGTCAGACATGGTGGAGAAGGAATGAGCAAAGAGGAAATAGCTTGTTTCTCAGGGCTACAGCCATCATTAGTGCAGCAGGTGGAGCGCACTGGGGCCCACGGCACCCCAGTTATGGGCAGTAGTATTTGTGGTCAATTCTGTTCTTGCTTGGTGCTGCACATTTAGTGTGGATTACAAGCTACAGAAAAGCACACCTGAAATGGTCTCATGATCCCTGCCCCCTGTGATCATCCCGCCCACTCCGCAAATCCTTGCCGTATAGTTTTGGAGGGGGGTCGAACTTCAAAACATTTGGCTTAAGGGGGCTCAGACTGAAATAGTTTGAAGACCTCTGGTCTAGAAGCTTGGTTTATGATGTAAGGCCTTTTTTGCACACAAAGCTCTTTACACACTTAATGCACTTTTGACGTCTTATTTTTATTTTACCGAGTTTTATATAGCGTGAACTTGGCCCGAAGGTATCGGGTATCAGAGCGCTTTCTGATACCCGATACCTTTCATTTTTGATAGGCACGGGGAGATTAAGTGATTTGCCCAGAATCACAGGATGTTCAGCATCATTGCTAGGACTTGAACCCGGTTCCCCAGATTCGAGGTCGACCGCCCTAGCCGTTAGGCCAACTCCTCTCTTCTTGTTCAGAAAGAAAGCTGTCTGGATTTATTCTTTGCGTCAATTCTATGTGAAGTCTTTATATATTGTCATTTTTTATTGATCCTGGGTGAATTTTGCTATGAAATATGTTTTATTGGCGTATTTTATTGTTGGTGTTTGATTGTATTGACATTTTTACATTGCAATGAATGGATCTCAATAAAAACAGAAATAATAAAAAAAGAAATAAGTTCGAGAACTCAAAGTTTTTATTGAGACCCGGCTTCCAAGCTGCCAAATTACAAGGTTAACAATACCAAGGCGTGCTAGTATTGATTGTACCTCATGCTTCTTACTTACTTCTCCTATGGTAAAAAAGCAAAGGTATTGTATCTCAGGATTGAAATCCATGACAGAATGAAGTACAGATAATAAATGCCATTAATTATACCAGGCCCAGGGGCCTAAGGGTTGCATTACATGACAAATATGGCTCTATCTCACTACTTAACCATGGTTTCATTTCATGCATTATGGCCCATGTCATCCTCACACTGCTGCCGCTAGAGCTGGGCAAAAAATGTTAAGTTTACTTTTGTCAATTTTGTGAAGGTTTTTTACAATTTGGCTATCTTCACGAATTGTTGAGTGAAAGTCTTGCACAAAACATTTTTGTAGGTAATTTAAGAGGTGAAGTTGTGCTAAGGTGACAAATTAAATCACGCTGCAAAGTTTGTGACTTTCACACAACTCTGTGAGCTTCCCCCCCCTGTGTGGAGGAAGATGGCTGGGACAGGCTCCAGGTGTGATCCACTCTTCTTGAATGCTGATGGAGTAAACATGAGAGCCATTTAGAGAGGGAATAGAAGCAAGATGTGTGTGAGGCATGGCATGAACTCCTCACAGAGGATGCCAGGGCGGACCAGCAGACACCTGTGATCAGAGGAACATGAGCAGTGTACCTGATTCAGATGATAGCTGTGGGCGAGTGGGGTAGATCACCTAGAGGGTTGCCCAGACCTTGAGAAGTTTTCTTCCTACATGTCCCTGGATACCACACCAACAGGTGGCATCTCATGCTCCTCCTAAGCCCCACCTTCCTAGCCTTTCAGGATGGACTCTGGTGGTCTGTGGGTACTACTCATGTCCTACCCTTGTATCTTGAACCTGTATATACTACTGTAACTGAAGGGATATGCAAATTGTTGGTTCCCAACATTAGGATGCTTCATTCAATTTTCTCCTGAGCGGAGTGGATTGGCTGGGGGAATGTTCTTTAAAGTATAGCTGGCTGCTGCCTATGGTGGCCGTGAAATGGGCAAAGTGGATTTGCCCTGTTTTTCTTTAAAACTGTGGCAACCTTAAACTAGTGTAAAAGCAATTGAGTAAGCACAGAACATATGATGTGCTTCCAAATTGAGCCTTATGCCCTGGTGGAATTATGATACTACAGGACATTAACAGTGAGAAATGCAAAAAGCAAAGAAATATACATTTTAATTTGTATCATTACTTACTGATATTTATTTGCTCGACATTATATTCTCTTTTAACACGTGAAACACAAACATGCAATATTTGCAAATGGTTGCTGAGCTGTCCCATATTTGCTGCTGGCCTTCCTCAACAACAACAAGTGTGGTGTATCCTGCTGTGACATAGGTTAGTGGTCGGGTGGCACTTCCCATTAGATGGCAGAAGCCCTCTTTCTATTGGATCCACTTTATCCACTGAAGAGCACATTTAATCCCTCCACAGATAATAGGGGAAGGGTGTTTCTTCTAATAGTTGGAAAGTAATTTCATTCATTGTTTCTAGTGTGGTGATTATAAAGGACACAAACCCTTACTCACAGAGGTGACATGCTTCATCATCATGGGGTAGCTTCTCATAGAGGGTGCAAGTCAAAATAGGCCTAATTCAGGTTCTCGCTTACCCTGCCGTGATGAGTTAGTTGTTTCAGTGGTCCCATTCCTTTTTAAATGTGTAGACATCTATCTTACTGAAACCCATCTCCTAAACAGAGGATTAGGTTTTGCACCAGCACAAAATCACAACATATTTCAACTGAGGGCCAAAATATATTAGTTCATCAGAAGACCTTAGTTTTGAAAGGAACGTTTTCAAGACTTCAACATTTTGAAAATTGTAGAAGGAGGTTTATAATACCCTCAGAAGAGCAGAGAGAAAGACGTGTGATGCTCTCTGCAAAATATCTGATGTCCTCATCAACCTAGTAGATAAAATGACTATACTTGTTATTCAGTCTAAAGAGGCCTAGCAGACAGAGTGTTTAAGATTGGATCAATAGGGAAAAAGACAAGTAATAGAAAGTGCATGAATGTTTGGACTATCGCATTATGGTAAAAACTTGTATATGCCACAGTGCTATCTCCTATAAACCAACACACAAGAATTAAGCCTTCAGTTCTGAAAGTAACCACCAAAGAGCTGACTGATAATCCACCACTAGCCAGCTTCTCTATTTACATAGGAATTGTTCTGATATGCTAACTTTCCAAACCCAAGCAGAATCCTTAACTAAGAAACTAGAAGCTAGACAATGCTCAAAACAAATTATCTAAAAGGCAAAATGGCACCAAGACTCCCTATCTGAATGACATTCCAGAACTGTTAATGAATAAATTAGAATAAATGAGAAGGTTTGTAAAGCACACGGCTATTACTCGAGTTTTCTAGCACTAGGCATAAGGCCAATATAGAGGTCAGCAACAATCTAATCTTTAAACAGGTGGGTTTTTACTTGCTTACGGGAAAGTTAAATGTCTGGGTTGCATCTATGGAAGAGGGGAAGTTTGCTCCAATGTTTAGCCACCAGCAGTGAGCAGGCTGAACCACCCCAGTTCTACTTTTTTGTGCGGGGGGATGGACAGAAGACATGCCTTCTGCGAGCGCAGGGATCTTTACGGGCAATAGCTGGTCAGTCTTCCTAGAAAGTAGGAGGAGCCCGTTTTGTAAAAGGCTGAATGTGCCATTTTTAAAGCTTTAAAGATGACCCTCTTCTTCACTGGTAGCCAGTATAGCTGTTTACGATAGTGAGTAATCAAAGTGTGTTTTGGGAGATTAAATAATAGATGAATTGCCATGCTCTGGAATTTTAGTAATCTATGTGTCAGGTAATCTGTGTTTCCTATGTACAGAACATTTGTATAGTCCAGTCTGGATAAATTAAATGCCTGGACCACTGTCTTTTGAGTTTCCCAAGGTAAAAGTTTGATACATTTCCTCAACATCCTTAGAATCCAGCTTGCATTTTTGACCACGACCGTGAGCTGGGATTTGAGGGATAGGTGAGTTTCAACTAAGACCCATAAGTTTCTGCCCATTTTATTGGGAGTGGGAGCACAACAGTTGGATGGCCAAGCCCCTAACCAGCCATGGATGGAGTCGGTTCCAAATACCAGGGCCTCCATCAGGCTAGTCAGCCTTTAGAGACAGGATAATGAGAGGCTGACCTGTGTCACTACTTTTGGTCCACTATCTAACAACTTAAAGAAGGTGGTCAATAAGAGCTTGTGGATCCTCAAAGTTAGCAAAAGCAACTGGAGAAAACACTGTTTGCATTTAAATCCAGTGATGATTTTGCTACACATGCAAAAACAGTACATACCAACACAGGCCCTAATACTCTATGGTGCCTTACATCTGCTAGTGGTCAAAACCCAAGCTGATGGCTGATATACAAAGCATTGACAAAGAGTATAGAAACTGGCCTGCAAACACCCTGGCAAAAACAAATCTTCACTCATTTCAATACTGAAGAACATCGCCAGAACATTCCCTTGTGGATTCGGATAGGTTAGCGAGACAACCAGGAAAATATAAACACGAATCTCTCAACCACTTTCTTTGCCAAGTTAACAACAAAACGTGTTGCACACTATGTCAATGATGGCACCACAAAAATATCAAGTTGTCATTGATTGCAAAAAGCTATATATCACAATTACCAAACCCCATTTATGCACTACAACATTGAATATTTCATGTGGCCACAATTGGAAAGGAGTTAAATAAGGCGGTAAAATTGAGCTAAGTGGCACTGCCCAGTTTTTTGTCAAAACTATGGCAAAGTCAAATTTCTGTAAAAGCTCTTGGGTAATCACAACAGCTATGATGTGCTTCCAATTTGAGCCATATGCTGCGGTGGATTTATGATATTCCAAGACATTAACAGTGAGAAATCTGATAAACTTCTCATTATGCCCAATCTCGATGTTAAGTAGCAAAGAAATATATTTTTTTGATTTCTATTTTTACTCACTGATATTTATTAGATCAGCAACATATTCTCAATCATTGATCATCATGGCCATTATACCCAGTGAAACGCAAACAGTTATGTGTTAAGAGCAGATTATTTGCAAATGGAGGCACATTGGAACTAAATTTGCTAAAAATTTGGGAAAGAGAGATCCTAGTTAAGGGATGTTCTAAAACTGTGAAATTAATCTCTACATTTGAAAACCGCAGTCCCTTCTTTTTTCCCACTGATCAAGAGACTATTTTCGAAGCAACACCCTCATGACGCTCCATGGCACAAGTAATACTTGTAGGATAGGGGAGTGGCTACATTATTATGATGATGAAGCCTGACCAAAGTTTTCAACAAAAAGAAATGAGTATAATACATCTAGTGTACTTTGGCACATGCATAAGTTCAGTGCGCTGTGCGGCACGGAAGTAGAGGCATGACTCTAAGGGGAATATGTACAATGAAGTCGCGGAGCATGTCGTTAGCCTCCTTGGCTTAACGACATGCTCCGCTACTTCAGAAATGCAAAGCAGCACCATATTTACAAGAATGTGGTGCAGCCTTGCATTTCCCCCTGTGATGGCGCAAAGTTCAACAACTAAGCGCCAACGCAGGCACCCTTGCGCCACGAGTTCAAGGTGTCTGCGTGCAGGGGAGGATTGGTTATGTGTAGGAAGGTGTCCTTTCCTGCACATAAACAATCCCAAAATGCCATTTTGTAACTTTCATGTGTGCTGCTTCATGAAAGTGACAAAATGGCCTTTTTTTAAGGTTTATTTATGTACAGGAAGGGACCCCTTCCTGCAAATAAACAAACCATGGCATTTTGCTTTTTCCATGTGTGCTGCACAGATGAAAAAAGCAAAAATGAGGAGAAATAATGCATTTCTCCTCGTTTCGCCAACTTAAGACCAGGATTTTCCTGGTCTTAATTTTGGCGCTGCCTCCTATGTATGCCAACCTTGTACATAGGGGGCAGCGTCAAATACAATGGGTGTTGCGGTGGAACACCCACAGCAATACCCACTGCACGCCCCTTTCACGCTAACCATAGCGTGAAAAGGTGCCTTATGTACAAGACAACGTTAAGCCATGTTAATCGGCTTAACGCTGCCTTGTACATAAGGCAAGTGATGTTCCCGTGGTGATAGGGGCTTGTACATATGCCCCTAAGTTTTTAAACTGTAGGACTATGTAATAATAAACTACAACTGCTGGTCTTATTTAGAAAAGATGAGAGATCGCTTGATGTTTGTGAGCTTTGTTGAATTTTATCTAACCAACTGCCCCATGTACGATCTCTACATTTTGAGAGTTCCAAATTGCGGCCTTTTGCGACTCACAATTGGGAAGTCGTAAAATGCGAGGTACAACAGTGTGTTTGACACTGTTTGTGATTCTCAGTGGGTCACAAAAGGACCTGCCTCATTTATTCATGAGGCAGGTGCAATTTGTGACTGAGTGGGAAATGCTAAACACACAGGGGTGGTGGCCCGCTGGGGACAGCAGACTACCATGTTTGTGTTTGCTATTAAATAAAGCAATGTTTTTTCAGAAATGCAGTCTGTTTTCCTTAAAGGAAAATGTGATGCGTTTCAAAAATAAAAATGAAATGTTTCAGTTTCATTTTTTAAGAGTAGGCAGTGGTCTGTGGGACCACTGCCTTTTCTTAAAAAACGTTTCTGCAACCATTCACAAAGGGGAAGGGGTGATGAATACAGGCCCCAGCTAGGCCCGCAGGACACAAGGGTTCGCTCTCCTGTAATGGAATCTATAAGGAAGTTGGCACGGAAACTGCAAAGTACAAAGACAGCATTTATTAACCCTTAAGGGTGGTCCTACAATCCACACAACACTCTTCAGTATTGCATAGAGTAGCACAAAGAACTTGCGTACACGGTCCCCTTTTATACACGACAGAGGGGCTCATAAGTGGGTGGATACAACATGAGGCCGAAGAACATTACCATTTATGGTCATTTTCGATACTGAACCAATATGTGGGCGGAGCTAACACACTCCTTGAGCCCGCGAAAACATGGTCAAGCAAGGCTAACTGATAACAGATGTGGTCAAGTCTGGGCATGTGCCAGATGGACAAAGGAGCTATTTATAGACTGTTACTAGGCAGATTACAAGAGCAACTAACACAGAGGTTGGACTCTTCTCGTGGGGAACACGTGGAAGCATAACAATACAAAATGGAGTCCGAACTTCGGTCAACATAACAGAGAAAACATGATCTATAAGAGGGGAATTAATGTCTTTAGTAAATGCTTAATCACATCGTTGTTTCAATTTACAACAGACGACCCTTTCAGCATTTACTGAAGACATCCGGCTTGTTAGAATAATCATCATATATATCAATTATCATCATCTCTTCTACTTCCTTAGCTAAACGTTTCTGATAAGTGACATTGGCAACAGCTTTCTTATCGGGGATACAAAATGATACACATAATGAGCAGAGTAAAGGACCACACTGAATGCAGATACAGCATGAAAACAGAACCGCTACAATAATGCAGAGACCAGTTAGAACCTTCCATCCCCAGGCAGTAATTAACGCCCAAAACCATCCAGAAAAGGACCAAGTGCCGTTTTCTGTATGAATCTCAGCTGCAATTTTATGCAGTTTATTGATGGCATTATAAACTGATGGCGTATGATCAGGGATAAACACACAACAGCTACTTCCAATAATTTTACATGCTCCTCCTCTATCAGCTAGCATAACGTCTAATACCATACGATTCTGCAATGCAACAATTCTAGTGATCTGCAATTCCTCCGTAAGATTCCCAAGAGCAGCAGCAGTCTGATTTGTCACCGCTTCTACCACTCTTGTTAATCTTCGGATCTTTCTACTGTTCAGGGCAGCTCCAACAAAGAAAAACAATCCTAAGTTAAAATCAATATACTGCTGCAGACTGGTATCAGTCTGATCTACATCGTCAAGTGATAAAGTACGTTTATACCTATTCACAGTCACATTATTCAATAATTTCAGATCCTTATGATAAGAAGCGGGAGCTAGGAATACAGGAGGTAATAGAAATGATACATAGCATACCCCAGACCACCCAGCCGGCAGACGGTAGTAACCTTTATTTCCACACACAAAATACGTATTATGGGAGGCCAAGAAGGTACTATTGTTCAACCCATCAATATTCAAAACAGTAATACAATCACTAACACCAACAGGAATAAAACCCACACTCTGGACACACAGGTCCGCTTGAGCTTGTGCTACTTGAATTACGAACTTGTCCTTTCCCACAGTGTCTCTTGTGTTCGTGAAGATGTAGGGAATGGATTCATTGTCTGGTCGGTACTCTTCCCACTCCCAAATTGTCCCATTCGCTTGTGGATACCCATTTTTGTCTTGATGGCATTCTTTATTGAGTCTGAAGAGCAATCGTCCCACTGTTGGTTTCCGAGTAGCAAAAAGCAAGGTATACCATGCTCTACAAGAGCCATTATGAGAGAAAGGAAGTGGTATAAATGGCGTTCCTCCTTTCTTCTGATGAGCTGGCATCATCCCACATATCCAACAGTTCGTAGCATTCGTAGCAACGTGGGTATGATGCAACATCTGGATGAAAGTATTATTCAAGTAAGACTGTCGATGCTTCAACTCTTGATACGGTAATGTATAAAAGTAGTGCTCCTCAGGCACCGGAGTTGTCAACACAAGAATCTTCCGAGCAGGAGTTACATCCTCCACGAACCATGTGGTTATCCCAACAATGGCTACTGTCAACATGAACCCTAATGCACAAAGGATTTTCTTTTTCTCCATGTCAAGGTAAAAATAAACTCAATATCTTCCTGAAACTAAAAGTCTGTCAGAACTCTTCCCCTTGGGCAGCGGTTGATTTCTTCACCAGCGGGCCAAGACGGGTGTCGCTACACTAATGCAGGGCTGATCCCCCCCCCTTGCCTCATCGGCTCTCCATTTCACTAACCCAAGGGCCGTTCTGACAGTATGTCCCGGTACTGGAAAACTCACTTCCTTGGTCGAAGATGATATCGCCTTCCTCCAGGAGTCGCGTGGTCCGGAAAGAGCTCCTCGATGGCGTTTGGCTCCGCAGCACGGCCTGTCTCTGCAGCCAAGATTTCTCGTTGATCGGTCAGCACGGCAGGTTCCACCAATCCGGGCGGCACCTTCCTACAGTGCAGAGAGTGGATCCAATTCTTTCGGTTGGAGACTCGCACAGCCGTCCTCGTTGCGAGGAGGACCTGCTTAGGGCCCACCCATCTCGGTTCCAAGCTGTTCGTCCTGTCGAAAACTTTCACCATGACATGGTCACCAGGCCGGAGACCATGTCCTTCACCGGTAGACCGATCAGGGAGCGCCTCTCGGACCTGTTGATGGATAGAAACCAAGTTATCCGTTAACTGTGCCAGGTAATCGCTCATCATTACACAAGGTACATCATACACAGCCTTAGGTTTTGGTGGACCCCAAATATTCATTGGGCGTCCGAAAACGATTTCATAAGGTGTAAGGCCAGTTCGAGAGTGTGGTACCGATCTAATTGACAATAACGCCAGTGGCAGAGCATCTGGCCAAGTCAAAGACGTTGAAGCTTGAATTTTAGCGATCTTAAGCTTCAGTGTACCATTATACTTCTCAACTAGGCCTGCAGACTGAGGGTGAAACACGGCATGGAACTTCTGAGTGATGCCTAGGCCCTTCAAGACATACTTTATAACATCCGCCACAAAATGAGGGCCGTTATCACTCCACAGAAGTCTACAGACGCCATATCGAGGGAAGAACTCTTTCAGCAGCAGCTTCGCAGTAGTCATTGCAGTATTGTCTTTCGTAGGGTACGCTTCAACCCATTTGCTGAAAGCGCAGACCACTACTAGAACATACTTCAGATTGTTACAGCGCTCAAGCTGGATGTAATCCATCTGCAAAACCTCGAAAGGTGCAGTAGGTGTCACAAATCCTCCTGCTGGAGTTCGAGTACCCTTTCCTGGGTTATACCTCAGGCAGATCATACAGGTCTGCACCACCCTCTTCGCTGTGCTAGCAATCTCTGGATGCTCCCAGACTTGGGTAAGCAATTTCACAATTGCGGAAGCTCCAACATGTGCTAGCCCATGTGCCATCTGAACCATAGGTTGTACAAAAGCCGTGGGTAATTTCCATCTATCCATCTGCTTATTTCTCCAGCAGCCCTCGTCATTCAGTTCTCCCTCGCTAGCCCATTGTTCCCGCTCTTTGTCAGAAGCGGTCCTTTGCATTTCTCGCACTTCCTCCTTCGCATCATGCCAACTTTCCACCTGTGACTTTACTACATACACGGCAGTAGCACCGGGCTGCATCGCAGTCTCCCGTGCTACTCGATCTGCCAACGCATTCCCTTCTCCAACTTTATCAACTACTTTCCTATGGGCGCTACACTTAACGATGGCAATTTTCTTTGGGTATGTCAAGGCGGTTAAAAGATTGTGAACTAACTCTCCATGCATTATCTGTACTCCATGTGACGTTAAAAACCCTCTCTCCTTCCAGAGTAGGCCGAAGTCATGCGCTACTCCGAAGGCATAGCGGCTATCTGTATAAACATTCACACATAGTCCTGTACTGAGCTCACATGCTCGTGTTAATGCTATCAGTTCCGCTGCTTGAGCTGATTTCTGTGGTATGCGTGCTGTCTCCACTATCGTTTGCAATGTGGTAATCGCATACGCTGCTGAAGTCGTACCATCTGGTAGCTTCAGACATGATCCGTCCACCCACAGTTCTCCATCTACATCTGGAAAGGGCGTATCCTGGAGATCAATACGACCCTTTGTTTGTTCCTCAGTCACGAGAATACAATCATGCGCTTTCCGCGCCTCAGGCTGGGTCTCGGGGTATGGCAACAATGTTGCCGGGTTTAACGTTACGCACCTTTTTAACGTAATATGAGGAGCCAAAAGCGTCAACTCATATCCCGTTAAACGGGCGCTGGTCAAATGCTGCGTCTTCGTTTGATTGAGTAGGGCATCGACAGCATGGGGGACTAATACCAACAACTTATGAGATAACACAATTCCCTCACTTTGGCGTATTGACACAGCTGTCGCCGCAACCGAGCGAAAACACCCCGGTAATGCTCGGGCGACAGGATCAAGTACAGCCGAAAAATATGCACAAGGCCGCTGCTTATCGCCGTGCATCTGCACTAAAACTGACAATGCACATCCATCTTTCTCATGCACATACAACGAAAAGGGTTTTGCATAATCAGGGGTCCCTAACACTGGTGCTGAACAAAGGGCCTGTCGTAGTTGCTGAAAAGCAGTATCACACTCATCTGACCAAGGGATTGGGATAGGCGTATCCTTTGTCAAGAGGGCTAACAATGGCTTAGCTATATGCGAAAACCCCAATATCCACTGTCTACAAAAAGAAACAAGACCCAGAAATGCACGCACATCCTTCTGTGTGGACGGTCTCGGTGTATCCAGAATTACTTGGATACGATCCGGTGTGAGTGCACGTCCCTCCTTAGACAAAAGGTGACCCAAATAAGTCACCTTTGGTCTACAGAATTGCAATTTCTTCCTAGATACCTTATGATTGTGGGATGCTAAGAAAGAAAGTAAGGATAACGTACTTTTTTCACACAACTCCAGGGTGTCGGCCGCCAGCAAGATGTCATCGACATATTGAATGAGGGCGACACCCTCGAGCAGAGCAAAAGAATCCAATTGTCGTTTCAAAGCCTGGCTGTAAATGCTAGGGCTTTCTGTGTAGCCCTGGGGAATCCTACAAAAACGATAAGATCTATTATTTAATGTAAACCCAAAAATATATCGGCTATCAGGGTGAATGGGAATGGAAAAGAAGGCATTCTTCAAATCAATCACGGAGAACATGGTTGCCGTGGGCGGGACCAAAGTAAGCAACGTCGTGATATCAGAAACCACTGGGTACTGAGGTATCACGATCTTGTTCACTTCTCTCAAATCAATTATAAACCGATAAACTTTGGCATCCGTATCCCTTTTCAGTATGGGAAGAATCGGACTGTTACAAATGTTGTAGGGGACTTCCTCCACTACCCCTACCGCCATCAAATCCTGTACTATCTGTATGAGAGCCTCCTCGCCCTCCTGGGAAATACGGTACTGTGGGAGGCGTGGTAACACCGCCCCCTCCTTGACGCTAATGTGGACCGGTGGAATCACCATTTGTCCCACATCAGTATCCGAAGTTGCCCACAAAGCACGAGGGAGGGTAGCTAACAGCGCATCCTCAGACATCGTACACATCCGTTCTGATCGGGGGTAATTGTCATTCAATATTACCCGTACACCAGCAGGGGAGCAGCGGATCGTAGCCCTAAAATGCTTTAACATATCAAGACCCATAATGTTGTCCGGTGTGTACGGGGCAAGCAGAAACGGACAGGGTGCAGAAAAAGAGTCAACTTTAAACATGAGGGGCTGTGAAAGAGGGCTTCGGGAGAGTGTACCGTCAAACCCTACCGATGTGACCATTAAGCCGGATGGGGGAGCCCCCGGAACCAATTGCTTAGACAGTGCACTACGTGTCGCTCCTGTATCCACTAGGAACTGATCAGTAGAGCCCAAAACCTCAGCCGATACATAAGGGCCCTTCTGATCAACCGGCACCTCAACTGATTCTAACCCCCATCCAACGCATTCCTATGCATGCTGAGAGTCATGGTACCCCAACCGGTCAATCCCCGACGCTTGGTACTGATGCTGGCGATCAAAAACGTTTGATCTATCGCGGTGCTGCCCAGCAGAGTCAAAACGAGCCTGTTCGTTAGAATTCCCTCGAAAGTTCGAGAAACCCCCTCTACCTTGCGGGCCACCATAGGTATGCCCCTGACGCGATGCATGCAACACCGGGCAGTCCCTAGCCCAATGACCCGATTGCTTACAATACGCACATTGGTTCCTATTTAAATCAGATCGGCCCGAGGGAGGACCATAAGATCCTCCCCTACCTCTATTACTACCCCGCCGGGGCGGGCCATAGACTTGTGCCAACATCACCTTTGTTTTCAAATCTTTCGATTTCTTTTCCTCCTGGCCCTTTGCTTCTTGCTCCTGACGCTCATAATACTGGGCGATAGTCAGGAGGGCCGTCGGTGTAGCGGAGGACCAAGAACTCTCGCTCGCTTTTAAACGGGCCGCAACTGCCGGCAGCAGATTAGCCACATATTTATCCGCAAAAAGGTGGCGGCCCGTATCGTCAGTAAGCGACTGGCCACTAAAATCATGAAACGACTCCTCAAAGCGCGTAAAGAAGTCCGCAACTGACTCGTCAGCTTTCTGTTTACATGCAGCTAACATATTCCAGTCAATCTTTTTAGGGGGGATAATTGTCTTCAATTTAGCCACAATAGCAGCAGGAAGATCTAAAATAATCTGGGGCGGTTTCTGCGCGGGCTTCCGCTCCCTGTCCTCATCCTCAAGGTCAGACCACCGAGCCTTAAAGGCAACTACATCATCTACCTTTCGGACAGATCGCCACATATCCGGTGGTAGAATAAGGCCAAAGAACAAATCGATATCTGCTAAAGTCATAACGCAAGAATTCAAGGCCCCCTCGACTTCTTCGTAGAAGGCCGCTGGACTCTTGCGCGGGTCAGGCAGCGCATTCTTTAATGCCATAACATCAGCTCTATGCCACGGAGTATAAACCCAATTATACACAAAATATCCCTTAGCATCGGCGGAGGTAATGTCCGAGCTAGTCCCCGCTCCTTTAGGAGGAACATACAAAGGCGCCGCCTCGCGCATTGGTTTAGCATGCACTAGATCGCTCTTATCTGATTGAGAGGTGGATGAGTGGCCTTCTGAGGTACACGAATCCGACTGCGTCTCCTCCCCTGCTCGTTGGCGCGCTTTTTCTCTATGGGCCAGCACCGCGTCCCGCAAGGCGAATAGCCGCCGAGCCGTATCAGGAGCCTTAGAGGGAGAAAAAACACCATCATGCAATGCTTTAGCATCCGATGTCACTTCTTCAGGCTCAAAGACACTAGAATATTTCCGAAAAGCAGCAATCACTTCCTCAGCGAAATGGCTCAAAAAATACAATCTCTCTCTATCCTGCCACGACCCCCAAGTATGGAACAATTCATCCACGGACACCTTACCCTTAAGTGCACGGAAAGAGATTTGCCGAAGCTCGGCCATATGCTCAGCTGATAACATGGACCGCGTATCTACCTTACCCGGACCCGGGACGGAATCTTGTGGCCTCGGAGCAGATGCGCCAACATAAGGGGGCGGAGAGCGATCTAGTAAATAAAAATCATCATCAAGATTATTAAGGACAGGATAGAGTGGCTGCCGAACAGCATATTGACCCGAAACTTGCAGCCTACGCTCTTTCTCTTGTCTCTCTGTCTGTTCTCTGTCTTCCCGACGCTTCGCTTCCTGGGCTCGCACATGATCATTCTTCCGTTGTTCCTTATCAAACAGCGCTTTCTCACGCTTCTCTCGCTCACGCACTTCCTTCACCCACAACCGCACACACTCAAACATATCCTGACGAGCACGCCGCTTACACATACACTGTTCCACATACTCAATCTTACGTATATCAAACGATCCATACAAAGGCCATCGCAACTCAGGATCCTTTTTTGTATATTTCCTCCATACTGTGCTGTACATTATGGAAGAAAGACCATGCTTCACGTACATATCCCTATTAGGAGTCCCCTCTGGGGGAGCTGGAGCAGATTCCTCGAGGTTCAACCGGTTCCCGAAACAGCAACACCACTTACGGAGTGCGCTAAAAGCAGGCATGCTCAGGAATAATGCAAAATATGCAATATTATAGAAAAAATGGCACTTAATCGTTGCGCCGTTCAAAGTTACACAGCTCCGGAGAAATCTCTCCACATTACCTGCCTATATGTGTTGCAACGCATATATATTCACAAAGACAAATACAAAATATGACTAGTCATCACAAATCAAACTCAAATAGCCGGACCAGGCTTCAAAAAAACTCGGAGCAAGTACCGTACACCGGTTCTTACCAATCAAGAGTCCAGATTCCAACTGCCAAGCTCCACAATCGCCCAAACGGCTTTCACGGCAGGACCGACAGAAGAGGTCTCAGTCGAGGACCGGCGCCACCCAGACGGTCAGCTCGGAAGGGAAGGAAGAAAAACCTCGGGATGCCAGGGCTAAGACGCCGCTGGCAGTGATCACGTCCCTGGCCAAATTCCTCACCTTCGTCGCGACCAGTCCTTCGAGCATCCGAGTCGCCGATGAGCCCCACGTGACGGGCGCCAATTGATGAATACAGGCCCCAGCTAGGCCCGCAGGACACAAGGGTTCGCTCTCCTGTAATGGAATCTATAAGGAAGTTGGCACGGAAACTGCAAAGTACAAAGACAGCATTTATTAACCCTTAAGGGTGGTCCTACAATCCACACAACACTCTTCAGTATTGCATAGAGTAGCACAAAGAACTTGCGTACACGGTCCCCTTTTATACACGACAGAGGGGCTCATAAGTGGGTGGATACAACATGAGGCCGAAGAACATTACCATTTATGGTCATTTTCGATACTGAACCAATATGTGGGCGGAGCTAACACACTCCTTGAGCCCGCGAAAACATGGTCAAGCAAGGCTAACTGATAACAGATGTGGTCAAGTCTGGGCATGTGCCAGATGGACAAAGGAGCTATTTATAGACTGTTACTAGGCAGATTACAAGAGCAACTAACACAGAGGTTGGACTCTTCTCGTGGGGAACACGTGGAAGCATAACAATACAAAATGGAGTCCGAACTTCGGTCAACATAACAGAGAAAACATGATCTATAAGAGGGGAATTAATGTCTTTAGTAAATGCTTAATCACATCGTTGTTTCAATTTACAACAGGGGTACCCCTTCCCATCTGCTACTGGCTTAGCACCTACTTGAAGTAGGCGATAAAATGTGAATGTTTTGCGACTGCATTTACGTCGCAAAACATTCATACATCCCACTGTGTCCCGCTTTTAGAAAGGGACGCCCTTAGCACGCCCCTTCCTTATACTGACTTGCAAACCCTATTTTACGAGTCGGTAATAGGTTACCCACTCGCAAAATAGAGTTAGTACATGTCAAAAGACTATCTAGTGGTCGCAAACGTCCCGATTCTCTGTTATCGACCACTGAAATCTTTTGTACATGTGGCCCCAAATCTTTCATTTGTGCAATGGATTGTTGCAGGTAAATACACTGTCCCAAAGCACAAGGAGCAATGATGGTGGGTGCTTCATTGTGTGCTGTATAAAAAAAAACACCAAGCATATGCTGAATGTATTGACTGTGTCTGATGAAAGACTTTTGATTTGTATTAGCTTTATTATGAGCAGAATCATGTTTACTATGCACAGGGACAAATATGAGCCTAAAGTACCAGGTAAACTCTTGTAACCTCGTAGTGGCTAAACTTTTCAGTGAGGGACCCATTACAATTACAATCACAAATAATCCCCACCACCAAGTAATTTTTGCGAAGCGTGGCTTTGTTTATTAAAAAAACAACTGAATCCCTCAAAGAACAAACTCATGTACGAGAGCCTGAATTAGGCCCATCTTGTTTCTCAATGAGGTACAGCCCTATGATGAAGCATGTCACTGGCTGTGTTCTTTTTAAGATTCACCTGAACAGCGCGCATGAGCTGCCAGCGAAATTAATTAACAGAAAGAAAGCTTAAAACTGGCTTAGAGCTCACTCATCACTTACCAATACTCACCTTGGTTGGCCTCCATGCCACTCTCATTTCCTTGCTTCTTTATTGGTCACGCCTCTTGCTTTCTCCCAGTGCTACGGTCCCTGTTGTTGAGCATGGATGTAATCCCTGCCCTCCTACTGCTGTTGCTTGTTGCTTCTTCCTTCATACTGCTCACCGCAGCTCCATAGTGCTCCTTCCCCACCCACACCCTTCACCCGCTGTCAGTTGCTCCTCCCTTCCCCCTTCCACACACGCCCCATGTGTTGCTATCCCCTGCCCCGCCCTCTGTCCATTATTTATTTTCCCTCCCTCCTACCCGCACCTCCCTCATGTTGATTAGTCACCCGTGCTTTTTTGCTGTGTATCATGGCTTGGAGAAAAAAATGTGCTATGATGCTGTCAACAATGTCCGCGTCATAGCGCTTTTTTCTTTACTTTATGCCATGCAGCACAGCAGCCCACGTTGTTGTGAAACATGTCCAAAAAACATTGACAAAGCCAATAGATCTTGTGTAGGCGAAATCTGATTAAACAATACACCAGGAAAAACTCATAACTATCCCTTATTAATGTTGAAGCTAAGATTTTGGTGAATGTCCTGGCAAACAGGTTGGTCAAGGTTATTTTATCTCTGGTTCACAGAGATAAGAAAACACTAATGCCAGGCTATGGCGCACGCAACTGCTTCACTTGCCCATACCCATTACCCATAGTGCGCGGGTCTTAGTGATCTTTGAAAAAGCATTCAATTCACTTAGTTGTGACGTCCTCTTTCAGGATCTGCAACCAACGAACCTTGGCCTGCGCTTTCCCTTCTATGTTAAGACCCCCTACACATTTGCCTGGGTGAGAGTCAGCGTCAAATGGTGTCTACTCTGGGCCCTTCTTTACAGATAGGGGCACTAGGCAGGGTTGCCCTATATGATCCCTGTGATACACCTTAGCCATTGAACCGCTAGCTGACTGGATCAGAAAGGAGGGCTTGCTTCAGAGTTTTCAGTGGGAAGGTCGGGAGCTTAATTTGTAAAATAATAAATAATAATTGCCTGGTCTCAAATGTTTCGAAGGAACTCTCCACACCACTGCAAAATTTTTGTGTTGCTGAATACCAAGCCTGTCCGGTCTTTACTTCACCTCGTGCCTCTCTTATACTCACCCTACCCCTGTCAACACTCTTGTAGGTTCCTTTTCATCCATGCTTCCATCCTGCTTCCCCTTTTGTTGCTTTTGTTTTTAATGTTCTGAATCAAAATCTGAGGATTATAAGTAAGTAACAGTACCCATAAACGGGTGCGAGGGTCACCACCCGCAACTACCAGCACAAATTAAGCACTGGGCGAGGCAACACATAGGACAGGGTATTGCTATATGCAGACAGCATGGTCGTTTTCCTCAGGTATCCCAGATTGGCAGGACAGAGGCTTATAGACATCTGAAATCTCTAAGGAGACAAGACAATTCAAGTCCTCATAATAAGCGGGGAAAAATCAATGTGTCCACTGAGGGGAATCTAGACACTCACTAGCAAATTCATACAGAGCTTTTCAAATCCCTGAGCTTGTATATCACAATTGACCCACAGAAGTGCTGGGAGCAGAACATGGTCCCACTCCAAGACTAAGTGAAAAAGGAGATGGAGTGCACTCACCATTAGCATGTCAGGTCGGGTGGCAGTCTTCAAGAAGGTTACGCTCCGACTGTTCCATGTCCTGCATATTCATCCCTTTATGGTCCCCCTCGATTTTCCTAAACTATGCATACCTACATTCGAAGTTTGTTCTGGACTGGCAAGCAGCGTCCAGTCCACCCATCATGATAAATGGCAATTTGTTCTGTAGACAGAGTCCCTGGCATTCAGACAAGGACTCAATATGGTTGATAAGACTGACCTTCTAGGACTTCTGTGGCAACCAATGGCCCACTGATCTGCAGACTGTTACTAGAGTTATGATGAACTGCAGGCATGCAGCTCTGAGGCAAATAGAAAAAAGAGTCCCCCATGGCAGGGCACATGACTGTTAATTTCAGCTAAACTCTGACTTTGAGGCATTGGACAACCTTGGAATGCCTAAACTGGGCAATTTCTGAGCTGGAAGCGATAGGAGGTCCACTGACGATGTGAAGAAAGTTTGTCCTTAATAATTCGTAGTTCCACAACTTATTCTAGGTTCAGAATGCACTAGAGACCTACCAGAGGGACCCAACAGCTGTCCTAGATTTATGCCCCCTGGAGGTGACAGCTGAATTACTGGGAAAAGAGAGGTGTAACTTCGGTTGACCCTACATTGGTGGTGATCCTCAGGAGGCGCCCCGAGAATGCTGGGAGCAGGTTCAAGGCACCCTGAAGAAGGATCATTGGAGAGGGGTAAGATGGCTTCATGGTAGCTGGCTACGTCCGACTAGCTATGCCTTGTACAATTCAACTACGTTTATCATTATGCCTGACAGTCTTTGTGTAGAATGGGCAGGACCAAGAATGCTTACAATTTGTGATGCAGAGATGTAATCAGGACTTTCTTGCAGGTCATTTGGGGATGACCAATAATTCAACTGTGCTAGCTGGCTTAGCAGAACAGAGTTCTGGGATGGTTAATTGATCTTAGCCCACATATTGTGATAGTGTGGTTTGTGACGTGGGAGGGGTGGTCGCCGCCAGGTGATGCGATGGATGTTCTCCTAGATAAACATGACATTGCTAGATGATGCCATTCCAAGGCTCCCTAAGTGAAGGACTTGTGTTAGAGGTATGGATCACGACTGGAAGATGATGAAGAAACATGTGCAGTCTGCCAGAAGAAGCATCAAAGGACATGGCCCTTGGTGAGACCAATCTTAAGAGACAGACCCCACGAAGGCTCTTTCTTTAACCCCAGTAGTAATGCTGTAGCAGATAGATTATTAAATCAGTTAATGTAGGTGTAACAAGGTCAACAAGTGCCTTGCATACCATTCTGTCTGTCTTCTTTCTGTTTTATACAGAAATCAAACACATCGATTATCAAAAAAAGAAAGTGTGTGTGTAAGAGAGAGGGGGAATGAGTGAAAGAGAATTCTCGAAGGTCATTTGATAATGCCAGTGTCTGAATTAATGGAAGGCTTTATTAGTAAGCACTGCTTCTGTACGTCATTGAAGTCACTTTTATTTGTTTTCTAACATTATTTCATGACGTAGTTTTTTTCCCATTCTTCTTACATATTATGCTTCTCTCGTTGCAGGTTACTGTCCCCCTCTCGTTCCTACCAGGACAAATGTCTGCTTACATGTTCTAAGTGTATATCAACTAGGGGCCTAAGACCTAAAGCACTGGCTGGGCATGAACCAGGGGTGAGGGGTCTAGAGCTCTACCGTCCCCTGGAGCCCCTGAAGCCCTATTCTAAGGGTTTTTCTGGAGACAAGCGTCTGAATCCACTGAATCAGGCTCTCAAAACTGTCAATATTCTGGACGAGAACCTGGAGTGACTGACAAAAAAAGCTCACAGAACTAGAGGCGAGAAATGTATATATTACAACTTTTGTATGGGTCTGTGGAAAACTTTGTGCCTCTTTTGCATCCACGCACGTTGCACACATCTTAACTCGTTACCAACAAAATGGTGTGCACAAGCTATACTTCCCAGAAAAAATAATGTTTTTTTCCTGCTCAGTGGCACTGTACAGTATAGCTCTTCAAAAAGGTTTGGTGCGAAAGAATTTGCGGCAAACAAGTCATATGCTGAAAAAAGCAGCACAAACAAACATTAAGGGAGAAAAAGTATTTGCATATTATCCATCTTGAAAGGGTTTAATAATTGTGAAAATTATTGTGCTATGTGGTGAAAATAATCTATAATTTAGGGAAAATCTGGTAGGGTAAAATATGAAATTCTCAAAACTGCAAATCCTAATCCTAACGTCCCTCCTTCCTTCATTCCATATATATTTTAACTCATAAGATTCTAGGGCCCATATGGACAATGAAGTGGTGGAGAGAGGCGTTAGCCGTCACGGCTTAACGCCTCTCTGCCACTTCTGAAACACAAACATATTTACAAGAATGTGGTGCTGCCTTGCGTTTCCCCCTGTGATGGCACTAAGTTTAGCAACTTAGCGCCAACACAGGCACCCTTGCACTATAGCGCAAGGGTGCCTGCGTGCAGGGGAGGATTGTTTATGTGTAGGAAGGTGTCCCTTCCTGCACATAAACAATCCTAAAATGCCATTCATGCAGCACACACAAAATTGACAAAATGGCACTTAAAAAAAAGAGTTTGTTTATGTCCAGGAAGAGACACCTTCCGGTACATAAACAAACAATGGCATTTTGCTTTTTCCATGTGTGCTGCACAATGCATCACACATAGAAAAACGCAAAGACAAGGAGAAATAATGCATTTCTCCTCGTTTCGCCTTCTTAAGACCAGTTTTTTCCTGGTTTTAATTTTGACGCTGCCCTCTATGTACACCACCCTTGTACATAGGGGGCACCGTCAAAATGAATGGGTGTTGCTGTGGAATGCCCACCGCAACACCCACTGCCCACCCCTTTCATGCTAACCATAGCGTGAAAAGGGGCCTTATGTACAAGGCAGCGTTAAGCTATGTTAAATGGCTTAATGCTGCCTTGTACATAAGGCGCAGCCCTAATCGCCACCACAACGTTATTATAGGTGACGTTGTGGTGGCGATAGAGGCTTGTACATATGCCCCTAGGTTACTAACAACCATGTTGTCTATACACTGTCTACTTCATGATATGCTATCTCATGTTATTGGTCTTTGAATAGCCTTACCACCCATACAGCTTTTTTGTAGTCTGGAGATGACTTTCCAAGGTTTCCATTGCAGACCACAGGAGGAAATCATGTTTTCCATAGGGTGCACACTTCAGAATACCCCAAGGACCCTACACTTATGAGCTCTAAAAGTTACTTATGTAATGTTTGTTCAGCAGCTCTTAGCCATTTTTCCAGTACAGTACTTGTCAAGCCATGTCCCTTCTGTTTATCTGTAACCAAGGTAATAAAGCATCCTCTTGTCTGTGTGTGTCCCACTAAAATATATATTATTCTCTGCTTTTCATTTATGTCACTCACTCTAAGACCTCTGTTAGTAAATCTGTCACTGACACATTTTAAAGATCTGTAGGCTTTGTCTACTACTGAGTAATGCTCGGCCCAGCGATCTTTTTAAACCCTTATGAATGAAGCAAACATCAGTATAATTGTACAGAATTTTCACAATATCACAGCACGTCTGCATTTCAAAAGTGGGCTTAGAGGTGGCTGTTAAGCACACCGTTCACCATGAAATACACAACTATGCAGCGAAATGCTTTAGTCCTTTTGAGGATCTGATAATGTGGCAACTGAAGAAAGTGGTTCCCCCTGCACATACTTCTAGTTGCACTTTCTTATGGGGGGGGATCCTCTATAAATTTACCGCAACCATAAGTAAATGATCTTTAGGAACCACTGGGTACAAGGTGCATTTGTATGAAACAACATATTTGCGGCTGGAATGTGCCATAAATGACCAGGGCATCTACTCATCATATTTAATTATAGCCTGTAAGTGTGCTACCAGTCCTAGTTTAACTAAGTCAAACTAATGGTCAAATCCCATCTATTGTTTATATTTAATTTTATTGGTGATGATGACACCATCGTCTCATATTAGCATAATGAAGATTCTCTACAACTCCAAAACCTTATGTCATCATCTCCTAAACCTTGGGACTGATTGGTTCACGAGCGAAAACTTTATGTCATCATCTTCATTCATTCAGACACTGAAGTGTATCTAAAAGACATATTTGTTTTTGAAGCAGACTTATGGTTAGCACAATCCCTTGTGCAGTCTCCTTAATGTCCTGCCTTGATCCTGGTCTTGTTGATTAGATATCCAAAACCAGCTATTACCCCTCGGCCCTAGGTCACCTCCGACTCTGGCCTTGTTAATCCTTGGCCAAGGCGTACCATCTTTGCATCTGTTTGCATGGATGGAGTGCTCTTTAGCAGGCTATATAGTACTGCTGGATGACTGTTGGTAACTGAGCCAACACTCTAAACCAGTCTGCTACATCCATAAATCGCATAAGAAAATGAGGCTTCTGCATAATGGTTTTCAGCACTTTACAAAACTCCCCTGCTCCTTACCTGCCCTCTCTCGTCTTCTTTCTTGCGTCCTTTTTCCCGCGTCCTCTTCCAGCCCCGTTCTAACTCTGCCCACCACCCCGCGCTCCTCCCCCCACCCAGGACCTATTTAATGGCAGCCACTGTGTGTCCTGATTGAGCAGATGCCAAGGCCCAGAGCCCGTCCCCACTTCCCTGAATTGGTCCTCCAACCAATCTAAGGCCTACTTAAACCCGGCCTTGTGCCCAAAGGCCCTGCATTGCTCTCCCACTCATTCTCCTCCTTCCTGGGCCTTTTCTGCACACACTTCTCCATCCCTTTTAGCTCTTTGCCCGCTTTTGGCTCTCCAGGAGCCTCTTATTATCACCCACTCCCAACTTTTTCTCCTCACTCATTGTTCCACCTTTCTGTGCCTTTCCCTCACTCATTTTCCAATTTTTTGTACCTTTTCTCACATGTTTTTCCACTTTGCTTGTGTCTTTTTCTCTCACATTTTTCCAGTTTTGTTGTGCCTTTCTCTCACTCGTGTTCCCACTTGTTGTGCCTCCATTCACTCTGCATTATTCTCTCTTGTACTGCCCTGCCCCAGTCCCCTCTGTGCCTGTTCTCCTCCCACCTCCCCCACTCCTTTCATGCCCTCCTCTGTATTCTTTCCTGCATTTTCGACACACCTCACTCTAGCTCAGCTGACCACCCCATGTGCTCCTCCCTGTCATGTCCTACGCCTGCCCCGGACCCCAAGGAGTACACCAGGGCACAGGTAGGGATTGTCGTCCTTTATTTGCTTTCCTCTTTGCTGTGCTCGCATTCACGTCCTTCTCCTTCCCTTATCTCCTCATAATGCCCCATTCCCCTTACCTGACTGGAAGTGGTGTCTGGTGGCTGACTCCTCCATTGCCCTTTGTGCAGGGTCCTAGTGCCCTCTCCGACATCTCCCCCTTTTGTGGAAATGAAAGGAAAGAAAAGGAGAAAAGAAAAGAGAGAGAGAAAGAAAAAAAAACAAGGGCAGGACACAGGACAGAAAGAAAACACTGTCATTACTGACATGCCCTCATCGTCCTTGTTCGCTTTGTCACTAGTGGGTGGTGGCTTGCTGCCCTCATTGCTATAGTTCCTCAATAAGTCTCTTTGGCTTTCTGCTTACTCTCTTTGGGCAGGACATTTCTGTTCCCTCTTTCGGTATCTCTTCAACCCGGTCTCATCTCTAACTGCTTTGTGGTATCACTTCTATGCCGTTCACAGCTTCCTCTTTGATGGATGTTGCATTGCTCTTTGGTGCTGCCTCTCTGTCCTCCTCTTCTGTTGTCCTGTATCCCTTGAAGTTTGAGCTGTTTCCGCTGATACGGTAGGGCCCTGCAGCCGCCGTTATAATGGGCCCCTTGACGTTTGTTATTGTTAGCCGTTCACTCGAGAAGGGGCTGTCCAACTTCCTGGCTTGCCGTTGACGCACCAGCACTAAATCTCTTTGCTTTAGCCTAGATGCTGTGGCATGTCGCTGTGTGCCTGCATACTGGTTCATCTTCTCCTTTGCCTCTAGATCTCTTTCAGTGATGTTGCTGTGTTCAAGTGGTGTTTTTAACTCCAGGTGGGTCAATCTCGTCCTGCTTGTTCTCCCCCACACAAGTTCTGCTGGGCATTGTCCAGTGGAACTGTGTGGGGTGTTTCGGTAGTCTCACAATATTTGACACAGTGCTTGGCCAACTGAGATCTGCGCCAGTTTGGCACATTGGACAGCCTTCTTGATGTTTCCCATGAATCTTTCCACCATGCTGTTTGCTTGTAGGCCACAGAGGCATTATTTTTCTGTGATGTATTTCTAGGTACACACAAAGGGATGATAGACGGAATGCTGAAACTTTTCAAACACTCACCCCCAGTATTCCTAGGTACGCCACGAATCTGCAAAACTCTTCTTCCGGGAATGGTAGCCCATTGTCTGTCTTTATTGCCTGTGGGGAGCCCCACGCTGCAAATATGTCATCTAGTCATCTAGTATCAGCAAAGTGGCTGTGGCTGACATTGATGACACTTGATGAACTATGAAGAACCTGGAGTTTTCGTCAATGACTACTAGCAAGTAGTTTCCAGTTTCCAGTGGCTCATTGAAGTCAGCTACCAATGTTGTCCACACCACACCACGCCGGTGAGGATGGACATGTGTAGTTGTTTTGGCTTTGCTGGCCTTTCTGTTATTTGGCATAGGTTCATTATTGTGTCTTATTGTGTCTTCCACCAGGCCATCCAGACCCAGGAACCATACTTTTTCCCTTACCATCTTTTTCGCTGCTACTATGCCCCCCTGTTGATTCATGGGCTAGATTCACCATCTGCGCCGTAGCATTTTTGGTATTACTATCCTTGTTCCTTGAAGTAGAACCCCTCTTTTTGTGTCCAAGAGTTCCTTTTGTATTTGTTTGAACACTAACATTTCCTCCCTTCTTACACCTTCGCCCATTGGGCTGCTGTTGTTTACATGTCACCACCTCTGTTATCGTGTTGTTGTTTTGACTGCTTTTAATGTGACATCACCTGTTGTCTCTTGCTCCAGTTCCTCAATTGTTTTTGAGCGGGGGTGTTTTGTTGCAACATGAAGTTTAGGTACTACTCCGCCATGGACGTGATCTCTGGTGCCCGTGGTAGGGGTTGGTGTGACATGTAGTCAGCGGGGTTGTGCTCCTTTCCAGATTTATGAACTATCTTAGTCCAAGAGGCATATCCCCCACCTCTCGATGCGAGGCACATTTTTGCGTTGGGATTTCCTTATATCGTTACCAGTGCCTGGTGGTCAGTCACAATGGTGAATGGTTTCCCACATATCAACATCTGGTAGTGCTCACATGCCCATACTGTTGCTAAACTTTCCTTCTCTGGTTGTGAGTATGCCCTTTCTATGTCTGATAGTCTCTTGCTTGCATATGCAACAATTTGCCTGGGCTAGTCTATTTCTGGAGTGTGTTGTGCTAGAATGGCTCCTAGCCCCACTGGGCTGGTGTCAACAGTGAGGTCAGTGCATTGTGAAGGGTTGAAGTAGGCGAGGTGGTCCACCGCTGTGACTGCATACCGTATGGCTTCAAACACCCTGTCACATTCAGTGGTCCAGAGAAATTGCTGGCCCTGCCAAAGTGGTGTGCTTGCTGTGGCAAAGTCCTTGATGTAGCGAGTGCAGTAGCTTTCCAGCTCAAGAAATGACTTCACTTCTGCTACGTCTGATGGAGGTCTTGCTCTCTGCAGTGTTTCCACTTTGCTAGGATCTGGCCTCATTTCTGTCTTTGAAAATATGTGTCCAAAGAACACTAGTTCTCCCTTCCCAAGCTCACATTTGTCCTCGTTCAAGGTCATGCCTGTGTGTTCCAGCTGGCTGCAGACTTCTCATTTGTCGTGCTCCTCATCTGAGCGTCTGAATACCAGGATAGAATTTCTGTAGTTTAGGCTATTCTTTACAAGCCGTATGACTGTCTCTTGGAAGATTTCCGCTGTAGATGATATTCCAAAGCTCAGTCGCTTGTATCAAAAAAGACCCATGTGAGTGGAGAATGTTGTGATGTATTATGATAGCGGATCAAGCTTCAGTTGATGGTACCCTTTGCATAGATCTAGCATTGAGAACCTGCATGCTCCAGTGAGACAGCTGCTCATGTCATTTAAGTGAGGCCCTGGGTGTCTTTCCCTCTCAAATGCCATGTTTGGGATGCGCATGTCAACGCTGATGCGAACGTTTGATGTGTTCTCTTTAGATACTGCTACTATCGGAGATTCCCATGAAATTGGTCCATCTGCCGGCTCTATGATGTCTTGCACCAGTAGGCTCTTTAACTCTTCTTCTGCTTGTGGTTGCACATGTACGGGATTCTCTGCTGTGATGCTGAGCCACTGGCTTAACTGCTTCGTTGATGTGCAGTATTATTAGCGTGTCTTTCAGTTTCCCTAGTCCTTGGAGCAGTAGCGTCTCCTGGAGGGAGAGCTGCGGGGCGGTGGAGCGGGGCAGGGGAGGGGCAGACTGGGGGGTAGTAAACTATGGTATACGGCTGAACGGAGGTAAGTAAATAAATAAATTAAAGGAATTACATTGCGCTCGCTGCAGTGCCAAATGGCGATGCAGCGTGCACAATGTAATTTGTTTTATTTATTTATTTCTTTACTTACCTCCGTTCGGCCGTATGCCGTAGTTTACTACCCCCCACCCTGCCCCTCCCACGCCCCACAGCACTCCCTCCAGGAGCCGCTACTGCCTTGCAGTATCACTGAGTGTTCTCTCAGAATGTTGTGATGCTCTGAAATGTGATATGTCATGTCTAGGAAACCCATCACCTGCGCAGTGACGTTGCTTAGTAGACTCTGTGCTGGGACATGCGCTTCTTTTTTATCGACCTTTCTTTGTATGTTAGTGTCACTACGAACTTCCCCATGTGTACCACCGGTTTCCTTGAGCCCCGTGTGAAGACATCAACAGTGAACGGTGATAGCGGTGGCTTGTGTCTCATTTTTTCATATTCTGACATGCACATGATTTTGCACGTGGCACAACTGTCTAGCACGAAGCTTGTGGTGTGGTTGCCTACCTCAAATGTCCACCGTCAATGTTTTCTGTATCTGTTGTTTGTCCAGTAGTTGGATGTGCTCAGGCGTGTGACCCTGTGTTGGTGTGTCTGACATCAGATACAGTCGTTCTGTGGCCTTGTGTGCATTAGCTCCATTTGAGTCAGCGGACTGTGGTTTTTTGTGTCCATGTGCCGTGCATATCTGCTTGTCGTTGTTTGTTGTTTTGTTGGTCTCCCTCACTCCGTTTTGAATTGCCTGCTCATGCAGGCACTCACAAAGTGATTTTCCCTGTTGCTTTTCCAGCACTTGTGACCCATGGCAAGGCAGGCACCAACATGGTGGAATTCGAGTACACACCGATAGCATGTTGTGAATCCTTTCTGCTACCAGGGCGACAGTATTTTGTCACATCTTCTGGCATTCCCAGACATGCGATTAGCTTGTTCCACCATCTGTGCTCTCCCATTTTCCATTTGTCTGGCATGTGCTGTTGCTCTGGCCTTTGCATGGGCCAGTGTCAGTATTTTCTCCAGTGTGTAAGGTGCTTTTAGTATTTGGGCGCAAAAGTTGACTGACTGACAGCCTTCATGGATGTGCAGTCATATTGCTTGCTTGTTGTCAAGTTTGTTGAAATCGCAGTATGCGACCAGTTTGCACAGTTTGGTTGCAAAGTCGTCAAGGGATCCTCTGCCAGTTGCTATGTTGTATTGAATGTGTATCTCTCAAAGTCTGCATTACTCTGAGGGTCAAATTTGTCAGTGAGACACTTTAGCAGGCCTTTATATGTTGACATTTCTTCTGGAGGGATTGTTACTAACAGGTCTTTGTAGGTCTGTGTTGTCTTTGCATGTGGCATGCATGTAGCATTGAAATTGTCTGATCCATCTCTCCCAGTGAATGCTTTCGTCTAGGAGTCCAAGAGGCTAAATGGCAGTGGCCTGTGGAAGATTGCACCTGTGGTGGTGCTTTCTCTTCCCTCCTCTGTCATGGTGGTGGTTGTGCAGGTCTGCTCCTCCTTAATAGACTTGCCTTTATTTATTTGTTCAATTTGTTGTTGTATATATATCTCTCGTTTTTTATTTTCTATTTTATTTTTGCCCTTTTTGTGCTTGCCACTCTATTGCCTGACTTCAAAATGCACACCAGGGCCTTCTTTGGTGCTGATTAGTACGCCTGCCTGACTTTAAGATGGCTGCCAAGGTCTCACAAGAGTGAGATTAAGTGTTTCCTATGTTGCCTTACTCTAAGATGGCTGCCGGTTTCTCTGCCCTTGCTATTGGCTGGCACGTTCTTCTGCCCTAGCTATTGGCTGGCATGCCTGACTCTAAGGTGGCCGCCGAGGACTCGTGAGATTTCAGCTAGACTTCTTTATGGGAGGCTTGGGGCTTTCTGCTTACTCACCGGGCAGCTGCGGTCACAACGGTGCGCACCGCTTGCTGGGGGGCGGTTGCGGGGAGTTTTTCTTACCATCTTCTTCACGTCTCCCAACATCGTTTCCTTTCTGCTCCTCTTTCATTGCAGGCACACAATGGTGGGCTCCTGGCTCTGTAATTATTCCTGCAACAGGGGTAGGCTCCTGACGTCACAGATTTTCTTGGCATTCAGACCAGGGTGGGCTCCTTGCTCTGTTTCTTTCTCCTGTCGCTGGGAAAACGAGCACACGCCTGGTGACGATTTTATAATCCAACGTTCGTGTCACAAGATGTCGTGTCCTGTGCCCCGGACCCCAAGAAGTTCACCAGGGCCCAGGTAGGGATCGTCGGCCTTTATTTGCTTTCTTCTTTGCTGTGCTCTCAGACACTTCCTGCTCCTGCTTTTATCTCCTCGTAATGCCCGTCCCCCTTCCCTGACCAGAAGCTGTGTCCAGTGGCTGACCCCCTCCTTTTTCTTTTGTGCAGGCTCCTAGTGCCCTCCGCACCTTGTGCCGACACTCCCCTCCACCCAGTACCTACTTAATGGCAGCTGTGCCCGTCTGCATAGTGGGCATACCACTGGTGCACTGAAGGTGTACTAAAGGCTAGCCTGTCTGCACCTGTCCATGCCTGGACTATGCCCAGCACCAACACTAACCCTGGTACAACCGAATACCACTGCTACACCTTCACCTGTGCACACTCAACAGCGGACACCAGCAAGGCTGCTGTTTACATGCTTAACACAATGGTAGGACTGTTCTTATGCCCACAAGATCATTTCACCTCCACAATCACCCCTTCTTTACCAACCACATGCACCTCTCCCGTCTAACATGTATGCTTCTCAACACCAGATCTCTCTGCAAACACACTACCAGGGTTTTTGGACTTCATTGACACACACTCTCCTGACATTCAATCTCACACCAATACCTAGCTTAACCCAGCCTCTGCACGCACCATCGTCATCGCCATCCCATCAGGCTACAGGATCGCACTAGGAAAGGTCCCACAAACCAGGAGGAGGCCTGGTCATCATCCACAAGGTCACCATCACCTGCACCACCTCCTCCAGCAGAGAGATGGCACTAATGGAGCACATGCACTTCAGACTACAATCAGGCAGCAAAACCACCATTAAAGAACCCTCACAAACTGAGCCCCGGGACCACACAGTACCTTCAGAAACCTCCTCACCGACTTCTTCGCTTCCATTGCCATCGCTTCAAACAATTTCATTCTAGTCAATAATCTTAATTTTCATCTTGATGACCCTATGGACTCCAAATCCACTGCCCTCCTTGATAGCCTTGATGACATCGGGCTCACCCAGCTTGTCCAAGGCCCTACTCACACTTTAGTACACCCTTCGACCGGATCTTTACAGCCAGCAACAAGATCAAATTCAGCCACCTCATCCTACTCACATGGACAGAACATTTCATCATACACTTCCACTTCAACGCACCCCAACCCACTGCATCAAAGCCAGCCAGAAACTCCAGACACAACTGGAACAAGATCTCCGAGGCAGACTGGAATAACACCCTTGAATCCAACCAAGCAGACCTCACTGGAGACCTATAGAATGACATAAGAGCCATCAACGATGGGATCACAGGCTGCCCTAAAACCTTAGCCCCCTTAAAAGAGGTCAGAAAAAGAAGAACCAACGCACAAGCCAGCTAGTACATAGAAGACATAAGAGACTCCAAATGCTATTGCAAACAGCTGGCAAGAAAATAGAGATCCAGCTGGAACGCCAATGCAAGAAACACCCACAAAGCCCTGCTCAGAAGATACGACACCCAATTAACGAAGCCAGGAAAACAGCCCTAGCACTGAAATCAGAATCTATCTCCAGCAACTGTAAAAAACTATTCACTATTGTCAAAGAATTCTCCAACCCTACAGCCGCCACCAACACCATCACATGAACTCTTCAGAAACCTCAATGACTTTTTTCACTATTAAATCTTGAAGATCTACAACAACTTCGACCCCCCCAGCACACTACCGGAGATATCATTGGCCAACTACCTACCACCACTAACGAGGATTGTCACTTGCTGGATTAAAACCCTCTAACCATGGAAGGCACCACCAAAATTATGATTTCAATCTACTCAGGAGCCCCCACCAACCTCTACTCCCACCATATCTGAAACTCAGTAGGAACCCTGATAAGCTCTAAGCTCACCACCAACATCAATACCCCCATCCGCAATGCAACCTTCTCACACAACTGGAAACATTTAAATGTCAAAGCACTCCTGAAAAACCTCTGCCAGACCCTGAAAAACTCACCAGCTAGCAATGATCTTGCTTCTACTCTTCCCAGCCAAAGTCATGGAGAAAGTCATCAACAGACAATTTTCCAACAACACAGAGCATCACCATCTTCAGAACAGCACTCAGTCAGGATTCTGCAGCAACCAGAGCACCAAAACTGCCCCCATTGCAGCCGCATATGATATGCGGACCATCACAGACAGGGAGGAGACCATGGCACTCATCCTACTCAACCTTTCCACAGCTTTTGACACCCTCTCCCATGGCACCCTCATCTCAAAATTGCACCACGCCAGAACTCAAGGACCTGCCCTGAGATGAATAGCCTCATTCCTCTCTGACGAAATTCAATAAGTCAGACTTCCACTGTACACTTCTGAACCCAAGAACCTCATCTGCAGAGTCCCCCAAGGATGATAGCTCAGTCCTACCTTCTCATACATATGCATGGAATCATTCACCCACATCATAAGACCCCACGGAATCAACATTGTCTCATACGCAGATGACACACAGCTCATCCTTTCCCTCATTGACAGCGCCAACACCACCAGCACCAATTTCACCACCTGCATGTCCACATGGCAAACTGGATGAAACAGAACTGCCTAAAACTCAATACTGACAAAACAGAAGTCCTGACCTTTGGGAACAATAGCTCTCTGTGGGACGCCTCCTGGTGGTTTGATGAACTGGGACCCATGCCCACCCCTGCAGACCACGCCAGAAACCTCAGACTCATACATAGGCTACCCTGTTTTAGGTTTAAACCTATAATAACTGATAAAACCCCACCAAAAGGGAAATAGCCCTCACCAGTGGAATCATATAAAAACTGAAAAAACACTTGCACACCCACAAACTAAATGCTGTTCAAAGAAAGGAAAAGGAGAGTGAACGGCTAATTTTTTATTTCTTCCTGAAGGGGCCAGTACAATACAACTTACAAGGTAGCAGCAAGAAACTGGGATAAACTTATTCTGCTTGAGTTTTGTTTGGTAGGGCTGTCACTAAATTGTTTCTTCTTCCGTTTGCTTTTTTCAGTTTTGTGGTCTTTGGTCTAAAGATGCAGAGTTTCGAAGCATGTTTTAGGTCTTGTTTAATTATTTTATAAACTGTAGAGATTTGGGAAATATCAAATTAACATTTATGCTGTGTTTGATTCTTTCACTGATAGTTAAAATTGCTTGTTTCATAAGAATCTTTCTCAATATGTACCATCACATTTACCCACAGAGAATGGGTAAAACTTCTTGATACATCAGCCTCCTTTCTAGCGAGTCAGTATTGTTAGTAAGTGAATTGCCAAACACCACAGGCTTTAAACATACAGACTTTTGGAAAACATGGAATACAGTGACACTTGAAAGGCTGATGAAAAACGTTCTTAATAAGTTCAACAAAGATTGGAGTGATATTGTCTATATTTGCAGTGATTTAGCTACGTATATGAACAAGTTGTGTGATGAGGAACAAGTTGTTTGATGACCTGTCAAAATCAGTACCTGAGCTGAAGTGCTTCTCTGTAAGAGATCCTTGCCACATGCTAGATAGTAATATGCTGAAAGCATCTTCACAATCATCAGAGTAAATGGAAGATGCTATTGACTCATTAGTCAATTCTGGTGCACTGTTTTGTTATGAGCAAGAATTAAAACGCAAATATTTCTCATTTTGTGCTTTGTGTGGCATCAAAGAGACCAATCCCAACTGTGTCATTTAGTAGGTGGTTCTCAGTCCTAGAGGACGTGAATGTGATAATATCCATGTGGCAACCATTTACAGAATTTTTGCTGAGTGATGATGCCAAAGCCAAGAAATATGAGGATCTTCGGTCGCATATTGATAGTGATGTGAAAAAAAGTACACTCTACTGCATTCTTAGATTTTTGCAGGAAAACATGACTGCTGTAGTGGACATAATGAAAAAAGCTAGAGTCTGAAAACACCCATGTCTACCAAGTGTTCGGTATCATTGGTGTAGATGTGAAACATCTCCTTGAGAGTAGGCTGGGTAACACTTTTAGAGACTTTAGCATTGCAACATATTCCTTATTAGAGTGCGTGCCACTTGGTAAGCAAAGAAACGTTGAGAAGCAATTCAGGAAATGTTATTTTACAATGTATGAGAAATGGTTTGCAATGGTGCATAGAAAAATGTCCTTTCACCAACCATGGCATTTGAAGTCAATGAAGCTTCACTGTGGTACTCTGAAACAAGTTCTAGATCCCTTCCTTAAAGGACAATTTTCTCCAGACTATCAAAAGTGCTGCTTAATTTTTGACCGCTTCAATAACTCTGAGGCATATGCGCTCAGTCCAACACATTTTTTGCAGAACTTGTCCCAGAGAATCACAATATTCAGGTGCACCAGTATTGGCATAGAAAGTTATGTCAGTGGCCAAAGTTAACAAATTGTGAACTTGTTGTTTTGGCGTTGCCCGTCTCAAGTGCCAATGTCAAGAGGGCCTTTTCACAGAAGTTTACATGGGAAAGAAAGAGCGAGCCCACATGACCAAAGACTATTTGAAGAAGTATTGTATGGTGTACTAAAAGAAGTTTGATTTGTAAAAATGTATTTGGACCTCATATACACTGTACGCACACTGTCTATATACCACGGACTATCAGTGACAAAAAAAGTAATAAAAGAAAAATGTTCCATACTGTTTACCCTGTACACTACACTGTATGTCTTCGTAGATCCAGACCATCCCCTCCAACGGGGGTCACTCATGTGGTTCCAGCAGGCATGCAAAGGTATGATTCTTGCTTTCCTTGATGTAACACAATGCATAGCTTTTCATAGAATGACGCAACCCTTAACATTGATCTCACCGGACAATGTATGTTCTGCGCTACCCAATTGACCATTGCTGCATATTGCTTCTAATTTTGAACCTATGATAAATGCCCCGCAAGTATCATTCCCTTCAGTTTGTTTCTCCTTAACTGATAAGAGTTACATAGTGGCTAATACCTTAGGCATTCAATTAATGTTGTTACAATGTTGCTGATATGATGTCATGTATACAGTCTATTTGACAAAATGATAATAAACAGATTTAAACAAAAAAAAGCGAAATGTTCCATAAAGACTGGAAAAACACTGTTACTGTTGTTTTTAACGGACCGAAAATGTGTGACCACTGATAACCACTATTTTTTAAGGTATTGAAATCACTTGAAAACACTGAAAAACAGGAAAGCCTATCAACTTATGTATGTTCTGCAGGATCTTTAAATGGCTTCCCCAAAACACCAGATGCACTGTCACCCAAGCCCTCATCACCAGCAGACTGGACTACAGCAATACACTCTATGCCAGTATTCTTCTGACTCATCTCATACTTAGACTCCAGACCACCCACAACACCACCTTACCCAGCCTCAACATACCTCGCAGTGCCCACATCACATCTCACCTCAGAGATGTACACTTGCTCCCCATCCAGAAATGCTGCTAATTAAAGCTGCTCATTCCTGCTTACAAAGCTCTCCATAATGCTAGACCTGCCTACCTAAATCACTGCCTACACTGCTACCATCCAGCAAGATAACTGCGCTCAGCCCCACTCACTCTCACACAGATCCCACACATCCATAATAGCAGGGCAGGAGGCTGCTCTTTCTCCTACATCACTGCCTAAATCTAAATCTAGAACAACCTTCCACAGCACATCAGGACCTCTCCTTCCCCACTCAACTTCAACAAGAAACTGAACACCTGGCTCTTCAACTAGTTCCTTTTCTTCCCTGCAGTACCCTGCTGAGCTTCCAATTGGTCTACACATCTGCTCTAGCGCCTGGATGCCCTAATAGGTGATTTGTTCACTGTACAAATGTACATAACAAAACACAACCAAATTAAATAAATAATATATTTATATATTACAGTGCATCCTTTATTTTGAGGTCACTGTTACTAGGTTCCCAACACCACACAGATTTTGTATGTTATGTTTATGACACCAATAAAAACTGTGAGATCGTTTTTAAAAATTAGTGGACAACTTCGTTAAAAATCCCAAACATACAGCTTAGAAGTGTTTGCCCTTGTGAGCCATGCTGTCCAGCTAGGATATTCATCATGAGGCTGGAGATATAGGTTTAGATTCTACTCATGTATGTGTATTCTCCATTTGAATGGAGACTGTGTGAAATTTTACTATTCCAATGCCTCATTTAGTTCAGGAAATCTTTATTAAGAATTTGTGGTACAAAAGTAATGTTTGCATCCAGCACTTTGGCACAGAAACTCAAGAGTAGACTACAACTGTGGTAAATCACAAGCAATATCAAAGAGAGGCAGCCTAGTACAGTAGTGTGGGTCCATTCAGTATTATAAACCTCTGATGCAACTAGACAGAATAAATAACAGCAAAACTAGTCACAGTCAGTAAACAAAATGCTTGTCTATTATTGTCAAATGAAACCATACAAAAGATCTGGAAAAACAGGAAGGGAGAGGAGCAAGTGTGTCCAGAACAGAAAAGGAAGAAGAGAGAGGAAGAGGGGATGAGGTGGGAATATGCGTAACATCACGGATCAAATACATAGCAAAACAGCCCTGTGATATCAAGTGGTCATGGGTTACGGCTAAAGCTATCCAGTTATCCCCAAATAGCCTGAGAGAAACTAAGGTGGACAGGTATTTTGTTTAACGTTTTGTGAGTACTTCTCTGACCCAAGTGTGTGACCCCCAAGTTCAGCCTGTGTGGTAGGATACATGTTTTGCGGTCTTCGAATCTAGAAGTATAATAAGGGGGGAATTTCAGAACTATGTTTACATTGAAGAAGTTGTTGACTTTGGTTGTGATCGTATTCCAAAATGGGATTAGATGTTTGCATCTAAAGGACAAGTGTTCCAGACCCCCTGGAGATCCTTACAGGTACAGCATAGATAAGAATCAGTGAGTTTTAGTTTATGAAATTTGGCCAGCGTCCAATGTAGTGTATGCATAGCAAACATTTTGATTTGTGTGAGGGAGGGGGAATCTTATGTGCCAAGAAATGTGTGCAAATTCTTCTCCAGGTGTCTGGTGATGGTGGGGGGGAGGTGTTGGGAGGGAAACCTCCCATGTTTTGATAGTAAGGTACCCATTTAGCTTGGATGGGGTCGGATTTACTAGTCTGTATTTGAAGACAGTTGTATATTTTTGATGTTGGTTTGTAGCTAGTCATTGTGTAAGGAATGGCACTAAGGTGGTGTAGGTATGCCGCATTTAACTAGGAATTCAAGCCTGTTGAGAAATACAGAATAGATTTTCTAGACATACATTAGAAGAACCTGAGATGCTATAGTATGCCACTATGCATGGTTTTACGTGTGTTCTGCCCCTCGGATCATATGATAACATTCTCTCTGGAATTCACAAGCACAGATGTACAGACAGGATGGATGCAACAATTAAGATTCAGCTTTGAATTCTCCCACTTTGAAATTTCATCTTCTCAACTTATCGACACTAACTGTTACCTTCTTGTATATGCATACACTTTTGCTCCCGCTTAAATCTCTGCGGGAACGTTTTCGAGAGTCCCAGGGCAATCAGATTCATGGCCCAAATTGCAATGAAAGCCTTTTACCACATGTGTCCTAGGGCTTTACCTTACTGGTGAACCCAAAACTGAACAACAAGTCCATCGCTGTAGCACTTGACCAATAAGGGTAGCGAAAGTGAGCAGTCCAAGGCTTACTCAGTAGAGTGGTGTGAGATAGACGCTCAGAACTCAGTTGCACCTATAGTTACATTCAAGGAATAATTGATTAGACGGTGCTACATTTTAATTCAAAAGAAAAAGTGCTTTAATCATGACACACAATTAAATTCTGTTGATAAAAAGTAAAGCCCACGATAATGCTCAAATTGCTTGGGCAATAACTGTGCATTGGGGGGAGGGGGGCAGCCAAAACAGGTTTAGTCAATATAGTCAATACAGAAAAGGACAAACATTCAGCAGGGAGGTTTCTAAGGTGTAATCCTTTAACACACATCTGGGACTGCTGCTAGTTCTGCTTCTAAGATAGGCATGGAATAGGCATCTATAAAGGTGTCATTCGCCTGTGTCCTAGTGAGCAGCCCTAAGTAGTGGTCCTCCTGGACACTGTCAGCTGAGGCATCACGCCTGCTTGTATGCAGACTCACATGCGGTACCCGGGGAGCAGCAGTGTTGATTATGCCCTGAACCTAATGATTCAAGCACAGTCCTCGGATAGTGCAGCTATGTGCGGTTGCATACCTCCAGTCCTGAAGAGGGGCAGGCACAGGTTGGCAGAGGCTCCGCTTGTTCGTGTTTGTCATCCAAAAGGTAATCTTCATTGCTTGATTTTCCTCTGGCCAAAAATCATGTCCACCACTCAGACAAACTGGGTCACAGCAATGGTCCTTACTGAGTTTCTCCAAAGAGAAATCCCCAAATTTGGTGTTTTTTTCTTCTAACACAAAGCAATTATAGGAGCATCTGCTTCTTCTGATGAAACCCTATGGTGTTTGTGTTTTTCCTAGTGTCAAGAAGTCACAGGCACTTCCTTTGATATTCAGATTCTGCAGTCATTTTGGCCATCTCCTGCCTGGCTTCCAGTGGAGTGGGGCCGGGTTAAAGATCACAGTGCACACATGTAAGCACAGATTTTGAGAGTACATTATTTGCTTCACTCCTAGGAAGGCTGCAGTGGGACCAAGAAACACACAAAAGGTGATGGACAGAATGCTTGCCATAAGTCTAACCTCTGGGAATTGCTCAGGGTAGCATCCCAACCCATACTTTGTTTGCCTACCATACCACCTCTGTTTGATCCCAGCCACATGCAAATCAGGATTGACCCTGCTCCAATGGGAACAGTGCAGTGCAAACTGCAAGGCCTGGTCCTTCCAGAACTAGAACACAAGGAACCCAAAACCAGTTTCACCCTGCCTGCGCTTAGCAGCAGGCTGCAACTTGGTTTCAGTGGCAGAGTGAGCATGGGACCGGCTGGGTCCAAACTGAGGTGGCATGGTGAGCAAAGAAACAATAAATTGCGTTGCGGCCCAAGCAATTAAGAGTGGCTGAGATCTATTGAACCATTTAATCCTTTACTTTTTTGTAAAATGCATGGGGGGACCAAGGTCTAATCACATGACGTGTCAAGGCAAATCTTTCCAAGATTAACTGCAGACCAATGCACAGTTTCTCCTGCATAGCAGCCCAAGGCCCTCCTCTTCTATGTAGCTTTTACTTTGTGCAAGGATATCTTTAGTACCCATCAGTAGCAGTAGTCATTGGGCCCCTTCCTTCAAGGTGCATGCAAGGCAGGTCTTCCTACCAGGATGCAGAACTTACAGGTTCCTATCCCTGAACCTGACATGGGGATGAGGCATTGAGCGACCTCAACACCGGAGCTCATAGGTCCTGCTCAGTGTCCAGTGGTAAGGGATGCCAGACACTGGTCGAAGAGAAGTCCGGCACAGTGACTGATGGTTTCTGACACATTTCTTACCAAGTTTGTAAACAGCAATTGTGTATCCAACAAGCTCAGCTCTGGAACTGGTTTCAGGCCGTCCTGACTTTTGTGTATTCCTTCTAGATTGGTGAAGATATACAGCCTTTGTCCTTTATAGGTCGCAGTGGTGCTGACAGTTCCCATAACCAATAACAAACCCCCAAAAGCCAGCATTGGCAAATGCTGTGCAGAATGCCCAAAAACTTTACCAAAAAAAAAACAAAGTTTGATGAAGTGGTTGCAGGAGCCATGTCAATTTGTAGCCACATGGATGTGTCAATAAGCAAGCGTGCTGGGAAAATTGCGCAGGCACCATTTTTATGCACCGATCAGTAAATTAAAAACTGATCAGTAATTTTTTAAAAAAAAGCAAAATAGCATGAAACCACTTTTCTTTAAGGCGAGGGTACGGCAGCAATTTCCTATCTGGTTCTCTCCCCCCTCCCCCCCCGACCCCCCACAATGCCCCCCTCCCCCCTAAAAAAGCATACAAAACAACAGATGAGCAGGTGAGGGGGAAATAACGGGGGTGGATAAGGGAGGGGAAAAGCAGCACACGAGTGAGAGCAACTCGGAAGGCAAGAAGAGAAACAAACAAGTGAGAAAGCAGCACATAGAGCGGGGTGAATATTTGGGATGGGCAAAGCATATGATGCAGAGAGCAGGAAAACATGTTCTCTCATAAAGTACTTGAGCCAAAAGAAAAAACAGTTCCCTATAAGTGAGCAGTGGAAGACAGGGACTAGACAATCAGAGATATGGAAATGAGGGATGAACACAATATGGACAAGCTGTTTGTGCCCCAATGTTTCCACAACTGAGCTTTATCCAGGCTCTGCCAATGTTCCATTGCTGTGCCATGCCTCTACTTTATCTATACCAAGGCTGTGACCTGTCCACTTCTTCAAGCATCTCGGCTGTTTCTTACTTAAAGCAAGACTTTTGTGTCCGTGTTTATTTATTATTCAACAAAGGGACCATTTCCATAGGCCCATGAAACACTGGCTACGCTCCTGGGCCAGACACTCCCCTAAGGCGGGGAAATGAGAGATATCTCCAAGGAGGTTCTCCGCCCGCACCCCTCACATACACGCCTCGCTTTACCTTTCCCCACCAGGGTATTACCTCGACAGAGAGCTGTATTTAAGGTCTGAAAATCGGTTAGTATAAATTCAAATTGACTGCAAATGTTTATAGCCTCATTTTATTGACTGCCTAAATCTTAGTTTGACTAGTTCAGGCACGGTCAAAATAGGAAGAGTAAGCAAATGCACTTTTTCCTCCAATTTTCCTAATCAATTTAGCTTTTTTCCAGAGTTTATATGAAGTTGCAGTCAATTTCACACAATGTTTAGGTTATGTATGTTTTACTAGATTCACACTTTAGCTCTATCAATGGGGTGTTTGTGACTCCCTAGTTAGGAACTCACTGAATGGCAGGAGATTGAAAATGCAGCAGCATGAACAACGTTGAAGCTTTAGGAACTTTAATACATCTCAACAAGGAGCCATTGAAAATTAAGGCCACTGTAGGTGATGCAGCGCGGAATACAAAATCCCTCCCTACTGCCACGGACCAAAGATCTCACACACACACACTAGCTATACATTCGCTGGTGGGGCCCATAACACCAACGCACACTTACCATTAGTCCATGCGAGAGGTGATTTATCCTTCCAAGCGCTGAATAATGAGGGAAGAAGATACCACTTTACCCTAATGAGCAACAAACCTACAAACCCTTCTCATACTCATTAGGCCCTAGTTTCCACATTTGGTATTATCCTCCCAAACCGGGACGGATCTTGTTAGTTGTAGTTTTAGTGAAATCCTAATTCTCTAATTAACCTTTACATTAACACATTTCAATGAATAAACAACCCAACTCATTTCTGTAGATATTCAATTTCAAATTTATATTAATATTGCAGATTAGATGATTCCTTTGATCAAGTTGCCATTCATATTTACCTATTCTGGCTAAAGTCGTCCTCTATGTCAAATCTGGTAGTCTCGCAATTCTATGCCCATCAATTTAGCAGGTTAAGTTCATCAGGAATTTGGGTATTTATTCAGTCCGCCAGAGATTTAGGCTAACAGCTGTCCTGCAGTGTCACCGTCCTCTCCGTCAGCATATCATCAGGAAATCGAAAAGCGCGCTAAACACCTCTCTATTCTATCATAATTTATAGTAAAATCACATAAAAAAAGTATCGAATATTACTTTTAAATGTCTCTGATTGGTCAGTTAAATTTGTTCAACAGGGTTCCCATGCGCTAAATGTCTCTTTAGATGTAGTTCATAATTTTCCCGGTCCAAAGTATCTTTTTATTGTTTCTTTCAGGGCATCTGGCTTGCAGCCCAGAGCGTACTTGAGGGGCACAGTCAAGTTAGGGTCGCGTAGAGGCCACTGTTGATAGCGGCGACACATGCGCAGTTCACCCAGAGACTTTCGTAATGGAGACAATTCATCAGATGGGGATGTCAGCCATTTTGTGGCTACTCCAAAAGGTCAACTTAAGCAGAGAAACACAAACACGTAATTAATACATAGAAATAACTATTAAAATGTTATTCCCTCGCTAATACCCATATGTGTATTTTTTTATCTAGCAAAAGCAACACTCATTGCGGGTTATACTTACAAAATAAAGCACAAATCACAATTACATCACTAAAGCAACATATATCATGCAACATTCTATTTATCTATCATTAGTATGCGTACGGAATTTAGTTCACATAATTAATTTGGCCATGCAGATGCAAATCCCATGTGTATTTCGGTCATTAATAAGGTTGGTTAGTTATTTCCACATCACTCCAAACTATTAGTATGATTATAATTAATTAATTAATCTAATTAATAGAATGACATGCAAAATGGGGTGGGTATACAAAATTTTGCATAACCCGCTCCCCCCAAAATTTTGTTCTGTCTATACGGAATCTTTAAAATGCTTTCTTGCTCTTAATCATAATTCAGTTTCACCTACGTCTTCTCTTTTTACTGATTAATACATACTCTCCTTCCATTCCTCCAATTCTATTTCTTCAATTTCTCTTTCTTGTTTCTTATCTTTTCTTTTTGAATTTTCTCTTTTTATTCTTTTCTTATTTTTCTTGTTTCTACAGCACATACAACATAATCTTATCATTAAAACTATGCAGATTACACATGTTAATGGAAACAATATCTTACCTATAAGAGTACTACCTATTTTCACTAAGAAATTCTTAATAGCAGCTATTTTCTTTCCAATTCTATTGCAAACACTTTCAACCTCCAGTGGTGCAAGTTCATCATGCAATTCAGTAATATTCTTAATATAAGTTTTCAGATCTTTGCTTTCGTCAGGAATGTAAGTACAACCATGTTGAACTTTCAGCATTCCACAGACTCCACCCTCTTTTGCCAATAAAATATCAAGGGCAAGTCGATTTTGCATTACCATAGCACGCATGGCAACCATTTCAGTATTAACCAATAAAAATCTTCCAGCGGTGCTTGTTGACAAGCGATCCACTACTGTTGACAATGTTCTAATTTTGTTTGCATTCAGAGTTATTCCCACTGCTGGTATCAATGCTTGAAAAATATCACCTACAATTTCTGACCAAGATTCTCTCTTGGTCCTAGCTAAATGATTACTTAAGCTATGTACACCATCTTCTCCTCTATCAATATGAAAGATTTTTGGAAAGACCAGGCCTACTTAACATGTGCCATACCAATGGTCTGGCAAACGATAATATACCCTGTTCCCACAAATAAAATATAATCCAGGAAAAACTGGATCTCTTCCACCTTTGAATCCCCATCCACCCATGATTCGATATGTATCATGGCACTCACTATTACCTAGAAAATAATTATCATACGCCGTTTGATTCCTTCGAATGCAAAATTTCCCTTTCTGAGGCCAATCTAAAGCTATAGTTGGACTAGCTTCTCCTTTCAAATCAAATGTTTTTCTTTCTCTATATCGCAGATTGTTTTCTCCACTTTCCCTTCTGCTGCTTTCTTTTGCATTTTCAATCTTCTTTCCTCAACCATGTCTAGGAATGTCTTTTCCTCCTTCTTCAAACTGCATGTTAAATTATTTCTAAAAATATACTCTAATGTTAGTTCATTAGTTTCCAAAAATAATTCACCTAATACCTTAGCAGGCTTTACTTTGTTCAATTTGTTATAAGAAGGCACTTGTGCAAAAATGTTATCTACATCTGAAAAATAATATTCTAATTTTCCTGTCTCATAAAACAAACTAGCTATCACACTACATGTTATACCATACGTTGCTGGAAGGTGATGATATGTCACTCCCTCAGAAACAGATGCAGGTAACTGCATACATACGTAGCAGTCCCGTACGTCCATTGTCTTTACATATTCATACAATAATTTTGAAAACACATTATTAGAAAAATCTGTTATTGACCTATCTTTATGCAAATAATTTTTATCTATACTAGTTGGAACTACCTTTGAAATCTTCCCTATATTAGTTTAATTCTCACTATGTCCTTCTAAAGTGTCTATAGTAGCCTTAAAGGAAATGACAAGAGCAAGGATGCTCCATAAAAGCATTAATAATCCTGTCCAACAACAACACATTTTACACCATCTTTTCATGAATGTACATCTACCTTTACTACTTTCTATGTTAGCCATCTTGTTAAAATGGACCGCGTCTTTTGACTTAGCCTCTTTTACTTCACAACTAGTTTTTCTAACCTAAGGTACTAACACCTATTTGGTTCTACCAGTCACTAATTTTAATTCAATATCTTGTTTTCTTCATCAATAGTTTTCTTAACTTATTCAGTTTGGCATCTCATCGTTCTTCACTCTCCTCTCGTCTTCCAAATATGGATTTTCCTGAACTTCCGTTTCTTCTTCTCCAATGTCGGACAAGAGAACTCTCAGGATTTCCGATTCTATTTCATCCTCAACCACTTTCAGTACAGTCTCCTCTGGATTTCCTTGACTGTCTGCCTCTTCTCCCTGTTCAGGCAGAGCCACGTACGTCCATTCTGGTGACTTACACTTCTGGTTAGGTTTCCTTGTTCTTCTACTCTCTTTGTCTTCAGTTAATTCGTCTTCTTTTGATTTCTCTTGACTTGTCACTTCATTCACCTGTTCAGCTCTTGGTGAATTCACTCGTGTCAGTCTGTATCTCAGTTTCCTTATTTTATTGGGCCAAACATCATCTCTTGCAACTCTTTTTACTTTACTTCCTTTGTCATTCTTTTCATTCCTCCAAGCTCTCTTTCTTAGAACTCGACCTTCAGGTATTTCATTTTCACTCTCTTCAGACTCTGTCTCAACTTGCTTTGTCTTTTCAGCAACTTCTTTTTCCACCACTTGGTTTGTTTTCCCTACTTCTGTCCCTCCTCGGGTCTCCGGCACGCAATGTTCCTGCTGGCTACTTGTCCCTTCCCTAACTCGGTGTTGCAGTTCCCTACACCTCCTCGGGGGTCTTCCGCAGAAATCTGTCCCTCTCTCTCTGTACCTGTCCCTTGTTCACTTAGATTTGTTACTTCAGGTGGAATTTCTCTCAGTCTCTCATCTGGTACCGCCTTTCCACGAATTTCTTTTGTTGCGTCTTCAGTACTCTTTCCTCTTTTCTTCCTGTGTTCTTTCTTGGAACCCTGCGCTTCTTGCTCGTTTCCAGAATCACTAGATTCGGAAATCTGCAATCTTCTTCTCAGAGCAATACTTCTGGGGACTAAAGCTGATCTTTGTTCTGTTTCCCCCTTTCAGAGTTTCCTTGTGTCTTTGACCCTTCGTCATCTGATTCAGTGCTTGATTCTGATTCATCAAAGTATTCTTTTCCTGTGCTGTCTACTGGATTTGGAATTCTCAATGTATGACTGGCATGGATCCAGTTTTTCAGTCCAGCACACTTCACAGCTGTGGTCGTGGTCAAAATGACTTGTCGTGGTTGTTAGACCTGTCAGCCCTTTGGGTGGTCCCTCCTCATCATTATTTATTTTGTCCCACTTTTGCCTCAAACCCTATTTGAATTTTTCCTTTTTGGGAACCACCAGACTTTTTCGTGTTGCTGCAAATTCAGGGAGCCATTTTAGCTACCCCTGAAACTTCTGTCTGAGGGCCTGGAGCACAAAATGGTGTCCACCTGTGACATCACCAGCATCCACTGGAACCTGCTAGCACCTTCCAGAACATTCCAGAACCCTGTGACAGTTGGAGGCGGTTTAGAATGTTGGGAAGCTAAGACAGAGGGTTGGCAGTTGGAGCTGGCAGTTGGCACCTGACTGGTGAAGAGTGAGCAGCAGAAACCTGAAGGAGGAAGGAGTGAGGCAGCAGGGGTGGAAACTTGTGCCTGGAGTGGGGTCCATAAACCCACCCTTGATACTAGTCCCTACTGACTGAGCCCAGCCTGGAGCCCTGTGTGGGAAGAAGTCAGAAACACCATCCTAAGGACCTGGACAGCAGGAACAGGCCTTAGAAACAGAGAACAGCAAGATCCTGACCTGAAAACTGGTTTCCCTGGAGTCCGACGTCGAGTAGCCTGAGACCTGGAGCCCGAGGTGGAGAAGCGGCGCTGACTGGAAAAGCAGACGTCGTACCCGGATCCGCCAGAGGTCGAGAGAGGGCGCCGTCAGAGGTCGTGAGGAGTACCAGAGGTCGAGGAGGAAGTCACCCGAGGTCGAGTGAGCGGCGTCATCGGAGGAGTGAAGTCCGCCCTCCGGAGTCGTCGGAGACCGAGGTGAGGTGTACCGGAGGTCGGGAGTGAGGATCGCACTCCGGAGTCGCCGGAACCTGTGAGAATCGTGCCGGAGGTCGGGAGTGGAGGTCGCACTCCGGAGTCGCCGGAAACCTAAGGAGAGGAGCACCGGAGGTCGGGAGTGAGGATCGCACTCCGGAGCCGCCGGAAGTCGACATCGAGCCAAGGCCGGCCGACGTCATCGAATCCGAGGTCGCCATCGGACCGGAGCCGCCCGAGGTCGACATCGAGTAAAGACTGCTCGACGCCATCGAATCGGAGGTCGAGATCGAACCGAGGCCGCTGACATCGAGACCGGAGCCGCCTACCGGCGTCGTCAAAGAACTGACATTGTGCCGAGGCCGCCGACATCGAACTGGAACCGCCTCACGGCGTCGACACGACTCCAGCGGCGTCGGAGCATCAGAAAAAGGGCAGTAAGTGGAGTAGAGGGCGCCTAAGGCCCTGTGGAGACCTGAGAGACTGCTCTAAGGGGCTAGGGAGGTGCTGGAACCAACCTGACTGTGCCAGGGGTGAGCTGGGACTAATCTAGAGAAGTTGTGTGGAGGGAGAGAGCCAGGTCTCTGGTATTCCCCCCTTGATCTACCTCAGTTTAGGCCTCAGCCTTGTCCAAGCCAGGGAGTAGACACCCCCAAGCCTTCCACATCCCCACAAGCTGTGCCTGGGCCAAATCAGCCCTTAGGAATTCAAAAGTGAACTGATTCTATGAGTGTCACTGTCAGCTTTTAAGTATTTATTAGGGGCACTGTATTTATTGTATTTAACCTATTTATTGCTTCACTGTATTTATTGGTCCACAGTATTTATTGATGCACAATATTGATTGGTTTACAGTATTTATTGCCTCAGAATATTTAATTGCCTGTATGTAGTGCATTTATATTTATGTCTTCATTATTTATGATCACCCCTATTTATTGAATCATTAAGCCAGTATTTATTTGACCTGCACTATTTAAAAAGTTTGTATATTGTGATTGTTATTTATTCATCCAATCAGCAACTAAGAGAAAAAGAAGATATAGAAAGATATTTTCATAATTTTTACGGTGTAGAGTCGTTTTTGGAACGGATGCACGCATGGTTATTGTATGGGTATGTCATATGCTTAGCACGGAGCCTGATTCCTGACCACTCGAGCCAAGCTACCACAGTGTGTCCGGAAGACCACCACCACCCTTTCAGAGTGGGAGTGTGGTTTTCCAACATAAATTGGTGTTCAGTGGTGGGATAGAGCTGTGCCTAATTGTGGGTTTTTGTTTTTTCCAAATTTACTCTGGTGGTGGGAGGAGGTATTATATAAGGTACCCCCCTGCATAGTTACTGCACAAAACCTGTCCTCTAACCTGAGTGGGCGAGATGGAATTTGTACTAGAAAATCTAGAAACGTACACTGTGGCCCAACTCAGGGAGTTTTGCCAGCGGGAGGGGGTGTACTGTCCCCCAGGAGCAAAGAAGGGTGCACTCCAAACCAGCTTAAGGGCTTGGGGGGAGGCACGCCGAGAAAGCAAGGCTGAGGAGGAGGACAGGGATAGAGAGCCTGACCCCGAGGGGGCGGAGATGTACCAACCTGAGGTGGGGAACCTGTCAGCGGGGCCCAGAACCATTTCCAGGAAGGGCAGCAGTGCCTCTAGCGGTGGCTTGTCTGAAGTGGAGTTAACAGACCGGAGGGAGAAAAGACAGCTCACATGGGACTTAGCAAGGCTGGAGAAGGAGAAGGAGGAGCAGAGGATGGCCCATGAATTACGACTGAAAGAAATAGATCTTCAGATCTTGAGAATCGGGGCACAACCTGTTCCTAATGGTGGCAGCCAAACCCAAGAGATTACCAGGGAACCTAAACCATACCTGCCAAAGGACATAGTAGCTAGCTATGGGGTGGGCGACGATATCGCCAAGTGGCTAGCGGCCTATGAGGTCTCGTTAAGGGCCCATGGGGTTCCAGAGAAGTACTGGGGAGGGGGATTGTACAAGTACATGCCTCCAGCTGGTAGGGATTCTTTATTGGCCCTCGAGGATGATGAGCTGACCCACTACCCCACCATGAAACTGGCGCTCATCAGAAAGTTTGGACTAACACCTGAAAAGTACAGACAGAAGTTCAGGGGTAGTCACAAACTGGGCACACAGAATTGGGTGGACTTCCTGGACTATGCAAAGAAGGCACTGGAAGGTTGGATTCAGGGCAGTGAAGTGAGGAACTACGACCTAGTACTGAAGGAACACCTGCTCGAGAAATGTTTCCCTGAACTGCGGCAACACCTGGTGGATAGCAAGCTGACCAGTCCCCGGAAGCTTGCTGAGGAGGCGGACATTTGGGCTAGTACCCGGGTGTCCACAAGGGGGACTGGAGGGATACTCAAAAGGCCGGACAGGGCGCCCCCCAGAAGAAAGAGGGAGGGGAAAAGAAAAAGGAGTTCTCCAAAGGCCCCCAAAATAACTTCCAAGGGAAGGGAACAGGAATCACCCCTAGGGCTAACCCACCCAGAAACCCTAATCCTGGCCAGAGTCAGCAGCCAAGGGTTGTCCATTGCTATGAGTGCGGTGGCGTTGGACACTATAAAGGAGATCCGAAGTGCTTGAAACGACCACCCCCTCCCACTGGAGGAAAGACCCCCGGAGTAGCTAGTGTAGTGCTCGGGGAGGAGATGCCCTTAACTAAGGGAAGGGAGTGGGCGGGTGTCACTTTAGTGTCCCTGGGAGAACGGGAGATGGTTCCTAAGATCCAGGTGCCCGCAAATACCGCAAAGTATGGGCAGTGGGTCACCATCAACGGCCAAAGAGGGGAGGCTCTGAGAGACACAGGAGCCAGTATGACTATGGTGCGTAGCCAACTGGTGTCTCCAGAGCAGGTAATTCCCGATGTACTCCACCCAGCCGCGATGGCTGACGGCAGAACAGGCCACTATCCAGTGGCCGAGGTTCCCTTTGAATGGGGGGGGTTGCAGGTTCACTTCGAGTTGCCGTAAGCCCTGCCGTGCCAGTCGATTGTCTGCTGGGGAATGACATGGAGCACAACGCTTGGAAGGAGGTGGAATACCGGACTCACACCGAGATGCTGGGTACACCTGATTGGGCCTGTGTTAGCACAAGGTCCACGACTACCCGAAGAGGGAGTTCATTTCGGCTGGAGCCTGGAACAAAGGCCCAGCCAGCTGCCAGTCAAGGGAAGAACCGAGGACAGGAGGAGCCTGCCTCGGCGTCCCCCCCCCCGTAGGACGGATAGGCCACCGGAGGTGGTGGACCAGGAGTCTGCGGTGGGGGACGTTACCAACCTGGAGGACCTACCCATCCCGGCCGAGTGGCACGTGGAGGGAGGCCCGTCCAGGGAGGAATTCTGCCAGGGCCAGAGGGAGTGCCCTACCCTTGAGGGGCTAAAGCGTCAGGCCGAAGCCCAGGCAGCAGGGAACGTTGAAGGGAACTACAGTGTTTACTGGGAGGATGGCCTCCTCTACAGTGAACCCAAGGCACCCCTACATGGATCGTCACGAGCCTTGGTAGTCCCTCAACGTTATCGAGCCTTCCTTCTGGAGTTGGCTCACGAGATACCATTGGCAGGACACCTGGGGCAAGACAAGACCTTCGCCCGTCTTGTCCCACACTTTTATTGGCCTCAGATGAAAGTGTCGTCCGATACCTACTGCCGGACATGTGTGTCTTGCCAAGCCAGTGGGAAAACAGGGGTGAAGCTGAAAGCTCCCCTGGAACCACTTCCTGTCGTTAGCACCCCCTTTGAAAGGGTGGGCATCGACATTGTGGGTCCGTTAGATCCACCAACTACAGCTGGTCACAGGTTTATCCTGGTTCTGGTGGATCATGCCACACGGTACCCAGAGGCAATACCTCTGAGGACCATAACAGCACCTGTTGTGGCTAGGGCCCTGATGGGAATCTTTACCCGAGTGGGTTTTCCCAAGGAAGTTGTGTCCGACAGGGGGACCAACTTCATGTCAGCGTACATGCGGGCCATGTGGAAGGAGTGTGGAGTGACATACCGGTTCACCACTCCTTACCACCCCCAGACCAATGGTCTGGTGGAGAGGTTTAACAAAACCTTGAAGGGCATGATCAGAAGTCTGCCTGAAAGCCTGCGGAGGAAATGGGACGTCCTCCTACCCTGTTTACTTTTTTCCTACAGGGAAGTGCCACAGAAGGGAGTGGGCTTCAGCCCCTTCGAGCTTCTGTATGGGCACCCTGTACGTGGACCTCTCAACCTGGTGAGAGACGGATGGGAAAGAACTCCCAGAAAGCTTCCCCAGGATGTGGTGAGCTACATGCTGGCCTTCCGGAGCCAAATGGCTAAGTTGTGGAAGCAAGCTTCTGACAACTTGGAAGCCAGCCAAGCAGTGATGAAGGCGTGGTATGACCACAATGCTCACCCGGTGGAGTTGGAGCCTGGCCAGAAGGTGTGGGTGATCGAACCAGGAGAGCTTAGCGCCCTCCAGGATCGCTGGTCAGGACCCTTTGAGGTGTTGGAGAAGAAGGGTAAGGCTACCTACCTGGTGGACCTGAAGACCCCTCGTCAGCCCCTGCGGGTGCTGCATGCCAACCGCCTCAAACACCACCACGAGAGGCCCGAAGTCATCTTGATGATGGTGACTGACGGAGGAGAGGACGTGGAAAGCGAGCCTCTCCCTGATCTGTTTGCGTCTCAAGAGAAGGATGGGTCGGTGGAGGGAGTGATTCTCTCCCCATCTCTAACTCCTGAACAGCAGGAGGACTGTCGCCAGGTCCTGGGGCAGTACTCCTCGTTGTTCTCCCTTGTCCCAGGTAGGACTCACCTGTGCGTCCATGACGTGGACACAGGAGACAGCATTCATAGTGAAGTCACTAAGATGCTGGAGCTAGGAGTGATCGAACCTTCTAGCAGCCCCTGGTCCAGTCCGGTGGTGTTAGTACCAAAAGCTGCACCACCGGGTGCCCAACCAGAACTGAGGTTCTGTGTGGACTATCGGGGACTGAATTCAGTGACCAAAACTGATGCTCATCTGATCCCTAGGGCGGATGAATTGATTGACCGGCTGGGAGCTGCCCAATATCTAAGTACCTTTGACCTTACTTCAGGGTACTGGCAGATCTCTTTGACTGATGGAGCAAGGGAAAGGTCAGCCTTCTCCACGCCCAATGGCCACTACCAGTTCTGTGTGATGCCCTTTGGGCTCAAGAACGCACCTGCCACGTTTCAGCGCCTGGTAAACCAGATCCTCACCGGAATGGAGAGTTTCTCTGCTGCTTATCTGGATGACATAGCCGTCTTCAGTAACAGCTGGGAGGATCACTTGCGTCACCTGCAAGCTGTTCTCCAGGCCCTGAGACAAGCTGGATTGACGATCAAGGCCAGCAAGTGCCAGATCGGGCAGGGGTCGGTAGTGTACCTGGGACACTTGGTGGGTAGGGGAGCGGTGCAACCCCTCCAGGCGAAGATCGAGGCCATCATGGCCTGGGAACCCCCCAAGACACAGACTGAGGTCCGAGCATTTTTGGGCCTCACGGGATACTACCGCCGCTTCGTGAAGGGGTACGGTACCATCGTAGCCCCCCTCACGGAGCTCACGTCCAAGAAACAACCTCGACGGGTAGTCTGGACGGAGGCTTGTCAGCAAGCCTTTGGGAGATTGAAGAAAGCCATGTGCGAGGCCCCGGTCTTAAGGGCCCCAGACTTTTCCAAGGAGTTCATTGTCCAGACAGATGCATCAGAACATGGCATTGGGGCAGTGTTATCGCAACTCAACGAAGAGGGTCTGGATCAACCCGTGGTCTTCCTATCCCGGAGACTACTTCCCAGGGAACAGAAGTGGAGTGCAATAGAGCGTGAAGCCTTTGCAGTGGTATGGGCTCTGAAGAAGTTGCGACCATACCTGTTTGGCTCGCACTTCCTGGTTCAGACCGACCACAGACCCCTTTGTTGGCTGATGCAAATGAAGGGGGAGAATCCCAAGTTGTTGAGGACGTCTATTTCCCTACAGGGAATGGACTTTCAGGTGGAACATCGGCCTGGAGTGGACCACGCCAATGCAGACGGTCTCTCAAGGTATTTCCGCCTTAGTGATGAGAACTCCCAAGGGGTTGGGTAGCTCTCCCCACTTTCAGCTGGGGGGGACGCGTGTTAGACCTGTCAGCCCTTTGGGTGGTCCCTCCTCATCATTATTTATTTTGTCCCACTTTTGCCTCAAACCCTATTTGAATTTTTCCTTTTTGGGAACCACCAGACTTTTTCGTGTTGCTGCAAATTCAGGGAGCCATTTTAGCTACCCATGAAACTTCTGTCTGAGGGCCTGGAGCACAAAATGGTGGCCACCTGTGACATCACCAGCATCCACTGGAACCTGCTAGCACCTTCCAGAACATTCCAGAACCCTGTGACAGTTGGAGGCGGTTTAGAATGTTGGGAAGCTAAGACAGAGGGTTGCCAGTTGGAGCTGGCAGTTGGCACCTGACTGGTGAAGAGTGAGCAGCAGAAACCTGAAGGAGGAAGGAGTGAGGCAGCAGGGGTGGAAACTTGTGCCTGGAGTGGGGTCCATAAACCCACCCTTGATACTAGTCCCTACTGACTGAGCCCAGCCTGGAGCCCTGTGTGGGAAGAAGTCAGAAACACCATCCTAAGGACCTGGACAGCAGGAACAGGCCTTAGAAACAGAGAACAGCAAGATCCTGACCTGAAAACTGGTTTCCCTGGAGTCCGACGTCGAGTAGCCTGAGACCTGGAGCCCGAGGTGGAGAAGCGGCGCTGACTGGAAAAGCAGACGTCGTACCCGGAGCCGCCAGAGGTCGAGAGAGGGCGCCGTCAGAGGTCGTGAGGAGTACCAGAGGTCGAGGAGGAAGTCACCCGAGGTCGAGTGAGCGGCGTCATCGGAGGAGTGAAGTCCGCCCTCCGGAGTCGTCGGAGACCGAGGTGAGGTGTACCGGAGGTCGGGAGTGAGGATCGCACTCCGGAGTCGCCGGAACCTGTGAGAATCGTGCCGGAGGTCGGGAGTGGAGGTCGCACTCCGGAGTCGCCGGAAACCTAAGGAGAGGAGCACCGGAGGTCGGGAGTGAGGATCGCACTCCGGAGCCGCCGGAAGTCGACATCGAGCCAAGGCCGGCCGACGTCATCGAATCCGAGGTCGCCATCGGACCGGAGCCGCCCGAGGTCGACATCGAGTAAAGACTGCCCGACGCCATCGAATCGGAGGTCGAGATCGAACCGAGGCCGCTGACATCGAGACCGGAGCCGCCTACCGGCGTCGTCAAAGAACTGACATTGTGCCGAGGCCGCCGACATCGAACTGGAACCGCCTCACGGCGTCGACACGACTCCAGCGGCGTCGGAGCATCAGAAAAAGGGCAGTAAGTGGAGTAGAGGGCGCCTAAGGCCCTGTGGAGACCTGAGAGACTGCTCTAAGGGGCTAGGGAGGTGCTGGAACCAACCTGACTGTGCCAGGGGTGAGCTGGGACTAATCTAGAGAAGTTGTGTGGAGGGAGAGAGCCAGGTCTCTGGTATTCCCCCCTTGATCTACCTCAGTTTAGGCCTCAGCCTTGTCCAAGCCAGGGAGTAGACACCCCCAAGCCTTCCACATCCCCACAAGCTGTGCCTGGGCCAAATCAGCCCTTAGGAATTCAAAAGTGAACTGATTCTATGAGTGTCACTGTCAGCTTTTAAGTATTTATTAGGGGCACTGTATTTATTGTATTTAACCTATTTATTGCTTCACTGTATTTATTGGTCCACAGTATTTATTGATGCACAATATTGATTGGTTTACAGTATTTATTGCCTCAGAATATTTAATTGCCTGTATGTAGTGCATTTATATTTATGTCTTCATTATTTATGATCACCCCTATTTATTGAATCATTAAGCCAGTATTTATTTGACCTGCACTATTTAAAAAGTTTGTATATTGTGATTGTTATTTATTCATCCAATCAGCAACTAAGAGAAAAAGAAGATAAAGAAAGATATTTTCATAATTTTTACGGTGTAGAGTCGTTTTTGGAACGGATGCACGCATGGTTATTGTATGGGTATGTCGTATGCTTAGCACGGAGCCTGATTCCTGACCACTCGAGCCAAGCTACCACAGTGTGTCCGGAAGACCACCACCACCCTTTCAGAGTGGGAGTGTGGTTTTCCAACAGTGGTTTTCCCCACCTTGGAACCAGACAATTTCTTCTTCTGTGGACTTTTATCCTTACCCAATCACCTGGGCTCAGATCATGGGCTTGCTTCTTTTCAAGTGTGGTGGCATCTGGTCCAACCTGATGAAACACAGAATGAACTGCGTCAGCCAGGCCTTTACAGTATTCCAACACCATGTCATCAGAAATTGTCATCAGCTTGTTGACTGGTATAAACACATCTCATTGCACGTCCCATGATTATTTCATGAGGACTCAATCCTGTAGTTCTGTCTGGAATGGCCCTGATTGTCATGATTACAAGAGGCAAGACATCAGGCCATTTCATACCTGTGGCCAAACACATTTTCCCTATTCTATTTTTGATAGTACCATTCATCTGTTCAACCAAACCAGAAGCCGCTGGTCGGTAGGCACAATGTAGTTTTTGTTGTACATTCAATGCTTCACAAATTAATCCTACAATCTCATTGTGGAAATGTCCTCCTCGGTCTGACTCAATTGTCACTGGCAACCCGAACCTGTGGATGAATTCTCTCAGCAGTAGCTTGGCTACTGTCAACCCATCATTTCTTCTTGTTGGGAATGCTTCCACCCACCTGGAGAATAGGCAGACCACTACCAAAACATACCTCAGTCTGTTACAGGGAGGCATCTCAATGAAATCTACTTGCATTCTGGTGAAAGGCCCTCCTTCTCGACCTATTGTTCCCAGACTCACTACTGTCTTCCTGCCAGGATTGTACTGCTGACATATTAAGCATCTCTGACAAAGACTCTCTGCCACAAGTCTGAATTTTGCATTGTACCAGGTCTGTTTAAATGACCTGATCATAGCGTCCCGTCCAATATGTCCCTGGCCATGATACATCCGTGCCATGGTAGACATCATGCTATCAGGCATAACTGGTCTTCCATCTCTATAGACCCACACATGATCCTTTTCCCTTGGGGCACATCCTGCTTTTACCCACTGTCTCATTTCCTCATGTCCTGCCTCATCCTGCAATTGTTTTACCTCTTCCCAAGTTCCCACAATGTTAGTGAACATCAATGAGCAAGAAGACATTTCTCTTTCCTTAGCCCGATTGACCGAATTCTGATTTCATGTACAATACTGCGCCATGTCATTGGCGTACCTGTTCCCGGTGGCAATGTATGTGCAGCACATTTTACAACAGCCAATTGTTTAGGCAGCTGTATCGCCTCAAGCAACTTTCCAACCACTTCTGGATTTTTAATGGGAGTTCCACTCGAGGTCAGGAAACCTCTTTGTAGCCATAGTTGGCCGAAGTCGTGGACGACTCCGAAGCCATACTGCCTGTCAGTTATCACAGTCACTCTCACAATCTTCCCAATCTTGCATGCTCTAGTCAAAGCTGATTTCACTCCTTTCAAATATGAGGCTTCAATTACTGCTGCAACTGTGCATTCTCTGCACTCAGCACTCCTTCATCTGTTCTCAAACATGATCCATCAACGAACATCACAAAATCACTTTCTGGCAAAGGTACATCTTTTATGTCTGGTCGTGGTTTGGTACAAAAATCAAGTACATCCAGACAATCATGATCAACTTCATCTCTTACCTCCACAATCTCATTATCAGGCAACAATGTTGCTGGATTCACATTCACACATCTTGCAAGACTCACATTAGTTGCACCCAATATGACCTTTTCATACTTAGTCAGCCGACTGTGTGTCATATACTGAGTACGACTCCTTGTCAACAGAATTGCTACATCATGGGGTACAAACACATTCAATGGATATCCCATCACAATTCCTTCACTCTGCTCCAGACTTCGACATGTTGCAGCCACTGCTTTCAAACATCCAGGTAAACCTACAGCTACTGGATCTAGCATTGATGAAAAATATGCAATTGGTCTTCTCAGTTTTCCATGTTTCTGGGTCAACACAGAAAGTGCACATCCATTCCTCTCACTGCAATACAACTCAAATTATTTTTCATAGTCAGGCATGCCTAATGCAGGTGCTTCACACAAACCATCTCTCAATTGTCTAAATGCTGCCAATTCTTCTCTGCTTAATTCAAGGAGGTCTTTTACATCACTTCTCGTCAATCGCACCAAAGGCTTTGCAATCAAGGAGAAGTTCCTTATCCACTGACGGCAGTACCCTACCATTCCCAAAAACATTCTTACTTCTCTCTGAGTCATGGGAGCTCTCATTCCTTTTATTATTCTGATTCTGTCTATTGTTATTTTGCTTAGTCCTTTCTCAATGTTGTGTCCCAGATACTGCACTTCCTTCTTGCAAAACTGTAGTTTTGAAGGTGACACTTTAAGTCCTCCATCTGCTAAATGATTCAGTAAGGCTATTGTATCTACCTCACAGGCTTCACGTGTTTTTGACGCCAGCAAAAGGTCGTCAATATATTGTACCGGTACAGAATTTTCTGGCATTTCTAGACTCTCCAAAGATCTCTTTAACAACTGATTGAATATTGAGGGGCTCTCTGTATACCCCTGTGGGATTCGGCACCATGCCAAAATACGCTCACCAAAACGAAGTGCAAAAATTTGCTGACTGTCATGGTGCAATGGGATGGAAAAGAAAGCATGAAATAGATCAATTACTGTGTACCATTCCGCATCATGGGGAATCTGATATAAAATCACTGATGGATTTGGTACAATGGGACAACATGATACCACAATTTTGTTCACCTTTCTCAAATCTTGCACTATCCTGAATTTCCCATTAGGCTTTTTCAGTCCCATTATCGGTGAATTACATGGACTACTCATTATTTCTCTCAAGATTCCTTGCCTGATCATTTTCTCTATTATAGGAGTTACACCCTCAATTATTTCAGGTGTCAATCTGTACTGTGGAACATTTGGATACGTTACTCCTTCTTTTACAGTTATTTTAACTGGATCTACGTTTCTCATTAATCCTACATCTTCTCCAGTGAAATCCCAAATCTCTGCCTTTACAGAGTTTCTCAGTTCTTTTGGTAATTCATCAGGGTTGAATACAGCATATGTTTCAGTAACTTCACTTTCTCTGTTAGCTAAGGTCATCTTATACAATACATCATCATCTGGTGTTTCAAAAGCTCTTCCATCCGGAGTACAAAATATAGTGCAATTCATTTTGCACAACAGGTCCCTACCTAATAAATTCACAGGACTGGTGTCACACACCACAAAGCGGTGCATTTCTGAAAACTTCCCTATGCTAACTTTCACTGGTTCTGTAAGATAGGTCTTAATTTGCCTGTTGGACACACCAACTACTTGGATCGTTTCATCCGAGAGAGGAAGATTCTTAACATCAGCTGATCTAACAGTTGATCGAGTAGAACCAGTATCCACTAGGAAAGTAATATTTTCATCATTAACCCTCCCATCTACAAAAGGTCCTGTCAGGTCTACTTCTCGAGTTGCGCCAAGTACGCACTCTTCTTCCTCCCTTCGGCACAGTCAATAGCTCTCTTCTGCGTCACTCTCATCACGTTGCAGCCAATACTGCGAGACAGCGCTGGTGCGCGGCAATTTATTTACCTGTTCTTCATTGTAGAATCCTGATTCACTACTATACTTCTGTGTGTTTCTGCTCTGTGGAAAAGGCGGCTTTGGCACCTGATTCTGTGGGGGAACAACTTGCTGCTGTTGCTGCAGTTGACCACTCACCTCATGCTGCACCTGTGGGTTCAATGATGGATTTTCATTGTTAGTACTCGGAGGAAACTTACACTCGGATTTCCAATGCCCTATCCTGCTGCAATTATGACACGGAAATTTCTTCTTAGCTTCTTCAATGTTCCCTTTATACTTCCCATTATTAAATTTTGGCTTGGTCCCTGCTTGTTCCACCAATTGTGCTTCCTGTCTCTCCGCTACCTTTACTTGTGCCCACATTGCCTTCTTTAACTTTCGCTGTTTTGCTTCAATTTCATCACTGAAGTATTTAGCATGTCTCAATACTTCATCTCTTTTCTTGTTTTGCCAATCTACCGTATGCTGTTTAATCATATCACCAATTTCTGGTCGTAAACCATGTACAAATCTGTATACAAAATGGCTCAAATCCTTTTCACTCAGATTCTCATCTCCGCTAAACTGTTTAAAAGCTTGTATTAGCCTCTCATAGTATGCATGTACTGACTCTTTACTTTCCTGGTGTGTTCGATCAATTTTTACCCAGTCAATTTCTTTGGGGGGCACTTTATTTTTCAGAAATACCATAACCTGCTCATACTTCTTCATTACCTCGGGGTCTGGTGCTCCTGTTTTAGGATCCCTTGGATATTCCTTGGTTGGCCAGTTTATCATTAATTTACACTCTGACCATAGGTCTGCTGGTACTATTATATCGAACAGGCTATTCAAATCAATCCATAATACTTTAGACAATTTTACAAATCTGTCTACCTGTCTGTACCACTCGACGGGCTTTTCGCGTAGTCGAGGGAAGTTATTCGTAAATGACAAAATATCCTGTCTTGTCCATGGGACATGTACATATCCTCCTCCTGGAATCTCTCTCATAGGGCACTCAGTCACTACCTTCTCCTTTTCTCTTACAGGAAAGGCTGAAAATGTCTTATCTGAGGCATCATCACGTTTTCTATACCACCTGCTTCTCCATTTATCCACGTCTCCCCATTTTCTCAGCAAAATGATTATGTCCTTAATTTGACCTATTCGTCCTGTGGTGTTCATGTTCTCAATGTCTTTCTCAGTGAATTCTACTCTTCTAACCTTTCATGCAAGTTTTTCGCTCTCCAGGTTGCACTTTTACACAGAAATAATAATTCTTCATCCTGATAGGTTTTCAATTTTCTGCCCGGATAGTCCCTACGATTAACTCTTCCAATACCATTCGTAGCTTGGCCACATCAATTGATTGGGATTCTTTGTCTTTCTTCTGCAAGCTTCTTAACCATTCACTTAACTCGTCTGTTCTTTTCCTACTGGTTTTTCTACACTTCCGTGTCCAAAGTCATTTTGTGTTTCTGACACTGTCTCAATCATTGTCATACGTCTCTCTGCACAATTCTGATCTACAAATGGATTATTTGTAAAATTCGGTTCCATTACACTCATAGTCTGTCTCCATGGATTCTCATTCTGTCTCATTCTTGGTTGTTCTACAGGGTTACTATTTCTGTAAGGGACTGTCAAACAATGCTCACTGTCCTTCTGTTTTTCAAAAATAGGCATTACTGGACCTATCGTTAATGGAACAGTTACTGCTTCTAAATTCTTGGTCAATTCTCTTATTTTCTCAGTTAATTCCTGGGTTGGTTTTGCTAATTCTACGGAATTTTCTCCATCTGTTCTTCCTTCTGATCTCTTTTCTACTTCCCCGGTACCACTGTTTTTACTCAAGCTTAGGGATTCTGGTTCCGTTTTTATAATTCGCACTGTTTCTCTCATTGGGGCACTTGGAGTTAACATTTCTGGTCCTGATCTATACAGTGGTGGATTTTTATAAAACATATCATCAAGAACATCATCCTCAGACTCATTCGCTCCATACCCTCTCGACTCCATATTATGCCTCTTTTCCGCACACTTTCGACCTTCATTCTCTCCTACAGTTCTTACAGGGAACACACCCTCAGTCATGCTCGCATCTCGTCATCTTTTCATTCGGTCACTATGCGTTTCATGTCCGTATGGTCTTCCAAACCAGTACCTATATCCTCTACCACTTCTGTTTCTTTCTCGTTCATGCATTTCGTCTTCCCATTCGGTCAAAGCCTCTAACTGTGTCGGTCTAGGTCTTGGCTCTAAATTCGTCATTCTTTTCCTCAAGTTTCTTTAAACAGCCAAATTAAATTAACCATGCTCTGGAAAAGCTAATACTCCGTCGTCCTTGGTGTATTTCACCCAGTTATCCAACCAAATACAAGTATGATACCCATATTTTGCAATCATAAAGGATGCAGGGGTTTTCGGTGGAGGAAGTAACTGTCCTTCCCTAGTCTTAACTGGTTTGTCTTTCTTAAACCACTTCTTAATTCTCCCTAACCAGGTCTTTTTCTCCTTTTCTGGAGGGTCGTAATACATTTTCTTGTCTTTCGCACAACGCTAGTCCCTCTTTACAACTGTACCGCTAATCTATCCAATCACAGCGCAACTTCACACTAACGCACCTATTCAGAGCGTCCACATCACTGTCACAGTCCTCGAATCCTAGCGCGACTCACACTAACGCACCAATAAGGAGCGTCTACGTCACCCTGTTTCTTCTCCAATCCTAGCGCGGTGTACACTAACGCACCAATCCGGGGCGTTTCACAGTTCTGACCGACTGTCCAATCCCAGCACGGTCGTTCTGACGTCAGCAGCCGCTGCGGCAGCTCCTGCTCCTGCTTCTGTCTACCCCTCCTTTACAAAACCGCTCAGTAAGTTTTTGTTTCAATTTCTACACTTCTGTTAGTATCAACATAGAAACATCTCCATTGTCCGCTTCGCTAACCAAAGAACAGCAAAAAGTCCTTTCTCACGAGAATTCCGCCTTTCCCGAGAGCAGCGCTTACCTCTGCCCTACTACGGAATCATTATTTCCGTTGATAAAGTAGCACATCCCTCTACTTCACCCTTCTAACAAGCATTAGCTAATTGTTTCTCTAGTATGTAAGACACATAGTTGGAGACCCAATGCTCCTGAGAAATAAACCTAGAGTTTCGCAATCAACCCAAATGCCTTTACATTCACACTCGTTCACACCAGAAAATGTAGTACATTCACACAGAATCCTGTCTTTCCCGAGAACAGCGAACAGTCTGTCCTGCTACAGAATTATGTTATACGTTAACAAAGCAGCGCTTACCTCTACTTTGTCCTTCTAACAAGCTCAGAGAGTACCTATTACCTTTCCAGTGATACGCGTTATCGGAATGCCAGTTGTATCCCTGGTACCTAAGACCAGAACTTCACAGGTAACCTTCGCTATCATACACTCGTCTCTCACACTATAAATGTCTCTAATGTAAACACACGGCGATGCTACCAAATCGAACCCAGACAATGCGTCGTGCAACTTCAATCGTCACACGTTTTCCCTGTGTACCTACAGTGCAACAACAATTCCGTCTTTCCCGAGAGCAGCGCTTTCCTCTGCTCTACTACGGAACCGTTACAAACTTCCGACTTCCTACATCCCCGAAGCCGTGCCAACAACATTAAACCCAAAGTAACTCAACATAGAGTGTTAGTACATAATTCAATACCAATCAATAACCAAAATCAATAAGCAATGTACAAGCAATAATCACTAAACCAAATAATAACAAACCATCTACCAGCTACCAGAAAAACTGATGCAGCACGGAATGCAAAATCCCTCCCTACTGCCACGGACCAAAGATTTCACACACACACACTAGCTATACATTCGCTGGTGGGGCCCATAACACCAACGCACACTTACCATTAGTCCATACAAGAGATGATTTATCCTTCCAAGCGCTAAATGATGAGGGAGGAAGATACCACTTTACCCTGATGAGCAACAAACCTACAAACCCTTCTCAAACTTATTAGGTCCTAGTTTCCACATTTGGTATTATCCTTCCAAATCGGGACGGATCTTGTTAGTTGTAGTTTTAGTGAAATCCTAATTCTCTAATTAACCTTTACATTAACACAATTCAATGAATAAACAACCCGACTCACTTCTGTAGATATACAATTTCAAATTTATATTAATATTGCAGATTAAATCATTCATTTGATCAAGTTGCAATTCATATTTACCTATTCTGGCTCTTTAGATGTAGTTCATAATTTTCCCGGTCCAAAGTATCTTTTTCTTTTTTCTTTCAGGGCATCTGGCTTGCAGCCCAGAGCGTCCTTGAGGGGCACAGTCAAGTTAGGGTCGCGTAGAGGCGACTGTTGCTAGCGGTGATGCATGCGCACTTCACCCAGAGACTTTCGTAATGGAGACAATTCATCAGATGGGGATGTCAGCCATTTTGTGGCCATTCCAAAAGGTCAACTTAAGCAAAGAAACACAAAAACGTAATTAATACATAGAAATAACTATTAAAATGTTATACCCTCGCTAATACCCATATGTGTATTTATTTATCTAGCAAAAGCAACACTCATTGCGGGTTAAAAAGCACAAATCACAATTACATCACTAAAGCAACATATATCATGCAACATTCTATTTATCTATCATTAGTATGCGTACGGAATTTAGTTCACGTAATTAATGAGGCCATGCAGATGCAAATCCCACGTGTATTTCGGTCATTAATAAGGTTGGTTAGTTATTTCCACATCACTCCAAACCATTAGTACGATTATAATTAATTAATTAATCGAATTAATAGAATGACATGCAAAATGGGGTGGGTATACAAAATTTTGCATAACCCACTCCAGCATAGGCATCCACTTTACAGCGCAACCACTCGCACAAGATTCAGTTTGCTAGCTGCAGTTAATAAAATACAATTCTTCCAGTATAGCACAGTCATTTGTGGACTGACATCAAGGAGCTGCATGCACACTGCAAAGCCTAGGGTTAAAATATTAGTTTTTTTCTCAGTCATTTCTTATTGTAAGGCTGATAAAAAAAAGGGTTCCTGTGTATAGCAACACATTCAGATTAGTGCAGACAAGACCTGCCACTACATTACAGCGTGACCAGGTCTGTTTCTGGAGGCCCAGCACTCTCAACACATAATGCCTCCAAGTATGAATAATATGTAACTTCTGCTCCTTGAAGCCCTCCTTGTCTTATTTAACTATTCCTGTACATTGATTTACACATTTCTACGATTCATTGTCTCTGCATAATATGTGTGTGGGATGTAAAGCACACAGTACTTTGGAATAATGAGCACTATAAAAGAAATTAAATAAATGTGAGAGGGGGCTATAAAGAGAAGATGGCTGCCATTAGAGGATGGCATTGAGGGATGCATAGAGAAGGTGGTCATGAGGGGAGTGGGCAGTCAACAAAGATTGTTGCACCCGGCACCACCAGCGCTAAAGCCAGCCCTGCTCCGCAGTCTTACTTTCTATTCTCTGGTTGCAAGTACAGGGACTGATGGATTACAACATGGTGCATTTTACAAGGCAGGGGCAGTGCTTCTCAGAAGCAAAGAGACTCCTTGCCTTCTTCCTAGAGCACTTTGAGATGCCGTGCAATGCCAAATGGAGTTGCACCACTTCACTATGCTGCACAAAATGCACTCCTATTAATAATTTGTAAGCTGGAAAGTTAATTTGCAATTTTAAACGCGTTACAAACGTTCTGTCTAATGCACTGATTTCATTTACTTGGTTTGAACTGTACATCCTAATAGTGCATATATTTTGCCTTTTTGGACCTCTGGTAATAATAGAAATAACTATTTTGCAACTTAATGACAGTCAGTGCTTCAGACTTCTAAAGATAAAAGCTGGAGATAGTGGTGCTGTGTGAGTGCTTATCCACCTTCTTGACTTGTTCCTAGGCTTATGAATGTGTGTTCAATACAAGAGCTGCCAAATAAAAGGTTTAGTTCAAAACGTACTCACGGACTATTGCCAAAGTTATGGATCTGCTATCTTCCTGGTCCCTGAAGTTCATCTCTTGGTGGGGGTGGCTCCAACCCAAGAGATGAACTTCGGGTGATCACTTCAATAGTTAACTTTGTATCTTCCATGCTCCCGCTAAATCTTTCAACCTCTTTTTTCAAAGACATGGATACAATTACTTCGAAGTTCCTTTGGAGTGATAAGAGAGCGAGAATCTCTTATAAATCACTTTGGAAAATTCCTTCTCCTTGAGGGTGTAGTTTCCCTAATTGGAATCAAGGTCAAAGTATCTTTATTCGATCTTAAAACAAGTAAAATCATAAAAGTACACAGAGAGGAGAACATTTATCAGCTACTAAAATTCCATAACATTGTTCATCTATTACAATGAAAAGGAAATACATATTATAATATATAGGGGCCGTCATTTGTTTTAAGCATAAAATTCATTCATTAATTCCAAACAGTGCATTAGTGCATTAGTGCAATTCTTCCCATGCAATACTTCCAGTGGCTCTTTTGCAATCAGAGGTCAACAAACGACCTACCATTTTAAAAGTGCGTTAGTGCATTGTATCCAGTGGCTCTCTTACAATCAGAGGTCACCACGCGGCCTGCCATTTCAAAGTTCTTCCACAGTGCCACATTTATTTGAAAGTACCTTCTGTCGTCAATACCTCTTTTCTGGAAACATACAACGAGAAGGAAGTTAAGACCACATATAAGCATGTACCCAAAGATCAGCCAAGATACTCATTTCATTCAATATTTTACAAAGAGCTTAGTTAAAAATTAAGGCTTACTTATATATTTTCAAATATCTTCTATCATTCAGATAAAGTAAAATCTACCCGTATTTTCTGATATTATTTAATTCGTCTCCTTTTTGAAAAGGCCGTACATAAGTATGAAGCCACACAAAAATGTACATATAAATTTGGTAGTATTTGAAGAAAAAACAAAGCAGGACGAGATTGTAGAAGTATATACTTGAAAAATATTGGACAAATATAATTTTTCCGCCAACAAAAATAAAATTTACAGAAAAATATAAAATGTAAAATAGATTGAGCTGATTCACCATCGCACGGGCAAGTTGGAAGATCATTTATTGAATATATCCCTCCCGGGAATGCTAACATACACGGGATTAGGTTTAACCTAAATCTCAAAAGTACAAATCTGTGTCGTGCATTTGTTGCTGTTGTCGGGTAAAAATTCGGTTCCACCGCAGTAGGTTGAAGTGCCAAATATAGTGCCACCATGGTTTTATCATGATTTGTGGCATATCTTTCTCTTTCCCTATATTCTTTAGCACGTATTTTAATTTCCGCCTTTGAGGTACCCATACATAATAATGGGTCCGTGCATAGGGTCGCTAACTCCAGCTTTTGCAAAGTATCTTTAACATAGCGCAACCAAGGGATCTGCAATGCCTTGTCCAGGGATACACAATCTTGGGTAATATTTTGTGTGAGCCCCCTGTATTCCTAGTCCAAATTGAGTGCCAAAGTAATACCGGTGCAATACAAGTTAAATTAGATATAAAAGGAGCATTTAGTTCATGATGCATTATATAATTTGAACATCCTTTTGGGAGGGAGAAAAGTTTTTTGAAGAGGCTATCTTCCTTCTGTTGTAATGAGTCATTTTTAGCTATTCCCCATATCCCTGCTCCATATGTTGCTCCGGCAATAGCTTTAGCACCATAGATTTTCTTTATAGGTTCTAATAGTTTTGTACCCAATTTTTTTGTAAACAAATGGATAGCTATAGTATGTTTTTCCAATGCGTTACATCTATTTTCTATCATATTTGTCCAAGTTCCCTCATTGTTAAAAAGTACCCCAAATATAAAAATAATTTAGTTATTTCAACTTTCCGCCTTTCAATGTAAAACGTTGGTAATTTCTTTGGCTGTTTCCCTACTATTTGAACAAAGGTTTTTGTTTCATTTACTTGTAAGTCTAATGTCGCCATAAATGTCACGTAATTATTTATTCGTTTTTGTAACGCTATACCTGTCCTGGCTGATACAAATGTTTCCATCTGTTTAAAAATGCGCTTAAAAGGGGTAGCCACCAAAATATCGTCTAACGTTGAGCCCTGTTTTGAGTCCCTAAAGGTTTTTTCCAGGGTACCAGTAATCTCATCAACAGGGTTTAAAATCTCCAAATTTCTAGTGACCAAGAGTCTGTTCAGTGCATCCTCATAGGTGTTGTGCGTAAAATGATAGGGTGTGATCCCTTATTCATCTGTCAGTCCACATATTGGTGTTGTAGTTCTTGGGCAACTATGCGCATTGAAGTCACCCACCCACACTAATGTATTGGTTTACAATTAATATCCCACCCAGGTGACAATTCTTGCCATGATAATGTTTCTAACATCAAGAGGGTACTCATGCTTTGGAACAAAATTAGACAACCAATGAAATGCTTTGCTAATCAGTTGTTGAGTGGTTTCAGACTGATTTCTCTTCAGAAGTGGGGTATTTACTAGAATCATCATGTAAGGGCATGATGCTGGAGGGAGGTGAAGATTAAACTTACGTTGGGCTTGTTGCGATGCCTCCCTTCCCTCGACTGCCATATGACCAGTCGACGCATTACCGGCAGGGGCTGTACTATTTCTTAGATGTACTTGTTGCTGGTTCTGGAGGGGTATTTCATTTGCCTTACCTTTTGCTCTTGTATCAATCACACCAGCGGTATTATCAACATTTTGTGCAATTCCCACATTTGGTAAACTTTCTCTAAATACCACATTTGCTGAAGTATCTGGCCGACTTTCAGTGATAACCATAGGCTGGGAATTAACATGCAATGGCGTATTTCTTTTGTATCTGTCTGCTTGGTTCACACTTTGTATGGGACCCATTGGCGTGTTTTTACATATGCAGGCACCACAACTTCGCCCTCCCTCCTTAATTTTGACAATTTCTTCCTCAATACGATCCAATCTTTGCAATATAGGTTGCAGTAAACGTGTCATAATAGTTTCTAAATCCTGTAAGGTCTGCGCAGGCTTCCCGTGTCCACATGAGGTCTTCTTTATCACACCAATATTCACACTCACGCCAGTAATTGCATTATTCAGTTTCTGTTGGCGGTTCCATTGGTGAATCAGGGATGTTTAGCCTACCCATATCCTTAGATTGAGGGTCCAGCGTCATCTATATTAGTACTTGTGTTTGGGAGGGATAATGGACTTACAAGGTCTACCTCACCTCTTGACAGTCTTCCATCTGCTCTCTCAATTTCTCTTGTTAGCACGTCTGTCGCCTTAAGTAGAAAAGAGTCCAAAGTATTTACGACGTCCACACCTTGTTCGCGTGTAGTTGCCTTCCTCTTCCACATGGTTTTTCGAGGCTAGGATGGTTGGAAGGGGGGCCCTGCACAGCCTTCACCGGGCTTCGACGGGCGTGGATGGGCCCGCCCTTGGCGTCCCGCGCTGCGGGGGGCGCCCTCAATTTGTAGCACCTCCAGGCGCTAACGGAGCTGGTAGTTGTAGTCTTCCTCCTCGCTGGTTCACTGCCCCAATCCTCTGAGCAGAGCACCCTGGTCACCCTGGTCACAGCGTCTTCGTGGTTTACGCCGCTCTGCAGGGGGTGCCGTCAATTTGTAGCGCCTCCAGGCGCTAGTGGAGCTAGTAGTTGTAGTCTCCCTCCTCGCTGGTTCACTGCCCCACTCCTCTGAACAGAGCACCTTGGTCACCCTGGTCACAGCGTCTTCGCATGGATAAAATTACTTCAAAGTTCCTTTGGAGTGATAAGAGAGCGAGAATCTCTTATAAATCACTTTGGAAAATTCCTTCTCCTTGAGGATGTAGTTACCCTAATTGGAATCATTATCAATCTGCCTTCCTGGCATCCCAGGGAGCTTTTCCGTTACATCCAGAAACGCCCAGCTCCCCAAGATGGCTGGAGATAGAACAACGTATATGCTCACCCTTCAGTTCATGCTCTATTGTTACAATGTCAAAATTCACTGTGCCTCATTCCCAAAAAATCTTTATGGATTCCACCAATGGTTTGAAAGTACTGGACAAAAGGCTGTCGGAACCTATTCATAATTCTAGATGGGCCTCCTTGTGGCATAACCCTAAAATTAAAAGTGAACTTGACAGTGAGGTCGTAAAATCATGGACCGGCAAGGTCATTACACTGATCAGACACCTATATGACACCAATGTCATTTGCTTCCCTTCTCGACCTTAGAGGAAAGGTTTGGCCTTTCCAATATTGACTTTTATAGTTGCCTTAAAATAAAGGTGAAACTTTCAAAATGTACTCTCACCAAACACTCATCCCTACCTTTAAGTTTGGCATGTTAGCAACATTCAGGGCACATTGCTTCTAGAATGTATACATTATTTTCGGAACCATACACAGCACAACCATCAATAATATACACCAATGGACTAAACATTGTAATACTGATGTCCTTAAACACATGACTGATGAACAATGGCAAAATATTGGTAAAGTTGCAATATGCAACAAAATCACCCTCCTTCTTATACAATCCAAATTTTTTCAATGAACCTAATTTATTGGACTTTTTAAACTACGTTTACAGGAGACTGACAAATGCTGGAACTTCAATCAACATTCTGGCTCACACCAACACATGTTCTTTGAAAGTCCATTTCCGTATCCATATTGGCACTCAATGCAGGGTAGACTATCATATATATTCTATATTCCCATAACTCTATTCTTTCTTATGATAGCTTTAGGTCCCTGGGTCTCAGAGAACACTCTGAATCTCCACAATAATGATATGGCCCTCTTAGATTTACTTCTTACTATTGCTGTGAAAACTTTTCTTTCAGAATGAAAATCATTCAATCACCTCTCCCACCACACTTGGTAGGCATGGGTTTCTTACCTTAGAGGGGCACACTCTATGCAACCTCCATCGTAGCCCACTGCTGTTTGGCACTCTCTAGATAGCTTAATTGAGAAGAACATTAATGTTGGATGACTCACTCTTACTAACGGACAAGGGTTTGTCCAGAACTATCCACATGTTCTTGCATAGCTTGTTCTCCCCCCCCACCCACTCTCCTCTTTCCTACTTCTGGTTCATAATTCCCTTCAAGGTGTTTCATTATAAGGTAAGTGATACTTTATGATGAGACTCATACTCCTTAACTTACGTCCTATAGTGTGGCAACCTTTGGTATGCATAACCCTCTTATCTGATCCCACCTACTCCTCTATGATGGTAGACCTCATTCATAAAATTCTTCTACACTAATTTATTCTAATGTACCGTTATAGTTGTGTCAGAAGGATCTTTTGTAAAACCCGTATGGAATTGTATACCATCTACTTGAAATGATTGTATTACAGCATACCTTATTCTTGTATCGCATGTCATCTAATTATATGTTTACACACTTAGGGGCCGATTCCGATCCTGTATTTTTTTTCCCCGTACGACTCGTATCTGTTAATATTTCCATACAAATCGTACAAGTCCTGTCCGACCCGTGAAGTACGATTCGTACGGGAAAAATACATACAGATCGGCCCGATCCGTACAAATCGGATCGGGAAAAGTTGTACGGGACGGACCCAGACACTTTTCCGTACAAATCGTAAAAATGCAGTCCGACCGTACTAGTACATTCCGGACCGGCTTTCCAATTTACGATTTGTACGGAAAACGTCCCGTACACGGGGAATGCCATTACCCGCTACAAAGCGAACTTTGTACGACTCGTATCCAGGGAAAAGTTGTTCCCGGGGTGCGAGTCGTACAGGGGTACGAGTCGTACAGTCATACACCCCCGTGCGTTGTGTATGTACTGTGCGTACCCCCAGTGCGCATGTACTGTGCATACACCCAGTGCACATGTACTGTGCGTACCCCCAACATCGCGTACCCCAACATCGCGTACCCCAAAATCGCGTACCCCAACATCGCGTATGTACGGTGCATACATACGCGATGTTGGGGGTACGCACCGCACATACGCAAAGTTGGGGTACGCGATGTTGGGGTACGCGTTGTTGGGGTACACGATGTTGGGGGTACGCACCGTACATACACAACGCACGGGGGTGTATGCCTGTATGACTCGTACCCCTGGGGACTCTGCTTTTACAGCTGTTTTTGGCTCCCGTAAGAAAAGAGCCGTATGGAGTGCCGTAGGGACGAATCGTACTTGCTGGTCAGGAAACCGCTGCTTAAATACGTACGGACGTCGCGTACAAGCTGTTCCGGATCAGAATCGTTGGTTTATTTTAGCCGTATGGTCTTTTGTACGATTTGTACGGAAAAAGGCTTTCTGTACGAATCATACTTCCTAGGTTGTAAGAAAAGTTTACCGGGTACGAGTCGTACGGGAAAAACGATCCGTACAACGATTTGTACAGCCTTTTTCCAGGATTGGAATCGGCCCCTTAATAAAATACTTTGAACAGTAGAACTTTCTGTCCCACACATAGGCCCCTACATGACTTAGCTTCGAAACACCTTTCCACATTATTTACACCATGCCGCCCGACAAGACGTTTAGGTTGGTTTCCAAATAGCATCTTGAGGTTTTCCTGCCACCATCTTGGGATGTTCCTGCCGTGGTAAAATGAATATTTAGATGGGTCTCAGAGCTGCTATGAAGCCTCCGTCTGGAATTCATTTTTACTGCTGCTTCAATTTGAGGCAAATATAAGAGTATTGTACAAACATCCGAAGACTCGCCTGCTCTACTAAGGTAGTGGAAATGAATGTCTTGTCATGTCTATTGCTTGTTTCCCATAGTCGTAAATGTTCCATTGTAAGGGTGTCCAATAAAGACTCAGAAATGCATACTTCATGCTAAACTTTCAGAGTATCCACGACGATTCTACAGTTCTAAATGAACCTCATTAATGTATTTGGTCCTTATCCTAAACAAGCAATGGCAAAGCCAATAAGTCTCATCTTCATGCTATGTTATGTAGATTTGCAGCACACGCTTATCACCAGAGGAGTATCCAGGCACCGGGTAGGCGAGTAGGCAGAGTGGGCTCCTAGTTTAATACTCTGGTCTTCAGTTATTGCGGAATTTGAGAAGGAATGGGGAGGTCCTGATGTGGTGTGGAATGGTGTTTCAGGACTTTGCAGTACTGTAGGAAAAGGAGAGTCCTCCTGACTTGCTCTTGCCGATGCGGGGAATTTGCACGAGGTGGAGTGATGCTGAGTGTAGTTTCCTGGTGTGTTGGTGGAAGTTGCGGTGGTGGTTGAGGTAGGGAGTTCGGGGTGACGTGTGCCTGGTGTCCATGGGAATACAATGGAATATGTAGCGGAGCATATGTAAGATGAAGAAGCTGGAGGAGGTGAAGGCATTCATTGTTTGGCCATCATTAGTCTACGTCCATGATGATGCTGAAGTTTTTGGTGTGGTCAGTGCGGGTGGGTCCCAGATCTGTTGGCCACTAAAAGAAGTCCCTAGGAGACCTCTTGTTCCCAAAGATCAGGACTTCAGTTGTATCTGTGTTGAGCTTTTGGCAGCTCTGTTTTATCTAGTTTGCAATGTTAGACCTACAGGTGTTCAAGTTGGTCCTGGTGGTGTGGTTGTTGTCTGTGAGGGTGAGGATGATCTGAGTGTCTTCTGTGTAGGATGCTATGTTGATTCCGTGGGATCTTACAACATGGGTGAGTGACGCCATGTAGAGGTTGAAGAGGATAGGACTCAATGATGATCCTTGAGGGACTACACAGATGAGGTTCTTGGGTTTGGAGGTGTAGAGCGGGAGTCGGATTTACTGGCTCCTGTCGCAGAGGAATGAGGCCAGTCAACTCACAGTGGGTCAATGATTCCAAAGGTGTGGCCTCTTGTTATGAGGATGCTCTGGGAGATGGTGTTGAAGGCTGTGGAGAGGTCAAGAAATGTAAGTGCTATGTTTTTTTTCCATTTATCTATGTTATCAGATGCTGCAAGGAAAATGGTTTCCGTGTTGTGCTGCTCTGGAATCCAGATTGCATGATGTTTAGTAGTGTTGTTCAAGATGGATGGATAGTTGTTTGTTGATAGCTTTCTCCACAACCTTGGATGTAAAGGGCTGGAGTGAGATGGTCTATAGTTGCTGAGCTGTTTTGGGTCTGCCATGGGTTTTTTCAGGAGAGCTGTCATTTCTGCATGTTTCCAGTTGTCGCGGAAGGTTCCACTTTGGAGGGAGGTGTTGATGATAGTGGTGAGGTGGGAGCCAATCAGAGTTCCCCTAGGTTGAAAATATGGTGGGGCAGTGGTTGGTTGAGGTCTCAGAGAGTATTGTTCTCATGATTTCGGAAGTGTCTTCTGGGGTCAGGGGATTGCAGTTTGTGTTCCGGTGGTCCAATTTGGTGGTGTTAGGCAGCTGGAGTTCTTGTGTCTTGCGCTGGGGGGCAAAGTTGCTGTAGATGTTGAGGATTTTGTTGTGGAAGAACTTGGAGAGGTTGCCGCAGCAGTCTTCCGAAGTGGAGATGGAGTTGTGGTGGCTGTTGGGTTGGGAAAGTCTTATTTTTTTTAAATTGACTTTGATGAACATAAAACAATTACAATTCGCATTGCTTGGGTAGAAATATACTTATACAGTCTGCACAGTGACATAGAATACATGACAGTGTACATGTCTCTCCTATATACATAGGCCCACATTAGTGCATTGTTATTCATCATTTATATTATACATCCTTCAGTCAACTATTTTCTTGCTTTGCCCCTTGGCAGTTCCAGATCTACATGCATCTAATGCGTGCTGGAGCAGTTAGGTATTATCCGTGGTGTCTAGTGGGTGCGCGACTAGATACGCCTTCAGGGGAGCCCATATATCTCTGGGTCGTGACGTCAATGGAAGGAGTTCTGCATATGTGAGGATTTGATCTTGCCAAAATATCATATTTCTGACCCAATTTTTTAACTTGGGTGCCCTGCCCCGCCCCCATCTACATGCTACCCTGCGCTTGGCTAATAAAAGTGCAAATGACACAAAGTGGTGATAGCCTACGGCTATGTTCTCCATATAGCCCAACAAAGCTACCAAAGGAGAAGCTAGAATAGGAGGTGATGTGAACTGCCAAGAATACCTGTCGCCAATAATCATTTAATTGAACACATTGCCAGGCAAGATGCAAGACGTCAGGCATTTCCGCCCCACATCTGTCACAGTTAGCATTGTCCCTTAACCTGTACTTGTACATTTTGACCGGGGTGTAGTAGGTACGGTGTAGGAACTTATAGTGTATGATGCGTAGGCGACTGCTGGAGGATATTTTTTCAGTTTGTGCACAACAAAATGAACACTGTCGGTCTGTTATTTTCTGTCCTATATCCGTGGCCCACTTTTCCCTTGCATTGTTCTGTTCTGGGGCTTGTTTGGAATATATACTGTGATACAGTGTAGATACTACATGTGAGGCTGCGTCACATCTCAATATGGCCTGTAATGGAGCAAGCGTCTGTGGTTCCTGTGGGTATGTAAGTGTGTACTCTGTCGCAACCTTACAAATAAAAAAATTGTCCATGGGAGAGGGTGCCTTTTTAGTGAACATCAGCTGTAGCGTACGGAACTTCCTATTTAAATATAAATCACCACTACATGTTATATCGAACTTAGCTTTAGTTTGTTTGAAGGCCCCTTCTTGCAACACTGGCATCTTTGGGTGATGTACTAGGGGGAGTTAGGGCGAGTACAGCGAAGAAACTTGCAGACGCCTTGCTATATATTGCCAAGCTTTCACTGTGCATACCACTGATGTAAGGTCCGTATCACGGGGTCCAGGTGTGCTTAGTATGACCCCTTCCAGGGGTAGAGGGTCTGCTAGCCATTGTTCTGTTGCCACCTGTGGCATATACTTAGGAGGATGAAAACAATAATGTGCGTAATAAACCTATGCCCAATAATAGTACAATTCTAAGTCGGGGACCACAAACCCTCCCTGGGCGTATAGCCTGGCGAGTGTATTCCATTTCAATTGGGGTTGCTTGCCTCCCCACGTTAGCCGAATCATTTCAGTGTGTACGTTTTTAAAGAAGTACCTGCCAGGGTTGTATGGTATATTCAAAAACAGATACAGCAGCTTCGGAAGAATAATCATTTTGATAAGAGAAATGCGGCCTGCCATTGATATTGGGAGTGAGATTTATCTCGTAACGCAGCTACTGATGGTATCCAGTGCTTTGCCATAGTTTAACCGCATCAATTCAGCGCAATCATTGGTGATAAAGATATCCCCAAATACTTCACCTCCGCATCACACCATTCTAGAGGAAAATCAGGAGTAAATCTCTTCGTAGAGGCAGTGAGTGGGAAGATCTGGGATGTCATCCAATTTATATGTATGCCAACAAGCTCTCCAAAGCGAATAAATTCTCTCAGTATAGGATTAAGGTTTTGTTGGGGATCCCTAAGATAGAGTATAATGTCATCTGCATATAATGAGATGAGTATCGGGCGCAGCCAGCATTGTAAAGCTTTGTCATGATGGTGTTGCCTTATTCTGGCTGCAAGGGGCTCGATCGCAAGTGCATATAATAGGGGGGAGAGTGGACACCCTTGTCTGGTGCCCTGTGTAACAGAAAAGGGCAACAATATTTGCCCATTAAGGAGAACCCCGGCCACCGGTAAAGTGTATAAGAGGCATATCCATGGCACAAACCCAGGAGGCATCCCGATATTTTGTAGTATGATAAAGAAGTAATCCCACTCGACTGAATCGAAAGCCTTCGTAGCGTCGAGAAAAAACACTGCTATAGCCAATTGGGGGTCTATATTTTGTGATATAGAGAATATCGTACGGAGGTTGTGTGTTGTTGCCCTCCCTGGGATGAACCCAGCCTGGTAAGGTAGCACTAGCTTTTCCATCAAAAGACTGAGCCTATTAGAAAATATTTGGGCGAGTATCTTCGCATCATTGTTAATTAAGGATAACGGTCGATAAGAAACGCAGGTCGTTGCGGGTTTGCCAGGCTTAAGGCGTGATGTGATTAGTGCCTCTCTCATAGTACCTGGAAGTGTGCCTGTGTCTAGGGCCTCTTCATAGACCATTTTCAAGACAGGAACCAGATGATTAATGTAAGCTTTATAAAAGTCTATAGGAAGGGCGTCCGACCCTGGGGCCTTCCCCGACTTCATCTGCATGATTGCAGCGCTTATTTCATCGCTCTCAAGGGGAGCGGCACGGAATTCCCTCTGTGAGTCCCCCAACCAGCCGAGGGTTATGTCTTTCAAATAACTTCGGAGATCAGGTGGCTGTTGCCTGCAAGTGCTGTACAACTTGATATAGAATGTGGTGAAGATCCTAAGGATCTCTCGGTTGTCCCTGTGATGTATCCCTTCGCCATCCAGAATCTCTATTACGTGATTGGAGAATCGTGGTTTACTGACTGATGCCGCCAATGCTCTGCCTGGTCTTTCGCCCTCCCCATATCGCCGCGCTGCAAAATAGTACTTCCCCTTAAACTGCGTTTCTCTCTCGGCGGTGTCAAGGTATTCCTTGAGTTTATCCCTGAAGTCCGCTTGGTGTACACCATTGGCATCCTTCCGCATCTTGCCCTCAAGTTGCTTAAACTCTTCTTCTAACCTTCGCAAAGTGCGTCGGATGTCCCGTAAAACCCCAAAGCTTTTGGCGATGCATGAACCTTGCATAGTGACATTAAAAGCCTCCCATACCGTGCCCATATGTGTGACTGATCCTATGTTTCTCTGGAAGAAATCTGTAATTTCCTGATCGAGTTCTGCCTGAACAGCAGTGTCCAATAATGCCTCTGGCACTAGCCTCCAATTTTGCAAACGATTGTTCAATTTTGGAAGGGATATCACCAGTCGTACCGGGGCATGATCCGAATAGGTCTTTGCCAAGTGTTCTGTGGCGACTATCCTTGGGCCCACTCCAATGGTCACCACCCAATAGTCCAGCCTAGCCCATGTGGTGTGCATTGCTGTATAATGTGTATTGTCCCTCTCCACAGGGTGACGATGTCTCCAAGCATCTATTAAACCATTTTCAGAGAACATATTTAGCAAAATACCTTGTGTTTTAGTATAGTGGTGTGGAAGGGGGTTGGACCTGTTGGTAGCTGGATTGAGAGTTGTGTTAAAATCCCCAACCCAAATTATATGTGTGGATCCTAATTCCAGTATTTCCCCCCCATAATGTAGTGTAAAAATGTGGGTCATCAACATTCGGACCAAAGCAGCACACCAGTGTAACTGCCTGTGCTCCCAGCCGGCCCCACATCATGCAATATCTCCCACCGGAATCACAAAACTTTCCACCTAGTATATCAGGAGTATTCTTCCTAATGAGTATCACTGTGCCTCTGGAATATGTAGAGTACGAGGAAAACACTCTATGTGCCGCCCATTTACTAGCAAACTGTGGAGTGGAACGTGGGTGAAAGTGTGTCTCCTGGAGCATGGCAATATGGATTTGGTGTCTATCCAGATACGCCAGTACTTGTCTACGCTTGTGGGTATCCCTCAAACCTCTGACATTCCATGTGAGGAGGTAAAATTTCATTGCGTCTTTTGTTTGAGCCCTAGGGCACACAATATGGTTACCACTGTATAGTGTTTAGGGCTAGCGTTAGTTATGAACCGCCATTTATACAATCGAAAATCTACCCAGTATAAAACAATGTACAAGAGAATGCAAGGCAATGATCCCCAACCTCCTGCCCCCACAACAGCATCCCAATCATACTGGCATAACATTGCCCTCCCAACACCCAAAAAACCCATCCCATTGCAAACCTATTAAGGTTGTTCCAACTATTTGGGGGAGCACCCTTGGGGGAACGTTAGGGGCACTCAAATTCCTCCCTTCTCCAGCCGCCACTGGTAGGTCTTCCCGTTAGTATGGAGAGAAGAAGGGGTGCTCGGCATAGTCCATGTTATGTTCCCAATATTGTAATTACTCTCAACCCCTCTCATATCATGTCCCCATGGTTACTTATCTGATTCTTGCATCTTATCTATTGTTCACCAGCTGGCATTGGCTGTCTTGCACCATCCAGGAAGAAATGCCCGGGGCCGTGCAGCATTGTCCAAACTCCGTTGTAGGGGGTGATAAAGTCTCACAATCTGGTATCCTTCCCTTTAGTTTCAGTCCGCCATGGGGGATGTTAATCTGGATGGGTGCTCCTTCGCTTCCCGTTGCGATGTTGAACATGTGATCCATTTAAGAAACTCTTCCACCTGTTACTCATTTGTAAAGAAGTATTGCTTGCCCTGATGTGTGACTCGCAGGCGGCCGGGTACATGAATGCATAGTCAATTTGTGCCTTGCGCAGTTTCTGCTTGGCCGGGATAAACTTGCGCCTTGCCTCCTGTACCTCTGCCGTGAAATGGGTATAAATGGTGAAATTATTTCCGTCGAAGTTCAATTGTCTCTTTTCTCTGGCCAGCTTCAGGGCTGTGTCGCGATCACGAAAATTGAGTAAACGGGCAATGATCGGTCTGGGGTTACTGCCTGGGGGAGGTCTAGGGCCCAGCGAGCGATGTGCTCTCTCTAGGATCAGCTGCGGTGAGAAGACGTCAAGGCCAAATGTTCCACGAAGCGGAGGTTCGATGTACTCTTCCATTCGTCCAGTGTTCGCACTTTCGAGAATGCCAATAATATGTATGGTGTTGCGCCTGTTGCGTGCTTTCAAATCTTCATTTTTTGCAGCTGCTATTTTGAGAACCTTATCCATCTGTGAGACTTGTTTTTGCACGTGTACCGTGGCACCTTCAGTATCTGAAATACGTCTCTCCGTCTCCTTGATGTGTTCATCGTGCTTGTCAAGTTTGAGAACTATAGAATCCATACGACACAACATAGAATCCATTTTGCTCTCTATAGCCGTAAGGCTCTGTCGCATCTCAAGTAGTAGGCTTTTAACTTCATCATTTCAGGTAGTTTCTGATTCTTGCCTACACTCCAAAGTAATTTGCTCCCGATCTTCAGAGCTGGCACATGTGGTGGTTTTCTTGGGTTCAAAGGGCAACCTCGATTGTTTACCCTCTCTTTTCCCCATTATAAAGCAGATGTAATGTCTCTAGAGCCGTCGGACCTCAGTGCAGCAGGGTAGTGCATGTTGCAGTCTCACGAGGCGTACCTGTGTTCACCATGTCTTGGCACCTTTGGAGTTGCAACGAGGGAAGTCCCCCCATGGTATTTTCCCTACTATGAATACCCCGTCGTGACAGTGTTGGTAGCCGCGTTGGGGGTTGGGAGAGGTTGGCCTGGGGACCGGGCTTACGTATCTCACCTGCACCCAGGAGGCAGGCCGGTACGCCAGATCCCGCACAATCTTTCTGGTGTTGGTCATGTAGATAGGTTGACTTCCTCCTCAACACGTCAAGAAATTGTTCTCCAAATACGCCCACTATGCAAGTCTATATTATCCTGTTGATAAGGGAGCGTTTCTGCGCCAATTTGTTCATTTCACTCCTCGTGGCAAAGCATCTTAGCTCCATGCACCCCCATGTGCCCACAGCAGTGTGAAAGGAGCGTTCCCGGGGTATCACAGGTAGGAAAATGTCACTTTTGGGGTGATCTTCATACCTGCAGCTTCTCACCTTAATGTGCAGGAAGCATGTATGCGTAATGGGCCTGTTCTTCGTCCTCTGTGTGAAGCGAGCGGGTCCCTGTGATTAGAAGCGTGTGTAGCGCGGCCTGGCAGTCACGTGGGATCCCCGGGCCTCGCGTACCTCCTGAGGCCGATTGTACTTCCAGCAGTGATCATCACGGGCCAGGCGTCAGCGGGGCATCGGGTCGCGGCTGTGGCCGTCGCACCACGTTATAGGCCAAACAGGGATCGATATGTGTTTGAGAGGCTGATGAGCAGGCAGCTATGTTTTTTTGTGCATGCTTTCACCTGGAAGCCGGATAAATTATCGGATATTGCTGTCGAGCAGCAAGAGCCTCACTACTGTGCGGCCATGTTGGTCGTGTGCCACCTAGCGCCCCCTCTGGGTCGGAAAAATCTTTGACTATGTCAGCAAGCTCTTTGCATTTGTTAGAGATCTCTTCCAGCCTGAGAGCTAGGGCTGTAATTCTAGCCTCGTTTAGTTGGGTGTGCTACTTCCTGAGTGTAGACTTGTAAGTGTTTCTTGTGGTGGTGTCCCGACTGGTTCTCCATTTTCTCTCCAGCTGTTTGCAGAGATATTTGGAGCTTCTGACTTCTTTGGTGTACCAATTGGCTTGGGTGTTGGTTCTGGAGTGTCTGACATTCTTCAGGGGGGCTAGGATATCTGCACTGGTAGGGATTCAATTGTTGAAGGCCTATGATCTCGGCATGGAGGTCACAGTTGGTTAGTGACATTGAGGGTGTTAGTCAAGTCTGTGTCCTTTATCTTCTTCCAGCTACATTTGAGGTTGTAGGTAGTCTTGGAAGAGGAGAATTGGGGTGTGTCGATAAAGAAATGGAGAATGGAGTGGTCTGTCCAGGTGAGTAGATTGAGGTGGCTGAACTTGGCTTTGTTGCTGGCCGTAAAGATGGGGTTGAGGGTGTGACCTGCCTTGTGCGAGGGCTCTGGATCATCTATGTGAATCCTAGGATCTCAAGGCAGGGATTGCCTGTGGCACAAGAGATTGCTAAGTCTCCCCTAATCGTTAACTATGTGCAGAAGCGCAACTCAATAACCAAAGTCCAACTGGAACGTCTACAGTCAGAGAACTGTTGCTGCCACTGCCAGTGGGTGGTGCAACTATGAATACCAGTTGTCACCACAGTAGGAAGTCATGTCCGCCATTGAGGCCTCACATGCCCAGCCAAGATGCTGCACCTGACAAGGTTACCCCGCCTAGTAGGCACATCTCCCGAAAGCCAGCCTTCAACAATCCCACTTGCCAATTTGAAAGCTGAAGCTTCCCACAAAAGAGAGAGAGAGAAGTGGGACCACCTCTGTGGAAGAAGTGACACCACCGAGATTTCTAGATTCATATACAGAATGATTCACTAGTTGCCCTGGGGCAATTGCTCAGTGAAACTTGCATCCATGCTTAATTTTTCCTGTACTCGGCTTACTTGTGGAAACCACCCTAGAAATGAGGTACACACCATAGAACAGGTAGGAGTACTCCAGGCCTGGTGAAGAATTTCACCATAAGCCCACAAATGAGATTGTTTAGCCTCAAGTCTGATACCTATCTAATTGTGTAGTGTTTCAACTACTGTGATATTAAAAGTACTTTCTGTTTTAAAAAGACAAGCACTGAGTTGGACAGTGTTTTATTGGGCTCTTCGGTATAATTGAGTTCTAAGTCTTTCCCCCTACACTATGCATCTTAGAAGCCTTTCACTGTTCGCCAACTCTAACGCATATTTGAAGCGTGGAAAGGGTGTATTTGTCCCACGTTTTAGAGCCATAGTAGGACAGGCCCAGGGCCCCAGTGGCAAACTTCCTCTACCCCCATGTTTGCTATCCAGTAGCCCATTTCTTACATGTAGGTCCCACACAGATTCTGTCAAAGACACACATCCACAAAGATACATGGAGTTACATAAATCCATATGTAGTTTCAAACACATGCAGACATGCACTTAAAGATGTGCGTGTGAACACACGTGCAAGCACATATGCACAATCAGGACATTACTTTTTATTTCCATATGTCTTCTGCTTCCACTTTACTTTCTGCCAGTGCTCCCACAACTGCCTTTCCCGTTTCCTTCTGCCTGCAACATACATACAATGATATTCCAGAAAAGCCCTGCAACAAGTGCAGTCACCAAGTGTTAAATGAAGACAGACTGTGTTTGTTGCAGGACCCACACTGTTATCTATGGTGTCACTGAGTGTAGGTCCTAGAAATGTATGCTTTCTCTCTCACTAGCTAACAAATCTGGATTTACACCCTGTCAGCACCAACTAACATGAAAAGTAATTGAATCTTCATGATGTAATCCAAAGCGAGCTACTGTCGTCCATGTTCCCAGTGCACTTTGCACCATAGGTGGGCACTAGGGTAATAAAAAAGGCCATAGTGTCCCCTCTCCTGCTTTCCTAGCTCCACCACTGGTAGCTATCACTTAATCACTACCCCCAAAGGAGGTATAAGTAGGCCTCCAGTACCCCAGTGAGTTACCAAGACATCCAGTGGCCCAGTTCATCTCTGTCTTTCCACGCTTCTCAATTTATTTTGCATGAGGGCATCTCGGGAAGACGGGAAGGAACATAGTCTGATATATACAATAACATTACTGTACATGGTAAGTATCAACAAAGTGGATTTTTTCTCTTTTAGGATTACCAGTGACATCATATACATCGCAAGCTAGGCTTTTAAAATCAATTGTGGAAATCATCCCAGTTATGGATACTGAGGGGTATATTTAGAATTAGTTATTTGTTTGTTGCTATTTGTGAAAAGCAAAAACTTTAGTAATGTTTAGAGAATGGTTTTCAGAACCAAACGGTAGCCTGACTGGGTGGAGGAGGTAATGTCATCCGCCACCCTGACAGACTGTGTGTTGTTTATATCTTATTGTGGTGTACAGTTTAGTGCTGTGTCTTTAAGATTTTCTACAGCTTTGTTTCTGAAATGTGTCATGGGGCATCTTGGGGTTGAAGAGTACTAGAATGTGCATCCATTGAAAGGTCAATGGGATGTTCCTTTTTACTGATTAAATTTAATTTGTGAATAAACCTTCACATAATCTTTCTTCATCAAACCTGTTGAGAGTCATCTTTTTTACATTGGCAATGATTTGTACTATCCAATGTGTATGTGATTCTACTGTGGACATACTTGAAGAGTTTTGTTTTTTAAACTATTTGGATGGAGTCAGAGGAACGTCTCAACACCTATGAAGTGTTTATATGCTGCAATCGTAAATCGGCAAGTTAGAGTTATTTGTGAATTATTTGTGAATTAATTTTAAACACACAACAGTTGATGGTGAACGACGTGTGGTGTGGTTCGCATGGATTGATCATCGTGTGAGGTGAACATGACACTCCTCGTGCAGGGTCCCATGGATCTGCCGGAGTGGAGCCAGTGCAGCAGTCTCCTGAGCAACAACAGGCATTACAGCACCCTGGCGTTGTAGTCTGCATCCTGCGCTGTGTTGTGCTATCCTAGCAACGGGCCTTGGTTTCTTACTCAGCTTTTCATTCATCACCGTCAATGCACTCACATCAGTGTCAGCGGTCTCGCTATAGCCGTATCCAGGCAAATGTTGTTGAAACGACAACCAGTCAAGTTGCCTTGCAGCGCAGTTATGTTCATGCCGGCTGACTCGTTCTTATTATAATAATTTCACACTGCTTGCTCATTCATAAAGTTCCCAATAGATTTGTGTGGTGATTCTGGTAGATTCTAGCAACAACTTGGAAACGGTGTTCTTGAATACTTCAGGAAGTTAAAAGAACATACCCTTTCAGCTACTGGGAACAACTCTCTTGTCCGGATTCCTGGGTATTTGATTGAATACTGGCGGTACAAGTATTGTTATTTTAGTTTTTTATTTTATAACACATTTTTCTTAGACGACTTACTGTATTGTTCCCTGCACATTGACTCTTTGGTTTATTTGTGCTTATATAGCTACTGTTAGTAATAGTTTCACTAACCACTGATTTTATTTCTGATAGTGTCAAGAAGTTGAATGTAAGGGGGGTGAGGGCCATGGTGAACGTACGAGAAATTAATGTTCTGAATTTCCCAAGGTGTTTATGGACAAACTGGGGTGTCTAACTGCATACTCTCACAAAATCATATTGAAGGATAATCACACACCTAGTGTGAGCAACATGAGAGGTATTCCTTTAAGGATAAGGCACACAATGTGTGTTCAAATTGAGAATCTCAAAAAGAAAGGCATCATAGAGGTTGTTGAAGTTACAGAATGGGTGGCTCCTGTTGTGTTGGCATGCGGGACTTTGGGGGATGTTAGGCTTTGTGTGGATCTTAGGCGTTTAAACAAAGCTGTTGTGATGGATAGGCATCACCTTCCCAACATAACGGAAATGTTGACACAATTGGATGGGGCAACTGTTATTTCCACACTTGATTTATGATCTGCCTACCATCAGATCAGACTTGATGATGAAGCAAAGAACTTGACATTGTTTATCATACCTTTATGGTTGCTTAGATTCACTAGGATGCCGTTTGGACTTATGTCTGCTGCGGATGTTTATCAAAAGGCCATTGAAAGTGTTTTGGAAGGCATTGAGCATGTAAAAAATTACCAAGATGATGTGTTAATCTTTGGTAATACACGAGCAGAACATAACAAGTTGTAAGAGAAGTTTTGAGGAGATTCAGTAACAGAGGTCTAACCCTAAGAGCTGACAATTGTAAAATTAGGTGTAAAGAAATTACTAATTTAGGTCATATGTTATCTGGAAAGGGTGTGCAACCCAATGAAAGTTTAGTCAAGACCATACATTAATTACTCATTCCTGCAAACAAAGACGAGTTGATAACATTTTTAGGCATGACGGAATACTATAATAAGTTTATTCTTAGATTTGAAAGTCGCATGAATAAACTCAGGTTCCTTTTGAAGAAAGGTGCACAGTTTGTATGGATGGCTGAATGGACACTTGAATTTGATGATATTAAAAATGCGCTCTCTGGTGCTTCAACGTACAAAACTTTAATTCTTCAGAGGGATCAGTTCTGGTGACGAATGTCAACTCCAAAGGTTTGGGGGCAGTCTTAAAACTAGGGCTTGGTGAGGATCAAAGAACCTTTACGTTCATCTCAAGGAGGCTGTTTGGTCCTGAATATAGATAGCCATTCATAGAAAGAGAGGGTTTGCATATTTTTTGGGGCAATAAGAAAACTGAAGACGTTTTTATGGGGTATGCAATTTGTTGTGAACACAGATCACAAACCCTTGAAGGATGTTTTTGGAAAGAAAGGTTTGGACACGACATCGAGCAGGATTTCTCATTGGGTTATAGCATTGCAGTAGTATGACTTTAGAGTAGAGTATATTCCTGGTGCTGAAAACTGTGTAGCTGACTGTCTATCATGTATGGTTGTTGATTCGCAAAAGGATAATGTGGATGATGATGATGATGATGTATGTATCTTAGAGGATTATAATGTTTGTGAGGTCACTGAAGGAGCTGTAAGTGAGGAGGAATGGAGAAAGTTGGTCACTGCTGATGAGCGTTTGGTGGAAGTGATGGGTTTAATTGAAAATGATTGCAAATCAAAAAAAAGTTGGTGAAGAGTGTCTTAAGTTTTGGAATATCAAGGAAGAATTGTCGGTGAGTCATGGTTTGTTGTGGAGAGGAACGAGGTTAGTTCCTCCCGGGTGTATCAGAGACAATTTGATTCAAATGGCTCAACGGGGGCATTTGGGAATTTGCAAGGCTAAGGAAAGGATTAGGTTGTACTTCTGGTGGCCAGGTTTTTATTTGCATGTGGAAAAAATAATTTGCGAGTGTCCTGAATGGCTGGGTATTGACAGAGTTTGCACAAAAGTCCAACCCATGGTGATAAGAAACTATCCCAAAAAAGTGTGGCAAGAAGTTGCGTTAGACATTCTAGAGCCCATACTCTGCAGAGCTGGCAAAACATTTGTGGTAGTTCTGATTGATATATTTTCTAGGTGACAAGAGATATATATTACACAGAAGATAGAGACTTATAATGTGATACGTTTCTTGAATGAGTTGATTGCCAGGGAGTAGGATTCCTTACGAATAGTGGTGTACAACTTGTCTCAACTGAAATGGAGGAGTTTTTAAAAAGGAAAAAAATTCAAAGCACAAAAGATGTGCTTAATATCACCCTGCTTCAAACGGTCTTGTTGAGAGGTTCAAACGGGTGTTAAAGGAATCTATTCAATTGGTCAAAGAACAATACAGGATTTGAAACAGGTGATACCAGAGAGGGTAGAGATGTAAAGCCTTAAACTGCACTCAGTCACTGGGAAGGGCCCATTTGAATTGTTGAGAGGAAGAAAGCCCAACTTAGTCCTTTGCCCTTCGTGGATGAATAATAAGGATGTGGGTCTGTTGATGCTAGTGGGAATGATGATTGGGAGGCTAAGCAAACTGTCAAATTGTTTAGAAGAAAAGGATTTTTGACTGGAGGAATTCCGTAAAATCCATTTTACTGTGCGTGGACGACTGGGTGGAGTGAAGAAGGTGCAAATCAGTGGTAAATCAAAATGTTCTGAACCTATGAAGGTCATTAAAATTTTCAAGAATGTGTTGTATTTGGAGGACAGTGGTATATGGAATTTAAGTGGGGTCTGTGTGTGCTCCAGTATTGTAAGTTCCCATGAGAATAAGAAAATATCTCATGTAGCGCAACCAGAAAAATTGTTCCTTGTATGGACTTCATGAAAATCAGGAACTGATCCGGCCCATGTTGGAAGTACAGCGTTAGTTCCCTGAGATCTCATTTAATTAAGATCGAAGATGACAAAGCCTTATAGAGACATTCTTCCTTCAGAAAAAAAATCGTTCACAAAATCTCATTTTGCTTCCCAAATTCACTACTGGGAGCAAGATCCCAAGAAGGGCTCAGCATGAACCCTCCGCTGAACTACCAGGTGTTGATCGGAGTGAACCGCAGAAACTGGTCTTTTGGAATCCGGAGCCAAAGACGACACGTGCTGGAACTCTCCACTCTTGAAGCCTCCACCCGCACGCAGGGCAAGCAGGAAGTCAAGTTTAATAACCGCTGCGTGAGATGATTGGGCAGAACTGAGGCAGGTCCCAAGGGGTGATTGGAATACAGCGAGATGATTGCATGTAGTGGCCCCTTCCTTCTTTGGCCTCGCGCTCATATTTGTAAGGTTAATGTAAGGCTGAATGTACGTACGTATCCTGCCTTTAGCACTGGATGAACTCTCCGGGTCCTGCCCCCTCTTTCCTCCTTGTGCATCTCAAGCAGCGGAGGCCTCGGAGATGGAGTCGAGTTGTTGCTCTAGGAGACGCATATCAGTTTTTATTTGGCCTCCGAGGAAAGACAAGGGCTGCGGCAGCTTGCACGACCCCCCTAGGTTTCGGAGATATCGGCTGCCAGACAGGCTGATTATGTTAACGAAGACATACAGCGGGCCGCGGCCTTACAAAATGTACATTCCTGATGAATTATCCCTGTGTGTGGAGCACCGTAAGCTCCTCCCCGACTCTTTGCTGTGCCAAGAGTCTGCAGACTGCAAAATGAATACCTTACAAGCTTTCATAATAAATTACAAGCTATTGGTACAATACATTTAAGTCACTAGACATGCAACAATTTTAATAATGTAAATCATAAAGCCGCTATTATGTTGCATTATGATGTAGCCAATGTCCCAAAACGACTACATCTGTCATGGAAAATGTGCTCCATTCCATCGCTTTCATTTAGCAATACAACTCATTATGAAATGTGTAGCCCTGAATCACCTTATTTAGACTAACTTTATAGACTGTAATTTGCGGGAGACTGGGACTAGAAACTTACAAAATGCATTCATTTTTTGTAAAAAAAAAAAAAGACCTTCGCAAATCGCTAAGCATGCAGACTATAGTCACCAACAGCAGCTATTCGTGGCAGCAGGAAACCATTCCTGCTTTTGCAAAACACCGCCCTGTGCAGCAATGGGTCTGCGGCCACTAGGGGCAACCGCTGCTTGCAGGTCCTGTGGGCTCAGCCCCCTTAATCCCTAAACTCGAGTCTACTCACCACTGCTTCCATGCTGTCACCACCCGAACGTTGCCTTTCCTGTCAGCACTCCTCTGCATACTGCACTCACCATCCCAAGTACACACACTCCTCACTTCACCTTTGCGAGACAAGTTGTGGAAGCTGTCACACCCCTTCCTTGTGCAGAATCTTCCTCTCACTATACATCCTGCCCTAGGAAATCCAACATGCCCCTAAGTGTATGCGTTTAACTATGCCTCCAGCAAAGACATGAGATTTCGTTCACTTTATCAATACTAAACTTCCCACGGGCGTAGTTAACCCTACACCCACATCTAACTGGTAATTTGTCCACAATTGCATGGGATTGTCTCGAGCCTAAGTAATTTGCTTAAGTGTCCTTAATGTATGACCATACCAGAAGAGGCAGGACGTGAGTGGCTGCATCCCCTGAGTCTTTGAGAAACATGTATGACACAGCTCAGCAGAACTAATAAACATGCAGGAGATAAAGGCTTGTGGCCAGTTCAACACCAAAGGATGCCTCGTTGAGATGGGGAGGAGGCGAGTCTTATGAGGAAAATTTCATTCCATTGGAACATTTAGAAGTCCGAAAGAAGAGAGAGGGGATTCATGCCCAAGATCCCAGAATGTGAAGCAAAAAGGCAAAAAGAAGGTGTAGTTAGCAAATATGTGTTTTCAGGATAGACTTTGGGTACGTTTCAAATATTAAAGAAATATGGTCATATGGAGGGCTACATGAAGATGCAATGTCCTCTGACTCTCAAAATCACAGTACTTTAAATGTAAAACATTTTCACTGTGATCCCTTCAATTTAGTTTAGTAGAAAGGGAGAAGAATCATGAGGGGAAGTAACACAAGACACAGAGACAATGACAGTTAGCTTGTGCCTTATTTTGACAAAGTTTGAGCACAAATTGCTAACATGAAAAATGTAGCAATAAGCAACTCTGATGTATTTATTTGGTCACAAACAGGCTGTATTGTATGATAGCTCAGGGGTTAAGGTTCGGGCTGTGCAAAATTCTTGTAACTTACTCTCGCGTATTTATGCAAAATTTCTTCAGAACTGCACATACTTACACAAAATGCATATCTGTAATTTAGCGCTATATTTTAGCATAAAATAGATTCTTGCATATATTTTTGCTGCAAGAAAGCATTTACGCTAAAAATTCATTAAAAATATAAAATGCACAGCAAACAATAGCACACACGTTCTGTCATTTGCATGGCTTTGCAGTAAATGTTTACCACGTATGGAGCATTTTTACTGTGAATAATGCAAAATTACGTAAAATGACATAGTGGCATAATTTCAGGAATGTCCCGTAACAAGCATGATATGAAATTCCAGCAATTATGCCATCATAATTTAAATTTCACTTAGGCCTAGCTAAGGTTTAAGTGGAATTTAAATTATGGGGCTCACCAGAGGTCCAGGCCCAAGAAGAGTAATTGACAATCTTTTGTAAGAGGAGTGGCCTCTGAAATTAAGAGCATGGCGAAATACAGTCATGGCTGCTACCTCCCACCCACAGTGGGGCGGGTGAGGGAGAAGGGGGGGGGGATAGGATAAAAAAATATGACTTACCTACTGATCGGACGGGTGGCCGGCCGCCACAACCTCTCTTGTGTCCTCTTCCTTCTTGGCAGAAACAGGAAGCAGGAAGTGCCAGGGCTTCCACGCTCACCGCAGCCAATCACATTGCTGCAATGCAGCGTTTTGATTGGTCTGAGTGCCGTAACAAGGTGCTCAGCCAGGGGCTGGAGGGGTGGGCATGTTCAGCCGCATGGAGAACAGGGAAAGTGTGCATGACTGTTTTGGGGGGCCAGAGAGGGCCGTCCAAACAGTCATTGCTCATTTAGGAGGGTTGTACCACTCCTCCCCTGCTCTGCAGCCCTGTCCCCTCATGCAAGCTGCCGCAGCAGGGAGGACAAGATAAAATGATAATAACATTAGTTATTATCATTTTATTTTTTCATTTCTTTTGCTGCATCAAGGCAGTGGGGCAACGTTCCTCCACCTTAGCGGAGGAGCCACCACTGTCCAAATTGTTCAAACAAAACTTTGTTCAGTAAAGAAAAATCATACAAGTCAACAGCCATTAATAATCCTTCATACAAATGTATGATTATAAATACATCCATCCATAAAATTATTTTAAAAAACATAATAAAACAGACAAAACAAATGAGGCTAGCAGCAAATATGAGAAACTCCCCTATTCATTAAATAACTTTTTCCTAAGTCTGAGGGTGCCAGAGAGGAAAGTTACAACCTCAAAACATACCAGGGTGTAATTAAGGGCATGTAATTCTTCATGGGGGCTAAAATCACATTGGCTTCTCGCCCTCCCTTTCCTCCTCCTCCTCCTCCTCCACCTCCTTTTCTTCTTCCTCCTTATGGTCCTCACAGTCCTTATCTTCCTGATTTTTCTGCTCCTTTTCAGCATCCTTCTCCTGATTATCTTCCACTCTGAACTTCTTCATCAGCTGTTCTTTGTCTTTTCCTGGTCATCCTGATTGTCCTTTTCCTGGTCTTGCTCAATCTCTTTATTGCCATCTGCTTTTCTTCCCCTTCTCCTGGTCATCTTCCTTGTGTTCCTACTCCACTACTCTTTCTTCCTCATGCATCTACTGGTGCTGCCGTCGTCCAGGGCATGCTATTTTTCCTCTTAGGTCTACTCCATCTCTTCCTGCTTCTGGTTCTCCCAGTCCTCCTTCTCATCCAGTTGATTCTCTTCCTACTTCTGGCACTTCTCCTTTTCAAAGTCCTGGTCCTTAGCATTCTGCTCCTCATGTTCCTGATCCTCCAGATCCTTGTCCTCCTGTTCATCTTGGTCTTAATAATTCTGGTATTAGCTGTACTGTCTTCTGGTCTTCATCCTCCTCTAGCTCTAGGTCATTTTGTTCCTGCTACCGGTCCTACTAGACATGCTCTTCCTAGTCCTCCTTATTCTGATTTTATGGTCGTCTTGCCCTTGATTCTCCGGGTCCTAGTCATTCTGGTCCTCATCCAGTAGACCCTAGTTCCTCCTGGTCCTTCTAGTCTTTATCTACCATGTAATAGTCCTCCTCCTAGTCCTGGTCCTATTCTCAGTCTTCCTGGCCTAGCCACGTTCCTGCTTTTCCTAATCCTTGTCAGCCTACCCCTAACCCTCCAGGATACAAGCCCTCCTACAACAACTCTTCCTTGTCCTATTCAACCTGACCATGGTCCACTTTGTCTTTGTTGTCTTCGTCCCCTGTATCTCCCAGTCTTGGCCATTCCACCTTTGAACCCCTAGTACTTGTCCTTCTTCTCATCCTGATCTTGGTAATCTTTGTTCCCCTGATGGGTCTAGTCCTCCTGGTGATTCTGCTGTTTGTGGTCAGCATCTCTGACACACAGAGCTTAAGTGACAAAAACCACTTCCAAGTCTGTGTGTCTCAATTTGAGAAGTGTTACTATTAATCCCTTTGTTTGCTCAGGGGAGTGTCTGTCTGAGTTTGGCAGCAAGTTGTTGGGTTTTGGTGTGATCCTTTGACATTCATATCGTTAGACAGAGGGGGATGCATATTGCTCTTAAAGTGAGCTGGGTCAGGCCGAGCTGGAAAGGAAAGTTGGAGTGTTTTCCCTCACTCCACTACCCCATCTCAGCAAGTGCCATAGCATGTGTCCCGGTGTTCCCAGAGTGCATTCGGGCATAGTAGGATTTTAAGTAGCCTTCCTGGATTGGGCCAATAATAACTGCCAGATCCAGAACTAGGCTTGATCTCTGTGCAGTTCACCACTGCAAATCCCTCATATAATTCTTTAAAGTTTGCATGATTTCATGTGTGAGAGTGGACGTTTGTTAATGAAAGGCTATTTCGAGGAATATTTGGATGGTGCTATAGTGCCCTTCAAATATCCCTCGTTTTACCATGGCCAGAGTTCCATTATACTTTAGCCTTACTGGAATTCATACGTCTTGAGTCTACTAGGATCACCGTATCCCACATAATACAGGCACAGATGATCTTGAATCCTAAACTTGAATAAACACCTTCTAATACGTCAGAAAAAAAGCACATTAGATTTCCATATTTATTGTGCCACACTACAAATGTCTCCTGAGTCTTCGAGATTAGCCTTGATAAAGTGTATTAATGCAGAAACGGGTTGACTGTTTTGTTGTTAACAGACTGTTATTCGTCACTTCCAGTGGTACACACAGGCACTCAAAAGAAATACAAAACTGCAGCATTGTTCTACTATTTACTGTTAAGGGTATTTGTCTTATTACAACTCTACTAGTCCTTCCGCTTGTGTGATCCAACATATCTGGTTACATTCCCAATGCTAAGAGGGACTGCAAGAGTAGTAGGTGTGCTACCCCTGTTGACACTATAGGCCCTGCTTCTCTGCCTGACACATTTCAGTAGTGACTTTTGTTGTTTTTCTGTTGTTTCTAGGTTATTGGATGTCAAACCTTTCATGGGTGGTAAATCTTGGAAGCTGCTAATCAGCTCTGTTGTCTGCCACAGGCTGGGAAAATGCCTCAGCAAAGTTAGGCAAACTTGACCTCACCTTTCCCAATGTTCAGTTGCATTAAGTGGGACTATGGGTGTGAAAGAAAATCCCCTTGTCTGTTGCTAATCCTAGGCCCATTTATAAAACCTACTCCCCTAATATTTAGGTCTCACCAAAGACAGCACATGCATCACTTGCAAGTCATTTTCTTTACATACAGGGGGCTTACAACCTGTATATTGCTTATCATTGGTTGACTGCATCATCACTCTTATTTCCTTGCTTCTCTTTGGTTAGCATGTGCCGACTTTTCTTCCTTCTTATCCCTCCCCTGAAGCATGAGCAAAGTGCTTCTCTTATTCCATCTTTGCCCATTTTTCAGAACAACATGCCAATTATGTACAGAATTCACCTCCGTTGGTTCAGAAAATGTGTTCACACCATCCCTTTTCCTTCACAATTCGATTTTCATATAATTTCCTGTCCCAATTCTACCACCCCTCTCAACATTGTTCCTATCTTTTGGACTTCTGCTCTCTCTCATCCACTGCAGAGAAAGTTTAATTTTCATCTCTCTTCTCATATTTACAAAAGAAAATTTGCCTGAAAATCCATTTAAGGTGGTAATGTATGCCCACACCATCCCCTCAACAGACTCTACACATCCTTCCGGCCATTGACTGCCATTTGTCTTGTCCCTTTGTTACAATTACACAATAAGCCCTTTTCATTATACCATTTTCTTGGGGATTACACAAGGATGTGTGAATATGCTTAATACTATAACCCCTTAAAAATTCTTCTATCTTTGTGTCTGTAAGTTATTCTCTGTTGTCAGTTATGATCATTTCGGGATACCCCTCTCTTCTGAAAATATTTTTAAATACCTTGATTGCACTTTCCGAAGTGATGTGTCTCATCTTTTCCACAATCATCCATCTTGAAAATACACCCACCACCACTACTGCAAAACATTCAGAAATCCACACAAAACCTCATGAAAGGACCACCAGCATCATTTAAAGAACCCATTTCTTCCCTACCAATCATCAAATGTTTTTCACTCTCCCTACACTATGTACATTCATCCACCCACTCTTTCATATCATTATCCATTCACGGCCAACAAAATGTATATTTCAAACGTCTTTTCTTGAGTGTCTGCCTTAGATGTCCTTCATGTGCAAGTTCAATTCGTTTCTTCTTCACTCGTTCTGGGGTCATACACTTCTCATCCCTTATGACTAATTAATCTAATGCACCCAATTCTTCTTGCAGTTTCACATAATGGCATAATGGAGGCATCACACTAACTGCTCTCCTCCATCCGTGACGCACATTTCTTACTAAGTACTGAAACACTACATTAGTTTTTACAGCTCTTTCCCATTGTCCAGTGTAATGGCACCACTCTGTCCTTCCAAAGCATCTTTAATGCTTGTCACTGCACCCTCCATCTCACCGGCTCTGCCAGAACCACCAACAAAATTATCAATACCTAGGGGTAATCTAGACCATTGGCTTGTACATTTCTCCAACCAGCCACATATTCCATTTCATAGAGAAATTCCTGTAGATGAGAAGCAAATCTGAGCAACCTTGCTGAAACCTTGTCAGCTCCACCAGGTTGCAATACTGCAATACTTTGAGCAAGGGTTTGTGGTACATACATAACGTGAATTCCACCCCCCCAAATAAAGCCTCTCGCTCGATCACAGTATAATTGTGGCCTGCCATGTTCAAAGTTTTTGAAGCAAACGCCATCGGTGTTTCTCCACCCCCTTTCACTGGTGATAAAATATCACGCAGACCATGAACACTCACGTCAACAGTTGAAATGCTTGAGCACTTTGGATCAAAAGGAGTTAACATTCTTGAAACTTCAATTTCTGATTTGGTTTTGACAAAAAGTTCCTGTTGCTTTTCCCGCAAAACAAATTCCTTCCCGCTTCTTAGTAACTCTCTCACAGATTTAGTTTTTTCAGAATTGCTCAAAAACTTGACTTACTATTCAATTAAGCCCATGAAAGACGGTCATTGATCTTTCCCTTGAGGAGCAGGGGCTTCCCTAATAGATTTTACAAGTTCTTTCTTTGGCTTAATGCCCCACTCAAAATGATATATCCTAAATATTCAATTTCTCTTGGAAACACTACATCAGCTTGCACAGCCCTTTCTCGTTCCTCCTGTGTAAGGATGCCACTCTGTCCTTCCAAACATCTTTAATGCTTGCCACTACTCCCTACTTCTAATTGGCTCTGCCAGATCCACCACCAACACTCTCTATACCTGGGGGTAATCTAGATAAACAATCGGCTTCTACATTTGAGCACCCAGTCACATATTCCACTTAATAGAGAAATTCCTGTAGACGAGCAGCAATTCAGGCCAGCCTTGCTGAAATCTTTTCAGCTCCACGAGGCTGCAATGCTTTGACCAGGGGTTTGGGGTACACACATAAAATGAAGCACACAACCCACTAAAAAATGTAGGAATATATTCAGCTGTTCATGCAGCTGCTAGAGCCTCTAGCTCAGTCACAGTGTAATTGCGTTCTGCCATTGTTCAAAGTTTTTAAAGCCAACACCACCATTCTTTCTCCACACCCATTTACTTGTCATGAAATATCACCTAGACCATGAGCGCTCGCATCAACAGTTAAAACGCTTGAGGACTTTGGATCAAAAGGAGCTAACACCCTTGAATCGATCAATATCTGATTTGACTTTGACAAAAGATTCCTGTTGCTTTTCAACCTGAACAATTTCCTTCCCATTTTTTATAGATTCTTGTTTTTCAGAAGTGCCCGCAAACTTGACTTAATATTCAAATAAACCCATGAAAGACTGCATCAGATCTTTCCATTGAGGAACAGAAGCTTCACAAATAGATTTTACAAGATCTTCTTTTGGATTAATGCTGCACTCAGAAATGCAATATATTAAATATTCAATCTCTCTTAGCAATATTTTTCTTTGCTAAGCATTAACCCAGCATCTCTTAACACATTCAACATTTTAACAAGAGCATTATTATGTTTTTCTTTTGTTGCTCCACAGATTAAAATATCATCCTGAAAGAAACAAACATTTGGCATGTCCTTAAACAAAGTATTCATCATACGGTGGAAGAACGCTAGAAGCTGATGGCAAGCAAAAAAAAAGTCTTGTAAATTGAAAAACTCCTTCCATTGTGATAAATGCAGTTGCATTTTTAGACTTCGGGTGTAATTTAATCTGGTGGTACACAGACTTTAAATCCAACACAGTAAAATATTTTGCATTGTTTAGTTGTAGTAACATTTCTAATATACTTGAAAGTGGAAAACTGTCCAACACTTTACATCGATTTCAACTCCTCAAATCAACACAAAACATCATAAGGTCATTTTCTCTTTTAGCGATTATAACAGTGGAAATGCATTTGGAAGCCTATACAGCTTCAATTATTGTCTCTTTTGCATCTCTCCAACATTGTCTTTACTTTTTACTGGACAACAATAGGAACCTTGTTCAGCTCATGTCTTACTGGAAAAACATTTTCCCTTAACCTTATTTCATGTAGATATCCTTTCAAAAATCCAAGTTTTTCACTAAAACATCTGCAAACGTATCCAATTTGGCTTCCATATTCCCACCATCTTGTATTGCTGAGAGGTTCCTTAGACCTGGGATCAAGCAGTATGTGCAAAACCTATTGCTGTACCCAACCTAAAATGGCAGGACCCATTTGTGCCACCTGCCAAGTCAAGTCAAGAATAGCTTTATTCGGTTAAAAATTTTAAGACCATCAAAGCATACGACGATATTTCATGTTGCAAATAGTTACAATTACAGTAATCTAAAAAGTCCATTAATACAATACCAAATAAACACAATTAACAATATTTCATAAATAGTAAATAATACAATACAATTGGCACATAATCACAATAAAAAGTATGTCATCCAAATGATTCTACGATTTTTACATATCCCATAAAATCAAGACTAATTCATTAATCCACATTCTCCAACTATCAAACAAAACTGAAAATATGGGAGGTTACCAAAAGGACTACACCCTATTTCTACACCTGATGGCCCCTGTGATGTAGCTGGCTACCCCAAAACATACCAGTGGTGACCCTAGCATTTGCAGATAAACCAATGCGGGCCTCACTTGCTCAAAATTACGGTTCTTAAAAATAGGAAAGATAAATTTCTTGCACTGCAAAGAGTAAAATTTGCAAAAGAAAACCAAATGCAGCGTGTTTTGTTCTGAGGTGTTATCACAAGGACAGAGCCCCAGGGTTCCCTCTTTGAAAAAACCCTTAGGGTAAGCTAAAAGCCAGGAAAACATGCCATGCTTGAACCTTATTAACAAGAACAGATGGAATGGTTTGCTTATATAGGTCAGGTATGGCTGAATCTCTCTACCTATACTTAGCGTGGCAAATCTCCTGACTGCCGGCTTTCCCAATTCCCCTCCTTCCCTCAGCGACATTGCTCTACTCAAGAACTGAGTCTTGAAGGCTTTTATTTCTGTTTTACTCAGCGCGCTTGGTTTATCAAATAGTTCGAGGTAGCCGAGTGACTCCAAATTAGTTTTAATATATCGAAACCATGGGATACACATGGCTTTATCAAGGGACAAACAGTCTTGGATAATACGTTGATTTAGGTTCGGAGGATGCTGTGCCCAAACTCTCAACCAACCTAATAAAGGAGCCACAGAAATTTGAACAGTAAGGTAACCTACCCCCAAGTCTTCATGAATATTAAAAATAGGAGCAGATGTGGGGAGTGACAGCAATTTCCGGAAAAAGGCATTTTCTACTGATTGGATCACTGTCGAGGCCTTATAACCCCATACCTCGCTGCCATATAGGGCCATAGGAACACACTTGGCACTATATATCTTCATAAGAGCGGGCAGGGGTTTACAGCCCAAACGTTTTGCAAAGCCCAACAGTGCTCCTGTTGCCCTAGCTAGAATATTCTTTTTCTGGGCGCATTGCATGAGCCAAGTTCTCCTGTCATCAAAGACAATCCCCAAATATGGGAAGGTCTGCACTTTTGTGAGCTCCTGCCCATTGCAGTAGAATTTAGCCTTTTTCGCCCCCCCCACAGCCAATTGACATGGAATGTGATTGTTTAAAATTTATTAATAAGTCTAAAGAGACCATAAAATCATTAAATCCGTTTAAAAGGGCTTGTAGGCCTCTCGCGGTTCTTGCCAGCAGAACCGTGTCGTCCGCATACAATAATGCGGGGATCAATTTTAAGCCGGCTCTGGGGATATCCTTACTGGTCGAAATTAAAGCCTCGCCCAGATTATTAATGTAAAGCGAGAAAAGCAGGGGAGCAAGAAGGCACCCCTGTCTTACCCCTCGCTTCACCTGCCAATCTTCTGACAGACTCCCGTCATCACTGTAGCGGACGACTGCGGTGGTGTCCTCGTGAATAAGCGCCAGGAAGGATATCAACACCGGGTCAAGCCCCAATACCACTAGGAAGGCCCATAGTTTTTGACCATTTACAAGGTCGAAAGCAGTGGAAAAATCCATAAATGCTAGATGTAAGTCCCCCTGCTTAGCGACCGTGTACTTCCCAATGATAAGATGTAAATTGAGGCATTGACCCACAGTGCCCTTTCCTTGTCTAAACCCATATTCTAGATCAGAAATTATGGATTTATCCTCCAACCAATTTGTTAATCAAGCGAGAACTACTTTACCCATTATTTTCATGGCAGAATCCAAGAGAGAGATAGGCCGATAACATGCCGGGTCTTCTCTTGGACCTTTTTTGAATAATGGTACTATGACTGCTTTGCCCCATGAACTAGGAGCACCCGCCTTAGATACTGCATTAAAAACAGAAGTTAAAAGCTTCGCCCAATACCTTGAATCTGCCCTATAAAGGTCCGCGGGGACGCCATCCGGACCTGGTGCTTTACCTTTTGCCATTGACTCAATGGCCTCCTGGACTTCGTCTTCCTTAAAATGAATTTTCGAAGCCTGGTTAATATCCCCATAGTTTACTGGGTTAAGTTGAAGAATTTCAGAATAGAGACCACTAAAATGAGCCACCCATTTATCTGGAGGGATAAGACAGTCTCTATTTGTGTTCTCCAGCTCGTTAAAAAGTGGACTATTAATCACTTTCCAGAATTGGGTGCTATTTTTTAGAACACTTGCTTCTGACAATTCATCCCACGCCATATTCTTTAACTGAATTTTCCTTGCCTTTATTACTTTTTTGTAAGACCTTCTTGCCTCCACAATCTTACTTGCATCTTTCCCACTTTCTTTTAATGCCGACAAAAGTGCAGAATGCGCACTAGAGCATGCATGATCAAACCAGTTTTTAAATTTCTTAGGCCTTGGTCTCCCGTGGTGGGTTAAATTGCCCACTACCTGTTTTGTTATTCTCTCGAAAGCACCAAGGATTTCCACTGGTTGTGACTCTGTTGACAAACATATACTTAAATCCATGATATTACTATTGTACAAATTCTCAAGGAAATCGGCCGGGGTGATGACATCCCATCTCAGACGTCTTCCCTGATTTATAGAGACTAAGTTTACGTTAGCAATCGTAGGCAGAGGGTTTACCCTCGTCACAGCCTTAATATTAATTTCCATAGTGAGAGGATTGTGATCACTTAAGGGATTTTGAGTGACACAAAAAGAACCTATAAGGTCCTTCAAAAGACAAGAAACAAAAATATAATCAATCGTGCTATAATGGCCCTGTCCAGTGAACGTAGGGACAGGAGATAAGGAATCTTGTACAGGAGCGAATAAATGAAGGACAGATACAATACTCTCTAGGTACATCCCACCCTTAGAATGTTTAAAGTGAGTTACCTCTTGAGGGCAGTGATCATAATTAATATTTTCAAAACAATTGAGATGACATACATGAATATTAAAATCGCCAAAAAGTAAAAGAGAATAAGGTGTAACATTACTTGCATCAAACTCGTCCAAGAATGTGGACAGTGCTTTTAGGTGCTCCAATTCATCAGACCTAGTAAATGAGTTATAAAAATTCACCACTAATAATGACGGGAAATTGGCGCCTTCAAGTTTAACCGCCAATATATTTGGAGAACTAGTTGCTAATAGTTCTATACTATACAGTAACTTGAGGCTAAATAATAACGAAAGACCCCCCCCCCGAGATCTCCCCATAGAGGACGGCACAGCATTTTTATTAAAGGACTGATACCCATCCAAATAATAGGGATCTTTAGCCTCCCACGTCTCTTGAAGGGCAATTATATGGTGGGTAGAAAGAAAAGCCTTCCAGTTTGTATCGCCTCTTTTAGTTCGCAGGCCGGCAATATTCCATGACAAAGTCTTAATTTTATTTGTTGTTAGGGTTACCCCCCCTGCCCCCTCTCTTGTGGCACAAAATTCACCGAATTCAATGAACGGAGTTGAAAGTCACCAACCTCACTATTTACAGGAACAGTGACAATCACATTACCAGTTATACCAGGAGGAACTATTTCACTCTCGTCCACTTGGGCCACCTCGGAGGTTATCTGACTAGTTCCTTCACCATAAAGTGCCTTTAGGGGTAAAATTCTATCACCAAAGCCATTAAGGTCGATATTGTCTTCCGCAGTCAGCACCGACCCAGATTCTTTGGAAAAAAACAATCTGGGTCCATTGTTGTGGGCCTGAATATTAACAACACTGAGTCAGTCATTGACATCTAAAGTGCTAAGGACCTCTTATCTGTTACTAAGAGCCAATGTCCTACTCGCAGGGACGAAATGAGGGATATGTCCACTGTTTCCAGTGGACCCCAAAATATGAGGTGGATAAAAGAACCCCAACGGGAGAACATTAACATAGTCCTGGTGTAATCTGATCGACCCTGCCTGTCTTAAGATGTTGACTACTAAATCGGGAGAACTGAAGCTCACTACAACACAGTCACCTTTCAACGACTTATTAGTCTTCCCCACCCATGGAACCCTTCTAACCATCTTAAAACTTTCGAAAAGGTGGCTCCCAAGAACTGTCTTACCAGCCAAAAAGTGGAGGGCTTTATTTTTTAAGGAAGACCAATGCTCTTCCCTCCCATCGCTAGGTTTCGGAACATTTGCCAAAATTACAGTATACGGGCAGGCCTCCGGCGGCAAATGCAAAGGTCGTTCCCTTGATGGATGCTCAGGAAGAGAGCTTAGTCTCCCAATCGTACCCCTAAGCCTCGAGCTAACACCACCATTAGTTCCTAAGGCAGCTGGAAGAGGATTAATGGGACCTACAGCAGTAGTCGTCATAGACTCAGCTAGATCAGAAACTCTAGTTGCTATTCCACTTAAAGGGTGCATCTCGGGTGGGTTTTGCCTTGGCCTTGATACTTCCTGGCCCGCTATTTGACGTTCGATGAGAGCGAGTCTGTCGTCAATTTTATTAAGTCTGTCCATAACTGGCAGTATAATCGCTCTCAGTCGCTCATCCATAAGCTGTAATAAATCGGCCGTCTTAACTCCCGTAGTAATTATTTCCCCCTGATCAGTATTCTCGTTACGCCCATGGCTCTTGTCGACCGTGGCCTGGATGGCCACAGTACTTTCCTGAGAATCCAACCCATAAGCGGAATCTATGTTCCTGGGTTGTTTAGCTTGTTGACGACTTCCTTTAGGGCCTTTGTTCGCTTTTCTTTTGCCCGTAACTATTTTGGTAGTAACAACAGGAATGGCATGTGACTGCCTAGTACGAGTAGCTGGCGGTGAGAAAAGAAGACTAGAGGTATTCCCAGAGACGGGAGGAATAACAGGGCTAGACTCTGACACAGACTCAACAGGGAAGTGACCTCCAGCCTGTATGGCACCTGAACCTAAAATAGGATCACCAGATCGTTTCACAACATTAGGCTGGGATACTGGCTCCAAAGATAACCTCCTTTCCACCATTTAAATTTCCCTGGAAACAACGGTTTCAGCTTTTTTCAAAAAAGCATCTAATGTCCCCTTACCCCCCATTGCAGAACACTTACTGTTACTTTTAGCCATGGAAAGAAATAAACAAAAACAAAACTCAAAACTTACAATTTTAACAACTGGCAAGAAGATGGGAACCCTCAAGGTACAAAACACCCCCAAATCGCGCACAGCTTAAACAAGCTTATCGGTGAAATACCGGGACAAGGCCAACCTCTTCAGCCTCTTGCAGATACAGGCGTGGTATTAAACACCTCCCAGGCACCTAACATGCTACAACAAAATCCTAACTCAATAAGTCCTGGGCAGCACAGTCCTCACTGGTCAGCAAAATGTCAATGGCAACAATCAGAATGTCAAACCTCGGGCAATAAGGGGGGTGGCCCAGCCCAGCCTCTATCTGCCCCTGATGGCCACAGACGGCCCGCCCTTTGCCCAGGCTTAGCCCGGCGCGTCCCGCGACGCGGAGGGAGCCTCGTCCTTTTAAGCGCCTCCGGGCGCGAACACAGCAGGAAATTGGGCGCAATGCGACCTGGGAGCTGTAGTCTCCCCCTCTCCAGGCCGCGTTGGGATGGGGCGGCATCAGGGGGGACCCACAGCGTCAGGGCCCCAGGAGTGGTGAAGTGACCGAGTTTACGTGCAGCAGGTCCGTAAGTAAGCAACAAACAACTAACACAAGCACCCGCTCCACCGAGGGAGCCTCGTTCTTTTAAGCGCCTCCGGGCGCGAACACAGCAGGAAATTGGGCGCAATGCGACCTGGGAGCTGTAGTCGCCCCCTCTCCAGGCCGCGTTGGGATGAGGCGGCGTCAGGGGGGACCCACAGCGTCAGGGCCCCAGGAGTGGTGAAGTGACCGAGTTTACGTGCAGCAGGTCCGTAAGTAAGCAACAAACAACTAACACAAGCACCCGCTCCACCGAGGGAGCCTGGTACTTTTAAGCGCCTCCGGGCGCGAACACAGCAGGAAATTGGGCGCAATGAGACCTGGGAGCTGTAGTCTCCCCCTCTCCAGGCCGCGTTGGGATGAGGCGGTGTCAGGGGGACCCACAGCGTCAGGGCCCCAGGAGTGGTGAAGTGACCGAGTTTACGTGCAGCAGGTCCGTAAGTAAGCAACAAACAACTAACACAAGCACCCGCTCCACCGAGGGAGCCTCGTTCTTTTAAGCGCCTCCGGGCACGAACACAGCAGGAAATTGGGCGCAATGTGACCTGGGAGCTGTAGTCTCCCCCTCTCCAGGCCGCGTTGGGATGAGGCGGCGTCAGGGGGGACCCACAGCATCAGGGCCCCAGGAGTGGTGAAGTGACCGAGTTTACGTGCAGCAGGTCCGTAAGTAAGCAACAATCAACTAACACAAGCACCCCTTCTTTCGAGGCCCACACTTCTGAGCTAGGTGTAAATTAGACCTTTCTTAGTCTCCCTCTCAGTGCCCATGAGGCCGTGCCATTTATACCCTTCCAGTGAATCTCCCACACCACTGCAGAGCTCCTCCAGAAATACACAAAGAGAAATAGTTGCGTCACAGGAAAGGGTCACGTGTTTGAGGTGATACTGCACTCTGAGGGTTGGAGCTCGTAGGAGATGAGGTGATCGCTTCACCATCCCCTGAAAGTAAGAGGCTGAAAGTAAAACGTGGTTAGTTCCTTCGAGACATCCTCTGAAACAAATGACAGCTCATAACATCCGTGGGCCGGCTGCAGTCACATGCATTTTTAGGTCTCGCCTGAGCCAATGCATGCACTGCTCTGGCGAGACATTTAGTAAGTGGGCTTTTAAAAGTCCAACCACAGCTTTGTGTGGCATACAGTGTGCGGTTACGCGCACAGGCACGAGCAGAGGCACCATCTGGCTTTCTTCTCGCTTGCCCAAGCGCGCGCACATCGCACACCACTGCTGCTTTCACTTTTGCCGTCGTAATCACCAGCTTTCAACTGACTGTTGTTGGTTGTTGGATTTTGAAACTGGGAACAAGCGCTGCACATGGTTCACGGAACCCTGCTTAGTTTTATTTCATCATTGAAAGTATACGTGCACTTTCACTTTGACTGACGTTTTTTTTTTTTAAAACCTCATCAGACTGTTGTTGGTTGTTGGATTTTCAAACTGGGAACAAGCACTGCACACGGTTCACGGAATCCTGCTTAGTTTTATTTCCTCATTGCTGCCGCATTGGAAATATACGTGCACTTTCACTTTGACGCGCTGCACATGGTTCACGGAATCCTGCTTAGTTTTATTTCATCATTGCTGTCGCATTGGAAGTATACGTGCACTTTCACTTTGAAGCGCTGCACACGGTTCACGGAATCCTGCTTAGTTTTATTTCATCATTGTGGCCGCTTTGGAAGTATACGTGCCTTTCTTTTATTTCCATCAGTTTTTGGTATTTTTTGCTTGGCTGCATTTTAAGCACTTCCCTCAACTGAACACTTTGTGCTTTATTTGATCAACGTTCATCTCTATTCACAGCTGCTGCACTTCAACTTCCATTATTGAGGTCGCCATGGAACACTGTGTGCCTTTTTCCATTTAATTGTGCATGTTGGCAACAAAAAGCGTTCACAAACGTGTATGTAACAAGCAGAACCACTTCACAAATAAAGACACGTTTTCAACAGTGAAAAATGGAAGGATTTTTTTCACGTATTATTCTTCATGTGGCATACATAGTTTTTGTATTGAACGTGTTTGGGAGTTTCAGCAAAAGAAAAACAGTACAGAGGTGGAGTGGAGGTCGAATACAACATTTACAACTTTATTATAAACAAAAGCTGTGCACTTTTTTGACAACAATGCTTTTTTGCGTCAAAATCGCAATGAACATATTTAACTCAGTGCGGTAAACGTTTCACTGCTGCTCAAAAATCAGCCAGGATTTTGGTCCCAATTCCCAAGTCTCACAATTCCAAAGTACACAACGCACATTAGATGAGAGCATAGAATGTATCTCTCCCTCCCTCCCTCATCACTTCTCAGATGAACACACATGATTTCCATTTTACTAAGTACATAATAGTTTTGACCTGATTTATGTGGAACGCAAAGTACACACCCGTGCTGTCTCTCGCTGCTCATTCACCCATCCTCCCCCGTGTCCACCACTCCTCCCCTTCCTAGTCATTGCTTGTTTTGTTTGCTGCTAATTGTCTCCAGAACAGTTTCTGTGCACGTGTCTATTCCGTGTATGTCACTAGACCGATTTAGGCAGATGACTTCCGATTTTCGTAAGCAAAACCGGCTTTGTTGTGGCCCTGATGTTTTTTCAAAATATAGCACTTTCCTGTTGTAAAACACTAACGTGTATGTTTATGTACGTCTCCTGCTGAAGGGCGCACTCCCTGTGACGTGGCTAAGGGGGGTTAAAGTGCCCGATGCAGAAATGTTTGTGATACTTGCAACTCACGTGGGTCTGCTCCAGTAAAGTGTTTGAGAGCATGGGGTTAATATGCTGAAAGCAGAGCTCGCCAGGGGTTAATGTGCCCTTTCTTCACTTCTCTACACCTTCTGGTGAGGTATTGTGCCAGCTCCCTTTCCCCAATCTCTAGCTTTCTCTCCTGGTTTCACTGGCAGTGCCTCTCTTGCCCCTTTCCTTTTCCTCCTCTCAGCTGCTCCTTACTTTCCACCCCTCCCCCCACCCCGCTGCTCCGGCTCTTACAGGTGCTATCTGCCCACTCCCTTCTGTCTGTCACCCAGCATCCAGGATAATGTGCTGCATGGCTAAAAACGTATAAGGTCCCAAAGGCGATACCTATTGGCTATGCCAATGCTTGTTCCCATAGCCATCCGTTTGTGAAATGAAAATGTAGCATTCACAGAACATACAATAACTATTTCGCCACCCTCATAACTCTTTGGGTGAATATCACTTGATTGAAGCAAAGTACCTGGCCACATTTTATATTAAAAAAACCTTTGGTAAAATTATATACATTGTCCTCGGATTAACCATTAAATCCACTCGTGTCCCAATCACTCCAAGTACAGCTTTAGGCCTGTTGTTTCTCACACCATCAAAACTCTTAACGCACAATACTTCTTCAAAAATGTCATCCTCACCATCAGCTACACAATTACTATACATATCTTCACAAACTTTGGCCAAATGCCTCTTCTTTCCACACTTGTGTCAATCCTTGTCACTTGCAAAACTCCCCTTAAAATCGTCAGCATGTGTTATACAGCCACGTCTCTAGCATTCTTTAAACACTGTCTTATTGGGATTTGTAGATGTTTGAGTCCTGCTTGCTCTATCCGTCACTTTCTTTGTACAAACTTTCTCTTTGACATCATAAGATTTTGGATATTTCACACCATTTCCTTTATTTAACATCATTTACATCGTCAGCTCTCCTTGCAACAATTCGCTGCATTCCTTTCTTGCAAGAGTTTGACTCTTCAACAATCTTTGCAATATCAATAGCTTCTTTCACAGTTGGTTTCTCACAGCCCACAATCTTTCCTGAATTCTTTTGTGTTTACACTGCACGAGTTGGTCTCTAATCGTTGTTCATTCATGTTGCCGAAAACATATTTAATAGCTAAGTCACGTAATATGCTTATGAATTGATCCACCATTGACTCACATTTTTGAGGTTGAGTATGTCATTTATATCTTTGCATAAAAATGTTGACCTGTTTGCCGAAATTAATCTCTAGCCTTTTCATAGCTTCCATGTAAGTATGCCCCAATGTCCACACCGTTTGAGTCAGACAAGGTTCTTAAACATTTGAAAACATCCTGCCCTTCTTTTGCCAATGCATTGAGTAACAAAGCCCTTTTACTTGCTGGTCTGAAATTCAGTCCATCTATGACCTCCATGTAATTATCAAAATTCTCAATTCATTCCTATCTGTCAATTAGTGGTACTCCAGCCCGCATCAGGAATATAGGAAGAGCAGCTACAGAATGATTCTCCATGATGGGGCACAAGGGAAGAAAATAAAGTATTAGAAAATAAAAGTGTGTGTTTGGTCTTCACGTTATTATATGCTCTCCTTTTAAAGTAGGTGCTTAAATATGTCGAGTTCAATTGAAAAAAAAATCTCATGAAATAGTTCTCTTTTATATCGATTTCCTATGACCGAATGTCCTTGAAAATTATCCTCTTTTTATGTAGATGTCACAAGACAGGTAAAGTGGAACCTACAACAACACCCAAGAGAGCAGAGGACAGCTGAAAGAGGAAGGGAAATCCTTCCTCATTTTAATATATTTACTGTATGCAAATAAATGTGCCACTTGGGCTGTACACTTCACTGGTATTCTCACCACACTATGACAGAACAAGGCACTCAGTGCTCCTCGTGTTGCACTCTTTCACCCACACTGAACACTGATTGTACAATACCATCGTCACACTGAGCTGCTTGTGTGCACCCTCTTCAGGCGGTGTTTCTAGGAGTAGATTAACACTCTAAAGGTCCACATACTCGGTGAAGCACCCTTAGCATGTACTGAAAAGTACTAGACTGCCATTAGCAAACAGCTTGTACTGTTAATGCCAAGTAGTAATGGATTCCCATTAACTCACGCGAGTTCATCTCCGTACAACTGGCTTCCCTGGAGGAGCTATTGTCGTGTAGTTCCTATAAAACCTACATAGGATCTGCGCGTTTAACCAACATACACTGTAGGATTGGTATTAGACTGATTCTAGACACCCCCACCGGGTATGTGGGCCTGTGTACCAGTTAGCTCACAGTGCCACTAGAAACTCCTCTTATCTGGGAGAGAATAGTTCCTGGCAACTATCGAACATGACAACCCTGATCCCAAAGGACCAGGGAAACAGTGTACTACTTTTCGTTCAGTCACTTGTGCTCACGAAGTCTCAGAGAGATACACAGAATAAACGGTACGGACGTTTTTCAATAAGCATTTATTGAACAGTCATTATTCTAGTGTAAAATAGGTGTGTTGAAACAACCATAAGACAGTAACAGATATAAATGATAAGAAGTACTAAGAAAGTAAAAGGATGATAGATTGCTACCATTTTGCTATATCCATCAATACATGCAAGTATATAAAATACATGACAATAAAATGCGTACTCCTACGATGCTACCCTAACTAGATGTAACAAAGTGTACCTAGCATGTATGTAGGTGTTAAGCCAAGAATCCCTCTAGGATAAAGTCAACCACATTACCTGGAGTGAGAGACTGTGGGACCCCATCTTGGTCTTGAGTTGGACACCCCGCAAGGGATGTTAGACCACTGCGAGCTGGAGTATCTGCATGCAGGAACCTCGGCACATCGAGTCAGTGTGTCGACAGGGAAATCATGATCTCCTCAGTTTGTCTCAGCAAGATGTGATGTTTATATACCCAAAGGTCTACCCGGGAGTTCTACCTTGCTGTGCTACGTGTCGGATTTAGGATGACGTAAGGAATGAGCTTTATACATAGTTATTATACAGGAGATGGTAGTCCTGCTGAGTTTCCAAGAATCCTCATGCATAATGTATGAGGGCTTTACCAGGGAAAATCCGGTGTTCTGGGAGCAGTGTTGTATCTAGGTAAAAGGTCAGTCCCTAAGAACTGTTATCTATGTAATGTGGGTAAGAATATAGGTAAAGGGTTAGGATATTATCTGAGGCTATATTGGGATACCTCTATGGAATATAACACTATTTGCCAAATTGAAGTAATACAACTCAAACTACGGTAAACTTCAAAATATTTATTCTGAGACCAGCGGTGTACACAGAGCTCCCTCACCAGCTCCACTCCAAATGTCCCACCCGAATCCTCTGACTCACATAATGGCATAAGATTATGCCATGCCAAGACAGTTGCCAATGTTCATTAGTAATGCTGTCTCATCAGCACAGCTTGCCCTGTTGTGTCCTACCACTCCCACACTCCCATGTGAGCTTGCCCAGCCCCAAGGCCCGTTCCCCATCTGCCCCCACTGTTGCTTGGCACACGCTCTGCAATGTTGCTTACCCCCTCCTGGCCACCAGAAAAAATAGTGATGTGATGTGGCCAGCGTCATATTGAGTTTGTTTCCTAACTTCCAGCCATGCTGCTCTCCAACATGCCTAAAATACATTGACAAAGCCAATAGCTCCAGACCCATTGGATTGCTTATGCTTGTTTTCTGTACTATATATCTCTCAACTACCAGGTACCTTCATGTCAGGTGCGCTCTCTGAAACCAGTTCTGGGTTTATAGTCAATCACATCTTGAATAATGTTTTTTTTTTAGAGCATATTTGGAGTGATAGAAGTGAATACATAAATTCAAAAAGACAACATGCTCCTTTTTTTCAAACATATTTTTATTAGCATTTTAAATTGTTGACAATGTTACAAATGCAGTTACATGCATTTTTGTTTATACTTGCATACATAGTTTACACCTATCTCTCCCTCGTTAGGCAGCAATAACGTGCTCTGTTTACACCTAGTATCATGGGCCTTTATCTCCAAAGCTGTTGCCACGTACTCTACATCTTGTGGTCTATGTACATCTATCTCTGCACCGTTTGTTCCACCCAGTGTGGCTCCTATCAGTTATACATAAAACCACTTCACTTGGTGGCAGGCCGAAGCCAATGTGAGGAATGAGTGTAGTAACATATGCATCTCAGGTTCCTCCCGGCCCCTTCCCCACAACATCCTGACAGTGTGGAACTAAGGCTTCATACTGCAAGAATTGCCCCGGTGGGAGGCCGTATCCCTCAACAAGTTCCTCAAAAGGTGCTAGGGCCTTCTCCTTATGGCAAACCCCTAATATCTCCACCCCTACCTCCAGCCACTGTGCTAATTGATCCACGGTAAAAACTGTCTGGGGGTTGCCATGAGGCAGGCCTACCAGTGGTATCATTGGTGTGTATCGCGGTGTCGTAGATGTTTTAGCCATGCATCTTTTCCAATGTTACAGGGCCACTGTTTGTAATGCCACTCTATACAGGACAGAAACTGTGAGGACGAGTATTTTAGCCTATAGGAGGGGGGTCATGCTTCAGCTTCCATTGTAAAAGTCCCCTCCGAATTCACCCCTTCCAACCATTGTGCTAGCCATTGCATCTGAGCTGCCAGGAAATATAATTCAAAATTTGGTACATCTAATCCTCCTTCTAGCATGGGGTGCTGCAACGTCTTTATGAGACACTCCGTCACCCCTCCCCCATATCAGAATCTCATAGAAGCGGGTCCAGCTGGCGGAACCAACCCATTGGTACAGATATCGGGAGGTTAATGAAAAAATAGAGAAGATGCAGCAACATGACCATCTTGGTCAGAGAAATCCTGGCCATAAGGGGCAGACGTAGTGAGTTTCAAAAGAGGACACACACTCTAAGAGATCGGAGAGCTCTATCTAAATTTCCTTCGCTAAGTCGTCCCCTGAGTGGGAGATATGGATCACCAAACATTTAAAGGTGTTAGGTTTCCAATTAAGATCTACACGAAGGTCCTGGTGGCGCAGCAGTGCTCCAGCTACAGGGAACAGGTAGGTCTTGTCTTTATTGACCCGTAGGCCCGACAGTTGCTTGAATCGTCCTAGATGAGATAGCACTATGTCGGAGCCCCTCACAGCATCTTCCAAGTATATCAGCAGGTCATCGGCATATAGAGTTATTATATGTATTCTCCCATTTAGCCTTATTCCCAGCCCCTCACCTCGCCGTCGGAACCAGGAAGCTAGTGGTTCAATAGCCAGGGCTAAAGGGAAAAAGGGCAACCCTGCCTCATACCCCGAAAGATTTCAATTGGGTAGACACCGTTTTTTCAGTCCTGACCCGTGCAGTGGGGCAATCATTCAGCAGTTGAACCCATTTGATCCAGCCTTCTCCAAAGCCCATGTGCTCCATCACTGAGATCAGGTATTCCCATCCAACAGAATCAAGGGCTTTTTCTAGGTCAATTGGCAGAATGGCTGCTCGTGGGAGAACGTGCGCTTCAGGATGATATTATACCGAGTACAGCCTGCGTAGGTTGAATGAGGTATTCCGGGATGGGATAAACCCATTTTGGTCCTCGTGGATTAGAGCAAACATAAAATACAGTAAGCGCAGTGCCAGGACTTTACTAAGAATCTTAAAATCCAAGTTGAGCATGGAAAGGGGCCTAAAATCTCCAACTCGAGCGCCTCAAGTGGTGGTCTTAGAGAGTGGGATCACAAGTGCGTCTCGTGTGGATGAAGGGAGACGGCCTAATTTCAAGGATTCGGCATATAGGGTCACCAGATGAGGAGCCAATCTGGAAGCATGCATTGCTAAAATTCCCCAGGGGGTCCATCCGGTCCCGGTGTCTTTCCTGTGACCATGTCCTTAATAGCCCCCGTATCTCCTGCAATGTCACCGGTCCTCCCAGGGCCTCTTGGATTTGTCCATACAGTTCCTGAATCCGAAAAAAGGATAGAAAATCCCCCACCTCCTCCGGCTCCGCTGGCACTGGGGCCGTGTACAGAGCTTCATATTATTCCCGGAACAAAGAGTTTATCTGGCGGGGGTCATGAACGGAGGCACCCGTTCCAGACCGGACATGCGTAATCGGAGCCCCACAGGATTCAGGTCTAATCAACGAGGCTAACAAATGCCCTGGTTTCCCCTCCTTCTCTTGCACTTTGGTGAGATACCCCCTATAGCCGTGGCATCTCAACCATTCCAGCTCCTCGTCATAAAAGGCCCGCCCCTCCCGTAGGATTGTCTGGGAGATTGCGTCTGCCCCTAGGACATTATCTAATCTGTGCAACTTACTCTCCAGATCCTCCAATTCTCAAAGCAATTCTCTCTGTACTCCTATCGAGCGCCCAAAACCAAACAGTGTCCCCTCACTAACACCTTAAAGGCCTCCCACTCCACCAGTACCGAGGAGTTCGTGTTCGTGTTTGTTTGAAAGTAGGAGTGAAGAAGAGATGATGAATGGGGGAGTAAAAGGAGTAGTCCCTATCATCTGTGTTTTGCTTTCTCCAAATGTCTATTAGCCCCCAGTGTTTCCTCCAATCCCTGAACCCCGCCACGGTGCGGTGAGCCTGGGCACCAAGCAGGGGTGGGAGTGAGCGTTCTAAATTAGTGTCCGATACACAGTTGAAATCTCTTCCCAAAATCATAGATTCAAAGGTCAAGTTAGCCATATGGGCCGGGAGGTCATGAAAAAAAGTTACCTGGTCCTGCTTGGGTGGCATAAACACTACCAATTGTTATGTCTCTACCATATAATTTACCACTAACCAGGACATATCTACCCTCCCGGTCCACCACTATGTGCGCTGGCTCAAAATGGACCCCCGCTCGCACCCAAATCAACACCCCCCTGGTGTATGCCAAGTAGGAGGTACCAAAAAGCTGCCCCCTCCACCGTCTACGAAGGTTCTCCACTTCCCCCTCCAATGGATGTGTCTCTTGTAGAAAGGCTAGCTGTAGACCTCTGTGTCTCAAAACTCTATGGATATTGTGCCTTCTTGTCATCAAACTCATCCCCCTTGTGTTCCACGTCAAGAGTTTTAATGTGCTACACGTGGATGCCAAGGTAAATCGTATTCAATCAGATCAAGCACCCTCTCTCCCCACTGCCCCACCCCCAGTGATGTAAACAATGCCAGCCTTGGTATAACAATAAAATAATCCAAACATAGAACCCCTTTTAGCAACAACTCCCGGTTCCCAGAGCAGAGTAGCAACGGCCCCCCATCCAAACTGTGGGTAAAACATCATTGTTCGTAAGAGGGATCACACCTTGCCAGGGGGTGAACCTGGTATGGAGGGGAAGCTTGGCTCTTGGGGTACCAAACTCTCATCTGGCCCGTGCTGGCCAGCCCGGTCAAGAATGTTGACAGGTCACAACACAAAGTTCCCCAGGTCGGTCCCGGAGGGGGGGGGGGGTCCTCGGATCTCTGCGTACTCTGTTTTTGTATATGATGTCATCTATTGGGAGGGTACCTCTATCATTACAGGAAGAGTTGGAGTCCGAGCCCTCTGTCCCCCTCCTTGAGTTGGAACCAGCCTCCGATGTCACTCCAGCTGACTTCATGATCTCTGCCACGGCCTGGAGCACTGCTGCCCTCTCCCTCTCAGTCTGTGATGAGCTTGGTTTCTTTGGTGGTCTCTTCTTGGGCCTCCATCTTGATCTCTTCTGCGGCCTTGGGGCTCTATGTTCTCCCAAGGGGCCTGACCCGAGGAGCGGTCTCCCAGACTTATAGGCTTCCAGCCATTCTGACGTCTTGTCAGGGTCTGCTAAAAAATGAGTCTTTCCATCTAACACTTGGCGCAGTCGGGCTGGGAACATCAAAGAGCACCTTCCTCCCGTAATGCCTTCTTGACCTCGAGAAAGGAGGCGTGCCTCCGTTGAGTTTCCATAGTATAGTTGGGAAATATAGAGACATTGCAATTGTCTACAACAAATGGGCCCTCTGCAGCAATACAGCCCTGCCTCTGTAGTGGAACAACCGGCCTATGAAAGGCCGTGGGGGGAACCCTTACCGGATGTGCGCTCTCAAGGGTATAGAATGTGGATGGTCCCTCTGGAGCGATGACTGAGTGCAGCCATGGTTCGAGGAACGCCACCACATCACCACTCTCCGTCACCTCGGGCAGGCCCACCACCCGTATATTGTTCCCCCTATTGCGGCCTTCCGCATCTTCAGCCCTATGTTCCAAGGTAAGGACTCTGTCAGTGGGTTTGGCAACCTGGAGGGTCAGTGCCTGCTGTGCAGGGTGGAAGTCCACGATCTAGTCTTCCACTGTTTTGACCCTCTCCTGTAATTTCTGGTCTTCCACCCTTAGTAGCCCCATCCCCACCGATACTGTACTAATGTCTTGATGAAGCAACGCTTTAGTGTCGGCGATAGCTTCCAATATTTTCATGAGCTGTAATTGCAGCTGGTCGAGTTTCCCCTGGGTTTGATCCACTGTGCCGTCATCTTGGTCTGGCGAGGTCCCCTCCACCTTTCCTCTTGTTTTGTCCATTGTAGCTGTAAGCATAATCAGGTGGGGGTAGCTGAGGTTCTTCTTCAGTATATCAACCCAGAGGAGGTAAGTTGAGAAGTGGGGGTCAAGAGTGGAAAGGAGGCGCCAGAGTCGCCCCTGTTGCCTTGGATGATAGGGTTACTGTGGGATGTCGGTCCCCAAGCTAATGACCCGGATCAACATTTACACCTGCGGCCCCATGGGGGGCGTAGCCCCAGGGAGGAAACCCCCACAGGGCCACCTCACAGGGCAAGAAATTCCTCTCAGGTGTCCCGCACTGGCAGCCTCTCTGCCCCCATCACACTAGCGCACCCGAGGGTCTTTTATTAGAGACCCCCCCTTCTCATTAGGGTTGCGATTCCTCACAATTATCTGGGGATAGGTGTTTGCGGGGGTGTGTGAAAGGTAGTCAGGCCTGGTTATTCCAAAAAGGGGGGAAGGACTCTCCCCGTCTTCTCTCCGTCTCCACATGCCCCGAACTGGGCCTCAAGTAGTTCCTGATGTGTGTGCCGCTGCCACACCCGATATCGCCCTCACCTCTCAAACCCACTGGCCGGTCCCAATCAGTCCCAGGGCTCCCTCGCAGGCCAGGCCGCCCCCATGCATCACTCACCGTTCACCTCTCCTTATTACCGGTTCACACCCAGATCAGCCCTTGCGCGCAAAGCCTCCTCCAGTCTGCAACAGTTCAACAACCCAGATTACCAGGGCCCTCACGTCTTAATGCGATATCTTGCCGCCGCAGCAGGCTGGCAGGACTCGGTCTTGGCCACAGTATCTACCTGCCTAGGCTGCTGTGCGACATCCCTCGGTGTCCGCAAGGGCTGACCGGATCAGCGTCACTGTGTCCTCCGATGCCCTTCTCGGTCCACAACCCAGACCCCGGGTGCCATCTTGGCGCATCTCTGGTCCGGGTCTCGCTTTCTCGCCTCTCTGGGGCGCCGATTCTCCTGCAGTCCCTGGGAGCCCATGTGAGGGCTGGATCAACCGACCGCAAGTGTCTCGGCCGTCAGAAATTATGCAGGATTTCTGTCGGGCTAGCACGGAGCAGCTCATTCACACATCCACCATTACAAGCAGCCAAGCCACGTCCCCTAGGCAACACGCTCTTGACTAAAAACCTAGAACTGATTTGAGGTATCACCCATAAAGGACCCAAATGTCAAATGGCCTTACAGCCTTCACAGTGAAAGGTCAGGCCTGTAGTAGACATCAAATTAGGCGGACTCTGCCACTGGGACTGATGAGCTGGTGAACCGGCCCAATAAAAAGTTAATTAGTAACTTATGGACGTTTTCTGTTTGGTGACAAACTCCTTATTAATAATAGCTTAGGAATATTGTTACAGAAATAGTAAAAGTGTGCCTTAGAGAGAAAAATAAGAAAGATAAAGGAAGAGAGACAAAAGATGGATAAAAAGAAGAAAGAAAGAACATAAGGTAAATAGAAGAAAGGAACTGTCAAAGGAAATAAGAAAAAAAGGAGAAAGGTAAGCGGGTCGGGTGAAAGAAAAGGTACACAAATGAATGGATGGAATTGTGAAAGGAAGGAGTGAAAGAGTGAAAAGATGGTTAGACAGAGAGCAAAAGGATGGATGGAAGAATGAAAGGATTGATAGGTGAAAGAATGAATGGATGGAATGATGAATAATGGACAGATTGGGAAGAGTGAAAGGGTATATGGAACAGTGAAATGATAGATCAGTGATTGGAAGGGTTAGTGAATGGAAATGTGAAGTGATGGAGGGATGGATGAACAGATATATAGGTGAATGGATAGATGGATGGATGGAATGGAGATGGAATGGACAGATGTATGGCTGAATAACTAGAAGGGGGAAAGGATTTATGAACAGATGGATATAAGGAGGATGAAAGGGCAAAGGGAAACCCTCCCCGTAGGGTCAGGTTTGTTTGCTTTGACTGCGCACTGTCGTTTAGAGGTATGGTTCAAGTGGGGGGTGTTTTCATTTGCTGGCTACTCACTTGGTAGACATTGTGAATGCTACAAGGTGTTAATATGGTGTGTTGGTGTATCTAAACAGAGATTCCCTGCTGGATTACATCGGGGTACTTCGAGTCAGGAGTCATATAACTCTTTTTCTAGGATGAAAGAAATACATGTTGGACCTGGCCCTCTCTACAGGGTCACCTCCAAACGTTTTGGCTTTACCTTACACTTTTTTGTTGTCCTTAGGACTCTGTGCACTTCACCATTGTTAACCAGTGCTAAAGTGCTTGTGCTCTCCCCTCTAAACATGGTAGAATTGGCAATCACTCTATCAGCATATTTAATCTGCTTTTACCTCCCTAGAAGAAGGGTACCACACGTACCTAAAGTCTGTAAGTTAAATGCTACTAGTGGACGTGCCACACTGATAGTGCCACCCACTTAAGTGGCTCTTTAAACATGTGTCAATCCTGCCATTGCAGCCTGTGTGTGCAATTTCAAACTGCCATTTTGACATGGCAAAAAAACCTATTTACAGGCACAAACATTCCTTTTTAATACAGATATATAACCCCTAGGGTAGACCCTACTAAGCCCAGTGGGAAGGGTGCAGTGTATTTAAAAAGTTGGACCTGTTCCTATAAGTTTTACATGTCCTGGTAGTGAAAAACTCCTAAATGTGTTTTTCATGACTGCAAGGCCTACCTCACCCTTATGATAACATTGAGGATACCTTATAATACATTAAATAAGGATAACTGCCAAATGGTACCAGGTGAACAATTAATGTTTGTTTTCTTTGTAATGAGAAATCCTCTTTCAAAGTAAAGTCGGATTTTCAATTACAATTTTGAAATTTCCATTTATAGAAAGATATATATCAAAAAATGATGGTTCACTTGGGAGAGTTAAAATTAGAAAACTAGAAGAGGGTGAACAAAGAATATATAAACCCATAGAAAATATAGTAAATTCCCTTGCTAAATAACTGAAAGCACACTACAATAGGTTACAGATAAAGTTTAAATGTACAAATCCTTTGAGAAGATTTGTGCATTTAAACTTTTTTCTTTAACCTATTGTAGTGTGCTTTCAGTTATTTAGCAAAGGAATTTTCCATATTTTCTATGTGTATATATATTCAGTGGCTTATCTTCTCTGGTTCTCTAACTTTTATTCCTCCGAGTGAACCCTCAATTTTTGATATATTATCATCACCCTGGTTCTTAGGGTCATTGGGTTGATTCCGTCTACTGCTATACTTTTAGAAAGTTTGTATTTTCCTGCCTTTGCCATTTGGGGCTTGCAGCCTTTCTCGGGGTCACATGACTGGGTGTAGTTGGCATTTGGTCTTTGTGTATTACGCCTAGACAGCCACACTCAATAGACAGCTTAGGTGTGCCTGGATGGGCCATCACTGGCAGAAAGGGAGGGCTGAGCTAGGCACAGTCCCATGTACATCTGAATAGGTTGTGTCCTGCCTCCACACAAAGGATTGCATACCCTCTGTGGTTAGTCTGGAGCCTGGGAAGTAAGTAAGCCCAAGAACTTCAAAGGAAATACTCTAGAGATTTCTCCCCCTTCAAAGAAGAAACCAGATATAAATTTCGTACCTCAGACACCAACTCTTCAGTACACTTCTGGTTCTGGGAATACTTCAGAAGAAGGAAGGCTGTGTTGCTTTGCTGCCAGACCGACTGCCACTCTGCTGCCCTCCGACTCTGCTGCCTTCTGCCTTGCTTGCTGATATGAAGATTGTTCCTGCACCCTTCATCCCAGGCTGATGTGACTCCAAATGTCAGCCAGTTGACCGCCTTTTCGGAGATACAGGGACATAACAAGCTCCAGGGGCTCCCTACAACTGCCGAGCTGATCTGCTGCTTGGACCTGTTAATGGATATGCCTTAGTCCTGCTGGCCTTTGCTGGAGTAAATTCCAGACCCCTTAGTGGTGCCCCTTAGGTCCTTGACACTTGATGTGGCCTCAGTGGAGCTTCCGTGATGTTATTGGGCTCTTAGAGATTGGGCTCATTCGTGCCATAATTGTAATGCCCACCAACGCAGTACCGGAATAACAGCGACTGCCACCGATGCCCGGCAGTGGGCGGTCCACACCTTGTGACACACCATTAATGACTTGTGGGGACCACCAACGTGAATCTGTGGCAAGGACTGTTTGTGACGCTGACAATAGCTTTTTGCTATAGAGCCAACCGTCCGCAATGCCCAGCCTGCTCTGCATGCTACATTAATGACCATCTGCGACGCTCTCCCTTCTTCTCGTGTCCCCTTCCACCACGAATGAGACTCATTGTGCTGGACTTTGAAGGTAACTCTTTCAGTGGGACCAACCTGGTCCCTGTATCCAGCCCCCGCTCCATTGCAGTCGGCCTGAACTTGTGACTTTTACCCAGTCTCACACAATCAGATAGCTGCAAATGACGCTTTGTGCTTGTTGGCACTATTTTTCACTCAGATCTTTTAATTTGCATATCCCCAGTTCTACAAATTGAATGTTTGTTGTATGGTGCCAAATTATTTTTTACATTTTACTCTATTTTTCTAAATTGGTTTGGGAGTTCTCTTGTGTTGTGTTCTCACTTTATTACTGTTGGAAGTGCAGCATAAATACTTTACACGTTGCCTCTAAGTTAAGCATGACTGCTCTGTGCCAAGCTACCAGGGGGTCAAGCACAGGTTAATTTGCGGTTTTCTTGTGACTTCCTCCTGATGGTTGTTGGTTGCTGCTTGAAGAGGGTTTCACCCACCTCCTCCAGTAACCTAATGTCTTACAGCACGGCACTGGGGTTGCTTGTTCTGTATTACAAAGAGGGTTGTGTGTGAAAATCAGATATTTGAAAATAAAGGGTGCTAGAGATGAGACGTGATCTAGCAAGGATGCCAGTCTTAAATAAAAGAGAGGTACAAAATAGAAATTAGATGCAATGAGGTCATTGTCTAAAGACTGAGAAACAGACTAGACAGAAAAAATGGATGCTGTGTTTCGAACGTTATGAAGTGTTCTACTTAACTTTGCCTGATTTTGATGTTTCCTCCTATTTTAAGCACTTCATTATCAATTCTGGAGGAGTCAATTTTCTGAGCTTAGTTTGTTTGTCACATACTGTTGTGTAGTTCCTATATACCCTATACTTTCTTTCTTTCTTTATAATCTTTATTTCGACTGTTTTAGATCATAAAAGATATACAACAATAAAAACATTTAAAATAGAGTTAACATTCGAATAAAAAGCACATGACATTTTGAGAAGGAGCATAAATAACAACATGGTGCAAAATACAATTCATTCAATAGTTCTATTATCCCCAGCCTCAACCTGCTTTATATGTCTTGCTCGAATGTGCCACATTGCTCTTAAAAATTTAGCTACCGCAAACACAACCGGGGGCGAAAGATCTGTTTTTAACACTCTGTATGCATGTAGATAATGCCTAAGACCCAGGTTCTTAAGAAGGGGAACAAGCCAATAATTTCTGGGTCTACGGTATGCTTTACAGAAAAAGATCATATGTAGGTCATCCTCCCGGGTTTGGGTGCATAGTGAGCATTGCTCTGATGAGGGGGGATTGGACCACTGCTTCGTAAATGACCCAAGTGGGAGTGAGCTATGTCTCCACTGAAGGAACAATTTTCTGGTGAAGACCGGGCTGATATTGTCAAGAACACTCTCTTGGTGGTACACATCTTTCATTTTAATAAATAAGTTAGTAAGAGACCCCTCCTTTGTAGCCCCTATAAGTTTTGATAATTTAAATTCATAAAATTCCTTTACCAGGAGTTTCCTGGGGATCCTACAGCACGCACTCCCTGGGTTTCGCCAAAGCTCCGGCCGTCCCAGATTCTCACATGTCTTTTTCTCATAGGATAACCATGGGATAAGAGCGGCTTTTGGCAGAGTTAAAATCTCTTGTAGTTCAGACCTATATGTTGCAAGTTCTGGCCTAGCCCACAATCGACGCCAGAAAGTCAGCGGTTTGAGTGCCAGCTCTTCACTAATGGGTCTCAATCCCAGGTCCAGCCTCAACGGCAAAAGAGGTGTACTTGTTGGAAGGGCTGCCAGCTGCCTAATAAAATTGTTTTCAGTGACTAGTAAGTTCTGTGTAGAGGTGTGGCCCCACAGTTCCCCGCCGTATACTACTGCCCCACGCGCTTGCATTTTATAATTTTGTAGGGCTGGGGTCAAAGGTTTAAAGGACGAAGTATTCCTCAACCTACAGATACCTCCAGTTAATTGAACAAGTCTCAAATTGGCCTTGTTACGATGGGTGTCCCAGGACATTGTTTGATTAATGGTGACTCCCAAATACTCAAATGTACATACTCTCTCCAACTTCTGAGTGCCTATGATGGGATTAGGCCGGGTGGAATTTGGGGGATTGAGAATCATGTATTTCGTCTTCAATTCAATTCTGGAGGAGTCAATTTTCTGAGCTTAGTTTGTTTGTCACATACTGTTGTGTAGTTCCTATATACCCTATACAGAATCTGCGCGTTTGGATAACATAAACTGTGGGACTGGTGGCAGACTGATTCTGTGCACCCCCACTGAATTCGTTAGCCTATCTGTATCAGACAGCTCACAGTGCCACTAGAATCTCCTCTTAACGGGGAGAGAATAGTTCTTGGCAACCTAAGAACATGTCAACACTGATCCCTCAGAATTGTGGAATCAATTTACTAAGTTTCCCTCAGTCACTCGTGCTCACTTAGTTTGTCTCAGCGTTTCACAGAATAAACATACTGGGCATTTGTCAATAAGAATTTATTGATTAGTTGTTATTCTAGTGTGGAATAGATGATCTGCAACAACCATTAGACAGTAGCAGAGATATATGATTACGGTATTTAAGCTCCAGGAGAGCTTTTACCATCTCCCTGGTGACTGGGACGTCCATTGCGTAGCAGAAAAATAACAATCAGGATTCCTGCTATTAGAAACAGCGGAAGTCCTCCAAAGATGCTTCTGAATATGGAGTGAATGAAGTTTGGTATAACTCCAAGTACCGTCTGAAAGGTGCCTATAAGTCCAGAACCTATGATCTTAAATAGGTGAACAATGTCACTCGTATCAGACATATTAAAGATACGATTTACCATTTCTTCGAAATGGTATGGGCAGTTCGTATGAATAAGCGCCTCTATCTCTGCTGAAGACCTTGCGATGTGGAGATAAAAAGTCTCTCGAGCGGAAATAAGGGCACAGATGTCTGTAGAAGAATGGCTTTCATTCTACTTAGAGTATCAAACCGTATTAAAGAAACGTTCAGTGAAGGCCATAACGGCGCCTCCCAGACTGTCTGTGTTAGTGGAAACAATACTTGCATACAACAAGTAACCGTGGAGCTCAAGGTAACCAGATATGCAATACCCGGGAGCATTCCACAGCAGCCTTGACTGTTCAGCATCAAGTAACTCCCATTTGAAAGTAGCCTGAATGCTGGAGTAATCACTGCAGCTGGGTCACCACTCAGATGACAGGACAGGTTTGCTACAGAACCATTACAAGCCCCTGCAGCATTATATCCTGACATATGAGTGATCCACTTAAAGCGTTCTCACAGTTTGTGTGAGGAATGGCAATACGTTGCGCCTGCATAGCCTACAACTCCCAGAATGCCCCCTGAGTGAAGGCGGAGCAGCGTCCATAAATGGACGTGATGCGCACGGTGTGACGTGTGTAATTTTGGAATCGAACCTGTCAAATCATTACAACCTGGTTTAAACTCTAGGACATTTTACGACCACAGAGTGGTGTGCGCCGGACTGTGTCCTGTCCGAGGGGCGCATCTCACCTGATATACGCGGTGGAGAAAAGCCGTTTAGGTGTCTCGGATTTGTCCCCCTGCCCTCGCCGTGAATACAGATCGGATGTTCTACACTGAGGCTTCAGTCGGTAAGCGGAGACCTACCGGAACTATTCTTCTCACAACGCGCTCCAAGGTAGGAGCGGTACTTTGTTCATTTTTACCCCGGGGGTTTAACGCGCTTAGACAAGGAGCCGTTAATACCGCCCGCCTTTGTTTTTTTCGCACTCAAAAGAGGGAGAGATTTTGAAACCCCATTCAGATTCCGTACCAAGGAAGGAGCGGAAAGTGCTCTTGAATTATAAGGAGCTAACTTCTTCATTCAGCCTGGGATACCTCTCATAGCAGGGAGTCTGGATTAATTCTTGGTTTCAGTTGACATTAACTTTTAGTTTTAGGAAGGTTGTGAATCAAGGCTAGAGCAGAGCTCCTCATGAACATTGGGAATCAAGGACGTATTGCTTCTATCCGAAACATAAGTGTTGTCTCGCTATTCAGCAAAAACCCCACTAATTGGTACAATTCCGAACAGGTGTGTAGGGGTATCAGGATAGAGAATAAACAGTTGTCAGGAGGTGTGATTGGTTAATGGTTATTGATATGACTGTTTTGTCTTTCATAGTATCCAGTATGGTGAAATACCGTTTTGTCTCACGGAAGACAAATTCTGCTTATGTTATACACAGTCCAAGGTAATTGGAATTCCTAGCGAGAACTAAATGAGATTGGTGTTGCATGCCCTTGCATTTCATGGTGTTGTGTTTGTCTTTCAGGTTCTACTCCCTGCTCTTCCCTTCCTATCATTCCCTCACTTGATCGTCCTAACACTCCGTGCAGTCATTGTAGGAGTTGGGGAGATCAAGGTGTGGACCCCTTATTGCATCGCAGGAATCCTGAGGAGTATCCGTCTTCGGACAGGATCGTTACAGAATTACGCACCCAAGATAATTACACCTCCCGGTTCATTGAGAGGCAATACGGGTACACCATGGAGAAGGTCCTCCAGGCGCTAGCAGCAGTCCAGCAGGAATTGGCTGCCTCAAGAGCAGAGACAGCGTCTTTGCGGGATACGGTAGAAAGACTAACCAGAAACCCTTTTGAGGTAGCCACTGGGAACCCAAAAATACACGTCACAGTCCCTCCTCCCATACCCTTAGCAAGTTCTGAAAGGTATGCAGGGGGCCCTCAGAAGAAACAGGTGTTCATAACACAGATCATGATGCACTTCTCTTGCAAGCCATCGTCATTCCCAAGTAATCATTCCAGAGTGGCTTTTACGATATCCTATCTTATTGGTGACGCGGCAAATTGAGGGGCACGGTACCCAGTTACGGTATATTCCGATCATCGGAATCTTCAGTACATCAAGACTGCTAGGCATCTCTCTCAAAGACAGATGAGGTGGATGCTTTTCTTTGAGGAATACGACTTCATCATTAGGCCTGGGCTAAAATTTCGTTCCGTTCGTGGAAATTGCGATATTTTGACATTTTCGCGTTCCGTGGAGAGCGCGAAAATGTCAAAATTTCCGCTTTCCGCAGCTTGGCGATAATTTGTTTCTTGCTCGCGCTGTAAAATAATACATTCTCGAGCGCGCGCGATCGCCTTACCTGAATCCCTTGCGTTTAGACAAACTAGAGGTGTTGCAATGGGTGCAAAATTTTCGCCCTCTTTTGCAAACCTCTATATGGGTCTATATGAAATGGCACATATCTGGAGACACTGTCCTACCATCCACACTGAGAACATCCTTCTATGGACCAGATATATAGACGATGTGCTTCTTTTCTGGTCTGGAACAGAAGAAGGTTTGCTTGATTTCATTGGTTTTTTAAATGATAATCTCTTCAATGTACTTTTCACTTATCAATTTAACAACAAAAGCATTGATTATTTGGACACCACATTCTATGTGGCAGGACAGAGTATTAGATCCAAGATGTTCCGTAAGGAAACAGCATGCAATTCTGTCTTGCATGCAACCAGTGCTCATCCTCAAACACAGATCAAATCAATCCCATATGGGGAAATGGTTAGAACAAGACGAAACTGTAGCACAGATCAGGATTTTAATTGTGAACTTGAGAATCTGGAAAGGAGATTTAGAAATAGAGGCTACTCAGGACAAACTATGGCCTCTGTGAAAGAAAAAATTGGCAAGGTAAAACGATCCGATTTGCTATGTAACACGCAACATAAACAGAAAGTAAAAAAAGAAGATAGAGGAAAGAAACCAGCATTGGTAGTTCCCTATAGTGCAGCCACTCCTGATCTATTTTGTATCATGAATAAACATTGGCATATACTTAAGATGGATGCTACCATAAAAAGATCAATTACAACAAGGCCAAACATCATACATAGTTGGGGGAAAACGTTGAAAAAAACATTATGCGATAGCTACCTGAAACCAATGCCTATCAACACCTGGATGCCAACACCGCCTAGTGGTTTTTACAGATGTGACCAGTGTAGCATCTGTCACTTAGCAAAAAACAAATTAATATCTTTTGAATATAATACACACAAAACATATAAAATCAATGAATTTATGACCTGTAATTCAAAATATGTGGTATATTGCATTGAATGTTGCGGTGGCATGATATATATAGGTAGCACTATACGTCCCCTAAATGAACGCATCCAAGAACACGTTTGAGCCATAAGAAACAATAATTTGGAATACCCTTTGGCTGTGCATTACAATGAGCAGCATATGATAGAAGGGAAAATAAATATTACCTTCCATGGAATTGAAAGCCTTAAGGTTTCTAATGGGTGGTAATAAGACCTTATGTCTAAGACAGTTGGAAAGTAAATGGTTAATTAGGTTGAGAGCAGTGGATCTAGGTCTCAACGTTAATAGGGAACTTTATACTTTCTTGTAGATTAGGTCATAGTAACGACTTTTAAAGAATTGGATAACATGTTTATACAAATTGGCGGAATGTTTGTGCTCAATGAAGTTTTATTCTTTGTTTGCTAACTGTGAAATAGCAATGGCCAAAAATCTATTTCTCCTTTTTTTCTCTTTTTTTTTCTCCTGTTCTATATATCCGCATCTAACATGGGAATTTTCTGTTAATCAATTTCTGAAGCACATGATGATCATTTCGGAATTTTTTACTAGGAGTTATGGCATTGGTGGACATGGTTTTTGGGCGTTCTATGTGTGCATGCTTTCCTCCTTTCTTCCTTTTTTCTTTATGAACTGGGAGTAATGGGCAGTGATGAGGATATATACCCATATGTTCCCTATATAAACGTAACAGCAAAACTTGCCTCTCGTTTTAAACGTGAGATCTTGAATCCCGACTTACGAGCTTGCTAACAATTAAAGTTCATAAAATATATATATAAAAGAAATTATGATCTGTCTAATCCGCAAGGAAATCCATGTGGTCTTATGATTGAATCGTATATTGACCAGCACATTAAAAATACAGATTGGTATTTTCACTATAAATAGTCCCCTTTTTTCTTTCTGTTGGTCTTTTATTTTTCATTCTTAACCATTCAAATATGGCGGGATAGGATCCCGGCTTTATTACTAGTCCGCTTTTTATTCTTATGCACGTGGGCTCATGGGTATAATGAGAGCCGAGGAAAGGAAGTATACTTTCTTATAGATTAGGTCATAGTAACGACTTTTAAAGAATTGGATAACATGTTTATACAAATTGGCGGAATGTTTGTGCTCAATAAAGTTTTATTCTTTGTTTGCTAACTGTGAAATAGCAATGGCCAAAAATCTATTTCTCCTTTTTTTCTCTTTTTTTTTCTCCTGTTCTATATATCCGCATCTAACATGGGAATTTTCTGTTGATCAATTTCTGAAGCACATGATGATCATTTCGGAGTTTTTTACTAGGAGTTATGGCATTGGTGGACATGGTTTTTGGGCGTTCTATGTGTGCATGCTTTCCTCCTTTCTTCCTTTTTTCTTTATGAACTGGGAGTAATGGGCAGTGATGAGGATATATACCCATATGTTCCCTATATAAACGTAACAGCAAAACTTGACTCTCGTTTTAAACGTGAGATCTTGAATCCCGACTTACGAGCTTGCTAACAATTAAAGTTGATAAAATATATATATAAAAGAAATTATGATCTGTCTAATCCCCAAGGAAATCCATGTGGTTTTATGATTGAATCGTATATTGACCAGCACATTAAAAATACAGATTGGTATTTTCACTATAAATAGTCCCCTTTTTTCTTTCTGTTGGTCTTTTATTTTTCATTCTTAACCATTCAAATATGGCGGGATAGGATCCCGGCTTTATTACTAGTCCGCTTTTTATTCTTATGCACGTGGGCTCATGGGTATAATGAGAGCCGAGGAAAGGAAGTTGTACGTCATCTCCTTTCCCTAGAGTCGAGACGCCAACTTTGCAATAGGTATGCGGAAAGAGTGAGTTACTATCTTTTCTTTTAAAAGTGGGAACTGTGGTGTTTCCTGTTTTTTCGGGATATTCAAACGAATGATGGCAGATGACATACATTTTTTAAATATGCAGTCCTTTCCGTTTGCCGTAGTTTAAAGTCGGCGACCATTTTTGCACACAAAGTACTTTTCTTTTTCCAAACTGTAACGTGGTATGCTAATATGTTAATGAAATCGGTATTTCTTCGTTCGCATTTGGGGTTCTGATGAAAATAAAAAGGACGTAATGCTATTAGAGGCACAAGTAAATTATATAAAATAAGTTGTCCTAATTTTAAATATAGGAATTTTAGAGTCCTGCATTCGTTGCTCTATCTAAACATTTGGTGTATCGTACAAAATAAAGTACGAACAACACTAGGGGACACTATTATCGTATTGGTCGCCTTCGATATAATAACAATATGTATCGGTTTGTATATATTATTAGTATTAGGTCAAAAATCTACATTATATATATTTACTATTTATAGGTTTATCATGACTTGAACAAGGCCATTCCAAAATACGGAAGGCATATGTTCCATGGAGCGCAGAAACATACCCGTTTGTCTCAGCTGTTCTTAATGTTCGATTGGCTATGGATTTTACCAGTGGACTTCTGAATACGCATTGGGTGAGAGACAACAAATTAGAGGTCACTGTGTTTACTCTTTTTAATTATGTGGTTTTTGGTGGTGGTTCTTTGATTTTTATATATCTTGATAGACACTTTGGTTCTTGGTGGTGGTTATAATCCAATGGGATGAAACAAATATGAAATTAGCCTGCCACTAGGTAGCAATATGATGACATTGTTTTGTATAATTTTTTTAAATGTTGGACAAGAGTCCCCCTGTCTTTTTCTTGTGGTTTTTAACATAATAGACAAAATTCTAAATGTGTTGATACCAGCCTTATTGGATGTTTACAATGAGAATGATAAATATGGTTGTTGGTAAATATCAAAACATTGTTAGTGGTTTTTAAGGATTGTGATGGTTTGTCTATGTATTTGTTTACAGCCTTGAAAAAGTCCCTTTGGACGAAACACGTGTCGGCTGTTTTGTACACATATGTGGTTGTCAAAAGAAGAAATAATAAAGAAATATGGAAAGGAAACCCTGAATTATTTTGTGGACTTCAATCTGATATATACAAACAAACGGTGGAAACCAGCTTTACTGGTTTTATAATTTTCATGTGTGCCTCGACAAGTGTGTGAAAAGTTTTGTAGATTCCAAGGGGCTTTTCTGTCTCTTTTGGGGTCTGTTTTGTCCTCCAGAGGCAGAGGAGGACTTTTTGTTTGAGAGCACCCAAAATATCAGTGAAATAGTGAATTATTGAGGATCATAGATGATATAGTGGATGTGCATTTAAATTTCTGGCTAGCTTCTGCTTGAGTGTCTGTGTGTTATGGAAAATTGAACAGTAGCTCTTCTTCTTTTTCTACTTCTTCTGTTGCTAATATCTCTTTGTCTGAATCTAAGTCTGATGAGTTCAAGAAAATTCAAGATGATTTGAGAGACATGGTTGTTGTGGTGGGAGATGTGGTTCAAGATTCTAGCCCACATTCTGAATGCGTGGCTCCTTACGTGGATGTGGAGATTGGTGAAAAGAAAGTTTGCTTGTTAGTTGATTCAGGAGCAAGGATAACAATGTTAACGCAAGAAAAGTTTAAAGAAGTATGGGGATCTCGTTCACTACTACCGCCAGACAGATCCCCTGTTTGTTATGAAGAGAGAACCATTGAATTAGCGTGATATTTTGAGGACTCTTTAGTTTTTAGGGGAAGGAAGATTTTTGGCAAAGTTTATGTAGCCATTAAAGGATTAAACATTCTCAGATGGTTCCATCAGGGATTGTGTAAAATGGTGCTAATGCCTGGTACTAAGGATCAAGTCTCCATTCTTCGCTCTGACAATTTCATTGATATGTTAACCGAGCGGTTTCCCAATGTTTTTGGTGACAGGCTTGGTCGAGTTAAAGGGTTTACTCATGCTATCAAGGTGAAAGACAATGCTATACCAGTTAAACATCGACTCAGAAATGTACCGTTTAGCGTAAGAAATCAGTTAGAACAAGAACTCAATGGTCTTTGCAAGAAGGGGATTATCGAACCCATAGAATCTTCCCTTTGGCTTTCTCCTTTTGTCGTAACAAAAAAAAAAATGTAGAGATTCGCGTTTGCATAGACTTGCGCAGTCTTAATAAAAACATTTGGATAGATTCTCATCTTCTCCCGAAAATCCCCGAGATGTTATCACTTATCAATGGGTCCAAATGGTTCCGTAAGCTAGATTTAGCATCAGCTTATCACCAAGTTGTTCTTGATCCTTCTTCCAGGCATTTGACAGCTTTTGTTTCCCCCATTGGAACTTTCCAATACTGCCGGATGCCTTTCAGTCTGGCCTCTGCGGCGGCAGTCTTTCAGAGGATTATGTCGAATCTGTTGAAGGACATCAAAGGAGTTGTCGTCTTTCAAGATGACGTTTTAGTTCACGGTGAAACATGTGAATCACACGACGAAACTATGTTTTGTGTTTTGGAGGGTTTGCGTGATGGTGGTGTTGTATTAAAAAAAGAGAAATGCGTTTTCAGGGTGCAAAAATTTGAATATCTGAGACATGTTCTTTCTGAACACGGAGTAGAACCCAGACCAGGTCTTGTAAAAGCGATAGTTGAGTCTCCTCCTCTGGGAGATAAAGTGGGGCTTAAGTCATTCATTGGTTTATGTGAGTTTTACTCACGATTTGTGATGGGTTACAAACTAAACTTCAACCCCTTTCCAACATGCTCAAGAAAAGTGTTCCCTTTAAGTGAGATAATCAGTGCTATCAGGTTTTTGAATGGATCAAAGGTCAGCTAATTAGTCCCAAGATACTCAAACCTTTTGACCCTAATGTTGCATGCATCATTACAGTGGATGCGAGCGGTTTGGGTTTAGGAGCTGTTCTTACACAAAATGTCAATGGTAATGAGCATACCATTGGCTATGCTTCAAGAGTTTTGCGCGGGTCAGAATTTAATTTCTCTGTCATTGAGAGAGAGTTACTAGCATGCTGGTGGGCGATAAGGAAGTTTAATCCATACATATGGGGTAGACATTTCAAACTGAGGACAGATCACAGTCCTCTTGTTGCTATTCTCTCTGGAGACAAAATCAAAGAACATACTCCCAGAATTGCACGGTTGTCAACTAAACTGTTGCAATATGATTTTGAAGTTAGCCATATTCCCGGGAATTAAAATTTAAGAGCAGATTATTTTGCAAGACACCATGTTGAATCTGAGCATGAGACTGTGGATGATGATGATGAAGAGTGTTTTGTAGCTTCCCTGGGATTAGATGAGATGTGTGCTGTAAGTGAAGATGAATGGAGAGATCTTCTCTCAAAGGATGTTTTATTGTGCGATGTCATCAAGTACGTAAAAGAAGGTTGGCCTAGGGAGAAGAATGTACACTTTTCGCTCCAGACGTTTGTCAAAGTTTCCTCTGAACTTTCTGTTGAAAATGGTTTGCTTGTACGTGGTGACAGGTTGGTTCCTCTGACAAGTTGAGAGCGAGATTAATGTTAGGGGCACACGATGGTCACTTAGGGAAGACTCTCACCAAGAGAAGGTTTCGTGAACACTTTTGGTGGCCACAGATGGACAAAGATGTAGACTTATTTGTGGGGGATTGTGTTATCTGTTCAAGTTCAGATAAGAGTTTAAAGGTTCGTACACCCCCTCTTCAGCCAATTGTTTTACCCAATAGGCCTTGGATAAATATTGGTATAGATCTGGTTGGACCTTTTAATATGCTTCCGGCTAATTCAAGGTTGCCGTTGTGGCAATTGACTATTACTCCAAGTGGCCGGAAGTACGTTTTGTTGATGAACCTAATTCGAAAAATGTCATTGATTTTCTAAAATACATCTTTCTGCGTGAAGGTTTTGCTACCACCATTGTTAGCCACAATGGAGTACAATTCACTAGTCATGAATACGACTCTTTTTTACATCAAGGAGGTATAACTCATGCCAAGAGTGCACTCTATCATCCACAGACCAATGGTTTGGTGGAGCGGATGAATAGGGAGCTTAACAATTGTGTACAATGGGCTTTGGCAGGGAAGTGTAATGTACAAAATGCTGTGAGACCCTTGTTATGGTTTTATCGCACAACTCCACATTCCTCGACAAAAGTTTCCCCTTATGAACTTCTTAGAGGAAGGAAACCTTGTTCTAAGGTTTCTCCAGGGTGGATGTCAAAGTGGGTTAAAATGGATTCCTTGAGTGATGTGGATGATTTTGTGAGAGACAATGTAATGCAAGCAAAGTTTCGTCAGAAATCGTACTTTGATTCAAGGAAAAGGTCTTTATCTCAACCAATTGTTGTTGGAGATATTGTGCGTATAAAGATCCCTGTCCATAACAAGAAAGGGAGTTCAAAGTTCTCTAAACCTTTCACTGTTGATAAAATTTTCAGGAATGCTGTGAAAGTAAATTCTAAGAACTTTGGAATGTTTCGAGAGTGGTCAAAATCAACAGAAATGTCGATCAGAATTCCTTGTGTGATCAAAATATTGTTTCTTCTCCTTCTCCTGTTAGGCAAGGTTTACACAGGAGTTCTCGACAACGTTTCGTTCCTGCTAAGTATCGTTGATATTTCTTTCTTGTTTTTTTTTAATTTGCTTTCTTTTCTTTTGTTCTAAGGTTCGTACTTCTCTTTACATCATTGTTCTCTTTTCTTTTCTTTTCTTTTCTTTTCCTTGTTTTTTATTTTGGAGGAAGAGGATAATGTAGTGTTCTTATCCAGCTTTGGAATACTTGGGCCATGATGTTCTGGCCTCAAGCTTCTTCTTGGAATGTTAGTATTCAAAAATGTACTGAACTGTCAAGATTTGAAGAGCTGAGGAAGCTGACTGCTGCGCAGCACCTGTGAATTAATAAACCAAATCCTATCTCTTCACCCTGAAGTCAAGAGTCGTTACTACAGAATCCTTGGTTTCCATGCTATGGATGGCCGAGTTAGCGTACAACAATGCTTCTCACAGTTCGACGGGCGTATCTCCGTTCACAGCTAATTATGGTTTCTGCGCCAGGATCTTGCCCATCGATCTGCCTGATGACATCGCAAATCAGCCCTCCGTACGTGCTCATATCAAGAGGGGCACGGAAAGTGAGGAAACAGCTGTTGCGGGCAAAACTAGTACCGCCATCGTATCGAGGGACCACAGTATGCGGTGAGGGATTTGGTGTCATTATCCACTAAAAACATCAGGTTTAAACTGCGCAGTGTGTTTCATCCCAAATTCATAGGCCCCTACCCGGTGGTGAAACAGATCAACCAAGTGGCCTACAAGTTGCTTTTGCCATGCTCTCTGAGGATCCATCCGGTGTTACACTGCAGCCTCCTGAAACCTGCGGTAGGGGCAAGGCGGAGAGTGCCCCCTCCAGTGGCTGCGGATGGTGGGTTGAAATATGAGGTTACGAGCATCCGAGATTCCCGGTACAGGAGAGGGAAGTTTGGTATCTGGTGTCCTGGAGATGTTACACCTCGGAAGATGATTCCTGGGAGCCTTGCATCAATGTGCATGCTCCGGCTGCAGTTCGCTCCTTCCACCGCCTGCACCCCGACAAACCTGGTTCTAGGAGGCGCTTGGCGGGGGGTCCTACTGTGAGGAATGGCAGACGTTGCGCCTGCATAGCCTACAACTCCCAGAATTCCCCCTGAGTGAAGGCGGAGCAGCGTCCATAAATGAACGCGACGCACACGGTGTGACGTGCGTAATTTTGGATTCAAACCTGTTGAATCATTACAACCTGGTTTAAACTCGAGGACAGTTTACGACGCACAGAGGCATCTATTTCCTGGAAATCAACAGGCTCCGAGTGGTGTGCGCCGGACTGTGTCCTGTCCGAGGGGCGCATCTCTCCTGATATACGCGGCGGAGAAAAGCTGTTTAGGTGTCTCTGCTTTGTCCCCCTGCCCTCGCCGTGAATACAGATCGGGTGTTCTACACTGAGCCTTCAGTCGGTAAGCGGAGACCTACCGGAACTATTCTCCTCACAACGCGCTCCAAGGTAGGAGCGGTACTTTGTTCATTTTTCCCCCGGGGGTTTAACGCGCTTGGACAAAGAGCCGTTAATCTGTTGAATAGCGAGACAACACTTATGTTTGCGGATAGAAGCAATACGTCCTTGATTCCCAATGTTCATGAGGAGCTCTGCTCTAGCCTTGATTCACAACCTTCCAAAAACTAAAAGTTAATGTCAACTGAAACCAAGAATTAATCCAGACTTTCTGCTAAGAGAGGTATCCCAGGCTGAATGAAGAAGTTAGCTCCTTATAATTCAAGAGCACTTTCCGCTCCTTCCTTGGAATGGAATCCGAATGGGGTTTCAAAGGTAACTCCCTCTTTTGAGTGCAAATTGTTTTTTCACACTCAAAAGAGGGAGTGACCTTTGAAACCCCATTCGGATTCCGTTCCAAGACGGGTCTCAAAATCCCAATCATCGGAAAATGTACTTGACGTAATGATATCACTTAATGATATTTTAAATAAATGTGGAATATTCAAAAGTTTGGACTGGCCGAATATGTCTAAATCAACTTTGTCCCAAACTATACCATCAGGTATAGGAACTGCTGTAATATTCACTGAGGACAAGTCTCGTTGTTCTCGATGAGATGATTGGTGTGGTTTTAAAAATAAATTCACCTTTTGGGCTGCAGAGCTTTGTCGAAGGTATAGTCCATTAACAAGCATGCTAAAAACTATTACTAAGCCTACCCAGAAAAGAAAGAAAAGTTTCCCTGTTATTACCCATAGTTCTATCCAAGGTGATACCAGGTAAGTCTTTTTAGGAAAGTTCAGAAAGTCTTTAACTTGCTGCTTGCGTTATTTTTGGGCTGGCATCGTTTCAGGTTCACTTGGATCCAAAAAAAACATATCAAAGTTTATGAAGTAGCCAGAAGCAGTTTGATCAATTGTTGGAATTGCATCAGGATTTGTTGAAATCGTACTTTGCTCTTGTCGAGGCATGTTGATGTAGACATCTGTATTTGGTCTAATAGCAATTTGTCTTTCATTTTGAGCTCGATTTTGAAGTTAAACTTCAGGTTTAAGAGGAACGAGTTCCATAGCATTGTTGCATGGTCCATCATTCCGTACTGGGGACTCCTCAAACGTAATGAGTATTTCCGTTTGAACCTCTTGAATTGTAGCGAGAGGAGGACCTCTGCTACTTTGGAGTCTACGTGGCCTACTACTCAGGATCGGCCACATAGTGTGGTTTGATTAGGTCGATTGAGACAAATCATTTTTCCTTTTTTCCGGCAAGAGGTGGTAGAAGTACAGTTCTTCTTCCTTCAATGGCTTTCTGTATGATGTTCCAAACTCTTTCTTGTCCACTATTTTTCTTTGACCAGATGCCCGACTTGTGGGATCCAAACAGATCTTGCTGTGACTGATTTGACTTCCCCAGTGGTGGTCTACTTCAGGTGGTCATTACTTTTTGTGTCCTAGATTCATTTAAATCCTGTAAAACAGCCAAATGATTAAAGATGTCAAAAGGCTTTTCATCCACCAATGCGCCTTCACAATCAAGATCTGGTACCCACATTCTTGTCCCAAATAGGATCTCACATGGAGTGATCCCCCCTTCTTGGCATATTGTTCAAGGCTCGCTGCACTCCATACAGATGTTTTACCCAACGTTCACCCGTGCCTAGCTGTTAAAGACTGATTTATGTCTCGGTTTTTCCTCTCCATGACCGAATTTCCCTCGGGATGGTACGGAGAGGAGTACTGCAATGCTACACCCAATCTTCGCATGGCCTCCTTGTAAACGCAGGGCCCTGGTCAGACTGTAATGTGCCAATTGCGTATGTCCCTATAAAGACTCGCAAATCTTTTATAACAGTTCGATCGTCAGCCGAGCACTGGGGCCACACCCATAGGAATCTTGAGCAGGAATCCACTGCAACCATGATATACCTGTAATCCCCATCTCTTTGTAGGGGACCTCAGTGGTCCAAGTAAACACACGCTAGTGGTTTGTCAGATAATAATAATGGTGTCTGCGCTGGACATGTTACAGTGGAACCTTTCATCTGCTGACAGATGTCGCATTTCAAGACATAGTCTTTAGTCTGCTTTGTTAATCCAGGCCACCAATGGCATTGTTTCAACAAAGAAACAGACGCCCTAATCCCTGCATGTGCAGAACCTATTCCTTTGTGTGCTGATAGTATTAAACCCAACCTACGATTCATGTTTGGAATTACTCTGTCCCCCACTCCAGGAATCTGAGCTAATGGAATGTTATTTGCATCTAACTTGTAGGAGTACTTGAGTGGAAACGTTTTTGGTGTGCTTTGGTGTTTTTGCATGAAGCAATGGCAGCCACCATAATCTCACCGTCTATTCTCGTTTTAGAACGAGTCATTGCAGCTACGGAAGCTGTGCGTACAGCCCCCTTCGTGGCTTCATCAGCCAATGAATTCCCTTCAACGTGAACGCCATCACGTTGATGACTCACTGTATGTATCACGTGAGCCCTCGGTAGTCCAGATTTCAACTACACTACCTGTTCTCATAGAATTCTATGCTTAATTTTGCCACCTTTTGCATCTTTTTTTTTATTTCATTATTTTTATTAATTACAAGTAACACTCACATTGTTACGGTTCCGCCATTGTTATGCCATTATTCTTCCTGGTACATGTGGTCCATCTGTCATATTTGTACAGTTATTGCATTTCTTTTTTATAATAAATGCATTGATACAGTTCCCCACTTGTAAGAATCAACTTGAGTCCACTGATGACCCACTCGGGGGTGGAGTACAAATGTTTCCCCTGTAATTGTTCCATTTGCCCCATGTTCGTTCCCATTTCTTGGGGCACCCGGGATGCATATATGCCGCCCTCTCGGCCACCATAGCCCCATCCATGTCTCCACACCATTCTCTGTACGTCGGTGTGGATTGAGCCCCAATGCTTAGCTATGTTCCTTTTTGCAAACAGCATACCTAATGTCTCCCAGTCTTGAATCGCATGGTTGAGATCTGTTGGTTCCCATATGTTTAGGATACATCTTTTGGGCTCTGGGGTGAACGTCACTCCTCCAACTTGTGTAATTACGTTCATAATTGTCTCCCAATAGAATACTACTGCAGGGCATTTCCATAGCATGTGATAGAAGGTACCTTCCCTCCTGCATTGTCTCAGACAGAGTCGGATGTCAGTCTTCCCTATCTTATGTAGGATTACTCTAGTGTAATAGGTACAATGGAGTATTTTTTATTGTACTAATCTCAATTTGGAGGACATTGCCACTTCCCGAGGGGATGCTAGTGCCTCCTGCCATTCAGTCTCATCTAAATCTCCCACCTCACCCTGCCATTTTTCGCAGAGCCATTTTATGTGATCTGGTTGATTGTTCATAATGTTACGGTAGGTTAGGGAGATGGCTTTCTTGTCCATCCGTTCTGTTAGGAACCTATCCTCTAGAGGGGGGGGCTTCGGGGAGTACAGTTACTGTTGGAATGGATTTCCTGAGTGAATGCCTAATCTGGGTGTAGCGAAACAATTGTGTAGGTGCCAACTCATATTACTCTTCGACTTGTGCAAAAGTAACTATTTCCCCCTTTTGCCAAAGGACCCCCACTTTTGAAATCCCAGCCCTTACTTGTACCGAGTCTGCCCAATCGTTGAGTTTCCCAGAGCGGAGTCATCTGCGTTATGCGAGCGTCCCACCCCAGCTGTTTGAGTGCTGTGTGCCAAATTTGCACTGTGTGCGCTGTGAGGCCCATTAGTGATGCCTTACGATTTTTATTATATAGATGCCTCATGACTCCTCCCTCTCCCAAACTATTCCTGACGTCGCAAAATGCCGGTTCCATTTGTGGGGCGTGGAGCCATTGATTTACTACCATCATCTGGGAGGCCGAACAGTATGTTTTTATATTCGGAAGGGCGATTCCCCCATCATCCCAGCCCTTTACCAATTTCTTCATGGCGATTTAGGCCGGCTTGCCATCCCAGCGCAGGGTATTCACCTCTGCTTCAATTGCCCTAAAATAAGTCACAGGGAGGAGGGATTGGGTGTTTAGAAGGACGTATAGGAATCTAGGGAGTGCCATCATCTTGAAAAGTGCCGCCCTCCCGAGCAATGTTAGCAGCAGGGAGCACCAGTGCTTTGTGTCTTGGCGAAGTCTTTGCAGGGGTGCAATGAGGTTTGTTTCCATAAATTCTTCTGGCAATAGGGTGATGTAAATTCCCAAATATTTAAAGCAGCCGTCAGTGACTTGTATAGTACACCCCTTTGCAAGTTGCGGTGGGGGACCGCAGAGGATGTAGAGGAGTGATTTAGCCCAATTAATAGTATACCCAGAGAATTTGCTGTACACTTCACATATTTCCAGGAGCCTGCCAATGGATCGTCTTGGGGAGGCTACGTACAATAGTATACCATCAGCGTACTGGGATAAACGGTCTTCCCACCCCTCCGCCCATCTGAGGCCTCAAATTATAGGGTCCCTCCTTATCCAGGCTGCCAACGGCTCCAGCACCAGGGCAAATAAAAGTGGCGATAGGGGGTAGCCCTGACGTGTTCCACGCCCAAGGGGAAAGTTAGCTGAGGGGTGTCCGTTTACTACCACATGTGCTGTGTGTTTCAGGACGGCAAACAGGAAGGACACTCAACCATATCAACAGCCATATGACATCTAATGATAGGATAGCTGCCGCTTCTTGGATCGTGGGGGTACGAGCCAGTACGTTGTGCAGTCGTCGCAGATTAAGTGTTGTGTTTCTACCCGGCATGAATCTGGATTGATCTGGATGTATTCATTTAGTGAGATGAGGTGTGGGTCTGGCTGCTAGAGTTTTTACTAGTATTTTGGCCTCTCCGCGTTGAGCAGTGATATGGGCCGATATGACGTACATTTCTGGGTGGGCTTTCCAGTTTTGTGAATAGCTATTATTGTTGCTATTCGCTGGTCTTTGGGGAGATCTCCCGTTTTTAGGCTGTCAACATACATATTTAATAAGTGCGGTGTAATTGTCGTAGCTGTTTTTTTGTAAAGTTCAATAGGTATACCATTAGGTCCAAGGGCTTTCCCTGACTGTATCGCATCTATGGCCAATGCTAACTCTTCTGCGGTGAAGTCGGTCTCAAGGTCTTGGGCTTCCTCTGGTGTTAGTGTGGGCATACTGATATTCGGTGCTTCCTCAACTGTGGCAGTGGCCTCTGGGGTATATACTTTCTCGTAATGCGCCAACAGCGCTTTTACTATCCACTGGGGGTCTGTTATGGGGCCCCCTCGTCTAGTTGTAGCTGTGTCACCCACCGACTCGCTCGCTCTCTTTTATCTAGCCAAGCCAGAATTTTCCCCGCTTTGTCTCCGACTTCGTATGCTTTGTGTTGGTTGGCTAAAAGTCTGGTCTTCATTTCCTCCCACATATATTCTCTATATTCTTGCTTTTTTAAATAAAGGTTGTGGGCACTATCTGTGGTGGGGTTCAAGGCGTGTGTTCTCTTCGCTTGGCTCATTTCTCGCTCTAGGGCTTCTACTTGTTTTTGTTTTTCCTGTTTGTGGCCTGTGATTGCCGAAATGGCCTGACTCCGGAGAACTGTCTTATATGCTTCCCATAAAACTGCTGGGGAGGCGACCGAGTGCTCGTTCTCTTGAAAATATTATTTCGTCATTTTGGTCAGAGTTTTCCCAATTTTGGGAAGGTCCGACGTGGAATCGTAGCTGGATGCATGTATATAATCATAACAGGGGAATGATCGGATATACCTCTGGGTAGGTGAGTTGCCCTTTCCAACTTCCTTAGACTATCTGCCAGCGTAAGTATGTAGTCTATCCTGGAGAGGCTATTATGTGCCCCGGAGTGAAATGTGTATTGTTGTTCTGAAGGAAATTTGAAATGCCATACATCTATGAGGCCCATTGCTTAAAGGAATTTAGCAAATCGGAGATTTGTATTACGCTGCTCTTTAGGTGGCTTACGGTTGATCATATAATTGACTGTAGCATTAAAGTTGCCACCTATGAAGAGTTCGCCTTCAGGGAGTGCGAGGAGAAATATGCTAAGGGCTGGGAGCGCCACTAAGTGGAGTGCAGGTGGGATGTATACTGAGACTATATTATATGCCCGTCCCTTCCATTGACATGTAATGGCTGTAAATTGTCCCTGTTCATCTGTCCATGTTTGTTTAACTATAATTGGGAACTGTTTCCGAACCAGGATGCCTACTCCTCGAGAGCCCGTGGTAAACTCTGAGTGCGCCACCATTCGGTAACCCCATCTGTCCAAGGCCTTAAATATGGTTCCCACTAAATGCGTCTATGAAGCAGGGCTACTGCTGGCGATTGCCGTTTAAGATACTGTAAGACCAGACCTCTCTTTATTTTATCACCCAGCCCGTTAACATTCCATGACAGAAGTGTTAAAGTGGAACCATCCGCTATGGGTTCTGGCGTTTTGGTGGCCGTTCCATCTCCCAGCATCCTACCCCTCGTCATAGCTCATCTTTTGCATCTTTGAACCCGTTTTGAACCCAGCACTGCAAATATTCGTTATATGACTGCACACAGTAAAAAGAATCGCACACAGTTAGTGTGGGGAATTCTCGATCTGTATTTACCAATGCCAGCATCAAGGTTTTTAACTCTTCCAGCTGTGTTGTGCAGTCTCCTAGAGATTGCGTTTTTGTGCAACTTTGGTGGAACTTTCCATCCCGCATGTCACCTTTAACTATTGCGCATGCCACGATATATTGTTGCTTACTTCCTATGGCAGGTTGAGCAGATCAGTCAATGGAAAATATATATTCATACTGATCTAGAGGCATTATTTCATTCGGTAAAGGATATTCTTGTTCGTATTGCAGAAAGGCTTGTGTCTAAATTTGGGTTGTACCTGTATTCTACATCTGTTGCAGTGAGAGAATTAGTCCATTGTATCAATCTTGGATGTAAGGCTTTAGCGTTTGGAACACTTGCTTTTGTTGCAGCCTCAAAGGCTGGAACTGGAGTCACTAGTATTATTAGTTTCCCCTGTGCCAGTGCTCTTTCTCTTACTACAGCAGATTGTACCGCTGTCAGAATCTTTTCTGTTGATGCGAAGCGCATCTCAGCATTTGTGTACAAATGCGATTTCTATGCAATTGCTACTGTTTCACCTTCATTATATGTTATGTAGGTATACCCAGATTGACCCACAACTATGAGGATCACCAGGTTGCGTACGTTTACGCGTGTCTGTAAGTGTTTGGAAGCTATCATGTCAGCTTGTAAGGAACGAAGTGTATCTGTGTGTTCCTGTGTCCATTGTCTTACTGAAAAATCAGATTTTATTAAGTGGTAGAAAGGTTTTACACTTTCTGCGTAATCCAAAATATATGTTTTACCAAAATTCAGAAATCCCAGGATTAATTGTAAATTCCTTAATGATTTTAGAGGTTGGAGCAGCACGCATTGTTCTAAAAAATTGGCTGCCAGGCTTTTTCCTTCACTTGAAAGCTCATATCCTAAAAACAGGACACTGAGGTGGGCAATTTTAGATTTTTTAAAGTTGAATTTGTAGCCCTCAGATGCAAATCCCAAAATATGGTATTCACTCTATTCAAGTGTTCCTCTAGGTCATCGTCAGTTAGATAAATATCATCCACATAGGACAATGCCTCTTCATCCAAATGTTTAAGTAACTCAGTTACCCTGGCCAAAAACAGACCCGGGCTGTTCTTATACCCTTAGGGGAGTCAACAAAATAGCCCTGAGACCCTAGCGCAGAGAATACTGTTAAATACCTGCTTTCAGGCGCTATATTTTGGCAAAAAATCCATTTGAGATATCAAGTGCTGTTTTATTTTATTTCTGCACAATGTTATTCATTAATGCTAAACAATATGTGTTGTCTGGTTTCGATACGGGAAACAAAGGGTTATTGATTGACGAGGTGCAATTTTCGATCACCCCTTGGTATTCAAGTTGATCTAAGATCTCCCTGACCTGTTTCTTAGCTTCTTGCTTTATTGGACACTGCCTCTGTGCAATTGGAGTATTTTTTTAAAGGAATTATGTGGTGGGTTGAATCCTCATCCCATCCAACATGGTTCTTGTAGAATGCTGAAGCCTGGGTTACCGCTCACTTCTGCTCATATGTGTGTTGTAAGTGCCTAGAAATATGGTCTGAGAATGCCGGTAAAATTACTGTTTCTCCTTTAGGGCAATCCATGACGAATGCTGGTGGCCAATCCTGTTCAGCTAATAAAATGTCATAGCCAAACGTTAGGTTCTCCCAAAAGAGACCTTTCATTGCTCTACATTTGTCCCCCTCCATTTGGAGTGTTATTTCATATAACTTATGCGGGACACTTACCCTAGTATTCGGTGTTTCCACCATGATATAATCATTCAAGTCCGCTGTAACCAGAAATTCCATCAGGTTCTGGCGAGCTATTGTTACTTCTGCCGCACTGTCTTGCATCGTCAGAGCCCATTCCCTGTTCAGTAGTCGAGTCCTCAGAATTCTGGGCATGTCTGACCTTGAGACCTGCAAATTTCTTCTTTTTGAACTGTGACTTTTGCTTTGGTTTTTCTTCTTTTTTAGAAGTGTAATCTTGAGCGTGCTGCTTGTCTCTGGACTTTGTACGCTCTTCTTGTCTGTCTGACCGTCCTTCCCTCTCTGAGTTTTTCGATGTACCCTGAAATGAACATGACGAACGTGTATCAGTATCCTGATATCTGTCAGGTTTCCTGATATTATCCCTATTCGTAAGGCTGTACCTCTTTTCGGAGAGTTCCTTTGGAGGAGGTCTGCCTCGGGATTGAGATCTTTTTCCTTTAAAGTTCTGTTGTTTTTTATTGTTCCACTTCTTTTTTGTTGAAGCAGGTGTCTGCTTGGAAGTGTCCTTTTCTGGACTGCCCATCAGTTGCGGTTTTAAAGCTTTCCCACCCAAACTGTCTCTGCCTAATTCTTCATATGCAGTTTCAATTATTTTGGGTAGTTTGTGTTCCTGTTCTAAAGGACTGAACTCCCTTAGGCGTTGGCGGATTGCCACTGAAGCTGCTTCCCTTTTCATATTAGCTAGTATTATGGCTGATACCTGGGCATAGTTACCTAGTAACTTCATCCCTAAATTCAGGGCAGGCTCTGCTCCGTACTCGTTTTGAATTTGTCTTAATACGTCTGGTACTACAACTAATGACTTTATACCATGATTCCTGATATAAATGGCAGCAAAGACTGTACCCCATGTGGTACAATCCTCTACTTGCGGTGTTATCCCCATGAGCAAGCAGATTGTTAGCATTCTGTGTTTTTCATACAGAGTATTATTCGGGAATACTGCCTCTAGCTGTGTTATTTTCTGAGCTACGCAGAATGGTATTTCTTCACGTTTTGTGGCCATTTTGCCCATCACCGTGTGTAATGTTTGTGGTGTGATTTTAGTTGCTGTACCCTGAGCTTGAGTTCCATTTGTTGCAACTGTTGCTGCTTGGACTGTAAGTGTCCTCATGACGAATTACGTCATGTTTCTATAGATTTTAACTAAATCTTTGTGTTGTATAAGTAAGTCTCCTGGTGGCATTGTGTCAATATCAGGATGTGGTGTGTAGGCTGCGAATAGTGGCCATGTTGCTCCTTCTCTTCCAAGCGGGCCGAGTCTTACTCTTTTTTTTATGTTGGGTAGGGTGCCTTCAAACCAGTATAAGTGTTCCTCAAACGGACAATATTCCGCTGGTGCATCTCCTTCTGTGTAAGAGTGAAAAGTTTTTGTTCTTGCATTTGCTGCTGGGAATGTAACCCATAAATAAAATACCTCTGTTCTGTTTGATTTGTGCGCCTCAATCACGAAAACTACTAAGCCACCCCTAGATGATAAACCATGCTCTCACAGTCTCAGGGTGATTGTATTCCTAAATTTTGGGGCAATAGGTATTGCATCTGCATCTTCCTCCTCAGAGAGGGCAGTGCTTGTTGCATTGAGTCTAACTCCTGGTTAGTCATTGTTTTTAGAATACTAAATAACTTTTCAAGGGAACCAAGATACAGTGTTATGCTCAATTTTGGGAACACTGTGTTCTTCAAGCCTGATTAGCTAACAGCCAATAAATAGGATTTTTTTGCCTACTCTGCTGTGGTGGAGTTTGTGCCCGCCCACTCCAGACGTCTCTGGTGTTTTGTGAGTATGGATCTCTGAGGATAGCACGACTGAACTACTCAGATTCTACTGTTAAATAAGTACCCAAACAACGTTGATGCCGTCATGTCGTGTACTTCCTATATACCCTATACAGGATCTGCGCGTTTGGATAACATAAACTGTGAGACTGGCAGCAGACTTATTCTGTGCACCCCAACCGGATACGTTAACCTATCTGTATCAGCTAGCTCACAGTGCCACTAGAATCTCCTCTTAACGGGGAGAGAATATTTCTTGCCAACCTCAGAACATGACAACCCTGATCCCTCAGAATCGTGGAAACAATTTACTACGTTTCCCTCAGTCACTCGTGCTCACTTAGTTTGTCTCAGAGATACACAGAATAAACATACTGGGCATTTGTCAATAAGAATTTACTGAAGAGTTGTTATTCTAATGTAGAATAGATGAGCTGCAACAACCATTAGACAGTAGCAGAGATATATGATTAGAAGCACTGAGAAAGTAAATGGATGGTATAGCTCTACCATCTTTCAATAATCATGAATACATACAAGTATATAAAACACATGATAAAAAAGTGCGTACTCCATCCGATGCCTCCCTAACTAGATGTACCTAAGTGTACCTAGCATCTATGTAGGTGTTATGCCAAGAATCCCTCTAGGATTTAGTCCACCCCATTCCCTGAGAATGAGAGAATATGGAACCGCATCTTGGTCTCGAGTTGGACACCCTGTGAAGGATGTTAGACCACTGCAAGCTGGAGTATCTGCATGCAGGGACCTCTGCATCTCTGGTCAGTGTGTCAGCCGGGAAGTCTCGGTCTCCTCTGTCTTTCTAAGCAAGACATGATGTATATATACCAATAGGTCTACCCGGGTAGCCTAACTTGCTGTGTTACTGTGTCGGCCTAAAGGATTACGTCGGGCCTGAACTTTATACAGGGATATTATACAGGAGATGTTCGTCCTGCTGTGCTTCCAAGAAGCATCATGCATAATGCAAGAGATTCGAACTAGGGGGAAACCTGCATTCTGAATGCAGTGTTGTATCTAGGTAAAAGGTCAGTCCCTATGAACCGTTATGTATGTAATGTAGGGAAGGATATAGGTGAAAGGTTGCAATGTTACCTGCGCCTATATAGGGTACATATATGGAATATAACAATAGCACTCTCTCTGGCTCCTCCCCTTCTGAAGTGGTGGATGAATTGTGCATGGAGAATACAACAATTCTGATGCCTTCACAAGAGACAGTCCCACAGAATGGTGAATTTACATGCATACTCAAGAAATATAACTACAATAACTCTACAATGATCAAAACAATCGAATCATCCTAATGTAGAGAGATACGTAGATAGAAAGAGGAGAACTAGACACTGGACACATGAACACTGGGCCAAGAGACCCATAAGCATAGACACTGTGGTAGGGAGACAGCCACTTGTGCAGCAAGACATAGGTCCTTCATCAAAAAAACACAGATCCAGTGTTAGAGGGACAAAGACACCAGTACATGAAGACAAGAACAAAGACCAGGGTTGCATGTAACACAGGGGAAAGGAGACAGGCACACTAATAATTGGCCAGATATGCCATGACACAAGGGTACTTAGACAAGGTGACATGGACACTAAGAATGGATGGCATAGGTAGTAGGAGATGACCAGTAAGTACTGATAGTGGGACATGGAGCCACAATCACAGGGGACAGAATACAAACATACCGGGGCAGGGAGAGGTGTCCACATGGACACTGGAATTATAAGACGCACATAAAGAGAGAGGGAGATAAAGGAACTGGCACCAGAAGAGTGCAACCTGGGCAATGCACAGGTAGGCACCAACATGGAAATTTGGCTAGGAAGATAATGACAAGCACATCGAGACATGAAGCATGGGCGCTGGGAAAGGGAAGCTTGACCTATAGACAAGAACACGTTGGCAACGTGAAGGGAATGGTTAAAGTCTTACATGGACATTGGCACACAAACCACTGACACACATGATGGGACAGGCAGGCATTGGCAGGAGCACAGGGAAATAGACAAGGAGACACAGACCATCATTTGTTGCTGCAGGATTATTCACCCTAAGTGGGATGGGTATGCCCAGATGTGGGTCCCTTGCTCGCTGTGCTACTAGGTTCAAGCTAGCCTGGCTGATGAGGGTTGATACCCCAAAACTAGTCCTAGGATGTTTGTATACTGTCCAGGGAGGACCTGGCTTAGACGTTCAGGCTGGAATGATCCCATGAGGAGCCGGGTCAAGACTGATTTGCATATAGCTGGGTCCAATCTGGCATGGCGTAGTGAGCAAAAGAATGATGGATTTAACCAGAACACTTGACAGTGGGTGAATGTTAGATTTATTCAGCATTCCATCCGTTATATGTTTCTGCAGCATTTTTCACCCTAAGTGGTATAGATATGCCCAGACGTGGGTCCCTTGCTCGCTGTGCCACTGAATTCAAGCTTGCCTGGCTGATGAGGGGTGATACCTCGAAACTGGTCCCAGGATGCTTCTTTCCCATCAAGGGAACACCTGGCTTGGCAGTTCGAGCTGGACTGTTCCCATGAGGAGCAGGGTCAAGACTGATTTGCACAAGGCTTTCTCCAAACTGGGGTGGCATAATGAGCAAAAGAACAATGGATTTAACCCATATCATTTGACAGGAGGTAAATGTGTGATTTACTCAGCATTCTGTCTATCATTTGTTGCTGCAGCATTTTTCAGCATAAGTGGGATGGGTATGCCGAAATATGGGTCCCTGGCTCGCAGTGCCACTGGATTCAAGCAAGCCTGCTGATGAGGAGTGATACCCCGAAACTGGTCCCAGGGTGTAGGGGTGGGCGGACAACTCCGTTCCCCCCTGCAATATGCGGAGGTTTGCCCCTTATGCCTGTAGGTGGAGAAACAGGCAAATCTCCGCACCTTCGGGCGGAACGGAGTTGGCCTCCCACCTGCCTCCCGCTTCCCTCCCGCAGTATTAAAACTTTACAAAACATTATAATAAAAATGTAAATCACCTTACCTTATCGGCAGCATCCCGGGCTTTCCCTCCGTCTCCATCGTGACTTCTTCTGGAAAACTGTGCATGCGCGGGTGCCCGCGCATTTGCAGTTTCCCAGAAGAAGACGCGATGGAGACTGAGGGAAGCCCGGGGATGCCGCTGATAAGGTAAGGTGATTTAAATTGTTATTTGTAATGTTTTGTAAAGTTTTAATACAGCGGGCAGGAGGCTGGCGGAGCTATGCGTTTCAATCTCCGTGCCTCTCCGCGTAGACCCCCTACGTGACTTATGCCCACCCCTACCAGGGTGCTTGTTTCCGGTCCAGCGAGGACCTAGGTTGGCCGTTTCGCTGGAATGTTCCCATGAGGAACCGTTTGCTTGACGCGGGACACTACCGCTCGAATACGATGATTGCGCTAAGAATAGAGGGGCATATCACAGCCTTATCACAGACTTATATTTGTGTGTTTGACACGACCTTCACATGAACTTATATTGTTTTCGTAACACCTTCACCAATCTCCATGAAGTACGAGACACATACGCATTGAAGGAGAATACATACTTATTATGGAAGGATAAATTCTGTAAATACCCTTCCGCTATCTACTTTCTCTCTCGACTATTTGAAGGCCGGTGATTAACGTGAAATGCATGGTACCCTATTACTGTTACAGAAATAACAGGAGTTTTTTTTTCGCATATGGGACGACTCCAAACCAAAATTAGTTGGAACGTCTATTTTCGGATGCATATGCCTTGAAGAAGTTACAATCGTAAAGAAACGCGTATCGGTTTCCATCGTTGACTACATAGAGGTTGTATGAATGGGACCTCCGTGGGACTACCTGCGAAGATAACACCTCTGTAGTTCGATATATGTTTCTGGTTTTGAATTGCATTTGAACTTTACATCTCCACAATTGGAATGTAACATTGTCAGTTGCTATTAAATCGAATTTTGCAAGAATGTATCTGTTGGATTACTTTCTTGTGAGCAGTTATACTGTAGAATGAATTACAAATTGGATACACTATTTAAAATAGTGACACAAAAATTTGGAGAGTGCCGAGGTACAGGTGTTTTTGTTAAGACTAGCTCGGGAGTTCTCTGGTACTTCTGTGTGGTGACATCCATGGTAGGGGGGTGTTTTTGTATTGTTACCTTGAATGGCACCAACACTGGTATTTGGTTACAAATATGTTTAGAAAATATACAGTTTGATAATTGATGTGCTCCCCTGTATACCACCACTACCTTTTCTTGTGTTTTGTCAAGCCTGATTTGCATATGGCTGGGTCCAAACGGGGGTGGCATAGTAAGCAAAAGAACAATAGATTTAACCCAGATATCTTGACTGGGGGTTAATGCTTGATATATTCAGCACTCAGTCCGTCATTTGTTGCCCAGCTATTGTCACACTATGGGATGGATATGCCCAGACATGGGTCCCTTGCTCACTGTGCCACTGGATTCTTGACAGCTTGGTTGAAGAATGGTGATACCCCAGAACCAGTCCCAGGATGCTTGTTTCTTGTCCAGGGAGGACTCAGCTTGGTAGTTCGGGCTGAACTGTTCTCATGAGGAGCAGGGTCAAAACTGATTTGCATATGGCTGGGTCAAAACTGGGGTATCATAGTGGGAAAAAGAATGATGGAGTTAACCCAAATCTCTTGACAGGGGGTGAATATTTGTAATATTCCTCATTCCAATAAAAGTCAATAAAAATCAAAATGATTTCACAACCATAATCTCCCCTCCCCCAGTCAGTACCTTGGATTATTTTCATCCTTTGGATACAGAGGACACGATGAAACTTATGAACAATATAAAATCAGGTGCCCCTGGTGATCCATGTCCTACATGGATTATCAAGCAGATTGCGGACATCACCTGTAGGGTCTTAACTCCTCTGTTCAATGATATATTTTCTTCTGGAACCTTCCCTAGTTCCTGGAAAAAAGCCTCAGTGCTTCCTTTACTTAAAAAACAGTCTTTGGACCCTAAAGATCCAACTAACTACCGACCTATTTCCAGACTACCCTTACCAGCTAAAATGCTTGAAAAAGCCATTAACAGACAACTCAGTGATTTTCTTTTGCTGAACAACTCAATATGGCTTCAGAGCTCATCACAGCACCGAACTGGTGCTTCTCAAATCCACCGAGGAGATTAGAGAGGTGATGGACAAAGGAGGGAACGCGATGCTGATCCTGTTAGACCTATCCGCAGCCTTTGATACCGTGCATCATAAGGTACTGCTTAATCGGTTATCAGAGATCGGGATAGGAGGGCGAGCATGGAATCTGCTTGATTCCTTTCTGAAGGATAGATTACAAATAGTTGAATTAAATGGTGATACCTCTGAACCTTTCTCTTTGCCATGCGGGGTGCCGCAGGGCTCATCTCTTAGCCCTGCACTTTTTAATATCTATGTGGCACCCCTGGCTGGTATCATTAGATCATTCGGGTTTCAGCTCACTTCCTACACCGACGACACACAAATTGTGCTGTCTGTGATGGAGGGAGCTGAAAATAAACAGGAGCACGTTTTTCAGAATGCATGCTATCCATTTCTAGGTGGATGTCGGCAAATTGCCTTAAGCTGAATTCTGCCAAGACGGAGGTTTTGCGATTTGGCAATAATCCTCTGATGTGGACACCTGACTGGTGGCCAGACTCGCTTGGTCTCTGCCCCACACCTTGTTGGAAAGCCAAAAACCTGGGAGTGGTGGTAGACGAAAAACTCAACATGGTGGACCAGGTTAGCAAGGTCACATCAGGATGCTCTATGGTACTCAGAATGATCAGAAAAATCAGGTCATATCTATCTGAGGGATGTCTCAGAACGGTGGTGACCGCACTTATACTATCAAGCCTTGACTACTGTAACAGTCTTTATGTCAATATGCAATCACAACATCATAACAGGCTGCAGGTTATTCAAAACGCCGCTGCCAGACTTTTGACCCGGACTCCCAGGACTGTGTCAGTCAAAGGAGAACTGAAGAAGTTGCACTGGCTCCCTATCCACCTGACAGCCCGTTTCAAGGCCTCGTGTATAGTGTTTAGAGCCTTGAACGGGACAGGTCCTGAGTTTTTAAAAAACACATTTTTCTGGTATACTCCATGTAGAACGCTCAGATCTACCGGGGCTAAGCTAGTGAAAACACCTTGTATTAAAAAGGTAAACTGGGGAGGAAGGAGTTTTGTTTACGGTGCACCTAAAATCTGGAACGAACTCCCTTTTAGGCTGAGAAATGCCTCGGACCTCAGTTTCTTTAGGAAAAATCTCAAAACATGGTTCTTCTCTCAGTTTTAGTTTCTTTTAGCGTAGGTTATCAGTGCTTAGCGCCAGGACACCGTAAGGTAATCGTGCGCTCTATAAACTATAAGAACATAACATAACATTCCGTCCATCATTTGTTGCCACAGCATATTTCATCCTAAGTGCAATGGGTATATCCAGACGTGGGTCCCTTGCTCGCCGCGCCACTGGATTCAAGCTAGCCTGGCTGACGAGGGGGATACTCCGAAATCCTGTCCCAAGATGCTGGTTACCAGTCAAGGGAGGACCTGGCTTGGCAGTTCGGGATGAACTGTTCCCATGAGGAGCAGAGTCATGACTGATTTGCATATGGCTGAGTCCAATTTGGGGTGGTGTAGTGAGCAAAAAAACAATGGATTCAACTCAGATCTCTTGAATGGGGGTTAATGTTAGATTTTTTCAGCATTCTGTCCATCATTAGTTGCTGCAGCATTTTTCACCTTTGTGGGATGGGTATGCCCAGATGTCAGTCTCTTGCTTGCTGTGTCACTGGATTCAAGCTAGCCTGGTTGATGAATGGTGATACCCCAGAACCGGTCCCAGGATGCTTGTTTCCGGTGCAGGGAGGACCCAGCTTGCTAGTTCGGGCTGAACTGTTCTCATGAGGAGCAGGGTCAAGACTGATTTGCATATGGCTGGGTCCAAACTGGGGTGGCATAGTGAGAAAAAGAATAATCGATTCAACCCAGATCTCTTGAATGGGGGTAAATGTTTGAATTATTCAGCACTCCATCCATCAGTTGTTGCTGCAGAATATTTCGCCCTAAGTGGGATGAGTATGCCCAGACGTGGGTCCTTTGCTTGCTGTACCACTGGATTCAAGCTAACCTGGCTGATGAGGGGTGATACCCCCAAAATAAGTCCCAGGATGCTTGTTTCAGGTCCTGGGAGGACCCGGCTTAGTAGTTCGGGCTGGACTGTTCCCATGAGGAGCAAAAGAATGGTGGATTTAACCCAGATCTCTTGACGGGGGGTGAATGTTTGATTTATTCAGCATTCAGTCAATCAATTGCTGCCACCGCAAGGAGAACAGACAGGCATACAGAAACACCGACACTGATAAGGGAAATCCAACCACAGAAAACCATAATGATTATATCGGTTACACATAACTAGATCTCTACCCCCACCAATGCCTGCCCAACCACAATGTACAGCTCAGCACCTGACTCCAGTGCAGACATATTTCCAGTGCCCGGTACATATTGCATATCCATGTCTACTCAAGGTGGGAAGCCATTCATTTAGCTGAAGTGGTGGGATAAAAATCATGTAACGTAGCATAAGTTTTGTCCAAATTGCTCCGCCCATGTAGATAAAAATCCTGCTAAGTTGGAGAACCTTCTTTGTCACAGCCTCATTGGCCTTTCTGAAGCATGGGTAACAATAGGCTGCAACTGAGAGCTGGTTACATCCCACAGGTGGCTGGAAGAGTTTTTTCACTGCTGTGAACTGCTTTGAATCTCCTGTTTTAAACTATTTTATTTTCATTTAAACTAAGCCTCACATAGCGCGTTTATTCACTTTTAAACAAGCATCATTCTTACCTGCTCTCCCGCTTTGGTCCAGCGCGGCTGTGTGCCAATTGTTTGGAGGGTGTGGCAATGCAGAGTGCAATTACCCACACCTGGTTTTCAAAGAGGAGGGGGTGGAGCGGAGGAGGAGTTTCACAGAGCAACACCCTACTTAACTCTGATGTGCCAGCGGATGCGCAGCAGATAACGATAGGCTGCAGCTGACAGCTGGTCACACCCCTCAGGTGGCTGGAAGAGTTTTTTCACCACTGTGAACTGCTTTGACTATCCTGTTTTAAACTATTTTCTTTTCTTTTAAACTAAGCCTCACAGAGCGCTTTTAATCGCTTTTAAACAAGCCTCATTCTTACCTGCTCTCCCTCCTTGATCCAGCGCGGCTGTGTGCCGATTGTTTGGAGGGTGTGGCAAAGCAGAGTGCAATTACACACACCTGGTTTTTAAAGAGGAGGGGGTGGAGAGGAGGAGGAGTTTCACTGAGCAACACCCTACTTAACTCTGATGTGCCAGCAGATGCGCAACGGGCGCACCTAAGGCAAGCCCGTCTGCGCCCGCCCGTGCCCGCCCGGGCCCAGGGCCAGGACCCCTGGATGTGGGTTACCCCACCATGATGTTAAATACACAGCAAATGAGCTACCGAGCCTGAGGCCACCCATTATGGAGGCATGTAAGCACAATATACACGGAGACAAGGAGGAACTCTCCTGCGGCAATTGCAGCAAGGACTTCACCCCAACAATAATGAATACGCAACAGAGAGAAGGACTGTCCTTCCTCCTGCTGAACTGTAGATCTCTAACTAAACATAAACATGAAATTCACGATGTACTGGAGGAAAAAAAAACAGACGCCATGTTTCTGACTGAAACCTAGCTCAATGACATCTCTACCCCAGATATCCTAGATGCACTACAGGAAGGCTTTGGGATAGCAAAACAGGACCAGGTTGGACAAAGGGGGGGAAGGATTGCTATACTCTATAAATCAACAATAAAATGCGACATTAAAGAAACAGACCTTGACAAATGTGAGGGGATCTTTTTCACGCTTTCAATAGCAGGTAACAATACCATAGCTGGTTTCCTGATATATCGTACTCCAGGGCCAGAAACACAATTCATAACCAGCTTAGGTGAAAAAATCATACACATAGCCATACGTCACAGCAAACTTTTCATTCTAGGGGACCTTAATATACACTTTGATGAAACTACTAGACCAGAGGCACAATCTGTGTGCAAAGACCTCATGATCTTCAACCTCGTTCAAAAAGTTAATGCATCTACACATCAAGCAGGACACATTTTAGATCCTATTTTCACTAACATAACTGAAATGGAAGTGGGAGCATCCTGGCCAATCCCATGGTCTGACCACCACATAATCCCGTTCAGATCCCACAAACAAACCCACGAGTCAGATTGCATAAAAAGTTAGTAACCCGTAGGAAGTGGGAGAAGTTTAATCCTGACTAGTTCACTCAGGCACTACGAAAAAATGAGCCGCAGCTGGGCAAGGGCATTAACCTAGCCAACAGACAAGTGGGATGATGGTTAACCGAAGCGCTGAATGAAAGAGCGCCCTGGACGACCAAAAATACAATAAGGGAGAGCGTCTCAGTTCCATGGTTCAATGACACCTTAATGAAGTCCAAACAAAAGTGCAAACAGTTGGAACGCAGGTGGCGTAAGAACTACTGCGCAAACATTAAAGGAGAATATAAACAACAGTAAAGAACATACTACGCCCTGATAAAGAAAACTCATTGTGAGTTCTACACTAGGAAAATTGAAATGGCCAAAAACTCCTCAAAAGAGATGTTTGCCATATTAAAATCCCTACAGTCAACAGACAGATAACAGAGCCCCCGTTCCGCATCAGAGGAATCCTGCAATAGAATTGCCGACTTCTTTGCACAGAAAGTGACAAAGATCTATGATACTTTCCCTAAAGAAGCCCACCAGGCCACTAGCTCTAAAGACACTACATCCACAGTAGTCAAAGATGCAACCCTAGAGGAATTTAAAATGCCAGAGCCAGATGTAATAAGGAAACTAGCAAACAGAATCAAATCAGGTTCAGCTAGGGACCCAGCCCGTCCCGAAATCTTATTACAAGGAGCAAAATATATTGTACCTTTCATATCAGAATGTATATCCTGCTCCTTCCAATCGGGAGAAGTTCCCTATGAATGGAAGCAAGCCATGGTCCGCCCATTAAGGAAAAAACCACAAATAGATTATGAGGTACTAGATAATCTCTGTCCCATCTCGCTCCTACCTTTCTTTGCTAAAATCGCAGAAAAAATTGTTAACACTTAGCTCACAAAACACAGCGATAGTAATGACCTACTACACTGCTCACAATCAGGTTTCCGTGCCGCACATTCCACTGAAACCGCCCTGCTCCTGGCCACAGAAACTCTAAGACAACGGTCGGACGAAGGACACACAACTGCAGTCATCCTGTTGGATCTCAGTGCAGCCTTTGATACAGTCTCCCATGGCCTCCTTCTACAGAGGTTAGAATCTTGTGGAATCAGGGGTATGGCTGATGAAATCCTTCCTGGCGGAAAGGGGTTTCCAGGTCACTCAAGACACATTCACCTCCAAGAGATTACAAGGAGTTCCCCAGGGGTCAATAATGAGCCCCACACTGTTCAACCTATATATGGGTCCCCTTGCTAATATAGTGGAAGGCCACAAAGTGTCCATTCTATCATACGCTGACGATACTCAGCTTATCGTCACACTATCGCAAAACCCAGAACATAATGCACATCAATTTTCCCAATGTATGGAGGAAGTAACAGCATGGATGGCAGACCACTGCTTAAAACTTAATGACAGTAAGACAAAAGTGATGGTAATGGGAGAAAACGCCTTCTATCTGGACATCAGCTTGGTGGCCGGAAGCACTTGGCCATCTCCCAAACCCTAAAACCGAAGTCAAGAACCTTGGAGTATGGCTTGACCCTAACCTGACATATGAAAATCAAATCCAGAAAATAACAGGCAAATGTTTTGGAACGCTGAAAACCCTACAGACCTACTACCGGTTCAAGCCAGTGGTCACCTCTCAGATTGACTACGGCAATGTTCCATACCTAGGTGTAGCTGAAAAAAGGCTGATGAAGCTGCAATCAGTCCAAAACGCCGCTGCCCGGCTAGTGCTGAATATACCTAGAAGCTCTTCCAACACAAAAGCCCTGGCCAAATTGCATTGGTTGCATGTTGGCAAGAGGATCCTGTTCAAGGCAATGTGCTTCTGCCAACGTATCATAGCAAATAAAGCCCAAGTTATCTACAAGACATGATTACACCCTACACCCTCAATAGAAGCCTAAGATCTGAAGGAAAGTCATTGGTAATAGTACCCAGATTTAGGAAGGCCAGGCTAGGAGGCTGCTCTTTCAAATACTTGGCAACAAAACATTGAAAGTCACTACCAATCGATTTGAGGAAAACTTGGCTTTTCTCCCACCTATAAACCAGAATAGACCTTGAAACATGACAGCTAGGGCTCACCTACCTATCTCGTGTCATTTCTGAGATTCTGCTCAGCGCGGGGACACACCGTTGGTGTAACCAGGCGCTCTACAAATGCTTATGATGATGATGATTTACTAGGAAATTACACAGTAAAGTGTGCATGCAACCTTACTGCTCTGCATTGTGTGAGCAGAACAGTGCCTTAGCTACTATGATGGGGAGCTGCTCTGCTCTCTCCCTGTGCTGGGGCACTTTATGCTTCCATTAGCCAAGGCAGACACCTTTGTACCATAGTGCAAGGGTCTCCGCACTGTGGTAAGAATAGTTGTTGTTCAAGAGGAGGCAGCTTCCTGTACTCAAAAAAATGCTTTTAGGCATTTACAGTTTTGTAAATACGCTCTAGAAAGCAGCACAAGGCAAAGTGGAAAAACGAGAAAAAACAAAAACGTTTCTTCTCGTTTCCCTTGCTCAAGGAGGTGCAGGATTTTGGTGCAAATCCCTGTCTAGAATTCTTTGTGGAAAGGGATATGTGTCAAAATCCATGACTGATTACATGGAAATGCTTATCAACTACCAATGGAATGCCCCCTTGACAGAAAATAATGCAAGGCAGTGCATTGTACAGCACTGCACTACTTTTGGTTACAATCCAACACAAATCACGATCTGTATTGGATTATAAATATGACCACAACATTTTGCATCAATTTTCTTATTAAAATAGTAGCACAAACCTATTGTAAAGTCAGCATACCATTGATAAACCCATTTATTCTTTGAATTATTTGCTGTTCAGGATCAAAACAATCTTATTGACAAGCCCTTTTTCACCTCAGGTCTTGCTAGTGCTTTCAGGAGGCTGATATTCATGCTCTCCCCTGGTAGAACAGCCAAGTACCACAGGCTGTCAGGAGCATACCTATCAATAGTGCAGCAGGTGCAGGGGCACCAGCGTCCAGGAATGTGTGGGACCTTCTGGACCCAAATTAGTGCTTTATTTCATTACCACAGTGTTGCAGGGGGAGGGCATTTCCTTTTCCTGCACGAGGGTCCATGGCACCCTTGCTACGGCATTGCAGGCTGCCAGGGCCATGTGAAGGCCATGGTCCCTGCGGAAGTGAACGGAGCAGGGGCCACAAGCTGAGCTTTGTTGGCTCTTCAGTGGACTATTTATTCTGCAGGACTACTGTGTTGCCTCAACTCTGCCTTTACTTTATTCTTGGCAAAGCTGGCTTTGATGGCTCTGCTCTGAATCAGACATGACTAGCATTCTGAGAGAGTGCCCAATTCATTCGTTTTAGGTCAAGCTCACATTGCATGTTCCCATGTTTCATCCCTGGGCTCGATGGGGGGAGTGCTAGTCAGAGACACAGATGCGAGCAGTCTTGGAACAGCACTTCTTCCATATGCTACAGCTGGCGATGCGCAGGAGCTGATGACCTAGTGCATAAACAGGCCCTGTATGTGCAGGTACCTCTGCTAGAAATAGGGAAAAAATACTTCGGGATCCCAAAAACTGAAAGGTCAAGGCGTGGAAACAGAAAGGGGATGGCGTCAAGAAGGCAAGAGCCATGAAGAACAGAGTCTGATAGTTAACTTACACATTTATTTTTCTAAAAACTCTGGCATAGAAATTGGCAGCAAGGAAAAATGTGAAAATCTGTTCTGGCTTATTTAATTAACCACAAACAGACTACATTTTAAAATATCTTATGGTGTAAAGCAACTCATGCAAAGTTATTTGTATTTCTGGCAATTTTCAGGGCATAATAACAACCGTAACATAACTTTCGGGGTTAATGCACTTCTGTGTTTCATCTAGTCACAGTTTAGACACATCAGAAAGTAGCATAGAAGTTTAATATGCCTGCTGCAAAACACAACGTGTAACATGCAGACCGCCGATTTGTAGTGCATGTATGTGGATCAGTAGGTTACTTCTTGTATCACAGAGAGCCTCTTATTGCTTGCGATTCATAAGTTATAATCCTTCTAATATAGCACTGTGAGCTATTAACCACCAGCAATTAGCTGTATACAAACCGCTAGGGTTGCATATAGAATCTTAGGGGCATATTTTCAAGAGGATATCGCCACTAGAACGTCACTTTTAATGACGTTCTGGTGGTGATATGCCTGTCTCCAAATTGACAAAGTGACATTAAGCCACTTTTCGTTGCTTAACACCACCTTGTAAATAAGGCCCCCTTACATCACTTAGGGCCTAATTACGATGTCAGTCAGAAAGGCTCCGAACAGCATTCGCAATCTCCTAAACCGGTTCGGAACCTATGTTTCCGACCAGCTTGGAAACATTTCCGACCGACCGATTGTGATGGTAAGGTAACCGTTCGATAAGTCCGAATTGGTTCTGACCGACATTCGGAGACTCCGAGTCGGTCGAAGCCAAATCGTACAGCTCAATGGACTGTGTTTCCGACCGATGCATTGCGATGTCGGATTCGGACAGCATTTCCGACTCGGTCTGTTGGACGAAAAGGCTGTCAGAATCTGATTTTGAGGGCCCATAGAATGCTCCCCTTCACCCTGAGGCCTCTGGTTGAAGCCCGCGGGGGCACCCCAAATGACCCCCCTTTAAAACCATGCACAGTGTGACAGGGACCATGGGGTTCCCGCCACAGGGTGCAAGGTTTTCCGCAACCACCCCTTTTTTCAATGGGAGCCTGTATTGTCGGTCGGAACACAGGCTCCCATGGAAGTCATTGGGAGTTCGACTGAACGGTGTTTCGCTGAAACCGAGTCGGTCAGAGACGATTCCGAAGAGGAGTCGGTCAAAAGAGTTTCCAACCTACATTGTAATAAGGCCCTTAGCATGAAAGGGGTGTGAAATGGGTGTTGCTGTAGGCATTCCACAGCAACACCCATTGAATGAATGAATGACAATATTTATACAGCGCAAAGCTACTCCAGCTGGAGTGTCCCAGCGCTAACAGTTCAGATATGGCTGCTTAACCAAAGGTTTAGCTCTTAAGAAGCCATGTCTTCAGCTGTTGTTTGAAGAGTGGGAGAACTGTTTCTACTTTCAGAGTTGCTGGCAGTTTGTTCCAAGCATGGGCTCCTCAGAAGCCGAAGGATCTGCCCCCTCTGCGTGCCAGATGAATTTTGGGAATTGTTTTTGATGCTGCCCCAGACATACAATGAGGTGCAAATCTGAGGCAGCGCCTAAAACTAGCGCCGTGCAAGAGCAAGCATTAGAATGGTGCTAAGAGGAGAAATACTCATCACACATAGAAGTAACAAATCACCATCAGGTATTGTTTATGTGCAGGAAGGAACACCTTTCTGCACATAAACAATCATTCCCCAAAATGCCGGCACCCTAGCACTATGGTGCAAGGGTGCCTGTGTTTGGCTCTAGGCAACTAAATTTAGCGCCAACATTAGACAAGACACAGGGGTGCGCTGTATTCTTGTGAATATGGCGCATCCTTGTGCTTGAAAATGTTGGAGCGCTCCTCGCTTCAGCATTTTCTTGTAAATATGCCCTTCTTTTTTTTGTAATTATTTTATTATTTTAAACTTTTTAAAAGGGGTTCCTTTGGGTAGTAATAAACTGTTTTATTACAGGCAATCCCAAGCACTGCTATACATTTTAAATTCTAACTTAGCGTTTTTACAGACTGAGCACTTGAAATGTATGGTGTCTAACAGTATGGATGATATGTAGCTCCTACACCATGTAACCTTCATTGTATTATGTAACAGTTTTGTACATTGATTTACACAATTGTATAATTCATTGTATCTGTATAATGAGTGTGATGTAAAACACTCCAACACCCTGTTTTGTAAGGAGTAGCTCTATAAAATAAATTAAATGCATTTGTTAGAGCTATTTAAATCAATATTAGTGTAATTAATTATGCAAAGATACATATGACTGTGACAGTGCATATATATATAATTAATATACAGGGGTTGAACAAAGGCAGAAACCTGCCTCAAATGATAGTTTCTCTTAGTGAAGTGATTAGAAGCTGAATGCCTTTGCTTTCCTCCATTGCGCTGCCAACTTGGTCTATGCTTCCAGATTGCTCCCAGCAGATTTAAGCTCCCATAAAAGGAGGTCTGATGGCTCCTTTAAGAGAGGCCTTTTGTTGGGCACAGCTGGAAGTGAAAATCTGAAGCACCCCTAGTGCCTACAGGTTTCTGCCCCAAACAGAAAGCAGATAATGCCTTGATGGTGGTGAATGAGTCCCGATGTCTGCAAATTATACCAGGACAAATGTAACATATTGGGAGAGGATGTAGTATTACAGTGATAGCTGCCAACTTTGGAAAAGTGGAACCAGGTTCGAGTTTTGGTGTCAGCTCAGCATCTTGTAAATTTGGGCAAATCATCTTGTTGCCCAGTACCTAAAATAAATAAAAATGAATGCGACCTTATGGAATATAACTGGTGCTCATGTCAGGCGCTCCAATATCTTTGAGTCGAGTTTACGTTATACAGAACTGCAACAAAATAAATCCCTGAGGCTCTCCTGGATCTGGTTCAATAATGGCTGCCAGATATGTCAGAGTCCCCTCTTTTCCTCCACTCACTGTTACATCTGTAGCACAAATATAACTGAAGAGCATCACAATGCATGATGGCGGAGGTAACTAGGATTGTCTTATTAAGGAATATTGAATCAAAACAGGCCACTGTCATTGAAAGCCCAGTGGGGATTTATGAGATTAGGTTACTTGGAAGGTGGCCAAAGAGTGAGAGTAGATATAGAGAGGGTTTTTCAACAGTTGCCATTATGGGTAGATAAGTAGTCACTTTTTCACCACCAAACAATACCGTGCACCCTACTCCGTTATGTGGTGCATGGCGGGAAATGTGAAATGACATACTGGTGCAGTCCTGTCTCCCCAGATGAATTAGGCTTACATGCTTGGTTTGGGATATGCTAATGCTTGTGCTTGGCTCAATCTTTCCACTTACCCTGCGAATGAACCTTAACGACTATTCAACAAATTCAATGTACAATGTAGCCCATTTGGCCACACAATAAATAGCAGGAATAGGCCAATAAGGTTAAATAAGGTTCATCACTAATTAAGACTCAAACTGTTGTATATAAATCTCAAGAACATGTTGTAAAGATACAAGATCACCACAGGATAGCCAAAGCGTCTAATGAAGTTAAGTAGATACAACATAAGAGAATGGGACACTTTACTCCGCACGCATTTACAACGCCTGCCATTACCCTGCGTTTTTTACTCTGTAAAAACTTTTACAATGCAGGGCTTTCCAACGCAATCCATTACAACGCGTTGCCCATTACAACACAATTTACTAATCTAACTCCACCAGGGGGTTGTAATGGGGAATGCGTTGTAATGGTTGGCGGTGTAAATCCCTGCGTTGTAAAGGCTTTTGCAGAGTAAAAAATGTGGGGTAATGACATGTGTTGCAATGCATGCGGTGTAAAGGATGCTTCCCCATACAAGAGCACCAGTTGCAGCAATATAAAGAATATGGAACAAAATCTGGTGATCAGTATATAGGTATTGATCCTCCATTTTCTCCATGAGTAAACCAAAAAATCGCCTAAACTAATCCTAAACTTAAAGCTGAAAGTTAGGGACCTAGTTAAGTCAGAGAAAAAAGGAAGGTGTCAGTATTGAGGAGACTTCAGTAGAAGTTCTCCAAATCAAGCAAATTGCACAGCATGAAGCCACACAATGAGCACATCGCACAGAGGTCTGAACCCCTCAGACTCTCTAGGGAATCTGCTCTAAAGTGTAAAGTGTGAACACCAATTAAACCCACAGAACATTGAGCAACTTCAGTAATCTTCCACCTACGTACAGTAGGAATTAGTATCCCCACTTGATCCTCCTCATCCCACAGTTCAAACATCAGGATGTCCTCGAATGTCTCCTGTATCCAGATAGGACATGAATATGTGTCCTCCATTATGGTTTGTGAGCGCCTCTTGTCAGCGCCCAAAGTTCTCCTACCGTGCCTCACTATCGCTAATACACAATATGCCTTTCACTGGCCATCAGATCATGTGAACTCACCTGCGAAAGAAAAACATTACAATCCAAGCAAGCTTTCACGCTGAAGGTTAATCACTGAAAACCAAATGCTTAGAGCCTTTGGTTCGGCTAACTTAATAAAGCAGTCAATGTGCACTTTAAAATACATGACTATTTGTGCACGTGCAGTTACAATAAAATGTAAAACATCAATTAATACATTGTTACATGGAAAGTATAGTTTAGGTAAATACGATGTAACTCAAAATACGCAGATGAAAATGTGCATGAGAACTACAAATTGCAACAATTTAATGAAAGTATTACAACACACACATATGAATAACTATTTTTGACCATGAATACACTCCAGCAACATGTTTAATGCTTCATCCTACATCAATAGGATTAAAACACACTAAATATAAAATGCTACCGCACATAAATATTGTGGTTCTGTGAAGTATAAGGGTGAGACTTAGATTGCGTGTCTCCAATAATCAGTATGTGTGTGCAAGAGTCAACCCTAACCACACCATAACATGTGAATGAGTGCCTTCACCTGCCTTGCACGCCCAAAGACCTACTGCTGCATTATCAAAAACAACCCTCATTCTGTCATCTAGATGCCATGCTCAGTGGCCCAAATAGACAATCTCACTGGCTGCAGGGAAATCAACATATTTACAGAAAGCATTGGCAGATGATTACTTGTGACATTTTGGTGGGAGAAGAGTTTAGTATTAGTTTGATGACCTTGTGTGTGTTGCCCCCACCTGTCCTACAAATTAAATCGCATAATGTAGCTCTATCTTGGGATACAACAATGTTGAAGCTAGGGGTCAATCAATCAAACAGCATTTGTAAAGAGTAACACTATCACTCCTACGGGTATCTGGGCGCTGTGTCTCTATTGAAGAGCCAGGTCTTGAGTGTCTTTCTGAAGTCTGCTAGCGAAGATGTTGTAGCTGTGATGGATGTGAGATGTGTGTGTGAGGGCGATTGTTCCATGTGGAGGTGTTCTTCCCGAAGATCAGTACTTTAGTGTTATTGGAGTTGAGTTGGAGGCAGTTGTCTCTCATCCATTTGGCTACGTTGATCATGCATTGGAGAAGTTGGTTTTGGCATAGGAGGGGTCCTCAGTGAGCGAGAGAATCACTTGGATGTCATCTGCATAGGAGATTATGTTGAGTCTGTGGGATCTGATGACATCTGTGATGGGGTTCATGTAGTTGTTGAACAGAGACCAGGTGGCAATAGTTTGGCTGATGTTTTCTGGTTGGTTGAGGTTGTTGGGGTTGGGTGTAGCGGGTTGAGGTTGAAATTGATGTCGATGTTTTTGATCTTGCTGTGGAACTAGTCTGAGAGGATGTCGTAGAGTTTTTGAGAGGGGTGGTTGATGTTCTCCATGGCTTTCGGGTTGGAGAATTCTTTGACTATTTTGAAGAATTCCTTTGTAAGGTATGATGCAGAGTCGAGGCAGGTGGGTATGACTGCTTTCTTGGCTTCCTTGATGTGCTGGTGATAGTTGCTGAGTGCTGTTTTGTGGGCTGCTCTGTCAGCGGGGTTCTTAGTGGCGCACCACCATTCCTCTAGTTGGTGTCTGGCTTTACATGTGGGTTCGGTGACCAGTTGTGTGAGGACCATGTTGTTCAGGTTCTCCAGGAGGGCGATGGAATTGGCGTTGATGGGGTCGTCGATGTGGAAGTTGATGGTGCTGAGTAGGACATTGTGGTGAGAGTCGATTGCTAGGAGGGTGATCAGGTTGGGGATGGCATCGCAGAATGTTGCTCAGGGTCCCAGGGTTCTGTAGTCGAGGGTGCCTATTATGTGGTCTTAGCATTATTTTGAAGTAGGAAGTTGAGGTGTTCCATGAAAGGCGTGGGGTTATCATTGGTGATGGTGCGTTTGATGATTCCTTTGAAGATGACTGAAATGCCTCCACCTTGTTTGTTGGCACAGTCTTGGTGTATCATCTTGTAGCCTTCAGGAGTGGTGGTGGTGATGTCGGGTTTGGAGGAGGGGTTGAGGCACATTTAGGTGATGAAGGCAATGCCCATGGAAAGGGTGGTGATAGTGTCCAGATCTCTATGGCGTGTTTGCAGAGTGAGCGGTCTCTGAGCAGTTGTGGGCTGTAGCAGTTGTGGGGTGTAGCAGTTGTGGGGTGTTCTTGGTCTTGTGGGCAGGAGTGGTGCTGGCTCTTTCGTAGGATGTGTTGCAGGAGAAGTGGCAGTGCCTGCAGGTGAAGTGTCCTTTGGTGGGTCGTCGGAGTAAGAGACACAGCTGTTGTTTAGGGGTCAGGGATCCAGGAGTTCCTTGGTGATGTACCATCAGGTGGTGGGAGGACTAGGGGTCCTGGCGCTGGGAGTTGTGCATTGTGCAAACAATGGTGCATTGGCGGCACACCCACTGCATGCGTCTGCTGCATGGCCATGTGGCGGCCTCCATTAGCAGTTCTGATGAGCGGTCCTAGTAGACTTGGGTGCCGGGCAGGGACCTGAAGCGAGTAGAAGGGGGATGGAAGCAGCACAGGGGCAAGGGGAACAGAGGGCAGGTGCAGGGGGAGTGGCAGGTAGGTACAGGGGGAACGGAGTGCAGGGACAGGGGGAGCGGGCTGCACAGGGGGAGTAGCAGTGCAGGAGCCAGGGAGTGCGGGCACAGTACCTCAAAAGAAATAGGGGTGGCCCTGCCCAGTTTCCTCTAGGCTCTGACGGGCGCAGGCGGGCCCACCCCTGGGTAGGACCCAGTTGCATAACAGACTGCATTAGCAGGGATAGGCTGTACACTGAAAGAAGATTATGAAAAATGAGTTAGATGATGAATTTTGAATATTACATGGTGAACTTATAAGGCATACACTGCAAAAAAATCACAAAGTAGATACTTTTGACAGAGGCACATTATTTTCCTTGCAACTTTAAAAATGCCTGTGGGAATTCACGTCTTTACTTTGTGAACAAAAACAGCTGCTAATCCCACAAAATGTGTTTGTGACAGCAAAATGAAACACATGAATGTGCTAGGGAGATTAATCAATAGCACTGTATCTTTACAAGAAGTTAAGGCTCCAAACTGCTGCACTTCTTGAACCAAAACGCCATAAGTTAGTAATTAGAAAGTTCTTATGAAAGCAAACTACATAAATCAATTTGTCTAGGTCACAAGTGCAAGCAGCATTTTGCATCTGCAATCTTTACAAGATTTACTTAATGCTCCATAACCAAAACCTAACGGGATCACAAATTTGAATATATAACCATTCTGAAAAGGTCCTGCCCTTGATGGGCAGCCCGCACAAGCAATGGCAACCATGAAAGACACATGCAAACCAATACTTGAAAGGCGCTGACTCAAAGCCAACGCTGTCTCTGTACCTGTCCTACAGTAGTCTATTGAAGAATTGATAACATGAGTTCTTCCATACATCTAAGAACTGTTTGAAGTCAGACTTATAGATAGGAACTAGAGTGGCCAACCAAGAAGTGGAGTCACAGAAGTACGTATCACTCGCATTAAGATCTGACATTTATGACTGCTCTCACTTGGGCTTTAGAGGCTTTCTAACTCTCTGGAGTGAGGTCTTTCTCAGACTTTCCCTCTTCTTGGGACTATGCAGAGCTGACACGTTTTACAGGTCCATTCATTAGTAGCCCATCCAGTCCAGGTGTTTTCATTGCATTCTGGGATTTGTAATCTTGTTGATGCCATTATAGAATTATGACTACAAGACCATGGATGTGAAGAATAAACCTGGACTGGATGTAGAACTCACACATGAGACTTGAGAAATTTGATAGCTTTGACTTTGTACCACACAACGGTTCCTTGAGACAAAGGACATTCTCTGCCCTTCCTTATTAGTACCTCATTGTGCTCTCTCACCTTCTTTAAGGTTGCACTAGGCGATTAACTTGAGAAGAGTGCCTGTTTTGGAATGCACTGAATGCCTCAAGGTTTTTCAGCACTCTCGTTACAAATACATATTACCTACTGCAGCACTCCCCAACAGTAATTTAAATTATTTTTTGACCATTTAATGGTGCGACCTCCCTGCCTGCACCTAACGGTTGTATGATGTTACAACGCATGCCATTACCATGCATGCCGTTGCAACGCAAATCTTTACCCCAACTTGCTGTGTGGGGTTGCGCTGGAAATTGGAATAGTTTAAGCAGCGATGGTGTTGGACTTAAATCCAAAACCTTCTACCTCCTGCTGCACACCTTTAGCGTTGCAACGGACTGCAGGGTAATGGCATGTGTTGAAACGCTTGCAGTGTAACTGCTGTGTTACACACCTAACAGAGTAATCACTGTGTATGGACTGCTTTTCAAACCTGGCAGATTTCTTAGTCTAAAGTCAACATTACTTCAGGGGTCTCGGACAAATGGTAGCTCTACCACAGTGGTCTACCATGTGTCACTCCCTTACTTGCAAGAGTAGTCATGTGTTTCCGGGTCCGAGCGTTTTCTTTCTATCTCAATAATTGCTCTTGGCTTCCTAGTCAGTTTGGGATCTGAAGTTCCTTGGGGAAACTCACCTCTATTGGCTGGGGCCAATGCTGTGTTGTCCCATACAGACCTTGGGTGCCCGTGGTTTGTTGAGATCCGACCCTCCCTCCCTAGGTATCTTACTGTCAAGATGCTCTAAGAAGGCGCTCCCTTTCAACAGATCAGAGCCCTGTTGCACAAGTGTGTCCTGCTCAGGATCTCCTTCGAGCCCCAATCAAGATGCGATGGAAGTGACCTGTAAAATTAAATGGGTGAAGTAATCCAAAAGTATTATTTTAAACAGTACTTTTTTCTGGGCCTTGTGAATTATAATTTTTTTGTGAACCATGGAAGCGGAAAAATTGCAACAAACTATAATTTGCGGGAAACAGCCTTTACCACGAAGGCTTTTCTACGCGTTACGTTTACAACGGTACACTTACGTCGTAAATGTCTTTACAACGCGTATTGCTTCCATGACCGTCTTTACCACGCAAGCAACGTCTTCACGGAACGTCTTCTTCCTCATCCGATTCAGTCCTTTTTTAGTGTCGGCGAAGACGTGAGAAAAAGGCAAAAAAAAGAAAAAAGGGGGCTTGGTGGGGGGGAGGGTTCCCCCCCCCCCAAAAAAAATGCGTGGTAAAGGAATAATCGAGGTAAAGGATATGTGTAGAAAAATCATTCAGTTGTAACGCATGCGTGGTAAAGGCATGCGTTGCAACGAAATGCGTAGTAAGGACATATATTCATAATTTGCCACAAAAAAAAAGTGGTCATGCCGTTCCATAAGTGAAATTTACCCGCGGGTGGGTTTCATTAATTCCACTTTTTGGAGAAAACAATTTCACATCAGTAATGAACTCTTGTTATATGGCATGCCATTTTTCTGAAAGCTGATCACGTAAAGATATTAAATCAGACGTTCTTCCAACCTCTGCCTTCACATGATCAAAAATACGATATGCTATCATCATTTCGCACTGATTCTCCTAGCCCCGAAGTTTGCTATTGAGTCATACGGATTGAAATCAAAATACCTTCGTCTGTGGGCGGAATGCCGCTTCAGATGATGCTCAGATCCGATTGCCTATGACAGCAGCCAACAGCCAACATCTTCCAGGGCAGTGCCCCCTCGCCAGTGAACATCAGGTTACAGTGACGGTAAGCGTTCCCAGCTGGACTAATGTCATGCCACCTGATCGAATAAGGAAGAGTCTGGTTCTCATAACGTCTTAAAGCATCCTGGGAATTCACACACACGAGGTCATTTAAACTTTTTGAACAGACTGTGATTTAAACATTATTGTAGTCTGTGAAAGAAGCAATGGCGTTCCTAATGTCTCAGTTACTTCCTTTCTCTCCTTCACCCCACTTTTTTCTGCATTCTCTCGGTTAGATACTTGTGCTCTTTTTCTACTCATATATTTCTGAAATGCCCCATCTATAAATCTGATAATTCTCGTTCTTCTTCAGCACCTCCTTTCTCTTCACATATTTCCTTACATCTACCACAGAACACACTCACTCACCTGAGTAAGCACTGCATTTTCTTTAACTTTCACCTGGTAATATTTTGACAACTGTTTCCCCCACATTCACACACTTTTGCATATCCTCACAATTAGGGTTGGCACACCTGACCACGGCTCTTTGCACTTTACAGAGAGGACAAGGAGTTAATGAGCATATATTCTGGTCCACTTTGTCACCCACTGACGGGCACTGCTGAAACTGACACAGACCTAAAGGCGTCTCTTTCCACACTACTCAGTATACATTGCTGCATGCAAAAACCCTACATAAACACTCCATCCTGGAAAAAAAAACTATACTCCTAGGATATGCAAATGAAACTAAAACATGAAATGTAAACAGGAACAACATTGATCTTCCCAGACTGAGAGAGTAGTATCTCTTTTTGTTGGATGACATTGTTGAGGCACAATGGGAGGGGTGGGGCAGGACATTTACAGATGAGGCATCCGGTCCAACCCCCCTCCTCCCCGTGGGGTAACGAAACTTGAGGGGGCCCCCTGCAAACTACTTAGAGTGGCCCCTCATGCTCCAGACATAATAAGGATCTGTCATGCCAGGGGCCTGTACACAGTTCAGAAGGGGGCATCCTGGAGCTCCTCTACCCTCGAGTGACTGCACTACATTATGCACTAACACTACATTGAGACAGGAACATAACACATCTAATAAGTAGTGATTTTATGGATTGTGGAAAGCTAATAAGCGCCTTACAATCTTATAGTGCTCATAATGCAAGTTACAACTTCATATCCACTTATACAGCTGGGGTCCAGGTATACTACTGTTTTGCGTTTGCGCTCCTTATAACAAAGCAGCGATAAGTGGCAAGTAAACCTAAAAAGCAGCATTTTTCAACGCAAACAAAATATTTCGCAGTGATAAGTAAATAGGAGCACACTATAAAAAGGGCTTTGCATTATTTTTCCCTCAAATGAAGTTATTGTATGCAAAAGGGATGAGAACAGCGCAACCCCTTGATGTCGATTTTTTCATAATTAAATGTTTTGCACTAAAATCGACATTAACATAAAAAACGCAAATGTACTGAGTGTGTTTTTCTCACGTTTAGATTGACCATAGCTAATGTAGGCCGCCATCTTTTTCAATTTTTTTTATATCTTTCTTTATTTCAGGAGAAACTGAGCCAATAATCTCAAATGATGTATCTCTTGTTTTCTGCTCCCATGTAAAAAGTTTTCTTTGTGCAATCCTTGTAGAAAGCGCTAACAAGCACCGGCAGAGTGCAGCTTGGACGAATGTATTTCATTATGTTGCAGATAACCCAGCCTGAAGGACATTTACAGAAGCCTCACTGTGCAGTAGCTTGCGAAAATAACAAATTTAGTTATCAATTTGTGAATTAACCTGATTGGGCCTTTCTTTGGGAATCATGTGTAGTTCTATACGTGTTGGAAATGGTGTTATTTAAGCTAATGCAATGGAGAAGATTCCCCAGAAGCTTCTTTGCTTCACCCTCAGGCAGATGACTTTATCAGATGCCTTTTTAGCAAATGCCTTTTCACTTCCCTATACAGTAGAACCCTTTTTTAGGTCTTGCGCCTAGCGTTGCAGTGCGCAACACTGCTCGTGCAGCGAGAGACCTCATGTAGGGGGTTCTGAAAGCTGACCACACGCTCGTGCGTGTGCTTTTGTTTTTGTCAGCTGCTATTGGCTTTTGTGTGCGTCTTTGCAAAAAAGGCAGGATGCCATTGGTGAAAGGCGTGTGCATGTCCCAGCTTCTTTAGAAATGTAACCGCCCATTTCCCAGTGGTGTCTGTTACGTGCAGCAGCGGCATCTGAGACCTAATACTAAACATGTGTTTCTAATTAGCGTGCGTTTGCTTTGCTGCCGCTCTCCCTCGCCCCCGCTCCTCTGTGGTGCGCGCGCACTACTGGTTTTGATTCCGTGCTTTTTCTTCAGGTTGCATGACGGCAGCCGCACTGCACAACAATATTGTCGTTTGTTCGGAGGAATGCTTTAAACCCTAATCCCTAAAGTAGGCTAATCAACACCTATTGTCTTGTTTATATCGGTACTTAGGCGGCCAGGAGTAAAGTCTGTTTTTTATTATTTCTTTAACCCAGTGCAGGCACAGGGGACGCTTTATCTGATCAGCTCTGCGCATAAGAGTATTCCTTACATATAAAGTTTGTAAGTTAGAAAATACCCTGCAGTGTTCAACATAACACAGTGTGTCTTTAAAATACCCGTTACATAACGTTTACAGTATTACAATTAACAACTAACTACATTTTATTTAATATATTTCATATATTGTGCATAACCTGCTCTAAAATTTTACATATCTGTCAATTATTAATAGGTTACTTTGCTTATAAGGAGTCTATTTATTGTTGAAAACACCAATGAAAAATTAAAATACTTGGGGGCACATGCATCAACAATGCCATTTGCGATTCCTTATTAGCGAAAAATAAGGAATCGCTAATAAGGAATAGCAAAAGGCTATGCATGTAGGAATCACTATTCAAATAGCGATTCCTTAACTTTCCTTAATTGCTACTAGCAAATAGCGAGTAGCAATTAAGGAATGCCATCCCAATCATTCCTATGGGCCTCCAGGCCCATAGGAATGAATTGGAGATTGCATGAGCAAATAGCGAGTACCAGTAGGTTCTCGCAAATTGCTCATGCAATCTCAAGGGTGCAAGGGTGTCAAAATGACACCCTATTGCACCCCTGAAATTGATATGTGCACATATGTTGCACACACACATGCTCTAAGGGCATGTGTGTGCGCAACATGAAACTTTGAAAAATGCACAAAAGTGCATTTTTCAAACTTTTAGCAAATTACCATGCAGTTCATCTTCATGGTAATTTGCTCCCCCTATTAGCGAATTCGCTAATTTTTTAACTTTCATGCATTGCATTTAAGGAATCCCAAATTGAGATTCCTTAAATTAAGGAATCTCAATTTGGGATTCCTTAAATGCTATCGCTATTTAAGGAATCGCTATTTAAGGATTCCTTAAATAGCGATTTTTGCTTTTGGGTTGATGCATTGGGATTGGGTATTTTTAACTCAATACCGGGAGCTATTAGCGAATCGATATTTTACCGACTGGATTTTGGCTTGATGCATGAGGCTGATAGTTATTTTCAATGCCAGCATATCCAACTTTACAAATGCAAGACCTATTGCATTGCAAATGCTTGTTCTGACTTCGTCGTAGGAACTTCCCCTGACTTAGTAGAGTACATGCTTGCATAGCGTGAAGCAAAGAAGGTTCAAACCAGAGGCAAAAAAGTCGTAATCCAGCCTAGTGCCAATGTACTAGCAATCAAAACACAGTTTATAGTTTGAGGGGTGAATCCCCTGCGGTGATTTATAGTCTGACTTGGGGGCCACGGGAATGAGGAATGATTGCTAGTTAAGGGCTCTTTTGATTCAGCATAGATCACCAGCCAGGTTTGAAAAGGCGTCAAGTTCAGCTTTGGCAAACCTTAATAAGTCTGATCTCCACTTCAACATCTTAGGAGCTCTAGGTGACCGCCAAATCATGGCTGTTTAGCGCCTGGCAAAATCAAATGCTGGATTTAGGAACTGAGTGGTGGACTTGTGGGCTTTTGTCTGAGGCAAAAGTCCTAGCAAGCAAAACTGTTGTGAAGCTAGGCCCTCCTTAGCTGTCCAGGTGTGAGGTCATGTGATTGTGTCAGCTTGTGGAAAGGTATGAAGCGACCCGAGTTGTCTAATGATTGCAGTCTCAGGCGTGTTCAGGAGAGACTATCTATTATTTTAGCCAGGCTGGAAAACTGTGGAAGTGCCCATAGAGAAATCTTGGAAGCTTATGGCAGTACGCCAGGCAGCCAGCATTGATAACAGTGCTAATTACAACGTGCAATCCTCGACAGGCTAGATGCTGCAGGGGCACTTTTTTTAAAATAGATATTCGCAAATGCCTTTCAGGCATTGAAGTTCAAAGGTGGTGCCTGGACTGAACTATCCCACTAGATTCTGGACATGTGCTACCAAGTAGTATGACTCTAAGTCAGGGACTCCGAGCCGCCCCACCAACAGGGAGGAATAGGGTGTCTAGGACCATTCTCCTCCTTCCTGGCCCCAACACTGATTCCAATAGTAGGGAAGAGAGATCATGGAGCAAGGAGCGGTTAAGTTGCAGAAGGATGTTCGCAGAAAAGTACAGTATGTGGGGAAGTAGCACTATTCTGGCAAGTCCCACCCGACCCATAAGCTGACAGAGGCAGCTTATCCCAGAAGCCTACTGTGGCACTCGATGATGTCAGCACCTCCCCAAGATCGCCTTGAAGGACATCCTGCTGGTTTCTGTAGATGCTAACCCTGGGTATTTGAACATGGAATGTTCAATGGGGCTATGCATTAGTCCTAGCCTCTATCAGTAGCACAGCGGCCGGCCAAGCTACAGCCACTTGACATTCTGCCCATAAATTGTTTGGGACACAATATCATAGAAAGTAATCAAATACTCCTACAATACCTTCAAGATTTCACAAACTTTTTCACCTGTGAGTACCACTGGTCAGGATGGTATTGCAATTTTGGAAACTGATTTGTAAATGAGGATTGATAAACACGATTCCAGGGTACACACAGATATCCACCGCCATGCCCCTCTTAAATTGCATACATGCATGTGTATGACAGAATATGTCCTAAATTTGCACAGTTCCTCAAGGAGCAATGGCAGGCCCCAAGTGTAGTCATACCTGAACAGTAAAATATTATCTGTTTAAAGGAAGATGGTGTGTGTGTGTGTCCCGAAAAATACCCTAACGTCTTCCCCAATACACAGGACATGCCATGCTAGGTTCTCAATGGTTAGGCCAAACAGCAGTGGGTATAATGGGCATCCCTTTTGCATGCCCCATTGCACCTGCCAGAAATATGAAATTACATTGTCTGTTCGCACCTGGGCTGTCATAGCAGCATAGAGAAGCTGCACTCAAAGTCAAATCAGTCTTTATTCGGATAAAATATCCATAAAAGAATCGCACAAATAAAATTACAAAAGATCTCGTAACGTGGACAGTTAGTTATACTCAAGCAGGCAGTGAGATACCATGCTGTTATTAACTCAATGGTCATCAGGTTATGAGGCACTATAAAACATCAGATGAGGGGTAATTAAAAGGCTATGCATTTTCATATCTTAAACATCTTAAAACGTTTAGATATAACACATGTTTCCTTCTTTGAATGGCATATGAGAGTGTGGCATAAATTCACATTATTCAGCTTACGAAAAAAGTTAAAAGCATCTTTACAATAAATAATTTTCTCTTTTAAAAACAATGGCCATAATATTTGTTTCCCCAAATATCTATAGAAGTTACAAAAAAGTAAAAAATGCATTATAGTCTGAATGGACTTACCATCACATGGGCATTCGTGTAGCTTTTAGGAGTAAAAGCCCATCTCGGCAAAGGCCACCAAAGAGGGCAATGTGCCCATTTGCAATCTTGTTAAATAAAATCTATGCTGAATATTTGTTACTAAAATGAGATAGCTGAGCATTTGATTGCTTAGGGCCTGAGAGGTGCATTAACACTGGTTTAGCACACTCTTTGTTTTCTCCATGAATCATCCTTTTCTTCCTTAAAACCATTTTTGAATCTTTTTTTTACTGAATTGTAACACTCCCTCCGGCTTATCAATGCTCAATTTCCCATCCACCTCCTTTGAAAGACTATTTATATAAGCCAACCAAGGTATTCTAGCTCTATGTTCCAAGGTGAGACAGTCTGTTCAGTTCTTTGGTCAGTTTAGTACCGTCCTTGCTCCATACATATATTATGCTGGGACTTGTCTTCAGGTCATCTTCTAGATAAGGGACTTCTAATTCTTTGTGAACGATATAGGCAGCGGTAGAACGGGCACGGCTAATAATCTGCATAAATAAAGGTTTTCCTGTGTCTGCAGCGATTTACAATTTGTCAGTCCATACAATGGGCTCCATTATTGACACTAGGAATACTTTTACTTGTATGTATGGTCAGCAATTCTCTAATGGGCTTATTAATACTTTTTTATGCAGACCTACAGAGGGCTTCTGAGGATCTAATAAATTTCACTTTTGCTGCTTCTACACGAGTCCCTTATTGGCCATAATTATCAAAATTCACGCCTAGATATGAGAAACTTTCAGTTGTGGCAAGTGCTACTCCCTTAATAAAGTGGAGTTGCATGGTATATGTTTTTTAAGTACATTTTTATATCCTTGTCCTCGATGCAGTGAAACCCTCTATTAGACGCTGGAGGCCATTACCATTTATAGAAATCAAGACACTATAATCAGCGTACAGAAGTACCGATGTTGGACGGTGGCCAGCTTTTGGAGCGTCTGCGTTTATTTTTTGCAAAAACTCATTTACCCCATGCAACAAGAAACACATGGGTGCAAGGACACAGCCTGGCTGGACTCCTCTGATTATTTTAAATCGTGGTGTGACTTCTCCCCTTGACCTGTAGCATACTCTTGATGTTAGCTGTGCATATAACTGTGACAAAAAGTTCACAATTTCAATGGGGACCCCCATCTTAACCATTGTCTGCCACAGGTTGGCATGACTTACCAGAATGAATGCGCTGCTCGAATCAGCAAAGCATACATAGATGTGGCCCTCTTTCACCAAGGTGTATTTGCTGGTGAAGAGATGAGGTTGATATCCTCTGACTGCTGCATTGCACACTTGCATCAGTATAGGGGCCCATAAATTAATACGTGATTTAAATGTGTTGATTGGGACCCCATCAGGGACAGGTGCCTTTGAGGCAGTAAATTTTCCCAAGGAGGTATTAACCTCTTCTAGACTGAATGGTTTTAGCTGTGATTGTCCTACTAAGCATATTGCTCTAGGGGTGGCGTACAGGTCTTGGTTTTCTAGGTTAAAAATTCCATCATAATGACTCAGCTAGTCAGCCTGTTGGACTAACGACTCTACCTAGGGAGTGGATAAATCCTTTAAAAGGGTTGATTTATAGTTTTCCAGAAAAGGGTAGCATCTCTTGTTTTCACTGCATGTTGCAATTTTGCCCTTGTTTCCTACTGCTGCTCCGCATTTTTTTTCCTTAGCGCTTGCTTGTAAGCAAGTCTCAGGGTTAAAATCTTTTCCCTTTTTCTTAGGTGGGTATGAAGGGCTTTCTTCAAGTTCTGGTTTGCACTCGAAACCACCTATTGGGTTTGTAGTAGATCTCAAGTTACCCGCAATGACTGTTAACATTTTTGGTAACAGCTTCTATAGTTTCGTAGTGCAAGGAATTTTGTTTAGTACAGGTAGAAAAATCATTGGGATAGTTCGTTAACACCTTTTCCATTACAGAATCTCCATTGACATTTGTCCTCCTGAGTCTAATGCGATTTGTACCATGTGTTTAACTATCTTCCGCCAGTTGTGGACGCGTGGTCCACTATGTTTTAATATTAAGTGATATCAACAAAGGACGATGATTGCTAAAAAAAAGTGGGACAACTTAAAAAAATCCACCCATCCAAGTCCTTCTACAGAGATCAGGATGTGGTTGATAGTAGAACTAGAGCGGTTCCCCTGAAAAGAGAATATCAATTTTCCCTCACTATCCAGTGCATGTTCCATAAACTCCAAATTATATTTGAAGATCAGCTCATTAAGGGCCTCACCATATATATTGTGTGGGAAATGAGTTTGGTTACCCCCATGAATGTTTATTTACCCAACTATCTTACTGGTGGGTTTATCATAGGTTTCTATATTAAAATCCCTAACCCATATATAAACGCAACTATCTGAAACACTACTCTCCCCAGATTATCAACAACCCTATTCCTCGTGTTGTTGAAAGTATTATTATAAAAATTAATCAAAATTAAATTAGCTTTCTCAGTGGCCTGGAAATGAAATATCTGGTAGAGTAGAAATTAAGGAGAGCCTTTCACATTGTTAAAGGGGAGGTGGTAGAAATTAGTAAAGCTAGACTCCCCCATGGCTCGTCCATGGCTGGAGGGGGTAGCTGGTGTACTAAAGGCCTTATACCCATCTAAGTAAAAGTCCCTTGTGTCCCAGATTTCCTGTAAACAAATCAAACGGGATGTTTTAATTAAGTCTATTTAGTGCTTATGTCCTAATTTATTTTTAATACCTACGATGTTCCAGGTCCAAATTTCTACTTTAGGCCCATGTTGTATGGGCATTGGGAACCCCGCCCATTCACATTGGTTGAATCTGGCAAAATTCCACAATTTGTTGCCAAACCATTGGGATTGAGGATTGAGGTTATTAAAATTTAATTGGTTCTCATATGGTTCAAAAAGAGGCATCTGGCCTGTGATATTACTAGGGGCCTGATTACGATGGCGGACGGACTTCAGTCCATCCACCAACGTCTCTTATTTGGGCCACACGACAACAAGGTGGCAGTCCCACAATAGGAATCAGGATGCGACCGCCCCTGTGGCCGTCGCAACACCCATCTTTAACATTGCGGTTGGTGCTGCTGGCTGAAGCACCCGCCTCAGTGCCTGTCAATTTGTACAGGGATGTGTAGGGGACACCATAGGTGCCCCCCCACACCCAAAGAAAAGGGCCAGGTTTGAAGTGGGGCCCCATATGGACTCCCAATGTTTATCCCTGCCAGCCTTTTTATGGCCGATGAACCAGCATGGAAAGGCTGGTGGGGGAGGAGCATCCTAATTCCTAAAGTAGTGCCTTGTAGGCACACCGCCATTTTAGGGATAGGGAGGCCCTTCGCCGCACCGGCGGGCTCAAGGAGCCTGTCGTATGTGTGGTGGTTTGGCTTTCCACCGCCTGCATACCGCCCGCCATCAAAATCTGGCGGGAGGAAAAGCTTCTAGGATGGCGGGGAGAACCCCACCGACAGCCTGTTGGTGGCGGTCTCATTGCCATCCTAAACAGCCCCTAGGTTCTTTCCCATAATGTTCAGGGGAGGACCATGAGCCTGTGCATTTAGCAGATATTTGGCCTGTTCACTTGGCTCCCTCACATCCCTCCCCTCTACCTGATCATAATCATCATGTGCGTTTGTGGTATTTGGCACAGATAATGAGGGTGATGAGTGTGATGTTGGCCCCTGTAAGCCTGTGCTGGGTGCCGGCGTAATATAGCTTGCCAATGCTAGTTCTATAGCACCTACACAAGCACATTTAGGTCCCGATTTAGCATCCTGGGCGCCAATAAATGTACAATACAGGGAGTCCATCAACAGCTCAAATGTATCCTTTCCCCCAGACGTACTACCACTAGATGATACAGGAGCTATAGGTTGGGTAATATAAGCCCTGGTATTTCCTCTGTCGGGTTTGGATTTGGATTTACTGTCCATTTCCAATCTCTTCCTTTTTCCTACCCTCCCCCTTACCTCTTAAGGCTCTAGAGGGATGGAAGCCTTTTGGAGCCTACGTAGCAAAGTGAGGTCTTCCATAGATGCAGTTTGTAGTGCTGGTAAACGCCCTTCCATGTCCTCCATAACCTCCGTGACCTCTGCAACTAAGGGAAGAAACATCTCCCTAGACCCTAGAACCTGAGTGGTAAGAGTCCCCGGGGGTGATGGCATGGAGAATGAGATGGAAAGGTGACTTACAGCCAACTCAATCTCCTTATTAATAAACCCCGCGGCACACTGCAGGAAAGCTCCCATAGTGATGTTAACATGGGATGAGATGGGTTTCAAAAGTATATAGGATATTCCTCATCCACTATAGTATTCGTGCATAGTGAGGTATATATATTGTTGTATATAAGAATTTTTGTACAGTTTGTGTCTATATAATTTTTGTATAGATTATGTAGGTCATTGAAACAACTCTTTGATATAATTTATCCAAATATATATAAAAAATAATTTTTGGAGAACAGCAATTTGTGTTGGTGATATTCATTTATATTAAATAACTTCGAGAATTTGTTTCAGTGGGAGGATTAATTAATATTTTCCTATCCATTTATTAGTTATTGTAGTATTGATTCCAACGCATTGCTCGTTGTATTTACAAGTTTATATGTGCCCATATGCGTTTGGAGTAATAGGGCTCCCCTGTTTAGGTATTTACAACATGGGATGGAGGAGCACCAGTATGTAGCTTCTTTTTCCCATAGTTCTTGTTTCCATGCAAATATATGCAGAAATGCAGAGCTGTAAAGGAGGCCACTTAGAGAATGCTGTGGTATCGTGTGATCAGGGGACGAGCTGTATCAGGATCCAGCTGTACTCACTTGATACACTTGCACAAAAAATCCCATGCGCTGATTCCATTGTCAAATAGTTAATTTTAATCAAAAAGGGCATGCCCACTTGTTTTGTCTTCTGTGCTTCTGCCTGTAGTGAGACCAGCATTACAAGCCACCCCTGTAGCTCATGTGTTGGACAATCAGGATGGAAAGAGACTCTTGGGCATGACTCACGGAAGCACACAAAATTTCCTAGTTTGATGATTGACTGTAGGAAGATCATGCAAACCCACTGACGTATGGCAGGCACAGATTTAGCCCACACACGCCAACCAGATCACTCCACCACCAGACTTTTCAATTGATAACACTATGAAATGACGGCTCACCTAAAATCATACCCTGTCACTGATCAAGTCAGGGAAAGAAAAACAGCGCCTCAAAAAACACTGAATAGATCAGAGAAGATTTCTTTGAATGAAAGTAGAATCTGTCTGTTTGTAAGCTGTAGTACTTCGTGTAAAGAAGACAAATAGTTTATGGTTGAGGTGGGTGAAGGTAACATTTTTACCCATGAAACTCATGGAATTTGAAATCTTCAAATTGGCAATTCCACATCAAGTATTACGACTTTCCGATGCAAAGTTACTCCTTTTGTTGGCCTGCAGAACTGGGCAGTTTTGAGCTGCAAGATGTTCAGCCCATCAACAGATAAAAATGGATTCCTAGCAGGGAAGGAGATCGACATTTGAGGGGAGCAGGGACTGGAGCTCTGGGTCTGTGTGAAACCAGGGGTGCTGGCCCAAAAAGATGTTCCCCAGGAGGCTAAACAGAGGATGATGTGAGGGAGGGTATGTACTGAGGAGCTAACAAGGGACTGTTTCCCATTGCAACCCCTTATAGTCTCCCACAGCCACGAAGGTCCATTAAAGCTGCCCCTTTTTAAAATTAAAATCAAAAATTTGCACGAGTCTTTATTTGTGAGGGTCGAATTCTTTTTTTTTTTTTAATGGCAGTGTTGTGATTTGCTCAACGTGGCAACTTTAAACACACTTTTGCCCCAAAATGAACACCACAGTAGTCTCTAGAATTAAAATCTGGGAGAAAAGAAAATGTGACGCAATTGCTCTTTCTGTAGATGTTATTGAGGAGAGAATAGGAAGCAGCCAGTTTGGAGGAGCTGGGATAGCAAAGGTGCTGCAGGAAAAGGTGGCATAGGTGGTTATGCCGGATGCTCCATAGTGGTTAGCAGTGCTAGTGCAGGGGTAGCTGAAGCTGCCCTATTTTTACCTCCACAAACTTTGTACTTCACACATTTTGTTTAAAAAATGGTAACGCTGCAAATCACTTGACTTTGCAAGTTTACAATGTGGGCACTGTCTGAGAGGATATCGGTGCTGGGTGAAGAGGGATTCCTTCGGGTAATGCAGCTCCTATTGGCAGCCAAATAAATGTTATGCAATATGTTCCAATATTCCAAACGCACACATTGCCTTAGTTGTATCCCCTCATTTAACAGCAACATAGAAAATGGCGATTCTACAAGGAAACCTCATACCTCTCCACATAAAGGAAATTGGCTCCCAGAATCGTGAGCCTGTAAGGAAGAAGAAATTCGAGCCAAATGTCAAAATGTAATAACAATTGGTCACAATTTCTGGTAACATATGACTAATCCGAACTCAAAAAAAACCTTTCCCTCTTTGATTATTTTTACTCTTTTTATGTATGTCAAATTATGTTATAAGTTCCCCCTTAAATTGGTTAGAGACCAACCAGTTAAGATGACAGTATTTCCTGCAAGTGCCAACTCACTGTAGATTTTAATTGGTTAGGACTAGCTTTTTTCCTTGTCTTACAATTTCGTTAATAGATGGAAACCTTAGTAAAGGGGAAAAAAAAGGTGAAGTCCGAAGAACGTCACGGGCAAGGTATTAAATTCTATTTAATCGAAAAATACAGAGAGAAGATACTCATTCGGTCAAGGCAGCTTCCCATGACTGGCCGGAGTCATGTAAACAGAACATTACATGCTGCCGAGAGAGGCTACGTTCTGCAGATGTGTCACTGCACAGATGTGCGAATTACTCACTTGCTGCATCAACTGTTTTTCATTTTTTCCATCCCCCTCTCTTGACTTGGCTATTAAACAAGGACAGCAACATTGGATTTCAAAGCTGCGAGTTAGGGGCGCTATACTCAGTCAACCGTTAAACAAACAAACCAAAAAACACACCAATATCCGCCCCAAAACAAGTTGAGCTCAAGTGGCTTTTGTGGATTGCACCCCACACAGTTCTTGTGAAGGTGTTTCTATTGCGAGCTGGCGCTCTGGAAGCACACCAAAACAAAATGGCGTGCTTCAGGTGGGAGGTCAAAGGAATGAATGGCTACTGATCTTTCTCTGGCCTTTTCTTGGAAACTGTCATTAGGTTTGCACTATATGACAAAGAGGGCTTGCTGTCCTTACAATATGTTATGTTATATACATAAAATATTGTAAGGACGTTTTATCTCAAGCTGCACACTCTTATCTGTACTGTGTAAACCTGAAATCTGATTAATATACCCCCTGTTCTACTACATCGAATTCTGCTGACCTACAGCAGTGCACCCTGATGATGGGGAATTGGCGTAGGGCAGTGCCGCAAGGCGTCTTGTAGCATTGCCCTACGTTAATGTTAAAAATCAGGAATGTGCCATATTTATGAAATGCGGTGCATTCTTGTAATTTCCCCTGTTCTGGCACACAAATTGCTGCCTAGCGCCAACACAGGCGCCTTTGCATGTTGCAAGGGTGTTTGCATTGCATGCAGGATTGTTTTTGTGCAGAACGGGCACCTTCCTGCACAAAAGCAATGCTGAGAGGCACTTTCCTCTTTCCAAGTATTTAGCAGAATGCAGCACACATGGAAAGAGGAAAAGCTAGGAGAATTAACAGTATTTCTCCTCGTTACGCCTGCTCTGGGGAGGCATAAGGTTTTGGCGCTGCCCCAGGTGTACGTGATTAAGTAAATCTAGGACAGCGTCAAAATCCATGGGTGCTGCTTGGGAAAACCACCGCAATGCCCATGGAACACCTCCCATGTGCCGAATAAGGCAAAGCAGTGACTTGCTCTGCTTTGTTTTACTTAATATCTATGAGGCCATACAAAGCCATGCAAAGTGGCTTTGCGTGGCCTCATACATATGACTTAGAGGCTTGTGCCACAGGAGCATCAAAAACATTCCGCTCCGGTGGCTCAAGCCTCTCATAAATAAGCCCCATAGCATTTTCCATGAAACATAGTTTGCTCAACTCACCTAAATGAACATCAGTCTGTAAAATAAATTTCTATATAAACATCAGCTCAAATCATATTACTCTCGTTCTTCTCATAACTGCTTGTAATAATCTTTATCTCAATATTATATGAAGCAACATGGAAACTAATTGAAGACCCCCGAACAGACCGTATTTGGGCCTCTTTTCTTTTTCCTCGAATAAAAGGAGTTAGCATCAATTACAATGTATCAATAACAGTGTAACCCATCTGGCCACACATTAAAGTTCAGAGTAAATAGATGGGATTAGGTATGTATTTATTACAAATTCAAAGCTAGATTGATAAACACAAGTTTCAGGATTATATTGTAACAATACAAAATGCCTACAGGCAGGTCAAAATGATGAATAAAATTTAGTCTCAGCAACATTAAACATACAAGAAATTCGGTGATCACAATTCAAAATAATAGAAAGAGAAACTGATGATCCATATACGATTTGGTGTCCTCTTGCCTATTATGTATGAGGATAATCTCTGAAGAAAGTGACCCGATTATGGTCACCTGGGTCACTCATTACCACCTCTCAGCCTTCCATACAAATGAAGAGTCGGTCAGACAGTAGAGAATACAAACCAATATATTTATTTAGATACACTTGAGCGGAGCCCAGTCTGCCCAGTCTCTTAGGATTGCTGCAGAGGGACTGACATCAGCAAACATGGTGATACATTAAGTACGATTCAGTACCAATGTAGGCACGCCCACAATGGAATTTTACAGGCAGATGCAGCTACACAAATAAGTACAGAAGGATAAGTTTCGATCCTGAGGCAAGGCACACACTATCTACTAAACAATGTCGCTCCGTCGGTGCCCACCGCTAGACTAATGGGAGAAAGCCTCTATCTAGTGGGAAAGGTATGCGGGAATAAGAACAGCGTATTCATTAAGAAAAAAGAAAGTCCCAACCTTGGAGAAACAAGACTTACCAAAAGCTGTTTTCTCAGGAAGGGAAAAGATTAGTTTTGATCATCGTTCAAAATGGCAGGCCAAACATAAAATGGAGCCGCAAATGCTAACTTACATAGAACACTACATAATCAACACAGCAAAAACATTTTTATTTGAACATCTCCTGATTTAAACCTACTCTAAATGGAAATAATTCCACTTCCCATTTTCCAAACCACTTGCCTACTGAAGCAGTTCCACTTCTGATAGCTGCCCAAGCCCCTAACTCTTCCAAATCTTTTGTCAACTTAGATGTGTTCCAAATACATTTCTCAAGATCCTGACTTTCATTGAGGATGTAAGTACAGAATTTCTGAACTTTTAACATTCTGCTTACTCGCCCTCTTTCATGAGTAAGAGGTCTAATGCAAGTTTATTTTGCAAGACAACAGACCTTATCACAACCACTTCATTATTTACAAGCAATAAAGAATTTGCGGTACTAGTAGGAAATGTATCCACTATTGTAGACAGATTTCTAGTTTTCAGATCATTCCAGATTAACCCATACAGATGGGATTATAGCACCAATAATATCTCCTACTACTTCTGCTGCACCAGCACTTCATCTAGGTCTAGGTCTGGTTTCCCATTCAGGATCATTAAAATGTTCCACATGGTAAATCTTCAGAAAAACTATACCAAGATAACACGTATCGTGCCATCCATGGGGCAATTTAAAATAAGTATACTGTCCACAAATAAAGTAAACTCCAAGAATCACAAAGAAATCTCCAAGAAAAGATCAGTGTTCCTTCTTGCCTTGAAAACCTATTCACATTCACTCTTCCCTATAATATTGTGTCTATATAACTCTGGTCAATGTGTATACACAGCTTTCCCTTATGTGGCCAGTCTAAGGTCAATGCAGGCAAATTTCCCTTCACCTGATGTTCAATTTCTTCACTACTCCACCTGTGATGTCTCTTAAGATCTTTATAGGCTTCAGATTTGGACTCTAGATCTCTCCTTCAGTCTTCCACTAAATTCAAGAATTTCTTCTTCACATCTGACATTGAACAAGTAAAATTATATTATGTGTAGAGGCAGTGTCAAGTGTCTTAAGAGACGCAAAATATTTGCCTGGAGTCTTTGCACCTTTAAAATAAGGACTCTTATTCAAATGTTTCAACATAGGAACTTCTGAAAGGACTAAATAATATTTCGAGAAATAATATTGAAAAATACAATTTCTATAGATTGGGTTTAGTAAAAGACAACAAGAATTTCCATATGTTTAAGGATTGTGGTGGTAAGTAACCCTCCGAAACAGAAGCAGGTAACTGTGTTGAAGCGTAAAAATCCCTTGCATTCATAGTATCAATGTATTCATAAAGCAGTCTAAAGTAAGGGTTTGAAGAAAAATCTCCCCTTGAAAGATCTGTGTGCAGTCTCTTAACCCTCATTAACTGTGGGTTACTTTCCACAGGATATAGTGTGGTAGAGGCAATAATAGGTTTGTATCTACCGACCTATATGTAGCTGGATATAATCCTGTAAACAATATGATCAGTACAACAACTACAACTATTAGTGTGCCTGCTATGATGTATCTACGCCCATTAGTATTAGAATTGCTTACATTTCTTCATTGGAACATGAACCGTTCAGTGGAACGTACTAGCTGCAGAGTCTTCTCTATTTGTTCCTACCTGTCTAAGCAGCAAAACCAAAGTTTCAATGATATGCAACAATAATATGTTCAATGGTCTTCATAAGTCTTCCTTAGCCCTACTCAATACCCTTCTAAAGGACAACCTAAGGTTCCTTCAGCTGCCTCTGTACTCTTCTTTCTTCCCTACTAAGGGCCCAATTCTGATGCGGTTTGGAAAGCTTCCCAACCGAATGGGTTTGTGAATGGTTTCTAACCGGATCAGATAGGGAGAGTCCAACTGACCGAGTACGATGCATCCGGACGCTTCCAGGTATGATTTGGTTGGGCTCCCGTTGACTTCAATGGGAGCCTTTGTTCCGACCGAATGCATAGGCTTCCATTGAAGAAAGTGGTGGCTGGGGAAAATCGGGCACCCTGCGGCGGGCACCCCCTGGTGCCTGCCACACTGTGCATGGCTGGTAAGGATAGACCCATGGGTACCCCCACGGGCCTGAATGGGAAGGCTCCAGGAGCAGGGGGGCCCACTACAAGCCCCCAAAGTCTGATTCCGACTGCCGATTAGAGTCGTACGGCACGATTCGGAAAGCCTGTCCAAATCCAGCATCGTACTCGGTCATTTGGAAACATGACCCGTAAAGACATACAATTCTGCTCCGTACGACTTGGTCATTCCAAATGCAGGCGGGTTTGGATTGGGATATTCCTAATGACTAACTCGTATCATACTCGGTCGGTTGAAAACCTTAATGAGTCGGTTGGAAAGACAAATTCCCGATCCGATTTGGACAGAGCAAATGCCTTTAGGAGGCCTTCCTAACGGCATCAGAATCAGGCCCAAAGTCTATTTAAATGTCGCTAATAAGAAATGGTTTAAGTTTAATAACAATCAGTTCCAGAATGAGGTGTTTCAGTTCATCAACTAGCACAGGGAACTCATTTGCATCCAGAAAAGGAAACTCGACCGCATCCAAAATAAAATGTCTCAAAGCACTCAATCTCACTAACAGAGGAAGATCAAAAGTAAGACTGAACTGAAGATCAAGTTCTCAAAGTTTCAACTAACCTTTCACAGTGATCCCAAAATTCCCTAAAAATCATTCTCTCAGTCATTTGCATGAAAGTAAGTCCATTCAGGGGAAGAGTACCTCTGACAGGGCACCCTTGCTCGCTTTGATCTTCTGAGTGCAGTTTCCTCTCCTCCTCCTCCTTTACTTAGATCAGAATCCTCCGTATTATCTGGGATGCCTGGGAGGTCACCTTCTCCCTGCGGGACCAGTAACCCCCTCTCCTACCCTCTCGGCCAATTTTCCCCTGCAGCCCCTCACAGTTCGACAGGACTAGGCTCTTCGTTGGGGGCCAAGTCTAGCTAAGTCACAATCACAGGAATAGTCTCTCTTTCTTCAGCAACAACAACCAACGCTCCAGGACCTCGCTCAGGCCAAATGAGTGCTGTTTCAGGTTCCTGCTGGTCCCCGACTAGTAAGGCATTGCACAGTATCCTCATGATTTCATTATGGCAGTCCATGCATTGGGGGGGGGGGGGGGGGGGGGGATTTCGAAGGACGATGGATGATGCCGAGGGAAAATTTATTATTTATTTAATTTTCCCTCAGCATCGTCCCTCAAAATCCCCCCCGATGCATCCCCACCATCCCACTGCTGTTACCTGCATGGACCGTGGCTGCAAATAAGTTGAGAAGCCAAATATAGGTATTAACTTCCTCAACAGCAACTTTACTACTGTGAGACTGTCGTTCCTTCTTGTGGGGCATGCTTCAACCCATCGTGAGAAGATACGCACTACAACCAACACAAACCACAATCCATCTCAATGAAATCCAAACTGCATCCTTTAGAAAGGGCCACTTGACCTCCCTATCTGATCCAGTGTTACTGCAGTCCTTTTACCCACAATATTCTGTTGGCACACAACCCGTCTGTGGCACAATGCTTCTGCCATCAACATAAACATTGGATTGAACCAAATATTCCTAAACAACTAGACCATTGAGTCCCTTCCCACACGAGAAGAACCATGATAATGTCTGGCCATTGGGGGTAAAAGACTATTAGGCAACACTTGTCTCCCGTCTCCTGAAACTTAAATCTCATCCACATCTCTCTTGATACAACATGCTTTGACCCATCTCTGCTGTTCTGCCTCTGACACTTCTTTCTGCAACCACTTTACTCCTCCCAAGTATCAGCTGTAGTTAACAAAAGGCTTTAATTGGTCTCATCTGTTCCCTCATTTGTATACTCCCCATTAAAGGTGCCAGCATTGTAATGGCAGTATCTCGCAACTTTGTCGGCATATCTATTATCAACAGTCACATAATTCTCCCCCTTACAATGATCCACACACTTGAAGACCGCAATTTGTGCAGGCATCTGCAATGCTTCAAGGAGTTTTCGGATTTGCTCCCCATTCCAAATGGGTGAGTCCGAGGAGATCATAAACCCCCTTGAGACCATAATTGTCCGAAATCATAAAAAACACCAAAGCCTTACTCACTATCAGTGAAAATGGTCACTCTCTGCTGGTCTGAGACCCAGCATGCTCTAGTCAGAGCAATCCGTTCAGCCACTTGGACTGAAAACACTCCCTGGAGCCACAAATCTTCCACTGCTCTTGAAACTACAAACTGCATAAACAGCTCGTAAATTTCCTTCATGGTCTCTTATACATGAACCATCCACAAACAACACAAAATCAGATTCAGACAGTGGCTCATTTTTATAACTGGTCTTGGCATTGTGCACAATTCAGTGACATTGAGACAGTCATGCTCCACTTCATTTTCATCATTGTCACTTTCAGAAAGAGGCAATAGGGTTCAATAGAAGAATATCTTTATTTGGTTACATTTTCAGCCATTATCATATTTTCATACCGGGTCAGGCAGCTGTTTGTCAAATGCTGTGTGCGAGTACGAGTCAACTGTATTTCCAAAGAGAGAGGCACCTACAATGTCAAAGGATGAATTATGACAATGCCTTTTCATCTCTCTATGCTGACACCCGCGGCATCCACAGATTTGAGAGAAAGCCGCAGCTGCTGGACCTAAGGTAGCTTAAAAGTATGCCACAGGTCCACCGGAATTTTCATGTGTTTGTGTCACTACTGAGAGAGTGCAACCCCCCGTCTCACTGCAAAAAAGTGAAAACACTTTGCTGTAATCAGGCATTCCTAGTGACGGGGCGTGGCAGAGGCTTTCTACCAGCTCAAGAAGACAACCAAACAATCATTGTCCCATGACACCAGATCTGACACATCCCTGTCTGTCAGCCTCTGTAAAGGCATGGCCATTAAGGAAAAGTTGGGTATCCACTTGCGAAAGTAGCCCACCATCCACAAAAAAATACTGACCTCTTTCTGGGTTATTGGTGGTTTAATTTGCGAAATCACAGAGATTCTCTCCTGCGACACCTTTCTGTCTCTTTTCTGAACATAATGACCAAGATACAAAATGTCTTTTAAACAGTACTACAGCTTATTGGGGGACACTTTATGCTCATTCTCAACCAAGTGGTACAATAGATCAATAGTGTCGGTCTTACAAGTTTCCTGAGTATGTGGCACATCCAGAAAGGCATCAATAAATTGTACCAAGATAGAGTTACAGGGCATGACCAAAGACTTCAAATTCTTCTTAAGGATATGATTAAAACTGGAGGTGCTTTCCGTATACCCTTGTTGGACTCATCATCATGCCAAAACATGTCTGCTGAGCCTAAATGCAAAGAGGAACTGACTGCCCTCGTGCAAGGTTATGGAAGAGAAAGCCTGACACAAATTGATGACAGAGAACCTCTCAGCCTCACATGGAATTTGAAACAATATCGCCGCAGAATTCTGTACCATGGGACAAAGGAATCACAATATTGTATATCTTTTGAAGATCCTGCACCATGCAGTACTTACTATGAGGCATCTACTGTCCTATAATGGGTGAGGTACATGGACTCCCCATAATCTCTTTCACAATACCTTGTCAGATCATTGTCTCTATTACTGGAGTTACTCTAGCAACTGTTTCAGGGGTCAAATTATACTGCAGAGTTCTGGGGTATTCTGCATTTGGCTTTATCTGTATACAGACAGACTCAACCCCTTTGATGAGTCCAATGTCCTTTCCAGAAAAATCCCAAACCTCGAACCTTACAGTATCTCTAAGATTCAAGGGAAATTCTTCTCTTGTCATCACAGGATACAGTGCAACAGCTAGAGTTTGATTAACTATTTTAAAGGGCACATCCTCATTGTAGGTTTGTAACATCCTCATTGTAGGTTTGTAACTCCACAACTCTTGGTGTGCAGTAAATAGTAACCCTGGGTAGAGCTTGCGGAGTAGTACTCCACGGAATTTCACGAAGTTAGTGGAAAACTCCATGAAATTCCGCAGAGCTCTGTGGCCTGGCAGAGTTACATCTGCAACCCCTGCCCCCGGCCCCTCTGCACCCCTGCACACTCCTGCAAAGTAAGTCCTGACCCTATCTATCCTGGGACTCCTCCTGTCCTTGGCAGCTGGGTATGGCGGCTCCGGCGTCCTTCCTGGTTCCTTCCTTTCTTCTCCCCTGCTGCTGGCTGCACTTGTCTTCCACTTCTCCGGCTGGCTTCTAGCATTCAGTTAACAGGAAGAAATGCAGTGCGCATGCGTGAAGACAGGCCTGACCCTATAATAGGGGTAAGTCCTACACTCCTGTCCTCCAGGCACCGGTAAACTCCACTCCGCTGCGAGTGCGGAGTTTTTGAAAACTTCTCACTCCAAATGGAGTGCGGAATTCAAAAACTTCACAAACTCCGCTGGCAGAGCAGAGTTAGCCACCCAGGCTTAGTAAATAGTGCAATTTAACTTCCACAACAAATCACGTCCCAGCAAACTCGCAGGGTTGGAATCACAAACCACAAATTGATGATTATCTTAAAAATGTCTTATTTTTACAGGGATATTCACAGTAATGGGATTCCTCATTTCTTGACTGGCAACTCTAACAACGTGGATACATCATCATCATAAAACTTTATTTCGGTCATAAGACCATAAAAGTACAGGTACTTAAAGGAAAAGGCTCCCCCTCAAGGTACTTTTAGGTCTAAGAGAAAGGGGGAAAAAATAAAAGAGAAACCAGCAAGGGACCTCTATCTGGACCTATATTGCTTTAAATTAGACCTGAATCTCTCATTGTTGTTTTTAACAAGTATTAGGATGTATGAAGAATGACTGTAGTAGTGAATGTTGTGAGATTGTACTTTGATTGGTAGCTGTGGGGTTGTTTCATTCAATTAATTATTATTCTGTTTACGATATTGTGCTATGTGAATCTGAGATTTCTGATCAATTTTTAATTGTTACTTGAATGTGCATCAATGTGTATTTATTTCAATTTAATCTTCTAAGTGTTATTATTTTTGCTTTTTTGATAAATTTAAAAAAATAGAAAAAATAACAAAAAATGAATAATAAACTTGAGTTTAAAGTAGTTTATTTTATCTATTTCATGTATTTAGAGTCAATGATTATTTGCTGGCAGGATAGAACCTGAACAGGTCTAATTTAAAGCAATATAGGTCCAGATAGAGGTCCCTTGCTGGTTTCTCATAAAAGTACAGGTGCCATACAGCTCATACAAATAAATTAAAAAGTTTGCCAATATACATTGGTAATCTAATAAAAGATATCAGCCGAGCCATGGTTTAAGTTTCACTAATAATTACATAGACACATATTGCACAATACAGGACCAAACAACAAAATCCTTTGTGTGTTCCAAAGTCAATGACATGGTCTGCTAGGCTGCCTTAAATCTAGGGGTGCCCTACGCTCAAGACTGTTAAATATTGACAGTAAAATAAGAGCAAACAGTCAGATTAAAACAATGTTATAAGCTGCTAAAGCAGATGGAAGGAAATGAAACCATCTCACTCTTTCAGCAGTTTCCTTCTAGTTGCCCTCATGTGGCCTGAAAACTTTGCTACTGAGCAAGCAATTGCTGGTCTGGGGTCTGATCTAAGGATATGAAGCACTTCATAATGCGTGGACCCAAATGCTTGCAAATCGGTTTAAGCCATTTAGCTCTTGGGCGGGAGTACAGCGGACAAGCAAAAAATACATGGGCGGTTGTCTCTACAGTAGAGACACAGCTGGGGCAGAACTGATAAATAGTGGAGGGGTGGTTCCAGTTTCCTCTCTTGAGGTGATTTGATAATGTCTAAATATTGTTCATATGAACTGATCAGTTTAAAATCCATGAACTCCATAGTTAGACGTCCTCATGACTGATTAATAAGTGAAGCCTGTGCTTCCCAGTCCCAGTATTGCTTTTTGACAAAATCTTTGCTAGGGAGTAGTGCTGGGTCCTTAACATCCCAATAGTCTTCTTATCCAATTGTAACTAATAGAGATTTCACCTTTCGCATCCAACCTATATAAAAAATGAAACCAAACACCTGGTCAATGGTGCACGTCTTTAGTTTGAAACCAGCTTGAAAGGGAGACAAGATGTTGTGTTTAGTAAAACAATCCTGTATCTTTGCAAGGAGTGCACAGCAGAACACCTTTTGGACACAGTCTATAAGACTGATGGGTCTATAATTGCAGGTTGAAGATCTATTGCCTTTCTTGTATACAGGGATCACACTCTGCTCCCTTAGAAGAATTGGGCATACGGGTCACCTCTGATGTTGCGTTGGCTTAGAACAGAATGAAACTTGTCCAGTTCTCTCAGTCATATAAAAATACATCACCCAGAATACCATCAGGTCTAGGGGCTTTGGCCTTAGTGATTGAGTCAATGCAAGTCCTGATTTCGTTTTTAGAGAAAGAATCCTTAGCTGAGACAAAGGCAGAATCTGGGGGAGATACTTGTGTAACTGACATGCAGGACTCTGAATATAAAAGAGAAAAGTGGTCATACCATGCTGAGATAGAAATAATATTGGTTGGTTGTAATGGCCTATTGGCATCCTCCCTGGTAACTAAAAGCCAGAACTTCTGTAAATCTTTGCTGGCGCAGGCCTCCCCAAGTTACCTCCATCTATTGTGGTCCCACTCCCTTTTGGCTCTCGCCTGAACTGACTTATAGGACCTCCACTGTTCTCTCACTAGGTCCAAGTTCTTAGTTCTAATTGCCAAGAATAGTTGACGTCTAAGGCCTCTACACTCCTCAGTAAACCAAGCAAACTGAGATCTTGGCTTTGGTGCAGGTTTGAGGGGGCACATAGGTTAGATAAAATGTGCAGCCAGCTGCTCAAAAGCGAAGTGTGGTAAGCTGGAATCTCTCCCAGCCGTCCCGGGTGATTAGTTGCACTTAGGATCTCTGTTGTGCAAGTCAGTAAGTTTTGTTTAAATAATTCAAGCTTGCCTTCCTCCAGAACCACCTGAGGCCACTTGAGTCGCCGGTTATCATTTGTTGGTAGTAGCTCCTTTGACGTATGAAAAGGTTTGGGATAAATAGTTGGGTCCCTCGAAGGCGACACCAAAGTGAACCTCAGGGGATTAGGATCGCTGTCAGTAGTAAAACCCACAGACATATAAATCCCTCCACCTAAAAATAATCTATATGGCTTGTGTTGTTAGTCCTATTAAAAGTGTTTGCACCCAATCAGTCCAAGCTAGTCTGGCCGTTAGTGGCCCTTAATCCAAACTCCAGGGAAAAGGCATTGAGTTGGAGTGCCACTTGGGGCCATTTTTTAAATGTGGGGTAGGTCAAGGTAGGGGACCTGCCATAGCTCATCCTCCTCTCTTGTTGCACCCACATCCTACCTCTCCAATGGTTCAAATGTAATGTTAAAATCGCCAGCTACAATCAAGGGCTATGGTGAGGCCCTGTCATTCAAAGGCTCTTTGAGATGATGTATCGTAGCCAACCTCCTTCCACCCCTGGTTCTTCTGGCAGAAACAATATAAATGTCAAGAAGGACGCCATTCTGGCCTTTAAGTTGGATAGTAGGATGTCAGAGCTACTAGACTGGAGCTCCCGGATTGTACAGTGGAGTGCAATTCTGATCCAGATTGACAAACCCCCACAGGGTGGCTGGAATTGCTGGAGTGTGCTGGGTGATGGAATGGTACATAGCCTTTGACGTAAATAGGGGAAGTGCTCCAGCTTCCTGTAGTATACAGATATCAAAGGTTTCAATGTATTGACTCCAATGCTGGAGGGCCATTTTCGACCTTACCTTGGCCACAATCCACAACACCAGTTGGAGCATGCTGGACACTTCCTGCCAATGTGTGGAAGTAGACCGTGGCCCATCTTGGGGATTTACTATCGAGCATGAGGCTGTGCTAAACTAATAGGTGGTGCTCCTCTAGACAGCTATAGCCCTTAATAAGTTGACTTCTAGTTATAAGATTAGTCTGGGAATTTAGAAGTTGGGCCAATGAGGGCTTTGGGTGTGAACGTGTGCCTAGATTCTGAAGTCAATCGTTAACTGCTAGGTTGGAGTCTAAGCCTAGGTGGGGGACAGAAGGATGGGTAATTGATGGTGGGGGGGGGCACTGAGGCAAACTTATCTTGAGTTGGATGCTTGTGGATGCACGAGGACAGAATTTAGCTTCCAGGGCTAACCCATTGTGGCCCAGCTTCCCATCAATCAGGCACAATTCAATACAGTCCGTAGGATTGTTGGAGCGAGGAAGCCTTCTAGCTCGCAGGATGTCTTCCCATATCACTGAACAGCAAACTCTCACATGGCGGATCTAGTATATAGTTTTATTTATAAGAGAATTCTTTCCTTCGTGCCTTAAATGAATGGGAACATTGGGCATGTTGATCGTATAAATACATTTATGGGCCGATGGTGCTTGGTCTCCTGAAAATGATAGATTGAGAACTCAGTTGTGCCTGGGTAGATGATCAAAGGTGAGGAAAAGGTCCTGCTGTGCCAATGGGTCTCTAGTTACTTGCGGCTGCACTATTCTATTGCCCCAGGATCTCTATGTGAGGCTACTTCAGAAAAGCTACGCTTGGTGTTTACAGGGGCTGCTCGTGTGGGAGGTTGATGGGGCTCTACTTGCACTGGGCAGGTTGCATAAACGTGGTGGATAGTAGCCTGGGTGGGGTGTTGAGTGTCACTCACGCCTCTAGCTAGTATAAGTTTAACCTGCCCTGTGAGTTCTTCAATTGCGGATTTCAGCATACTAACTTCTGCCCTCAGATCAGATATGATCCTGGAAACAATGGGGTCCAGCAAGGATAGCCCTTTGTTTGATACATCAGCTCTTTCATGCCCCTCTACTTCTCCCCTGCCTGCCACCACTTCCCCTCCCTCCGTGTCCTCCTTTCCCTCTTGATTGTCATTCGAATTTTGGAGGGGTGTGAATCCATTGCTCTGGGTGAAATCAATGTCAAGTGGGCCTTGGCCTATATGAGTTGGGTGTGTAGCTAAATTCCCTGCCTCAGTGTCTATTGGCACAGATTGGATAGACATACTGCTAAACGCGTTAGGTTTCCTAAACATTGAGGGAATACATTTTTGTGATCTCAAATTTAAGCCATGTGGAAGTCCACCCAGGCTACAGATGGGGACAGTCCCAGGCGGGTCTAAAATTTCCTCATACTCAACCTATAGGTCATCAATATGATCAAGTACACAATTACTCCCAGCATGTTTACGGGGCTGCTTGGCTTTGTAGCATTTCACCTTTGCATCCCCACCACAACACTCTGCAGATTTTCTTTTCCCCATTTCTAATCCGAGCCCTGTGTGGACAAAAGCCCTCGGCCGACTGGATATAGCTGTAACAAAGGCCTCTAATTAGCCACCTGGTGCACACAGTACCTAGTTGTCCAAAGAGCAGCTGTAAGGGGGGTGGCCCATCTCAGCCTCTTCCGGGCTCTGACGGGCATGGATGGGCCAGCCCTTGGCCTGAACTTTTCCCCGGTGTGCCCGTGCTGCGGGAAGTCCACATAGTTTTAGTGGAGGTAGGCCCCTCCCACATGCTGGTGCAGGCTGGGGGACCAAGTCCCACCCCAGGAAAAGGCACGGCTCAGTGCTGGCATTGCTAGCATTGCAGCCTCACTCACTCCCACCCGTTCTGCATGTTCCGCGCAGTGGTAGGCCCATCTCGGTTTACTGGAGCTTGGCCCCTCCCAGGTGGTGGTGCAAGCTGGGTGACCGAGTTCTACCCCAGGAAAAGGCCAGTCTCAGTCCTGGTGTTGCGGGCTCACTCACGGCCCATTCTGCGTGTCCCATAACTTGCATACTTCTTCCCAAGAAGGGTAGGTCTGGAACTTCCACTGTTCTCACAGTACAATGGGTATCATCTGTATTAACGAAAAGTGATTATTGTGTGGCCATTTACCTCACCATATACAAAATTCTAATCAGCCTCAAGAGTGTGCCAAGCACGCAATCTTACTTCTCTCTCAGACACCATCTGGAGGACTGATTGGACCCTAAAGTGTTGACTGTCTCAAACAGAGGATACTGATAGAAAGAACCTTTATTCTGGACATATTTGAAAACTGATTCGAAGTAACTCTAGGACCATTAGGAGTTTGGTGTGGCATTCGGGGTTGTAAAACCTGCATTATATGGGCTTGTGGTACATTAAAATTCTGAGACCTTGGTCTTGGTACATTCTGTGGCTGCATGGAATTATTATTCTGTGACTGTGTGAACTGTGGAGTCTGACCCTAATTTGAAGGATTAAGCTGGTATTCCTGCTTCCAATGCCCCAACCTTTTACAATAGAGGCATGGATTATTCTTTTTCATTGTGGCTATATTGATCCCAGTACTTAGATCAATGGGGATACCCCGACCTCTACCCAATGACTAAAATCCTCCTCCACCCTGCATCGCTAGGGCTCTCTGTTGATTCACAAGTTTCTCCCCTTATTTTATTGGCTCCCGGTGAGTAAGGGGGTAATGTTCAAGTCTATGTGCATAGTCTTCAAGGCCCTTCATCTTGAGGATCCAGAATCCATCAAACAGCTCTATCAACAGTCATCCCTTCTAGGACTTTAACATCTTCCTCCCAGGCCAATTTGGTTGTACCTAAATTTAAAAGACCCACCTGGGAAGGCAAGAGCTTTGCAGTGGCTACTGCCAAACTCTGGAATCCGATGCCTCTGAAATAAAAAACCTTAAAAAACGTGTCTATCTTTTGCAAGGCTCTTAAAACCTGTCTGTTTAATAATTAGCTCAGCACCGCTCAGTATTTTTTTCTGTCCTTCATCTGAAATCTGTTTTTTCCTTACCCTGGTCCACCCTCTGGGAGCCAGCGCCTAGACACCTATAGGTAGTAGTGCGCTTTAGAAATCTTAATTTAATTTCCTTTCATTCATTTCATTTCATTTCATGCCTTGCATTGGAGGGGCATTTTCCATGGAACGTCTGACTTTGACCACCCCCCACCCATGAGCAGCTTTCATCTGTGTCATCATAAGTTTTCCTTCAGCTTCTTCTGCCTCATGTCAAGTTCACCATTGCAATACTTGGTGTATTGCAAAATCTTATCAACCGACTTATTCTGCCAACAAATTAAATGCTCTTGAATCATCATGCTAATTTCAGGCCTCAATCTTGTCACAAACCTAGACATAAAATGTCCTAAGTTCTTAGGCTCCAACAATTCCATTCCACTATACTGCTTAAATGCCTGTAACAACCTCTCATAATATGCATGAATCATCTCTTTGGGTTCCTGGGTCGTTGGATAAATCTTGACCCAGTCAATATCTTGGGGTGACACTTTAGAATTCAACTATGTCATCACCTGGTTGTTCTTTCTCATTACTATGTGTAAAATACCATATTCAATTGGTCCCTTGCTGGTTCTCTCTGGCCATTCTGTGGCTATCTTACACTCAGTCCATAAATCACTTGTAACCACAATGTCAAAGTATTAAATCAGTCCATGAAGCTTTTGAGATTTTCACAAATGGTTCAACTTGTTTGTACCATTACACAGGCTTCTCTCTTAACCTGGGAAAATCATTAGTGAATGGCACAAGATCACTCCTTCTCCAAGGCACATGACCATAACCTCCACTGGGTAACTCTTGTAAAGGGAAATGGGTAGCTCCCACCACCCCTCCAGAAGGAGGTGGTTTCCCCCATCGATCTTCAGGGACTTTTCCCATTTTTGACCATTTAATTTTCCACTTATTCAGCCCACTCCAAATCTGAATGCTTTGAATTATTCCTCAATTAGCATTTCCATCCCTGGTATTCTTATATTTTCTAAATCCTGATCACAAAAGCAGAGTCCATGGCTCCTATGTAAAGCCTCTGTCCGCTCCAAATCAACTTCCCTTTTCTGAGCTATTTCAGATAATTTATCAGAAACTCGTCTCACTTTCCCAGTAAAAGCCTTGCTCATAAAAAAAAATAAAAAAAATTCTGATATGTATCTATTCAAGCCAATTCAAGACTCCCACTTATCATTTTGTCTGATTCAAGTTTTAATTTAGCTACACCCAACAAACTCACTCTCAATGATGACTTGATCATTCCTTGACTCAATTCCGTGCTTCCATTTTCATTCAAGGTGGCATTAAGAGCTTATAACCACTCATCTAATTCCTGAACATTAGGACTAGATTGCAAATCAAGAGCTTTAGATATCGCTTTCGCTCTGGGTGTGTTACTATGCACATTCAAGGGTGACTCCCCTGTGAATGTATCTAGGTCTGGCAGTACAGGGAATGATCTCATAGGTCCAAACCCAATCTGGTTCATCTTTGAATCTTCACTCACCCCAGAAGGAGACCTCACATTCAATGGGAGCAAGGGAATAACCCTTCTCTCATTCAAACTTATAGGACCCTTCTCTGGGGCTCTCAAGTCAGTTGGAACAGCTAAATTATGTGTAAATCTCTTTGTGGAGCTGGCATTAAATATAGGGACTATAGGGCCAACGGTGACCGGGACAATGTGAGCATCAGGAATATTCAGAGCTGTGAGGGCACAAATCCCCTAACTCCCTCCCTTCGCATTTTGATTTATATTCCCTAGGGTGGCCCCCATTGCATGAGGATTCACCTTTACTGGTGCAGTAGCAATTCTGGAATTTCACACAAGCATTAGTGCTTCCCCCTCCCATTACTGAGGTCTCATTGTATGGAGGCGGGCGTTCTGACAATGTTATATTTAAAAGACTGTTATTAGTATTAGTGTCACCATTCTCACTATTTTCACTTCTCTCACCTGCTTCCCTTTTCTCATTTTCTCTCTCTCTTATTCTTTTCCTTCCTCCCATCCCAAATTTGTCACCGGTCAATGTTTGATACAATTTAGCTCCCTGTAAGATATTGGTTCTCCACTTCTTCTGTTCTTTATTCCACCTCGCATAAGTGCACACTGCCTTTCTAGCTTTTCCCTGATATCTCTTTCTCTGTGGCATGAGCCGCACGCTCCCAAGTATGGAGCACTTGAAACTGTGTAAACTAGGCTGTGGTTTCTTCTCAAACGGCCTAGGATCAGATCTAAGAATATGTATTGCTGTATAGTAGTCTCGTGTGCCCAGTTGTCGACAAAGTGGTTTCAGCCATTTTGCCCGCGATGATTTGTATACCGGGCAAGCAAACATTAGATGGGCAATGCTTTCAATCAGGGCCTTGCAACATGGGCAGTTTTTATCCATGCTTGGGCTCCACTTTGCTGTCGCCTCACGGACAGGGAGAGTTCCGAGCCTAAAGTAGATATAGAGTGTTCTATTTCTTGGTACTTTAATTGTGTTGAGAAAGGCCTCAAAATATCTAGACTGCTTGTGGGAATGGAATTCTAGTGTTAGTTTACCCACGTTGGGATTACGGTTCTCTTGTAGGTCCACCCATTCCCAGTATAAGCGTTTGAGTTCCTCTCTCCTAGGGAGTACCTGGCCGGTCCAGCAGCCCTGGAGACCCTGGAGACCCATAGCTGACAGCGTTCTTTTGATAATAGCAATCCAGCCTATTTTCCCGCCGGTGTCTAGGCTAATAATCTCAGTCATGGCTTCTGCATAGGAAGAGAGTTCAGGGGTCCGCCTAATGCGGGACAAAAAGAGTAGAGGGTGCAACTTAGGTATGTCACCCAATGACCGCCTACCCATGTCTAACAATAGGGGAGCGAAGGGGGAGTATTTGGGTACCTTGACCAGGTCTCTCAGAAATTTATATTCTGACCTGCAGAGCTCTTCAAGTTTGTCGAACCCCCAGACTTCTGCTCCGTAAAGAGCAGATCTGACTGCTTTTAGGTCATAGATTTGGAGTGCTACGGCTACAGGCCCAGTATGCGAAAGGCGGTGTTCCTTCCCAATTACTCCAGTTATTCTTTTATGTCCCAGCAGCATCTTTGCTATGTGGGGTTTCCAGGACATCTTGTCGGAAAATCTGACACCCAAATAATCAAAGGTGTCCACCTTTTCGAGGGGGACACCACCTAGCAAGGGGCCGCTTTTTTATGACCTTTTACAATTAAAAGCCATAAATCTGGTTTTGGAGCTGTTAATGACCGGTCCCATGTTATCGCAGAAAAGTTGAAAACTATTAATAAGACGCTGCAACCCTGCTGGGGTCTTAGATATCAGCAGGGTATCGTCTGCGAATAACAGGGTTGGTGTCTTGTTACCTCCCAAAGTGGGAGAGTCAGCAGGCTCCTCCAGGAGGAAGTCAACTACCCCGTTCACATATAGGGAGTACAGAGTTGGAGCCAAGACGCATCCCTGTCGAACCCCTCTATTGAATGGGATGCTCTCCGTTGTTTGACCCTGCTCCCCCCACCTGACCTGGGCAGCATTCCCCTTGTGGAGGCGAACTAGTAATTTAAGGATGAACGGGGGGATGCCCATCCCACCAAGCGTTGCCCACAATTTAGATCTAGGGACTAGGTCAAAGGCAGTCTTCAGATCGATAAATGCGAGGTAAAGACTGCCCTTGCCCAGCACAACTACCTTCCAGTAGATAAGGAGAAGTCGAAATACTTGGTTCATTGTCCCAGTCTTTGATCTGAATCTGGCCTTCTGCATGGTTTCTATCAGACTGATTGGTCTGTAGTTGGCAGGGTTTTCCCTTGCACCCTTTTTATATATGGGGACTACTTTGGCGCTCTTCCAAGACACTGGGACAGGCATACCATCGACTATGGCATTTGCTAATAGTAAGATGTACTGAGTCCAGTTGCCGGGGTCAGCCAAGAACAGATCGCCTGGCAGGCCTCAGGACCTGAAACTTTTGAGGGGACAATTCTGCTTATTGCAGCTTCTGCCTCCAAAAGGGTAAAGCGTTCCTCTTCTGTCATGGATCCATTTGCACCGTCTGGTTCCCCTTCCGTGTTTCCCTCCACTGCTGAATAAAGGCCTTTGAAATGATCATACCAAACCTGGCTGTAATATAGTTTGGGGGTGAGCGGACACCTGTCTTGCTACCCCAGGTTACTAGTTTCCAAAACAAATTGGTGTCTTTAGTTAAGCAGGCATCTTTCAATTGTAACCAGCGTGATTCATCCCAACTTGCCTTGGCCTCGCGCTGGGCTACTTTGTAGGAATTTCAGGCAGATTTTATGTGCAACTGGTTTTTCTCTTCAATGGCTTTTTGGCCAGAGTTGATCTTTTAACACTGCAATCTTTGTTGTACCAGGAGTAGGGACCTTTGGTGGTGGTGTAAGGTATTTTGCTCATGTCTGGAACTTGGAAATATTTGTGCAACGGTGTGCGCATGGACCCTTGACGTGTCTGTTGATCTTGTTGCGCTATTAACTGAAGTTTGAAGCTTGGCTATGCCCAAATTAAGCTCATGTTTGATACCAGCGGTCTTGGCATTACCTAAAATGACCTTATTCCATTTCAAAAGATTTCTGCAGTTAGATGTAACTATGTCTCTAGTAGTTGTCAGGAGTATGTTATTCGGCTGGTGATTGGTTACCTCCCACAGGGGGTTCAGAGACAGGCACAGGGGGTTGTGGTCGCTCTCTGTTGTCGAGCCCACTAACATATCGACCAGATTCCCCCACAATTTAATATCTAGGAGGATATAGTCGATCCGAGATGGACAACTGGCTCTGTTATAGGTGTTAGCACCTTGCTTGTCAGATAGCGACCTTCCGTTTGTTGCCCTTAACCCATATTCCATGGCAATAGCATTAAGTTGGAGCACTTGTTGTGTCCATCTTTTTACTATCGGGAGGTCAAGTTGGGGTACTGCCCATTTGCTATCTTGGTCTTCTGCTCCCGATACGTCCTTTGTGGCCAATGGTTCATAGGTGCAGTTGAAATCTCCCGCAACTACTACCCGTCCTTGAAGAGAGCAGTTAGCTCGGCATTCATCTAATGCTGAAATGGTAGCTGAGGGCCTGCCACCCTTTGTCCCTCTAGCATAAACATTAAAAAGTTCTATTTGGAGTCCATCCCTAGGTCCCCTGATGCTTAGCCACAAAGGTGCCGATTCCAATCCTGGGAAAACCGGGTACGAACCGTCGGTCGGAGGGTTTTCTCCGTCCGACTTGTACCCGGTTGTAACACTTTACAAATATGCAAGTACGATTCGCACGGAAATACTATTTCCGTACGAACCGTACAAAACACCGACCGACGAAAATAAACATACAAATGTGATCCGGGAAAGCGCCGAGGTGACGTCGGGACGCATGCAGCCTGCGTTTCACGAACCAGGAAGTACGAATCAAACCCACAGCAGTCCGGACGGCAATATTTTTACGGCACCCAAAAAGTGCCGGGAAAGCGAAGTACGCCCCGAAACGACCAGATGAGGGGGCCTGGTACGCGCCGTACCCCCCCCCAGCCCCCGTAAGTACACGCCGAACCCCCCCCCCCAGCCCCCGTAAGTACGTGCCGAACCCCCACCCGTGTATGTACACCAGTGTACGTACGCACCGTACCCCCACCTGTGTATGTACACCAGTGTACGTACGCACCGTACCCCCACCCGTGTATGTACGGCGCGAACCCCCAGCGCTATGTGTACATACACGGGTGGGGGTACGGTGCGTACGTACACTGGTGTACATACACCGGTGGGGGTACGGTGCGTACGTACACTGGTGTACATACACGGGTGGGGGTAAGGTGCGTACGTACACTGGTGTACATACACAGGTGGGGGTACGGTGTGTACATACACGGGTGGGGGTTCGGCGCATACTTATGGGGGCTGGGGGGGGTTCGGCGCGTACTTACGGGGGCTGGGGGGGGTGTTCGGCGCGTATGCGGGCACATGTCTCCATGGTTGCTATGGGAGTTCGGTGCTGGCGGTGTTTTTTCCATACGGTTGTAACATCGGATGCACGGGATGGATCGTACTTCCGCGGTCGGACTTCACTTTTCACATTTGTACGGTAAATCGTCCGGGGACGTGTCGGACACATTTTCCGACCCGAGGACGTGTGGGGAATTATTCCCAATGCGATTCGTATGGACTTTTTCCCATACGAATCGTACTTGGCAGTTTGTACGGCACTTGTACGATTCGTACGGTAAAAAGACCGGATACGATTCGTACGGGGAAATTTTTTCCAGGATCCGACTCGGCACCAGAATGTCTAGACTTGCGCTGGTTTGTTGAGTGATTTGAAAATCTAAAACTATTCTTGTCCAAGCAATCAAACCTCCAGATGGACGCTCTCTCCCGATGGAGATTGCAGACCAAACTTCACGTCTCCTGGAAGAGGCAGACGTCAAAGTCACCCACAAATTCGTTCCAATGAGGGAACTGAATTTTACTATTTGCACCCGCCACGTTCCTTGACACTATCTTCAGCTGATGTTTGGCTGCAGGATTGATAGCAGCATTTGGTGCAGGAGCGTAAGTGTCAGATTGGGTGTCGACTGGTGCTTGCAAGCCTAATTGTGTAGGAGTGTTGGCGACTAATTTTTTGGGAATGTCATCCATGGTATAAGTTTGGGGATTAGGGGAAACCAAGGTAGCAAGGGAGCTAGCTGTATGGTTGCCACTAAAACTAGGTTCTACAGTCAGTAAGGGAGAGCAGGAGTATACCCAGTCCTTTAGTCAGTCAATAGCCTCAAGAGAAGAGGTGCCTGCCGGGTTTGTCAATGGCTGTGGGGTTTGTGACTCATCTTGCTTATATGTAGGGAGGTGCCTAAGTTGGATGGAGGACCCATCAGGGGGGCAAGTGTGAAACTCCAGAGCAAGGAGGTCTTCCATCAGATCGGTTCCCTTGACGGTAATCTCGCTATTATCCAGAGGGTAGTTTGGGGAGGAACACCTCCGTGCTCGTAGGATGTCGTCCCTGATCACTGATCGACAAGCCCTGACATGACGGATCCAATGAGTAACCTTATTTATCAGGGATTCCTCACTCTCATGGGTATTCTTACGGTCAATTTTTGGAACGTTGGTCATGTAGATATTTTTTTTGTGTTGGTTGTGACTGCTAAGGAGGGGGGCTGGTCTCGACTTCCATGTTTAGAAGGTTGGGCTTGCTGTGGCCATGGGGCCCCATATCTATTTGTAAGGTTCTGTGGAGCTGCTTACCTTTTGAGCTTCTCTTGAATATTAATGTTGGGTCTATTAGGTTCCCAAGCCAATGAGGTATTTGTGGTTTGCTTGTTATTAGAAGGAGCAGAAAGGGAGATAGCTAGTTGTTGTGGGTCGCAATTCTGGGGAATGTTAGCTTTACTAGGAAATGCTGGTTCTCGCGGCATAGAGTCATTATTGGTGGCGAATGTGTTTAGAAATGTCTTGCCATTTGGGAGGCAGATCTGCCTTTACTAATGTTTTCACTATAATGGTGAGACTTTCTATCATATATTTTAGTACGCCAATCTCAACTCTAAGTGCGTTCACAGTAAAGTGAATGTCCAAGGGCTCTACCTTATCTTTTTCCGAGGGCACCATCATGTCGCGTGCCACTCTGGGAGGTGGTGATATGGGCGGGCTGTCGCTATGTTTATTCCTATCACCCCGGAGAGGTAAAAATCTATTTGAGCAGTGGATAGCAATTTCTTGTCCTTGTTCTTGTTGAAAATCACTATCGCTAGTGCAAGGGGGGGTAGGGGAAACAAGGGGTTGGGATGTGTCATGGGTTGCTAATAGAGTCTTTTTTTAATTTGTAAGTTTTTTTAGAGGGAGCTTTTTTAAACATACTTGGAATGGTTGGGGGCAGTTTGGACTCAGGTTTGGGGGAGAACTGTTGGCTAGGGGGACTGCCTGGCTGCCCTATAGGATTTCCTTGCACTTGTTAATCAGGGTGTCTATCCTATTGAGGACACAATTGCTGCCAGGATGTTTTAAAGTCTTCCTAGTCCCTTTCCCTTTTGTCACCCGACTTACCCCGGGTCCCCCAACACTTTCCATGGTTTTCCTTTTCCTCATATGACTCCTCAACAGAACCACTAATGTCTAATGGCTTTAGGTACCAGCAGTAGGTAAACAAGGGATAGACCTATGCCCCCGCAAAAAGAGTAAAATCACTATCAAACAAAGCAGATTGAAATTGTGACCCCCAGCAACTCAAAAAGACAAAGTCACCACAGTCAACAAAGAGTGGCGCCAGTATTGGCCAAATGTTATCAATGCGCATGGAGAGGATAGAGCACGAAGCACAGTACCTTTTCTAGTTAAAAATGGCAGATGGCCACATTTCCAAGAGAAAATGCAAAGGGGGTGGCCCTGCCCTGTCTCTTTCTGGCAATGACGCTGGTGGGCCCGTCCCATGCAGCATGAGTCACAAGCGCTTTACAGTACGGAGCAATAGCGTGGATCCTCCCTCCTGGGAGAGCACTGGATTCTGGGGGTTTGAGTCCCCGATGACAACAGCAGTGGCAGTGAAGTCGCGTCCCATGCAGCGAAAGTCACAAGCGCTTTTCAGCACGGGGCAACAGCGTGGCTCCTCCCTCCTGGGAGAGTGCTGGATTCTGGGGGATTGAGTCCCCGATGACAACGGCAGTGGCAGCGAAGTTGCGTCCCCGCAATATACCTCTGCCAGGCCCTGGAGATTCTGCTCTCGTACCTCTGCCTTTACTTCATTTGGGTTATGCACTGCAAATTGTATCTCCACAGGAGTATGCACCCCCAGAGTTCCAGAAAGTCCTTGTGCATGGCAAAAGGGCCCAGTAACTCTCCCAGTAGCCTTCAAATGTTGGGCCACAGTAGCGCCACGTCCAGTGTGTCCTATCTGCCGCCGGGGGCCGTATTTAACCTCCCAGGCAAACTTTCTCGATGGGGCATGAAGGGAGACACAGCGTTTCCGCGGCTCCAATCCCGCTGCCGTGAACCGTGAAATAATATTTTGATATCTGTAGTGGCTGTGCACGACGGTCTGCGAAAATAAATACACTTTTTGAGGCAGTGCTTCCACATTTGTTGTAAGGATTCAAATCGAGGTGAGAGTTTATGTAACTCACATCACATATAGCTTTCTCCTTATCCTATAACTATTCTGGAGGCATGTTTCTTATGTCTTATAGGAATTACTGTCCATTTCTCCAGGAGTATTCTTAAATGTACGTTTCATCTGTCTTTGGAAACATGCATTAGCAGAAAAATTAGCTGCATGTAATGACATTTCTGATTATAAAAACCCTTAAGGCCTGACTTAGGGTTTGGCAGAGTAGAAGTCACACTGCTAATCAGATGTTTTCAGCCCTGTCAAACTTTTAGCTACCCGACCTCATTTAGAGGTTGAGGAATTGCCATGTTATGTTATGTTATGTTAATTGCGCTTATAGAGCACACGATTACCATTGGGTGTCCTGGCGCTAAGTACTGGTTGCCTGGGAAGTCGGGAGACGGGGAAGAACTACTGAGTGAAGAGCCATGTCTCAAGCCCCTACGAAAGGACAGAAGATCCGGGGCAAACCTGAGAGAGAGGGGAAGCTCGTTCCAGGCTCGAGAGGCACAGAGAGCAAAGCTCCTGCCTCCCCAATTAACTTTCTTTATTTTGGGGACTAGCACAAGCTTGGCACTTGCAGAGCATAATGCTCTTCCCAGAACGTACCAGTGAAGCTTTTGTCTGAGAAATTGAGGACCAACACCATTAATAGCCTTAAAGACAATACAAAGTTCCTTGAAGCGAACTCTTTGTTTTATCGGAAACCAGTGCAATTTCCTGAGCTCGTTTTTCACGGGAGCAAATTTAGGTATTCCAGAGAGCAGTCTGGCTGCAGCGTTTTGAACTAGTTGAAGCCTGTATATGTGTTGTTTTTGTATGTTCAGATACAGGCTATTACAGTAGTCCAGTCGAGATGTTATCAGAGCCATGACTACTGTCTTGAGATTGCTCTCCATCAGAAAAGTTTTAATTTTTCTAATAATTCTAAGGGTCATAAAGCAGGCGGACGTAACCAAGCTTACTTGATCACCCATGGTAAGTGTGTTATCCACTGATACCCCAAGGTTTTTAGCCTTCCTCGTGGGTATCGGGCAGGTACCCAGATCTTCCGGCCACCAGTCCGGTGTCCGTACCAGTGGGTTATTCCGAAACTTCACCACCTCAGTCTTGTTGGAATTAAGCTTTAGACAGTTGGAGGACATCCAACGAGATATAGCACTCATACATTTGTGGAAACTTCTTTCGCATCTCCCTTATTCAATGACAACGCTATTTGTGTGTCATCAGCATAAGAGGTGATCTGGAAGTCAAATGATCTAATAACTCCAGCAAGTGGGGCCACGTAAATATTAAATAAAGTTGGGCTTAGAGATGAGCCCTGTGGCACCCCACAAGGGAGTACAAATGGTCTGGAGGAGAATCCATCAAGGTCCACTGTCTGAGATCTATCAGCAAGGAATGATTGTAAAAGTTTCCACGCTGAGCCTTTGACCCCAATCTCAGACAACCGGTCCATCAATAGTTTATGATGGACCGTATCTAAGGCTGCGGACAGGTCTAACAGAATTAGCACTGCACTCCCTCCTCCATCAACGGCCTCACTGATTTCCTCAGTAGACTTCAGCAGAGCCAACTCAGTGCTATGATCTGCCCTGAACCCATATTGCGATGGGCCCAGCAGGTTATTACAATGAATAAATGCACTGAGTTGGATGTTCATCTCTTTTTCCAAGATCTTAGCAGGAAAGGGGAGCCGTGAAATGGGCCTGTAGTTGTTAGGGTCCTCTGGATCCAAATTCTGCTTCTTCAAAAGTGGAAGAACAGAGGCTTCCAGATATAAGGGAATGTACCAGAGGAAAAAACATTATTTAACAAAGGAGTCAAGGCCGATCCAATTACCTCAGGCACTTGTTTTGTGATCCACACTAGACAGGGATCACTAGGGGCTCCTGAATGAATCGAGGTGAGAACTTTAATGGTCTCTGGTACCTCCAGAGGTAAAAGTTGTTCAAGTTCCACCAGTTGCAGACTTGATTAACCGTCAACTGTGCTGTGGTGTCAGCATCAGTGAAAGAGGAGAATATAATATCTACTTTGTGTTTAAAAAAATCAGCAATTTTATCACAAAAATGCTGAGTTGTTGTGAGTCCTGGGAGTAGATGGAATAGAAAGTTCCTTGATAATACAAAAAAGTTCCTTAGAGTCGGATTTAGCCAAATCTATTTGAGAAGAAAAATACTTTCTTTTAGTTTCCAATAGCAGTTGTTTATAAGAGGTGATGCAGTATTTATATTCCTTCTTGTCTGCTTCACTATAATTTTTCCGCCAGACTCTCTCTAACAGTTTGCAGTCCAATTTTTTTGCTCTGAGATCTTCCGAGTACCAGGGGGCCGATGGTATAGCTCGTTTAGAGGTCCAACGTTTCCTAGGAGCTAATAAGTTACAGGATGTAATGAGCCATTGATTATAAACTGCCACTGCATTGTCCACTCCCAGGGGAGGGGGTCGCATCGAACTCCTAAGAGACTCGCTGAGCATATGAATGTCCAATTTTCCCCAGGCTCCAGTCACGATTTCCTTGGCTGGTTTAGCAATGACTGAGTGACTTGCATAACCATTCAGTTGAAACTGAATGACACAATGGTCTGACCACGGGATAGGAAGGACAGAAGAACAAACATGATCAGGGTTATTTGAGTAGATCCCATCAAGGGTATGTCCTTTTTCGTGGGTGGGGACATTCACCAATTGGTGAAGTCCTCCGGCTCCCATAATTTGTTCCAGCCGGTTAGTGTCAGTGTCCGAGTAGTTTTCTAAGTAAAACTTAAAATCACCCATCACTGTGTATGATTCTAAACAAAGTCCCTCTTCAAGCAAGGTGCCTATGGACTCCAAAAACCCATTTTTAGGCCCCAGTGGGCGGTATAATAAGAGGCCATTAAATGTTCTGTAGTTCACCATGTGAACATTAAAGGCCAATGCTTCACAATCTGTAATAGTGACCGGGAGAAAACTAGGTCCTAAGGAGTCGTGGTAGATAACAGCAAGCCCCCCTCCTTTTTTATGTGACCTATTCAGGGTATAACACTGAAACCCAGGGGGAGTTGCCTTCACAAGACCTGGGCCTGAAGCACTATCGGTCCACGATTCCGTAATAAAGGCCAACTTCACATTTAGCTCTTCCAGTAGTAAAGCACATTCCGTGCTATGTTTAATTAGAGATCTAGCATTGAATAAAATACAGTTTAAAGGGCCTCCATTCATTACATCCTTGTTATGATCTAACCCAACTTTGGGACCATAAGCTGGTAAGTTAAGAATGCGAGGCAGTTGTTGCCGGCAACTAAGGCAAAGGAAACTCTCCATGCCTTTATCAGTGTCAGTAAGCAGGTTCGAGAGGCAGTGAGGCTTACCTCTGACTGGATTGAGTCCATGTAGCTCTTCGTTGGTGAATTTTATAATCTTTGGGGTGATAGGACCAGACGAGCAAGCCCTAGGCCCGGCCGGCGCGCGGACGGGCGCAGACGGGCTTGCCTTTTGCGCGCCTTTGGTGCGCCAGCGGCGCGCCCGCTCAGCGCGTCCGCTGCGCATCCGCGTCTGCATACGGGTTAAATAGCCACGCTTCCCACCACTAGACCGCTGACCTGCCTATCTGCAGTGTCAGCGGTAGAGCCCACCCTCCTGCTCCCGCAGTGTTGGCATCTGGGCAGGTGCAGCAGAAACCGGTCAGATCTGGAAGCTTACCCTTATGCTATAGGCAGTGGGGAGAGATAGGTGGTGTTAAAATAATTCAGTTCGATTAAACGGAGATGGGAGGATATAGCCAGTTGTTGAGGGTCATACAGGCTTCCTGCCATTCTACGTCCTCAAGCGGGCCCACCCATGTCTCCCATCTCCATCAAAGGGCTGCAAATTTCTCAGAGGCATTAATATCCAGGGCTTGATAGACCTGAGAGATACCCCCTTTCGCAGGGACCCTTATCAGGAGCCTGGCCCCAAGGGTTTGAATTCAGGCAGGTACTCCATGTCTGCCTTATAATTAGAAGCTAGTCCTAGGTTGCTTGTGTTCCAGTTCTGGGAGAACCTGGCCTGCCAGTTTGGGCTGGACTGTCCCATGAGAAACTGAGTCAAGACTGATTTGCATATGGCCGGGTCCAGACTGAAGTGGCATGGTGGGTGAAAAATGATGAGTTGAGATACGGCCCTAAGCAATTGCCACTGGCTAAGATTAATTCAAGCATTTTATCTGTCACCTTGTTGTTTTGGGATATAATGCCCTAAGTCCCACAGGTATGCCCAGACCTGGGTCCCAGGCTCACTGTGCCACTGGAAGCAAGATATACCTGCCTAAAGAGCCGTAACTAGGGTGAAATATTTTCTAGGTTGCCTGTGTTCTTGTTCAGGGAGGACCTGGCCTGGCACTTCGGGTTGGACTGTTACTATGAAGAGCAGGGCCAAGATTGATTTGCATATGGCTGGGTCCAAACTGAAGTGGCAAGATTAGAATCAGATTACCTCGACATTATCACTAACTGAAATTTCTCAGCAACATACCAGTTAGGACAGTATGCCGGTTTTCTAGATTCAGTCACTTCACAAGGATCTTGTGGTATTACCCGTGACCAGCCGGGTTGGAATTATCACTGGCTAACAGGTCTCAGTTACTGTGCTATCATATCAGCCCTGAAGAAGTCCAGGGATATTTCCCTCAGGACGAAACACGTGTTGGCTGGACCAGTTGTTCGAATAAATCAAGAAGAATCACTATTCAAAATCTCATGTGCTTCCTCAAGTTTACTCTACTGTAATGATATTTAACACTGTAGCATGTGCATAGACTTTGTTTGTACATTGTTGTGTACTCCTGCCAGGCATGGATGACCAGAGCAGTGAGAACATCCTGGAGCCTGTTGGCTAGGTGTATTGTGAGTACTTTGATCTCAGTATTTATGAGGGAAATGGGTCAATATGCCTCGCAGTGTTTATCTGGGGGGTCGGACTTGGATATGTCCACAATAGTTGCGGTATCCAGGTACGGCTTGCAGGTTCCTTTGTTGGTCGTCTCAGACAACAGCATAAGTGAGGAGAGAAAGTACTTCCGAATGCCCTGTAGTATTGGAGAGGAAAGCAATCCTGGCCGGGTGTTTACCTAGAATTCATTCCCTGTATTGCTTCTTCAATTTCTTCAAGGGTGTTGGGGCAGTCTAAGGGCTGCCCACACTGGCGCCTACAGAGAGGGAAGGGGAATGGGCATCAGTAGAGGGCTATTCTGTTCAGAATGGAAGCGTGGCTGCCAGCCCTAAAGTTGGTGAAAGTAGTCGGCAAAAGCAGCAGCAATTTTCTCAGAATTAGGTTTCCTTTGACCCAAGGGGTCACAGATTCCGGGGACTACTCTAGAGGCCATGTCTCTGGTGACCAACTAGTAGAACAACCTTCCAGTTTTGTGTCCTTGTTGATAAATATTGCGGACCCATGCCCGCCAATGTTGACAGGCCACATCTAGGGCCAGTTGGTGCAGTGAGGCTGTAGCTAATGTTAGTCAGTGATCTCAGGGTCCTAATCTAATGGATGTCGCTCCGCGTCTTGGATCCATGATACGATCAAACTTTTCACAAGACCCCTAATTGTGGCTTTACTAGCACCCGTAGAATTCCGGGCGAGTCAAATGTGCCATAATTCATGTCAAAGTAGGATAAAAACTCAGTACGTAAATTAGTGTTTATCAATTAGATACCATGCATTGGGGCACACGATTGGCTGCCAAGCCGTGGTAAGTGTCCCAAAGGAGAGCTCCAATGGAGAGTGATCTGATATACCTCAAGAGAGGATATCTGTGGATCGGATATGGGAGCATATGCCACAGGTATGTGGAGCAGGTCTATGCTGTAGAGGGCCTTTTTTTGCACTGCAGAGGTGTGAGTGTGTTCCCTGTCCTGGGGGTGCAAGAGTCTACATGTTTAACAGAGACCTAGGGAATCCATCCAGTCCCTCAGTTGCCTGGCTCTTTGTGTGTGGGACGCTTTGAGGACACAAAGGAATCCACATCTGGGTCAGAGGGGGGCGTTGAAGTCCACACCGATGATAGGATAATAGTAGTGCCAGTCGTGAAGGCCAGTAGAGTGTCTTTGATGGAAGGGGTCAATACCTGTGGGTGGATGTAGACACATTGAAAATGTTGTTGTTTCCCAGCAAGGGTACCTTCCACTCCAATGAACCTGGCCTGGGGATCTATCGATATCAATGTCACTGTTAATGGGAAGCTTTTATGAAGAAGTACGGAGGTGCTCCAGGATCTTCTTATAAACCTGGAGTGAAACACTCTAAAATTGCCAAAATTGACAGAGGAAGGGACAGTGAGATCCTAACAGATGTGTCTCTTGTAGCATGAGGACAGATGAGTTGGTGTGTTAGGCACATTGGAGGACAGTGGTCCTCTTAATGCAGTCTAGAAAACATTGACATTCCAAGATAAGACTGTAAGGGTTGTCATACGAGAGTAAAGGGGAGAAATGCAACAAGGGAGGCACTGGCATTCCTCTGCCTGTCTCTCAAAGGGTTGTGTCTCAGTATATGATGTATGGTTTGGACTTGCCCATACACTATTTGGAGGATCAAAAGTACCTTGTGTATGGGTGAAACAATAAAAGACAGAAACAGAAACATTGCAAACACCTCAAAACTCCCACCAACAAGCCTCCAACCCATACTTCTACCCTTTGTAACATCTGTCACCCTAAAACTTCCATACAGCTAGCCCTCAAATAACCACTTGTATCGGATGCTGGAGGTGGGAACCTCTTATGTAGGATGATTGCCGGTTCTGCCAGTCGGTGCAGGTTCGAGTAGACATCTCAGTGTGTCAAGGTCAGTGTTTGTCACCTACAGGATGGATGCCCGCTGCTTAGAGTGCAGTTATGTGGAAAGTCCATCATCTGTGTGGTCAGGGTCTCAAGGATCCTTCACCACAGGAGGTTCATGATTGACTTGGGTCTCTGGATCCAGCCTTTTGCATATGTGGACATGATCTGTGTCAGAGAAGCATGGGGAGGCACAGCCTCAGTCCACAATGTCTCGAGGATCACGTGCAGTGCCGCGCCCTGGCTCCAGGAGCATTCAATTAATCTTTCATTGTCTATCGGGGGTGAAATCCACAAGTTTTAAATTCTAGCAAGTTATCTTTTTCTACTGTCGGTTCTCAGGCAGCCTTTGAGGAGTCAAAGAAGTATGAATATTCTTGGAAGAGCACTTTATTTTTTGTAGGGAGGACCAACATGTAGCAAAGCTCCATGGTGCAGAGTTTTAGTCTAACCTCATCAAATGATTTCCGTTGGCACTGGAAGGCTCGATTATAGTTTGAAAAGACCATGCTGCAAAAAGATTGGAACTTGAGGTCTCCAGTTAATGTGCCTCTCGAAGGATTGTGTCTCTGTCTCGATGGTTAAATATCTGAACACTCAATAGACATGGGAGGGCACCAGTTGGCAGACATTGCACCAGGGATCGATGCTCCATTTTGATGACAAACCAGGGGTAGACGGGGTCCTTGGGGATCCAGGACAATAACCATGTTTCCAAGACTTTCTCTGGGTTCATAGATACTGCACCTTCCGGGAAGCCTACAAAGCAAAGGTTTATACAGCTGGACCTATTTTCATCATCATCCATGCCGTATTCCATGGAATTTGTTTAGAAAAAATGTTTTTAGGTTGGCAACATCATCTTCCAGCACGGAGATTGAACCATCTGCCTCTGAGACTCTGTTTGTCACGTTTCGTATGTCCTGGCGGAGAAGTGATACACACATTTGCACTTCTCTGATCTTGAAGTTCACCAACTCTTAAGAAGTATTAAGGGCTTGCAGTATGGTGTGTACATCATTGGAGTCCACTGGAGGGTAAGGAGCAGGTTACCCCACTCTGGAGACGAAGGATGGAACTTCAAATGTATTAGTTTGGGTTTGAGTGTGTGAAAAGGAGCTCTTGTCTTTCCCCATTGCAATTTTGTGTGGAGTTTTGAGGCAGGATGGGCTCTGGAGGCACCAGCAGAGGAAGTATGACATTAAGGCCGCTGAGGCGGAGGTTGCCAATAATCAAGTCGATGAAGACTGAGGCAAGAGGATGAAGGTTTCTGTAGAAATGTGTAGGCCAGTTCAAACCTGCCTGCTCACCCAGGCCCCAGGCAGCCGCACAGACATTCAAAGTTGCTAGTATCAAGGCAGGTCTGATGATGCAAGAACGGAGAGGGGAGAGAGAGCCCTACTCTGGAGCACTAATATGCAGTGCTTTCTGGGCCCCTGGTGTCTGTGAAGGAGCCATACATTAGGCAAGTCAGGTTACAGTTGGGTGGCCCTTCACCCGCTTGCCCGCCTAGTGTGAGGGGGCAGCACAAGCATTCAGGGTGAGAACAAGGTCTAAGTCCAGAAGCAGCACACAGAACAGAGGAGGGCATCTCACCTGTGCAAGAGCATCAGCAAGCGTGCAGAAGTCGCTCTAGTCAATAAACCTTCAGTTCCTTGTGGCCAAAGTGAGATGGCACTCTCATGGTAGCAGAGGTGGTGTGGCCTCGCTGGTCTTTCGGCTAACAGTTTATGCGGATCCTCCCCCCCCCCACACACACAATAATAACTACATTTTTACTTAAGACTTTGGTTTGTAAATTCTTCATTGGTTAGCATACTCACCACAATCATAAGCAGAAGATATCTAATGTGGATATATACTGAGTGATTTGTTAGATGAAACATATATTGGAAACGTTAATTAGGAGGAAATAGTTAAAGCATTGACATAAGAACCCATAGTATATTTAACACAACCATGATATATTAGAGGATTGAGTTACTTCTGATTGCTGATTATAAAGAGACGTGTTTGCTAAGTTTGTAAACCATATAATTGTTAATATGTATGTAATTTAAGTATGGCTATCCAATGATTTAAAGATTATAATTTTCGATACTAACAGTGTCAACATGTTGAACCTCTATTCCAGTGGTATTTAATATGTTGGAAGGTCTCGTTCTTTAGGCACAGAAATGTCCAGATGGTGCACGTTTCTACCAGAGAACCGAGCGTCAACCATTTATCAAAGGTCTTGGGAAATGAATACCATTTAGCCAAGGTAATATGTAAAACGTGCTCCTGAAAGGTGCAACAGAACATCAGTGTTTGGTAAGAATCGAAACCCATTTCACTCTTGCTACAAACACTCCCACTAGAGGAATAGTTAAGTATTTTATTATTGAGCAATAAAAGGCAAGACTGGACATAATTTTGTGCCTTTCCCACGTCCCAAACCTCCCAGAGAGGCCCTCCCACAATCAAGGCCCTTGTTTGCTCCTAATGGTTTACAGTCCACATATGTATAGTAGGAACAAATAAATACCACAGAACAACATTTTGTTGTTAACTTTTCTTGGATATCATCCACCCAAAGCCATATAAAACATTTAACTCTTTTGCAATGTTTTTAAAATGTCATAATCATTTTGTTGAGAAAACTATACAAACTCTAATGAACAACATTTAAGGAACATTTCTTGGAAGATAAACCACAGGCAACCCTCCCCTCCCTGACCCCCAACTCACTTCTTTACAGGCCCTCTTAAACATTTCCCTTGCCTTTAATGCACATTGTATTTCACTTTTGCATACTGATAGTGAGACAGTATTAGCAGCCCCTGTCTCTTTGGCAATATAAACATTGTTTTTTTTTTTTTACTAAGGGCGGAGGCTCAACAAAACAAAAAGTTTGGAAAGAACTGTTCCTAGGAACACCAAACAGTGTTGATTTGAAATATCTTAAGGGTGAAAGCTTTGAAGTCTCTCAAAGTGTTGAAGATCTGAGTCGGGTCAATCATGGGTGAGATCCAGGTTTTAAAAAATAAAAAAAAATTATTGTTTGAATTACATAGAAAGGACAGGTACAACAAATGTGCAATGCAGGAAAATATTCTATACAATCAAGTGCGGTAAGCGTTCTTTTTTTTTTTAACAATTCTTTTAATTAATGACGACAGTGGTTTGGTACAAACATTATTCCTTTGCATGATACAGAAATATACGCATTTGCATTGACCCATGCTCTATCACTTCCCTACGTGCGCCTTAGCGGTCAGCGTTCTTAATCAGCGCAGGAGATCGTCTGCATCACATCTTTGATTTTCCGAATTCGAATATTATGCGCTGAGGAACTGATCTCTGCGTTTCTAAACTGTCCCTGCAAAGTGCAAAAAGAAAGAGTGATAGAAGAGGGGGAAAGGAAGAAAAGCGAGGAAGTTTATCGGAGAGTAGGGGGGTGCTGGCCTCCAAGGGGGTGTGTGACATTATGCACCCACTGGGTTCTATTAGATCTGTGCACGGGTCAGTTGTTGCCAATGCTTTGCATATATTCAGTGTGGAAGGGGGACTCATCGGGGACCAATGGGTGAGAATTTAGATACCTTTGTAACGGTTCCCAGATGTCCCTGGGGCGGGACTGCATAGGCATCGGCTCCCAGTAGTCGGTCAGTTGTTCCTGACAAAACACCCCGTCGCTCAACAAGTCAGCAGCACAGAGGTTACGTCGTCTGCCGAAGCACATGGCCACCCGCCTCTTAGCAAGCAGCAGGAGCAGAGCCGCCAGCTTCCTGTGTGGTGCGGGCATAGGTCGCACATGTCCCAAGAGGGCTGTCAGAGGGGATCGCTCCAACTCATACTCAAGCATTTCATCCAGAGCTTCAAAGATACACACCTAATAACTTGCAGCTTCCGGGCAGGTCCAGACTAGATGCAGGAAATCTGCCTCCGATGCCAGGCATCGCACACACACACACCTCGCGTCCTCATTCAGACCAGCTCTATGCAGCCAAACAGGGGTTCTATAAATGCAGTGGAGGAACTTGAAGTTGATTAGCCTCAATCTATAGTTAGGAGATAAGTCTCTAGGCTGCGCTCAGCAGTAGGCCCATTGCTCATCCTTCATGGGGGCACCCAATAGTTCCTTCCACCCTTTGCGCACTACAGGTACACATATTGGTGCCTCACGCTGCATACCCACGTACAGACGAGTGATGAGTTTACGAAGTGATGGGTTATTTAAAAAGTCCTCAAGGACCTGGAAGGTTGGGGGTGCCGCTGGGAAGGAGACATATCTCAAACGCAGTGCTGCGCGAATCAGGAAATATGTCATTCTGTTGAGCAATCCGCTATCCCCGTCCACAAGAACTCCCTCAAGTGATGTGAAGGTCCCCTCAGGGAACACGTCCCCCATGAGTTTGCCCAATCTCCGACACTCTTCTGCGTCCTCCAGGAATGGCAGTTCCGGGTAACGCGGCAGGGGCACAGAGGGAGCATACATCTCCACCAAATGCGCCCATTCGGCACAGTTCTTCCAAGCCCACGCCGTGCAACCAACAGTGTCCACCTCAGAGCGTGCCCTGGGGCATGATTTCTAGAGTACCATATGCAACGTGATGGGGGGTGCTTGGTCGTGTTCTGGCACCATATGTGCCGTAAATTGGGTGGGAAAGATCCAGTAAAAGCCAAACTGGGCTTGGGCCCAGTTATAACAGAGCTCCATGTCTGGGGCTCCTAGTCTCCCTTGTTCGAAAGGCAGTGTTAGGGTCTCCTATGATACTCTGGGTTGTTTACCCGCCTAAGCGAGCGTTATCAAATTAGAACTCAATCTGCACTTGGGGGTCGCAGTGAGGGGGGCTAGCCCAGCACACCGTCTCACTCCCTGCACTAATCATCAGGCTTCTGATATGCTGGGGGTCCCCACTGCTCCCCGGTGTTTTCGTCTCTTGATTCCTGGACGAGGAGGGGAGGGAAGCGATTCCGTGACTCCCCCAGGGGGGAAGTCTGCTGCTGGTCTGCCCGGCCCTCCAGCCACAGGGGTGCAGCACCAATGGACCAGGCCATACCCCGTGCTACTTCGCAATATTTCAGCAGTTTGGGGGGCCCTTGCCTACACCCTCGATCCAAAGAGCCACCCCTTCAGGGACCGACGCTTCACCCGTGGCCTGGGGGGAGTGTGTATTTTGCCGGTGCCCAGGCAGCACCGCGGACTCCGAGTCTCCAATGCCGCCAATAGGAAGGGAGGGAATCATCTCATCCCGCTGCTTCATATCAGGCTGTCTCCCCTCCGCTGTGCTCAATAGGGGGGGGCGCGCTTCTTTCTCTGCTCAGCACACCCCCACCGCTCCTCTCACCTGATGCGCTGGGGGGGCCTCCATGGTATTCTTCACTGGCCTGGCTGCCTCCATCGCATGAGTGCCGTGGCCCAGCCGGGTCCCATCGCTGGCCCGCCACCCACGGCCATCCGCTCCTTGTCTGCTTCTGTGGTGCTTCCCGCACCTCGTCTGAAGTTGCACGGCCCACCGCAGTACCTCTGCAGAGCCGCAAGCCATACGCTCCTTCGCTTCAGCTCCTTCGGGCACAGCACTGCCCACGCCGCTCCTCCCGCATTTGGCGACGTTGCCAGCCGGACATCCGCTTCCCAGTTCATCACCGGGGGGGGGGGGGGGGTCTATTGGGAGGCAGCCGCGATCAGTTGGTCTGCGCCAAGCCCACATGATCTCTCAGGGCCGGTGCAGTCAGGTAAGCCAGGATGGGAACCACAGTCATCGCCTCAGGTTTCACCGGGCCGCCATCTTGTTCACAGCCCGGTCTCAGTCTGCTACGCTCGGGCTGAGGCAATTCTTCACCTTTCCGGCTCGTGGAAGTGTGCCTTAATGACAGCAAGGCACTATCCCATCAGTTGGGGCTGACTATGTCCGCTGCAGCTGGCAGATTATGTTGGATTCTCTGACTGACCCACAGAGCCTTACAAGGTGGCGACCATCTTGCAGGCGGGCTCTCTAGCACCCCGGAGTTCCTAATTTTGAAAGTATGTCCTGAGAACAAATTATTTAGAGTTCAATGCTTTCTGGACTTCAATATTTCTAGGAGCAGCTGATCTTTATCTCGCTGATGGCAGGTACTGCCTGAAAGTGTGAAGTTTTTTCAAGGTTTGTAGGACTATTGTGGTGAATGGCCTTTGTAAGTTTGAATAATGAAGTGTCTGAGATAATTAAAACGTTCCACCCATCACTTGTTTTCTCTGGGGCATGTAAGGTTCATACAAAATTGTGAAGGCAGAGCTGGCTTTCACAGACTACAGAGGCATGCTCCGCTTCAAGGACGGAGTCGCTCTTCACAGGGAGAGGATCTATGGTCCATATTGAAGACAAGGAAAACGAACCACCTGGTGTCCAATGAGAAAGCTCTACCCCGTCCCAAGAATTTTTTTCATGTGGCCTCAGCTTTATCGAAGGCTACCAACACACATGGGGTAGGAAAGAGTAGGGACAAATAGATCACAAATTGCTTCAGGCTGCAACTGAAGGACAACTCATACAATCTAAGACCCAAATGTTCATCACTGGAATTATTGCATTAAAGTGCCTAGTATAAGAAAAAAGGAATGTAAACATCACTCATGCATAGTACGTAAATATATTAATTTTATTGATTAATTAAAGTCCAACGAAGGTGTTGAAAACAGTGACAAGGAATCTCAAATGCTTTGAAAAACAAAACATATAACTCATATTCCATATAACGTACAGTGGTGTAACACATATTGAGGAGTCCCCTTGCAAGGTACATGAAGGGGCCCCGCCCCGGGTTTAATCAGGAGCTCTCGGGCCAGAGAATTGTGCTGAGGGGGCCCCCTGCAGCTCGGGCCCAGCTGCAACGCAGTGGTTGCGGGGTCCTGCGTCACATCGCTGACTCTCAGTGCTAGTACGGATTGAGCAGCCCAAGGCTTCTTGGGGCCAGCTCCCCTTTGTATAGTCCATTTCAAGAAACCAAATGCTATTTAGGGTCTGAATCTTTGCAGGGGTCTGCTTCCTCTTGAAGTGCTCACTCCTCTGCCCTGCCTCCAGAAATCAGCCTGACACAGCAGGAGTGACTCCAAATCTGACAGCTCCACAACACAGGCCACAGGAGTTACAAGAGGTTCACACCTCGACGTCAGCCACAGTGATATGTGCATCAAAATGTTACCACAGGGGCATTTTCCTTGCACCGGTCCCTGCGGATGGAGATATGGGGCCTACTTGAATGCCATGCGTGGTACTGCATGCTAACTGTATAGCGATGGTTCTGGTGGTGTCTGGCGGTGGTGCGGTCGGGGGGAGGGGGGTTGGGCGTTGGGAAGGGAGGGGGGGGTTTCTTGATGGATGCCGTATGAATAGCTCTCCATTGTTCCTCTATATGACAAAATGTCAAGTGTGGTTGCTATTTACTATGTGGCAGTTTCCCCTGGGTTGTCAGGGGCCTGCAGCTCTTGCCTACTTGATCAATAAAAAGTGTTGTTAAAAACAAAATGTTACCACAGGGCCCCAAGTCCTACTCTTTATGATTTTCTTATCAGCTCCATCTCTTTACTGAGATCTACACAGGCCCCCTTTCCAGTAGCCTCTCTGAATCAAAGACCACCTTTTCAAGAGTACTGTAGGGCCTCTTTTCTGCCTCCAGTGTGCCCATCCACATCACATCACATCTGGGGTGGTGGGAGGGATTCCTCTATCTCCTCATGATCCTCCAGTCAGCCCTAGGTCTCTCAAAATTGAACGCAGAATCTTCCAAGTATTGTATAATTCACAGGCACACATATACCCAGCACATGCATACAACACACACACACACACTGTACAGCACTACATACTAATTTAATGTACGCCAAGGGTGAGTTACACACAGTACAACAGAAGTTGCCACATGCAAGTCTATAGGCCTCATTTCACCACGCTTGTGATACTCAAGTCCTGGCAAAGGCCGTAGCCTTTCACTACTATCAAGGTAATACTTTCAGCTCCCCTCCCGGTCCAATAAGACTGCAGTCCCTGAGGAGGCCTATGTCATGGTACATGACAATGATCCCTGTTTGCCTATAACAATAAGAAATTGGACCAGGAATGCAGACATCATTGCAGCTGGGACACTGAGGGGAGCAGTGCACATCTGTCACCATGCAAGGGATATTTCCATCTCAACTTTTATTTTATATAACGTTTCATACTTTGCTATCCCTTAAACCTGTAAATTATTGGTAACTCTCATGGTGCCACACCTGCAACCTGTGTCGCATCCATTAAAAGCATGGTCTATCAAATCACCCAGATATTGCTTCAGACACACAGTACCTCTGCTGCTGCAGCAGTTAACAGAGGTAGGGCAGAGACTTTAAATTCTTTAGTTTCACGTGTACCGAAGGATATTGTAGAAGGTTAATTTGAAGTGTGCTCTAGTCAAGAACAAAGCTAGGTGATTCGAACTAGAGAACTACTAACCACAACAGCCATCTTACTGGCATGCTAAAGTACAGAAATACTAGTGAAGTTATTGAAGATATTTTAAGAATTGACCAACAAGGCTTTTTGACTATTATTTTAGTTGCCTTCATACAGTTTTATTGTTTTAGCTCCACGTTTTCCAACCTGGAATATATTCACATATAGCCTATGATTAGATGGGTCAATTTCTGGTCCGCAAGATCATTTTCATCTGTCAGGCGCTGTAGCACTGATAGACACTGGATGCCTATTATATGCTCAGAGTAGGAGGATGTAAGTCTATACGTCAGACTCTAGGCAGTCTTCAGGAAGTGCTTGGACATGGAAGCACCATACTGGGTTCTGAAGCCCTGGTGAAGTTCTGGGTCACACTCCCAGGCCTTGCCACTCCCTCCAACTACAAAGCAACAACGTTGACGGTCACTCTCAAGCAGGCGCTGACACTAAGGCTTTCAACTTGGCACTCTTATCTTCTGTAGCCTTGCCCTGCTCTGCTTTTCAATGAGGCTATTGTTAAGTTGAAATTGGCCAGGCTCAAGGCCAGACCAGGTGTCTGGCATTTCACCGGGAGGCTGGAAGGGTGGGAGAGCCGGTTTTGTAGCTGTGCAGAAGTTTTTAAAACATCTGCAGCAGAGTTTCTTGTATATCAAGCAGTTTCCAGGCAACAATATAGTGTCAAGATAACTCTGGTAATTAATGTACCTGCTGGAGAGAGATTTGAGCTTTGTCTACTGGATGTTTTGACTCACCTAATGTAGCGCGGAAGATTAATATGCCCCCTGCAAAAGATGTGTACCATGCAGATCACAGAATAGTATTTTAAGTGCATTGCTTGGTAGGTTACTGCTTTTGTCGAAGAGACACATTTGTTATAGTTCAGTTCATAAGTTACAATCCAGTATACTGACCTATTAAGTGTCATCAAAGACCTGCATGCAAACTACATGGTTCAGGTTAGAAAGTTATGTTTTTTTCTGAGTCTTATCCTAATGTTGCTAACAAGGGTTTGTTTGGATAGAAATAAATTCTTATTAGTAAAGCCAACCATAACTACTGTGTTGTGTTATGAATCCTGAGTTTGTGCTTCTCCATAACAAGCACTCTTTAAATGCCTACCAAGTAGGTATGACATAAATTCTACACTTGTAGTGTCCCTAGTCTTCTGTAACATTCACTATATACTGATTTACACACGTATGATGCATTGACTCTGTATTTGTGTGTGATTTTATAGTCCCTCTCATACATGGGTAGGGTGTCGAAGCACCCTACACTGGTATAAGAGGCGCTATAAAACAAATAAATACATGTGAGAGCTGTGCTATGGTGAGATGAGGGGCACTGTTGGAGAGTGATAGTGAGGGAATTATTGCAGAGCCCCAACAAAGAATGTTGAATCCTGGTGCACTCTGTCAACAATTGCTATGGTTTACAAGTTAATACAATTGAATGTACAATTAAAAATGTGATGTAGACTGTGTCGTTTTTTGTCCAAATTTTCGTGAGGGAGAACCCCCCAAAACCTCTTTGTAGTGGTCAGGCTTGCTAACTGCACTCACTATGCAACGTACGGAGGCAGGTCTGACAAAATTTGCCATGGCCAACCTAGTTGCAAATACATCTTTGAACCAGACATGACAGTCAAAAATGCGTCAGGCCCCTAGGTTTGCTGAAGCTGGGTTGATATTAAGCTCAAAGATTTGTAGAGCAACAACTCTGGTTGAGATGGCCGCTGTCCAAGGGGGCTACTCAGCCTGTGGTTGAAGGAAGGGCCCACCTGAAATCATTTTATAAGACATATGCTTATTATTTTTAAACCACAAAAGATGGGACCGAATGAGGGAGACGACGACAGAAAAAACTAACGGAGGCGGAAAGCAGGGATGAAAAAGTGAGAAAAACTGGCAGTGGGCGTCTGGTGGTATAATAAAAAGACGGAACCAAGGCTAAGCAGCCTCGATATTCACCCGAACCCCCGATTGTTTAGATAAGGTCGGCCAGGGTTTCTGTGCAAGACATTGAGCCCTAAGCACTTTTTCTTTTGCAAATTAACCACTCCCAGTCACTCTCCTCACCAAGGGTCAAGCTCTAGATGTCACGGGGGCTCGGCATCTGAAGCGTTCTACACCAACTCAAAAAGCCAGGTTCTGCATTTATGCCATCTTTTAAAATGCACAAGATGCTGAATTTAAATTAAAAAAGCCAACCAAGTTGCTATTGCCTTTTATCCTCTAGCACTGGAATCCCTCACCTTCCAAGAGGCAGCATTGGTGCTGGAACTTGGCATCTCCCTATCCTTCCTGAGGCGCAGCTTTACTGGGCTCAAAGCGAGCATAATGCCGAAGGAATCACTTGAAGCTTCGGAGGACGAGATGCTTTGAAAATTCAGTGGTTTCATTAAGGGGCACATGAGCTAATGCCCCTTGTCCGCACGACATCCCCAGGAGACAAACTAGAGAGCGGGACACAGAAACGCGAGAGACGCACAGGGATTAGGGAAAGTTCTTACGTATGTACGCATGCTCTCAAAAGGTGCAGAACCTGACATCACAGAAACTAGGCACGAATACACGTGCGCCCGTGGGGTAGCCGGATGAAGCGCGTACAGGAGGCCACTCTGTGCTGAGGGGCACCCCTAAAGTTCAGGCCCCCCTGCCTTGCAGGGGCTGCGGGGGCATGTGTTCTGCCCCTGATAACTGTAGAGAGGCATTCGAGACCTCTACTACAATGTTGCAGTTTATTACACTTACACGCACCCGTCAGGGCGGGCTCAACCGGAGGAGATAAATAAACGGCCTGAGACCGCTCTGGGTCTTCCGGCCACAAGAGTGATTTGGTTGTCTCGTGTGTTCACTCAAGCACTGCTGCGGCCTAGTTAATCCTGGGCCCCGCCGCGCTACATTGGCAACGAGGCCGGTCGCACACCACGCTTGCCTGCCTACCTGCCTGGTTCCTGCTGGGAGTGTGCGGAGCCCACCCGCATTTCCCTGCTCCCTCTGCTGCAACTCGGTGTCCTGCAAGGAGCTTGCGGTGCCCACGCGCCCATCCACACCGACCGGCGTCTGCTGCTCGCTGGAGCCTGACCATCCGTGGCCTCTGTAGCCGCTCTGCCTGCCCCGCTGCCAGCGCCGATTGGTTTGCGCCCGCCCACGCGTCTCCCTGCTCAACTGGAGTGCGTTCAGCTGGCTTCGCTCGCTGATGCCGAATTCGTTGGGGGTAAGTGTCCGCTGCCGCGCCTGCATGGAGCCCGTCCTGTGCGTGCGTCCGCTCCTGCCCTCGGTGGTGCTGGTGCCGTGTGGGCCCGCAAGCCTGTGCATAGTCCCTTCACCTGATTGTTGCCAGCGAGGCCCCCGGGACTGGGCTTCCCCTTCCGCTGCCTGCTCCAGCCCCTGCACGTGCCATGATATTGACTTTATATTCACGCTGAGTGCACGGCAGAAGTTTCCAGCGTCAGGTGGTGGTGGAGGAAGCACTGGGCTGTGTGGTGCAGGGGAAACTGTTGGCAAAACTACTCACTGGGTTTTTTTTTTTTGCTGGTTGTGGGGAGGACAGCAGGAGGAGAGGCAGACTGGAAACAAACAGAGAAAAGTAACGAGGCAAGGCGGTGGAGGTACACAGGACAGGGCACACAGAAGCCTGCCACATCCACGCTTCTCTTTTCCCACAGGACAGCACCAGAGGGCAAATCGCCTCCTACTTGCACGTGGAGCCACAAAGCAGTCAGTGGCACGTGGCCACACACTGACACGCACCCTCAGCCACTGGTCCTCGACACACCCTCGCACCGTTGTTTGAACGCATGGCCACGATGACCAACCCAGGGACAGCTGGCGCTGCCACCCAGCAAGAAGGAGGGAACAATCCAGGAAGGGGTGCCAATGCGCCTCTCGCAGGGCACAGCCACACGGCAGTTGCACCTCTACCCCCTTCAGTGAAGCCTCAGACCCAGCCACAACTGCACCAAGATGAAAGGCATGGGTTGGACGGCTCAACCACTACTTCAAGGGGACAAGGGAAACGGATGGCACTGTGAAACGGTCGCTTCTTATCTATTATGGAGGCGCGGAGATCAATGACCTCTTCAAGACACTTCCCAACACAGGAAATGACGACGACTACGATGTGGCAGTCGCCGTGCTCAACAGGCACTTTGACCCTCAACTCAACCCCGATTTTGAAAAGTTCAAGTTCAGAAGGGCGTGGCAGTTGGACTCGGAGTCTGTCAACATGTTCTATGCATGGCTACGCTGGCTGGCCAGCACGTGCACGTTCACAGACCACCAGGAGGAAATACGGGATCAAATCATCCTGGGATGCTGCTCCAAACTCCTGCGGAAGCAGATCCTTCGTCAGCCAGGGATCTCGCTGGACGATATCCTGGTCCTGGCCCACTCCCATGAGCTGTCGGACATCCGAGCGGAGGAAATGGAAGCCGCCCTGCACACGCCTGTTGCTACCTCACACGCGATCAAAGAGGAGAGAGATGAAGCAACCCAAAGACACCCCACCACGACTCGACAAGCACCCAGGCCGTCACCAGGAGGACCATGCAGATACTGTGGAGAAGATCACCCCGTGACGGCCGTCTGCGGGGCAAAAGGGAAGACGTGCTCCCACTGTGGCAGGCTGAACCACTATGCCAAGGTGTGCCGCGGCAGACGGTTCAGACAACCCTCGTCGAGGCTCAGTGGCATGCCACAACGGATTCGCCAAATCTCTCTCGACGATTCGCCAGCAACCATGGAGGACCAGCCGCAGGAACGATGCCCGGTGTATGAAGATGATGACGAGGGAGTGTTTGTGGTGTTGTACGTCAGTAGAACGGACTGTCGCCGAAGGCCACCTCCCATGTGTTCCGTCTCAGTTGAAGGCACTGATGTACAAGCCCTCATCGACACCGGTGCGTCCATCAACTTGATGGACTCTGAGCAATATGATTGCCTGTCACCTCGACCCCCGCTTGCGCCCTCCAAGTCCCGAATCTATACGTATGAAGGGACTGATACGCTTCCTCTCTGAGGAGTCATTCAGGCCAAAGTCACGAGTGGAAGCTACGCCACTGAGACCAGGTTCAACATCACCGAGGGAAGAAAAGAGACACTGCTCAGTTGCCACACGGCTGAGGACCTGGGACTCGTTTTCTTTGCCAACCAAGTCCACGACTCTCACGCTGAATTCCCGGCTCTCTTCAAAGGACTAGGGAAGCTCAAGGGCAAGAAGTTCAACTCCACATCGACCCCTCTGTAAGACCTGTGGCTCTCAGACACCGGAGGGTGCCGTTCAATCTTCGCCCGCAAGTGGAGGAAGAACTGAAAAAGCTCTAAGATCTCGATGTGATTTAAAAGGTCTCTGTCCCAACCCCGTGGGTGTCCCCGCTGGTCGTGGCTCCCAAACCCAAGCAGCCTGGAGCCATCCAGCTCTGCGTTGACATGAGGCTGCCAAATACGGCCGTGAAGACAGAACGCCACATCACTCCCACAATGGATGACATAGTCGCAGACCTAAATGGAGCCAGGAGGTTCTCCAAGCTGGACTTGAATGCAGGCTACCATCAGCTGGAACTGGAGCCCGAGAGCAGGTATATCACCACCTTCTCGATGTACGTTGGTCTCCGAAGGTATAAGAGGCTCAGCATCGGAATATCATCGCCAGCTGAAGTCTTCCAGAATGCCATCAGGGAAGCACTGTCGGGGTTGCAAGGCGTGATCAACCTTAGTGATGATATACTAGTGTTCTCGAATACGCTCGAGGACCACCACCGTCATCTCCGAGCCACTCTGAAGAGACTAGCAGACTGTGGTTTAACCCTGCACAAGTCCAAGTGTTCGTTCTACCAAGAAACGGTTGACTTCTTCGAGTACACTTTCACTCGAGAGGGGCTCCTCGTGGATTCCAAGAAGGCCGCAGCCATCCGCGCAGCCAGTACACTGAAGAACCCCACCGAAGTGAGGAGTTTTCTTGGCATGGCCACCTACTGCGTGCGGTTCATTCCAAACCTGGCTGCCATGTCGGAACCGCTCCGGACACTCACACGCCATGATCACAAATGGGAGTGGACTGGGGCTGCTAACAAAGCGTTCAATTACATCAAAGCGGGGCTGTTAGAGAAGACAGTGATGGCCTCCTTCCATCCAAGGTGGCGCACGGAACTGGTCGTCGACGCCAGCCCAGTGGGCCTGGGAGCAGTCCTCCTTCAGGAACACGGACCTGAGACCTGGAGAGCGGTTGCCTACGTGAGTAAAGCCCTTACCGCCACGGAGACCAGATACGCTCAAATCGAGAGGGAGGCGTTGGCCGTCAAGTGGGCGTGCCAACATTTCCACTTGTATCTGTGCAGCCAGGAGTTCCACGTTGTGACTGACCACAAGCCCCTACACCCGCTTTTTACAGGCTCATCCCGGCTGGCGCCCCCGAGAATCGAACGATGGGCAGTGCAGCTGCAGTCATACAACTTCAAGGTCATCTACCATCCCGGGACCCACAACCCGGCGGATTATCTTTCCCGGCACCCTGAATCGACGTCGCCCTCAGATCAATCGACAGATGTGTGCAACACTGAAGCGTTCGTAAACATGGTGTCGCAAGTGGCGTGTCCCACAGCCATGACGCTCGAAGAAATTGCCATGGCCACCCAGGAAGACCACACTCTGTCCCGAGTGGGAGAGGCGCTGGAGAGCAATGGATGGGCAAACTTCATGGATGGAGCCCTCGTCCTCCGACCCGAAGTTAGCCATGCCCGACAACAGCTCTGTCAAGTCCGCCATGAACTCAGTATGGGGGAACAAGGAGTTGTTTTAAGAGGACACCTGATCGTGGTCCCAGAGAAGTTGCAGAAACGGGTCCTCACACTGGCACACGTTGGCCACCAAGGGGTGGCGAAGACTAAGGCCAGGCTGCGCAGCAAGGTCTGGTTCCCCGCGATGGACTCCATGGTGGAGGAGATGGTGACGCAGTGCCACGCCTGCACGATCACTGGAGGAGATCCTGCACCTGCACCTGTGATCACTGAGGAACCGAGCAGGACCCCCTGGACACACATCAGCCTAGATTTTGGGACCTTTCCAGATGGACGTCACATGCTGGTCATGGTTGACTCATTTTCGAAGTCAATGGCATTTCCCCAGGTGAAGAGGGTCCTAGACAAGACTTTTGCAGTGATGGGGCTGCCTGAAGAAGTGAAGTCAGACAATGGACCTCCGTTCCTGGGTCGATAGTTCCCGGAGTATCTTGGGAACAAGGCAATTCGCCACCGGAAGATCACCCCGTTATGGCCACAGGCTAACAGGGAAGTGGAACGTCTGATGCGGACACTGAACCTAGCGCTACACATCGCTGTGGATGAAGGAGAAGACGCCGATACAGCTCTCGACCAATTCCTTGGCGTGTATCGACAGACCCCTCACAGCACAACCAAGTGTGCTCCGGCTCATCTACTGTTCAAGCGGGCCCCACAAGACAGTATCCCGTCGGACCCGACGTGGGTGCCTGTGGAGCGGGACGATGAGGCGATACAAGCAAGGAGGGAGACGACAAACCAGAAAGCCAGTGAATCCCGAAGGGCACAAGAACCCCAGCTAAAAGTGGGAGACCGGGTAGTGATCAAAAACTGACACCCTGGTTGTAAGTTTCGGACGCCCTATGAGCCAGAAGTATGGACCGTTGTGGACATTCAAGGAACCATGGTCACTGCCCCAAAGGGACAGCACTCTGTAACGAGGAACGTGTCCAGCTTCAAGAAGACAGCTGAGAGGGAGCGGGGCTAAGAAGGGTCCGACTATCAAGATACACTTCTGGGCTCTTCCCCTCCTGCCTCCCCCAGCATGGGGAGTCCGTCGCTGGAGACACCCCGGCGAGTAAGCCAAGGTGGTACCGATGCTGCCACATTGACCCATCAAGACATACCAACTGAGTCGTCTGAGAGTATTCCGTCCAGTGCTCTGGCCGGTTCCAGCTCCCGGAGTAAGAAGTATGGTCTCCGGCCGAATCCTGCGCCAAGTCAGAGACTGAAAGACTTTGTATGCACGTCCCCATGAACTGGGAGGACTTGGTGGTCTGGAACCGAAAGAAATGAGGGATGTAGAGAGCAACTCGGGCCCTCTACTACAATGTTGCAGTTTATCACGCTAGCACGCACCCCTCGGGAGGGCTCAACCAGAGGGGATAAATAAACGGCCGGAGACCGCTCGGGGTCTTCCGGGCACAAGAGTGAAAGTGGTTGTCTCGTGTGTTCACTCAAGCGCTGCTGCGGCCTAGTTGATCCCGGGCCCCGCCGCGCTACAATAACGTAACTATGCAAAACGGATGGTGAATTCCTGAACACTCAATCTCTTCACTTATGCAAGCATATGTTTCGTTTTGTGAGTTTGCACAAACACAATTTGGGCTTTAAGGACAGTCAAACTATCACAGAGGAGTAGTCATGATAAGCATATAATGATTAGCTGTTATAAATTAGGGGCTATACATTTAGAGAGCAACTGCAAGATGTTTTTATTGAACACAATTTGTGTTCTAATCTTTGATAAATTGTACAGAATATACTGCGATAAAGTTGCAGAAGAACACAAGTTCCCATCAAACTGAGCAAATGAAACAGACGGGTACAGGAGGAGGAGGCAGAGGACCTACCAAAGGATGGCATTTCATGCACCTGTACTAGTGTCATGAGGTGCAACAGTCTCTTCTCCTACTCTCACCGTCTGACTCAGGAAACTGCACGTATCAAATGGTGACAGCAGCGCAGCACAATTTTGGATCCCTTCCGGTGCTTGCAAATATCGGTGAAAAGACTAATGTATGGTGTCTGCTGCCCTGAAATACATTTCCCAGCAGCCTACAGGCATGATGTCATGATAAGATAGAAGAAACACTATTAAAATTATGTTTTGCTCACGTCTGTGTTTACAGCACGTTTTTAACTGTGTCCATTTTTCCTTCTCTTTGGAATCCTGGATTCTTGATATGGCCGGCCACATACTTGTCCTTGTTCTGTTTGACCTCTGTTTGCATTTTGTTTCTGCATGGTAACTCGCGCTGCCCAGCGGCAAGTTACTTCTTCCAGTTTCAAACTGCCTTCACCCCTTTTGATTACAATTTACAAGCCAGTGTAGAGATTTCTTCCGTGAGTCACATCTTTATCTGCTGAATGATTTCTCCCGTTCGGCGTCATTCTGGTTGCTTTTGGCTAAATCGCTCATCATTTTCCTCATGAACATTATGTACTATATACGGTAACGTGAACTCTAGTTGGGACTTGACAATGTTTCTATTAATTTGTGAGTGTCCTTCGTGCGGTAATACCACCAAATAAAAGTTGCTTCTAAATTAATATAGGCTACTTTCCTATAGACTTTCACATAACACCCATAGCAATATTCTTGTAGGGGACTACGAGGCACGTGCATCAAGCCCTTTTTCGTTCAAAAACTGTCCGATTAGCAGAATAGGCCTGTTTACGAACGGAAAAAGGCCTTTTCAGATGCATGTACCTTTTGTCATTCACAATTTAGGTAATCGCAATTTTTTGCGATTACCTAAATTGCAAATGCATATAGGGAATCTCAATTTGTGAATCTCTATTTGGCGATGCATGTAGCCTTTCGGAAATGCGAACTGTGAATTTAGGAAACGCTAATAACCATCAGCTTCAAGTTGATGGAAATTTGTGCATGTTTGAAAAATGCACAAAAATGCATTTTTCAAAGTGCCATGTAATGCACATATGCCTTTAGGGCATGTGTGTGCTTCACATGTGCACACTTAGCTTTTTTGGGGAGTGCTTCAGGGGGTCCTTAGGCCCCCCGGGCACCCTTGGATTTGCATTCGCAATTTACGATTACCAATATGGTAATCGCAATTTGCGAATGCATTACCATTAAAAGTGCCATGTGGGGCCCACAGCATGTGTGTGCTTCACATGTGCACACTTACCTTTTTTGGGGGGTGCTTCAGGGGGGCCTTAGGCCCCCAGGCACTCTTAGATTTGCATTTGCAATTTGCGATTACCAATTTCGTAATCACAATTTTCGAATGCATTACCATTCATTTCCATGGGTTTGCAGGCCCATAAGAATGACTGGAGTCACATTAGCTAATAGCAAGTCGCAATTTCTAAATCGCTATTAGCTAATGTTAAGGGATCGCAAATCTTATTGCGATTCCTTCATGCATAGGCATTTGCGATTACCAAATAGCGATTCCTTAAAAATCGCTATTTGGTAATCGCAAATGAGGGGCTTGATGCATCTGCCCCTGCATTCCTTCTTTTTCAGATATGGAGTTATTAGGACTTAAACTGCACTCTTCAGCCTTTTGGTAGAAAGGTCCATTTGCATTACCATAGTGCGTAGAGTGGTCGTGTTTGTTCTACAGTGTGGAGTTTGCCTTGTTGGACCCCCAAAACTGGCATAGGCCAGACTCAAACAGATAAAGGTCAAAGGCTATAGGATGTACACAGCACAGTACAACAAGAAGCCAGATCCATAGAGAGTGATTTTAATTGTACTCATACATAAAAAACAGGAAGGAACCCGTCCCATACTTAGCCTATCTCTCCATAGCAGCTGAAAGGTATTAAAGGACTTTCACCCACTAGTGGCATGCTTCATCATAGAGTCCTCGTCCAGATACCTAGTGTAACTGGTGGGCTCATCCTTGGTAGGCAAGGGAGCTCTTTAGGTATTGAGTGGGATCCTAGATTTAAAATAGTCCAGGGTCTCCTGAAGGTTAATTTTATTTTCAAAGGGCTCCCTGATGGAGTTAGAAACAGGTGGGGATGCTGTTTCTGTACGGTCAGATGTTTGGGAAGGTGAGTGAGCTCCATTACACTATTTACTCTCTCCTTCCCGGAATATAGTTTAATTGTAATCAGTCACAGTTAATTGGTATCCAAAGTATGCACCATTTTTAGTTGTCATCATAATTCTACAGTGTAAGTAAGCGAAACTAAATGCAAATCATAAATGTTGAAAAACTTTGTTGGTGTGCAGACTAAAGCAAAAGAAGCCAAATGTAAGTGCACTGAATCCCAGCACTCAATTGTTTCACTTTAAGTACATTTGAGCTCCATGTTTGCAACAGTCAGAACCACAGGCGGCTTCTTGGATTCTTCAATGTCATTTGAGACACAGATACATTTAGTAATGAGTCCATGACAATACAACAAAGAGAAGAAACGGAATGTTTCTTTTAAAGGACCATATGGCAACCATCACTGGAGAAATTATTGAATTGGAAATTGAAGTCTGTAATGCCCTTTGTGATGGTTCATCTCAGAAGCAAATTAAAAGATTACAGAAGATCCAGTAATAAGCTCCATGAAGAGAAAGAAAGAGGTCCACAGAAGCTCATTGTTGAATTATATTCCCCTACTCCTTTCAAGTGGACGCCCACGCATCACATTATAATTTCGACAAGTCAGGCTTTAAAAAGTGAGGATATTTTCCTGCATGCCATTTCTACAGACATATATTAGCCAAAAATCTTTACATACTATGCACGCTAAAAGAGCCTATGCTGCAGGAAATAATGTGATAGCTGTCACAGTCATATGTAGATGTATGTATACATACACATATGCACACTTTAGGCGCTCTCCTTCTGTTATTTACAATCGGTTTCAAAATTGATTTTCTTCAAGAAATTGTTATACCTACGACATATGGGTCTGATTTAGTTATAACATCCATGTATTATTATTCTTACTGATGAGGTGACTTATGGCCCCATACAGCATTCCTGATAACATTTGAAAAGCACCCAGCGTTGGGTTTTCTTTCATTAATAAAACCTCTCAACTGAATTACAGGAACCTTTATATGAACATATAGATACTACTAGTTAAAGGCAAGTTATGATTAGGTTTGGTCATAACTCATAACGTATGCACAAAATTCTCTGGAAATCATGCTTCTCATGTGTACTCTTTTTCAATAGGCAAGCATGTTTTCTTAGATATTTATGTTCATCTTAATATTATCTACTTTAGTCAGAATTGGGTTGATTTAAACTGTACTGTTTTGTTGTCTTTGATCAAGATCATAAATTAATTGTCCACTAAGAAAGGCATGCCATATGCCTGGGATACATTGAGGATTAGGGGGAAATGTAAGATGCTAAAAGTGAATAAGTTTCATTTTGAAACAATGAATTAATTTTATTTTTTGATATATCAATAATGAACATCAGAAGTAACCACCACGGCTTAAAATATAAATGGAATTCAAATTACAGTGTGAAACACATGAGAAATGGAAGATGCCAGAAATGTGCATATCTACCAAAGAGGGACACTTACCAGGATTGGGATAGTGCTAGTGGATTTAAGTAGCAGCTTACTCAAACTAATTGAGATGGCATTGGTGGCATACAGTGGGCTGTCAGATACAATCAAGAACTGGCAACTATGGGAAATCCAATATCCTGCATTTTGGCAGAAATCTCAGTAGGAAACGAAAATGGCAACTAAACAATGAACCAATTAAATTAGCCACCATCTATATATACCAGGAAAAATGGCTCAGCATCTGCTGTACCATTCCCATACAAGCAGAGGAAACTAAATCCAAGGAAATCAATCTTTTGTTTGTCTTCCTGAAATTAGCCAACAATCTTACAGTCATTAAAACCCTTATTTGAAGTCATCAAAGCCAGATATATGCCACCAATGTACTATGGCTATGAGATTGTCACAGCCAGTCTGATAAAATATCTAGACTTGGCACAATGCAGTCTGTTCAGAAGCCTGTTCAGCTTACCACATTCAACATCCCACGTCCAAATCAGACTAGAATTCAACCTTGTCAATTAGTCAATACATCAGTCTGATTGGATCGCAAGGTTTCTGGCAAAGCTGCAAGGCATCTCAGCTGGGATTGTTAAGATCTCTCCTATGGAAGGAGCTATAATCACAAATTTTAAAACAAAATCACACATTGAGATCCTAGGAATTTCAAGAAAAACGCTTCAACTGTTGGATCAATGGACTCCACCACACCACGGCTGTTCTTCAAAAACCAAAGTGAAGTAACACGTGGGACTTTGTCCCTTTGCACTCAACAATTTACTAAACCCTTATCAATCAATCAATCAATCTGGAATTATATAGCGCGTCTCATTACCCGATAGGGTATCCAGGCCCCAAAGGCTTATTCGAACAGCCAGGTCTTGAGGGCCATTTAGCATTCTGGAAGTGAGGTGATGGTCTGAAGGTGCGTGGGGAGGCTGCTTCAGGTCTTTGTTGCGATATGGGAGAAGGAATGTGCTCTCCACTTCTGCTTTGGTAGGTACGGGGAGTATGGGCAAGGGAAAGGGAGGCAGAGCATAGTCTTCTTGACAGTTGGTGGAAGTTCAGGGGGTGGTTAATGAAAGGCGGGTCCTTGGTTGTGTAGAGCTTTGTGTGCATGGGTCAGCAGCTTGAATTGGCATTTACTCTGTATGGGGAGCAAGTGGAGTTGCCTGAGGTGGGGTGTGATGTGGGTTCGACGGGGAAGGCTGAGGTGAGTCTGATCTGAAGTCTCTGTATTATGGTGTGTGGAGATTTATGCGTAAAGGGTGCTGCCTTAGTCCAGTAAGCTGGTGAGGAGGGCCTGTGCATTTTGTGCGTAGGGGGTAGTTACTTGAAGATCTTACATAGCTTGTGCAAAGTGAGAAAGCAGGCAGAGGAGACGGCTTTAATCTGTGATTTCATGGTGAGCTTGTTGTCAATGATGATTCTGATATTTCTGGTGTTGTCGGAGGGAGTGTGTGCAGCTCCTATGTCTGATGGCCACCAGGAGTCGATCCATGTGTTGCTGCTGTTGCTGAAGATCAATGCTTCTGTCTTGTCTGTGGTCAGCCGCAGGTAGTTCTTCATCCAGTCTGGGCAGCTCGTCATGTAGCTGTGGAAGTTATTTCTGGTGGAGGGGGGGTCATTGGTGAGTGAGAGGATGAGTTGGGTGTCATCTGTGTAGCGAACTCATGTTGGGACCATGGGGTCTGACTATGTTGGCCTGCAGGGCCACATATGCGTTGAAGTGCATGGGGCTGAGGGATGAGCTGGGGGACACCGCAGCTAATCTCCTTGGGTTCTTCCTTCAGGAAGGAGGTGATCCATCTGAGCGCATCACCTTGGATGCAGATGTGGTGAAGTCTTACCCTCAGTGAGTGGTGGGATACGTTTCAAAGGCTGCCGAAAGGTTGAGGGGGATCAAAGCTGTTGTTTCCCTTCCGTTGAGTAGGGTTTGGATGTAGTCGGTGGATGCGATCATGGTGGGTTAGGTGGTGTGATTGCTGCAGAAGCCTGATTGGGAGGCATCGAGAAGCTGGTTCTGCTCCAGGTGTGTCATGAGTTGCTTGTTGATGATCTTTTCCAGTATCTTCCCTGGGAATAGGAGCATGGATATTGGCCAGTAGATTTTGAGTTTGCTTGGGTCAGTGGAGGGTTTTTTGGCTAGTGGTCTGAATTTGGCGTGTTTCCAGGCAACGGGTAATGTTGCAGTGGTGATAGAAGTACTGAGCAGGGTGGTGAATTCATGGCCGATCCTTTGGTGTCTGAGGTCGAAGATGTTGTGAAGGCATGTGTCTGTGGGAGCTCCAGTGTGGATGGATTTAATGGTGGAGGTGGTGTCCTGGGTGGAGAGGAGGTTTCAGGTGGTCAGTCTGTGGTTTGTGTTAGTTGCGGTGGTGGTGTATCTGTTGAGGAATCGCTTCGGTGTGGGTTGGATTTTGAAGTGTCTGTTTATGGTTGTTGTGAGAAGTTGGCCTGGCACATGCTGTCCACTAGTTATAGGGGACACCTTGTACCAGTCCAATTCAACTCTTATGGTGATAGGTTAAAAGACAACCTTTAAAGAAAGCTATCCTAGTGGTAGCTGTGGAGAGCAGCCTTCAGGCTAAGTCTTGAAGGAGCGTTAAGCTTATTGTTTTACCATAGATAACCTCTTGAATAACCAAATGAAAGAGTAGTCCACACAGGTATATGTATAAAATATATGTATTTATTCTAAGAATAATCCCACTAGTCTCTTTATGAGGCTGGAGGTAAAGATACAATTCAAACAAGCATTGATAGTTACAATAAATAGCACTGGAATCATAGGGCCCGGGGGGGGGGACCAAACCATATATTAAAAAAAGTGGTATAAGAACCACGACAATTCTACAGACAATGCCTAGGGCATTTAGGGTCACTGGCCCCTTGTGAAACCACCCAAGGTAGTGAGGAAGGGGACCCACGGGAGACGCGTGCAGTGGTATATGCTACTGTCGGGATCTCTATTAAAGCCTATGGAGAATGTCGCGGTTGAAGTTTACAAGATTAAAAACACTTCTAGCAGGAGTTCAAGTTCAAGAGTTTAGAGTTAAGCTTTTGAAGGGCTCACACCCACGAGAGTACCGAGGTACCACTGTTACCTGCCCCAGGGAAGCCGGGGGCATAGGTCGTTTTCGATGTCGGGTCGCGGGCTGATTTTCAACGGCAAAACGTGAAGAACTGCTGCTAGCAAGAAGCGTCGTCGATGTCGTGAAGATTGAAGAATTAGATCTTGAAGAGAAGGACCTGAAAGCAGAGGGGACAGAGTCTGGGTCATGGCACAGTGACCATGGGGCTCAGGAGAAAGAGCCCTTCAATGTCGGGTGCTTCCAGGTGGAAGATGGGTAGCTTGGATCGTCAGCCACAGGGTCCAGGAGGCTTCAAGGAAGGCCAGCTTCTGGAGGGCGACTGTCCCACAAAGGATGAGGGTCACTGCGGTGTTAGTGTCCGGATTGGATCCTCTAAGCCTTGGCAACCGCAACCCACACAAGAATCACAAAACAGCTACTGGTGTAGACCCACAAGGTCTGAGCGAGGTCTCCAGCAAGGAGACTGAAGAGCAGGGCTAGAGCAACCAGGGGAACTCTTGGAAGTGAAGATTGATCTCCGCCAGGGCCCACCAGTCGAGAGACAAGGGACCGCGGGAGGCAGCAATTTGGCGTGCGTAAAGATGCGCCCACGGGTCGCCAGAGCGGGCTAGGGTGTCAATCTTTGGCACAGATGATGCTGAGAGGTTGGTTCCACACTTGTCAGGTTTGTGTGCTGTGCAAGAGGCGGCTGGTGTCTTGGGGTATTGGGGATCTCAGCACCCACAGGGTCCACGGTGCTGAGCTTTGCTGTGCACACTCACTGGCCTCTGGGATGCTTGGAAACCCTTTTATCACAAACAGAGAGGGAGAGAATAAACAACGTGGTTGCGTTCTCCCTGAGTAACTTTTTTTCACAAAAAGCAACCACTATTGAATTGGCAAAATACCAGATTCAGAGTAGTGGAAAGATGTTGTTCAACTATCTACTTGACAGGTGGAATATCAAAGATATTGAAGTAAAAGCCTCACTCACGTAATAGTGACATGCTTCATCATAGGCAATTACTCCACACCCAGAGAAGATGGTACTCTCTGGGCGGACTCAACCAAAGATATACTGGGAGTTCCTAGATAAATGAACCACTGGTTAGGCAGGGAACCAGATCAGATTAAAAATACCTATGAGTGTACCCTATTTTAAATTATTTATTATTGGGCACTCATGATATCAGTAAAAACTTATTGTCGGGGTTTCTTTGAACTCGATTTGTTCAATTGTACCCACTACCGTATGCCAACATGTTTCGGCCCGTCTTGTAGCCCAATCGGGTCTTGGGGCCTTCGTCAGGGCGATATCTTTCTTTTCCTTATGCTATAAGGTCCCTGCGATTAAGCTGTACATGTGCTTACATGCAACTCATTCGTACGTGAGGCCTAATGCACTCACCTGTCCGTATGTGCCTTCCGACTTCAGTAGAATTTTTCTATTGGACATGGGACACAAAGTTAACATGTGTTTCTTTGACGACACAACAACATGAATCTATCTACAGCCCGTCTTGTGCTCGTAGTCGTTGGTTCTTAGTTGTAGTGATGGTGTACCACCTGACTATGTGCTCTCTATGTTAGGGCTTAGTGTAATACATTAATCATTCCAGTTTGCTCACCGCCACATCACATCCACATCTATACACCACACAACGTGATCATCATACTGCTTGTGATTGACTATGAGTGAAAAGGATTGTGGCTATAATGTATTTTCTAGTCATCAATCCTATAGCTCTCTATTCAGGCACCCATTCCTTTGTTGTGTTGTTTATTCATTTCTTAAATATATCACCATGCATAGTGATCATGTATATCTCTTTCATCCAGTCGATTATTCAGAACTTCCGGCGCTCACCTACTGCCCTGTGCCTACTGGCATCATGCAGATCTCGTGTGTTAGGTGCAGTCCTGTAGTCAAACACTGCATCAGAGATAAATAAAGGCAACTATTAGCACGTTCAAAACCGATCTAATGATAAACATCTCGTTCTCTACAAGATTCTAGTTCACGGAACCTTATTACCGCGTTACTATCTTTTTACGGTTTAGGGAAATATATTCAGGGACGTATTTATTCTTATTTCGCTTCCGTGCCAGTATTCCTGCTTAGTTCTTCAAATCCTGTGTTGCAGGGTGAACTTTCCCCCTATTTGTATATGTTTTGTTTGCTGTCCCTTTTGTTATAGCTAGTCTTTTTTTGAAATTATTTAAACAGAACAATTTGGAACCATTGGTAAGCTCTACATGCGTCTCTGCTATCAACACAAATCATACGCGATAACAGGCGTCTGAATAACAAAGTGTACCCTCGCTGTCACTTACTTCATCAAGGACCCTGCACCGCCGTTGCACCTAGTCAACCACACCGTCTGCCGTCGGGGATGTGAGTACGGCGGTGTCGGCTTTTAACCGGAGGTGCACGAGCCTGATTGGAGGGCGGTTCTGACCCAATTCTCTAACGTCACGCAACGTAATCACAGCTGTTCACACTTTTACGAGGCTGAACTACAAGACTTGTGGGAAATGTAGTTTATTTATGTCTGGTGCGCCGTGTTCGATCCCCCTCACAGCGAAGGATTTGTTAGTTACAATTTTGAGGAGTATTTCGTTGATCCCTCGTGTAGTTATTTTAATGATAATCGCTTGAAGTGTGTAGAGTTGCTATTTCGCCATTATCTTTGCGGAAATAGCGTGTCTCACCTCACGACCAGTGTTAGTGGGTATGGTGTAGGCAGCCCCACTTGAGTTTCGTATATCTGCTAACGGCAGGTCATTCTAATCAGTGGATTTATCTAGTTGACTGCACGTTTGTTACCTAATTCCGACTTTCATGGTGTTATCCCCTTGTGTTCCTAAATTATATATATCGAGGACTAATGTTACACCCCAATCTTTTGTTGTTATATATGTCGGAGGTTTTGTTGTCTTTCCAGGACTATGCCTCTTGTCTTTTGCTCCTGTTTACCATGTTTTAGGGATATGTATACTTTGTGGCCCAATCTAAATTAAACCTTCCCGCGGAATTTTCTTCTTATTTCCTGTTGTTGTTTTAAACGGGCAATAGATCTACTTGTGATTGCCATATTCAGAGATATGTAGGCTATGTGGCAAAGCTACGTCATAGAGCACCATAGAATTTCCTCGTTCAGTCCTGATGTTGTGCTTGACAAGCGATAGATCCACCTTTGCTCTAGTTTTAGCAATTGTTTTTCGTTGCAGCTGTCTGGTAGTCGCTCAATTACAGTCCAAGTAAAGTCATCTTCACTGTGTTTCTGCGTTTGAAAATGTCTCATCATTTTTGTGATGGTTTTACCGCACCTAAATGTACTGCGGTGCTCATTGATCCTGATCTTGACCTTACGTGTGGTCATCCCAATGTATATTTTATTGCAGATGCACGTCATTAGGTAAACCACATTGTGGCTGTTGCAATTGCTGAAGGACCTTTGTTCCCATGGTGTTTTAAGGCCCACGTCGATTGTTTTGCTCTGTGTTGTTAATTTGCATACACTACATGATCCGCACGGGTAGTGTCCGGTTACCTCTGGTAGATTCCAGAGTGTGCTCTGTTGGCCTGTTCTGCCTTGTTTCTTTTTTGGTCTGGTATGTACAACAGAGTCTTTGATGGATTTACCTCTCTTAAATGCAAATAGTGGTTTCTCTAGTTTAAGACCCCCAGAGTTCAGTGTTCTCCAATGTCGTAGAACTATGTTCTTTACACTGTTGGAATCTGTTCCGAATGTGGTTACGCATACCAGTTTTTTGTCATCCAGTTTCCTTTTTGGTTCCAAAAGCCCTTCTCTGTTGCAGTTTTTTGCCCTTTTATATGCTTGTTTAATCAGTTTTGTAGGGTAGCACTTTGTCTGCAATTTCTGTGTTAATTTTTTGGCGTGAATTTCATAATTTGCTTTTTCCGTACAATTTCTCCTTAGTCGTAGGAATTGGCCTACTGGCAAGTTGTCTCGCAGCGCTTTCGGGTGGAAGCTGTCATATCTGAGGAGGTTGTTGGCATCTGTAGGTTTGTAGAACACTTCCGTTTTTAGTGTCCCCTCCGCTGGCCAGATTTTCAAATCCAAAAATGTGATGGAATCTTTTGTTAGAGTCATTGTAAACTTCAAGAATTCATCCCTGTTGTTTAGCCATGTCAGAAATTCTTTTGCTTTTTCGGCATCTCCTTTCCAGACTATAAAGATATCATCTATGAATCTTCTCCATACTCCCAAGTTGGATTGGTACGGGTTGGAGTCACTATAGATGAAACGTGTTTCGAAGTCATGCACGTACAGGCATGCTACACTGGGGGCGCAGGTCATCCCCATTGAAGTGCCATGGGTTTGTAGAAAATACTCCCCTTCAAATTCAAAGTAATTTCTTGTTAGGGCTAATCGTACACATTGAACCACAAATTTTATAGGTGTTATTGATGACCAGTTTTCCAGACCCAGCAGATTTTCTATCACCCTAAGTGAGGCCTCTTGTGGAATACTGGTATACAGTGCTTCCACGTCTAATGTCATTAGGTAGTCGGTGGTAGGACTGAAGCTCAAAGTTTGAAGTTTCAATAAGATGTCTTGTGTGTCTTTAAGGTACGAGGGCATTCTCTGCACCATTGGTCGCAAGAAATGGTCGGCAAATCTTGACAGTGGTTCGAGAGCCGAACCAATGCCTGACACAATCGGTCTGCCTGGTGGTGGATGTACGTTTTTGTGCACTTTCGGGAGGATGTAAAAGTATGGAGTTTTTGGGTCAAGTTCTTGTAAAAAAATTTCTTCTGCCTTGGTAATCCACCCCTCTTGTGCTGCTTCCGAGACCATCTCTTGTATTTCTCGTTTCAGACTCACAGTTGGATCTCTCTGTAATCGTGCATAATTCCGTTGATCATTGAGTAGTCTCATACACTCATTTCTGTACATCTCAATGGGTAGTATCACCGTTGCTCCTCCTTTATCTGCTGGTTTAATTATGACATCCTGCATCTTGTCAAATTCTGCCAGTGTCTGCCGTTCAATCAATGTGAAGTTGTTGAATCTTTGGTTGGTATTATCCTTCAATTCATCGATATCCAATGTTACTGCCTTCTCAAAGGCTAGTAATGCCGGTGGCATAGTGTGGTTCGGGGGGATGAATTTCGATTTTTTTCGTAGGCCTGTATTTTTATCTGTCAATTCACTCAGTTCCTCTGGTCCCTCTGTTTCTGCAAAGAACACCGACAGACGGAGTCTGCGAAAAAATTCGGCAAGTTCAATTCTTAGATCAAAGAAATTTGACCGATTCGTCGGGACAAAGCCTAGTCCTTTTTTTAGGACATTTTCTTGTTGTTGGGAGAGGATTCTCTTGCTCAGGTTCAGTATTCCCGTGCGTTCTTGCTCGTGCTGGGTCCCTGGTCCTGTGCTGTCAGGTCTTCTCTGTTGGTATCCCATTGAACCCGTTGCCCTCTCCGGTTGCCTCCTCCTCGTCTTCGGCCTCGCCCTAAAAAAGGTTGTTGATAGGGTTGCCACTGGTATCCAAACTGTGGTGGTTGGAAGGGCGCTTGCATGAAGGGGTTCCATCCAAAGGGTGGTTGTTGTTGTATTCCTCCTTGCATGTATGCGCCTCTATTTCTTCTTTGGTTGTTGCCTCTGCGTCTATTGGTGCTTTTTCGGCCTTCAGATGATGTATCGCTGGAATAGTTGCCAGAGCCTGTGCTTCCTGTGTCTGAGAAGTCTGAGTTGTCTTTATCTGTTGGGGTATAATCCTCTCTCGAGTATGGAAAAACACTCTCAAATTTAAATTTTTTCAGGTCTTTCTGAAATTTTGTAATTTTTGCTTGGGTAAGATATTCTTTGTACTCATTAATTATTTTATTGTTTTCGTCCAGTTTCTTTTTGAATTGTGCAATTGTGATTTGAGTTTTCAAACCATTTTCCAGTGTTTTTATTTCAATAAGGAGGGCATCTGAGAGTCTTTTAGCAGTCTTAATAATTAAGACCAGCCAGTCTCTGCTGCATTTCCATGCGATCAAGGACCAGCTGCGTCTAAATTCGGGGTCATTCAGGAAAATTCGTGGGGAGTTTGCCACAATCAAACCGTTGGGTGCTATATTACCCCTCAAGTATTCAGTCATGATGGCTCCGTGAAGTAAAGTTTTGAGTTGGGTCCTTTTCAATTCTGTTAGAGAGTCCCAATCGCCATTGTTTTGGTTGACGTGTGTGAGAGTAGTGTCGGAGATCAGTGGTGGCATTGCTAAAATGGATGATATTTCATCTTCGTCATATGCTAATCCCTCGGCCATCTTGGCGGGATGATTGCAAGTCTGTGGGGTCAAAATACCCCAGACTTGTCGGATGACCTGATCCAAACTATGTCAGGTGTGCCACACCTCTTCTAGGGAGGTGTTTTTTAGAAACCTCTCAGGGCTATGGAGGCCCCTCTGAGCTCTTTTATCACAAACAGAGAGGGAGAGAATAAACAACGTGGTTGCGTTCTCCCTGAGTAACTTTTTTTCACAAAAAGCAACCACTATTGAATTGGCAAAATACCAGATTCAGAGTAGTGGAAAGATGTTGTTCAACTATCTACTTGACAGGTGGAATATCAAAGATATTGAAGTAAAAGCCTCACTCACGTAATAGTGACATGCTTCATCATAGGCAATTACTCCACACCCAGAGAAGATGGTACTCTCTGGGCGGACTCAACCAAAGATATACTGGGAGTTCCTAGATAAATGAACCACTGGTTAGGCAGGGAACCAGATCAGATTAAAAATACCTATGAGTGTACCCTATTTTAAATTATTTATTATTGGGCACTCATGATATCAGTAAAAACTTATTGTCGGGGTTTCTTTGAACTCGATTTGTTCAATTGTACCCACTACCGTATGCCAACATGTTTCGGCCCGTCTTGTAGCCCAATCGGGTCTTGGGGCCTTCGTCAGGGCGATATCTTTCTTTTCCTTATGCTATAAGGTCCCTGCGATTAAGCTGTACATGTGCTTACATGCAACTCATTCGTACGTGAGGCCTAATGCACTCACCTGTCCGTATGTGCCTTCCGACTTCAGTAGAATTTTTCTATTGGACATGGGACACAAAGTTAACATGTGTTTCTTTGACGACACAACAACATGAATCTATCTACAGCCCGTCTTGTGCTCGTAGTCGTTGGTTCTTAGTTGTAGTGATGGTGTACCACCTGACTATGTGCTCTCTATGTTAGGGCTTAGTGTAATACATTAATCATTCCAGTTTGCTCACCGCCACTGCTTGGAAACCCACCTCAAGGTAGGTAGGAGTCGTCGATGTCCGTAGGAGCAGCAAAGTTTCGACCGGGTCACTTGCAGTGTTTCAGGTGCCTGCCAAGCAGGGGGGTAACTCCTTTACCCCAAGGGAGATTTCTTCATTCAGCTGTGCTGCAGCAAGTCGAAGTTCAAGTCTGTAAAGTCCAAGAATAATCTGAGGCTCTGGGGACCCTGTATTCACCTTTAACCAAGGATTAGGGGAGTGTCTAGATCAGATCCCACCAATGAGAGTTCAGGCTGGAAAGGGTGGCTACACCCTCCCCTTTGTGTGTTTTCCCGCCTGGGCAGGGGACAGGATGCCCCTGAACCGGTTTGAGGCGGTGTATGCAGAAGAAGGCACTGGAGAAGCCTACGTGCAAGTCTGAAAGACATCCTATGGTGCACCCACCCAGTTCCAATCCGCATAGTCTGTCTGGGGAGTTGGGAGCACCTCCCTGCAACAAGATCCCTATTGTCCAGCTGCCGTGGCTGGAGTTCTGCCCAGCAACAGGCAGCCAGAGTCGTGTGGGTGGCGGGTAGCATCCATTTTGTACTACGTGTGCACTATTAAATTGGTGTCTAAAATCTGCCGCTTTTACCTTATCGCCCCTCTAGCAGGGGGGAATGATGCCCTCACTCCCATGGTTGGATTGAGGGTATGATTCTTACATGTTTGACACCAAACACGACATGGTTCTGTGCAGCCTCTCTCAAGTTATCACGCTATCGAAATTACTTATAATGCAGTTAAGAGTATATGGTATTGCGGCACTACAAACAACCCAGCAATAGTTTTACGAAGGTTGCAGAGGGGCCCTACTCAGGTAGGGGTTCCCCCTCACACATATCTCAGCACCCTGCCTTGTAGGATTAGCAAGGCCTGCCTTAGGGGTGACCTATGAGGATATATGTGTTGTATGGAGTGGGATACAGGATACCTACATGCTATATCCCTGTAAGGGGTGCAAGCACCACCTTACCCAGACTACAGTAGTGGTCTGGTGGTGTCAGTTTGTATGGCTGTCCCAGGGGTGGCACAAGAAGTGCTGCAGCCCCTGGTAGGCCTATGAGGGACCCATGCCCTGGGTACCTAGGGTACCATCTACAGGGGGCTGATAGGGTGTCCTCAGTATCCAATTGGGATGTACCTAGGGTACTCACATCAGTTTAGAGAGGAAGCAGATAGGCTGGGGTCCTGGATAGCAGGATCCCAGCCAGACTAGTCAAAAACCATTCAAATACCAGGCAAAAAGTTGGGGGCAACCATATAGTCAGATTCCACCTTCCTACATAACCCCCCCCCCAAACGAAAGGAGATAACGCTAACCTCGTCCAGATAAGCCTTTATTTCCTGAGTGGCCATATAAGGAAGAACCTGCACTAGCATGGTTGTTCCCTGTCTTATGGTCCACTTGGCAAATCCTACCCCAAGGGGTTCTAGAGTTTCTCCAAAGTCTAGGGAAATTACCTGTATTGGGTTTTGGTACAGAAGCAGGCTGGTGGGGTGTCTGAGTCTGGAAGTGAGACCCTATTTGGGGTGGTCTCAACCTCCTCAGGTCACTAGTCACCAGGTAAGCCTTTCTGTCCATGACTGTGTCATATCTGGCCCTAAGGGTCAACCTCTGGCTGCCTACAGCTGGGGGTTGGGTTCCTCTGGTTGGAATAGTGGAGGGCACTGGAAGGTGTGGGGCAACTAAGCCCCAGGTTTCCCTGTGACCAACAAAGTCCGTCTGGGGGGTACCTGAACCTAGGGGTAAGAGGGATCCCTCAGTTTGTGGAGGAATGGTCGCCTGGCTAGAACTACTCTGCTGGGTGTCCCTAATCTGCTGATGCGGGGGTTCCTCTGGACAGGGGTCTACTAGGGGTCCACTGACCTCCCTGACCTCTGCAGCCCTGGGCTGACTGAGGCAGGGTAGAGAGGGGCAGGATACCTGCTCCAGACTGGGTACCACCTTGGAAGGATCCCCTGCCACTTCTGGGGCAGTTACTTCACAAGGGGCAGGATCAGTTCCCTTAGAAAGCTGACCCTTACCTTTAGTCTGGCAGGGGAGGACTGTTCCTCACACTCTATGCTCTCTGTTTGGGTGGAGTGATCCATTGTTTCAGGCTTCACTTCCTTTAATTCTTCCTGGGGTGGAGGTGAGGCCCTCAGGGTCCCATCCACTCTCTCAGGGATGCCTAACATTCTTAAATGGGCATTGTGGTCTACCTCAGCCCAAGCTGAGATTTCCAGGTCATTCCCCAGTAGAAAATCTACAGGTAAGGTTGGGGACACTGCCACTCTCTTTGGGCCAGTGACCCCTCCCCAGCTGTGATTTACCACGTCCATGGGATGGTCTGTCCTAATTCCATCAATATTGGTCACCTGGTATCTAAACTCAGGTAAAAGCTGTTCTAGGGGCACTAGTCTTCTTGTCACCATGGTGACACTAGCCCCTGTGTCCCTGTAGGCCACAGCCTTCTGACCATTGATCATGGGCTCTGTACCTGCCCAAGATATTGGGACTCATGGTAAAGTTGGCAAACCCCATGCCACCATCACAGACTAGAGATGCTTGTGTAGGGGACCTGGTTAGGCCAGAGTCCACCTGAGTTCCCCAAGAAAGCCCAACTAAGCTTTTGGGTGCACTCCCACTACCTGAGGGATTACTACTAGTAGTAACAGGAGGTGTTGGAGCTGCAATGGGAGGAACATTTTCTTTATTGCCATTCTTTGGACAACTGGAATCAGTTTTCCAGTGGCCAGGTTGCTTGCACACATGGCAATATGGTTTCTTATTGGAAGAGGAAGGATTTTGAGACCCACCCCCAGAACTGGATTTTTGGGGCCCTTCAGAGGACTTCTCTGTTTTATTATCCCCACCTTTCTCTTTGGGCTTTGTGGAATCTTTCTTCTGGTCACCACCTTGGTTCTTGGGCCTAACCCTGGTTCTGACCCATTTGTCTGCCTTCTTTCCCAATTCTTGGGGAGAGGCCAGATAAGAATCCACCAGGTACTGGTGTAAGAGTTGGTTTCGACAATTATTAAGGGTCTGCTCCCTCATGATGTGATTGTATACTCCCTGATAATCATTTACTTTACTGCCATTTAACCAACCTTCCGGAGCCTTGGTAGCACAATCCACAAAGTCTACCCAATCTTGATTTTGTGCTTTCTGGGTATCTCTGAACTTTAACCTGTATTGATCAGTGGTTAGACCAAACCCATCTATCAAAGCATCTCTCAAGATATAATAATCATCTGCATCCTCTTCCCTAACAGAGAGGAGCTTGTCTCTTCCTTTGTCTGCAAAGGAGAGCCATAAGATTGCTGCCCACTGCTCTACTGGGACCCTCTGAACTTTACAGGCCCTCTCAAGTGAAGTGATCCACTTATGGATGTCATCCCCTGTCTGATAGGGGGGCACAATCGTATGCAGGGTCCTATGGTCAGGAGCTTTCTCTCTAACTCTAGGGGTATTATTACTGCCACCAGGGCTCTCTAGACCCCACTTTCTTGAAGTTTTCTGAAGCTCCAGGGACTCCCTGTCTAATGCTAACTGTTCTCTCCTGAGCTGAAGCTCAGCTTGCTCAAACTGGATCAGTCTGCTTTTCCTCTCTTGGGAGGACTCTCTTCTCTGAGAAAAGGCAGAGGTCCTTGTGGATCTCTTAGAATGGTTATATTCCTCTGAGGGGGATCTGTCCCTTCTGTTTGGATCCACCACTCTCCCATTAGGGATGGAGGGAGTGCCTCTTGGGCCATCACCTCCATGTTGTGAGTGGTCTGGTTCATCCAGGTCAAGTTCATTGTCCTCATCCTGGTCCTCATCAGAGTCCACCACATGGGTGTCCTCTTCTGTGGGATGCCCACCCAACCTGTCTACCCCATCAGACACTAAAGTCTGCTTGAAGTCTGCAATGAGCAGAATTTCTCCGAGACGTTGAGTGTTGACACCTTTGGTTGTCTTCAGATGTCTAGCAGTGCACATCTCCCTAAGCTCAGAAAAAGTGAGATTGTCATACCTGTCGACTGGGACCATTGAAGGTCCTTCCAGGGCCTTATGGGCTCCTGATCCTGAAGACATTTCTAGTGTAGTGGTACTGGTGTATCTACCTACACTAGGTGTGGCCTACTGAACCCTTTCTTGAGTTGTAGTCAAGGTGTGCTAAGCCCTCTACACACAACTCCTAAGTTCAGTAGAACTTATTGTATTCTAAGCTTACATTTATATGTACCTTTAGTACCAAGTGGCTTTCACTTTAGAAATTCAGTTTGTTATCTGGTAAAACAATGGCAAGCTTGAATCCAACCGCTGCACACCAATGTGAGAAGTTGGCCTGGCATATGCTGTCCACTAGTTATAGGGGACACCTTGTACCAGTCCAATTCAACTCTTATGGTGATAGGTTAAAAGACAACCTTTAAAGGAACTATCCTAGTGGTAGCTGTGGAGAGCAGCCTTCAGGCTAATTCTTGAAGGAGTGTTAAGTTTATTGTTTTACCATAGATAACCTCTTGAATAACCAAATGAAAGAGTAGTCCACACAGGTATATGTATAAAATATATGTATTTACTCTAAGAATAACCCCACTAGTCTCTTTATGAGGCTGGAGGTAAAGATACAATTCAAACAAGCATTGATAGTTACAATAAATAGCACTGGAATCATAGGGCCCCAGGGGGGAACAAACCATATATTAAAAAAAGTGGCATAAGAACTACGACAATTCTACAGACAATGCCTAGGGCATTTAGGGTCGCTGGCCCCTTGTGAAACCACCCAAGCTAGTGAGGAAGGGAACCCACGGGAGACGCGTGCAGTGGTATAAGCTACTGTCGGGATCTCTATTAAAGCCTATGGAGAATGTCGCGGTTGAATTTTACAAGATTAAAAATACTTCTAGCAGGAGTTCAAGTTCAAGAGTTTAGAGTTAAGCTTTTGAAGGGCCCACACCCACGAGAGTACCGAGGTACCACTGTTACCTGCCCCAGGGAAGCCGGGTGCATAGGTCGTTTTCGATGTCGGGTCGTGGGCTGATTTTCAATGGCAAAATGTGAAGAACTGCTGCTAGCAAGAAGCGTTGTCGATGTCGTGAAGATTGAAGATGTAGATCTTGAAGAGAAGGACCTGAAAGCAGAGGGGACATAGTCTGGGTCGCGGCACAGTGACCAGGGGGCTCAGGAGAAAGAGCCCTTCAATGTCGGGTGCTTCCAGGTGGAAGATGGGTAGCTTGGATCGTCAGCCACGGGGTCCAGGAGGCTTCAAGGAAGGCCAGCTTCTGGAGGGCGACTGCCCACGAAGGATGAGGGTCGCTGCGGTGTTAGTGTCCGGATTGGATCCACTATGCCTTGGCAACCGCAACCCACGCAAGAATCACAAAACAGCTACTGGTGCAGACCCACAAGGTCTGAGCGAGGTCTCCAGCGTGGAGACTAAAGAGCAGGCCTGGAGTAACCAGGGGAACTCTTGGAAGTGAAGATTGACCTCCGCTAGGGCCCACCAGTCGAGAGACAAGGGACCGCGGGAGGCAGCAATTTGGTGTGTGTATAGATGCACCCACGGGTCGCCGTAGCAGGCTAGGGCGTCGATCTTTGGCACAGATGATGCTGAGAGGTTTGCTCAATAATGGGCCAAAGCACAACTTCCCCACTTGTCGGGTTGGTGTGCTGTGCAATAGGTGGCCGGTGTCCTGGGGTATTGGGGATCTCGGCACCCACGGGGTCCACGGTGCTGAGCTCTGCTGTGCACACTTACTGGCCTCTGGGATGCTTGGAAACCCACCTCAAGGTAGGTAGGAGTCGTCGATGTCTGTAGGAGCAGCGAAGTTCCTACCGGGTCACTTGCAGTGTTTCAGGTGCCTGCCAAGCAGGGGGGTAACTCCTTTACCCCAAGGGAGATTTCTTCATTAAGCTGTGCGGCAGCAAGTCGAAGTTCAAGTCTGTAAAGTCCAAGAATAATCTGAGGCTCTGGGGACCCTGTATTCACCTTTAACCAAGGATTAGGGGAGTGTCTAGATCAGAGCCCACCAATGAGAGTTCAGGCGGGAAAGGGTGGCTACACCCTCTCCCCTTTGTGTGTTTTCCCGCCTGGGCAGGGGACAAAATGCCCCTGAACCGGTTTGAGGCGGTGTATGCAGGAGGCACTGGAGAAGCCTACGTGCAAGTCTGAAAGACATCCTATGGTGCACCCACCCAGTTCCAATCCACATAGTCTGTCTGGGGAGTTGGGAGCACCTCCCTGCAACAAGATCCCTATTGTCCAGCTGCCGTGGCTGGAGTTCTGCCCAGCAACAGGCAGCCAGAGTCGTGTGGGTGGCGGGTAGCATCCATTTTGTACTACGTGTGCACTTTTAAATTGGTGTCTAAAATCTGCCGCTTTTACCATATCGCCCCTCTAGCAGGTGGGAATCATGCCCTCACTCCCATGGTTGGATTGGGGGTATGATTCCTACATGTTTGACACCAAACACGACATGGTTCTGTGCAGCCACTCTCAAGTTATCACGCTATCGCGATTACTTATAATGCGGTTAAGAGTATATGGTATGGCTGCACTACAAACAACCCAGCAATAGTTTTACGAAGGTTGCAGAGGGGCCCTACTCAGATAGGGGTTCCCCCTTACACATATCTCAGCAACCTGCCTTGTAGGATTAGCAAGGCCTGCCTTAGGGGTGACCTATGAGGATATATGTGTTGTATGGAGTGGGATACAGGATACCTATATCCCTGTAAGGGGTGCAAGCACCACCTTACCCAGAATACAGTAGTTGTCTGGTGGTGTCAGTTTGTATAGCTGTCCCAGGTGTAGCACAAGAAGTGCTGCAGCCCCTGTAAGGCCTCTGAGGGACCCATGCCCTAGGTACCTAGGGTACCATCTACAAGGGGCTGATAGGGTGTCTTCAGTCTACAATTGGGATGTACATACGGTACTCACATCAGTTTAGAGAGGAAGCAGATAGGCTGGGGTCCTGGATAGCAGGATCCCAGCCAGACTAGTCAAAAACCATTCAAATACCAGGCAAAAAGTTGGGGGCAACCAGATAGTCAGATTCCACCTTCCTACAGTTGTGATCTTGTTGTGGAAGAAGTCTGTGAGATTGTCCCATAGCTCCTGTCTCTGGATGTTGCTCTTGATGGGGAGAATACTATCAGTACAATTGGTGATCCCGGCATTGAAGTTCTTCACTCCCTCTTCGAGGTTGGGGGCGGTAGTGGGGTTGGAGGTGTTGAGGGGGTCTGTTCAGCTGGTCTCTGAGATTTTGTTCCACCTCTGGTGAGGGGCGTTGGCTGTCTTCAGGGTGGCTGTGCGGAGGCTGGAGATACTGAAGTGGACGATGGAGTGATCAGTCCATGGGAGTTCTGTGACATGGCTGTATTTGACGTAGTTGCTTGAAGTGAAATCCAGCATGTGTCTTGTGATGTGTGTATGGTCGTGGACAATCTGGGTCACATACTGTTGAAGCGGTGTGTGGTGTTGTTGACTGTGAGGTCATCAATGTGGAAATTTAGGTTGCAAAGGAAGATGTAGTCCTTGAAGTATAAGGCTTTGGCGCAATGAAATGTGTGAAGGTGTTGCAGAAGCTAGAGAGAGTTCCTGGGGGTCAGGCTGCGATGGTGCTTCTGATGGTTGTCTTGTCTTCCATTTGGAGCTTGAATTTTAGATGTTTCATGGGGGTGGTGGTGTTGTCGATTGTGGTGGTGCACTGTGTGGTCTCTTTGTGAAAGATGACTGTTCCTCCCCCGGCTTGTTGGTGCAATTCTGGTTAGTAATTTTATATCTGTTGGGGATCACTGTGGCAATTTCTGATCAGATATGGAGTTGAGCAAGGTCAGGGTGAGGAAGAATATATAGGGTGCGAGGATGACGATGAAGTCCCATTATTCAGTCAGTCTTATCATGAAAATGCCCTGTAATTAATCACTAGTTATTTATTAATCCATACATCAAACAAATCTCTCCAAAGCACACAAGCACGCAAAGAGGGAAGTGTAATAACCCTTTAATTCTCTAAAACACACAAACGCACAAACGGAGGGAAGTGTATTAATCCTCTAATCCACTACTTAGAGATAATTGATCAATGAAACCACAATAAAAGCATTCATCAAAGTCTTAACGTAAATGAATGCTGCAGTAACTCAGCTATAAATGCACAAATAGGCAATTCCCATTTGGTTTCATTATAATTTGATAAATGGGACTTGTCATCCTACAAATCTGGCATGCATGTTGTCCTTTGGAAAATATGCTGGGAGCCATTAGGTGGGGTGCAGATCTACGCTATGGATGGAAGTTAATTTGTTTGGTTTTTCTACTAACAGTAGAGTGTGTGTGTGTGTGTGTGTGTTTGCGTGTGTGTGTCTGTGGGTGTGTGTGTGTGTGTATGTGTATGTGTATGTGTGTGCATGTGTGCGCATGCGTGCGTGTGCGAGAGAGACCCCTGAGGTTACATATTAATACCCTTGACAGGTTGGTCCCTTACTCTTGGAATCTGTTCTGATCTAGGAAGTTGACTTTATTTGAGGATTGGGGGGGGTTGGAAAGGTTGAATGGGGGCACAAAGGTGGAGGCGCCTAAGATGCTCAGTGCCCTATTCTTGGTGATGCCTGGAGATATAAGGTTGTGTGGCAAAGGCAGTATTTTCTTTTATGTGAACCCATGGTGCATTTGTTGGTTAGACTAATTCCTGCTCTGTAGACTGTCCTTGTTAACTGGGCATAATGCTAGGTGCACTGTACACCAGGGTTTCAGAAGTGAAATGTATAAGAACAGAAGGACCAAGAAATGGTGGATTATTTGCAAGGATTAATTTACAGAACATTCGGAATCAGTACTGTATGAAGAGGTTCTATGAGAGTCCTACAAGTATACAGTAAGGGGCATATTTGTCAAGTTATTACGCAGCGTAGCAGGCCACCTGGCTGCGTGATAGGGACAGGACAGGAATGTGCCGTATTTAACATTTTGCGGTGCATTCCTGTCATTTCCCAGCTCTGGTGCACAATTTGCTGCCTAGTGCCCTGGAAACATATTTAGGGTGGGTGAGAGTGAGCTGTGGATCATGTAGTGGGATGGACAACAGCTCCTTGAAGCCTCATGCCGGAAAAACTGAGGTACGGGTCCCAGGAAAGCAGCCCACTATCTGGTCCACTGCCTGGTTGCCAGACATTCTCCGACCAGTGCCTACCCCTAAGCCAAAAGTGAAATACCTGGGCATTTGGTTCGATATTAACCTTTCATTTGATAGCCAGGTTTCTAAGATGGCCGGAAAGTTCTTTGGCATTCTGAAAATACAGAATAAAATCTTGGGCCTCCTCCCTGGCAGGCACTAGTTAAATCTATGCTGTACTATAGTCACATGCTCTTCTATTTTGTTATATCTCAAAACAGAACGATTAAACTTCAGAGGGTACAGAATACAGCAGCGCATTTGCTGCTCAGTCTACGAGACTCTCATCCATGGGAGTGGCCCTCACTAAACTTCATTGGCTTCCAGTATGTAAAAGAGTTGCTTTTAAAGCTATGTGTTTCTGTCACAAAATTAAACTTAGAAAAGGATCCCGATATCTGGCTCTATTAGTAAAACCATATCAACCTGGAAGAAATTTGAGGTCTCCATGGGCCTCACTGGTTGCTATCCCTGATCAAGAAAGCACGGATGGAAGGACACTTTGTCTCTGGCCTTACAACAGGAATGCTCAGAGCCACTCTTTCAGAAAACACTCAAAACCTGTTTCTTTAAACAGATCTAATTCTTGAGAAGTTGGCGCAGTTAGGTCACTATAGTCAGAATAAGAATCCTTGGCATGGAGACACTCCGAATTGGAGTAACCAGGCACTTTACAAATCATTTATTATTATTTCTAGATAATTATAAGCAAATGTATGGTCATGCCCAAAGAAGTTGGTCAGGTGTTTTTTTTTACAATATCATATTCTTAGGCTAGGGCAAGAAGATAGAACATTTTTATTTTAATTTTTCTCAATGGAGGAATTATAAGAGCTAATTGCCAGTCTGCCTTTCAGTAAGGTTTGTGGTCTTGGTGGGTATCCCACAGAGTTAAAAAAAAAAACTATTCCAAATATTTTGAACAGCCATCTTTTAAAGTTGCTAATTTTATTTTCTCAGGGTGTGCAATCCCACCTTCTGTCAATACTGGTGTTATGGTAAGGTTGAAAAAAAAAGACAAATACCAGTAGCACCTTAATTCATTCCAAACCATCTACCTTTAAAGAGTATAAAACATTTATAAAATTAATTGCAAAAATGTTTAATAAGGTAATTAATGGATTCATTCATGTAGATCAAAAGGGCGTTATTCCAGGAAGACAGCTACACATACACACAAATTATTCAATTGAAGCCCTGGATCTTTTGACATATAACAAATCCCCACATTAACCTTTTGTTTGTTGCCGAAAAGGCTTTTGAACTTGTGGCCTGGGGCACATTCTTTTCATATTTTCGGAGAGTTTAAATTTTCTGCACTGAACACAATGGGTCATATGCAATTTATTTAAGGAGACTGAGGCCAGACTGACTATAAATTAGGGAGCTGCAAGTAGTTTTAAAGTCCAATGAGGCACAAGGCAAGGATGTCCCCTCTCACTTATTTTTTTTGCTCTTTTTATAGAGCCTTTAGTTATTGATATATGAAGAGATAGTGTAAACTATCTGAGCTTCGGACCTGCTAAAACAGCCACACCTAAACATTATCTTGGCATCAAAATTTCAAATATGAAAGAGTACAGTTTTGAATTAAATTAAAAGTGCTTATTAGTCCGAATCAGAATGCTGCTGTTAAAATGAAAATCATTACAGCTTATACTACTCAACAGAATAGTCTTAATTAAAAAGATAATGTTAAATATGGTTTTTTTTTCTGTGCTGCCACATCTTGTTTTTTATATATACCGATTTTCAAGAGAATAGAGTCCATGATCCTATCATTTCTATGGCAAGACTCTAGTCGCAGACTGAGCCCTTTATACTGGCTCATTGTAGAAGAGGGGTTCACCAAAATTTTAAACATATTAATATACTTATTTTGGATGTTTCCACTAGATTCAAAACAGTGCAATATCCAGATTTCTATTGTGATAATAAATTAATATAAGTCATGTTGAAGGACAGTGATATTAGGAATATTCTCTAACTTATAAAATCATATAAAAAAAAGTGTGCTGCAAGGATATTCAATGGTTTCTAAAAAAAAAAAAAAAAAAAAAGCCCAATTTTATAATAAATTTAAGATCTCATGTGTTAATGTAGCAACCCGTTTGGAAGATTTGGCCTTTCTGAACCAAGACGCTATTGACAGTACAAAATTAGCCAAATTGAAATCAACCTTTTTTTAAAGATCACGATTTTTTGATCTGTGATAGATGGAAAACCTGAGGAGAAATAGAGACCATAAGAGGAACAGATAGAAACTTGTGATAATGTCATATACCTGACCCTTAAAAATATTTTGCTAACATTGATATTTGACCAGGAATTTGTAGTTAATCTAATTGAGAATGCCACATTGAAGAAAGCACAGTCCTGGAAACAATATCTGGTGAAAGTCAATCAAATAAATCTATCTCTAAAAATCTCCACCAGGCGGATACAGCAGGAAGACTTTGTTTTAAATACTGATATGTTTAAAAAAATCATTGTCTTTAATTTTTCAGTTTTGAGAGGTGCCAACTTTCTGAAGATATAATTTTCTTCTAAATGGGTGATATATTTGACTCCAGCCTATTTAAATAAAATGCACCAGAAAAGTTAGCAATGTTTTTTACATGTGATGCTATAGATGCAATAATTGGTCCAGTTTCATAGGGCAGTGTCCAAAACTATATAACCTTTGAAGTTCTATATTTACATACCTTGAAAGCTTTTTCTTAATTCATATTCATCAAAACCCATTCCTTCCTTTGGTGAATTATTATCCTGTTCTATGTATACCCAAAATGTTTAAAATAGATTTATAGCTCCATGCTGGTGAGTGGCTCATTAATACTGCAAAAATGGAGGACCCAATTAATCTGGACTAGTAAAATGTTTACAGCAAGTCAATTTGAACAAGTATATGCAAAACAGGCTAAGGCTAGTCAAAAGTTTTTTCAACTATGGGGGAAATGTTAAATTCACAGTATGATTGTACTTTAAGAATGTAAGCGCTTTATGAATTTATTCCATTATTACTTAATTATATGTGGTTAAAAGAGGGATTATGATGACTTTCTAAATAATTAATTTTATGCAGAGTGTGAGATGTTTACTCAACTTTCGTATTGTAGCCGGAATACATATATAAAATGATAGAGCAGATGGTGTTTATGTTATATATTAAATATCAATTTTATATAATCAGTTGTTATTTGTTATGGTTGTTGATTGTTGTATGTACCTCCATTTATAAAAATAAATTTAAAAAATTGAACTCTTGTCAGTTAGGCCTATAAATCATATTATGCAATTCATTGGAATATGTAGTTCAGAGCAGTCAGTTCAGAAACAGTCCATAGCAATTGACCCTGCCTCTAAGATACAGCTCTGCCACAAGAGAAAACGGAGTAATGGAACAATAGGAGATGGTAGGTGATAAAACTGCTGTCATGTTCATATGGTAATATCATTATTAGGCCCTACCAACAGACAGCTGTTATCTAACTGTTGTGTAAGGACAATTCTGTACAATACCAATACTTAGAGTGGGCTTTGGGTCAGTCTATTGCTTACCATTGGTTGGCCTGCTTGTCAATCTAATTTGGATGTTTCTTATTTAATGTTTTTCCCTCCCATGGAGCATAGTTCATTATCTTTTTGATAGGATAAACTCCATGTTTTCACAGTTTAGATTCAGGGAACAACTTTGTTTTATTTTTTAGCAGTCCAAGGTAGTAAATATGTTTTTTTGCTCTCCCCATGTGCGGTTTTGCTCTTCACTTATCCAGCCCCAGTCCGTTACTCAGCCTAACTCTGCAGTCTGATTTGTTTCTATTTTGGGAGGGCTCCAAGGTGTGTGTGCAACGTCTTAGAATTGTAAATTAAAAGCATTTAAAAAAATGTTCGCGCTACCCTAATAATACGTGTGCTTTCATGGTGACTTGTGCGTATACCTCATCATGCGGACCAGCTATTTTGTTCTTTTTTTCTCTTTTGTCAATGATGTTCAGCATCAAAACTAACTTTGCTTTTCTTTTTGCAGATACTGGCTGCATCAGCAACAAGCATTGCCAAACCCCAACCTTCGCCTAACATATAAGAAGGGCGAGAACTTGTGGCTTTGTTTTTTTTAACCAATGGCAATCCTACAACCGGCCATTACATTTATTGCCCTACTGCTGGACATTGCAGTGGGATAATAAAAGCATGACTAAGGGCATTAAGTGTAACTGCCAACTGAACATATGGGTTAAGAAACGAAGTATGAAAAGTAAATTAATAAACAGGTAATAATTGAGAAAGAATTATTAAAGTTAGTAAAGAAAAATGCGGCAGTGGACACTTATTAAGGCTGCCACATAAAATGCAAAGATGTTGCTTATTTTGTTGCATGCAAGATATAGAAAATATTGTCTGAAACATTTATTAGCCAAATGTGTAAGTGATGCCAGTAATAAGTCCATTTTGTCTTTCAATGTGACCCAAAATAATACTGTAACAGTGGTAGTACCAAAATATATACAATTACTGTGGCATACTTGAATCATACACAGAAGCTGTGCTGAAAAAGGCAGAGTTTCGTGAATAATTCCTTTGGAAAAAAGAACTCTGCTCTATAGGAAATTATGAATTTGACTTATAGGATTGTATAGGAATAAAAGTCATTCACAGTTCCAGTTATCAATATAAAATATAACACTGAAGATGAGTCCAGGGGGAATAAATTATTTAGGGTTTTTGAGGTAATTGATTAGCAGAGGCCTACCTTTCAAATCTAAAAGATATTTCTAAATCATTACAAAGAAATATTTGTATATGATCAAATAATTAGCTTACTTTAAGGCTAGTGTTGTCCAGATTTGGTCCACGATGCCACAGCATACCAGATCTTCAGGATGCTAACACGAGATATATTTTCAATGGGGGATACTTTTAAAAGCCAGAAGTTATCCTGAAAATCTCTCATGCCGTTAGCTTTAGAGGACAAATTGCTGCATACTTTTGCTTTACATTCTACTGATAGTGTCTACTGTTCCAGTAGCAAACAGTGAAAGTGATAATCTTCCTGCTGTATAAAAAGAAAATGTGTGGGAATGCGTGGGAATGCGACCGTTAGCATGTGAGAAGACCAGGTCTTCTACTGTGATCAAAGAAAATAATTGTAAAGGAATTAGTAGTGTCTCCTAGACAAAGACTGCAATCACCCAGAATGGTAAATGATCCCTTTAACCTACTAAAAGGGTTACAAAATCAAAAAATGTGAATTGTGTTAAGGTTATGTCCTGTAGTTCTAGAAATACCTACTCATTGTGAGTTAGACTTAGGGAAGAAGTGATAAAAAACAGTATGTATTCCCAACCAGAACAAATACTATTCTTTGTTAAAGACTAAGAGGAATATTGATGTTAAATATTGCCACTGCATTTGGTACCTGAAATGAAAATGGACTATTTATCTGAATTCCTGTCGAATAATAAGCTTATAGAAGATTGGTTGTAAATGCTTCTAGTTAGACAAAGCCCAAAACCTAAATTAATAATTAGTATTAATAAGTATGATGCATTGTTTATCTAAACCAGACAGTATAGACAGTTCTCACAATAGTTCCAATGTCAGTTTCAAGGAGATGTCATTAAGGGAATCCATACAAAATGTGACTATTTATTCAAAGCATCTTTCATGTAGACAACCTTTGAAGATCTTTTATGCAACACAGCCAACACACGTTCTGCCCCATAGAGGCAAATTAGCCTAGGGCCTTTTCAAGGTTGAAGTACCAAATTATTTGTATCATACATATTTCATTTATAGAACAACAACAAAAACATAACATAACACAATATATATTGTTCAAAAAGAGAAGGCCGCACGTCTACACCGGAAAAAAGGAGAGAAGAAGCAAAGTAAATGAACATTAATCAATAACTACGTACAAATTTCATAATGAAATTTAAGTGATGCATGACAAGTGTGACACTCCCTAAAACCAGATTAAATAACTGTATATTATCAGCTAGTGTCAAAGTGTGTGAATGTAAAACGCCACAACCATAGATATAAACAGCAAAGAGATTTAATCAAGAATTAACTGAGAACCAGCAAAAAAAACCAGAGAAAACAACAAGTACATTTTAATTAGTGGAAAGATCACTAGGTCATGGCAAAACTATTATTACCAGTGAATTCATGCTATATTAACCCAGTGTGCTAACAGTTATGTGAATCTGAAATGCTTAATCATAGCATGTATGTAAAATACAGGTCCTATAATAAAATACAAATACCTTTTCAATCATGAGTTTATTCCTTTTCTCTTGTGATTGTTACTCTTTTTTCTTGCAATTCATAAGGCTCTCTCTATGTCTTTTCACTAATCACTAGGTTACATACCTTGGTTTCCATTTGGGATACCAGTTTTTTCGACAAGACTCTAAGTGGATATTTTCAGTCGTATTGAGCTTTTCCTTAATATGGACCCTTGATTCTTTGCTATATTGTTTTTTTATTGTTTTCAGATCGGAGACAATCTGCATCACACGAATTAATACTAGACATTTGACTCATACTACAACTCTATTTGTGCCCCCAGTACTTCTGAACCAGTTATACCAAACTTTAAATGGGCTGCCTTGGTGTCTTACTCCATCATCAATGTAGTGTACTGGTCAAACAAATAATGTGCCTAAGGATATCGCTACCTGATTTACAGCTTCTGGTGTTTGTGTAGAGGCAACTGTTGGGAGGGCATGAATGAATTTGCAGCAAAACAAAATATTGGCAAGCTACTGCCAGCAAGGTTTTGTAGTTATCAATAGCACACCAGGTGTAGTGGCACTGGGGCACAGTGGCGTGAGGGGCCCTCTACACCCCAAATCTGGCTATCTTTCATTTCTCAATTTGCATCAGAGTGCCAATTTGCCCTACCTTCAATTGGACAGGCAAAACTCACTGTGTTCTACAGCTGCTTATCTGAAAATTGTATCAGTGACTACTAGTGAACTCTTTATCCACTGCTCTGTACAGAGTCAGCTTTCCCATGAAAGAGAATTAGTGATATGATGCAGGTGTTCTGAGAATGACAATGATATAATAGTGATGGTGTGTTGATGGGGAAACACCAGTGCAGTTTATTGGGAAAACATGTTTCTCTCAGTGCAGATCCTCTTTTATTTCCTTTGCACTGGATGTGCATTTTACTGTCTTCCCATGGTCACTTGCTGCATAATTTCTTTTAGATTGGGCTTAGCATCTTGAAAGGGACATGAAATGATCTGTGCTGGGAAGCTGCGGTCCACGTGCATGAGTGAGTGAGTGTTTGTCTGCTTGTCTGTCTGTCTGCATGAGTGTACCAGTTTGTATGTGTAAGTGTGTTTGCATGTTTGAGAACATATCTAAAGGTATGCATGCAAAAGAGGAATTTTCACACACACAGTTAAAAAATGGTGTGTGTTTATATTTGTCTAAAATGATAATACTAAATTTCTTCACGGTGAAATGTCTGTACTTTAGTAAGCTAAGGTTGCCAACAAAAGGAATACATTTATGAAATATATTAAAAAGTGAAATTTGAGTGCCGTGGCAGTCACTGGCTAAGATGTGTGTTCCAATCAAGATTGGGACTTTCCTGTCACAGTTATATGCACAGATAACATCATGGGTACGATATGGGCTAAGAGGAAAAGTTACACTATGTTTTAAAATTACACGAGGAATCTGCATAGGCTGTGTTCTTGCGCCCCTTTTATTCTTGATATATATTAAGGGGTGGATGAGTTTTTACAGAAGATTAAGGCAAGTGCCCCAAACGTTGGACAATGTCTAAGTCCTGTCCTTCCTGGACGCAGATGATGCCGTCTTGATCCCTAAAACCACCAACTGCCTCCCGCTCCTGATCGATAGTTTCACTTTGTATATGGAGGACAGGCATATGAAAATCAATTGAAAGAAAACATTTACTATGATATGTGGGAAAGGGAGGCTCAAAAAGAAAACTCACCATATTGAAGGAGACCACTTGCTGAATCAGAAAGATTTACTTACTTAGGTTTGCATTTTTCTAATAACGGCCAATGGGGGGACACACCTGAAAGCAGTAACATTAAAATAATTAGATAGTCAGAAGCCCTTTATAGGTTTGGAACTAAAATTGGAAACAAGCCCATTGGAGAGCTTTAGACCCTATGTAAAAATAAATGTATTCCTAGTGTCAACTACCAGGCCTCTTTGTGGGGCCTGACAATTGCCAACTGTGACAGATTCAGGAAAATCTTTTCCAATGCTAGCAGTGCCCTATTCAACCTCTTCTTACATAGTGCACAATGAACTGGTGGTTCCTTATCTAGAGGACAGTTTGTAGACAAGCCCCATCATCCATTGGTTGGTATAATATATGGAGTAAAAATGGCACTAAATTCACCAAAGATATGATAATAGATTACCTAACTTTGGAATATAGAGTGAGTATCCCATGGCTGGCCTATGTGAATAATCGGCTGAAGGAAGTGGATGGGAATTTGAGAATTGAGGATCCTGTTGGTGTGTTACAATTTAGCAAGAAAGAATTAGAAATGATTTTCATTGGGAAAAGGATGGCTGACAGGGAAACTAAAGAGTATCTTAAACCAACTGTGTCACTGTATCTCTCAGACCCGTACAAATGGGAGAAATGTCAATACATTTAGAAAATCAACTTATCTACTATGTTAGAATTACATTTTAGAACATCTTTAAATGTTATTGAAGTGCTAGTTTAGAAAGTAACTTGCAAACAAAAACGTGAATGCACTTTGCTAAAAAATTAATAAGTAAACTGAAAATATGTCACATTATAGCTAATGTAGAAGTGAAAGATGGCATTATTTATTTATTTATTTATTTATTTATTGCAATTTTTAAAGCGCGCAAATACCCCTACGGGTGTCTCGGCGCTAGTGTTTACAGAGCTCGCTGATGGTGTGACGGGGGAGTTTAGGACAATGAAAACAGCCATGTTTTAAGGCTCTTTCTGAATTTGAGGAGCGTGGGGGCAGTTTTAATATGAAGTGGTAGGGTGTTCCACAATTTGGCCGTGGCGATTGTGAAACATCTGTCTCCCCAGCTGGCCTTTCTTGTCCTAGGGACGTTCAGCAGGTAGGCAGAGGAAGATCGAAGGGTCCTGCATTGTTCCAGTGGGCGGAGAGCTCTTTTTAGAAACTGTGGTCCTGCATTGTTCAGAGTTTTATAGGCTATGCATAGAGCCTTAAATTTAATTCGGCTCCTAACCGGAAGCCAATGTAGTTTCTTGATATGAGCTGAGATTGAAGTGAACTTAGGAATGGATAGTAGGGTTCTGGCCGCCGCGTTTTGTACTGTCTGGAGCTTGTTGAGGACCTGTTCTTGGGCATTCAGGAGAAGAGAGTTACAGTAATCGGTTCTCGAGAACACTAAGGTGCTGATAAGTGTTTTGCCCGCGGACTGTGGTAGGTAAGGAAGTAATTTTTTTATTTTTTTTAGAGTGTAGAAGGCAGATGATACAACAGCGTTGGCGTGGTGTATGAAAGTAAGTTTATTGTCAAAAATGACTCCGAGGTTTCGTACCTTGACCACCGGTTGGGGGGGGGAACCCATCTGAGGTGGCCACCACTGAGGGGACCATGCTGGGCGTAAGCTCCCGAATGTCATCACCTCAGTTTTATCGGAGTTAAGTTTGAGGCAGTTTGATGACATCCAGGAGCTTATGGCCTTCATTCCCTCCTGAAAGTTGGCGGCGATAGATGCTCCGTTGTTGTGCACTGATAGTACTAATTGGGTATCGTCGGCGTAGGTTGTCAGGGCAATTCCATAAGATTTTATCACCCTCGCTAAGTCCGATACATAGATATTAAAAAGCGTTGGACTTAGCGAGGAGCCCTGTGGAACGCCACATGGGAGGGAAAAGGTCTGGGAGGTGAAATTACCCATCTTTACAGTCTGGGGGCGATTAGCTAGGAAAGAGGCAATCAGGTCTTTAGCTTTGCCTCTAATTCCTAGAGCTGAGACACGGTCGATCAGAGTGACATGATCGACCGTGTCGAAAGCCGCAGAAAGATCTAGGAGTATTAGGACTGCCGCTCCTCCCATGTCCATTGTCGTTCGAATTTCGTCGGCGGCCTTTAGCAGTGCTGTCTCCGTCCCGTGTCCCTGTCTGAAGCCAAACTGAGTGTCATCAAGTAGATTGTTGGCATTGATGAATTTCGAAAGTTGAGTGTTCATGGTTTTTTCGAAGAGCTTGGCTGGGAAGGGGAGACAAGCGATGGGTCTGTAACTAGAGGGGAGCAGAGGGTCCAGGGTTGGCTTTTTTAGAAGTGGCTTGATGATAGCCTCCTTCCAAACAGAGGGATATATTCCTGTTGAAAACATGGCATTGCAAATAGTGGTCAGCGCGGGGGAAATGGCTTCTGGAATGAGGTTTAGGATAGCAGGGGGACATGGGTCTAGGGGGGATCCGGATTTCGTGCTGGTTATCAGGCGTTGAATATACTTCTGGTCAATGGTGTCGAAAACTGATAGAATGGGCGAAGTATTCATGGGGAGTGCCATAGGCAAAGGTGAAGGGGAGGAATGAGAGAAGGCAAGGAAGATGGAACTGACTTTTTCCTCAAAGAAGCTGGCCAGCGCATCTGTTAAAGACTGGGAACCTTCTAAGCGCGGGGCAGGGGGGTTAGACAAAGTGGTAACCACCCTAAATAGTTCTCCAGCTGAATTTTTCGCCTGATCGATTTGGGAAGTATAGTAGCGACTTTTTTCAGCAACTATTAGTCTTTTGTAGATGGTGAGAGCGTTTTTGTAGGTTGTTTTGTCTGCGGAGTTGTAATTGCGACGCCACTGCCTTTCAAGATTCCTGCAGTACTGTTTCTGCGTCCGGAGGGCTTCAGTGAACCACGGGGCTGAAGGTATTTTCCTGTTTCGATGGGAGGATTTTATCGGAGCAAGTATTTTACAGGCCGTGTCTAGATTCGTCAAATAATTGAAGGACGCTATAATGGGGTCCTGCTCACCGGGAATATAATTCTCCTGCATACTCTCCGCTAACTGAGCTGTGTCGAGGTTTTTCCAGTGTCTATAGGAAGATTGGTTAGGGGCAGTAGGAGTGGGTTTGGTATGGTTTGTTCCAACCGTGAAACAAATCACTGCATGGTCTGTCCAAATGAGGGGAATAGTTTGGGTGACAGTTACAAGGGGACTATTGGTGAATATACCGTCTAATGTATGACCTGCCTGATGTGTAGGAGAGTTTATCAGTTGTAACAGGCCAACAGCTGATAGATCTGTGAGTAGCTGAATGGTATCGTGATTATTGGTGACTTCTAGGTGAAAATTAAAGTCACCTAGTATGGTGAAGTGAGGGGTGTCTGCGGCTGCTTCGATTAAATTGCCTATATTAGCGAGAAATTTGGCTCTTGACCCCGGAGGGCGATAAATTAGCATGCCTTTGAAGGATGATTTAGCCGAGAGGCATAGTGTGAAAATGAGAGACTCATATTCAGAGCAAATATAAGGTTTCGTCGTAAGTTTGAAGTGGTCTTTGTAGATTATAGCAATGCCACCCCCTTTTTTTATTGGCCTGTCTAATCTACAAACATTGTAGTTAGTAGGAGTGGCTGCTCTGAAGTCTGGTCCGGAGGCTTCGTCCCCCCAAGTCTCTGTGATGAATAATAGATCTAGGTTATACGCATCAATCAGGTCGGCGATTTCTAGTTTGTGCTTGGGGAGGGATCTTGCATTTATTAATGCAGCTTGAACCAAAGGGGGGTCGGTTGTAGAGTGGTTCGCAGCAGCTATTGTGCAAGTAGAACAAGGAACTGGGCCCAAGATTGGGCTGGAGTATCTGAGATGAGGTAGGATATGAGGTAGGGCAGCTGTAGGCCTCAGTTGTAGTAATTCGGCAGAGGTGTATGTCCATCTCGCCGTGTTAGTAGGTCGTGGTAGTGAAGCAGCAGGGGGGCTGGCCCCTGGCCCGTCCTCGGCGCGGACGAGCGCAGACGAGCTTGCCTTAAGCGCGCCTTCGGCGCGCCCGCTGCGCTCGTCCGCTGCGCTTCCGGTATTGACACATATTAAATAGTGGGTGCTCTGACGTCAGAGGGGGTGTGGCCAGCCGAAGTGGGCGTGCCTGGTGACTCCCTCTAGCGAGGTGATGGCGGCGGTAGACAAGCGTTTGCAACCGAGACAGCAATTTGATCAGCTGCTCGGTATGCTCAGGGTGGTTGCTGGGTCAGTGTCAGGTACAGGGCAAGTTTAAAATCACATTTATACAATTTTAAAAATCGAGTAGTTCCCTTTCCAAACTCCCGGCTTTCCGCCTCAGGAGACTCTCTGTAAATTAGACATGCTTCATTTAAAAATGCGTGTTTTAAAAAAAAACTTGCACCAAGTAGCTATACTTTAGCCTATGTAATAACTAGGCCCAAAGCTTTCCTTTCAAACTTTGCTCACAGTAACACATTTTGAGCAACTGCCTAGCATTGATGTCATCTTTAGAAATGTGCTGACTCTAATATCATGTTTATTTAGTTCCTCACCCCAGGTTAGACCATTTCACTAGAATAAAATAAACTTATTGAAACTGTAAAGAATAAATGATGACATAGACTTTATAAATGTTCCTTCCAAATAACTTGATATATATGCTTTCACATTACTGATTTGTCTTTGTCTATTAAATGAGCTTATAGTGCCTCTTTTAGCTTAGATAGGAGGGTTTTCATGGGAACCTATCCTCAAGTAACAATTACGCTAGAAAACTGTATCAACCTGGCTGACAAGAGTGCAGACTGTGGGAATCGAAAGAAGATGATTCAAATGACTGACAACACCACTTTGCGAACTACTCTGATATGACAAGTGAAGACACATTCAGAAGTTGATATTTGTGTGAGAAAACTATAATAATTAGTGTTCCTAGCTAATTTGTAGCCACACCTCTTGATTCCCTTTACCCGTCCAGTGGTCCTGCTGCTGGATTTTCCTTTGCCCAAGACTCTTCTTTTTGGAGAGTTGATTCTTTTAGATATTCTTGAGATGATTTGCCTTTCATAACTTGTGATCGATGCTACTGCACGGACCGTTATACTAAATACAGTTACTATTGCAATTGTAGAAAACTCGGCTGAGTTTTCCAGAACTACTCTTTATGAGAAGTCAGTTCATCATTGTCCGCTCAGTTCCAATTAGACTCTTTATGGGTTGTTATTTAGAATAGGTCCCTTAGCTAGTTAATTGGGTTTCTTTATGGAACATGTCTTTAATACTGATTTCTAACCTCTTCTTTTATTTCATGAGATTACAAACTAAATAAAGATATTTAGAAACTCTAATCTCAAGATAAAATAAAAGTTTTTAAACTATCCCAATTTCTCATCAATGACTCATCGCAAATTCTAAATGTCTATGATGTTTTATTGACTTTCTTTAAGGAAGCTCTAATTCTTCAAACAGTGGAAAAGGTCCATTACCTCTCTGGAGTCCCTAGGATTTCCATGGTGACATTTGTAAGTGGGCGTATGTAAAAGGTCAGAACCATCTTGGAGAGTCCTCCTTGGGCTCTAGCACAATCAAGTGTCCAGAGTTATATTATTAGTTTTAAATATCCAACACAGTTTTTACCTTACCAGACTGTGAATAGGCATATTGCACTTTATGGTTGGTTTCTGCAAAATGGGTTTTCTCCCCCAAAAGCTTCCCACATGCCTTTGTGATGGTAAATCCAACCAGTCAATACTGACTTTTATAGGGACCTGAGGAAACAAATACTGCAGCCAATGTTTATAAAATAATTTCTTTTAAAAGATGCTTTTAACTTTATTTGCAACCTTTACAATGCGATTTCATGACACAGAGTATCTGTTTGCATTTCTTATGCCATCCATAGAAGGAAACAGCCTTCATATCTGGATGTTTTAAAAAACGAAGACGAGCAGTTGGAAATATCAGACTCTTAACAATTCATTGTCGCCTACCATGATCTTAGTTTTCTTCTTTTTATTACATTCCTCAGTCGAATAGTGATAATATTTGTCAAATAACTCTTACCTACCTGATACTTTTTGACAAATCCTTTTTGCTGGCAGTTGATCATTACCTCTGGTCCTACATTTTGTTTATTTAATTTGTGTTCATACTGAGATTCATTTGTTTGAATTTTAGTTATTAATTTTTAACATTTGAATGCTTCATAACGTACTTGTATACATTTTTATCTCGGATTTCTTTATAGATATTTTTTATCTGAATGAAGATTTGTTGATGTTGATGATGATGAAGAGTGCGACTTTTTGCTGCATTTGGGACACTTTATTCTGATTTTGGTTTCTAATTTACATATGTCTTTGGTTGTTTTTTCACAACTTGCATGGAGATATTTCATCTTCTATTCTGATGTATTGATCAAGACCTCCCCCTCCCCCATCCCGTGCATGGAAAGTTTGATAGTCTTGGACACTTTAAGAAGGGCAGTTTCTGTGCTGAACCTCTGGCTAAAATTAGATTGGCAGACGTGCAGCAATGTATTAGTCTCTAAATACTTTGAAAGCTTTGTGTTGACTAATTTCTCCAGAATCTGAGCAAGTGCAGGGAGCAGAGATGGGTGTAAAACACACCAAGATACAAGGGTCTGTGGTGGGTTTCTTAAGGTGAGGGACTAGTGTAGCATTTTTCCAAACTGCTGGAACTGGGGCTGTAGATAAATACCCATTTAACAAGTTGTTAAAAATGGAATTCCCTACTTTCACCTCCTTAATAAGTAGAATTGTGGAACAAAGACCACCAGAGAAACGGACTTCAATTTACAAATAGAAGATTTGGATTTGGCTAAAGAAAAAGGACCAAACTGAAGTAACAAGCCCTGCCTCGAGATAAAAGCAGGATCAATCGGAATCTACATGCCTGCTAACACTGAGGCTGAAGCTAAATTTATTTGGATGTTAGAAATGATATCCTGGAAAAACAAAGAGATCTTCTCGCGCTATTAAGAAAAAGGGGGGGAGGGGATGGCAGTGCAGCAGGTTGTGGGGGCAAAAAAATTCTTAACAATCTTGAAAATCTCCTGTGGCCTATTATCAGCTGCAGCAATCTTCATGTCCAAAAACAACATTTTGGCTGCTTTGATTGCGCAGTGGTATCTCCTCAAAGCCACACTATCGGCCTATTTGTCTTCCAAATGCTACTCTTTGCGCCATTGTCTTTTGAAGATTTTTGGTTCCACTGCAAAGGTTTGTGTGAACCAAGGCACAGAGGAGCCAGGTGGTTGTGACATATGAGAGATAATGGGGGCAAGACTGTCTTCTGCACTGAAGGGCCAGTCATCCAGCATCCTATCATCAGACTCAAGGTTGCTAGAACGAGTAGGTAATGAGCAAGTAAGAGCTTTAAGCAAGTAATTTGATTTAATTTGATTAGAGGCCCAAGCAGAAATTGGGATATTTCTATTTGGGTGGCCAGCTCTAAAGCTTTGTGACCACTAAAACATCATAAGAAATTGATCGCCCAGAGCAAAGGGCAAGCATTCACCATCTCCATAGGAGAGTGGAGAAAACAATATCAATGATGTGCCCCACTTGATGGGACGGGTTGAGCCTAGGTTAAAAACGTTAAAAGAAGACATTTTGTTCATCAGAGTCGAGGTGTCACTGTCCACAGCAGAATCAGCATGAAGTCCCCCAACACAAGAAAGTGACCAAACTAAACAGACAGCTGAGCCAGGGCCTCATCAGTTGACTTAATGAAGTGCCCAGGATATCCCGGCCGCCGGTAGACCAGGACACCCGCTAGGGACTTCTTGGGGGGGGGGGGGGGGTCAATATTGGGGAGGGAGGAATCCATAAACCATACCTCTGGCATAAAAAAACATCGGATTGCTCCTGAAATAAAAAATATGGGAACATTACTTGTGTAGTAATTGAACACTAATTGTAATGCAGACGAGAAGGGAAACTCCCTGCGACAACCCGCCTTGCTACTCACCACCTCAGCAGCACTCCCTCGTCTACACAATTTGGGCGAGGCAAAGAAGCAAAGAGAGAGACAGGATATGGAGGAAAGAGTCAAACATCCACTTGGAGCTCACCCATACAAATCTGACTAGGCCGTAAAGCCAGGAGTTCCAATATAGAGTAACAAATGCGAGCCATCGACATAATACTGTAAGAAGCAGCAAGGCTAGCGTCGTGGCCTTCCTTTTGAAGTGCTCTCCATAAATTACTTGGGTAACAAGAGCACACCTGAACTAAAAATGGTCCCTCTAGTTGTCAGAGGAGGAAAATGGTTGTGATGCACCCATAGAGCAGTGAGAAAAGCAGGAAAATACAATAACCTCATCCACAAAAAAAAGAAGTGAGTGTTCCCCCATCCAAAACAGTCAGACTTCTGCAATAATAAAAGAGCAACGAAGCGCAGACAAAATTAAAAGAATAGCCCGAGAAGAAACAAGGCAAACATTTTAAATCATTAAACAATGAGCACACTTAACAGTAGATAAAACCACGTAAAAATGAGAAAGCAGCACAACAGGTCTATCCATAACACTTACTATTCCCTACTTACGAATCACTACTTCTAAGGTCACCAGCTACCACTCTTATATAGTGGAAAGTGGAAACAGCCTTGCACATAGAAAGGAAGTTAATGATCACTAACTCCACACAGTTTCCTACTGCCGTTCCCCTGGGAAGGTGGATTCACATGCTCCTAACAGGAGTAATTGGCCATGGTGCTAGATGAAGGTGTAAGCACATCAGGCAGTGAGGTAAGCTCAACTGATCTATCCTCTACCACCAAAGAAATTCTCTCTTGGTGGTCTTTTGCTAGACGTTCTGGGTGTCATATGGCAAAGTCTCTCCTATTGTGAGACAGCAGCAAACCCTGCACCGGGCAGGTGCTCACAGACCTTGATACAATTGTCAAAAGTGAATGTTCTGTGGAGTTTCTAGAAATTTCGAAACATGGCTGCTAAAACCTTTTTTGGATCTGAAATGTTACCAGACCACACTGGAGTGGTCTGAAAATGAAATGGGGCAGTGAAAGTGTGCTCTCTTTTCTTCCCTTGAATCAGACCTCACATCAATCACAAAAGGATGTCTTCATAAGGACATCATGCCAGCACTCCAAAACATGCCACTATCAAGTATCTGCACAAGAAATCCTTTCTCGATCCAAAGCTCAATATACATCTTATCTTCCACATAAAGATAACAGAAAGTGAGATCTTTAAATTGGCTCCAAAAATGCCGAGAACAACATCCTGCGCAACCACAATTCCTGCTTCAGACGTCCTAGGAGATAGAGTCAGACCGAGCTACTTTCAACAACTTCTGTTGTCGTGCAGGAAGATAACTCACAACAGCCTTCGGGATACAACTAAAGGCTTTCCTCTTTCCCCAATATGTCCTCTCCTAATATTGAATTAGACAGACGGCTTACTTGATCTAATTTTCCACTATGTGATGCCTAATGTATGAGCCTACTGACTTCATACAACTGTAATGTTCCTACATACATCAATGTTCTGGTACATGCAACCCACCCCACCCTTTTACAACAAATGTTCTGCAATGCAACAATCTATACCGCTCTCTAGAGCTCCAACCAAAAAGAGAGATATACTATCATGTTTTCAGAACTCCTTAGTGAGTAAGCGCTATACTGGTGATATGTGGCATGATTCTAAGAATGGGAGAAGGGAGTAAAAAATAGGGGGCCATGCAGTAAAAGAGAGGGGCATATTCTCAAGGATCTATCGCCGAGTTAACAGCACTTTAGCGCAGCCAAAGTCGCGATAATTATATCGCCCCATTCACAAGCTGGTGCTAACAGCCCTTATCACCAGTTTACCTGCGATAGCAGCCGCAAAAAGCATCGCCACAGATGACCCCAGCAACTAGCGCTAATGAGATGCAGAGTAGGCGTTCCCGAGCAAAAAGCAGTGACAAAACCACTCCGCGACATTCTCAACGACCAGCCAGATCGGCGATAAGATCACAAAACATGTGATAAGGCATGTTAGCAGCAGGAAATTAACCCCTGCTCTGACCTGGTGCAAAGCTGGACGACAACCTGCAGCATAAAGGGAGCCCAGCCCAGAGCCACACCAGAAGAACAACATGGAGGTACTCATCATGCAGCTCGGAGCCCCAACAGGGACACAACACCCACCGCCACCACCCCCAGGACCGCCACCCCCTGCACCCCCACCGCCCCCCCCCCCCGGACCACCACAGAGGCAGCGCAGACAAAGACAGCGGACCTTCAGGAAACGCACCAGCCTCACAGACTTAACACCAGAGTATGTCATTGCCCATTACAGACTCAAAAGGACAACCATCCTCCGCATCCTGAACATCATTGTCCACAGGCGGACGGTACCAACACAGCGGACAACCAACATCCCTCCGCAGACAAAGCTGCTGGCTGTGCTGCACCTATTGGCCTCTGGGACATTACAACCAACAACTGCCAGAGTCGGAGGAGTCTTACAGCCAGCCCTATCCAAGTTTCTCAAACCTGTCCTGGATGCCATCATCAGCTTGGTACACCAGTACCCATACATACCCCACACTGAGCAGGAACAGCTGAAGACCAAGCAAGGCTTCTACGCCAAAGCTGGCTTCCCGCACGTGTTGGAGGTAATTGACTGCACACATGTCCTACTTGTGCCCCCTGCTGACAATGCACACAATTACTGCAACAGAAAGCACACGCATTTCATCAATGCACAGGCAATAGTGGACCACCGGGGACTCTTCACCAATGTCGTCGCCAACTACCCAGGCAGTGTGCATGACTCATACATCTTCCAACAGTCCTTCATCAACCGGCGCTTCCAGGATGGCACCTACGGAAATGCAGTGCTTGTTGGTAAGTACCAAATGAACACACCACACACCTCCAATCCACAATCATGCAACTCACAACTCTGGCAATACACACATTACAAATCCACATACAAACATGCCAAACATGCCCACCCACCAGACACGACCGCACAACTTACTGTGGTAACCTGGGCTAGCCATGTACATGAGCCACCAATGGCATGGCACATCAGCCACACACCAGCAGAATGTGTAGGAAGGGGCAAACAGGCATGTGCAAAGGAGGCAATTGACCCATGAATGAGAATGCACACATTGCCAAGTGTGGCGTGGATGTGCTGGACAGACTGCAGTATGCAGACCACAGACATATCCATGTCGACATATAATGCTGGTGTTGGTAGTGTTGTGGGCAGTGGACGCAACCATGTCACCCCAGCCAGTGGGGAAGATCACGGAAATGTAGCTTGTTATGTCCCCCCTGTAAACGTGTGCAGATTGGGCTTACCCTACATTTGCCAGGCTAGCGTTGGGGTGTGAATAAAAAGCACATAGCCCTGGGCGTGGTTCTCTTCCGGAATGGCCAACGTGTCTGCCAGGGGGGTGCCTCTCACGCCGCCACGAGGCCGCCGCCGTGTGCGGCAGTGCCTGCGATCCTATGCGCTGGCTGCAGTCCAGGCAGCTGCACCCCGAACCAGTCTTGTCCACCCCTTCGCATCCAGGCCTCACTGCTCACCTGCCGACACCGGCGTGTCTCCAAGAGTGCCCACCACGTGTCTGTGCTAGCTGTAAACAAAAGGCCCGCGACCTTGGCAGCCTCCTCAGACCATCGCGGCCTCCGCGAGCAAGGCCTGCAGTACTCCTCTCCCGTTGACGCACTCTACCGGCATATACAGCAGACAAGTAGGTTACACATTTGGAACGGAGTCTTGATTACACAATGGCAGAGTACATATTCATGGCATCGTTTCAACCCCTATACTCCCTTTGATGTGGTGCCACCACCTCTGTGCATAGCATTCCGACCACACAAGTCTGTGGGCCCTTGCAGACTTCTGCCTTAGGCCTACACACCGGTCCAGCAGGCCTCAGACAAATCAAATCCAGTCCGTCCCAGGCAGGACACGGCATTGTCGCAGGGTGCACACCCGCTCAGCTCTGGTGCATCCACCTCCATCAACCAGAAATCTTCTCCACATGCCATTCCAACGCCGTGTGTTAGAGATCCAGGAGGAGCTGGCTGCACAGCGGTTGCCCCACGCTGACTGCTGCCTCCGGCACACACTGCGGTCGAGTAGGACACACAATTGGAACCGAGTCTTGATTTGTTCATTGCAGAGTTAATATCATTGCACAGGCCTCATCGCAGACTGCATCCCCTTCCAGCTCTGGTGCCACTGGCTCTGTGCCACGGGAGTCATGGGCACTCTCCAGTTGAACTTTGTTGGCGTCTGGGTCTATGGGCTGGGGGTTGTCTTCATCATGTAGCTGATACTGACATGGTGGGAAAAAGGAGACTGTAGCATTCAACTCCTCTATAATGCCTGTTTCTGCTTGCTTCTGCCCTCTGCATCATGCCCTGGATGGACACCTTCCACTGTCCCCCGTAACACTCTGCGACATTCTCCTTGGACATCAACGAGGACCCTCTCAGCTCTCGTGGCCCTATCTCAGTGCACCACAAGTCACCGTCCCTTGCAGGTGTGCCTGTGCCGGCCGCAGGGCATCCGGGGCCACTAACTCTGTGCAGCTCAAGTCATGGACCCTTGCTGTTTGTACTTTGAACTTCTGATTGTCTGATCATTGTTGTAGTTGCTGCCAGCACCAACCAACCCCTGAGGGGTTGCTTACATTACGTTATGTTATGTTATGTTAAAATGATTTCTAAAGCGCTCTGTTACCCAACACCCATCCAGCACAGGCATCACTGGACGTGTGGCCCTGGCAATAAAAGGTGCCGGGCACACGTGCCCGTAGTCAGTTCCACAAATGATCTCAGTGTGTCCGTGTGGTCATTATGTATGCATGAAGGCCGCGGGCCATACCACATCACATTGTGCTGTGTACAGAGTGCTGCGCAACCTTGTCACCTCAGGCAGTGGGGTAGACCTGGGACATGTGGTTGTGTCGGACCCCCCTGTGAACGTAAGTGAGTGGACCAGCGTATGGCAGTACAGCGTAGGGGTGTGGCCATTCAACACGTTGCTCTGTGCATGGTTGAGTTTAGGCCTTGACAAAGAGGTAACTGATGCGTGTGTCTCTGGTGTAGTGTCTGTGCTACCCATCACGCAATGTCCAATGTTGCCATGTAGCATGCCCACGGAGTGCGGCCTCGGCTGAGGGGTACATGAAGGTGAGCAAGCCTGCCCGTGGTCCGGGATCCTACATACCACCTGTTGTGTGTGTTGCTATTTCCACAGCATAAGGCAAAGGTCTACCTTCAACCGCAGGGCGAGTTCAGCCAGGCATGAACTCTACATCTGTGTCCGCTCTGTCCTTACCATAGGCCTACACACACGTGGTCACCCACCTTCGGCGCACAACATCACTGTGTCGTTGTCAGACTTGTGGACATGCGCAGACGGGCATGACAATGGTGTGCCGTAGGGGTGCAAGTGATGCAACCGTGCTGTGCACACTAGTGAATGGGTTCGGGGGTGGGAGGAGCCGCAGTGAGGCTACGTAATACAACATATGTGTACGCAACAAGGCACCATGGATACCAGTTCCAGAGGCACCGGATGATGATCATGAAGATGAGGCAGGTGGACCACACCCCACTGCAGCCACAGCAGGAATAGTCCGCAGGGACACCATCACTGCAAATGTCTTCAGATGAGCACGTCACATTGTGACAGTCCTTGGCAATTATGGGACAGTACAGAATAACCACAGTCACAGCATGTGCAAATAAAAGCATTCCAAAATGACATTACCTAAGTGCATGTCACTCAACTGTACAGGCACATCACTCACACAAGTGTGAGTACGACATGTGTTGATAACGATTTTATGATATTTTCATAGATGGTGGGTGTGTCACCTCTGTGCAGAGAGGCTGTTTGGGGTGTCACGTATTCGAACTGCCAGTTCTGTGTGTCACAGTTAGTAGGGTATCCCACTCTTCGGCGTTTCACATGTGTCAAAGATCATTCCATTTTGACTGCCATTTGTGACCTACAGGTGACAACAGGGCTCCTTTTGGGGTCAGTTATGTACCACCCTGATGCTGGGATGCCCACTGTAACTCAAGTCCCACAACATGGTCAACATGTACGTAAGCGGGAGTCACTGCCCATACATTTGTCCACGCTGTCATGATTGATTGATCATGGCAATGACATGTCTGTGTGCAGGAGGGGTTGCTTGTCCCTCTGCAATGTGAAGGGGGGATGCGGTTTCACTGTGCGTTCCATGCATGTGTCTGCATTGGCGCAGTTTACATGCAGGCTGCATGTCAATGTACATTATGACTGTGAGTAGATGCCTATGTGATGCGGGACAATGGTCATTTGTTCTACATCACAGATGTGGGATTGTGCTCGTACAGTGTCATCTCACCGTTTTTGTACTCTGCTTTTATGGTGCATTTTCCCGCGATAGACTGCGATGTGAAGAGTTGCGTTAAGCTGATTTTGCGGTAGTTATCACACGTTCTTGAGAATATCCCCCCAGGTTTTTCTTATGTTCCATGTTTAATGGTCAAGTTCTTTTGCTACAAACTAGGAGGAGAGGTCTTTGGGGGTTGTATACATCATGTGGCCTATGTATATCGCTGTGCAATCTCGCTGTTATATTGTTGAAAACTAATAAAGAAATGTTATTAAAAAAAGAACCCCTAGGTGGAATTATAGGATCATGATGAAATTTCCATTGTACAACTTTTGCAAACGTGCTGACCTTATTTGCAAATCCAGACACTCTAACAAAAAAACGACAAAGCTTGGGTTCAGAATTGTTTTTTAAAGCTCAACCGGGCCTCTAGGGAGGCGGAGCAGGTGTCAAAATCATTGGTGAGAGATTATAGTGTAATTCAGATGTTCGAAGGGACTGCACCATGTCTAGCTACAGTGCAGAATGTTTCTGAACGAATAATGTTGACCAGATTTAGACTGGTTTCAATTTGCTAGCTTCTTTGTTTCACACTAGGCCAATACTCTCCCTCAGATATATGTATTTGACCTTGCGATGAGAAATCACGTCAGTATTTATTGCACTTTGACTTTTTTTGTAGATTTTACCATCCGTTTCCCAAAAAGTTTTAACTGCCTCTGTTGCATAGGTTTAAATTTTCTAAATGTAAAGCTGCCCTGTTTCTCTTACAGCAACTTAATGTCTATGGGGCCGATTCACAGAACTAATCTGAGATAAAATCCTAAATTTACTACTTTTGGTATTCACAGAAGGCATTTAGTAGTCGTAAAGTTAGGACTCCTAACTTTACTACTACTAAATGTCTTTTGTGAATACCGAAAGTCGTAAAGTTAGGATTTTGTCTCAGTTTAGTAGTAGTAAAGTTAGGAATCTTAACTTTACTACTACTACTAAATGCCTTCTGTGAATACCAAAAGTAGTACGTTTAGGATTTAATCTCAGATTAGTTCTGTGAATCGGCCCCTATGACACTTGTTTTTGGGTGGGATGCTTCTTGAAAGGCATCCTAGCTCAGAGGAAGAGAATGTTGTTTTAAATGTTGCTATGCTGCTCACGAAACAACTATGATACAAGCTATTTTGGCCAAATTTTATTTGATATGCCTTCTTTTACGCAGAGTTAGTGATTGCTATTTTATTTGTTGTTATGCCATTGAGCTTTTCATCATTTGTCTTGGGATTCATTGCTTATTACACTGAGGGTGTAACAAAATCTCATATTTTTGATAATTAAATATCTAAACTAAAGTTATGCTTTCTTGTTTATATTTACATTAATATAGCCTTATAGCCTGCCGTAGCGGGCTATACCGGCTATTAACCCCTTCAGCGCTGCGGGAATTCCCCCGCGGTGCTGAAGGGTTCGAGCGCGGGCGGGCCCATGACGGAACGGTTCCGTCATGAGCACAGCGCAACCGATGCTCATGACGGAACCGTTCCGTCATGGGCATGGAAGGGGTTAAAGGCCCGCTGCAGCGTTAAAGGCCCGAGCCGAAGGCGAGGGACTTTAACAAAGCAGCGGGACTTTAATAGCCAGTATAGCCCTGCTACAAAGGGCTATAAGGCTATTAGAACATTCTGCCACTAGAGGGCAGAATGTTCTAACAAATAAAACAAAGCCTTCAGGGAAGCCTTTGTTCACAGCCTACACTGTAAACAAAGACACATTGGAATGTTGGAGCTCCGGGCTTATACCAGCCATTATAAGCCTGGAGCACTCCATTGTTTTCAATGGAGCTTCCAACATTCCAATGTTATAATATAGCCTTATATTAAAGGCCCGCTGCAGCGTTAAAGGCCCGAGCCGAAGGCGAGGGACTTTAACAAAGGTTGCCGGTATAGCCCTGCTACGAAGGGCTATAGGGCTATTAGAAGATTCTGCCACTAGAGGGCAGAATGTTCTGACAAATAAAACAAAACCTTCAGGGAGCGCGAGGGGATTGAAATCCCCTCGGGCTCCCTGAAGCCTTTGCTCATAGCCTACACTGTGAACAAAGACACATTGGAATGTTGGAGCTCCGGGCTTATACCAGCCATTATAAGCCCGGAGCACTCCATTGTTTTCAATGGAGCTTCCAACATTCCAATGTTCTAATACCTTTTAATTCATGACAATTTTTTGAATGAATGTGTTTCTTTTATGATCCCTTTTCTGAGATCGAATAAATAATGAAACAGACCATATTTGTACTCTTCGGTTGCCTGTGCTGATTCCTCTCTTTTCTAGTCCTTAGGGAGGGAAGAAGTGGCCTGTTATGGAAGGCCTCAACTTCACAGATCTTCCCACATGAACGTATTTTGTGAAACATTTTGAATTTAGAAAGAAAATCTTTGCTCTTGCGGTCAGCAGGAGGAGGCAGTTTGACAATGATTTAAAAACGGTCTCCACTGGGATTAGACAGCTCCGGAGGCTTTCTCAGGCGTTTGACGAGGTTATCGACCGAGATGAAAGGTAAGTGCATTTGTAGGTCAGTATTTTGGATAACATTTTTGATGCAATGGAGCCTTGTTTCAACTTGGAGAAAAAAAGAACTCTGTCGAAAATAGCTTCTCATTACCAAAGTATAAATAATCCATATATTTCTCAACTGCTCTGGAAAAAGATGTTGATGCTCGTCTCGTAAAATATGCTGTATTGTGCAAGTGACGAGTATTCCTTATAGCTTGTTGTGAGGAGGTGCAGTAGATATGTTTGGTCTGTGGAGCAGACTTTGCAGACGCAGAATCATAGTTTCTAACGTTAATATATGACTGCTCATCAGAGTGTAGATCTTAAATGGCTGACCTGGTATGTGTTCCTGAGCTTTCAAACTCATTCTAAGGCAGCCATCCTCTCTACCCCCATAAGCCTGATACGAAGGACTCTCATCCATATGTGCAGTCAGTTCTGTGTGTTGATGACGCCACTTCAGCATAGTAGAAGAACCTATAAATCTTGAAGGCAAAGGGAAGCAATTATTTAATCTTTTCAAATGCTCCTATCTGGTGATTCCCTTTCACCTCGCCCTGTACGGTGGTCCCTTATCGCCTGTGAATTGTTGCAGTAATCGTCATGGCAGAGTGGATGATTAGGAGAACCCCGCCTGGTTTGCTCTATCTAGCCTTACTCACCTTACTTCAGTCTGAAATATGAACATTCAGGGTTACGGAGGAGAGATCTCCCACTCACTACTTTTGTAGATCTGTTCGACCCTCTGCCTGTTTTCTCTGCTTCAATCACACTGGGCTCCCTGTAGCCTCCAAGTGGATACTAGCAAAGATGATTTCCACTCTATTTCCTTTGGTCAGCTCTACTGTTCGGACAGAGACCATGCCTGAGACACAGTGGCCTTAGTAGAGCTGCCTTCTGAGCAGAGCAGCAATCTCCAATCTATAAGATGCAAAAATGAATGCTAGATAAAGGCAAAGAGAGGAAGGCTCCTACCAAATTCTTTTCACTTGACCTCCATATACATGGGGCCAGTGCCTTGCTCCTAAAGAGATGTTGTATTGGTCGAATGGAGCAACGTAAATGGACCTATTAAACGGACTTTAAATTCTACTAAGTTATGAAGTATGAATGCCACAGAGGGATACTTGGTGAGATTTATTAATGAATAGTCAATCTTGTGAGGTGAATAGTATGATAGTTTTTGTGTTTTCACACCCATCAGGGGTAACAGGTGCTATATGAATGCAAACCTTTCTTCCCCTTCTATCCCTCCGCTATCCTTCTCACTCCAAATAACTGACTAATATCCATCACTCAAATTACTTTCATATTTCACCATACTAATTTACCACTAATCCTTTATGGGATTCTGGAGTAGCGTGCTTCAATACCCCATCAGGGGTAACAAGCGCTATATAAATACAAACCTTTTTTCCTCTTCTATCCTTCTGCTATCCTTCCGAATCCAAATAACTGATTAACCTATACGCCACTTAAAATGTAATTGCATGTTTCACTATACTAATTCAACACTAATCCTCTATGGGTCCCGGAGTAGCGTGCTACTAGCCGATAAAAGCGCTTCGTCGCCTAGTCAGGGGTAGTAAGCACTATACAAATGCAATTACAATACAATACAATACAGAGCTGATTATATCTGACAAGTGGCCCTGTGTCGTGTGTGACAAGGCAAGTATTTCTGTCCTTTTAGCCCACAACACTGAGACGTGTAGTTTCACGTTTGCACTGTTCCAATTTCTAGGATGGGCTTAAGTGTCACAGCAATTAAAGACAAATTGTGTTTAGATAGAAAGCCATTAGAGGCTACAGGCTCTAAAAATAACATGGGCCCAGCACAGGTTATTTTAACTCTACTTTCCGACAAAAGCATTTGAAGAGAGAGAGGAAAACGCATCATGGGTGTCTGATTAAATACACTTTGTATTGGTGAAGATTGTAAATCACTGATCAGTGCACAAATAACGTGTCTCTTCCTCTTGGTGCTATCATGTGCACAGGTGCAGAAGGTGCACACGTTGGTGCAGAATTGGACTGCAACATACCTCGGGCCACTGGAGTGATGCGATTTTGCAGCTGTAGCGTTTTCTACCCAATTATAGATTGTCCGCAATTGTCATATAATCCACCACTGGACACGATATACATTTCAACAACAAAAGAAAAAATGCGGTTAAAAGTTAATGAAAAAGTACAAACATTGTGGCCCGCGCCTGCAAATCATTCGCCTTCAAATAGGTCAAATGTTCACTTTTCAGATTATTTATGCTATTCAGGTGTCAGACTGGTGCTAATCAGGAAAAAAATTGGTCCAGTCAGCTTTATGCGTGCTAAAGTGACCAATAATAAAATAACACTGGCACATAATAATCTGCGTTATGCCGCATAGTTTGGGTTTTCTTGCCATATAGTTAAGACAACCCTACCTCGTAATTTGGTCCTCCAGTGCGAAATTCCTTGGGGCCTGAATATTGTCGCTGTGCTGTACTAACAAAGAAGTTTAATTTAAGTCTCTCAGTTTAATTTAAGCCTCTCTTGCTTTTCCCCTTTGAATAAAATGAGTGTATGTTTTGGAAATGCCTCCCAACACTGTCCATGCTCTCCTCTCACAGACGTTCACTGGTGATCTGAACCCTGGAGGGGTCTGGCACGAATCAAGCTGATATTACAGTTTTATTTTTTAAAAACACGAAAGTATTCCCTTTCCTGGTCACGGCCCAGGGTGTGGCTCCCCGTGCTGCCCTCCGTGCCTTGAATCAATATGTGAGATCATGGATTCAGGGGGAAATGAGGACGTGCTATGATGACTCACCGGTCAGGCAAGACCAACCCAGCAGGGCTTTGGGGGGGAAGGGGGGCTGCTGGCTGCAGAGTTCTGAATACCACGCTCACTTCTGGTACTGCTCTTTTAACTGCAGACCCGTCGGCTGATTGGCCTCCACATTCACACGGTCTTATTGTTTGAAACAATGGAACATTCCCCAGTATTTTCCTTCAAATACAGCGCAGCCATTTACCCAATGTCCAGAGAGTAAGGTAACTGCTTGCATTCATATAACTGGAACTAGAAGTGTGTAAGGTTGCACGAGTTCTTTTACAGACTTTTCAAATCCCACAGCTCCCCTTATCCCATGTGGCAATAGGGCGAGGTCTAGCGCAGGGTTGTGTTAATGTTTTATTAGACAAGGTTAGTCTTGTGTAGACCCCTTTTTATGCAGGTGTCCTACTTTTGTATATGAGGTAAAAATAGACATCTTCATCCACCCCTAATCAAAGGGATCCCTTACACCAAATGGGGGAGAGTAGTCAACATACATCGTCCCTCTGCAGGCAAATCTTTTTTAACTAATGTGTGTTTGGCGCGTTAGGTGAAAAACACCTGAGTGAACGCTATAAGGGAAGCGTAGCTCCTTTTCTGCTTGGTTGTGCAGCTCTCTATTCACCTGTACCAACCAGAGGGAGGATTTATCTCACCACACGTCCTCAGTGGTGGGCAGTACACTGTCCAGACTATAGGACCTAGTGTCACATTGAGTAAGTCACTGCGGACTGAAGACCCCACTCGCACGATGCTCACACCAGCCCTATTCGTAGCTGAGCATGTGACCAAAGCAGCCAGAACCTAGGTCCCAGATTGAAAAGATGAATGGAAGATGCAACTCAAGCAGAAATGAAATTTGGGAGGATGTGACCAAACGTTTGCGTGGCTACCAACAAGTTAACACAACCAGGAAAAACAGACCTTCAAAGTGTGAGTATAAAGGCACAAAGATCCACAGAAAGAGCTCTGCCACAGTTCAGCACAGAGACAGTGACTGACCCACACAACGTATATCTAAGAAATAAAGAAAGGGGTTAGTGGCTACTTGAATGCAGTTGACAATGACAAGATAGAACTGTTTTGATGTACATGCACGAATTAACTTTAGTTTCAAGAAAAAAACTCATATGGCTAATGAATTAAAAAAAAAATGGTAAGAGGGCAATCCCCTTCCACTACTCGACCTACTAGCTGCCCCTCTGCCCCGTTGTTCTCCCTGCAAGCAGCTACAGTTCCAGCAGCGTTGGAAAAAAAGCTTTAGTTCTTCTTGTTTAAAAAAACAAAAACTCTGCTGACCCTACTCTCCTCAGCAATTACAAACTCATGTCACTTTTGCCAGTTCCAGAGAAGATTTTGGAAAATTAATTAAGTTGATAAGAGGCTGTCAGAGTTCCTTATCTAACTGAGTTCGCCAGTTCTCTTGATCACATCCCACGCACTAAAGTTTGTCATCTATGCAGGTGACACCCAATCAATCATCCCCTTTGACCAAGGATCCCAACCTTGCGACTATTTGAGGGATATCTCTATCTGAATGGATGACTTAAATTTAACAATGAAAAGAGGAGGTCATGCTTTGTCAGACAGGGAGTCCTTGACCTTCCTTTACCACAAACTTATAGCCCATAGAAGACTATTAGTTTCCAGTGGTAGAAACTTCAGTTCACTTCTGAGGGGTGCATATAGATTGTGAGCTAGTGCTCATAGCGCCAGCAGGAGACAACAGTCCCCACCCCCCCACAATAGCATGCATGTTCTTAGGCATAAATAAAACACACCACACAAATTTTTGTTTGGGTAAGAAACTGCTGCAGGTTTATTACATACACCGTTATGTAATATGGTTGGTTAACTTACGGGCGATCCAAGGGCAGGCAACCAACTGGGCCGCCTGCCCGCCTGATGTGCCAAGCAGCACTGGGGCGAACCCCGTCTGTGCTGCCCCTTCAGTGATCCTCTTCCCGGATCACGGTCCCTTATTACTGGAGCATAGCAAGGCAAGCCCCCGGTTGTTCAGGCCTACAACCACCCGAAGGACTAATGGGGCGCCGACACGGTTTTCCAGGAACCTCCCATGAGGCTCCTGTGCTCTGGCACCCCCTATGGTGCCACGCAGAGGTACCCTTCCTTCGGTACCCATTTGCTTCCAGATCGCCCTGTAACTCTGCCTGCAACGAAAAAAGAACAACATTACAACATTCTATGCCTCCCCCGCTGCTTCTACGCCGGGTAAGCGGTAGGGTGGGAGCCAGCATGTCCAGGGTGTGAAAAGAGGAAGGTAAGAGGGTGGGGTAGGCCTATATACCCCCCGTTCCTCGCGCCCCTGAATTGACGCGCCCTGCGCGCCGCAGGCACTGGCTGCAGAGGGGGGACTCTCTTCCAGGATCACGGTCCCTTATTACTCATGCCCTTTTGAGGGGGGACTCTCTTCCTGGATCATGGTCTCTTATTACTCACGCCCCTTTCAGGGCGGAGCGTAGCAAGGCAAGCCCCCGGTTGTTCAGCCCCACAACCGCCCGAAGGACTAACAGGGCGCCGACACGGTTTTTCAGTAACCTCCCATGAGGCTCCTGGGCTCTGGCACCCCCTATGGTGCTGCGCAGAGGTACCCTTCCTTCGGTACCCATTTGCTTCCAGATCGCCCTGTAACTCCGCCACAGCTCTGGCGGCGTCCACCGTCGCCGCCAGGGCCCCCCACCAAAATAGCTATAGTCTTGCCCGCTAGATCGTCTGTCTAGAGCCTCCTGCAAAGCTAGATGAAAGGACATCCCTACTGAATATCGATGCCCCATCTATCTCCCAATGGCCCTAGACGTTAGCTTGGGTCAGCTAGTGTCTGATGAAACAAACGCCCTATGCCTGTGAAGTTGTGCCAAGCACTAAACACCTCACGCCGCCAAGTTCCACTGTATCACCTGACTCAGCCCCATCCAACACAGAGCGGAACAGTTTCAGGCACCCTGGCTCATGATGCCCACCTATTTGCTGATCACACTGGATGCCGCCCTTCTGGAACCGTGTGTGACTGGACACATGTGTCTCCGATCTCTGCGACAGCACTCGCTTGTTAGGGGACCGTTCCTACCGAAGTAGCCAACTAGGCTATTAGGGCTGGAAGGATTATACTTAACCTAGGCACCGCCCCTTCACTCGCTAAATCAATGCGCACATGGAGGTCCCTAATGGCGTATGAACCTTGCGCACGGCTGCACACCAGTGCAGACCTGCATCCCCTATTCTTTATAGGAATTTCCACCGCACAGTTCCCTCTGGGAAGTCCCCTAGGCATACCCGCTTAAAGAATCTGCTGATTCAATACAGGGCGCACTGTCTGTAATCTAGTGCCTAACCTTAGATGTGGGAGATGCCACACACCGCCTAGGTCATGGGGATCTAGGAATTTCGACCGCTCAGCTCCCTCTGGGAAGTCCCCTAGGCATACCCGCTTTGAGAATCTGCTGATTCGATATTGGGCGCACAGTCTGTAATCTAGTGCCCAACCTTAGCTGTGGGAGATGCCACACACCGCCTAGGTCATGGGGATCTAAAGGAGCACACCATATCCCCCGGGCGTACCTCTAAGTGGGACTGGCTCCACCCAGCTGTAACGCCAGAGACACACCTCTTAAACATCTTACTCGTTATGCCACTTGGCACCCTTCTGGTTGCAGCTTTGTGTATTTGTAGAGCGCGCCTGCCCCCGGGGCACGGTGATGCTGCTAGCCAGTGTGTGCTACCCCCTAGCCGATACTTATCTCTCCTAACTGCCTTTACTTGGATTGAGGGGTTGCAGATGCTACCCCAGGACTGAAGACTTAATGCTCCAACCCACTTTGACCCCAGAACTTGGGGACAACCCCAGTGGTGACCCTGCCTTACATGGTACATCTACCCCAACGCTTGACTATCAATGTGTTAGGGACCCCAATCCCCAAAGATGCCCCATCTATTATCTGGTTCTAGCCCGCAGAGGATAACCCAGGGGGGGGCAGACAAGTCTGCGGAACCAGGGGGGAAAGTTGTGTGCAAATACCTGCCCTTTCCTGAATTTTGGGACGCCAAAAGGTCGAAAGTACCCTGTCGCCGATTGGCACTACGCAGAGTTTACCAAACTTTTCCGTGCCACAGCACACTCGCGCTGACAACTACCACCACCCGCCTGCTGCCCTGGTTGACGCGTGGGTGAATATGTCTTACTGAAGCTACCGGATACCGGCCCTTGACTGCAGGGGACTGCCCACCCAGAGTACATGGGACCTTATTCTATATGGTGCCCGCAGGTGTTCCCCATGAAGGCCCTCGCAGCCAAATGTACAATGCAGTCCCAGTATTTCGCAGTGCCTCTCTATGCGTTGAAATTAATTGAGTAAGTGTAAAATTATACTTACCCACCCTTGGGCTGTTAACCTGTGGCAAAGGCAGACTATTATTTTGCGGCTTCTGGCCTTGCCTCCGGATATATACTACAAACCCCCAGTACCTTACTACACGCCAGTACCCTTGGCTTTAACAATGCTTGTTAGTGTAAAAGATAACTGAAGCCCAAATTGGCTTCCCTGCGTAGCATATTGAGACTGCTTAAATTCTGAACTGGTGGGACTGTCACCTTAACGTGCTGAACATTCATTAACTGTCTCCCTCCGATGAATGACAAGCTCAACCACAAATGGGACCAATACACTAATCAACTTCCGCAACAGCCAGGCAGAACACCTGCACGTGAGCCAGGTGCCGAAAGCGGAAAGCGGGAGCCCTTTGGAAATGGAATAGTGGTGCACAACCCCCTCGTTGGAGACAAAATTGACCTAGTTGTACTGAGAGAGAGGCACATGCGAGACCACGTAACTATTCTTTGCCAAAACAGAGCCTGTCCGTAACTTTTGTCTATATTGGGACAGCGGATAAACCAAGATAATATCCCTGATCAAGTCAGTGATGTCATATACACTACCTCTGGAATATTTATCATACTTCCCATATGTGGCTGACACCGCACTCTCCCCCTGTGCTTTGTGATCTTGGCCCACCTTTGTGTGACAGAGCCCCGTGAAGTATACTTGGGTTCTAGGCTGGTAATGCCAAGTGTTAGGTGAGAAAGATGAAACCATACTTGCCGAGCCCCGGTCAAAACCGACAACCATTTTACCCGTTGTCAACAGTAGCACATACATCAATAAGACATTGATAAGGGCCACATGCATAACTCCTGGTGGCCAAAGGACCGTGTTGGCCAAGCAGCGAAATCTTCGCTCAATGCAATAATACGAAACAGACTTCTCACGGTGCACGCCACCCAGGCGCCAGACAGGACACTGAGGTTTACACCGAACATCCCGACTCCAAAGGAAAGGCACCACAAACCCAACCCTCCATGAAAGCTAATTAACTGAAGACCAGTGACCGAGGTAACTCCTCAGGAGTTTATACTCGCAAAGCTGGAGTCATGTGACACAGCACGTTTAGGATACCAGAGCCTGTCCAAGTGATCCCTTAACATCCTTCTTGAATGCTTTAAACATATTATGCATAAGGCTGCACAGACCACCTTTGCAATTGCCCACATTAGTAACAAGTCCCTAGGTTGTATGTTAGCCACCCACCGGTTAGCCAACTCCATGTGCTAGCAAAGAACACAGTCCCTGCTCAAGTTGGTGCCCACCAAGAACTAGTTTCTTTTTGATCCTCTCAACCTGTGGGAGCAAAACTAGCAACAATGGTCGCACTGCCGACCCACAATGCTCCGATTACCGACCCCGGTATGCCTACCTGCAAAGCTTCACCATGCGCTGCCTGGGCCAAGTGTTCCACACTTATAACGTCACTAAAAGGGGTTTCTTCTGAGCAGAGCCAAACCTCCTATTTGCTAAGTGGAGGAGTGGCCTAATATTTCAGAATAATAGTGAGCTGCTGCTGTGTGACCGTGTTGAAAACACATCACCATCCCTGAATATTGGATGCAAACTCATTAGAAATTGGAAGAGTGTGTCAGTGCACTATCAGTAACGTACCCAAGGTGGGCATAAAAGCTGGACTGTATCAAGTACAACGCTGCTCCAAACAGGGGCCCCCAGATACGTTTCTACCAGTGGCAGCTGCTACTACTACCGCATGTGCTGTTGTGCACGTGTAGGCACTCCTGACCTAAAACCTACAAATTGCTGTGTTAGCGCGCCAGAGCCCCCCATGCGTCCTGAAGAAGATAGTGCATTGCCAGCAGGGAGAAGGTATTAATCAATCAATGTGCCCCCCGGCAACCTCATGCATGTCTGTGTTTCCCCAGCCGCCCCAAACATTTGCTGTGATACGATAACTAAACATGAAAAGCCCCTCAGAAGCCGTTACCGCAAAACTTTCCTCCGTAACGAGGGTAAGGGTATGGCTAACCCGTGCAAGCAAAATTCTGTGCATGGCAGTGGTGTCGCACGCCAAGTGTGCTGCTGTTTCTGCCCTTGTATGCCAATTATATTGATAAAGCCAGAACAGCAACTTGCACATGTCAGGCTTCTTGGCTTTGTCACAGGTTGTTGGTCGCCTGAGGTAAATATGCAGCACTGGGCTTGTGTCTGATATTGAAAGCTTTTTTTTTTTTTTTTATATTGCCCAAGTAACTGCCTTTAGTCTTTCTTTGTACTATGTCTATTGGCCAGTGCAAAACTGCAGCATACATTACGGTCCCTGACTGGAACCATAAAACCTCTGCATTTTATCGGTAGCATGTATCCACTATGTGCTAGCTCTGCCTTTCTAGTGTGCAGCTGGGTCGTTGGATCTTTGCATGCCCTCAGGGCTGGACTAAGAATATTTGTTTATTTTATTTCTTTATAGACTTTTTATATAGCTCGAACTACGACCAGAGATGTCGGGTAACTACGCGCTTTACATGAGCACCAGTTCCGTAACCTGAGGACGCTACATATAGTAAGGCACGGGGAGGTAAAGTGATTTGCCCAGGTTCCAGGATGTTGAGCATTGTTGCCGAGACTACAAATTGGATGCTAGATTTTCGCCCCAAACGGTGTGAGTATTCTATCCTGTCATCCTGGGAGCATCGCCTTGGCCTTAGGTGACAGAGACCCTCCCGGGAACTTCCCTAGCCCCTTGTCGGCCCGCTGCAGCCCGATGTGCAACTATATGCCTGCACACACCACATGCGGCCACCTCCATTTGCCCCAAACCTAGCTCCAGCCGTGCCAGGCCCAAGACGCTGTGAGCATGGCTTGTGCAATTCAATGTATAATGAGTTGATCGATGCCTGTTGGTGTTGACATCTCTAAAATGGATAGCGCCCTTGTGGCAGGCAGTCCGGGTGCCAGTTGTGGGAAACCGAGGCGGTGCTGCCCACCCAGACCCCCCGTCAAGTTGTAACCAGGTAAACTTGCTGCTGGGTATAACATTAGTGGGCTGTGAATGAATCCTTGTTTTGGCCCCACACGCCTATGATCCCCAGTGATGGCAGGCCCTGCCAATGCACCACCGGGTGCAGGACCCTGCACCAACACCTAAACGCTTGGCATTAACTGCCCTCTTATCTAACACAATGATTGCAGGGACTGAACCTGCACACTTATCCTCCCAACGCATTACATAGCAGCTGGGCACAGGACAAAGTGATTTTCCCAGAAGCCCCGACGGTACTGGCGTGCTAACGTGCGAGACCACATTACACTGCACAATCGAGCACCGGAGTCAGTATGCCCAACAGCACCGTATTGCCTAGGAGTGCATCAGTGCCCCGCTCCCAATGCACAGGAGGGCCGGGAGATAAGTGAATTGCCCGGAAGCGCAGGACGGCATGGGAGCGCTAGCATGCGCCCAGCTTACACTGCCCGCACAGGTACAGGAGAGAAGTGCCTCGCCCCGGAGCACAGCACGGTATTGGAGCACTGAGCTGTGCAGCGCTTGCATAGTACATTCAGGCATGGGGATAAGCAATTGCCCAGTGCACCGGATGAGGGCGCGACGCGCCTCTTTCCCTACCAAGGACACGCTCGTAGAGCCTCGCCTACAGCTCCACGCAACCCACGAGCAGTCGCAGCACCCGCATCTGTCCCGACAGCGAGGAACGAATTAAATCGCTGCCCTCACTGGATGGGGGGTGCACCCGCAGCTCGCCACACTCAAACTATTCTGAGTTAGGCGGCAGGCAAAATCCAGCACACGGGCAATATACGCTGCATTTGTTAGTTTATTAACTCTATTTTTTTTTTATGTTAACACTTTAAGGACAAAGGTTTTACCGGATGTATGACGTTACAACGCACACTTTTACAACGCATGCACTTACAACGCATTTTTTACAACGCATAATCCATTACAACGCATGACATTACAACGCATGACACTACAACGCATTTTTAAAAACTACCTTTACAACGCATTTCCATTACAACGCATAATACCTTTACAACGCATACCATTACAACGCATATTATTAAATTGCATTTAAGGTAAGTGTTGGATAGTATAGGGGTAAAAATTACTATTCTAACTCCAGGGGGTGCAACAGTAGGGTAAGTGTTGGATAGTATAGGGGTAAAAATTACTATTCTAACTCCAGGGGGTGCAACAGTGGGGTAAGTGTTGGATAGTATAGGGGTAAAAATTACTATTCTAACTCCAGGGGGTGCAACAGTATGGTAAGTGTTGGATAGTATAGGGGTAAAAATTACTATTCTAACTCCAGGGGGTGCAACAGTAGGGTAAGTGTTGGATAGTATAGGGGTAAAAATTACTATTCTAACTCCAGGGGGTGCAACAGTAGGGTAAGTGTTGGATAGTATAGGGGTAAAAATTACTATTCTAACTCCAGGGGGTGCAACAGTAGGGTAAGTGTTGGATAGTATAGGGGTAAAAATTACTATTCTAACTCCAGGGGGTGCAACAGTAGGGTAAGTGTTGGATAGTATAGGGGTAAAAATTACTATTCTAACTCCAGGGGGTGCAACAGTAGGGTAAGTGTTGGATAGTGTAGTGTAATATTATGCGTTGTAATGGTATGCGTTGTAATGGTAGTATGCGTTGTAATGGAATGCGTTGTAAAGGTAGTTTTTAAAAATGCGTTGTAGTGTCATGCGTTGTAATGTCATGCGTTGTAATGGATTATGCGTTGTAAAAAATGCGTTGTAAAGGTAGTGCGTTGTAAAAGTTGCGTTGTAAAGGTTGTTCCCCGTTTTACCCTCATTGGTACCAGTCTGACACAAATACAACAATAAGCAACAGAAATCTGACCGGTCAACTTTAAGGAGGGTTTTTCACTGTGCAGCAACACGAGTTGCTGTGTTTTAATAAATTTAGATCCGTGTCAGCTAAAACAGCATGTTTGTTTAAATCTACTGGTTATGCAGAAGATGATAGTCGCAGAGTCAGGCCCAGAATCTGCCCGGGAGAGTTACCACCCTTCCTGGGGGACTACACGCAACTGCTTATAGGAAGTTCGGTGTTAAGTTATTATTTTACTCCCAGATCCCATGAGTCTGCCTGTAGACACACAGGGCATGCCCTGTTCAGGATTCTTTCACAACCTTACTGAAGGAAATACCATTGCATACACTTTAGACTGAGAAGCAATGACATTGAAAAGACCAGGGAATGGACACCTGATCCTCACAGTAAGAGTCGAAGACCTTCACCATTAGGCCTGGGTGACTCTTTGTACCAGAGGAGTACTATAATCCACATTGTCTGGTTGGAACAGCCTAGGGAAGGGGCCCAGTGTCCAGTGACTAGTTGGTATTGGTCTGGGAGACTCAGCCAGCTGTGGCTGAGCTGCAAGATTGAGCACTGTTCACGGGCACCGTATTAGCATAACATGTACCGGCACGAGGTGGGGGAGATTAGCCCAGACTCACAGGTGTGGACGCGACCCGTGCCGCGGACCCCGGTGTCAGCGCCATTGGATATGGGGACGGTGAGGCCCGGGGGGCACAGGAGGGGGCAGGGAGCCCCGCGCGATACCCGGCCCGAGCGGGTGCACAGCGCGAGGGGGTACCCAGCAGCAAGCCAGTGGGTGCGAGGCCGGGCATGACCCTGCCTCCCATCCCGGCACGGCAGACACGGCATGAACCGCTTCCCCTTCCCCGTGCTGCTGGGGGGGGGAAGGGTGCAGGCACGAGAGGAGACAACCTGTGCCATCCAAGCCCGTAACTGCATGGTAGGGCTTCTGTTTAATGGGCCGCAGACCAATACAGCACACAGTGCCCGAGGTGGAACCCGCGGCGCATTGCCCGAGCCCCGCCCCACAACCACCAACGAACAGGAGGCATCACCCCCGCAGCTCCTGCCCCGAGGCCGACCGCCAGCACCGGACCGCGACCCACACGGACTCCGGGGCCACTGCCGGGCACTGTGGGGCCCCGAGGAACGCAGGAGACCGAGAGCGCCAGGGCTGAGCTGCAGCTTGCAGGCAGTGCCCCTCCACGCTCCCGGAAGCACCAAACGCCGCCCAGGAGCCGCAGGCTGGGGAGGCTCGCCGGTAAGTCACCCGACAAGCCTTGTCCCGCAGCGAACTTGGGCATCAGGACACCTTAGTTGTAACGCAGCACTGGGGAGATACCAGGCAGTGCTGAGCAATCTCAATCCTGCCAGGCTCGGCCCGGACTCCCCGCCTCAGTGTGGGCTGGCTCGACCACCATGCCACAGCAGCACTTTCAAGCATCAGCTACGCGGCCGTGAGTGGTGGGGGGGCAGCACACGGGCTGCATGGCCGATTCCCTCAAGGTCTCCCGTGTGCCCACTACCCACAGGCCCAACCGCGACCCCCGGGACAGACCGAGGGAAGACAGGGGCGCCGTGCCCCATGGCGGGACAAGACTGCAGATGGCACTGCATCCCCACCGCAGGCTGGCCCGAAGCAAGACCGGCTGCGTGCCCTGACCGGAGCTGCACCCTGCTACCCCCCACCTGTCCCCGGGAGCCTACAGCCGAGGCTGGACCGCCCGCCAAAATCACCCGAATATGGAGATACGACTTGGCGGGGTGGGGGGAGGCAAGGCCTGCACTCACCGCCAAAACGGGTCTGCTCCAGAGCGAGGGGGTAGAGACGGCGTATCCAGGGCGTGAAAAGAGGAAGGTAAGAGGGTGGGGGAGGCCTATATACCCTCGTTCCTCGCGCCCTGGAAGTGACGCGCCCTGCACGCCGCAGCCACTGGCTGCAGAGAGGGGGGACTCCTCCCCGAGGTGTCCCCTAGTAGAAGGGTGGTGGGCTGGTGCTTTTCTGGCACTAGAGGTCCGTCCTTCTAGGGCACCCTGCGGGCACCAGGGCAGCCGCATTATCCATGTTAATAAATTTTCTGCCTTGTGATTCTCGCTAATGAGGATCGTACGCAAAATCCTGCTCCCTCCTCCCCTGCCAATGACTCCGACTGACAGTGCAGAGTGCCAAAATGAGCAGACTTGAATATGGAAACGCTTTGTTTCTAGGAGCGCCTAAGCACACTATCAAAAAACTGTACCGGATACAAGCAGATACCCTAAGATAGTCCTTTCTCTTCCACACACGGCCGCTAAAACAGTGGCACTTGATCCACTCCATTGGCTGCCTGTGCCCAAGCACATTCTATTCTAGTGCCTCTGTTTTGCCCACATTGTGTTTCATCTAGTAGGACCAGGCTTTCTATCAAAGTTTGATGCTTTGTTCCTTTAATACCACTACGCTCCGCTAGTGCTAACATTCATCACGTTCCTCAGTTAAAAAAGGCACGTGCAGGCAGGCGAGCCTTTTCGGTGCAAGCTGCTCAGCTATGGAACAGCCTACTGCACACTCTCGGTGCTATCTGCCATCATTTCACTTTCAGAAAAGCACTTAAAACCTGGCTTTATTCATAGTAGTTCTCTACACCACATATTTGCTAGCAGTCCCTTTAGCTAGAGCTGAGAGGCCTTTCCAGATTACAGCTGCGCTTTACAAGTTAAACCCCGACATATCATCACCTTCTAGTTTCTCTGGAACTCCAGAACAGGCTGTCCCATTAATTAGGATCTTCCAGCTTCACAATCTTTAACCAATGGTCCTGCTCATAGTCTATGGATGACAGGCGTGCAACGCCCATTGGACTCAAAGGGCTTCAGCTCCCCTCGTCGTGTGTGTCAGCCCGGGCTGAGAGAGCTCCCTTGGCACACACACACACAGTTTTTGCGCTGCTGTGGGCTGGCGTCCGTCTTCTTGCAGCCGCACCCGAGTACTTCACAGGACTTTAAAAGACCATTTACTTGTTAACGAGGCTTTGTTGTTCTTCACCCCTTCTTAGAGCCCCTGCATTTCCACTCTTCCTTTTGCTGGAAGAGTCAGCCCCCCCGAAATTAGCCCCCCCCCGAAATTTGGCTCTAATTGCGCCGTTGATGGATGATGACAGTCTCTTGTCAATGAGATGGAGTTTCACCTATGTATTGGCCAGTCAGTTGTTGAAAGAGGTGAGGTCATGGCAGATCGACTGGATATCCACCGAGGTCTCTGACGTATCGTCCACCACATCTGTGGGTGTGGTCCTGAAGTCAGTCAATTCCTTCAGTATGATCTTCAGTGCTGAGTCCTGCTGTGGGTAACTGTCTTTACCCTTGTTAGGCTGCTGTTCCACCATAGCCTCTTTAAAATGTTCTCTCAATGGTTTCAACATTGTGGGGAAATTATGTTGTGGTCAGGTTCAAGGTGCTTTTGAGGGCCGAGCAGGTGCAGGGACAAAATCTGTGATCCCCATGAACTGTGACTGTCTGTGGCTCGCTGGAAATGGCTTGCGATCTTCATTCACCCTATGGAACAGACCTATGTGCATGCACATACTCAGTCCTGTCCCCGAGGCATGGGATGGTGGGTCCGTGGGGATGAAGGACCCAGTTCTTGATGAGGAGGTCTAGAAGTTGCCCCTGTTGGAGGCAGGATCTCCAAGGTGTGTCCATGGCCTGTGGTGGGGAAGGGGTAACCTAGTGGCCATTAGCTACCACTGGGTAATGTGGAGAGTGTTGTAGCAGGTGTAGTTGTGTCCTCGGTGGGAAAGGATAGGCAGTGATGTGAGGCCTGCTATTCTGGTCTTGCCTACAAGTTGGCAAGAGATGAGGTGGTGGGAGGTCAAGTACCTGTGGCCGCTGATGAAAGTGGTGAGGGATTCCATTGGCTGTAGGGGAGGGTGGTGTGCCTTCCTGTATGTTCTCCCGCTTCCTACAATTTGAGTAGGCCGATGGGAATAAGCAGTGCAAAAGGCTGAAGGTACTTGATGTCTGCTGGGTTAGGCCCTCAGAGGCGGAGGGAACCGGTGAATGCGGGCTACAGGTAGACTGCTGTAGGGGGCCCCTGTCACAGGTTGTAGATCAGGATGCGTAATGCAGAACGAGGTGGAGGGGATGGTTAGGCTATCCAAGAACTCATTGTTCAGGGCTGTGTGGGTGCTTCTGGCTAGGCCACGGCTGTCCAGGCCCCTCTGGGTCGGTCCAGGAGAGTTTTAGCTGAGTGTCTCTTGTGACTGCTTGTGGGATGTGTGTGACCCTGGCGTCATCCCAGGGGTCTAGAGTGCTGCTTAATCTGGGTTGCTGCTCTCCTTGGTCCCCGCAACAGCTAGTTTATGCAGTGCATGATACGGAAATTGCTGCCATATGAAGTTTTGGCAGGCTGTGCTGGAGTGAGGACGATCAACCGGCTACTGCGGAGTCACTTGAAGCCAAAGTATCGAATAAAGGTGGCCCTCCCCGGCCCCTGGTGGCTCATCTGCCCATCTGCCCCCACTCTCTTTAAGGCATCCCCTCCTGCGTGGAGAGATCGCCCGTGGATACAGCCACCTCAGGAGCTCTTCTATAGAGTCCCCATTTTCCATAGGCACCATGCCTTGCCTCCGACATATTGTTTTCTCACAGTAGGCTAAGAAGCCGACGAATGCTTACCATTGGTTGGCGTTATTGCCACTTTCATTTGTTTGCATGTTATTGGTCAGTTGCCATAGACTTGCTTCCTCTTCCTGTGTTTGTCCCTTCCCTGGAGCCTGGATGCAGTAATTGTGTCCTTCCACGGCTCAGTTCTTCAAATGCTACTTTTTTCTTAGCGTTTAAGGAGGATGCCAAAGTGCATCTTTTTCAGATGTCTCCCTTGTGTACAACTCCCCCTCGCTTTCCTCTCGCCTACCAACCCCCCACCATCTGTTGTGTTGCCCGCACCCGTTGTCTCTCCATATTTCCCCACCACCTGCTCTCCCTCCCTTGTCCAAGTTGCTTCTCGTACACACTCGCCTTCGGCTATCAGTGTTGCCTGTTGCGTATGCTTTGCCCCTATATTCCCACTCTACCTCCCGCCATTGTCCATGTTAAGCCTCGCACGGAATGTGGGCCTCCCACTCCATCCCCTGTTGTCTGTGTTCCTCTGCACTCACCCTCCCTCCGTTGACCCTGCTGCTCCTACCATCCGCCCTACAATCCTGCCCTCCCTCCATGTTGCCTCTCGTTCTCCCTCTAGCAATTACCACAAAGCGCTAGGACACAGCAAGCGCTGGCTGACTCATAGACTCAGAGTGCTTTTTTTCCTTAACTTTAAACTATGCTGCACAGCAGGCAGGCTGCTGTACCACATGGATATAAAGCCTCCCTCCTGCCAGCAATTAAAAAAACAAGCATTGGCTAGCTAATAGGTCTCGCCTTTGGGACCTTATTAGTTATCCAGCACAATATCCTTGGTGCAACAACATTAACTGTTACATGGCTAAACACTCATAAGGCCCCAAAGGTGAGATCTATTGGCTATGCCAATGCTTGTTTTATATGGTAGGACGCTCTGCTGGAATGAACGCACCTCTTTCCAAGGCACCTTACCAAAGTAGGCCTCGATGACTGCTCTTTGTCTGAGGTGGGAAGATAAGGGCTCTGCTGAATATATTCGAACTGTGGCCCTACTCTCAGCCCTGTGTAACATATAACAATGGTGGAGCGTGGTAGACATGGTGCTCGGAGCTATGAAGCTAACCACACAGCAGGACGTCACATTTGGACAGCTCGTGTCCCATCCGTGCTGAGCTTTCACTGCATGCATCAGGACAAGTTCATAAGGCAATGGAGGAAACCTCCAAAAAGCATTGCATACTGCCTTATTAGAAGATCGCCATCTAGAGGTTTGAGGAGGAACTTCTTTCACAACGATGTGGATGGTTCGCTTCTTCGAGTTACTAATGACACGGTGGTGACACCCGAGGACACCAGTCCAGAGCGCCCAGTTAAAAGGACAGTGGACGCATAACCCAGTGGACGTCTGCCATGCTCCAGGGAATCCTTCTGGAGATTTCTTGGGGCTGTGGGAGGCAACAGCGCAGATGGGGCTGTGCAGCAGAGCTCACTGTGATGGAAACTGTGCTCTGATACTGCCCATAATAATGTGCCTTCAATAGCAGCTACTTCTACAGGGGAAGCCCAGCCAAGAGACAGTTCTTTCTGAGTCACTGTGAGGGCATCATGTTAAAGCATTCTCCCTGCTTGGACTCATCTACCTGAAGTTCTCTGCCGCCAATGTGTAAGAAAGACTGAAAAAAGTTGCCGAAGACATAAAGTTGGCATTCCATCTTTGCCTGAGCAGAATGGAGCAGCTGGATGCTGATCGAGCTTGTGAAGCTTGGCACACCGTATGAGAAAGGCTGAAAAAAGTTGTTGAAGACATAAAGTTGGCATTCCATCTTTGCCTGAGCAGAATGAAGCAGCTGGATGCTGATTGAGCTTGTGAAGCTTGGCACACCATGTGACGTCAGACCAAGTGTGCGGAGGTTGCTAGGTGGATTACAGATTGGCAATGTGGAAGGCGTGTCCGTGACGGCGCAAATTATACAAGTGGGAGGGGTGGGGGGGTGCGGCTGAGAGCAGGGACTGGGGCAGGCAGATTGGCAATCTGGAAAGCGTGTCTGTGACTGCGGCGGGCGAGTGCAGCGACGCGCAGCATTTACCTTACAGGAGCGAGCGCGATAATTGCTAACAGATGGCGCCGCTGCTCGCTCCCACAAGGGAAACACCAAATGTGCAAGAGTGGCGATTGAAACCAATGCAACACATGCACGAGTTTCAAGCAAAGTCCTGAGCGATTGCTATAGGTCCCCTCGTCCCCTCCTAGGCAGCGCTTACGCGCTGCGTAGGCGAGTCCTAAAAAACACAATGAAACAGAAGCAATCGTGCAGCCAGCTTTGGCTGCGTCAATGTTCTTTTTAAAATGTTACATTTAGCCATGCTCCACAGCTGTGTGGGATGCCGTCCCTTCCTCCCAACAGCAAAAAAAAACCATAATGTCCCGGTCAGTGCTGGTCATGTCATAGCCAATTTCGTAGACATCCGGTAAACCAATCGATGCGGTGGATGCACTTACTGCTGTCCAATCAAGGTGCTGTTCAATAAATATAACGCCCCCCCACCAGGATGGCAGGGTCATTTGATGAAAAGGGTTCTCACTAATCCAGTCTGAACATTTCCACCAAAACTGTAATGTAGACCGACGGGCATCTGGCTTTACTGTCACGTGGCATTTTGTTTTTTGATTTGCAGAACCATTCCCTGCTTTAAATGGGCCGGTACTCACCGGTACTGAGTACCGGCACTTCTCAGTTTTCTCCCCCTGAGTACCGGAACTTATTTTCGGGCAAGGAGAGTACCGGTACTCCATGAAGCAGCAGGGCTCAGGCCCTGAAGTACGGGTACGTGCAACAGATGGTGCATGTTGAGGTGCTGCTCTGGCTGGCAACAGCCTGTGTATTTCTGCGCTGGGGTGCTCCTGCAGTGTTAGGTTCTCATCAGGCCAGCAAGCCCATTTGGATCAAAGGGCTTCAGACACCCCACCCCCCCTAACCCGTGGTGTGGCAGCCCGGGATGTGACAGCTTACCGGGTGCACACACAGCCGCACCCGAGTACTTCACCGGTCTTTGACCAATTGCTTTATAATGAGACTTTGTTGTTTCTCACACCTCCTTAGAGCCCCTGCATCTCTGCTGCCTATTGCTGAAAGAATTAGACCCCCCCCCCCCCCCCTGAAATTTGACTCTAGTTGTGGCCCTGGCTCTCATTGGCATCGTAACAAGAATGAGGATATGGTCAGAAGTGCCGAGAGTGGAACTAAAGAACCAGGGTCGAATCCCGACGTATGCTCATCATACTGTGGTTCTGGACAACTCCCTTAACTAGGGGTCTTAAAAAAGTAAGCTTTAATGCAGATGTTCTGATTGTATGTAAATCGCTTAAATGCCCATGGCCCAAATTCGCGCAATGTCAAACTGCCAAAAATTAGGCTCTGCACGTATGACATAGAAGCTGATGCTTGCCATGTCTCTTATGTAAGGAGGCAGTTTGATTTTGTGCGAATTTGGCCCAAGGGCATTTAAGCGCTTTACATGACAATCAGAGGATTTGCGTTAAAGCTTACATATGTGGCTATTATTAAATTCCTGGCTCACAGACACGCCCCTAAATACCTACCCAGTCTAATCAGTGAGTACCGGCACTTCTAATTTCCCATTTAAAGCACTGCCCTTCACCTGGAGATTAATTATGCAATAACAACAACAAAAATCAAGGAGCCCAATGCACAGAAACATTGATAATCTTTCGTGCCTCAGTGCGGCACATGGCTGAACAGTGTAGGAAATACGTGCATAGACGGGCCATGATAAATACGGCAGGCCTTGTAATAGAAGGAAACCTCCATCGGACTCCAGATAATGCATAACACGTCCATGTCCATGCACCAGAGGTAGAACCCTATTGTCTTACCCCTCAGTGCTGCTGTGTGCTTTTCCAAACACGAGAGATCCAATCATTCGGCACAGGATACGGCTGGACTGAGGGATAACAAAATAGGGTTCTACCTCTGGTGCCTCTGGAAGGTTTATCCATTCTATAGTCACCCAGTTGTATGGTGTATTGATTATGTCAATGGCACTACAGTCCTTAAATGAGACATTAATACCTCACAGTTGTCCAGAATGAGCCTGTCTCTCTCCCAGAATCCCTTACTCCAAGATACCACCTTACCACCAGCAGATCGAGTGTAAGAAAACATTGTTAAATTTTAGGTGTAGGCGAAAAAAATTAGTTTCACAAATTGTGAAGCAGGCGAATTGCACCTGTATTTTTAATTTACTTGAGAAACAAAATACATTTAAAAAAAAAAGCTAATTCGACCAGGGTCCGAGGAACGGGTGAATTTCAGTTATATCTCCTGGTCGTGTAATTCCTGTTCTCCACGACAGAATTGGAACCACATGAACCTCCCACGAACACCAGCGGTGCTTGGGGTTCTCCACAGTAACTGGCCGTGAAATGGACAGTTTGCTGTTGACTCAGGGGTGTAGCGTATGCCCCTGTAGCCCCTGCAGGAATCAGAATGTCAAATTGTATGATAATGATATTTACCATGCGTGTAAATCCCCCAACTTGCACAGAGGGAATACATGTAAACATCATATCCACTCTTGCAGGCTCCAATCGACTGATGCCACACTCCAGGTGAGTTTGGTGGGCTTCACCGTCAGGGATCTAGAGAGATTTCTCTATGCAAAGACCTCCTGACTCTGCTGGTAAGACTGGAGTATCCCTGGGCCTCCAAAAAGGCAATCAGGACATGATTCGTCACAATAACTTCTACTCGCCTCCAACATCTGTTTTTGAGGTGCTCGATTATCAGCTCTATGTGACTTTTTCAATTACATGTGCCATGCTTTATTAAAAAAATATCCATTAATACCCAGGAAACCTTACACTCATCTACAAGTCACATCTCAAAAGTAGGCTCTTGAAATTTCTCTCCTATTGTACTAACATAGCAATATGGAAGTAGACACTGATGGATAATCCATTTCTCAGTAAGGTCTGGGAACTTGGCTATGGAATCTTAAGAGGCATTACACACATCCCTCTTCTGCGTTAAAATTAACGCAGTGAATACACGGTTTCATCAGCTATCTAGGGAAATTTCCATTTTCAGTTGTGAGAAGGAGGAAACAGCTACCTTGGGAAAATGTCATTTTCGATTTGACTTTTAATGAACATCTGTCTGGTCATGCTTATGTTTGCCAAGGATTTACAGTGAGAACAAATTAAGCATATCCAGCAAACGGGAGCCGGGTGACTCAGTCGTTTGGCAAGTCCCCTTTTCCCACCCTGCCTACGTCACCATTACAACTGCGTCTCTAGTTAGTGATAAGCGAGAGGCACTAGCAGCTAGAGGGCGGTGAAAGATTCTTGGAATTGAAAGAGTGTTGAGCTGCCATGCCTCTCTACCTCCACCTGAAGGTTGCAACAACAAACCCTGGCTTGCAGTGACTAGCAGGCTCTATGCCACTGGTGGCAATATCATTTCAGTCCTATCTTCCATCATTTAACAAGTGCGTTTTGGGTTCTGTAGTTTGGGTTCACCGCAGCTGAATCAGCTGGACCAAAGTTGCAGATATCAATAGTTTGTCAAATTAAAAGCTATTATTAGAAGCATGATGTGCTGGTGCCTAAGGAACATCTGGTCACCATACATTGACTCTACTTCCTATCGATTATGGTGATGTCTGTTTTTAGACTTGTGTTTTTATCTTTTTAACTAATTTTCAATCTTGATACTGTCATATTTTGTAGCTTTTATGCTTCACTACGTGATTTTGAATAAAGCTTATTTTGACTTGACTTGACGGGTGATCCCTCTAGATAGAGGTAAATTAAAATCTTGCAGATGGACATCACTCCAGAAACATGCAAGAAGAAAAGGGGCCCCAGAGGCCTTCACAAAACTTGTCTTCTGTAGAGACATGCCAAGAAACGGCAGTTTTCAGGCAGAAATCGAGCCCCCACCGTTTGTTTACATGTTGAGATTACCTCTCTCAGAGATTAAACATGGAGTGATGGCAAAGCGTGATTTAAACATCTCTAACCCCCTCCCATTTTTTATTGAGATGCATTAGACATTGAAGGCTACACTCATCCCACAAGCAAGTTTAGGGAGCAGATGGGGCACAGCAACTGAACCACACCACTCACCTCTTGAGGTGATCCCTCCAGCTATAGTCTAACGATTAAATGGACATAAAACATTATCTTCTCTCCTCACTGAAGGAACAATACTTCTATGTAGATAAATGGAAGTGACTGCCTACATATTGGAAGTGTAATCGGAAAGCGTCTTTATGCGGAAGCTCTATTTGTTTGGAAATCTAACCGTCTACATACTTAAAACTGTATAAATACATGACTTCTACAACAAACTTTAATAGAAGATGAGAGTGAGTGAGCTGAGGCGCCAGATGAAAATCATTTATGTTTTCAATTGAAAGAGCAAAACGGAAGGCAACCCAAAAAATACAGGCCTGGGAGAATTTCACATAATCCTCTGAGGAAATTAGGTAAAATGGCCTGAAAATGATGTGAATTCAAATGCCAATCTGTTTTTGTGAGCTATTTTTTAGCTTGATCTGTGACCTTGTGTCCATTTCTGATGCGAGTACACAGTTTGCCTAAAAAGAGAACAAAATTGCATATGACTTGAACACTCGCTGGCATTAGGTTTGTTCTCCTTGTTCCCATGCTCCTGCAACAGGATTTTACCCCAACTCAGGCCCTGATTTAGATCTTTTTGGATGGGTTACTCCATCACGATGGCGAGAGATATCATGTCCGCCAAAATATAAATCCCATTATATCCGATGGAATTTACATTACGGCGTACAGGATATCCATCACCATTGTTACGGATTAACCCATCCGCCAAAATCTAACTCAGGCCCTAAATCTTAATTAATGGCATAATCTAGGGTATTCCGCATAACAATGCTAACACGAAATCCCAGAAATTATGTCGAGATGACGCCGTTGTAAACAACATTTCACCCAGGCCTAAATACGACTTCAAATGAAGTACCAAAATCCGCGCGCTAGGTGCTGAGGAAAGAAGAAAAACTGGCCATTAACTCAAAAGGCTAGTTTGGGGATAAAAAGTAAAAGGAAACTCTCTGAACAAAAGTGTGGACTTAACAAAAATTTCACTGATAGCAAAACAGGCGAAATCCACATTTTTTAAATCCATTTGTGGAGACCAAATCCAAACACTGAGCAGATTTCTTGTCGAGCACCAGGAAATCCCAGCCTATGGGTTGCTTATGCAGAGGTTGTATGACAGAGGCGTGCATGGCTTAACCACGCGTTCCGCTACTATGCTGTCTAAACCATGAAGGCGTCTGAACAATGTATTCCTTTATCATGCAGTCCTATACCAGACATGCCTTTTCCACGTAATTTTGTGGTAAGGGCATGTCTGGTATAGGGGATGTGTGGTAAAGATCCCACCCTATGCCACCTGCCCTTGGTCCTAACAACTACCCTGAGCCGTAAAAGGTTCCCCGATCCTACCATGAGCCCTTAAAACTAACCCGACCACCCCTGAGCATTAAAAACTTCCCTGACCCTCCTGAGCCCTAAAAACTCTTGACCCCCCCCCCCCCCAAGTCCTAAAACTACCAAACCCTTCGAGCACTAAAAAGTACCCAGACCCCATCCTGAGCTCTAAAAGCTTCCGACCCCTCAAGCCCTAAAAAGTACCCTGAACCTCCCAACCCCTAAAAAGTGCACAAAAACACTGTATGGGTGTAGGGATGTGTGGTAAAAATCCCACCTGCCCTTGATTCTAACAACTACCATGAGCCGTAAAAGATTCGCCGAACCCACCCTGAGCCCTTAAAAGTACCCAGACCCCACTGGAGCCCTCAAAACTATCCTGCCTCTGAGCCCTAAGAACTATCCCGATCCTCCCCCATGAGCCCTAAAAGCAACCCCAACACCCTAATCCTGAGCCCTAAAAACTACCTCAACCCTTAAAAACTACCTCCCACCCCCTCAAAATCACAGCCCCAGCCCCACTTACCTCACCGCATCCTCTCTTGATACTTCCTGTTCCTGGGCCTTCCCATCTCAGCGTCTAGACCACGCATTGCCTTAACCACGTATATGCATGGTTAAGGCATATGCTTGGTTAAGGATAGCGTGGTTGCACTTGCGTTGGAACGGCACGTGCGACTCTGCCCACACTGTTCAGGCCGTTTCCCTTACTGAGAATATCCCTTAACTGCAAAATTCAGACCAGGGAGGTGTGCGCTGACCACAACGATTCTGATTGCCCACCAATCAGAATGGTCCTATGGCAGGCTTCTATTCTGATTGATGGCAATGATGGCCATAGCAGATACAGTATCTGTAGATAAATTCACAATTACGGTCTGTGGTTAGCCTCATTTTCAGCACATTTCATGTAGAAGCCAATCCTATGAAAATGAAACTGCCTGGTAGGTGGTTTTATAGGGTGTTGGCACTCCTGGGCAATACTCAGGTAAGTATACCCTAGTACTGAGTGAGGATTGCGATGCATAAGGGTAGGGAGAGCCACCCTCCTCCCCAACATGTGGATATCCACTGGTAAAACAGAACAGTCCCCTGCACACGCTAAGAGTATATCAATTACATCAATGACAGTGTGATAAAAGCTTGAGTCTTTGCTGGAACATGCGCTTCAGTTTATTCACAACAGCCTTAGCCAACAAGGGTTTCGTCGCACTTACGGTTGTGCGCAGCGACTTCTTCAGGGCTATACTCAACACGTGAAGATCCTTATCTCCAGTTGTATTTCTGTCCCGAATGGGATTCAAAAGGGGCTAATGTTAGACACACATCTAAGACTGCACATATCTTGGGGCAGATTTATGTTGGGCATGCGCCACTTTTACGCCGCCGTTGCGTCACTTTTGTGACGCAGCAGCGGCGTACACCCTGCGCCACGTTGCGCCCTATTTACATTGTGACGCATCTATGGAGATGCGTCACGGTGTAAAGCCCTGCGCCACATGAAACCTGCGTCAGGTTTCATGTGGGCGTTTTAACTCAGAGGGGGCGTTCCGTCGCAGGAACGCCCCTGAAAAGTGACTCAGTGAAATCTACAAGATTTCACTGAGTCACTTTTCCGACGCTGATGCGTCAAAACCCTGCGCCTGCTTGAAGCACCACGTTGTAGATAGGGAAAGTTGGAGGAGTGCTGGAGTTGTGTGCTGCACGCAACACTACTTCAGCACTGCGCCAACTTTACGCCTGAGATGCGACACGCATCTGTTTATTCCTGCGCCATGATGCGCCGCATTGTAAATACGGCGCATCATGGGTGGCGCAAGGGTAAACTTGCATGCCGCATGTTGCCTGGCGCATCTCTGCTGATTTGCAGAGATGCGCCAGGCAACATAAATCTGCCCCCTTGTGTCCAGAAATAATCCCTCCTATTCACATTATATGTATCCTGGATGTGTTTCCCAATGAGGAATTCCTTAAACGAGGATTTAGTGGTAGTTCAAGTTTATTCAGGCACAAATAGATAAAATCTGTGGTGCATTGCACCCTCTCGATGCAGGTTGTGTGAAAGAACATAACTGGCAGCCGTATCCTTGCTGGTATTAATACGAGACCTTTGCGTCTGTGATGAACAGAGCTGCTTCTGGTGTGAAAATAGCAGATTTGCACAGAGATTCAGTTGGTGTATCGTAGACTTTTAAAAAATCACTCACCCCGTCATTATTAGGAGGGGGACTGCATTTGTGAAGGTTCCATGGCCTTCCTTTTGTGCAGTACCTTTTATGCCAAATGCAATTGGTGATCTGAATGTTTTGTGCTAGCTTGGTGTGAGATTTATTTAATTAAAAATGGCACTGGCGAAGCCAATAGCTGGCTGCAAGCAGTTTTGCCTAGATGTTAATCATTTTGTTTTTGTCATTTTTTTTTTCTAATACTTTAGTGCCGGGGAAACTCCTGGGCACTTGTCAATATAAAAAACGGCTAAATTCACACATCGTGGTCCCTGGCACTATAGGAAACTACTTTGTGTGCTCCTTGTGAAAGAGCAGACTGCCATCACAGTGAAGGTAACCAATGGCTGAAGTGGGCTGGCCCATTGTCCATGCTGTATGGGGAAGAAAAGAAATGTGAATGAGACAACTGACCAATAGATTAAGAGGATTGGCTGAAATCCTCTCTAAAAATGCTATCTATTTTATTTTAATAAAATCAAATGGTCTTGGCGAATTCCAAATCTAAAAATGCATTTATATTGTTACTTCTGTAAGTCTATACTATACTAATTGACAAATTAATACTTGGCTTGCTTTTATTTTTCTGGTTTTGCATTTTAAACAGAGCAGCTTCTCCATTAAAATCATCTGCTGAGTGAATGCATAAATGTGTTTCTGGCCACCTTCCTTCCATTTTCTCGGACTCCTCTTGCACAGGGGGGCACTCATCCTTCAATTTTCTATCAACCATTAGCAGATCGGCCCTAGCATAGCCCCTCATTTGTCACCATTAACACCTGTACCCTGCTACAAGAATGGATGGACCATATGGACGTACTATGTCCATTTAGAGAAAGAGTGCAAGGATTGGGAGACAGGCCCAGGGGTGTCCTTTGATATTGAAAGACTAGGGTGGTCTAGTCTATGCCGAGTTCAGGGGTTCCCTAATTTTAGTGGTGCTGTAAAATTTTTTAGACTTAGGCTGCTGCCATCACATTACATCACTAAGCTTATAAGGGTTCTGAATAATCCAAGGATCACTCAAAGGGCAATTGTTGGACATGAGCCACTCCTATTCAGCAGGCGTGATAAGTGTGTAGTATGTTTTAGCGAATAGTTGTCATTTGCGCATCACCAAGTAAAGTGTCTTGATTTGTTTTCATCCTTATTAAAATCTGTTTCCTTCACACTTCAGAATTAGGAACAAAGATCTTCAGTTGGACTTTCCTAACTATTTATTTATTTATTTTGAGATATTTGTACAGTTAATTTATAACTTTTAAAATGGGGAAACAGCCATTAAAACATGGCTGTTTCCATGCAGACCCTTTACCATGCATGCGTCAAATCGCATGCACTGTTACCACGCACAGCCTTAACAACACATTTTTTAACAGGGTATGTGTTGAGGGCATATGCTGGTAACTGTGGTAAAGGCACCGACAGGGTCAAGGCTATCTGTGTCGTTAGAGGAGCGAAGAGATTCTTCCGCTTCCTCTTGACGACCTGTGCCACGCCTCACAAGAGTTGCCTCGTCATCTCAGGGGGATTAATTTTAGGATGGATTGTGAGCTTTAGACTGGGGGTGGGTTATTTTTGTAAGCAACTGGGGACCAGGGGGAGCTTGTGTGGGGGTACAGATTTAGGGTTCAGGGCAGGGGTCGTGTATATTTTAAAGGGCTGGGTGCCGGGAGGGGGTCTTGCTGGGGTTTAGATTTAGGGTTTAGTGCAGGGGTCCTCTATTTTTAGGTGTCGCCTGACCCAGCGCATGCGCTGGTCTGGCGAGACTTATTGAGAGGGCTCCAAAAAGTGCTACCAGGCCAGCCTAGAGCTACAGTGCATGTGCACGGGCGTGCGCGCCGCTTTTACCGCGATTACTTTCACTTTCGCGGCCGCACTTGATGTTTGATCGCGATCACTGCCGCTTGGCATAGCCAATAGGTCTCGCTTTTGGGACCTTATAAGTATTTAGTTATGCAACTGGCAACTGTTGCATGGCTAAACACTTATAAGGTCCCAAAGGCGAGACCTATCGGCTATGCCAATGCTTGTTTAAAGAGCTGGGGGCCAGGAGGGGTGGTCCCACTTGGGTCTAGATTTAGGGCTTAGGGCAGGGGCTGTGTATTTTTGAAAGGGCTGAGGGTCGCCCTGGTGTCTAGATTTAGGTCTAAGGGCAGGGGACGGGTATTTTTTAAAAAGGGCAGTGGCGGTGGGGGTCAGGCTGGGATCTAGTTTTAGGGATTAGGCAGGGGGTCGGGTCATTTTAGAAAGGGTTAGAGTGAGGGAGTGCCGGAAACAAACTTGAGGACTGAGGGCAGGGGTCAAGGAAAACCTATATCACGCCTAGGCCTTTTTAACCTCTTCCGTGCTCATGACGGCCGGGAGCCATCATGAGACACGGTTGGCGTGTGCTCATGACGGCTCCCGGCCGTCATAACACATGTCCCCGGAAATCTATGTGATGCGGGCACCAGAGGGATTCCCTTTACACCCTTTGAGCCTCGGGAGCTGGGGAAGAGCTTCCCCAGCTCCAGAAGACCCCCACCCTGGTTTCCCTGAAATGACGATCGGCGCGCATGTCGCTCTGACGTAATTTCATTAAAACTGAAATGAGACAAGAGGCTCATTTCAGTTTCCCTTTCTACGTGCCCAGGGGGCTATCTCAACCCCACGAGCACGTAGACAGACGGGAGAGGTATGGTTGGAAAGGGGAGAATCTCCCCTTTCCAATGGTCCCCCTCCCCAGTGGATCCCTGCTTGGGGATCGCCCCAGCAGGGCGAACCCCAAGCAGGGAACCACCCACTAGACACCAGGGAGGGGGAGCGGCTCCTTGGGCAAGGGCCTTTGCTTTCCCCAATTAAATTTGGCACAATTTAGTATTTTTGCCCCCCCTGGGGGGCAAAAAGCCCACTAGACACCAGGGATTATTTTTTAGGATATACAAATAAGGGTGAGGGCTGCCCAAAATGGGCATGCCCATGCCCATGCCCCCCCCCCACAATCATTACAGCCTATCTGCCCCCCGGAGGGGCAGAAAGCCCACTAAACACTAGGAATTTTTTTTGCACAATTTTTTTTAGGTTGGGGGCTGCCCCCCACCACAAATACAGCCTTTCTGCCCCCCTGGGGGGCAGATGGGGCAGTAGCCCCCAATCTGCTCCCCGGGGGTCAGAAAACCCACTAAATGCCAGGGATTTTTTTTGCACAATAAGTTTTAGGGGCGGGCCTGCCCAAAACGGGCATGCCAATGCCACACCCCCTGCCACCATTACAGCCTTTCGTGGGGCAGATGGGGTCAAAAGCCCCCAATCTGCCCCCCGGGGGGGCAGAAAGCCCACTTGACGCCAGGGATTTTCTTTTGTGCATTTGTTTTTAGGGTGGGGGCTGCCCGAAACGGGCACGCCAATGCCCCTATCATCCCCCCGCAAAAATGACAGTCTTTCTGCCCCACTGGGAGGCAGATGGGAGCTGTAGAACCCAATCTGGCCCAGCGGGGGGCTGAAAGGCCACTAGAAACCAGGGATTTGTTTGTTTTATTCGTGTAGGGGCTGCCCAAAATGGGCATGACAATACCCCCACCCCACCCCCAGATAAATTCCAGTATTTCTGCCCCCGAGAGGGCAGATGGGGGCAGTGGCCCCTGATCCCCCCTGGGCAGAAAGCCCACTAGGCACCAGCAATTACGCAGGCTTTTTTTATGCGTGGGGACTGCCCAAAATGGTCATGCCAATGCCCCCACCCCCACAAAAAATTGCCACAGTCTTTCTGCCCCCCTTGGGGGCATATCGGGGTGAACCCATCTCCCCCGATTCCCCCCCAGGGCGGCAGAAAGCCCACTAGGCTCCGACTTTTTGTTAGCAATGTGCCTACCTGTGTATTTTGGGCCCTAGCACAGCAGGCACGTAGGGAAACCTAGCAAGCATGTAGATTTTTTAAAACTAGACACCAAGGGGAATCCATGATGGAGTGACTTGTCTGGCTCTCACCAGGTTCTGCTACCCAGAATCCATTGCAAACCTAAACATTTTTTTAAAAAACAAATTTTCCTCACATTTCTGTTGTGGGAAAGTTCTGGAATCTGTGTGGATCCACAAATTTCTTTCTACACAGCATTCCCCCAGGTCTCCCGATAACAATGGTTTCCTGTCGCGTGTACTTGGTCCTCCCACACGAGTGAGGCACCATTTTTATCAAGAGACCCGGGGGAACGCTGGGTGGTAGTAAATTTGTGTCAGCCCGGTGATGCCACAACTTTAATAATTGCTATATACCCGGTACATAATAAAAAACCATTGCAAGTCGCTGCTCAGTTTTTGGCTCTGGGTTCGTCGGGTTCTTGGTGAACCTACAAGTCCTATATATCCCCACAACCAGTAAGATGCAGCAAATGTAACTGTATATTGCTTTCAAAGAGCTGTCATAATCAAAAGAGGTTACAGGTGAAAACGTTGACACAAAAGGCTGTTTTTTCAACAAATTTTCAATTTTACCTATATTTAACTGTTAGTTTGTATAAAGAAATCTTAAAGGATCTACACCAATGACCCCTTGGTGAATTCAGAATTTTGTCTACTTTGGAAAAATGTATAGCTTCCCAGGATCTATTATTGCTTTCATACCCATGTCTACCATTAACTGGAAGGAGGTTGAAAGCATAAAAAATAGCAAAAATAGGCTGTGTCCCAGAAAAATGCCAAAACTGTGTAAAACGTTTTGTTTTTCTGACAAAAGTCTGCCATTCCCGAAAAGCTGGGAAAATTGTGATTTCAGCCCCACAAACCCTTTTTTGATACTATTTGTAGGGAAAAGTCCAGACGCTTTCATTTGCAGCACTTTTTTCCCATTTTTCCCCCCAAAAAACAAAATTTAGCTGTATTTTGGCTCATTTCTGGGTCCCCTCCAGGGGAATCTACAAACCCTGGGTACCTTTGGAATCCCCAGGATGTTGGAAGAATAGGACACAAATTTGGCGTGGATACCTTGTGTGGTCAAAAAGTTACAGGGGCCTAAGCGCAAACTTCCCCAAATAGCTAAAAAAAGGCTTAGCATTGGGGGGGGGGGGGGCGGAAGGACAAGCAGCGAAGGGGTTAATACATGCTTTACAACAAAATACGTTGTAAAAGCATGCATGGTAAAGGTTATACGTGGTAAAGGCATTCCGGTTGTAATGCATGTGTGGTAAAGGCATGTGTTGCAACAGAATACATCAACTGCATCTGCCTTCTCTTTGCTTTTGGAATCCAGCACCTGGGCACCTCTGGTAACTGTATGCTACATAATTTTTACAAAATAAGTAAATTGTGGTCCATGCTTGCTTTTGGAATGACAAATTAGCAAACATTAATGATAAACGTTATCAGCTTTTAACCAATGATGTTAACCCTGCATAAGCATACTATTTGCTGCTGAACATGGAGTTTTTCCTATAGAAAATGTCTTCTAGATAGATCTGCTATCCCCCAACGAAAGCCTCTTGATTTCTTGTTGGAAATCATTACATCCAGATGGAGGAATCAGCAGTGATCACTGCATATATTGGCATTTTCAATACTCCTTTATTTCATATTCCAAATGGACTCATCATTGTTGATAAAATGTTGCAATGGCAATATATTTATGTCCTTCGGTGAATTAATTTGTTTTAGTCATTTCTTTCTTGACTATAAATACATACATATTCATGTATTCATTCACGGAGACCGAGCAATATGACTGATGCCCGGTGGAACTGCCCTAGACAGCTGTAGAGGAGATCGGATTTGGTTCACCCCCTCGGACGTCACCTACCCAGCCGGACATTGTTTGCCTCGTCTCTCCGCTGTCTCCTTTCCTCCCCCCCCACGTGTAACATTTTTTCTTATATGTCATTGTATTTTTGTAACCCTGTAACTGATGTTATTTGTAACTTGTAACTCATTTGTCCTCATGTAAAGCGCTCTGATACCTCGGGGTCTAACCAGCGCTATATAAAACTCAAGTAAATAAAAATTTTTTTTAAAAAGAATGTGTTGTTCCATCATACAACCATTTAAATTCTGCTGTGTTTTTCTCTGAAGACTTTGGGGAACGGGGGGTGGGTGGAAATTTGTGGATCCACGTAGATTCCAGAACTTTCCACCACAGAAATGTGAGGAAAAAGTGATTTGTTTGACAATTTTTTAGGTTTGAAAGGGATTCTGGGTTATAGAACCTGGTGGGAGCCAATCAAGTCACCCCATCTTGGATTTCTCTGGGTGTCTAGTTTTAAAGAATGTATAGGTTTGCTAGGTTTCCCTAGGTGCCGGCAGAGCTAGGGTTCAAAAACTAGCTAGGCACTTTGCCAAAAATGGTCATTTTTCACTGTGAAATTGTGATGTGTCCTCGTTGCGTTTTGCGCCGTTTCATGTCGCTGGCACTAGGCCTACCCACCAAAGTGATGTACCATTTTCCTCGGAAGAGTTTGGGGAACGTGGGGTGGGTAGAAATTTGTGGATCCACGCAAATTCCAGAACTTTCCACCACAGAAATGTGAGGAAAATGTAATTTTTTTGGACAATTTTTTAGGTTTGAATGGGATTCTGGGTAACAGAATCTGGTGGGAGCCAGTCAAGTCACCCCATCTTGGTTTCCCCTGGGTGTCTAGTTTTCAAAAATGTATAGATTTTCTAGGTTTCCCTAGGTGTCGTAAGAGATAGGGTTTAAAACTACAGCTAGGCACTTTGCCAAAAAATTGTCATTTTTCACTGTGAAATTGTGGTGTATCCACGTTGCGTTTTGCGCCGTTTAATGTCGTGGGCACTAGGCCTACCCACACAAATGAGGTACCATTTTTCTTGGAAGACTTTGGGGAACGCGGGGTGGATGGAAATTTGTGGAACCACGCAGATTCCAGAACTTTCCACCACAGAAATGTGAGGAAAATGTGTTTTTTTAAACATTTTTTTACAACCATTTAAATGTTGCTGTGTGTTCGAAGAAAATTACATCCTACAGCCTCTTCATTCACACCAGCAAGATTGTCACAAAGAACACTGTACAGAATTCCTATCCTTTGCAATCAGAGATAGAAACACAAACACCAGTCTCCATGTTAAAAGAATAAGCAGCACTTAGTCAGAAGTCTAGACAGACTTTTAAACTGTCTTTGAATGCACAGCAAAATTAAAGTCATCTTTAAAGCTCATTCACCTTTGAAACTCCAGCATGGTTATTTTGGGGGTGCTGCAGCACCCCCATACCCCTGCTTCCGGGCCTAAGTCTAACCTACTCTCATTCCAGAAGAGTCCTCACCTCTGAAGCACCTATGCACTGGCTAGGCTATGCAGAGTCCAGCATGGTCTGTACAGGCAGAGTTCAAGAGTGATGGGGTACTAGGTACTCTGAGAAAGGGCAAGTGAGTTGTCCTCTGAGCTGAGTCTAAGGCTATCCTAGATAATGAAGAGTTTAGGGATGTCCTCCTTTGCAGACTGTAGTAATTGTAAAGTCCATTCAGATTCCATTAGTGTACTAGCCTATGTAGAGTTCATGGTTGCCTTGGTCTATGCAAAATTCATGTGCCTTAGCCTAGGAAGTGAGGTGTCACAGACCAGGAGGTGTCCTAGCCCATGCAGAGTTCAAGGCTAGTACTCCAGCCTATGCAGAACCCAGTCACAGTCATATCCTATGCACAATCCAGGGATGGTTTCCTACTCTATGTAGAATCAAAGAATGTCCTAACTTTTGCAGAATTTAGGAGAAGTGTCCTCCTTCGTCCAAACCCAAGGATTTTTCTAATCTATACAGAAGCCATCGGTGTCCTAGCCTATGCAGGGCACAGGAGAGCCTTTGCCTATGCACAGTCTAAGGTTGCCTTGGCCAATATATGTTGAGAATGGTGCACTAGCATATGCAGATGATAATGATATCCTAGGCTATGCAAAGTTTAAGGATCGTGTCCTAATCTAATCAAAATGAAGACATGTTCTAACCTAGGCATAATAAGGGTTATATGACCTAGTCTATGCAAAATAAAGGAGTGTCCTACTCTATGTAGAATTCCGGTGTACTCTTCCCTATGCAGAATTCCTTAGTGCCCTAGTACCAGGAGAGTTGTAGCTTATACACAACTCAAAGGTGCCTTACCCCCTTTATAGTTCACAGGCCCTAATCTATGTGGAGTTCAGGGCTGATCTAGCCTATAATGAGACCTGGAATGTTGTAATCTTTGAAGAGCCCCTGGGTAAACTAGCATATGTAGAATTCAGGAGAAATCTTACATTTGCCGAGCTAAAGGGTGTTCTACCCTGTACACATTCCAGGATAATCATATCCAATGTGGTTTAAGAGTATCCTTAGCACAATTCAAAGTCCCTCGTCTCTAAAGAGTTCAGGTATGTCCTAACCTATTAACAGACCAGGGGATGTCAATCTGTGTTGTGTCCATTGGTGGCCTACACTGTGCATAGTCCATGGCTGTCTTGTTTCATGCTCGGTCTAGCATATGCAGAGTTAAACAAAGTGCTAATCTATGCGCAGATCTACAAAATGCATATTTCATCAGCTAATGGTTCTCGATTTCGCTTTATGACCAGGGTTTTTTCAGGGCTTTAGGGAGCCACCCAGTCCCTACATGTAATTGGGAGCTGTTCCATGCAAACTGATGGCCGGGTGTGGCCGAGGACTTAAACACAGGGGAGCGTAGCTGCTCGTGGCTCACTGCCGAACTGGGCATTCCTTGTCTAGTGTTAACCTTACAGTGGTGGCTGCTCAGGATGAGCATTGCCCCACTACTTTTAAGAAATGTCAAGTAAAAACATAAAATGATAATAACTTAGAGTTATTAATATTCAATGCTTTGTGTCCTGCTGTTTTGCGGGCGGGCAGGTGAGTGGGTGGCTCTGCTCTGCTCCAAGGTAGGGCAGGAGAGGAGTGGTTTGCCCACTCTTAAGTGCGCAATGACTGTTTTGTCGGGCCTCTTGGGCCACCAAAACCCGTCATGCGTACTTTCCCCGTTCTTCATGCAGGCGGCATTACAGCCTGCGTGGAGAACATATCCCCCCCTCCAGCCCCTGGCTGAGCTCCCTGTCAGGGGGCTCAGAACAATAACAATGCTACATTGCAGCGTTGTGATTGGCTTAGGGGAGGGAGCCTGCTTCCTGTTCCTGGAGTCGGAGGCAGGAGAGCAGGAGTAGAGACGGCGGACCCAGCGGCAAGGTAAGTTTATTTGTTTTGCACTCCCCCCCGCGTGAACCCCTCACAATACCCCACGCCTGCCCTGCCACTCGCGAGTCATGCCGGCCGCCACTGCAACCTTGCTGGCTTACTCTGAGCATGAGCCCACGCAGAACACCAGACTTCCAAGTGGATCACAAAAGTAGTAACTGTAAACAACGATGTGGGCATCACTAGTCTCTGCTTGCTGGGACCTGTTGTTGTTCCTGCTGCGAGAGACGCACACACCTGCTGCCGCCACGGTCTCAGGCACTGATGCTGCATGAGGCTCCAGCAGCAGTTTCCCTGATCCGACAATAAGGGTGTGACCACCTTCACCCCATCCTGCACTGCACTTGCTTGCTCTCACCAGGGCTCCACCCTGTGAGAATTACTCTCCTGACAGGTGAAAGTGTGGCATTCCATTGTCGGCTTTGCAGTAGAAGGCTACAAGAAGCGCAAGACCATGAGGAGCAGGCGTGCAACCTCATGCGGGGAAGAGGTGACATCCCATCCGCTTCCCCAGCAAGGACTGAGGGCAGGATGATTGCAGGACCTAGAAGAGATGCGCTCCTTTAATATCTTGAAGTTGCTGCACAAGTGTGTTCTAAGGCCTGGCCCGAACACACTACTGGATTGTAATTGGGAGTGAGACAAGCAAGCAGCTCTACTACCACGTGAGATGTCCAGGCAAAAGCACTTTGCTTCAATAAGAAAGGCATACTTCTCAAGAGAAGGTCGAGAGGCACACTGGGCACTGAGAATGAATGACCCTGTAGGACTGGCGAGTGGTGATCTCAGGGAATGGCAGATAACCAGCAAGGGAGGCCTGCAGCACTGCAAGCCACAGCACCCACAGGGCACCGCAGGTGTGAAAGCTGAGATGCTCGGCACATTAACTTGTCCTTTTTACATTTTTAAAAGTTGTCAATGTGTTAAATTGACGGCTTTTTATCACATTGCACTCAGCATTTTTTCAAATCGACTTTGCACCCTGTATTTCATTTAAAACGCTAAAAGGGGAAGTTTGGTTTTGGCAGCTGGGTTAGAACAGGAACCAGATGATCTACGTGAATTTGTTAGTGCACTAGGTGTGCAAAAGGGAGTATTTAAGCACGTTTGCTGTGCTGACGCGTTGCTGGCGCGCCAAAGTCGAGCGAGCCCATGTGCACCCGTCCGCTCCTGAACGGGTCCAGGGAGCAATCTCTATGCCGGTCCCCGAATGTATTCTGCGGAAAAACTCATCTCCTGGAATAAAGTAATGTCAGATCTTTCAAATGAGACACTTCATGTACTACACATAAATGGGATTTAAAAATTCCAGATTTAGAGATGACATGTACAAGTGTCTGTTATAAGTAGCAGTTTGTCTGCTGCGGTCATCCTCTCTTCAACCGTCTTCTGTAACTAGTCTGGAATCTGTCACATTGAGCATTCCAAACCACACGTGGCACATGACATCACAACACCACACCAGACTGTGTTAAACAATGAACTGCTCAAACCCGCCCTTAAGGAGGTGATGGAGCGCAAAATCAATTTTTTCATTGTAGGGGTGCATTATAATCACACATGTAGATTGCATCCGCATATAATCTTTTGTTGTGTTAACCTACGTGTTAGGATCTTGTAATATAATACATAAATGTGATATGTATAAGCCACAATGTAGAATAAATGAAGAATTATGCAGAAAATCAAATGTGTTGTTTTATATATAGCAGCAGCGGCTGCCCCGTAAGGGCTAAGGGGCTCCACCTCCTTTATCTTTCTACCTGAAATAATATAGCCTTATAGTCCGCCGTATCGGGCTATACCGCCTATTAAAGGGCTACTCCAGCGTTAAAGGCCCGAGCCGAAGGCGAGGGACTTTAACAAGGGAGTGGGACTTTAATGGCCGGTATTGCCCAGTTACGAAGCGCTATAAGGCTATTAGAACATTCTGCCACTAGAGGGCAGAATGTTCCAACAAATGAAACAAAGTTCTCCCGCAGTTCAAGGGGTTTAAATTCCCTCGGGCTCCGAGAGGCCTTTGAAAACAACATTGGAATGTTGCTTTGCGGGCGTTTACCGGCCCGTAAAAGCATGGAACACTCCATTGTCTGCAATGGAGCTCCCAACATTCCAATGTTCTAATATAGCCTTATAGCCCGCCGCAGCAGGCTATACCGGCTATTAAAGGCCCGCTCCCGCGTTAAAGGCCCGAGCCGAAGGAGAGGGACTTTAACAAGTGTGCGGGGCTTTAATAGCCGGCATAGACCTGCTACGAAGGGCTATAAGGCTATTAGAACATTCTGCCACTAGAGGGCAGAATGGTCTAACAAATAAAACTAAGGCCTCTCAAAGCTCGAGGGTTTTTAAATCCCCCGAGCTCCGAGAGGCCTTTGTAAAACATTTGAATGTTGCTCTGCGGCCCTTTACCGGCCTGTAGTAGCAGGGAGCACTCCATTGTCTTCAATGGAGCTCTCAACATTCCAATGTTCTAATAAGAAATAAGAAACAATAAGAAAAATGTACATGCACACTAAGAGCGTAACTCTTCATCTGTCTCAGTCACCCTCACGCCTCAAATACTTATCTTTGCACTGCACCACTAGTAATGTGCTGATGCGCAGATACTTTAAGCTGCCAATGGCAACAATTGCTGGGCTGAGTAATTCACAGACCCGAGGTCCATGATGTCGTCTGATTGGCAAAGTATAGCCTGTTGGCATAAGCTTCACCCCTTGATGACCCTGGACTAAAGTAATCCTCTGGGTGCCTCAGGCTCAAGCCTTGCTGCCGCAGAGGCTACATGTCAATCAAGGACTCAAGCTATGCCACCCAACCCTTTCGTCATAGAACGGGGAGAGGACATTGGGTTTCACTGACCCCACCCTGTGACGAGTTCATGAGGGTGGGCTTAGATGCTCCAGACAGGAAGGTCAGCACTGATTATCAGCTCGAGGTTGGATGGCTCACTGCGCAAAATCCAGTTCCTAGTTTCCTGCACTGAATTGATTGTGCTGCCGAAGAGAGTCTGAACATGCGCTGAAAAGCAGTGAGTGCTGCAAAGCTTAGGTAGTCTCTTTTGTGTTATAATTCACCGTCTTTCTGGTGAACTTCTTTTCCATGAAAAGAGCCACCTCCACTAGATAATTGGTGCTTCAGTCTGGGTACCATAGCCACTCATTTGTGATGACTGGGAACTCTGTTAGATCCATTGTAGGCAGTCCCAATGTTTGCAGAAAACCTTAACTGGTCCTGGCTGTCTGTTCTGTGCTGGAGTAAGGTGGCCCTTCACCTCTCTCCTTGCTTGTCTCAGCGCTGCACAGTCAGGGAGGTGAGGTGATACTGGCTATCTTTGCCTGCTGAGGCTGGTGTTGTCATATCTGGCATGAACGAGTAATGACGAGGGGGTGTTAAGTGATGCGTAGCCCCAGGGGATTTACTGATACGTCCAAGGTCACACATGGTGATATTACAGTGAGTACACTATTGCGAGAGATAGCCACACTGAGAATGGAATGTCCTCGAACCTGGGGAACAGCCCAGCCTAATTAACTGGTTAAAGCACAAGCATTGGCATAGCCAATAGGTCTCGCCTTTGGGACCTTATAAGTGTTTAGCCATGCAACATTTGAATAACTAAATACTTATAAGGTCCCAAAAGCGAGACCTATTGGCTAAGTGAAAGTAATCGCGGTAAAGCGCGGTGCGCGCGCCCGCGCACATGTACTGTAGCTCTAGGCTGGCCTGGTAGCACTTTTTGGAGCCCTCTCAATAAGTCTCGCCTGACCCAGCGCATGCGCTGGGTCAGGCGAGACCTAAAAAACAAAAGTCTACTAATGAGGTAATTTTAACCTTCTGCCTTATAACAAGATATAACTCAGATGTGTGACCTACCCAACATACATGCAGTTTCAAAGGTCATATTTTGCTTTTGGAAATTTCTTCAATGAATATCTAAATATGCAAGAGCTTGAGTCCACCTGTAAATAAACTTTCATTCAAGCCCAATCCCGGAGGGCAGACCTTGAGCCTGCTATGTGTAACTCTTTCTACAATGCCTTAGACACCTGCCCAAGCGCATGCTTGTACCAGCGTTGCAGAAAATGTGCATGTGCAGCATTCAATTTGATTATTAAAGCCGAATTCATGAACATACATTTTAGATAGCAGGGGCAAAATAATGTGCCACTAAGCCATCTTGCCTGGTTATGTGAACAAAGCTACTAAATGAATTGCGTCCGGTACCATAGCTTTGTGTCCTAATGTGTGTTCACAGCAGGGCCGGACTGGCCATAGCGGGCACCGGGCGTTTCCCCGGTAGGCCGCTAGGGTGGGGGCCGGTTTTAGGCCGCTGGGAGGCCGTTTTTGTCACCGGGTAACAAAATCGGCCGAAACCGGCCCTCGCAAACTGCTCGGCTGCTCTCCCCCTCACCCCAGAGGGGGGGGGGGGGGGCGGCTGAGCAGTTTTCCAGGGCCGATTTCTGTTCCCAGTCCGGCCCTGGTTCACAGCATACCCACCAAAGTAACAAATCATGACCTGCTGTGAAGGATTAGATACCCCTTTGCCAGATTGGCAAACCTCAGTGTACTTTTTGCTTTAGCTGCCAGTGAGAGTGGTGTATAGGGGGGCAGGGTTAACATAGCATAGTGTGCGCCTCCTGCTTTCTTGCTCTGACACTCACATATCCCAATATGCAATCTGTGCCCTTGAATGGGCATAGAACCCACGTCTTCTATCTTCATATTTGGTTGTTTGTAACTATTATGCAAAATGATAGTCCATAGTTTATAGACCTCAATAGGATGAAAGTCCGTCTAGCCAGGGTTTAGGCCATTAATAAACTGCATGAAAACAACGCTCCTGCTTGCTCAATAGTGCTATAAGTGCACAGCAAGTTCCTCTGCTGAAATATCTGTTAGGGGTGCAGTGCAATAACAGGCTGCAAAACGTAACTAACACTATACTGGTGAACAGAAGGCCTAATGAAGTGAGCAAAAAGGCAGCAGACAATGGAGTGGGGTAGGCCAGCATGGGATTAGAAACCCCTCGGTGATGGGCTCCTAGGATGAGTAGGGATATGAGGGTGCTTCTACTTTATTTATTAATTTAGTTTGCATTTTTTTCAAAGAGATACAAACCGAGGTAAGGCAAACTCAGAATGCTTAAAATACCGTGTTGGAAACACTGCACAACTTTACATCTTTAGAACGTAGCAGAATATCCCTTTCAGTTCACTCACTTCAACACCATTCCACTCGGCAAGGCTATATCCATCATCATGGGTACATGCATTCGCTAGATTTGCATGTATGCCCAAACTCTGCCACAATAATAAAAAGCCTTGACACCAGGACTTCCAGGAACGTCTTCTATCCACCACAATCTCTCTAGCCTAGAACAAACTCTGTCTTTGAAGGTGTAACTCACAGGTGGGACTCTATATTGAAGTGTAGCGTTTGTCAAGACTTCTTAATTTTACTCCTTGCAAATCCACAGAAGTATTTCTATCTGCTGAAAAGCCTCCGGCTCCTTGATCTGGAATAAAGCCCCCCGAACTCTCCTCATGACAATTTTGTTTGCTAGGCAAATTCCTGATTTTTCTTTTATGCCTCACCACTTTTAAAGTTTACCAGCTGCCACTGATATATAGATAAAAATATTAACTGTATATGTCTCAATTTCTATATAACTTCGTAAATCTCGGTTTTCTTTTCTCTTATGTTAGCTGCATTTGTAGGCCTGAAATGCATTTTCCTTGGAAACTCTTGCATTTGAGTTAATAGTCGATTTCCATGTGCATGTTAGATTCTGCTCTTTCTCACGAATATGTTGCAGGTGGAAGAAGTGCCCTTGCTCGTTAGAATAATGTCTTTGTTTTAGAAACTTTGCAAGGAGAGATGAGGATACATTGGGAGCTAATGCTGATAAGGAGAACTGTTGTATTTTCTCACCGGAGAGGGCCGGGGAATCAAGGTCATCGTGCTACTGTTTGGGAGTAATTGTCGCCCCATGGAAAGCTGCCTATGAGAATGTGGCCTGATCGGATGGCGTGACCTGAAAAGAACCATGGGAAGACACCTGAGATATTTGGAGTATTGTAAGTAGGGAAAGAGCCCCACTTCTTCTCTGCCTTCAGAGAGAGCATCTTAGAACAAGCTCCGTCTCAGTAGCTTTACCCTACTTGACCCAACTGATGTGGAGAGGCTTCTGAAGAAGACTCCCCACACTGACACCTTAATCGGTTCCTGCCCCGAAGAACGCTTAATTCGGGATGTCATGTTAGTGCTAGTGTAGAGATAGATTAATGTTTTATTTTCATCAACCCTCAATGCAGGGGAATTTGGATACCTGTCCCCTGATCTTTTTTATCCTGTTTCTTGAATTAATTGTCTTGTGCATGTTGCACTGCCTTAACCTTATTCGTAGATGTGGCTTTGCATTGATTCCAATGTATTTCTACACCCTCGTCCTGAGGTGACTGTGTGTCCGGGTGTTTTTGGCTTTGTAATAAAATAACTAATACCATTAAGTAGTCTGTGATTATTATGGGCCTAGAGAACTGCATCTGAATTGATTGACATTGTTAATGATTTCTCTCCCCTCTACGATCTCATGCTGAGAAAAAGTACCATTGACTCGAGGTTCAGAGCAGATCTAGAACATGCATGGTTGTCCGGCTCCTTCAGTGGATAATAATAATCTAAAGCTCTACATTCTGAATACTAAATCTCTGGTAAAACAAAGCTTGGAGAACTTTGATTTATTATACTCGGAACAACCAGATATTTTAATGTTAACTGAAAGTTGGTTGTCAGAGCATTCATGGCCATCTATCCATGGTGGCTGGTACTATTTAAAAGTGGGGGGCGTAAAGGTTGGACATGACTTTTATATAGCGAGTGACACAAACATGCAAATGAATGTAGTGATAAAGCAAGGCTTATAAAGCATGGGAACATATAGTCTTGAAATATTAAACACATCGAAAACTGCCCCATATCGTGCTGCATTAATATGTTTAACAGTTACTGTAATGTGTGAATTGTACAGTGTGACAACTTTAGACCTTTAAAATGTATGCTTGCCCATGTCTTGCACTGCATGCAGCATTAACTCTGGAAACAATGTTCTAACCAGGCTTCGAGAAGGACCCACAGCCGCTGGCTACAACTAGTTATATAGAAATATGTGCAGACAGGTCTTTAAGAGGTATGAAAAAAGTGGGGGATCTCTAGAAAGAACATGTCAAATACATTTTTGTGATTCTCATAGTGTGCTACCTAACTGGTATTTTGGTTTCTCTCTAAGATGTAATTGCATCCAGATAAATGACACAACAACTGAAATACACCTAAAACTGTCAGCACGGTTGGCTTAGTCAATTGTTGTGAGCTGCTTATGATAAATGAGTAACAACAAGGATTTGTTATAAATAATTAACATTGAAAATGTTTCAATTCTGAAATTGTGAGTCTGTGAATTAAATAGCATTGAGGCCTCTGGAAGGAATTTTGATGTGTGCTTTATTGTAGATATGTATCCTCTTTTTCTCTGCATATCTCGTCCATCTGCACATCTTCAACCACCTCTCTATCCTCTTCAGCACCCTTTTTTCACTCTTACCCGAATGCACTTCCTCGCATCTCCCTCATTTCACTGCTCCCAAACATGCACTGCACTCCCTCAAATGTAAGTGCCTCCTTTTCTCTTACTTTTGCGTTGTAAATATTTAGACATCTAAGTACCCACTTCACAATCATTTCCACAGAATTTAAGTTGCAAATGGAATACATAAACATTGTTCTGTATGCTCTGCCAACCTCCTGACAGGCACTTTGTTTGGCTTCAGTCTTAGTGCTGGCGTGCTCGATCAAAGCCGCTCATAAACACTTGGCATGGCTCACAGCATGCACAGAAAAAAATACAGATAAACAATAACATTATAAAATAGCTATCTCTTGGGGAATGCAAGATTAAGTAAAGCATGTGAAATAAGACAGGAACTAAATCGCCGAATGCACTTCCTTAACGTTTTTAACATGCATTGTTCGTAAGTCAATCCATGTTTTTGGCATCAGGGTTAACTTAGGAGCATGAAGACAGGGCCAGTTTTAATGTCATACTCTGGTAAACTTAAGCAAGTGACAGACACACAAGCACATTGGGACCCTGGCACATAATTTGGGAATGACATGGGAATAATGTGCAGGTACAGTGGAAGAGGGGCACAGATGATGGGACAATTGCTGTGACCTGAGCACACTGTCATGAGGCTTGGCAATAGGGTCACAGAAGCAATAGGGAGAAACGGACTAGCATGGGATAATTACAAGAGGATGCTGGGCAGTAGGACACAGTAATGTGGAAAAGTCCTATAGGTATGGAAATGGTCGTCTACAGTACACAAGTATACATGACCTCAGAGCACGTACATCTACACCTTGTGCAGGATGCCGTTTTCTGCTCTGTTATGCCACATTTTGTTCTCAAGCCTTGCAGCCATTCCTGCAAGGAAGGGATTGGGTGTGTTTTTCAGCTCTTGCCAGGGATTCCCAGGTCTTCCCAAACGTGGGGACAATGGAGTCTGTTCTGTAAATCAGAGCCCATGGTTTCTTTCAGCCTGGAATTCTGAGATGTGCTGAAACATAGGGGTGAGGTTGACCCAGCACTACCACTAGTGTAGTACAACATTGATGGTGAAAGGCATGGCACCAAGCTTATGTCTTCCGTCTTCCAAGTTTTTCAGCTTGAGCATGGTACAAATGTTGGTGACCAGGTAGCATATCTTATTGTTTATTAAATGTATTATGCTGTCGAATACTAAAGTAATTTTAAGATTGCATTAAGACATTTCATCACACTAGTCTCCTCCCTTCAAAAGTGGATGATGAGTTTGAGAGCCACAAGCATCACAATGTTTGCTCCATGGTGGGCATATTTCCACTATTATTTCATGTACTTCTTCATCCATGATTGAGATTCAGTGGTTTAGGATCACTCAAGAAGCTCTCTGACTGTGACTCCCAAATCGGTCCCACTGGATCTTAGGAGGGCCAACATAGTACAAACATTTGAAATGTTAGTCATGAAGAAATAATGAAAGCCATAAGGACATCTTATCTAACTTGTTGGAAAGCAACATACATCAGAGAACTGTCCACTGTAAGCACATGTTTTTCACTTTGCCAATAACTCAGACATTTGGATCAACTTCACAAGGGAACAAGAACCCTGGCTAACCTGCTCATCTTTTGGATCATTTCGTGGGGGAGCAAATGCTGCAGCTCCAGTTGAAACGGGGCCAGCGACGTGCAGCCTGGCCTGGGGTTGTCACAGTGGAGGAGGTTAGCGTGGCGAGGAGTCTAAACACAATATACATAACATCATAGATTAGCATTTAAACACGTACCATTACTGAGAACAAGGCACCAAATCAGACGTGCTTGCATCCACTCCCATGTATGATGAAAGTGTGGGATCTTTTGCCTGTGAAAGATGGACGTCTGAAATCACGCAGGGATGAAGTATCTGATACCCAAACCTGTGGCACTGATCTCGTCACAGGCCTACAGAGTACATACCACCACAGACCACAATGGCAATGGATGGCTTTACAACAGAAAGCCCTGCGTCCTGCATCACATTGTAGAAAGATGATTTACTGTCTGTTTTATGTCTCCTGCTTCAGAGTGAGGCGGAGTAAGCAGACTTCAACAGACAGCCAAGACTTAAATACATCGATTTGTTTAGAGTTACGATTGTATCTCTAAATAAATTGATCTATTTAATATATTTGTATTTACATATGCAGGAATTTAAGAGGGGTGCAGCACCTGAGCCCTAATGGAGAAACCAACCCTGCACACTAGTCTCCTCCCTTCAAAAGTGCGTGAAGAATTAAAGAGCCACAAGCATCAAAATGTTTGTTCCACGGTAGTCCATATGCCCACTATTATTTCATGTACCTCTTCATCCAGGATTGAGATTTAGTGCTTTAGGATCACTCAAGAAGCTCTCTGGCTGTGACTCCCAAATCATCCCCATCGGATCTTAGTAGGGCCAACATAGTACAAAAATATTTGAAATGTTAGTCATGAATAAATAATGAAAGCCAAAAAGACATCTTATCTAACTTGTTGGAAATCATCATACATCAAAGAACTGTCCACTGTAAGCACATATTTTTCACTTTGCCGTTTACTCGGATATTTGGATCAACTTCACAAGGGAACAAGAACCCTGTCTGCCTTGCCCGTCTTTTGGATATATTTCGCAGGGGAACAAATGCTGCAGCTCCAGTTCTCTCGGGGCAAGCGACGTGCAGCCAGGGCCTGGGGTGTCACAGTGGGGATGGTTAGCGTGGGGATGGTTCTAAGCACAATATACATAACACCAGACATTAGCAGTAAGACACCTCCCATTACCGAGAACAAGGCACCAAATCAGACGTGCTTGCATCCACTCCCACGTATGACGAAAGAGTCGGCTCTTTTGCCTGTGAATGACGGACATTAGAAATCACGCCGGGATGAGGTCTCTGGAGCCCGAAACCATGACGCTGATCGCAGAGTGCATACCCCCACAGACCACAATGGCAATGAAGGGCTTTACAACAGAAAGCCCTGTGTCCTGCATCACATTGTAGAAAGTTTATTTACTGCCTGGCTTCTGTCTCCTGCTTCAGAAAGAGGCAAAGCAGGCAGCCTAAAACAGGCAGCCCAGACTTAAATACATCGATTTGTTTCAAGATACAATCGTATCTCTAAATAAATAGATCTATTTAATATATTTGTATGTAAATGTGTAAGAGTTTAAGAGGGGTGCAGCCCCTGAGCCCTAATAGAGAAACCACCCCTTCCATCTATACTGGAAGCCTTACAGGATGGTGTTTTGCTTTTAAATGAAAACCGACCAAATAATAAAATGGGCTGGGGCGAGCTGCGGTGGTCATAAGGCAGCCACTTGTAGTGATGAAAATACATATAGAGCCTTCATTAGAGGTTGACTATTTGGCAATGAAACTCTCGGTTGGAAAAAAGTTGTTGACCTTTTTGGTCATTTATCGTACCCCTAAATATGTAGCTGGATTCCTCACTGTGTTCTATGAAACTATTTGCTCTCTATTGAATAATGATAAAGTGCTGGTGATAGCTGGAGACTGCAACTACTGGGCTAATGAGTCTGATATTAGTTTTAATGGCCAACTGTTTTTTGAACTAATGCACTCTCTTCATCTCATACAACATACCAAGCAACCCACTTATGATAAGGGTCGCATGCTCGATCTAGTCTGGACTTTGAGCCACATTCGGTTGGAACCATGCGGGTAGTCAGGAAATGACCCTAATTGATGCTGTTCATTAGTGATTGAATGAGCCACAATTACCTAAAATTGAATACAGAACAAACTGAGATTGTAGTTTTGAATGAAAACCTGTTGCTTTGGACCAATCATTTTGGCCTTTAGAGATGGGTTTAGGAGTATGAACTAATCAGAACCTCTTGCTGTGACCCCCTATTAATCCAGCGGTCTCTACACATGTCTTCTTCCTTCGAATGATTAAGAAAATTCAACCATTTCTCACACTTGATGCAGTACAGACCATTATGATGCTGATTATAGCGAAAAAATCGGAATATGCCAATAGTATCTTATAGGACTTACTGACTGTGATTTGAACAGACTTTTCAAGCTATTCAGAATGCGGCAGCTAGGATAATTATTTGACCCCTGCTAGAACTCACTTTACCCCCTCTTGAAGAAACTTCATCGGTTACCGTTTAAACAACATATTAGATTTTAAACCGGCTGTCTAACCTTTAAAGCATTGCATCGCCTCGCTCCTGATTTTTTGGCTCTGTCGATTGGGAGACATAGAGGTATATTCTCAGGAACGTGTGATAACCATCGCAAATTTAGCTTAGCGCAACTTTGCATATCGCAGTCCATCGCGGGAAAACAACACCATGTCAATGTGATATTCACAATTTGGAGGCACATTGCGATAGTCATACGATAACGCATCAAATGACCGCGTTAAACACAACTTCATGCCACAAAAATGCGAAACACCAACACCAGAAAAGTAGCGATGAGGCCAACCGCGATACAAACATCAGTGATAACCTGCGAAAAACCTGCAATTCCCACGCCTCATGCGGGAAACACAACATAAAAGCAGAGCACAAAAACGGCCAGATAACAATGTACGAGCACACTCCCACATCCGTGACGTAGAACAAATGACCATCGTCCCACATCACATAGACATCTCTATACAGTCACAATGTACAATGACAAGCAGCCTGCATGTAAACTGCGGCAATGCAGACACATGCTTGGAACACGCATTGAAACAGCATTTTCCAACGGCATTGCAGAGGGACAAGCAACCCCTCCTGCACACAGACGTGTCATGACCATGAGCAATCAATTATGCCAGCGTGGACTAATGTAGGGGCAGTAACTCCCGCTTACGTACATGTTGCACATCTTGTGGGATCTGAGTCACAGGGGGCATCCCTGCATCAAGGTGGTACATAACCGACCCCACAATGAGCCCTGATGTCACCTGTAGGCCAGAAATGGCAGCCAAAATGGAATGACCCTGCACACATGTGAAACGCCGAAGAGTGGGATACCCTATCAACTGTGACACACAGGACTGGCAGTTCGAATACGTGACACCTCAAACAGCACCACTGCACAGAGGTGACACACCCACCATCCATGAACACACCACAAACTCGCCATCAACACATGTATCGCTCACACCTGATTGAGTGACGTGCCGGTACAGATGAGTGACACGCTCTTAGTGAATGTAGGTTTGTAAGGCATTTATTTGCAAATTCCGTACCTGTGGTCAATCTGTGCTGTCCCATGAATGCCAAGGACAGTCACAATGTGACTTGATCATCTAAAGAAATTTGTAATGATGTTGTCCCTGCGGGCTATTCCTGCTGCCGCTGCAGTGGGGCGTGGTCCACCTGCCTCATCCTCATCCTCATCATCCGGTGCGTCTAGGACTGGTATCCATGGTGCCTTGCTCCGTACACATATGTTGTGCAACACACAACATGCAATGATCATCTTGCACACGATGTCTGGCCTGTACAGGAGCCGTCCACCTGTGATGTCCAGGTACCTGAAACGTGAGTTCAGTACGCCAAATGTGCGTTCCACGGTGCCCCTGGTGCGTTTGTGGGCCACATTGCACTGCCTCTGGGACTGTGTATTCGGGGCTCGGAGGGGTGTCATCATCCAAGCGCAGAGTGCATATCCCTGGTCACCTGAGACAGTGCAGAGAGACATGAGTCAACAGTTGGTTCGGCATGATGTGTTGGCAGGCTCACTGTGTCATTGGTGTGTGATATGTGTGACTATGTGATTCCGGTATGACATGTACTGCCTGTTGCACATGAGCGGCATCAATGTGTAGTACGTAGCCTCACTGCTGCTCCACCCTCCCTCCGAGCCTATTCAACAGCGTGCGCAGTGCGGTTGCATCACCTGCACCCCACGGCACACCATTGCCATGCCCGTCTGCGCATGTCCACAAGCCTGACAGCGACACTGTGATGTAGTATGCTGAAGGTTAAGAGGATTGAAACAAGGTCCAGGGATCCTAGGACTGGATGTTATTGCCTTTGTTCAATAAAATCTTCTTGGGAGGAGCTTGTTCTCGAGGCACTGGACCACTCCAGCCTCATATTCATAAACTTTTTTTTAGATATTGAGCATTTGCTCCTCTTTGCGTGGTATAGATATTTTGAGCAAGTAATAAAGCTAATGTTTCTTTGAATCAATATTATCCAAAGAAGACAGTTGTCCGGTGTTTGTCTTGAATAAAGTCTTTATTAATTACGTAAAATGATCTTCCTATGTACTTTTATTATTGGTGCTCTGGAGGTGCAGCAACTAAACAGCCGACACGTGTTTCGCCCTCTTGTCAGTGCGACCTGGGCTTTCTCAAGGCTTTCTGAGTAGAACTTAGGGTCAATGCAAGTCTTGTAAATTACAGCATATAATTCTTCAGAGCATTTAAAACAAATACATGTTGTTTTTTAGTCAGCAAAGAAGTCCCGGGTCAATACCTCACAAAGGAATATTCAAGTGTACTTGGCTGTTTGGTTGCTGCACCTCCAGAGCACCAATAATAAAAGTACATAGGACGATCATTTCATGTAATTAATAAAGACTTTATTCAAGACAAACACCGGACAACTGTCTTCTTCGGATAATATTGATTCAAAGAAACATTAGCTTTATTACTGCTCAAAATATCTATACCACGCAAAGAGGAGCAAATGCTCAGTATGCTGAAGGTGTGCGGCAACGTGCGTGTAAGCCTATGGTAAGGACAGGGCAGACACAGATGTAGGGTGCATGCCTGGCCGAACTCGCCCTGCACTTGAGTGTAGACCTCTGGCCCATGCTGCGGAAATAGCGACACACACACAACAGTTGGCATGTATGATCCCTGACCCCGTGCGGGCTTGCCCACCCTCATGTACCCCTCGGACGAGGCCGCACGCCGTGGGCATGCCACGAAGCATAATCACACATTGCTCGATGGGTGGCGCCGACACCACACCAGACACACACGCATCAGTTGCCTCTTCCCCAAGGCCTAATCTCAACCACGCCCAGAGCCACGTGTTAAAGGACCACAACCCATGCCGTCCTGCCGTACGCTGGTCAACTCACTTACGCTCACAGGGAGGCCCGACACAGCCACAAGTCAAAGGTCTACACCACTGCTTGAGATGACAAGGTTGCGCACGCTGTGCACAGCACAATGTGATGTGGTATGGCCCGGGGCCCACATGAATACATAATGATCACACGGACACAATGAGATAATTTGGGTTACAGGCACGTGCGCCCGGCACCTTTATTGCCAGCGTCACATGGCCAGTGACGCCTGTGCTGGATGGGTGTAGGGTAGTGTAAACAACCCCTCAGGGGTTTGCTGGTGCTGCCAACAACTACAACAGTGATCTGACAATCAGAAGTCCAAAGTACAAAAAGCAAGGGTCCATGACTTGAGCTGCACAGAGTTAGTGTCACAGGATGCACTGCGGCAGGCACAGGCACACCCGCAAGGAACAGGGACTTGTGATGCACTGAGATAGGGCCACAAGAGCTGAGCGGGTCCTCGTTGATGTCCCAGGAGAATGTCGTGGAGTGTTACGGGGGACAGTGGAAGGTGTCCATCCAGGGAATGATGCAGAGGGCAGGCGCAAGCAGAAACAGGCATAATGTAGGAGATGAATGCTACAGTCTCCTGTATCCCACCATGTCAGTATCAGCTACATGATGAAGACAACCCCCAGGCCATGGACTCAGATGCCAAATTAGTCCAACGGGAGGGTGCCCATAACTCCCGTGGCACAGAGTCAGTGGCACCAGAGCTGGAAGGGAATGCAGTCTGCGATGAGGCCTGTACACTGATATCAACTCTGCAATTGACAAATCAAGAGTCTGTTCCAAATGAGTGTCTGACTCGACCGCAGTGTGTGCCGGAGGCAGGGGTCATCGTGGGGCAGCCACTGTGCGGCCAGCTCCTCCTGGATCACTAACACACGGTGTTGGAATGGCATGTGGAAAGGTTTCCTGGGTGTCAGAGGTGGAGGCACCAGAGTAGGGCGGGTGTGCACACAGCGACAATGCCGTGTCCTGGCTGGGACAGACTGGAAAGGATTTGTCTGAGGCCTGCTGGACCGGTGTGTAGGCCTACGGCAGATGTGTGCAAGGGCCCACAGACATGTGTGGTCGGACTGCTATGCAAGGAGTTGGTGGCACCACATCGAAGGAAGTATAGGGATTTGAGCTCTGCCTTAAATATGTACTCTGCCATTGCATAATCAAGACTCAGTTCCAAATGTGCAACCTACTTGTCCGCTGTGTATGTGGGTGGAGTGCGTCAACGGGAAGGAGTACTGCGTGCCTTGCTCGCAGAGGCCGTAATGGTCTGAGGAGTCTGTCATGGTCGCGGACCTCAGGTGTGGAGCTGGCACAAGCACGTGGTGGGCCCTCTTGGAGACATGCCAGTGTCAGCAGGTGTGCAGTGTGGCTAGGATGCGAAGGGGTGGACAAGACTGGTCCGGGGAGCTGCGGCCTGGGCTGCGGCAGGCACACATGATCGCAGGCACCGCCACACACTGCGTCGGCCTTGTGGCGGGGTGAGAGGTGCCACCCTGGCAGAGACGTTGGGCATTCCGGAAGAGAACCACACCCAGGGCTACGTGCTTTTTATTCACACCCCTGCGCTAGCCTGGCATACGCCGGGCAAGCCCACTACGCACAAGCTTACAGGGGGGGCATAACAAGCTACATTTCCGAGAACTTCCCCACTGGCTGGGGTGACATGGTTGCATCCACTGTCCGCAACACTACCACCACCAGCAGTATTTTCCGGCATGGATATGTCTGCGGTCTGCATACTGCTGTCTGTCCAGTACATCAATGCCACAATTGGCAATGTGTGCATTCTCATTCATGGGTCACTCCCCTCCTTCGCACATGCCTGGTTGTCACCTACCTCCACATTCCGCTGGTGTGTGGCTGATGTGCCATGCCGTTGGTGGGTCATGTACATGGCTAGCCCAGGTTGCCACAGTAAGTTGTGCTGTCGGGTCTGGTGGGTGGGCATGTTGCTTGGCATGTTGTTTGTGGGTTTGTGACGTGTATTGCCAGAGTTGTGGGTTGCATGATTGTGGAGTTGAGGTGTGTGGTGTGTCCAGTTGGTACTTACCAACGAGCACTGCATTTCCGTAGGTGCGATCCTGGAAGCGCCAGTTGATGATGGACTGTCGAAAAGATGCATGAGTCGTGCACACTGCCTGGGTAGTTGGCGACGACATTGGTGAAGAGTCCCCGGTGGTCCACTATTGCCTGCACATTGATTGAATTTGTGTGCTTTCTGTTGCGGTAACTGTGTGCAGTGTCAGCAGGGGGGACAAGTAGGACATGTGTGCAGTTGATTGCCCCAAGATGTGTGGAAATCCAGCTATGGCATAGAATCCTTGATTGGTCTCCAGCTGTGCCCAGTGTGGGGGAAGTATAGGTACTGGGGTACCAAGCTGATGATGGCATCCAGGGCAGGTGTGACTCCTCTGACTATGGCAGTTGTTGTTTGGAATATCCCAGAGGCCAACAGGTGCAGCACAGCCTGCAGCTTTGTCTGCGGAGGGATGTTGGTTCTCCGCTGTGTTGGTACTGTCAGCCTGTGGGCAATGATGTTCAGGATGCGGAGGATGATTGTCCTTTTGAGCCTGTAGTGGGCAATGACATGCTCTGGTGTTACGTTTGTGAGGCTGGTGCGTTTCCTGAAGGTCCGCTGTCTTTGTCTGCGCTGCCTCTGTGGTGTTCCGAGGGGGAGGGGCGGTGGTGGTCCGGTTGGGGTTTGCGGTCCTGGGGGTGGTGGCGGTGGGTGTTGTGGCCCTGTTGGGGCTCCGAGCTGCATGATGAGTAGCTCCATGGCATCTGTTTATCTTCAGGTGTGGCTCTGGGCTTGGTTCCCTTTCTGTTGCCGGTTGTCGTCCGACTTTGCACCAGGTCGGAGCAGGTCTTAATTTCCTGCTGCTAATGCGCCTTATCGCCTCTTTTGGGATCTTTTCGCCGTTGTGGCTGGTCGTTGAGAATGTTGTGGAGTGGTGTTGTCGACGCTTTTTGCTCGGGAACGCCTACTCTGCATCTCATTAGAGATAGTTGCCGGGGTCATCTGTGGCCATGTTTTTTGAGGATGCTATCGCTGGAAAACTGATGATATGGGCTGTTAGCACCGGCATGTGAATGGGGCGGTAACTTTATCGTGAGTTTGGCTGCGATAAAGTGCTGTTAACTCGGCAATAGCTCCTTGGTATTATGCCCCATAGACCTTTAAGAACTTTTTGTTCCAAGATTCAGAAAATCAAGGCCCGGTGGCAAGTTTTCTCTACTTTGGCTCCTATGAAATGGAATTCTCTTCTGTTCTGAAATGCGTTTCACCATGAGAGTAATGTTGCTCAGGAAAGCCTTAAAGACCTGACTTTTCAAGAATGCTTGTAGTGTCTAGGTTTCCTGCATCTTCTGATGTTCCTTGATTACTTCAGCGCCACGAATCCTCTGGGTAAATGTGTGCTTTATAAGACTATGATGGAGCTGGATTTTGGGAAAGAAACCTGACAATTGAACACCCCTATAAAATGTACTAACAGTAAGTAGTGTTAGAACAACTAATGTGCACATTTACACTACATGTGAGAAGCTTGCTTTGCAATATGCATGAACCAACCCTGAATAATACGTAAATAACCCGAAATGTAATAATCTTGTGTTTAGAATTAATTAAGAAGGTTTGCATGGCAAGGCTGCATGTGTATTTAGTAAAAAGCATGGTGTGTGTTGTTTTATTCTAATAAATAATGCAGGTTTTCTGCTTGTGCTATGCTAGGGTAACCGTTAATAATAAAGTAGAGCTAAAGTGGGTGGTAAACAGTGAAAATTACATTGTCACATAATGTTTAGTAATGGACAAGTCCTCCATTTTTTAAAGTTGGCTTAACTGAAGGCGGGTGAATTAGGAGCGAGCAGGAACCATATGACCGCATAACTGAAAGTGCTGAACAGAGCAGAAAAGCTTGACCTGGTGAAGGACAGAACGTTGAAAGCCTGCCAGCAGTCAATATGAACGTGGGAATGGCACATAAAGTCGGTGGATGTTATGAATTGATAATAAAATTATGTTACGTTTGATACATGTGTACTTATGAGAGAGAGCTGTATTCATGACTATATAAATGTATTTTTAGGACAATGGTGTAGTCAAAAATAGATGATTTCATAGAGGGTTGACATCTCACCCTTAGAACTCAACCTATCCCTTAGCTAGAAAATGTGAATTTAGCAACTATTGTGGGACGGACGTTTACTTATAGGGGATAAGAATAGGTGCTTTAGGGGTGTGGTTTAGTCGCTTAGGCTGAAGGTGTCCGAGTGAGGGATGCGTCACTGTTCGTTGGTTTGCTGAGAGGCCTGGCTGTTCCTGTCCTGTTTCTGCCCTGGCTCTTGAAGCTTTGATCCCTGACACTCTTTCAGGGGTCCCCACTGCCGCCTGGGCCTGGGTGGTGGTTTTCCCTTACAGATCCCTTGGGTTTGTATCTGATCTAACTTGGCATTGCAGAAATTATTTTGCAGTCGTATTTTTGTCTTTGAAACTGATTTCTCTTCATCTATCCCCTCAAACTTGATGGTATAAAATTTATATAGTTTTACTTGTATCTATTGTCTCTTCGTCAATCCATTCTTGGCAACGTATATTTGAAATTATAGTTCCGTTGTTGCTTTGATTAAAATTGTTGCTCTCTCTCATGAGGTTTCCAGTATTTGAATTCATGAATGTAATTGCTATGAGCATTTATTATTACTAGATAAAATATTAAATCTCACCAAGAGTGTGTGGTTATTTTAGCCAGTTTCTATGATTAAATGTCTTTTGAGAATTACCATTGCCATCAACTCTTCAACTAGTTGGTTCATCCATAAAGTGGATGAAAGGTCGATTAACATCTGTTCAATATGCAAAAGTACAGGATTTATAAATTTGGTGCCTGAGTAAACAAGAGTAAAATTGAAGTAAAGTTAACAAACTGAACCCCAGCGCATCAGGGATCTGGGTGAATGTGTATGGGCCAAAGTGAAATGATGTTGTTGAATATTTATCCCTGATCAATTTATTGGGTTCGCGCTGGATCAACTACATTAACATTAACCTCCAAGCAGGGTTTGCAACAATGACAGACCTTCCCCCATTTAGTGAGCTGAGAGAAAAAGCTAAATGTGATCCAAGATGGTGGACATGAGTTGGCCACCTCAACAACTACTTCAAGGCCACTAGGAAGAAAAATGGCACTATACAGATATCCTTCCTGCTGCACTTTGAGTGAAGAAATATACAAATTATTTGATAACCTCTGAGGGACAGGGACTGATTTTCGTTTGTTTGTTGCAGATTTATATAGCACGAACTCGACCCGAAGGTATTGGAGCGCTTAACATGAGCACCAGTTATGTTACACAAGGACACATTCATGTTTGATAGGCACGGGGAGATTAAGTGGTTTGCCCAGAATCAATCACAGCATGTTGAGACAACCCCGAGACTGTCGTACTTTGAAATTTGGGACCGCGTAGGAGGCAGGGCCCTACCCCTGTCTATCCCGGTATTAGTGAACCGCGAATGGTCAATGCGGTATGTACAAGTGCTTCGTGTAACGTTTTAGCTATGAATGCACTGTGTATACGTTATTATACATCACTACGTGGGTTCCATCTTAGAGTGGTGGCCATCTTATGGTTGCCCTCACATAGGCTACATATCATGAAGCAAATACGGGCCTTTTAGAGCACATGTGCTTTCCTTTGACTTTTCTGTGACCTGGGCAGCTTGGCTCCGCTGCCCCAGGTCAGTCCGGTCTCACGAGCTCCCCGTCCTCTGGCCACCTGTGATTAGCATCAGGGCTTGACACACCATAAAGCCTTTACATTAAACACGAGCCTCCAGCTAATCTCTTTCACACCTGACTGTTCCTGCTTTATGGCTTGTTTTCCAAACAGGAGATGCTCATGTTTATTGGGGCCTATCGATATCTGATGTGGGATCTGAGCCTTGCTGGGTAAATAATTGCGGGCTGGCTTAACTGGAATGTGGGATGGTCATCATGACTCTGCCTTTTCGTTTGAAATGTATACATATGAATGACCATGCCATAAAACAAGGAATGTATGCCTGAAGCAGGATATTTTGTATTTAAGGAGAAGCCCGTTTCTGTAATTTTAAGCAGTCTCCTGAGAACATACACGCTGTTGTACTTCTAGGATACCTGTAATTGGTCTGCAGCCAATAAACTGATCTTTGACTTCACCCAGAAGACTCTGTGTTTCTGTAGGTCTGAAACAGGAAGAACCCGAAGTCATAGGGTGTGTTCCCCTGCACCGCTGGGCTTAAAATTCCCAGTACTTCAGTTGGCGCCCAACTCGGCGCGATTTCAGCGGTACCGGTCCAAGCCAGAGGTTCGCGAGGAGCTTCGTGTGGAAATTCTGGAGGAAGGCCGCCACTTCATCGGCCCCTGCATGTCGACGTGGTCCGAAAGTCTTTTCTGCGAGGTTGTCCGCGTCCCGACGGCTACGAAGGACTGCTGCCCTGATTAATCGCCCTGTTTTGGACCCTTGACGATTTTGGTAGAGCGAAACAATCGAGAGAGTCTTCTGGTGACGCCATTGATCATCGATATTCAGTTAAGTATAAGTGGAGCGTCTCCCAGTTTGAATTTGGTATCCTTCGGGATTATTTTGATTTGGAGTTTGCAAACCCCAAAGCCAGAGGACTCGTGTATTCACGAGACTATCGTAATCGATAATCCTTTGAAGTTTGGAACTAGACTAGTGAGCGAAGATGCCTGGTGCTAGTGTATTTGGAAGATTGTTTTGTTTGAGTTGTGGAAGGGATTTCCAGTTGGAGGATTCATGTCCGGTTCCTCCAATTGGAACTCCAACTTATGAGCTTTATGTAAAACATGGCGTGGGCCCCATTGCATATAATGAAGTATGGATCCGATACACCAGAAAGGACGGTGTTTTAAAAAGGCCCCAAAATGGTAGTTTCGATACAGATATCTTAGATAATTTGGAAGTTAAATTGTTTAAAAAGAAAGCCCGGCCGGCGATGTTTGATTCTTTCCGCCTATGGCGAAAGGAAGCCAAACAGAAGCAAATTAAGCTAGCGAAAAGGAATAAGAGAGAAAGAGGTATGTCAGTGATGCAAGCAGCTGTGCAATTTAAAGATAATGAGGAGGAACAAATGAATGAGCAATTGCAAAGACAGCGCAAACTAGGGATTGATAAATGTTACCCTGTTTTGTCACCCCTTGTGCAAGATGAGACAAAAGAGAAAGATTCCCTAATGTCCCATTTGTTAAGTTCGCCACCCCCGTATGCGAAAAATGCCACCGCGCCTCCACAGCTTGTAAATGCGCAGCCTCCAGTAAATTTGCCGCAAGCCTTCCCACAGCCGCCAGCTCCTCCTCAGCTGGCTCCTATCCCTGCAGTGCAGCCCTCTCAAGGGCCGCCAGTTTTGTTACCTGTTACCCCCGCGCTTCCTGCGACTTTGCCTAGCACGCCAGCGGCTTCCCCTGGCGCTCCTTCTTACACTACCCAGGTACCTGTATCTGAATCTGTTTTTCTTCCCTCTGTCTATCCCCCCGTTCTCGCCTCAACTTCTCCTTCAGCACGACAACGACTAGCTAATGTAGTTACTAGTTTAATGTCGCCTCTCTTTGGGTCATCAAGTGCGACTCCTGGTTTACAGCGTAAACAATTGCGTAGTCAGCTGCCTGGTCCCGACGAGAAAGAGGTGTTAGATCATCTGGCGCGTAGGTGGATTGGTTTCCCTTCACTCTATGATGTGGAATCAGTTGTTAACGTTTTTCACCAATGGGATGCCCCAAAGGAGAGGTATGTCTTTGATAAGATGTGTGAATTCCTCTGTGGGGAATTGGAGGATAATGGTGCAAACCCAAACCCACAGGAATTGTGTCGAGTGCGATTTGATTTTGAAACAGGTATAATTGTGGGCCCCAATGTAGATAAAGCAGTTGCGACTTTACTGTCCCTCAGAAATGGGGATTGTCAGCAATCATTGTTCAAACAGGAATTCCCTGTGGGGAAGAAGGGAAAAGCGCGACAATACCCTATGAGAGAAGTCCCTCCGGTATGGAAAGAAGCCGTTGCGGCTTATGCCGCTCAAGGTATTGCTGCTGCTCCAGCACATTTTCAGCGTGTTTGGGTGCATGTCCCTTGGAAGCGTTCTGAGGTCTTAGCGCTTAAACAGACATTGCCTGACCCCCGTAAAAACCCTACAGGTTATTATAAGGAGTTATCACAAACTGCAGAATCATGTGTAATGAATCTGGCTGACATAGACATGTTGTTTGGGAATGTTGTTCCACAGCCTTTATGGGGATCCATTCGTAATGTAGATCACGCTGCAGAATTGGGTAACACATGGGCTAATATCATTGCTGCAGATGCTGGCCAAGTTGGTGGCGCGAAACCTGACCCTTTAGTAGCAGAACTCCCTGGTCGAATTATTACCTACATGAAAACTATAATGCCTGCGATGCGCGTAAATTGGGATAAATTATCCGCATGTAAGCAGAAGAAAGATGAGACAGTGTCTGATTTCTTCACCAGGTTTGAAGAAAACGTTTATCGACCACAGTGGTCAAGACATGAGCACTGAAGGTGGCCAACGGTTATTTGTTGATAAATTTGTGCAGAATCTACTTCCCGAGTTGTGTAAAAAATTAAAAGACTCAGAAAGTTCCTGGGCTGTTTCCTCTTCAGCGCAAATACTGGCTACTGCACAGTATTATGAGAATAGAGACAAAGATGAGAAGGATAGAACAGATAAGAAAACGAAAGAACTGAAAACAAAGGCCCTTTTACAGCAGGCCTATCCGCCACGTGGAGGACAGAATAATTATAGGCAAACACAAGGTATCTATCAGCAACCCCAACAATTTCAGAATAGTCAGCAAATGAATGGGTATTATCAACCACGAATCCCTGTAGGTCCCAACCAATGTTCATATTGCAAAGAGGAAGGTCATTTTAAATATAGTTGCCCTAAATTAATGCAGCGTAACAGTAATGCGTATGGCGCAAGAGGAAGAGGTGGTCAGCAAGCTCGTAGAGGCAGAGGGCGTGGAAATGTTCCCCAGAACGCACGTCCTCTTCCGCCTCAAAATACCATAAATAGCTTTGATCAGCAAGCCAATGCAACTGGCAATACAGCTCAGTATTACAATAATGATTATTATGCAGAAGATGACAATGTAGAAGATAATGATTACTAGGACAGCCGTAGACAGAGAGAGGGAGTTGTTTCAGTGCCAGTGGATCAGAGTGGACCCTATGTTAAAGTAACTACAGCAAATGTAAGGGAGCCCTTTCTGCTGGATACTGGTGCTGCAAAGAGTTCAATCATGCATTCAAAACTCCCTGGCGCGCCTTTGTCTGGCGAAATGAATGTTTCAGTAGGTTTTTCTGGCGCCCCAGTTAGGAACCCGATTTCTAGTCCTATGTCACTTTCTGTTGGACCTTGTGAGCTAAAAGCACCCCTCATCCTAACGACAGGTTGTGGTGAAAATTTGCTAGGATTAGATTTGCTAAAAAGATTGCATGCAACGCTATATTGTTCTCCCTCAGGAGTACAACTTACATTAGGCAAGAAAGTGATTTCCCCGATGTATTTGTCTAAAAATGCAATGCCACCTGAATTGTCATCCCTTCCGGATGTCCTTTGGCTACAGGTCCCAATGATGTGGGTCTCCTGGAAATACCGCCATACGTGGTCACTTTAAAAGCCAATGTCAGATTGCCACGTATTCCCCAGTACAAGATCTCCAATGAAGGTCAGAAAGCATTGTTAGCAATTGTCAGTGATTTGATTAAAAAGGGTGTAATTGAAGAGACAAGGGGCAACGTTTGCAATAGTCCTGTTTTACCTGTCTTAAAACGAACGGACCCTTCACAGCCACCTGTTTACAGATTTGTGATTGATCTTAGAGAGGTTAATAAGATTGTTGTGCCACAGTTTCCAGTTGTCCCTGATATAACTGCCTTGTTAACCATGATTCCAGCCTCCGCTGCATGGTTCTCAGTGATCGATTTAAAGAATGCTTTCTTTAGCATCCCAATTGCAGAGGAGAGCAGAGACATTTTTGGCTTTAGTTTAGGAGGCCGAAGCTTCCGCTTTAAACGCGCTCCCCAGGGCTACTGTGAAAGTCCATCAATATACAGTCAGGCTTTAAAAGCGCAGCTTGATGCACTTGTTTTACCTAGTGGCGCTATCCTTATTCAGTATGTTGACGATTTACTAATCGCCGCGGATACTGAAAAGATTTGCAAAAACGCTACCTTGTCATTGTTGCGTCATTTGTCTGCCTTTCATCACAAAGTGTCTCTCTCAAAGCTGCAATATTGTCGACAAGAAGTGACCTACTTAGGTCATCTCTTATCGAAGGAGGGAAGGAAACTGACCCCAGAAAGAATTCAAGCCATTGCACAGTTGAGTGTGCCAAGAACACAGAGAGAAGTGCGTGCTTTCTTGGGCATTACTTCATACTGTAGGCATTGGATTCCTAATTTTTCCTTGTTGGCAAAACCTTTGTTAGCATTAACATGTAAAGATAGACGGAATCCTATCCCATGGTCTGAAGAGTGTCAGAAAAGTTTTTTGGAATTGCGTAATGCATTGTGTTCAGCTCCTGTGTTGGGTACCCCTGACTACAGCAAGCCTTTTACATTGTATGTTCATGAAAAAGATGGTTGCGCATTATCAGTGTTAACACAGCCTTTTGGCGACAGACCGCGTCCATGCGCATATTTTTCGTCCACCTTGGACCCGGTAGCGAGGGCATTGCCAAGTTGTCTGAGAGCCACAGCCGCCGCAGCTATGTCTATTCGACAGTCTGCTGGCCTAGTAATGGATAATACATTGATTGTCATGGTTCCACATGTTGTGGACACATTGTTAAACAGGACCAAGACACAACACTTAACTAGTGCGCGATTATCCGGATATGAGCTGACACTGTTAGCAAACCATATACACATAAAGAGATGCAACACGTTGAATCCAGCTACATTATTGCCGATTCCAGCAGACCTAGATGAGATTGAGCAACATGATTGTCTGTTCAGAACAGAAGAAGAGACGAAAGGGAGAGTAGATCTTAAAGATACTCCCCTGACTGAGTGTGATGGTACTTTATGGGTGGATGGTTCGTGTTTCAAGCTTCCAAATGGTGATACGACTGCTGCATATGCTATCACGACTTTGCACACGATTGTTGAAACTGCACGTGTGCCACAAAATTCGGCTCAAGCAGCAGAATTGATTGCCCTTACGAGAGCATGCGTGTTGTCTGAAGGAATGAAAGTGAACATATATACGGATAGCCAATACGCCTTTGGCGTGGCTCATAGTTTTGGGCGATTGTGGAAAGAACGTGGGTTCCTGACTTCACATGGAGCTAAGATCCAGAATGGCAAGTTGGTGAATGATCTTCTTGAGTCACTGACCCTACCGTTACAAGTTGCGATTATGAAATGCAGAGCGCACAAGAAAATCACTGATGATGTTGGTCGTGGTAATGCGTTTGCTGATGAAACCGCGAAAGAAACAGCAAAAGATGTGAAGACTCGAATGTATGTTGCAGGCCCTGCAAGATGGGTTGGTGATGTTGGAATGTGTGAAAACACAATAGAGAGTGTAAAGTCCCTTCAAGCTGAAGCCACAGAGAAAGAGTTGAGCAAGTGGAGAGAAAGTATGGGTAAGTTGGATGAGAATGGTTGTTGGATTGATTTGTCAGAACATAGCCGATGGTTGTTACCTGATGCATATGTGCTTCCAGTGGTTACTATGGCACATGGAATGCCACATATCAGAACGTAAGGAATCTGTAACTTGTTGGCTCCAGTATGGCAGAATGCTGGAATTCCCAAGTGTGCAGAGAATGTGGTCAAGAATTGTATGGTATGCTTGAAATACAACCCTGGTAGGGGAACCCCAACTCCAGCTGGTCATTTTGCGCCTCCATCATATCCATTTGAAGTTTTGCAGCTAGATTTTATCCACATGGAAAGGTGCAACAACCTGAAATATGTGTTGGTGGTTGTCTGCGCTTTTTCAAAATGGATAGAGGCCTATCCCCTAAAGGACAACACTGCTCTATCCACAGCCAAAGCCCTTGTGAAGGAATTTTTCCCTAGGTTTGGAATGCCAAGAATGGTGTGGAGTGATAATGGGAGTGAGTTTGTGGGTCAAGTGATGAAGAATGTGTGTGAGGGGTTGGGGATAAAGCAGAAGTTCCACGCTGCAAATCACCCCCAATCAGCTGGATTAGTAGAGCGCTACAATGGCGCTCTAAAACTTAAGCTGGCCAAAATCCAGGCGAGCTCAGGTCTTAAATGGCCTGACGCTCTGCCTCTAGCACTCCTGTCCACCAGAATGACCGTACACTCACGAGTGGGACTTAGCCCATACGAGGTTATTTTTGGCCGCCCGGCCAATGTATGGGGTGTGCCAAGACCGGCGAAATTCAGTGAAATCGAACATCCAGTACTGCTTGATTACTTGTACGAATTGACTGCTAAATTGCGTGTTTTACACCAACAGGTGCACGATACTCTTCCCCAGGCCTCTGAAGCTCCAGGACACCCTATCGACCCTGGCACGTGGGTTCTGGTGAAAAATTTCCAGTGCAAGAGCAACGATGAGCCTCGTTGGATCGGCCCTCATCTCGTACTTCTGTCTACAAGATCAGCTGTTCGAGTAAAGGGGAAGAAGAACTGGATCCACGGCGCCCACGTTAAAAGGATACCTTTGCCTCTGCCGTATGACCAGTGGGTCCAGGAGGGTATCGCAGACTCTGAAACAGACACTGTACCTCGTTTTGTGCCGTTCAGTGATGCACGCGTGAAAGGCACAACTTCAGCACAACAGAGTGACGATATTTTGCAAGAAGCTGTGCCACCGTCAATTCGATTGGACACCACAGACCCTGAACTCTTGTTTCAAGATCAAACAGTACCTGGCCGTCTCCACTATAATCTAAGACCAAGGCCTATGGACAAATAAATACTCTTTTTCTTTTACCTTTTTATTTTTTGATAACCATAGCTCTCCCATCTGAAGGACTTTCTTGATTTTTGTTTTTCGAACCACCATCCGGGTTCAGCCGCAGGGTCGCGGTGCCAAGACTTTGGGGTACAGGCCGAAGACGTTAGGTCAACGGTTCTGGTTGGTCTAGGGCGTTCCCTGGACTGACAGGCGTACCCCTTAGCAGAAGAAACTCACCCGCCGCGAGCGGCAGGATTAGAGGATGGAGTTTTTTAAGATGGAGAGACCCGCTGAGGAAATGAACTTTAAAGCAAGAATGTGTAAAATAATGAAGAGCAAACGTTTTGTATTTTTATGCCTGTTTGTATTATGTAGTATGGTAGTGTTTACTGTAGGATTTGTATTCTTCTCCTCTCAAGAGCCCATTGCACTCACTGTACAGCCTATACCTCCTCCTACTGTCTCCTTACACTCTTTTCACCCTCTGCCTGAACACGAACAAGCCAGACGATCAGAGTTTGTAAACAACTCGTTTATTCAGCTCCTGCACCAGCACCAACTAGTCATGAATACAACGAATTGCTGGGTGTGTGGTTTAATGCCACATACCGTTAATAAGGGTATTCCTTATCTAGTGCTGCCGTTTAGTTACAATGGATCATCATGGGCATTCCAAACCATGTTTCTCTTTGCTCTAGATGCGTACTCCCCGCGACAACCACGTTCCATCAGACCTAGTACAAATAATAAAGCTTTAATGAAAGGAGTTGCCGATATGAGCAGAGATATCGACGCATACTCATCTATACCCAAGGAGGAATTGAGAGCTTATGTAGGGTGGAACGCGACGGGGTATAGTATTAGTCTGGGTGAAAGACAGCGAAAAATCTCATCCCCAATCTGGGTCGTACCCCACATAGGTCGGTTCTGTTTACAAGGTAATGGTCAGAATCCTAGAGCTCAACTGGGGAGAAGTGACTGTACTGAAACGTACACTTTTCCGTCACAGTTTTCCCCTGCGTTTTTGGCTGCCAAGGGTACATATTTTATCTGCAATGACCGAGCATATACATGGTTGCCCCCTGATTTCTCGGGCACATGTTATATTGCAAATTTGCTACCGCCAACATTCACTGCTGCCTCCGACTATCACAAGACCAGAGTTGTGAGAGGCGTGATTAGTAAGGAGGATACTGCCGGTCAGGAAGCGGGAGATTTCTTTTTGGGTTTCCTGCCGTTTTGGGGACCTATGGTCAATAGTAGGAACCTGAGACAACTGACTCGTGTGGTTGAATCCACTGTTAATGTTACGGCTGGTGCCCTTGGTAATTTGACAGCTGAGCTCCAAGCGGATCGCCTCATGACTTTGCAGAACCGCATGGTTCTAGACGTTATACTTGCAGACCGCGGTGGGGTATGTAAGGTTATCCAATCTAGTCGTTGCATTTTTATACCAGATAACGCTCCAACAGTTTATCAAGCCATCTCCAAACTACATAAAATATCTGAGTCCATACACGTGGATAAAGGAGATTGGTCACTGGTGGGGTGGTTCTGGGAACTGATATCTGCCTGGGGTTGGAAAGTTCTGATGGTCATTGGAATGACCTTAGCCATCCTTTTCCTGTTCTGTCTGTGCATACAGTGTGCTCCTGCAATATGTGGCCTCTGTGCTACATTATGTGTAAGGAAACCTGTATCGAGGGACGAGCTAAGTAATAAGATGATGCTACAGCAACATCTCCATGACTTCGTGAATATTGACCTAGACTCGGATTGAAATGAGTATAAGTATTGCCTATGTAAGGGCAAAAGGAGGGTCTGTCGTACTTTGAAATTTGGGACCGCGTAGGAGGCAGGGCCCTACCCCTGTCTATCCCGGTATTAGTGAACCGTGAATGGTCAATGCGGGATGTACAAGTGCTTCGTGTAACGTTTTAGCTATGAATGCACTGTGTATACGTTAATATACATCACTACGTGGGTTCCATCTTAGAGTGGTGGCCATCTTATGGTTGCCCTCACATAGGCTACATATCATGAAGCAAATACGGGCCTTTTAGAGCACATGTGCTTTCCTTTGACTTTTCTGTGACCTGGGCAGCTTGGCTCCGCTGCCCTAGGTCAGTCCGGTCTCACGAGCTCCCCGTCCTCTGGCCACCTGTGATTAGCATCAGGGCTTGACACACCATAAAGCCTTTACATTAAACACGAGCCTCCAGCTAATCTCTTTCACACCTGACTGTTCCTGCTTTATGGCTTGTTTTCCAAACAGGAGATGCTCATGTTTATTGGGGCCTATCGATATCTGATGTGGGATCTGAGCCTTGCTGGGTAAATAATTGCGGGCTGGCTTAACTGGAATGTGGGATGGTCATCATGACTCTGCCTTTTCGTTTGAAATGTATACATATGAATGACCATGCCATAAAACAAGGAATGTATGCCTGAAGCAGGATATTTTGTATTTAAGGAGAAGCCCGTTTCTGTAATTTTAAGCAGTCTCCTGAGAACATACACGCTGTTGTACTTCTAGGATACCTGTAATTGGTCTGCAGCCAATAAACTGATCTTTGACTTCACCCAGAAGACTCTGTGTTTCTGTAGGTCTGAAACAAGAAGAACCCGAAGTCATAGGGTGTGTTCCCCTGCACCGCTGGGCTTAAAATTCCCAGTACTTCAAGACTCAAACCTGGTTCATCAGCTCCAAAGTCAACAATTGCATCCCTGAATCACCATTTTGACTCGCAACTCAATCTGGACTACAAGTCATTCAAGCTGCATTAAGCCAATTAAAAGGAGGGGTAAATAATCAATGCAATCTATGGCCAGCTTACAGAACTGGCAAGTACGTTCACCGAAGATGACCAACCAAAACAAGTTGGGGCTCAAATCATACAGGAATGCTGGTCATCGGGGCTAATGTGCTTGATCCTGCGCCAACGAGGAGTCAAACTGGAGAGCGTATTAATCTTAGCAAGATCCAGTGACCTGGTGAACAAGTAGGCGGAGGAAATAGAGGTAGCCCTAATGTGAGGACCCATAACATAAGCAGCGTGAGAACGACACCCATCAAGGAAGAAATCTGGATCTCATTAGGGGGGAGCTTCACCAAAACAAACAGTGGTGGCAGCCCAGGATACAACAAACCAGTGCCGAAACTGTGGAATAGACTCACACAAGTGCAACAAATGCCCCACCCTAGTAAAGTCTTGTTTTGATTTCAGCAAAGCTAGCCATTTTGGCTATGAGTGCACAAGTGGGGATCGCGGACATAAACTCCTGGGGAAGTCATGCATCTCCTCAGGTCTTCGAAGACTGACACTAGAAGGAGAACAACAGCTGGACAACCTCAGCAACAGGGCACATGAAAGGCAAAGCGAGGATGACAACGAAAAAGAAGAGATCTTCTTAGTCTTATACACCACACATGCGGAAAGCAGATGATCACCCCAACCAATGTGCAAGATAGTGATCACAGGCAAACAAGTTAAGGCGTGATTGTCAGAGAGACATCTGTGAATGTAATGAATATCCAACAGTATTGAAACCTGCAGCCCTTAGAAATCTGTTCAAATCGAGGACAATAGATCCTCAAGCTGGCACATAAAATTTCTGTAACTGTCAGTAATGGAGAAGTTTAGACACAAGCCCAGTTTCATGTTATTACAGAGAGCGAAGGGCCACTGTTGGCCTGCCACATGGCAGAAACCTGGTCACAAGAAAAGAACATGCCCAACAGGTGGGTGAAATTTTGAGAGGGTTCACTCAGCTGTTCCAAAGACACCCCAGTCTGAAGGGAACACCTGTACCACAGTCCTCATACATAGATGGGTACCTATCCACCTTCATCAATTGGCAGAAAAGGAGCTAGAGAAGCTCGCACAAATGAATCATCGATTTAGTGTCAGGCTCTACATCAAGATAGTGTCAGCTCCTTCTCTCCTTCTTTCATTGGTAGAGAAGGAGCTAGAGAAGCTCGAGCAAATGAATTTCATAAAGATATTTATTATTTATTTATTTATTTATTTTTTGCATTTGTAATGCGCACAGATACCCACAAAGGGTTTCCCGGCGCCAGGGCTAAGAGGTCAAAACATAGAGGCAGTAACTGTCAAGGACCACAATTATTTATTAAAAAGCCAAGTTTTAACGTTTTTCTTAAAACTGGCAAAATTCTCCTCCTTCCGTAAGGCTAAGGGGAGGGAATTCCAAAGAACTGGTCCCAGATGGGAGAAAGATTTCCCCCCCATTCGGGCCAGTTTGAACCTGGGAACCACGAAATTTGCTCCATTTAGTAGTGTCAGGCTCAACTGGGGGTGACTCACAAGGCCATCACTGAAAAATCGAAGCAGCCAGGATCCATTTGGCTCTGCATTCACAAGCGTCTACCCGATGAAGCCATGAAGCGCGAGCGACACATTAAGTCCACATGGACCTCAACTGGGCACAATGGTTTTCAACCCGTTCCGTGCTCGCATCGGCCAACGGCCGACGCGAGCACTACCTTCCAGGTGCTGCGCACGACCGTTGGCCGACGCAGCCTTCCCACCCTTTAGAATGCCCGCACCGCGGCGGAATGTCCGCCACGGTAAACGGGTTAAAACTTGACCCGGCTAGCAGATATATTACCACACTTTTGACTCACTTGCAGCTGCGGAGCAACAAGCTTCTCAACTTTGAATTCTCTTCAACGGCCCAGGTGTTCCAGAGTGCAATCCGTGAAATGCTGTCAGAGCACAAGGGAGAATAAATATCAGTGATTACATCCTGATGTTCTTGGCAACAATAGTTGAGCACCATCAAAGGCTACAAGCCATCCTCCAATGGGAAAATATGGGCTAACATTGCAAAATGACAAATGTTCTTTCTTTGAAATGCAAATCAAATTCTTTGGATATGTGTTTCCCAAAGAAGGATTGAAAGTGGACCCTCACAAGTTGGAGTCCTTCAGAACAGCCCCGGCCCCACAAAGCTCCACAGAGTGGAGCAGTTTCTACAGAATGGCTGTTTACTGCGGCAGGTCTGTTCCCAACCTTGCCACTCTGTAAAAGCCATTGAGGAATCTCACAAAAGTAAATGCCTGATGAAAATGGAATGCACAGGAAGAGACAGTGTTTAAAATTATCAAAGAAGCTCTGCTATGTGACACCACAATGGCATACTTTGACCCCCTAGAAGAACAAGGGGCACGCCTTTGTTGCAAGCCTGATGGGGCTGGCCAAGTCCTTTCTCAGGAGCACAAACCAGGAGTTTGGGCACCACTCATATTAGCTAGCATGGCCCTGATGACAAGAGAATTGAGGAATGCACAAATCGAGAGGGATGTCATCAAGTGAGGGGGCACTAGTTCCACCTGCATTTGCACTGGCAGGGGTTTGGAGTTATCTCAGATAATAATCCGCTGGTCAACCTGTTTGGGGGCAAAGCTCAACACACCCACAGTGAATTAAGAGATGCGTGGTTCAGCTCAAGACATGAATTTACTGTGGTATACAGACCAGGGGGTTGACAATCCAGAAGATTGTCAACGCATCTACACACACCCTGATGATGATCGTGATGCCATGCAAATACCTGGAAGACTACATGAAGCTGGTTGCTCAGAGTACATGCAAAACAAGATGATGGACGGAATGTTGCACATTGGCAAAACATTCACCCCCAGTCACAGATCTGGGTTTAATCCATCGTTATTTTGCTCACCACGCCACCCCAGTTCAGACATGGCCATATGCAAATCAGTCTTGACCCTGTGCCTCATTGGAACAGTCCAGCCCGAACTGCCAAGCCATGTCTTCCCTGGACCGGAATCAAGCATCCTAGGACCGGTTTCGGGGTATCACCCCTCTTCAGCCAGGATAGCTTGACTCCAGTGGCGTAGTGAGCACGGGACCCCGTCTGGGCATACCCTTCCCACATAGAGTGAACAGCAAAACACACAAGATGATGGACGGAATGTTGCACATTGGCAAAACATTCACCCCCAGTCAGAATTAAGCTATCTTGGCTGAAGAGGGGTGGAACCCCGAAACCGGTCCAAGGATGCTTGTTTTCAGTCCATGGAGGACCTGGCTTGGCAGTTCAGGCTGGACTGTTCCCATGAGGCACAGGGTCAAGACTGATTTGCATATGGTTGGGTTCAAACTGGAATGGCATGGTGAGCAAAAAATCCGATGGATTTAGGACCAGATCTCTGTACTGGGGTGAATGTATGACATTGTTCTTCATTCTGTCCATCAACTGTTGTTTTTGCATTTGTCACTCCGAGTGGGACGGGTATGACCAGACGTGGTTCCCGTGCTCTCCATGCCACTAGAATCAAGGATACATAACCTAGGCAGGTGAGGTTGTCATCCCTTCTCTTTTTGTGATGTCAGTCCTTTATGTTGATATAAATATACATATTGATTTTGATTAGGATTGTACCTATCCTGATGTTTTTGTTACTGCTTTCAATGTATTATTGCAAACCTGACAGCAGAGGGCGCCTCTCCCACCCTTTCCAGCCATACACACTCATGCAAAGTACACACACTAGTAAGGAGAAACACATAGAGGACACCCTCATTATCACGCTCACACTTACGCACATAAAACACAACGTCAAACAGCCTCCTCTTAGTGACTTATCACCCCCATTTTTTAGACTTCTAGCCCACATCATCCTCAGGTCTAGGCGGCACCAGCAAGTGGTGAAAGGAGGAGCAGCAGCCTCAGCAGGGTGCAGGGGGCAGCCCGATTTCGCATATACATTTAGGTGCGGGGCTCAGGGGAGAGTGCTGAGAAGAACGACAACAGTGAGGGCAGTGCACAAAGAAAGCAATGGCAGCTTTGCACTCTCTGAACATGTCTGCCTCCTCTTTTCGTTGGCAGACCTTTGCAAGGGTCACCCAACAGCAGGAGCAGGAGGGATCTGGACGGCAGTCCTCAGCACACGCCTTGGTGCAGTGCGAACTGTTTGTGTGCCCCTGTTTCAGATGACCAAATAGGCAAAGTAGTCACCGGCCTATGAGCCTCACTCCTTTTAGGGGCCCCTTGAAAACAGATCAAAATAATATTGATTTGATCTTGAAAGATAATTACAATCAAGCTTTCTTAAATATTGTTTCCAAAAGATAGAAAAAAATGAATGAATTCAAAGAAACGAAAACTTTACATTAAAGACGCTATAGAGAAAATACTGTATTAACATAATGTAACCATTAACAACTTAAAGTACATAATCCAGAGACATCAGATTCAGATAACAGTTTGTTTCTCAAAAGTTCATCTTCTGACAGCTGGCACTTTGTAAAACAGTCCAGTGAACATGGTATTAGGAGAAAATTTGTGAGGGAGGCCCCGAAATTTCGACTGCCTAGCGGTCTCCACATGGTTTAATCTGACACTGGTGTATCCTGAGCACAATTGCAGTGTATGCCAGTACCTGCCTGTTCCTGCAACAGCCTCCAAGGCACACATTTAGATCTGGGTGTGAAATTCTGCTCCACTCATGGAGTTTGCTGAGTTTTTCACACTCTGCACTCCGCGTAGCGCGCAGAGTTCCGAAAAACTCAGCGGAGTGGAGTTATTTCCTCTCTTGCGAGCGCGAGCAAGGAAAATCTTACTCCAGACCACCTCCAGGCAAGATTATTCAAAGTGGGTGATCATGGATGGCCACTACCGCTCGCATTCAGAAACCTTCTGTTTGCGTTGATGGAAGCTGCTGCTTGAGTAGAACAGCTACTCGAATGGCAGAAAGAACCTATGCCCACTTGCACTGCAAATGGTGCTGTTCGTGCTGATTCTCCTGCTTGGGACAAACACACCGACGCAAAAAATCGGAGCAAATGGTGCGACCTAATGCACTTTGCTGCTTGCGGAACTCTTTGTAGCACGGCAGAGTTTTTGGACCACTTCACGGAGTTCCACGTAACAGAACTCAGCGAACTCTCCGTCTAGGCCTATTTTTTTGTGCATTCGATATTTGGTCGATTTTGAAGTCACCCAGCTGGCATGCCCGGTGGTGCATCTCTACATTACTCTGCTCTCTTACACTGGCAAAATGGCCAGTAGGAGAGCAACAGAGCAGAACGCCAATATCCTTCGCCTTCCTCGATTAAAATCTGATGAGAAACTGCCCTTAACGTCCATTTAAAGATTTGGTTCACTATGTTGCAAAGGTTGATATTGTCTTGAATTTGGTGCAATACAGGTTTTTTTAAGGACAGAAATGTTCAAGGTTTTGCACACGTGTGCACTATAATACCAAAGGGATGTTTGCGTTTTGCACACTTTTTTGAAGTATTCCTCAATAAAACTTTGTCAGTCTGCATTACCTCAGGTCTTTAAGAGGTGAGCACGCATCTGACCTTATTTTGCATTTTGCCAGGATTCTGTCTTCCCCTAAACCGACCCCTAAGAGGTGACACCCTACAATGTTCCCACAGCCTTGTGTGGAGTTCCACACTGACATAATTCCCTGGGGGCACTTACATTCAGTCCCACGCTGACTTTCTTACTGGTACAAATGCAACTGATTAGACAAATAAGCAAACGCGAATTGTATGTTCTGGAAAATATTGCAAGTTGCCAGTGGGAACACAGCACTTTGCCAAAAGCAAGAGGAAAGAATGTGCGCCTCTTCCACAAATGGCACAGTCTAGGAATAGCCCTTGTGGTCGACCTTCGTGTGGGCGGAGCTCAGTACTTGGCAAGGGCATGCAGCATTGTTAGGCTTCATTCTTTCAAATGCACATGAGCACAGCATTGCGAGTTTATGAATGTCAGTCACTCTATGATGTTGGTTATATGTCTTACCATTAAAGTCACTGAAAAAACGAGCAGTTCTGCTCAGAGCAACCTGTGATAAGTTTGGTGGGTATCCACTCACTGGACCTGCACACATCTGGGAACAAAAGAAATCTTCAATATCCCCTATCATAAAGTTTTATATTCTTTTTCGAGCCTCAAAACTGAAACTGTGTAGCCCCTCAACTCATTGTTCCCAGATGAGGCCCAGACTGCAATAAGGGTGACCACCCAAACTCTTGGAGGGACGCACCCAAGGCAGATTTTCGGGATAGATATTGGCTATGTTAATTAGTTTCAATTAGGGTAATTGAAAATTAATCTAAGAAAATAAACCAATTTCGATATCGTGAGTATCAAACATATTTCTTGCACTTCTAGACTTGATTTTCTAATATTTCATTAACTTTAATCGTTACAGCTTGCAAATGCAAAGAAAACCAAGAACACCAAGTAAGGGGTGCTATTACCCCCATGCACTGCTCATGACATGACAAATTATATCCAATGTACCATTGGTTACAACACATAATATGTAACTAATAACACATGTGAAATCACTGATGCTCCAGTTAACGTGGCATTAATACATGTGCCACATTACCACCAATTTCTGGGTAAGTGGCCTCACTGCCATTTTATATAAACATAAAAGACTGGTCATATTCGCTTCAATTTTGTATAAAGAACAAATAATGCTACACTACTGGTATGACAGTGAATATATGTTGTCTCAGTAATTTATGTAGCTAAAGGCGACCCTCTGACACCATTACCATGACTTTTCAATACTAAGAATACTTAAAATTACTATTATATTCTTTAAAAGAAAATGGCACATCCTAAGTGGATAATGTTTTTTTGGGATGTATCTTATCAGTATTTCAATGTAGTATTGGTCACTGGTACTGTGGTCTTGCTGCTCTGCCTGTGAGGAGTCTGCAGAGGTGGGATACCAAAGTGCAGCAAATGAGACATAAAATCTCTTTCAGTAGGCTTACCAAGTATGCCAATAGATATCAGTAGGATCAGCAAGACTGTTTACCCAAGTTATTTATTCATCATGTAACACCTCCTCCCAAGATATTTCCTACAGGAAGCAGGACGTCACAGAACAGCTCAGATTGCTGTGATGAGGAATTTTGCGCTCGCCTTGCAGAGGAAGAGGATGGGGTGTGGGCACAGCTGGGCAAGTCGTTTTTGCAAACTATGATGCCGGAGTTGCCAGCCCCATTGACTTATACGATGAGTGGCTGGCCAGTCAGTTACAAGCCCTTTTGGGAGCCTCCCACCCAGACAGGGGTGGGTACGGCAGAACATGGACAGACGGGGATGGCAGGTGCCTGTTGGTCCTTAATTCGGGAGCAGTGTTTATAGAAGCATTGCAAATACCATCATGAGTTCTCCAAATGTGACAGAAAGTACATGCTGACCCAGTGTGATATCCAGGGGGTTTTCCTGGACAACAGGGAGGCGCTAGGAGTCAGTGGACTGGTTACAGTGACCAGGGACGTGGGAGAGGAGGTCAGAATCCCTTGGGAAAAAGCATGTATGACAGTTAGGCTGGAACATTTAGAATACTGGATTGATGTTTATGGATCAGACAGGGAGAAAGAGTTACTGTTACCTGGTTTCCAGTTTGGTTTTTGTCTATGTTACGAGGGCCACAGGGTGAAGCAGTGGCAGAAAATTTGCGATATGTGACAGGGAAGGAAGAGTGGGTTTGGAGATAGTTGTTGAAGGAGGTGACGGTAGGGAGAATGGAATGGCCATTTTCAGATTGGCTGCTGAAGAATTTGAGAATTTAACCAATTGGGGTGGTCCCAAAAAAGGAGCCGGGTGAGTTTTGTCTCATTCATCACCTCGTGGCCGAAAGGGCAGTCCGTCAATGGCTTTTTCCATGAAGGGTGCAGTAAGGTGCATTATGACTCTGTTGATACAGCAGTTCAGCTAGTCAATAAAGTGGTTAAGGGCACCATGATAGCAGAGTGTGATGTCAAATCAGCTTTTCGTTTGCTTCCCATTTACCGTTCGGACAATGAGTTGTTGGGCATTTAATTTGGGGGACAGTTTTTTTTAACAAGGCCTTACCCATGGGTTGTTCAGTCTCTTGTTCGTTGTTTGAAGCTTTCTATTCCCTATTTCAAAAATGTTTTGTAGATGTGGCCAGAAAAGAAGTTATGACCCATTACTTGGATGATTTTTTTCATTGTGGGGGCTTACTGTTCATGAGAATGTCTGGAGAGTTTGACGATGTTTCAGGATTTGAAACAGGACTTGTGCCTCCTGTTGGTGCCAGAAAAGACAGTAGGGCCCATCCAGGTCACTACATTTTTGGGCATTGAATTAGATTCATACAGGATGTTAGATTTGATTGCCTGAGGAGAAGCTGAAGCATTGTTCGGAGCTTATGGAAGCTATTTTGAAGGACATTCAGATTTTGCTATGTCACCTGAACTTTGCATGTAGGGCTGTCAGGGCTGGAAGAACTTTTTGTAGGAGGCTGGGCTGGGCATTGACAGGGACTTCACTCCCACATAACAGGGTGCGGCTCAAGGGTGAGGGAGGACTTAAGGCTTTGGCGTCGGTCTTTACACAAGTGCAATGGGATTCTATTGTCAGGAATTGAGATGCTTTCCAACACTGCAGGCGGTCATGGCCTGGATCTGTTTTGGCAGGGGCGGTGGCGTGCAGAGGAGGCTTGGAAGTGGGGGGGGGGGCGGGTTGCAGCATTGCTTTCCTTGAATTGTCTCCTTTAGTGGTGGCTATATGTTTGTGGAGTTGACACTTTGCAAACACAACAGTCCTCTTCAATGTTGACAACATGACGGTGGTGAGCATGGTTAACCGCAAGTCAGCAAGGAAACCCAAGGTGTGGCAGTTGTTGAGAGTTTTTGTGTTGAAATGTTTGCGTGCGAATGTTGCTTACAGGGCGCGCCACATTCTGGGAGTGCACAATGAAATTGCTGATGCTCTATATCCCTTTCAGTGGACGAGGTTCCGTGGGTTGGGCCCAGGGGGATACGGGATGAAGACTAAAATGACAGCTCACTTATGAGCGGTAGGCAAGAGCTCATGATCCAGCTGATCCTTGACTCAAATTCAAATTCAAATTCAAATAATCTTTATTCGGGTATTAAAAATATCCCTAAAAGATGCATGTCATAAAACAGTCCTACTTCCGTTACAAATTTGGATCAATATACACATTACACATAAAAACAGTGATAATAAAAACCCAAAAATACATACAGATAAAAACGGTACAATCATGTGCAGTGTTCAACTCATTCGACCATATAGGGGTTCCCAGATAGCATGAAAGGAGGGACCCTGTGTAATACGCCTTTCTCGCAATAGGTATTACAAGCCAAATCTAAATAAAAGTCTTTAAATCCTACAGAACTTTGTTGAGACCAACACAGTTAGTCCTCTCCTCTAGTGTTTCTTAGTTTAACAGCCAATCGCAAGAAGTGTACTGTGCTAAATTAAACAAAGGGGTCGGGGAGAGTTTGAGAAATAAAAGCGCCACTTTAGCCTGTCTGATTTTGGAGCGTCTTAGGATGGTTTTTAAAAACAGAGACCTTGGATGTGCATAGAAGGGGCAAATTAGGACGAAGTGAAGGGTATCTTGCGGAGATCTTAGATCGCAGCCGCAACACCCTTTTATGCTTGCATCGCTTACAAAACCAGCTGGGACTGACAGGATATGGTGCAAGAGGTTTAACCTGAATCTGGTCATCAGGAATCTGTCCTATCTATTGTACATATTAGACAAATAAAATTCCATGCCCAAGCATGATTTTGTGAGCTGATATTGTCTTACTGTGCTTTTCCGCCCTTCTCCATCCTCTCTGACCCTGGCTGAATACCGCAGAAAATCTGCCTTTATGACACCCTTGTCTCTGCTGGCTAATGTAGAAGGATCATTAAAAAAGTTTACGTGGCCCAATCTACTTAAAACATCCCTTACGTGTTTGAGCCAGGATATTTGAGACCCCTTGTCCCCCCTCATACAGTCCTCCAGAATTAGTCTGCTTAGACTTGCCTCTGGATTTGTCCAGATTTTAATCCAACAAATAATGGGTTTAAGGCAAGCCCTCTCGCTAAGATAGGTAATGCCCAACTCCTCATGGACAATAAAGGAAGGGGTACATTGAGGCACTTGCAGGAGTCTTCTTAAAAACTTATTTTCCTCCAAATGGATTTTGTCCCCATCTGTAAAACCCCACACCTCACTCCCATACAGAGTCTTAGAGCAACATACCGAGCTGTAAAGTTGCGCAATTTCATTAGGTGACCATCGGCCGAGTCTGGTCGCATTATTCATAATCGACCCCACCGTGCTGGGGTGTTGGCTACATTTGTGTTATCCTAGAGGTTTAAAGTTAAGGTCCTTATCGAATAAAATCCCCAGATAGTTAAAAAAATGTACCTTTTCAAGGTTGTGTGCTCCTATAGTGAAGCTACAGTTCTTAGAAGGCGTTTTACCCACTTCCATGATATATGACTTTGAGAGGTTGGGCACTAAATCCAAATCTGCCATGAATCTGACAAATCCACTAATGAGAGCCTGCAGACTCCTTCCTGTACGCGCCAAGAGGACCGCATCATCTGCATATAAGAGGACGGGTATACTTTTTCCTCCCAATGCAGGGACAGTCTGTCTCCAAAGCTCCAAGCGCCTTATCTAGCCCGTTTATATAAAGCGTAAACAGAAAAGGCGTGAGGATACATCCTTGTCTCACCCCACCACGACACCGAAAGTCTTCCGTGAGGTCCCCCTCATCAGTAAATCTGACCTGTGCCGTGGTGTTTTGATGGAGCATTCGTAAAACATGGATCAATCCTGAGTCCACACCCATGGCTCCCAAGATTTCCCACAGCTTTCTTCTAATAACGCAGTCAAATGCTGCTGAAAGATCCATGAATGCCAGGTAAACAGTGCCTTCCCTGGCCATGGTATACTTTGCCACCAAGTGATAGAGGTTGAGACATTGGTCCGTCGTAGAACGCCCATTTCGGAACCCATACTGAACATCTGTGATAATGTTGTTATCATCCGCCCAGACCATTAAACGGTTTAAAATGACTCTCCCCAAGACTTTCGCAGTGACATCTATAAGGGATATTGGGCGATAGCATTTTGGTTCATTTCTATTACCCTTTTTGAATATTGGCACAATAACGGCTGTGGACTAAGATCTGGGCATGCCTACTTCAATGGCTGTGTTGAATACCCTAGTCAGTATGGGAGCCCAAAGGTCTGCCTGGCTTTTGAATAGATCGGGGGGAATCCCATCAGGCCCTGGCGCCTTTCTCATTACCAGGCCATCTATTCCTAATTTGACCTCGGCTACCGTGATAAGCATCCAGTCACAGACAGGGAGTCCTGTGACTAGAGTTGGCTGCTCCTCTAGTTCACCTCGATTATATAAACTTATAAAATGCGCCGCCCATGCTTCTGGCAAAATGTGAGACGCCACTTGAGGTTTGTTTGGGGGTTGGAAGCACGGGTCATTTATTACCCTCCAGAAGCTATTCATATCACGACGCTCTGAAGCCTCTCTCAGTGACTCCCAAGCCTCAAATTGTAAGGACATTTTCCACAACTTGGTGGACTTTTTATACCGAGTCCTGCAGGCAGCGATCTTTCCTCTATCCTTTGGGACTGTTTTAAGTGCCAACTTCAGGTCCCTATGGGCCCTTGAGCAATCCTTATCAAACCATCTGGGGCAAAAATCGGCCTGCATCTTTGATTTGCTCCTTAGGAGGCTATCTATATGCTGAGCGGTGCCCTCGAACGCTGCGATCAAATCATTCCCCTCTACAGTGGGGTCTAGGCACCTCCAGGTGTGGTTGTCAGTATTTGCGAGGAGCACTCTGTGGAGTTCTACCCCGTCAATATTACTCCATCTAATTCTCCTACCCTAATCCCTTGCCTTATAGTTGCCCACAGTAGTCCTTTTATCCAATTTGGTGGTAAAGTTTGTATCCATCAGTGACAGTGCCAGGGGATTATGGTCACTAAACACACTGGGCACTATCTTGAAATGGCTAACCCTGCCTTTTAGTACGTTAGATATAAAGATGTAATCAATAATTGAGTCGCTTCCCCTTCCCTTAAAGGAGGGAGTTATTGTATTGGGCAACCCACAATCGATCAAATCCATCGTGTGGGTTAAGGCAAACTTGCCCAAAATTGTACCTAATGCCATGCCCTCTCTGGAGTGCTCAGGGTGCCATCCCTTGGTAGAGGGACATGCATCCCAGGTACCTCCTTCCCATTTCAAATAAGGGCACTGGTGGCAGTTAAAATCCCCCATAAGAATCAACTGGGTACCTAAATCCCCTGTGTCATGTAAGCTGGCCATTCTCTCCTACAGCTCGGCCAAATTTAACAAAGATTGTCCCGCATTATAAAAATTTATAAAAATGAGCTTTAAGCCCTTCATAGAGTATCTTATACCCTGGAGACAACCTGAATCCCACCCCAGGTCTTGCCAACTCCCTTGCGACGTCAATGCCACATACATAATTAAGCCACCCTTAGCACGGCCCATTGATGATTTCCGGGCCGGGACAAAGAACATTTTATATCCCTCAAGGAATGACGCATTGTTGTTAATTTCCCATGTTTCCTGGAGGCAAATGACATGGTGTTTTTTTATAAAATCTAGCCATTCTATGTTTTGAATCTTGGTTGCAAGTCCTGCGATGTTCCAGGAGGTCATCCTCAATTCCTTGGGGTTTAAGTCAAGGCCTTGACTCATTATTGGGATCGACTCACAAAGCATATGGGCTAGCGTGGGATGAGTTTCTACAATCAGGGGCAGTACAATGCGGAAGCGCTGATGGCTGTCAAGCACGTCGGGATGATGTGGTGAACGTTATCATGTCTCTGATTGAAAAGGGCTTGTTGGCTGTAACAATAGCCGGTAAGTTGGTGGGTGTGGCATTTTTTAGAAAGCTGTGGTGGGGATACAAGCCATCGGCGGGGGAGATGGGTAGGCATATCTTGGAACTGTGGTCCAGGGAGAGGCTTACTTGGGAGAGTTTGCAGTATACCATCACACTTAATATTCTGAATCGAGGTGCTTGCCACACTTCTAGGGGGAGTGTCGGGATGAATGGGAGATGCTTCAGATTTTGGTCATTATGGTGTAGTTATTTTTTGGGACATCCTGGGTCACAGAGGTTGTGGGGGTCTTTCACGCACAAGGGTATTCAATGGTGTGATGTTAGATTGTTTGAAAGGGGGGGGGATCAGGTTTGGATCCCAAGGTCTAAGGTGAACCAGTCGAGGAGGGGAATGTGTGTTTCCTTACAAGCTCATCCGGATGCTTCAGTATGCCCCTGTACTTGGTGGGTGTACTTGAGATAGTAAGGCGGATGAAGTGGGGAAGTGTTCAGCATGAAAACGGGGCAGGTTTTACTGCCCAACAGGTACTGGGCATTTGAGAAAGACGTTGAGCTCTTTGGGCTATGACTCACAGGATTTTGGGATGCATTCTTTTCGATTTGGGATGGTGACAGAGGCTGAGGGCAGGGGTTGGACAGCAGTAGAGATTAAGTATATGGGGAGTTGGCGCTCAGATTATCAGTGCTACCTGTGACTAGGATGGATTTTGCAAGATCACCAATAACTTGAGTTTGTTTTCTCCTAGGTTGCAATGTGGGTCCACAAATAGTCCATATTGAGGTTTGGATCTGTGGGCCCACTTGTGAAGTGGGCAGCGCGGCATGCAGAGTCCAGGCGAGGAGGAAGACAGCTGGGGCTGCCTGATACAGTAGTGAAGGTAAGATGGTTTGTCAAAGGAGACATGTGATGGCACAAGCTGTTGCTGAAATTGAATGCATAGATAAAAGGTTTCCTTTGCCCGGACGTATTACTGATGCAAATATAAGAAAAAAACTTAGTGCGATTAAAGGGACTGACGCATTTAAAATCTGTCGAGCAGGGCTTTCTAGAGATCAAGGCAGCCTGGTAAGGAACAACGGTGGTATTTAATGAGCTTATGCCACTGAGAGTAGGGAGTGGGGCCAATAAACTGGGGCTATTGATCGGGCGCGACGTAAAGGAAATAGGGAAATTAGAAAGTTTTGCAGATCAGAGGGGTTTGTTTTCCTGGAGCACAGTGATATCAAGTATGAGGCAGTTGAATATTTTTGAGACGATGGGGTCCATTTATCCAGTTATGGGGTGGAATTGTATTTGATGCAAGTCAGAAATGTGTTAGCGGAAATTATACATTTGCCAGTCTGGATGTAGTTGGTTTCTAGGTCGGGGGAAAGAAAAACTAAGGGTTTTTTCTGGTGGCGGTTTCCTACAAGAGTTTAAAGGTTTATTAAAAAGACATTGTTCATGGCGAGACCCAGTTGAACTTTGGGGGGGAGGGGTGGGGTTAAGAATGGAACGAGAAGACAACAGTGGGGTATGCAGGATGGATGGATTCGGGGATTTCTGAATGAGGAGTGTGTGATTGGATTTTGGTTGCTATGGTTTGGGGTTGATTGCTTTGGGTAGAGAGGAGCAGTTTTGGGGTAGCAAATCAAATGTATAGTAAAGCCTATGTTCATGAGTACTGTGTATTGCATAGAGACAGGTATTGGGTTGTGCCATTCTGTGCATCTGTTTCAATAAAGCATTCTTTTACACACTATCATGTAGTCAGTCGTTCTTGGAGACACCATACTGCCTGATTATGGATTTGGGAGGGGGTGGCAGAATACCATACCCTCCCGGAAGTTTTGGGCAGGTAGTAGAGTCTGAGGGAGAGGAGCATAGTGATTGGCCCAGGGCATGTGGGGTATCATAGGTTTTTGAAGTGTGGGATACCATTACCGGGTGCCATTTTTAGATGGGTACACCCCGGTTTGGCACAGGGACATTGAGAACTTTACCTCTCCCACCCACCCCAAATTCTTTCTTTGATGAGGTTGGTGCACAGGGAGTAGGACGATTAGTTGTTTTGTCACTTTTTTTGTGAACAGGTGCATCGAGGTTTCCTACAAGAGTTTAAAGGTTTATTAGATCAGAGGGGTTTGTTTTCCTGGAGCACACTGATATCAAGTTTGAGGCAGTTGAATATTTTTGAGACAATGGGGTCCATTTATCCATTTATGGGGTGGAATTGTATTTGATGCAAGTTAGAAATGTGTTAGCGGAAATTATACATTTGCCAGTCGGGATGTTGTTGGTTTCTAGGTCGGGGAAGGAAAAGCTAAGGGTTTTTTCTGGTGGCGGTTTCCTACAAGAGTTTAAAGGTTTGTTAAAAAGACATTGTCCATGGCGAGACCCAGTAGAACTTTCGGGGGGAGAGGTGGAGTTAAGAATGGAATGAGAGGACAGCCGTGGTGTATGCATGATGGATGGATTCGGGGATTTCTAAATAATGAGTGTGTGATTGGATTTTTGTTGGTATGTTTTGGGATTGGTTGCTTTGGGTAGAGAGGAGGAGTTTTGGGATAGTAAATCAAATCTATAGTGAAGCCTATGTTCATGATTACTGTGTATAGAATAGAGACAGGTATTGGGTAGTGTCATTCTGTGCACCTGTTTCAATAAAGCAGCCTTTTACACACTATCATGTAGTCAGTCATTCTTGGAGACACCATACTGCCCGATTATGGATTTGGGAGGGAATGGGCAGAATGCCATACCCTCCCAGAAGTTTCAGGCAGGTGGTAGAGTCTGAGGGAGAGAGGCTTAGTGATTTGCCCAGGGGGTGTGGGGTATCATAGGTTTTTGAAGTGTGGGATACCATTACCGGGTGCCATTTTAGATGGGTACACCCCGGTTTGGCATAGGGACATTGAGAACTTTACCTCTCCCACCCTCCTCAAATTCTTTCTTTGATGAGGTTGGTGCACAGGGAGTAGGACAATTAGTTGTTTTGTCACTTTATTGTGAACAACTGCATGGAGGTTTCCTACAAGAGTTTAAAGTTTGATTAGAGAGACATTGTTCATGTTGAGACCCAGTTGAACTTTGGAAGGGAGGGGACGGGTAGTTATGAATGGAATAAGAGGGCAGAAGTGGAGTATACATGCTGGATGGATGCAGGAATTTCTGAGTGAAGAGAGTGTGTTTGGATTTTAGTTTGTGTGGTTTTTGAAAGGGTTGTTTAGGGAAAGGGAGAGGGTTTTTTTGGATAGTTAATCAAATGTATAGTGAAATGCATTTTCATGATTAAAATGTACGGCGTAAAGCCAGGTTTTGGGTATTGCCATTCTGTGCACCTGTTTCATTAAAGCAGTTTTTTACACACTATCATGTAGTCAGTCGTTCTTGGAGACACCATACCTCCCGAATAAGGATGTGACATCTTATAAGCAATTCTTTGCTTCTCGCCAAAGTCAATTCCTTCTCTGTTTGGCTGGCTAAAAACAACAATATTGGATTAGCCTTTATATGTGAGTGGTAATGATGAGCACTTACGTAGTAGATGCAGTAAGGGAGAATCTAGCAAAATTATTAATCGATGAATCAAGGTTTTGAATTTATTTCGTCTCTGAACTCTGAGAATATTGACAATTTGTGTTTAAGGATCTATAATTGAATTTCTTTAGTATGATACCTCTGAGTGAGCGCTGAAAATAATATTATAGCCTTATACCCTGTTGTAGCGTGCTGTACCAGCGATTAAAGGCCTGCTCCAGCGGTAAAGGCCCTGGCCGAAGGCAAGGGCCTTCAACAAGGGAGCGGTGCTTTAATGGCAGGTATAGCCCAGCTATGGTGGCCTATAAGGCTATTAGAACATTCCGCCAATTCATCGCAGACAGTTCTACTTACTAAAATAAAGGCCTCATAGAGCCCAAGTGGGTTGATATCCCCTCAGGCTACATGAGGCCTTTACTCACAGCTGTTGCTGTGAAAGACAAAGATTGAAATGTTGGAGCTCCAGTCATTTACCAGCCATAAGAAGCTTGGATCTACTCCATTGTCTTCAATGGAGTGCTCAGCACTCCAATTTTTTAATATATCCTTGGAGACCGAAATAGCAGGCTCCACCAGCCATTAAAGGCCCAGTCCAGCATTAAAAAATGAGAAGGCCTTTAATGGCCGGTAAAGCCCGCTACGGAGGGCTCTAAGGCTATTAGAGCAATCCACCCTTAGAGGGAAGAATATTCTAATTTGTAAAACCTTGGAGCACGAGGAGGTTGAAGTTCCCTTGGGCTCAGTGAAGCCTTTGTTCACAGCAACAGCTGTGAACAAACATTACAATGTTGATGCTCCGGGCTTCCACCAGCCATCAGAAGCCTGGTGCACTCCGTTGTCTATAATCGAGGCTCAACATTCCAATGTTCTAATATCTTAAAAACGAAGGGGAAAACAAGGGTAAAGTTTGAAACATTTCATTCAGCATGAAAAGTTCACCATAGTGGCTAACACAGGAACTAGATTGTTATTTTATTTTGTGACAAAATAACCTAAGAAATACTATCTAAGAACTGTATTTCTATGGAAAGAGAAGCAGCTGGGTAAAAAACTAGGGGTAGGGAATAAATAATATAATAAGAGATACAACTTCAGTGTTTAACGTTTCCAGCTTTAGAACTGAAATTGACCAATAGCCCAGAAGGTGTGTTGCAATAATGGAAGATAATGCTGGATTTAGCACATGCGCAGGTAGTGCAAGAGGTATTTTTGCCGACTTTGTGTGTCTCTGTGTAAATTCTGTATTACAGAAGGAGCCAAAGACACTTACACATCCCCGTTTATTAGCACAGCCTTCAGTAAGCTCAGCAGGCGCTGGGCATAGTGTGTTCCAGATCCTGTGCCCAGTACTCCATTCTCATGCTTTCTTTATCATCTCTAGTATTGCTTTAATTTTTTTTGTTACTGGTTCACCAATGGGAGCTTCAATATGTGATACAGAGAAAGGTTCACAAACTGGATTTATCTCGCACTAAGAGGGAAGCTGTCAAATAATTGCTTAAATGTTTGGAAACTGAACAAGCGAATTTGTCATGATCATATCATAATATTGTTGCACTCACAGTATGAGGCATTTTCCTCTCCTCTGGGTGTGGTTTTATTCTTATAAGCTTGAGGTGTACTTCCAATGCCCTCACATGGTCTTTGTTTCTAGAATGATAGCTGTGAACTTTGTCATAGCCACTATACTAAAATCATGACGTCCAACATTTGGATACTTCTTGACAGCCAACAGCTTTGGCCAGTTCACAAATGGTATAATGGATAATGAGAAAAAATGTGTCTCAGCCAATCTGATTAAATTGTGGTTCACATAACCATCTTGATATCTTTCAACTTTGGTTTTTCAGTTTTCTCAAAACTATTCAATTACACTAGAAGCAAAAGGGAAAAGCTGAGTCAACTCCTCTGATTTTGCCGAGTTCAGTTTATTTCGATACTGCAGTTTTTTGGTCTGGACAGACAGCCCAGTGGTCACCAGACCACATGTGATCCCCAGAGAAAAAGAGCTTCAAAGAGCACTGCAAAGAGAGGGACTTTGGCTCACCTCACGTTTGTTATCATGAGTAGATGATTTAGTTGACTTGTGCAGAAGAAGTGTGCTGACTCCAAAGAAGAGTGATTAAAGCTCTTTGATTGGCTTGCGAGGGGTTTCCCATTAAACAAAACGGCCAGTGTGTCAAACCTAATGATGCATCAGCATCTTAAAGCAAACTTTTCATTACATGCTCTCAATACATATATAGTAGTGTATATATATTTCTTTTTTCAATGAAAAAGCCAAGCATTAAGAATAAGTGCCAGTTAGGAGCAATTTATTTATTCTTTCTATGCAAACCCAACTTTAACTACACAAACATTAAAGATTCTACAGTTAGAGTCATAACGTAAATTTATAATATATCCGCAACCTTCAAATTACAATAAGTTGAGCACATCAGTACACAGTGTTGTCAACGCAGTAGCCACACTACATTAACTTCTCAATGCACTGCTTATACTCTTGCATATTACATCACTGATAGCATGTTAAATGATAGAATTCCTAACTAGACTCCTGGCATGGCTAATTAAATCATTTATGAGAACACTGTGCATGGTAGAGTGCAACGTTCTAGTGGAGTGGCGTATAGTGTAGTGGTATAGACTGGAGTTGCGTACAGTGAAGTTGCATGTCGTTAAATCAAGTGGAGTGCTGTAGAGTGGAGTGGTGTGTCAAAGAGTAGAGTGGAGTGGTATACACTCAAGTTGCATAAACTAGAACAGCATAGAGTTGAGTAGTGTGTCATAGAGTAGAGTGGAGTACCGTACAGTGGAATAGGATAGAGTGGAGTGGCATAGAGTGAAGTGTCGTAGAGTAGAGTGGCATACAGTGGAATAGTGAAGAGTAGAGTAGCTTATAGTAAAGTAGAGTAAAATGCAATACCATAAAGTAGAGTGCATTGAGTGGAGTGGCATAGAGTGGAGTAGCATATCATAGAGTAAAGCAGAATGGCGTAGACTGGAGTGCCATAGAGTTGAATAGCATGCCCTCCTGTGGAGTGGAGTTCCATTGAATGGAATACTGTAGAATGGAGTGGCATACAGTGGCGTACAGTGTTATAGAGGGGAGTAAACAATCCTAGAGAGGAGTGCCGCATCATAGATTGGAGTGTTGTGTCATACAGTGGAGTGGAGTGTCTTGTTATAGAGTGTAGTTGAACAGTCATAGTGTGAAAATGGCTGAACGGATGTAGATGAAATTTGTAGAATGTAGAACTTGTGGTGGAGAGGGGAATTTTGGGCAGTAGTTCTAACATGGTTACGTAGTGTTAAAGTTAAAAGTCACAAAACACACAGGGGTATATTTATTTAATGTCTCACAATGCAACACAGTAAGACACCTTGCAGCTCTACGTCACAGGGAGAGTGTAGGAAAGCGTTATATCTATCAAGATATAGTGCATTCTTGCTCTTTTCTTGTGCTGGCACACTTGTGGCTGCATAGCGCCAATGCAGGTACCCTTGCACCATGGTACAAGGGTGCCTGAATTTCTTTTAGGATTGTTTTTGGGCAAAACGAGACACCATCTTCCTTTAAGTCCCCCTGCAGTGCAATTAGAAATAGGAAACAATGAGGAGAAATAAAGATATTTCTCCTAGTTGTGCCTCCCCCGGGAAGGCTTAGCATTTTGATGCATTCCCAGGTTTACCAGTCTTAGTAAATCTAGGAATACACCAAACTCCATGAGTGGATGAATAGTACACAGATGCTATAATCATGGAACGCCAAACCAGGGGAAAGTAACGCAGGGCAGCTACCTGCTCTACCTTGCGTTGCTCCAGATTTCCAAAGCAACACATAGAAATTGTACAGGGCCTTCCTTTTGCTTGGTAAATCTGACTTAAGTATTGCATTGCCCTTGTGACACCATGCGTGACACAAGGGCAACTCAATACAATGATAAATCTGGCCCATAGTTATATAAATTGTACCATTCTACACCATGTTAACTTCACAGTATACCCCTGTACATGCAGATATATGATTGGCTAATGGCTACCTTTACAAAAGTAAAAGGCTGTCATGTTTTTCTTACCACGCTTTGGCTGTGTTCTGGGACTGTGGCCTTAGATATACATAAGTAATAGGTTTTAATGTTGTACCCTACCTATTGCCCCTTTATTAAAGTGGTAATAGGTAAGGAAATGTATTTATATTTGCCTACATATTTTTGAAAAATTTTACGGAGTACCATGCTAGTACCTAGAAAGTACCACAGTAGTTACAGAAACAAAAGAAAAGTATCCCAAAAATGTGCTGCAGCCATTAACAAATGCAGTTGCATCCTAATTGGGGTGCTGAAACCTCCTATGGTCAGGCGGTTCCTTCCCAGCAACGTTGACTGTCTAACTGACATCATAATCAGGGCCAAGATTTGTGAAATATAGTGTAGTGTCTGTAGTGTCTGTCAAGCAGTCCAGGGCGAGGAGGATTCCGGTTCCTAGGAGCCTCTGCGGCAGGAAGGGCCACCAATGCTACCATCGCGCCTGGAGGTGCTTATATTCACCCACTCAATCCCGCAGCGTGGGACGCTTCTGTCAAGCAGACCGGGGCGAGGAGGACTCCAGTTCCCAGGAGCCTTTGCGGCAGGAAGGGTCGCCAATGCTACCATCGCACCTGGAGGCACTTATAATCACCCACTCAATCCTGCAGTGCGGGACGCGCACGGGCGTGCCCGGGCAAAGCCCGGGCCAAGGGTGGGCCCATCTGTGCCCGTCAGAGCCCGAACGATACCGGGCCGGGCCGGGCCGGGCCATCCCCCAAACGACATCAGCTACAAACAGACACCATGGGTAAGGGCAAAACCCCTTGTAGTCAGGAGCAGGCAAGAGTGAAAATGCCGAGGCACTCCACCTCCATTATTTCATATCTGACTTCAGCAGTGGGGGCTCTGAATAAGGAAATACAGAACGAAGAGGTCGAGCTGGGTCTCAGCCAAGAAATACCTGGGAGCATAAATATTACTGCTACTGATAGCACGCAGAAAAACTCTGTCCCCCTGGAGCCTAGAGTGCTGATTATTGATCAGGGAACAGGGGGGGGATGCAGATTACCCAGTGCTGGCCCAGCAAGGGGGAATGGCGCGACGAATGAGGAAACCCTTAAAGGAGATGAAGCTTGGCGGAAGGCCCCATCGACAAATCCAGGTGTAAACCCAGGAAAGAAGAAGGGGGAAAAAAAGTCTGCCACCCCTGGACATCTATCGACCGAGGCGACCTACAAGCAGGCTGGTGATTTTAATTTACAGGTTGAGATAGTGGTGCAGAAAGTGTTGACGGACATTTTCACCTCACGGTTAGAGCCCATTCTTTCGAACATTTCTAAAGACATTGATATGTTGGCTAACACCGTGGAAGGGATTAAGGCCAAACTGGATAGTTTTGAGACCCATCTAGGGGGCACAAGAGTGGTACGCAACACTACTAACCTTAATTCCACTGATCAGGCACAAACTAGGCCCGCAAGGGTTAGTCGTCATAGCCGGGATAGCCGGGAGGAGGGAAATCAAATACCACAAAAGACTAGCCCAGACTGTAACTCTGCTACTAATCCAGCTGTATCTACAGGGAGTCAGGCAGGGGTAGATACAGGTCGTATGACTGAGCCATCTAGAGGTCGTTATCCAAATGCTAAGGCTCTGGTTCAGAACAGACACCAAGGGTCTGGCGGGACCACCCGTAGGCGTAATAGACTTCATCTGCCCACAGAAGCCACCCCCCTAGTTGCTATACTTACAGGGGTTCCCCCACTGATGGAGCATAAACCGGAATCAACTATGGAGTTGTTACGGAAAACCAAATATTGGTGTGATCAACTTCCTACCACCAGCAGGTTTAATGTCTCTCAGCATATTATACTGGCTAGACGAGTAGGGTGGGTTGGCTCAAAATCTAAACAAATTGAGGGCAACTGCATTGTCGTTAATTTCGACAGTGCAGATATCGCGGGGCAGTTATTTAGGGCCGGTCCCTATGAGGGGCAGGGGGGATCAGGGCAAAGCCACTGTTTTTTTTTTTACCCAATGCCCCTAAGGGGGTATATGCCATGGATACCTTTACCCAGGGGACTCAGCCCCATTCGGCTATCCGAAACCCTCCCATTATTCATGCCAATACGAGGGGGGTAATCTGCCCTAATAAGTCTCACCAAAGCATAGCTAGTGTCCCAAAGTTGTCAACAGGGTTCTTTGAGAGAAATGCCGGAAAAATTAACCTACACTGCCAAAATAGACTCCTCCCCTTATCTACAGTAGATGAAAATGATTAACTGACGCCGCTTGGTCATCAGAGTAACATCAGTGAAGATGATAAAGGGCAGGGCCTAGAAGAGAGTAACAATTCTAACTGTAACATTATTAGTTGGAATATTGCGGGTCTGAGGAGCAAAAAAGAGGATCCCAGGTGGCTGTGTCTGTTAAAAGAGTATGACATAGTTGGGTTACAGGAGACCTGGGATACGGCCAACAATTTTTGGGTGGATGGATATAAATCCTATGGGGTCCCTGCGCAACTATCTCCATCAGGTAGGGCAACAGGGGGTCTTCTTATGCTTTTCTCACTTAAATTGGCAGGGGCTCTGTACCCTACCCAGTGGGCTGCCTTGGGCCTACCTTACGGGTGACGTATATGTAGTATAAAGGAAGTTTTGAACCTGGCAAGTGGGTGCACTTGCCAGGTCGAAATGGCAGATGTGACTGCACTCACAGACACTGCATGGCAGGTCTGAGACATTGTTGCAGGGCTACTCATGTGGGTGACACAATCAGTGCTGCAGGCCCACTAGTTCCATTTGATTTACAGGCCCTGGGCACACCTGGTGCACCTTACTGGGTACTTACTAGTAAAGAAGATATAGCAATCATGGATAAACCTATCAATAGTACAATTTACACAGGGAGCACTTGTACTTTAAAACTGGTCAGCAGTGGTAAAGTGCCCAGAGTTCTAAAACTCACAAAAGCGAAATGCAGCAGACAGTCAAAAAACAGAAGGTCAGAAGCAAAAAAATGCAGGGGAAATCACACCAGAGATGCCAGGTCTATCAAAAAGCATACCATATGGTGAGTTACTAGCATTGGAAGGATCTGTTCAAATGATGATATAACTAAAAAAAAATGTGATGAAGTCTCCAAGAGATTTGTAAAAAGGGGATACAAATGGGGGACATTAATAATAGGCTTGGAACAAGTCAAACACACCACATGCATGCAAAAATTAATTACAAAAAAAAGATACAACTGAAGGAAACATCGTACAATGCAGCGATAAAAATTAACCTGACATACAGCAAAGATATTGTGAGGATCCTAAAAACACATTGACATTTAATATCCAGAATTCAAAATATTAGAGAAGAGCAAAAACATACTGAAAAGCACCTTCCCTCAAAGATTGTTTATTCAGGAGTCATTTCAATAACAAATCTGAAACAAGCATTCTTAATAAAACCCAGTTATGATTCATCAAATGTTCAAATTGTAAGGCATGGAAAATCAGTACAAATATAAAACAGATCAAGGAGAGGAACAACAAACCAGTAAACTCTGCTTTTAGATCCAATTATTTTTTTCTGCATTTCATACAGTTATTGCTTTCAATTGTTGCTATCTCTTTCTGCATCACAAAGCACTGGAATAGAATGGTTTAAAGGTCTTAATTAAGCGTGGAATTTATGTGTTAACTAATCTCCTGACTTTAAACATTGGAATCCAAAGGGTGTTGCAGAGCTGCAGTGAGGTGCTTTGGCAGAGCTTGGTGGATGTTTTAGGAATGGATGATTATTAATATACAAAGTAAAAAGTAGTGGTGCTAAAATACATCCTTGGCGAATACCTCTTCCCGATGTAAAGTGTCTTGTGCATTTTCCTTCTTGGTTGACCCTCACTCTTGCGGTGAGCCTAGGTTTTATCGGTACGGTTAGGTCCGATGCTACCTGCGCACAAATGCCTTCAAAGGCCAAAAGAACCTCCTGCCCCTCTTTGGCATTATCAAGATAGGTAGCAAACTTATACCCAACCCTCTCACAGAGATCTAGGAAAAAGAGGTCCGGGAGTACTTTCGCCCACTTCAACCTCCGTCCTTGGTCTGTTGCTTTCAAACAGGATTCACCCCCAGATTTTACCGGACTCCCCGTTAGGCCACATCCCCTATCCAATACCAGGATTACAGGATTATGGTCACTAAAGTGAGACCATTTGGCATTATAAATAATTACTTGGGGTAAAGAAATTGGGGAAATAAAAATAAAGTCTATAATAGTGTCACTCCCCCGTGCTTTAAAATTAGGAATCCTCTCTTCATGGTCAAATGAGCTCAGTTCAAAAAAGATCTATGTTGGCCAAAAGCTCTTCCAAACACTCTCCCTGTTGTGTGTGTTCAAAGTGGGGCATTGCGAGGTTGGCCAGCTCTAGAGGTTCTTTCCCCTGACAGTTCAGATTACACACATGAATATTAAAATCGCCCATAATTATAATAGAATAATATGTGGTTTGTTTCGAAAGGTACATTTCTAAAAAACTTTTCTATTTAAGTAAATATTTATTTGTGGAACTTCTGTCTCCTGAGTTATAAAAGTTTACAATCAACACTTTATTTGAGTTGTGGGTGGTATATTCGATTGCCAAACAGTTGAAAGAGCCCACATCCACCATCACATACAATTCACAATTTGTATTATATGTCATTCAGTGCGAATGTGGACAAACAAAAGATGCAAGCTATGCGGTAGCCAAACATTAAATGAAATACCACAACAGTAATTGGAAATCATTAATCTACTATGGAATCGATTTAATAATGAAACATTAGCTTGGAGGAGATAGAACCAAGCATTTTTGGACATTAGAGTCATGATACATAATCAGGCTCCATAGCAAACAACCATATGGGATCAACACCGATGAAGAAATGCATGGGCATTTATAAAACAATATTGTAAAGGTGACAATTTAGACATTAGGACATGGCCACAGAGGCATGATCGTATATTTTTTCAATGCTGCGTTAAGCATACAATATTATAAAATAGTAAAGCAATACCTGATGAAGGATAACAGTGGGTAGGATTCTGCCATCCTTTTGATTCAAGATGTGTGACCTTCTAAGGAGTGATGAAAAGGATGAATGACAATTTCGGCCACTGAGATGATTAATTTGGACACTGAAGTAACATTGCAACGTGAGGTATAAAAATGTAAATAACTGGGCACACTACAGCGCCATCACTACATGTTGATGTGATCTTGATAACTCAAAAAAAACATTAAGATGCACATTTTGAGTAGCAATACCATTATGCCACCAGCTATTTTGCACTCAATATTGGCACAATCGGTGCACTTTCATTCACAATATCATTTTTGGTTTTGCAATCTTGACTGCTTTTTTAAACTGATTTTATGTTTGTTAAATTCACTAAGTAAATGGTACTACATGTCCCAGAATGGCCATTCCGTTAAACTGGGATGCTGAGATAGACTCACTACTGTGAGAAAGACCGCAAAGAGGAAAAGCATCAGTGCAGTCACCTGTGAGTGATGATAAACATGTTTAGTTAAATTTCCTGGAGCGCAGAGTTTTGTTTGTTATGGAAAAGCATTGGTATGGGAGGTTTGGTCTACTTTCCCCACCACACCAGCTGATGAGCCTGCTCCATAAGGATCACAAAAGACCATATTGCAACTATATCTCTCTATCTATCTATCTATCTATCTATCTATCTATCTATCTATCTATCTATCTATCTATCTATCTATCTATCTATCTATCTATCTATCTATCTATCTATCTATCTATCTATCCATCTATCCATCCATCCATCCATCCATCCATCCATCCATCCATCCATCCATCCATCCATCCATCCATCCATCCATCCATCCATCCATCCATCCATCCATCCATCCATCCATCCATCCATCCATCCATCCATCTCTCTCTCTCTCTCTCTCTCTCTCTCTCTCTCTCTCTCTTCTGGCAACTGAAAACTAGTGTAGAGCCCTCAATGTAGGGACATACGTGCTTGTGGTTTTCCATGTAGGAGTAGTCTAGCAGCAGTGTTCTGAATTCTCTTAAATATCTACAAAGGTCAGCCATGGTATAGACCATGAGTGTAATCCAGCTGTGATAGGAGAAGAGAGATTCTTGCATGGACCTTGTGTGGGAATCACACGTGCTGGAAGATGTTTTGCAGTATTTTCATTGAAATAAAGGGTGATTTGGCTACCTTATCCTCTTGGGCATTCATTGACAGCTTGACGTCCATGATTATTCAGAAAATGTCTTACCTCCTTAGATATTTTTGGTGGTGGTCCTACATAGCCTAGCCAGGCACTGAGAGTGTCAAACATTTCCCAGTTGCCATAGGTGAGTATTTCTGTGTTAGACACATCCAATTTGATGTTGCTCCTTGTCATTCATTGGTCAATGGTCCAAAAGCAACTGAAAATTTTAAATGTTCCAGTGTCCTAAAGGCTTTCCAATTTTAGAAGTAACTCGGTGTCACTCTATAATTATAAAAGGTAAACTCAAAAACATTGATCAGATCTGGTATTGATTTCATGACGATGTTGAAAAGCCTCAGTGAGATGATTGAGCCTTGTGGTAGTCCTGCTTTAATGCTGTATGGTTTATATGGGGGAGTGTGGATGGTTTTTCTTCAATTGTGTGGGTTGGATGTGATACAAGCGAGAGCTGTGCCTCTATCCTGGCTTCCTCATGTCTTTCGATTATTGTGTCATAATCAAATGTGTTTAAGGCCGCCAAATGCTCCAATTAAAGAAGGACAGCAACTCTGTTCTTATCTACTGTGTTTTCAAGGTCAACCCAGAATGAGATTAGAGCTAATTCAGTGCTTCTTCCTGGACTGAATCCAATTTGTAATTCAATGAACTGTGGCATCTGGGCGAAGACTGCTCTTTCTCAAAAGTTGAAATAAGTTTGTGCAGGAATTGTCTATAGTTACTGCGGTCTTGTTTGTCCAGGTCAGATTTTTTTAAAACTGGCATACGTATGCCTTACGTCTTCTGGGACACTCATGTCATTAAGTTGAGTTGTTGAACAGGTGAATACTAGGGACCAGTAGGACTAATACTTACATTTTTTATGGACCCGGACAAGAAAGGGGTCACTCACAGCATCTGTTGGGCCTGGCAGGTGATGACATATGCTGATTGTGGCTATTTCCTGATGTGTGTATGTAGATTATGAAATGGGCAGCATCCCTGGCCCTTGTCCCTTCCCACTCCCAACTAGGGTTAAACCTGCCATGTGTTGCTTGTGGGCCTGTTCAAGGAGGACCTGGCCTGCCGCTTTGGGCTGGACTGTTCCCATTGGAGCAGGGTCAAGACTGATTTGTATATGATTGGGTACAAACCGAGGTAACATTGAGTGCACATTAATGTTCGATTGAGATGCAGCCCAAGTATTTTCCAGTGGCCAAGATTAATTAACCATTCTGCCCATCACTTTTTTGTACACGTTAGTAGATTGTGAAATGGGTAGCACCTCAGCAATTGTGCCTTTCTGGCACAAGCAGACAATTGCCCTTTTCCTCTCCGCCCTTAGCCTGGACGGCTGGGCTTAGATGCCCCAAGGGGAGGTCTTGCATAGGCTGGAGGGGAGGTCACATGACCCCCACTCAGTCTATTAGGCTCAGCTGCAGGCCCAGCCAAGTTTTTGCCCAGCAACAACCAAACAAGTGCACTTGGAGGAGGTGTTGTTTTCAGCGTTCTAATCCACAAGCTTTGTCTTGCAGACACCGTAGGAAGAGAACAATGGAGGGGAGAGGAAACAAACTGGGTCTAGCAGCAGTAACATTTAGTTACCCGTGGGCTGAATTGCATAAATTCACAAACTTTTATAATAATTACAAACATTTTGTGGCACATCCACATTGAAAAAAATAATTATCAAAATATAATGTGATAACTAAAACTACAAAAAACACTGGGAAAAACTTGTTCATCCTTTGATTACCTTTTTAGCATCCTTTGACTGTCTTTTTAGCACAGATATATGTCATAAAGAGGATCTCCCAGTACTCCCCCAGTTTAGATGTGTATGTGTGTGTGTGTATATATATATATATATATATATATATGTCTGGTGGCCGAAATGCATCATTTGGACATTGATGTTTAAATAAACCTCACTTACCTGCATCCATGCTGATAGAGTCTGTACCCTGGTGTTGCGCCGTTCCGGCTGTTAGCGCTTCAGGATCACGATGTGGAAATATATATATATATGTGTATCTTTCATCCTGGCCCGATCGCGCAGGAAATGTCGGCACTCTATGCCAGTGCGTTGTCCACAAACGGCCGAGCCTCTTTGTTATAATCAGGCAGCTTTACTGAAAGTAAAGAAGGTAGTACTCATGGCCACTTTGCGATTCTTTTCTTTAATGCTTTACCTAATATGTTCAAAAACCAATAGTAACGATGTCCCTACGCGTTTCGGTCTCACAGAAACCTTGTTTACGGGTACATTTTTCAAATGAACAAAATGCAAAATGCCATTCGGTAACTTGTTATCGAACCGCAATTTGTATTTGCTATTCAGTATTTGGAAGGGGCATGTTTAGGGCGTCCCTCCCAAATACTGAATCAGCATGGTATGTTCTACTGTTTTGCGAATTAATTCTGTTTGCAAATCAGTAATACTTTACCACCAGTTTAAAACTGGTGATAACCAATTTGCAAAGGGGAATGAGTCCCCAAGGGACCCGTTGCCCTGTGAGTATGTATATAATAATGGAGCAGACAGTGGTCCTACAGACCACTGCCTACTATTAAAAATTGAAATTTTAAGGTTTCATTCTTTCTTTTTAAAGGCATCCCGTTTACCATTAGGAAAATCGGACTGCATATAAAAGAAATAAATTGTTTTATTAAAAAGCAATCACAGACATGGTGGCCTACTGACCTCAACACTGTGATTACTAATGGGTTGCACCTCGCCAACTGCAACCTACCTCATTAACATTCATGAGGTAGGTTGATTTGCGACCCACAAGGAATCCCTAAATAGAACTCAATGGGTTTCATACATTAGGAATATCGATTTCCTAATCGCAATTCACAGATAATCACAATTAGGAAATTGGTATTGCCAATGTTTGTACATCTGGTCCTGAGTTCTTTATACTCTTGGACGTGACAAGTAGCAAGGGGAGGTGACTTTCCAAATTTTACTGGTACTAAATGCTAAGCTTAACACTTAGCAGCCTTGCTAAGATAAAAACCGGCAAATTTTAAAAAGATGATATCGTCATATGCAAATGCGTGAATTCGCTCCTGAATTTGCACATGATGTGGCCACCACAGCTGTACTCAGCCCTGCATTGCCACCAGTGGTCAAAGTGGGGGGATCGGAGAGGCACAATTTGCCCACACTTTTTTAATTTATAAAAAATATTCTCCTACTTTTTGTAAAAAGACAACTGTCCCAGGACAGTTAATTTCAATTGTTTAAAGACTTCAGCTGACATATCAGTCTGGGAGTTTCCTGTGCTGGGATACCGAGGGAGGGGAAGACAGCTGACCAATAAACACGTCTTCTTTCCAAGGAGTCGTCTTGCCTGAAAGAAATGAAAAAGTACCTAACTGGTTAATCTGCAAATGTATAGGGTGCAAATGTAAAGGGGGCTTGGGAGTCAGTACTGGCTTTAATTGATGGAATCATTTGCAGCTTTGCGATGACGAAGATTTACTCTTTTTGAGTGGTTGCGCAAGGGAGTTACCAGCTGAGCTGCAAAGTACTTGCTTTTAAGGGACAGCTATATAAAAAAAATGCATTATGTACAGTCTGGGTATTACTAACATCTATATATTGGAAGCACCATTTTATCCTGAACCTTTTTGCGCATTTTGGGCCAGATGTACAAAGCGCATTTGCACTTGCAAATGGGTCGATTCTGTGAATCGGCCCATTTGCGAACACGAAAAGACCTTTTGAAGTGTACAAATACCTATTTGCAATTCAATAACCTATTACTAAATCCCAAATTGGGTTTGCAATACGAAATTAGTAAGGGGAGTGTTTAGGATATCCCCTTCCTAATACCGATTCACAGTGGTATGTGTGTATGTTTGGCGACCAAAATGTGGTCACAAAATATTTACAATTTACTGAATACTTCAAGTAGCCTGTAACCCATTTGCAAATGGGAAGGGGTCCTTAATGGACCCCTTCCCCTTTTGGGAATGTTTGTTAAAAAAAAATTTAAGAGCAGGCAGTGGTCCCAGGGGCCACTGCCTACTCTAGAAAATGAAAAGAAAGGTTTACATTTTTTTTTTAAACAAATCCCATTTTCCTTTAAGGAAAACAGGCTGCATTTAATAAAACAAAAGATTACCTTATTTAAAAGCAATCACAGACATGGTGGTCTGCTGACCCCAGGAGGCCGCCATCCTTGTGAGTTTTGTGATTCCCAATGGGTCCCAAACAGAGACCTACCTTGTTAGTATTCATGAGGGAGGGCTTTCTGCGACCCACTGGGAATTGCAAAATGTGTAAACCACACACTTGTACATGGGTGTTTGCAATTACCTAATAGCAGATTGCAAAAATTCACTAATTGGTAATTGCAAACGATTACCTATGTACATAAGGCCATTAGTAGCAGTATATTTTACACGGTGTTCAATGCAATTTTAATATAATGACTTACATATTGGCAGTGCTTTCTCTCACAGGCTGGGACCTTGTAACACTGAAAATACACAAGTCACTACTCTCCACTACACCAACCAAGATTTTATTCTATGGCTTTCTGGTTACAAATAGAGCTTTGCAGTGCATTAACTAATAGAAGTTTCATACTGTGCTATAGTGCATTTACCCACTGATTAACTTTTTTGCACTTATTTTTCTTTTAAGCTGTGCACTAATTTATATGTAAGGGGAAAGACCAAAATAATTTACAGACTATTTTTTTTGGGTCTCATCTTTGACCCCGCCCACACTCACTGACCCCACTTCATTGCATGCAGCATCACAGCTCCCATCCTTTTTTTAATGCACTTTGGCTATGGATTGCCGCTCCCCAGCCATTCCTGTCCATCTAAAAGTCTCACCTATTAGGACGTAGAATGCGGATGGGAATAGACTATGTCGGCCAGCTGTCCCTGTCTCTTAGATGTCGCAAACTGTGGAGGACTTCCCTCAGACAGAGAGCGCATGCTATGTAAAGATTCCAGCATTTCCCAACTGACTTTCAAACCTACTGGCAGCCATAATTGCTTGCAAGGAAACTCTGAAACCAGTTCTCTACAGTTGGATGTTCCATCCTTCTTGGGAAGGACATTGGGAATCATGGCATCATTGCTAGAATAAAGCTTCATTTTTCCGTCAGTAAAGTCTGCAATATTTTCAACTTTAGTAAAGAACAACGTTTCTTGACTTCACTAGCAAAATGTAAACCTCTCACAGCCCTCTATGATCATTGCCACAATTGTGAGATTCTTCATTAGCTCCATGGTTTTCAGGTAACAATCTTTTATTAAACAGTTCTGATTGAGAGGACTCGTTTTATTGAAACTTCTTTGCTTTCGGTACTCCTGGTCGAATGTTGATCCCAAAATCTGTCTCGAGGTGAAATGTTGTAATGCTCGCAGAATTTCCAATCAAGGCGACAAGCAGCTTTGTTATGTCACGTGTAATGCTCCTCTGCCAATAACACTTAACATAGTGAAACGAAGCATGAGGCTTGCATGGCCAACCCTGCATTTAGATGATTTTCAATGCAATAAACCATTTTGTGCACAAGCTGCGATACTCAGTGCTTTAAATGGAACAATAAGTTCAGGTACCCAGCAAATCGAGCTAGGGGTGTGGCTAGAAGGCGGGGCTATGGGTGGGGCAATGGGCTGGGCTAAGGGCAGGGTAAGATATAATTCTATCTTCTGTCAGGCATCCATTTTGCACTTGCACTGACCTTGTTAGCAGTCTCAAATTTGCTATATGTGCAGAAAACTCCCACATGACCAATAGCATTCTGGAAAGCACGTGACTCATGCAGCAGGAGTGATGATAGGGGTGGTCCATGGGACATGGCCTTAATTCAGAAACATTATGTTCCTGCTTAGAGGACATATTTTGTTATCTTGGACAGAAAAGGTTTACTGCTTGCTTTACTTGGTCATTGTCTCTTTTCTTCCAAAACTCTGTGAGCATCTGGCCGTAAATATCACATATTTCTCAAAGGAGAAATGATGGCCCGTTGCATTCCTCTCTTAGTTCAGGGTATCCTCCCAATGAATGTTGCTGTTCCGGTTTATCTGCCACCCAAACCGGAAAACGTGCTTCTTACGTTGCCATTGGGCAGGACACCCTCATAATTTACAGTGTAAACAATGGTGCATGTTTGGAAGCCTTTCTACACAGATCATCTTCAAACGTTTAAAGAGGGTGAAAGGGCGCTCATTTCGCCCTATGCAACCCCTCCATTCAACGCAAACACAAGCAGCCACACGTTAAAGGGAATTCGGGTTATAAGTACCAGTACTCTCCTTGGCAGTGGAAAAGTGCTGGTACCTAGAGGGAACAACAAAATAAGTAAGGGCTACTCAGTACCTGTGAGTTCCATCCGATTGAAAGCACTGGCGATATTAGACTCTTAACTGTTAATATCTCTTCTGGGGGCTGCGTTCTCATCCAATTAGCCACTGGTTTCTTGATTCTTGTCCATCACGGTGTTCCTCTGAGAGAACTTAGGGGCATATCAACAAGGGCTTTATCTCTGCTTTTTTGGCTTTAAAAGCCAAAAAAGCAGAGATAAAACTAGCGCCCTATCAACAACAGGGTGCTAACACGCAAATTTGCATGTTAGCACCCTTTTACTCTACGCTTCCCCTTGCATCTCTAATGAGATGCAAAGGGGGCGTTCCAGAGTAAAATAATAGGAGAAATGTCGCTAAGCGACATTTCTCCTATTATCAAGAATGTCGCTAACCCTGTTAGAGACAAAAAAAGCAGCGCTAACCGCGGTTAACGCTGCTTTTTTACGTCTGCTAATTTTCAGACTTAGCCATGATATCCTATGGAAGGAGGATATCATGGCTAAGTTTGCCTGTCCCTATCAACAAGGTAACGTGAGATTATCGCTGGGTTTCCAGCGATAATCTCACGTTAGCCTGTTAGCGTGAGGATTTTTATCGCTATTGAGATAAGCGTTGCTAATAGCACGCTATCTCAGCGATAAAAATTCACGCTAGCCGGCGATAATTATCCTCACGCTAAGAGCGCTGAGCGATAATTATCGCCGGTTGTTGTTGATATGCCCCCTTGTCTCCCAAGTGTCTCTGGACCGGTTACTTATCGCTCGATCTTTGCACTTGTAATGTACAAACTGTTCTGTCATTTATGTTCCTGGCACTGAGATCATCAGTGCTGCTCACACACATGCACACCACCTGTGGTCCTAGCAGACTTAGCAAATACAATGAATCCAACGGTTATCTAGGCCAGTTCATGATGACATCGTTCTGTTATGCTTCCCTCTAGTCCGGTTTTAAGACCCATATGTCTTTCTGCCAACGGCACTGAAACCCTGCCCTGCTCGGAATAACCTTTTCTGCGAGGATAAAAGACCTTTTTTGGAGTTATTTTGTTTTTTACTATTTAAGGCAGACAGGCAAGCAGGATGATAGTTTACATGATAACTGAAAAACACTCACAAATTCACGATCCAGACCTGCCAGGCTTCTAATGAGCTGGAACCTATCGACCACTGACTCGCCAGAGACAACCGCATGCCTGGCGTGTAGAAAAAAGCAAGTCTCACACGGATTTTGTGAGTAAAGTTTCAGACCTGGATATTCCAGTAGAAATCGAGGAAATAACTGCATTTGGCGAGGAGAGGATGCAGAAGCTGGGCCCTGAGAACCTTGTTGACTGCATCCAAGTCGTCGTTGAGGACCATCACAAGGCATCTGTGCTTTTTTGGGGCTAGATGAGGTAGACAGTCTAGCAACTGAGATATCATTTAGGGGTCTCCAGGGTTCATTACTGCGACCCCTGGCTCACCCCTAAATAAATAATAAATCCATACTTGCAAAGCACAAACATATCACCTCTTAAGGTTTCAAGGGGTTGGGGGCCGCCCAGGAGATTAAGTGAGCTATTGTCCAGAGTCACATGATGCAGAGCTGAGCTGCCGCTGGTGCCGGGGATCCACTTTGACCCACACTCCAGAGTGAGCCACTCTGGCCTCTGCGCCACACCCCTTGCGACCCCTGGCACTGCTGTCCAGACCCTTGGCCTCAGAGCAAGCAAAATCAGTTTCAGGAGCACAGACGCAGTTCGCCCTCATGAGCGTGGATTGGTGCTCCACACTCCTTGTTTTCTGTCATTATTTTTTAGACTAATATGGAATAATCATTATTCACTATTAGTGTACTACAAATAGAGTGCAGTTAGATGGAGTGGCTGGTAAATAAGGTAAGTAAAACACTTTTTTTTAGATGTATGTTGTATGCATGCTTGCAGGTGAGAGTATTTATGTGAGAGAACATGTGTATTTGTGAATTTGTGTTTCTGTATAAGCATTTGTGAAATCGAGTGAGAGTCAATGATAGGCAGCGAGCATTACTGTGATAGATTGAGTGTCCGTGAGTATAAAGGAACATTCTCACTTGGGACTCTGGATATTGTCAAAAAATATATGGGAAGAAGTAGGACTTGGACTGACATATTTTCTATAAAGTGCAGACAGTGTTTCTTTATCATTCATTATAAAGAAAAGGATATACGAAAGATCGCTCAAAACTCTCCAGGATTTAAAAAAAAGAGGGAAGACGGTTTAGAGATCCAATGGGAAATGAATTCTATTACAGGACCGGAGGCTTCGTATTATGCTTCTCTTTCTATTTATTGCTACTCACAGCAGCCAATGAAAACTTTTCTTATGCAAAACAAACTACATTTCCCATGATGCATATACCACATCACTTCCTGCAGAGCCCCATAAGAGCCAGTAACACCGGAACCAGTCCTCTTTCTTTGCTGCTCACGCAGACAGTTAAGTTCAGAGCTCCGATTCTTGATTTAATTGTGATTATTGATTGTAATTATTGATATTGTGATTATTGGATTTCAATGTGACAGCCGTTTTTGTGCAGCGGTAGTGTAGGTGTGAGCGCCACGATTTCATGCAACCCTCGGGGTTTGGCGGACTGAGCGACGCGCTTTGGCGCTCTGTGACCCCCGCAGAGTGCGGGGTGGTGTTGGGGGCATTTTCGGACAACGAGCAGTCCGAGGCGCGAAAGCGCGTATCTGAAAAGGCGAGTTTAGACGCGGCGCTTAGCCGCCTTGTCAATGCCCCTGTCAGCGCGTGAGCGCTTCTCCCTGGACATTGAGGCACATGGTACCGCCCCGCCTTCGGCGGGTGTAATTTATGCTTAAAATTGGCGCTAAGGCTTCCCTTGTATGCCGATGATGCCGGGAGCCTGTTGCTTTTGATTTAGGTCGCGTGCCCACGTGCGTAGCCCAATTGGGCTATTTTGGTAGGATTTGGGCTACGCACGTCGAAACTGCCCGTTTTTGGTGTTTTGCTTTCACTTTTAGTCGTTTAGGCTGCGTTTTTCATCAGAGAGCACTGCTGACGCCTTGCTGGCTGCAAAAATGACCTGGGCCTGGAGGGAGCACACCTCCTTGAATCTTATTCTTGCTCTTTGGCTCCACTACGCCCTGAGGGCTGTAATAATTGGTATACAGCTGTTGCTGAGGAGCTAGGTACCGGTGCTGTTGTGCTGTGGGTTGGCTCCCCCTTTGGATTATACCTCCTTGCTGTTGCCTTATGAGCAAATACGTTTATAAGTTTGGTTCCACCATGGAGAATTGGGTGCATTATGAGGAGGATGATACCTTGTACGAGGAGGAGGTAGAGGTACCTGCAATCGAGGATAACATTGTTGAGGCCCTGGACGCTTCCGTGCAGGAGTCAGTCAACAAGGCCCTGGAAAAGGCAGTTCCGGGAACTGTGCAGCAGGCTTTGGCGACTGCTTTGAAGCCTATTACTAGGCAACTGGAGAGATTCGCGAAGCAGCATGGCTTCACTACCCCAACTGAAGAGCCGGCAGGGGAGCCCCGGACTAGGTCTTGGCTGCATTCTGATTCTTATGAGTCGCCACCGTGCCCGGCGAGGGAGAGAGAGAGGGTGCAGGATACTGACTCGGAGTCTACTTCCACCTCTTCTGACACCCCTGATGATTCCCCTCCCAAGAAGAAGTCTCGGAAAGTTAAACATGTGGAGACTTCTCCGCCGGCCCCCACGCCTTTTACATTCAACCCCTCGGATATCGTTCACCCCAAATCCTCAGACTAGTTGCCTTCCCCGGAGGTGGCTGCGTATTTACATGAGAATTTGCGCAAGAGCTTTGATAAGGAGGTGCGCAACAGGCTGAGGTCCGAATGTCCCAGACCGGATCTCTCGGATAAGGTGGCGGAAACGCCGGAGATTGATCCAAGTTTGCTTACTTTTCTTAAAAAGTTTGCCAAGGACCCCAAGAAGGGTATGGACCACGCTTGGCAAGGGTGCCAAGATAAGCTTTTGGACGTGGTCGGGCCCCTAGCGAAAATATTGGAGATGGCTCTGGAGGCGCAGGAATCGGGTACCATGATTGATTCCCATGTGCTGGCAGGCTGGACCCAACGGGCTATCTGCCTACTCGGGAATGCCAACTGTGCAATTTCCACGGAGCGCAGGAAGTCTATTCTGATGCGCATGGACTCCAACCTTTCAGAGTTGGCTGCGGCAGAACCTGGGCCATTGGCGGACGGAAACCTCTTTGGCGACCGATTCGTCAAAGACGTTGCGAAATATGTGGGCACGTTCACGACCCTGGACAAGGCTCAGGCTGGGATCAAACGTGTTTTCCACGCGGGGGTTTTCAACCGGGCCGGACGAGGTCGGGGACGCTCGTTTGGCCGTCAATACTCCCAAGGTCCTCCACGAGGAGATTTCGGACGCAGCAGAGGAGAGTGGGACTCCACCCGCGGTTGCACCTTCTATCCCACCAGGCAGCGCTTCAACAAGCGGCGCTTTAACAGGGGATCCTATCGAGGAGGATTCCAAGCCACCGAGTCTTCAGGTGAGCGCTCCAGATTTATTTCTTCTTCCATTGGGGGGGCGTATTCAGCAGTTCTATCACAATTGGGTTCAAATATCACAAGACGCCTGGGTTTTACAGACAGTTCAGGGGTTCCACCTAGAGTTTTTTCAGACACCATGTCAGGTGCATCGTCCCAGACAGCTTTCTTTTTCCCAACTAGAGTGCGATTTCATAGATTCAGAAATAGAAGGGTTGCTGCGGAAATGCGCGATAGCTCCTTGCAACGAGGGCCCTCGCGGTTTCTGCAGCAATATTTTTCTGGTGCAGAAGAAAGGCAGTGGTTACAGGTTGGTACTCAATTTGAAGGATTTCAACCACTTTCTGACTTACAAGCACTTTAAGATGGAGGGCATCCATCTGCTGGCAGACCTACTGAAACAAGGGGACTGGTTGGTCCGGCTGGACCTGAAGGACGCTTATCTGTCCGTTCCCATATATCGTCCCCATCGCAGATTCCTTCAATTTCAATGGCGGAACCGGTGGTACGAATATTTGGTCCTTCCTTTCGGACTTTCCTCAGCACCGTGGTGCTTCACCACAGTTCTGAAACCGGTCGTTGCCTACTTCAGGGAGCAGGGGGTTCGCATGATTGTCTATCTGGACGACATGCTCATCATGGCGCAATCTCAGGAGTTGGTAGCTCACCACTTGCGCATGACCATTCGTATTTTGCAGAACCTGGGGTTCGTGATCAACAAACCGAAATTGGTCCTGTCTCCCACACAGACAATAGATTTTCTGGGGTTCGTCATAAACTCTCAGACGGCCCAACTCAGCCTTCCAAATTACAAGCTTCGGGATATCAAGAAGGAGCTTCGCTCGTTCCTGACCAAACAGATGGTGTCGCTCAGTGGGATTGCCCGGATAGTGGGACTTCTTGCGTCGTCCATTCAGGTGATATTTCCGGGTCCCCTGCACTACAGGGCCCTTCAGCGACTCAAAATTCAACACTTGCAGAAGGGCCTTTCCTACACGGACGTAGTCCCTCTTTCCCAAGAAGTGAGGGAGGAGATGCAATCGTGGTTGGCCCACGTCGAGGCGTGGAACGGCAGAGCAATTTTTGGCTCTCTACCGGAGGTAGTCATAGAATCCGACGCCAGCCGTTGGGGTTGGGGAGCGCGCTGCGGAAATATTTCCACAGGGGGACGTCGGTCCCTAGGGGAGTTAGATCTTCACATAAATTGTCTAGAGCTCCTCGCAGGATTGTTTGCGATTCGGACACTAGCTCCCAAACAGACCTCATGTTGCATCCTTCTTCTGATGGACAACATATCGGCGGTCCGGTACATCAACAAATTGGGGGGCACGAGGTCCTCAATGTTGGTGGAGATAGCAAAGGCCTTTTGGCACCATTGCCTGAGCCATCAGATTTAAGTGATAGCGGAATACATTCCGGGTCAGTCCAATGTGGTGGCGGACTGGAACTCACGCCACCTCAGGGACTACAGCGACTGGCAACTTCTCCCAGGGGTGGTCCGGTGGTTGCAGGAGATTTGGGGGATTTGCGAGATCGACCTGTTTGCCTCCAGGCTGAACCGTCAGTTGACGAGATTTTTCAGCTGGAGACCGGACCCTCTGGCGCTGGCGACGGATGCCTTTGCGCAGGAGTGGACTCAGAAATTGAATTACGCGTTTCCACCATTCATCCTCATTCCTCGCGTGTTCACTCACGTGATGCGCAAGGAGGCAGAATTGATATTAGTGATTCCCTTGTGGAAGTCACAGCCCTGGTTCCCGTTGTTGTTGAAGGCGAGTTGCGACTTTCCCAGGAGGATCCCATGGTCCTCGACGATGCTCCAGGGCCCTTAGGGGGAGAGACACCCGATGGTTCTATCGGGGCACCTGTCCCTGATGGCCTGGAAACTTTCAGGCAGCTTTGGCAAATGCCAGGATTTTCGGACCAAGCTACGAGCTTTATCAATCAAGCGTGGGCCCCCTCTACCAGGAAGCGATATTCTTCAGCCTGGGGATGCTGGGTTCGTTGGTGCATGGGACAACATGTGGATCCCGTGGGGGCAGGATTACCCTATATTGTAAATTTTCTGTCAGAAAAGGCGGCGGAGGGTTTGGCGTATCGCTCTGTTAATAACTTCCGTTCCGCCATCTCGGCAGGCCACTCTCAGATCGAAGGCAAACCTGTCGGAATGCACCCTTTAATATGTAAACTCCTAAAGGGTATCAGAGTAGCTAATCCATCCAAACCGAAGTACTCTTCATTGTGGGATGTCTCACTGGTTCTGTCTCTCTTTAATAGCTGGCCCGACAACAATAGGTTGTCCAGGAAACAGTTGTCGGCCAAGCTGGCCATGTTGCTTTGCCTAGCGGCTTGCAGACGTTCTTCGGATGTTAAAGCTCTTGATATTACAGGTAGAGTGTTTACTCCGGAGGGAGTTTCGTTTTCTATTACGTCTAGGACTAAAACAATGTCACGCAGTGTGGATTATCATGCTTTCCCCGGTAATGCTAAACTTTGTGTGGTTCAATGCCTCAAGGCTTATGAAGAATGTACCAGGTCTACCAGGCCTGATGGTGTGGCACAATTGTTAATTGCTCTGCAGAAACCATACAAACCTGTGACTACCATAGCCAGATGGCTCAAAGATGTTATGCAAGAAGCAGGTGTGGATACTCAGGTCTTTGGTGCACATTCTGTCCGAGGCGCTATGGCCTCTAAGACTTTCATGCTGGGTTCTACTGTGCAAGATATTATGCATTCTGCAGACTGGTCGTCTGAATCAACGTTTAAGCAGTTTTATTATAAACCGGTGGGTGATATATCCTCTGTTGTTTTTAATCAGCGGTAAATTAGCATAATACGAAGCCTCTGGTCCTGTAATAGAATAAAAAATTAGCTAGCATTCGCGCCAAGAATTTTCAATTCTATTAAGGACACGGAGGCGAGGATTATCCCACCCGGTTAAATTACTGTATTGTAATTTTTGCCCACCCGTTTGTGTATATACTTGATTATACAAAAGTTACGGGTTGTTTTATCTCTGTTTTTTCAGGATCTGAAAAGAAGATGGACTAATCCTGTTTGCAGATTGACGTTCTTCCCAGCTGGTCTGGTTTTCTTCCACGTTGGAAGCTGTTGTTGAACTTTACTATACTTATTGGACTTGTTGTTCGGAGCAAAGAAAGAGGACTGGTTCCGGTGCTACTGGCTCTTATGGGGCTCTGCAGGAAGTGATGTGGTATATGCATCATGGGAAATGTAGTTTGTTTTGCATAAGAAAAGTTTTCATTGGCTGCTGTGAGTAGCAATAAATAGAAAGAGAAGCATAATCCTCGCCTCCGTGTCCTTAATAGAATTGAAAATTCTTGGCGCGAATGCTAGCTAATTTTTTATTCAGCACCCAGCCACACATCCAGTACAAACTCCAAAAATAAAAAAACAAGCCAGTGAGCGGCAGGGAACAGCCACAAGATATCGCCATAACAACGGAACCACAGGAAGTCAGACATCAATTGATGCAGAGAGGCACTTCCGGTTAAAGCCAGATAAACGTGTACTAACGCGGAAGAACCAGTTCGGATTTAACCGATGAGAGGAATATACGGCGTTGAGTCACTGATAACACGGACCAAGAGGCGAAACTTAGAAAAGAGAAACTTTATGGAGTAAGAGACATCACGGACCGGGAGGCGACTTCCTGAAAAAGAAACGTGACGAAGTTTAAAACACAAAAACAGGTACTGGGAATCCATACGCTGGTCATAACAGTAATTCCGAGCGTAAAAGATCTTAAAGCACCACGTGTAACATGAGCACTGTGCACTATAGCTTTTTAAACTCACACCCCGTTTCCAAAGCACAAAAGAACACCGGTAAACGTCCTACCTGTTTAAAGCCCCGCCCTGACGAAGACCGTCGTTTGAAACACTGCGCTTGGTCCCACTCATTGAAGTTCGAAACGCGTTGGCTCTTTATAAAGAGAGGTTCAGAGCAACCAAGTTTAATGACATTGCTCTTGACTAAGGCACATATGAGCAGAATAGTGTATTCTCTTAATTAGAGTTTGAAAATAACTCTCTGACCTCTCTAGGACCTGTATAGTGATCATAATTGAGGACTGAAGAAAATAAAGTCCCAATTAAAACTATAATCCAGTAGGATTTACTCTTGAAACTACAATCCAGTAGGATTTACTCATGGTAACAACGAGTCTTTAAAATCAGGAACACATGGTTCTGTTTGTATAATTGTTACAAAGTGTTAAGTCACTTGAATGTTAGTGATGTAAATATTGTTTATGTGTATTGTATTTTTATCTCAAAATATTTTATGTACTTAAAAAATAGGGGTCATATGTCCTAAAATGTTATGTGATGGTAAACTCTTTTTTCTACCTATTTGAAAATAACGAATGAATCCATAAATAAATGGTAGCCCAGGGTTAATTGAGAAAACCATTGTGGCAGAATGGAAAATTAATTCATGGAGTCAGAGGTACTTTGTGCATATTGATGTTAGTTTCTGATTCCAACCTCTGATTTACCTGAACTGAATCACTTCCCTTCTATAGACTTGCGTGAGTATAAGGGAGTCATAATGAGTGACTCTGAGTGAGAGTAAGAGTGACTGCAAATTAAAGAGAATAATGAGTGTGTGAGAATGGTAAAGACTGTGAGAATCAATATGACTGAAAGTGACAGCGAGTGAGTAAAAGATGTAGGGCCATATGTAGGAAGCCCAATACCAGTCGGTAACGGCCGATTTTCGGTAAAAATCCCGTTACCGACCGGTATTCAGGCTTTTGGTATGTAGGGGGCACATTTCAGGATTCGGTAATTTACCGAATCGGTAAAATTACCGATTCGGTAATTTTACCGATTCGGTAAATACCGAATCCTGAAATGAGATGTAGGGGGAGTGTGTGGGTGTTGTGGGGATTCGTTATTTACCACCAACTAAAAGTTGGTGGTAAATGACGAATGGCTTTGAAAAAGCATTTTTTTGCACTTAGAAGTGTGCAATGTGGCAGACATACATGCCCTTAGGGCCTGTATGTGTGCCACATGTGCACACATGCAGGAATCAGGGGTGCAACAGGGTGTCACTGTGACACCCTGCCACCCTTGATTGTGCTCCCCCCATTACCGAATCGGTATTTACCGATTCGGTAATGGTAACTGGCTTCCCATTGATTCCTATGGGCCTCTTGGCCCATAGGAATCAATGGGAAGCCAGTTACCATTACCGAATCGGTAAATACCGATTCTAAAATACCGACCCATTCCGAATCGGTAAATGTTGCTGATGGATTACCTACATAGCATTTACCACTTCATAAATACTGAATCGGTAAAATTCGGTATTTATGAAGTGGTAAATGTTAGGCCACCTACATATGGCCCGTAGTGAGAGTAACGATGAGTGCAAGTGAGTGTGAGTGAGAAAGTATTACTGAGTCACAGTAAGAGTGAAGAGTGAACTTGAGTGACGGTGAGTGTTAACGAGTGAGAATGTGGTATTATGTTTGTGAGTCTGCACCCTGCCCTGGCACAGTGAAGTCAATTCTTATCTTATGGAGCCACCCATGACAAAATACGGGCACTGGCAATCCTTAGCATGACGGGCACCTTTGACAAAATACTGGCAGACTAGAGGTCATTCTTGGCATAATGGTAAAATACTGGTCCTGGCATATGGGAGGTAATTGGTACTGGAGGTAGTTCTTAGCATAATGGTAAAATACCGGGAGTGTCATACTAAAGTAAATCTTTGGCATATAAGCCACCTGTCGAAAAATGGAAGCATTGGTTTATGTGGAGAAATTCGTAGCATGGTGGCACCAGTGTCAAAATGCTGGCACTATCAAATGGGAGGTAACTATTGTCATGAGGGAGGACAACCATGGCATATAATAGGGGGACAGCCATGATAAAATACTGTCTCAGAAATAGTGAAGTAATGTTTGACATAAGTATCACTGTTGGAGATGGCCCATTTTGCAGGGTTATCCCCAAACGTTCTGCTTCTTTCTCCTATTTTATCCTGACCTGCTGCTGTTGGTTTTAGGACTCTGGGCACTTTACCACTGCTTTTCAGTGCTACGATGCATATGCTCTCTGTGTAAATGTATTATCATGGATTGGTGTTTCCATGATTGGCATATTTGATTTACTAGTCAGTCCCCAGTACCATGCACTGTGTGTGCCCAGGGCCTATAAATCAAATGCTGCTAGTGGGCTTGCAGCACTGGTTGTGCCACCCACTCAAACAGCCCTTCATGTGTATTGACTGTCTGGCTTTGGAGTGACAGGGGCTCGGGATGTGCAGTCGCTCCAGACAGTCTGGATGAGTCAGGGCTGGGCTGAATAGACCTGGGCTGCATTCAGAGTAATGGGAGGAGTTTACACTAGCACCTGAATAGGCCCAGTCTGCATTTAGAGTGGTGGAAGGAGAGTTCCCTTGCACCTGAATAGGCCCTGTCTGCCTTGGACAATGCTGTCTCAGTCTCCTGCTGGGAAGCTGGGCCAGAGAGGACCAAATTGGTTTGGACTAAACACAGACACTCTGCCTGGGGGGACAAAGGAATTTGGAGTATAAATATTGTGGCCAAGACCCCAGAACTTTAGAACTCTTTTGGAACCAAGAAGACTGCCAAGAAGCTGGAGAAGCTGTGAGGAGAAAGTACCATTTTGCTGTGCGCTTTGCTGTGTTGACCTGCAGTGGCTGCTTCTGTCTTGGGCAGTGAAAGGACTGGACTGAACTTTCTGCAACTTCCTTTTTTTGAGTTTTTCCAAGGGCTTGAGGTAGAGCTTGCCCCCTGTTCAAGAAGTCTCAGGAACAGTAAAGACTTCAAGTTCTTCTGACATCAGCAACAGAAGAAATAGCAACCCAACGCCATCTCCGGTGCAGCTGCTGACTCCTTGTCCTGAAGGCACCGCCGCACTTTGCACCACAACCCTGGTCTTACCGATGACGCAACCTGGTGCTGCCACCAAGCCACTGCTTGCACCGCGACCTGTGGGCACCACACTCCACACGGCCTTGCTTCATGCCATCACCCTGGTATCCCCGACGACACCACACCATGCCAACATTGATGCCGCTGCTTGCACTGTGGTTCGAGGGTACCACTCGTAAGTTACACGATGCACTGTCCTCATCTCACCCCACAGCCTCGTCCCGCCGGCACCATCGACTCCAGTTCTTCAGCCGACTACAGCGTTTCAGCAATGTCTACGCCGCTGCTTGCACCATGACCTGCGAGCACCGCATCACTTCACACTGCAGCCCTGGTCTCACCAACGCCGCTGGACTACTGTTACCGAGCTGCTGTCTGTATCGTGACCAGAGGGCACCGCACGCCGCACCGCTGCACTACACACCGCAGACCCGACACCTGCCGTCGCTGGCGCTCCCGACTTCAACCGCAATGACTTCGATCTGCAACGCGTGTGACTTAAAGGACCCGACAACTCCTGCACTGACTTCTAGAACCGACGCCTGCGGACGCCGGCCCTTCGTGGCTCATTGAGACATCGCAGACATCAATCATTTCTAAAGGTATTGTTTTACGGGTCTTCCTGACACAGCAGCTGGCTCGCGATGCCGCGGTCAGACAGAACTATTAGGATTTGTTGCTCATGACGCCGTGATAGCCCCATCCTGAGCTATTGACTTCAAGGAACTGTATTTCAAGTCCATTTTGATTACTGAAGATTTCTGAGAACTGTAATGTGAATTTTATTTATTGTTTTTGGTCTTATTTTGGATACATAACAATATTGGATATTTTTCTAAACTGGTGTGGTGTCCTTTTGTAGTGTCTTCACTGTATTAGTGAAGGTTATGTGCAAATGCTTTACACATTGCCTCTAAGTTAAGCCTGACTGGTCATGAAAAGCTACCAAGGGGGTGAGCAGGGGTTATTTTAGGAGTGTAACTCCCTTATCCTGACTAGAAGGAAGGGTCCCTACTTGGAGAAAGGTGCAAACCATTGACAACTAGAGACCCCCATTTCTAACAATCACCCATGGTATATGGATGGCATTAAAGGCAAAATGTCTCTGGTACACTTAATGTAATTTTGGCCTTAGAGGGCACCCAGAATAAATTGTTGGTCCCAGCACAAAGGAGGTCATTTGTTTACATATGGGGGCACCCATAGCACATTTTGAAAAAAAATGGGTTAACTTCTGGGGAGTGTCAGGTTTCGTTGGCTTGGTACACATTGAAAGGACTTGAATATTTAAGGAGTGACCCTAAAACTATTTAACAAAATGTATATGAAAGTTGTGCTTCAAAATGAGCAGTATTTTTCAATAGGTAATCAAAGGTTTACTGCACATATCTCCATATATATGTATCTTGACAATAGATATATATCTACCAGGTATGTAGATGCGGAGTTAAGAACAGTAAATCTATATTTACCTATTGAAACTTACCTTCTTGATATTTTGGTCCTCGATATATTTGACATGATATTCTTTCCACACAATATTTTTGTTTCTGATATTCTGTCAGTGATCTAATTGAACTATTTTACCTCATTGTTTTCGAAATGTTCTCTGGGACAAGACACCCCCAATCCTTTTTATTAAGAGGTTTGGCTCACTTGATTCACTCTCTTGCTGCAATTCAGGGCTAATATTATTCCCCACAACTTTCATGTCAGCAACCTAAAATTTGGTGTCTAAACTAGACATGTGCACGTCTTGTGTTGCTACATTAATCAAGCAGTCATTATGGAACTTCAGCAATGTCCCTTATTATGATGTGATCAGAGTTAACATCATGTGACATAATCTCTAGGGAAAATTCAGGCCCAAAGGTCACAGACCTTTAGAGAGTAAATGATGAAAACAGATAACAGGATTTCATTAAGATCAAAGATTGTGCCATGTTTATTCCATTACCCCCATCATGGCGATTCTACATCAATGCCAAGCAGTGCTTAATGTGTGCTGGTGGTTGCAAGTGGTGGTCACAAGCACTCATTTTTTGAGATCAGGACTTATTTTTCATGATCAGTCTGAAGGGGAGATGGCTGGCCACAGGGGGTTGGGTGCAGGCCAGGCCCTGCAGCTAACCCCACCAAGTGCATGGCTGAAGGTTAACAGCTCAAGTGTTTTGGGTGCAGGTTCTGGCCGAAGGGAGTGCACAGTGGGGGGGCTGGCTGGCTGGCTGGCCGGGGGGAGGTGGGTGCTTTGTGGGCAATCCCACAATCCCGCAATCCCACGTAGTGCATTGCCAATGGTCATTGGCGGCTGGAGGTTGGCCAGCTGCAGGGGGGTTGAGATGAGGGCTAGTCCACCGCACCCACACTTCTGCAGGCAGCCAACCCTCTTCCGGGAGTTGAACATCCACAAGGGGTGGAGCACAAGGCCATAGGCCAGGCCCTGCAGCCCACTTCCTCCCACCAGCGTGAGGGGAAGGGTATTGACCATCCATGGAAGGTTGGATGCAGACCCTGAGGCCAATCTCAATACATATGGTAAATAAATTTTACTGTAAGTTAAAAAAAAAACAGACACTGAAAAAAAATCAAAGGTTAAAGTGACAGTGTAGTTGGATGTGGTAATAACATCTTTCTTTACATTAAAAGCATCTTAGAAATTCACAGAAAAAATCAAAGGTTAAAATGACATTATAGTTAGGTAAAAATGTCATCATTTCAACATTTTAAACTAAAATAAACAAACTGAAATTTACCAGTTATATTTAACTCCACAAACTATAACTTGGGTCCTTGCAATGCACTGCTTATGACCTCACTTACTGCAACACTCTTGACATGTTCTATGACATTATTGATAACATCATTGATAAAATGTTAAATTACATAATTGAGGACAACACTGTGCATGGCGGGGGCATAAGTTATAGTTTCCTTCAGTGGTTCCTTTAGTTTAAAATGTTACACTTAAACATACATTTTCACCTAACTATAAACATCACTTGAACTTTTTTTTTCAGCAATTCCACATGTAGATATTGATGTGGATATATCGATAAATATCTTTTTGAACAAACTTAGATCTAATACAGGCTTTCTCAATGTCCATCATTATGTGATCCTGGAAAAACTTTATCCTTCTTAAACTGTTTCTTTGACTGGGGAGTGTATAGAAAAAGGATAGCTGCAAGTATTGATAATCCTGTAGATTTATACATCTGCTAGACTATCACAGGCTTGACAGGGTTCTCTGAAGATAAGAGCATGTGTAATGCCAGGTCACCCAAGCCACATCTGATCGACTCCTCCAGTTTGGCTGGATTTATAATGCACATTCCTCATTTGTTGTTCTAGGCTGGCCCCATCAAAGAATTTACTCTACTCCCACTAGCTATGTAAAGGCCATTCCTGTGTTGCCAATCCTAGGTGGAATCATCAGGCATGTACTATTGGCTGATCATATAATAGTTGCTCTCTATGGGTCCAAAGTGGACCCTTCAGAGCATATACATTGACTGCTTGCATAATACCCATAACAATGGGTGGAAACTTAGCTATCAGTGTTGCAGAACGTTCAATGGCATCAGGTGTGAGTCCCACTGGACACCAGTTATAGCTATATTTTACATGGGATGGGGAAAGCATTGTACTTTTCCATTAGTGCTAAACATCACCCATGTTACATCCCTGGCTGTTGGTTGTTCTTCTACCACCCCAGGGTAGACTCTCCAGTTTATACTATAGTTGATGCAAGACTACAAACCTCAAGGGTAGCACCCTTCAGCATTGCCCTGCTTAAGTGTGGTCAGTGTGATATAGACCAACTGAAACCTGGCAGGTTTCATGTATATACAAGACTGCACCTTTTCTTACATTTTTCTTCTACACGCATGTGTAGGTACAGCTACACACTTCCTACAACACAGCTTTAGCAGTCGCTATCATCTAGAAACACAACAAAATACTTTCCTCTTAGGTCAAACTCACTGCTTTCACACACGTTCTACCCATTCATGTAAAAGCATTAATGATTAAGTATCCTATGTCTAACTGTGTTTACCTTGAAATTTGCATACAGATGCAACAACAAAAAATAATAGGAGCACAACACTGGTCTTCCTGCACAACATCAAAATTCTACCCAAGTAGGCCACATTTAAAATGCACATCCAAAGCACTCCCACAGAGTAGCATGTTACTTGTCAGCAAATGCACGTTGGTATATGAGGAGGGCTATGATGAAGTGCTATAAAAATGAAACTAGAAATCCAAAATAATAAAATGACCATCAAGTTGTTCTATGAAATCATTAGGTCAAACACAGGATTTATGCCTTTGGACATAAAATGCCTAAAATTACCATTTTGCAGTTAGAATTAAACTGTGAGCCCTGTAGGGGTGGTCAGAGAAAAGTATAAATATAATAAAAGCGTAGTTATGTATCTTAGCCATGTACCAAAGAAGTACTTTAAATACAAGGTTTTAGTTATGCTATGTTTCATAGTCTTCCCTCAATATTTCTTGTGGATAGTGGATTGGTCAGGAGATTGTTCCCTACGAGGGTTCCATGGTGGTTGGGATAGTCTGGGGCTGATGGTGTCTTGCTGTATGGACAATGTTTTCTACTACTATATAAACGTGAAGATATTCATAACACGAAGCCTTGGTGTTCATTCCAGGACCCAATGCAACATTTTATTGGTGACAGGACGGGTTCAGCCAGACACCTGTGTCCCATGCAGCTTAGCAGAGAATCCTGTGTCGCAGATAGATGTTTTTGAATTTACAGTGACAAGTGCAGTAGGCCTTAAACTCTTCAAGTGTGTCTTTAAACTGTAACCGCCTGCTACCGCTACTCGGTCAGCGTTGTGTACCGGTGAATTTCGGACTGTATTTTTTGGGAGGAGAAATATATGTTTCATCACTGCTGAAACTGTGCGGAGCCCCACAGGCTACTGTTGCTCGTGCCCCGCGCATGCATCTCGGTTACCGTGGTGTTCCTTAGAACCTCGGCAGCCCGTTCACTCCTGCCACTTGGGACAGCCCTCATTGTTATTGTCCCATATCCCTCATTGATGTTACAGTTAAAGTCTTGGGCTGACTGCATATTGGAGGATTCAAATCAAATAATATCGGAGGTACAATATGGGTTCCGTGCTGGCAAATCCACGACAGATCAGTGCCTCAATCTCTATCTTGTAATTGTGAAATATACAATAGCCAAACCTGGGGCGCTGTTTCTGGGGTTCATGGATCTCACCACGGCCTTTTACTGAGTGAACTGTTGTAAACTCTGGAATATGCTTGGGGACCTTGGGGTTGACCGGCGATAACAAACATTTTAATGACCCTACATTTTAACACTACTGCTGTAATTAGATACAAACAGGATGGGAGTACAACCAATCACTTTAAATGCTCAAGTGGGGTCAGACAGGGATGTATATTAGTGCCTTTTTTATTTACATTAAATATTAATAGTCTTGATTCCTCCCTGACGGCCCTAGAGGCTGGCACTCCCAGGATAGGCATTAGACTGGTTCCCGTCTTGTTACATGAGGATGATGTGGTACTCCTTGCACGTACCACGAACAGTTTGCAGCTTTTACTTGATGGGTTTGTGTCTTTTATGAATAACATGGATCTGTAACTTAAACAAGTCCTATATTATGGAAATTGGTAAGCAAAGTAGGAGGCCTAACATCTATAAAGTAGGCACACATAGTTTAGCGAAAGTTCCAGCCTTTTCTTACCTGGTCATTTTATTTGATGAGAAACCCAGTTTTAAATATTTATTAGAGGAGAAGATTTTAGAAATTACTAGTTCTAAGGGAGCTATTGCAAATTATGCTCACACATTGGGTACTTGGTCACCGGGGACAATTTTAAAGCTCTATAACTCTTTTGGTATCTCTAAGGCCTTATATGGCAGCAAGGTATGGGGGTACATGGCAGCCAATAAATTACAAACTGCAGAAAATAAATATTTTAGGCGGATTCTGAAAGTTCCTCAGAGTACTCCTTCGTACTCGGTACTTGAGGAATTAGGGTCTAAGTATATTACGGACCTGGTGCCTGTCAAACCCCTGCTCTGCTGAGTGAAGATCTGGTCCAATGAAGAGGCAAGTTTTAACTGATTAGTAATCCACAACTGCCTCTCTCTTGATCATGCGCAAAAAATCCCCTGGCTAAAATATGTTAAGGATACCTTCACCGCATTAGATAGAGAAGATTTGTTTACTAGTTATGATAAGGTAAAATTCCAAAAGAGGGTTACCATTAAAGAAGTGTTTCTTGAACACATCACGGCATTTCAAGAGGAAAAAGAGCACAGGAAACCCACGGTCAGAGCGCACGTTTTAGTAGAATCTGTACAGGGTATGAGACCCTTTTTATCACTTTTAACAATTGCACAAGACATATTTTTAATCACTCATTTTAGGTTGATCTTCTTTCACCATTTACCTGCTTCACCTTCAGGTTTCGCCTTATGTAAAGAAGACAGAGGACCATGTGGCTGCTACAATAAGTCTCCACAGGACACTTCATTTTGTCTTCCTTTGTAAATATTATTCACACCCCAGACAAGTGTTTCCTAAAAGGCTTTTAAAAGATCTTAGATTTACACAGGCTTGTGTTGCTCTATTGTTTTTACAGCTCACATCTGATCCTCATACACTTTTTTGTATTTCAACTTGTTTAAGATCTGCCTTAAGGTTGAGAAATACTAGAGGCGAAGGAAGGACACAAGAGTATTTGTGAGTTTTGCACATTGTCATGCTGCTATAAATGTAATGAATTGATGGTGCCTCTTAGGATTATCGGTGTTGTCCTGTCATGCTTAATAAATGTTGACTAGGGTAGGATTGATCCTTTGAACATAATAAATGCTTTCTGGTAGCTCAGCGAACCTAAGAAATCAGGTGTGATAAAAAGACATAATGGACTTGTGTTTTCTAAATTTGTACAATGGGTTGTTTTGTGGCTAACACACAAATTTGTTGTATGTTGCTTTTAAATTGTCTCTTTTATGGTTATATATTTTTTATGCCGAATTAAGATTATTATTATTCCTGCCACATGTGTATGCTCTTCTAAGGCATTGAGAGCGTCAATGCCTCGGCCATAACTTCAGGCAGAAAGTTAGTTACCCACCGGATAGACGCAACACAATCTCACCCACCTGCTTACTTCACTGCTGCCAATTGCTGTGTCAAATACCATGGAGATTCATCAAACAGACGTAGATACAGTATACACACTGCCATCGTGTCGTGTGTGTTTGGATTACACTGTAAAAGAAGTTCTTCAATTGTTTAAAGCTGGTTATATTCATTGCACATATGTAAAAGAAAGAACAGTTAAAGCTTTCTTGATTTTCCTAACTGTTATTTTTCAGCACCCGCCGCAATGCTAAAGTGGCATGTTGTGCATTGCCATGCACAACGTGACAGGCACTGAGAGGTGCCTGCCACCTTCTGCGTGGCAATGACGAGGGGTACCATGGGTACCCCCCAAGAGCAGCCATTCACCCCCCCCCCCCCCTCGGGGGCCCGCAACAGGCCCCCAAAGTGATTTACTGTATGCCTTTCCATGGCGGAGTCTCCACCATGGAAAGGCATGCCCACCGCCAGCATCATAATATGGATGGCGGTGCCTGCAAGGCACCACCACTATATTGTGGGCCTTTTCCGCCCCCAGCCGGAAATCGTGCGGATTGCTGACTGGCAGAAAAGCGGCAGACAGACTTTCCGTCTGCTGCGGTGCACCCCGCAATGGTAATATGGTGGGGGGTAAATGGCGGGCGGGCAGGGAGTTATGGAGGGAAAATTGGAAATTCGAGACCCCTTGGGTCCACTGGAGTTTTTCCCACTCAGAACAGATCTGTGACACATTTCTGTTGCAGCTGTGGTAACAACTTCCATTTAGGGGATTCAAAGTGCTGTTTTGCTATTGGAAAGGACTGTCTTTCTTGTGGGGAAAAAAGGCCATTTTGCTCGTATGTGCAAGGCGAGCAACATAAGAATTGCGTCAATTGAGGACTCAGCAGAAGTCATGGATCACAGAGTTCTCATGGTGGACTCAGAGAGTATTAAAGGAATCAAATCCGAAGAATCAGAAGATTCCAAAAAACGTTCACGTCCCAAAGTGGATTTCTTGGTGGAAGATATAGCATTGACTTTGATGTTGGACTCTGGTTCCTTGTATACCATCATTTCAAAAGAGTTTTATGATGAAGTGTGGCCTGCTGGAGTGTTGAATTCCACAGATGTGATATTGAAAGGATATCAAGGGGCTAACATTGGTGTGATGGGGTTCTTCAGTGCAAGGATTGAGTTTCTGCAGAGACTCACGCAAGGGAAAATTTATGTAGCAAGTGAGGGCCCGCATATTTTGGGTTGGTCCCATCAGTACGACTTACATGTAGTAGTGAACCCATGAGCTTGGAACATGTGATGGTGGAGGATGAGGGGGATGTGAGCGATATATTGAAACAGTTTGCACCAGTTTTGCACAACAAGTTGGGTATAGCCAAAAATTACACACACAAAATAATCTTGAAGAAAGATACCATTGTAGTGATGTATGTTGCCAGAAAGGTTCCAGTCACTATAAGGGACAAAGTTAAAAGGATAATTAACCAAATGGTTAGCGAAGGGGTCATTGAACCAGTAGAGGCCACACAGTGGTTATCTCCGGTTGTGATCATGAAAAAGGCCAGTGGGTCTTTGAGATTTTGTGTTTACCTCCATAGCTTAAATCAGAATGTGGACATGGATCGTTTTCCCCTGTCTAACACCACAGAGTTCGTTTTCTTGTTGGCGGATGGAAAAAGTTTCCATAAGGAAAGGAGATATGTTGCGATTGTTGCCATACACGCTTTCCTTGGTTACAGCTTTCCTACTGCTCATCCAGGATGAGTGCTGGAGGGCTTTGTGGTGTAGTAGAATGCTGAATGCTTGGTGATGTCATGGAATGCATGGATGCATGTGAGGTGATGAGAGGTGGGAGTGTGCAGGCTGAGCAGCAGGGAGGCTGCTCCTGGTGGGGCTAAACTTCCTATTTACTATATACTTATTTACTTACCTGAAACTTACCATCTTGATAACCTGTAACTAAATCTTAATTAACTGTCATCTACAATCTACTCTAAGGCTATCATGGACTTCTTTTACGTTATTACAATTACGATGATTTGAATTAAGAACCTGCAAGTTTTGGAAGATAAACTGTATATGAACCTGCTGAAGAAACTGGAATTTATAAACTGGAACCAAGGAACCTGAAGCTTGAAGGAAAAGGAACACCCTGGTTAGCCCCACCAGCTTTTGACCTCATAATAGATGAGAATTCTAATGCAGAGATATTGGTGCCTTTCCAGTGCAATCTCAAGACAGTTCTGACAGTAGACGCTAGTGCAGTAGGGTTGGGTGCTGTTTTATCCCAATTCCATGGTAAGGTGGAAAGGACTGTAGCCTTTGCGTCCCGTTCTTTGACAGATACTGAAAGAAATTACTATGTTATTGAGCAGGACGCCTTATTTGCATCATGAGCTACCAGTCACTTTCCCACATTTATATGGGGTCTGAAGGTGATCCTCAGGACTGATCATAAACAATTACTTACAATTCTGGCATCAAATATTATTAGGAATTGTTCTGCACTTTTGGCCAGGTTGGCGATAAAGATGCAGGAATGTGATTTCACAGTGGAATTTCTTCCACTCTAGTTGTCGACTGTTTGTTCGAGTTGCCTGACAAACTTAGTGAGGAGGGTGACTTGGTTACTGAGGAAGTAGTAGCTAGTGTGGAAGATGTGTTAGAAGATCTGCATAGTGCGGAGTCTAGAGGAGAATGGATGGAATCCCTAGACAAGGATGAAGTGCTTATAGCAGTAGCAAAGATGATTAAAGGACTCGTTAGAAGAGAAAGCACGTATTCTAATGCCGTTGGGACTTATTTTAAGATAGTGGAGAAACTATCTTTGAAAGGAGACCAACTCATTGTGTGGGATGAGAGGTTTGTCCCTTGCGTAGCAGTAAGGATCTAGTTGGTATGATTGGCACACAAGGGTCACAAGGGAAAAATCTTCATGTTAAAAAGGTTGAAAGAACAATTTTTTTTGGGGCCCAAGATGGAGATGGATGTGAGGTTGTGGTTTGAGAAATGTGTGGGATACAGAAATTCTGAGAAAAGGTTTAGGGTTGGAGTGGGCGGACAAGACAATAACAGGTACATGTTGAATGAGGATTTGGTGTGGGAGAAAGTTAGTTTGGACTTAATTGGTCTATTAATGTTTTTACCTGAGCAGGAGAGATTTGCTGCCGTGGTGATGGATGCTAAGTCCAGGTGGTTCAAGGTGGTATTTTTGAAGAATGTGAGCACAAAGTCTACCATTTCCTTGTTAGAAGACATTTTTAGAAGAGAAAAACTGGTCACAGATAAAGGCACACAACTCACCTCGGGTGAAATTAAAACATTTTTTTCATGTTTGGGTGTGAAGCATGTCTGTACATCATTGTATAACCCACAGAGCAATGGTCAAATGGAGAGAATAAACGGGTTGATGAAAGGGACCATGGAATTGGCTAGTAAGGTGGGTCTAAGTGTGCAGAGTGCGATAAAAGACATGTTATGGGCGTACCACACCACCCCCAATGCAGCCACAGAAAAATCACCATTTGAGATGATGAGGGGCAGCAAACTAGGTACAACATTTTTCCTTCTTAGTTGCAGAAGGGTAGTGAGGAGCGAAGAGCAAGAGCAATGGCATCTCCACTAAGGTTGGTGTGATTGTTGTGGGGGATTGGATTAAGGTTAAGCCAGGTGGAGCGAGGCCTGGTATGTCCACATTGCGAGGTCCGTACAAGGTGAAAGTGGTGGGCCACAACTGGGTGAGATTGGATAATGGACAAACTTGGAATATGAGAAGAGTCGCTTTGTTTCAAAGAGGCAGAAATGTTCACTCGTCATTGGATGATGGCGTGAAGTCATTTTCAAGTTGGTTGGGCATGGATGATGAGGAGTTTCAAGTGACTTCAGCTGAACAAAATGTGTATGAGGAGGAGTTCCAAGCGACCTCAGTGGCACAAAATGCAGAGGTCATGAAAGAACAAGGGGTGCTCAGAAGAGGGTGAAACGATATAGGGGACCTCCTAATTGGCTTGATGACTTTGTGTGTGGTGTTTGTGGTGTGTTGGGTCCAAATGTTGCATGGCCTTAATGTTCAGTTGTGAGGTGGGCTTGTCGGGGGTGCAGTGTGTTTGGCTCAGTTATGTTGGAGGAGAGGGGATGTGTTAAACCGTGTTTCATAGTCTTTCCTTCGTGTTTCTTGTGGATTGTGGAATGGCCAGGGGATTGTAACCTATGAGCGTTCCAAGGCAGTTGGGATAGTTTGGGTCTGCTGGTGTCTGGCTGTACGGATGCAGTTTTCTACTGCTGACTAAACCTGAAGATATTTATAACACAAAGCCTCCATGTTCGTTCCAGGATCCAATACAACAGTTTTAGTATCGCTCTATCACACTCATGCTCAAGTTATCCACCAGAACAGATGGAAAAGATGTTGTGTGCCATTAACTTAGTTTTTTGTCATTCACTCTTGAGAAAAATGAGCGCAGACCAAAGACCTTGTTTGTGCACGGCGCACAGCAAGTCACTTTGTTGTGCTGCCCTGCGTCAAAAGGAAAGGGTAGAAATGCTCAGTATTTATGAAATACAGCACATTTCTGTCCTTTCCCACTGCACTGGTGCGGTTTTGGCTGCCTTGCGCCAACGCATGCATCCTTACACCATGGTGCAAGTGTGTCTGTGTTGTTGGCAGGATTGTTTTTGTGCAGGAAGGGGCACCTTCCTGCACAAAAACAATTCAGAGAGGCGTTTTCCTTGTTCTATGTGTGCTGCAAAATGCAGCACACATGGAAAGATGAAAAACAAGGAGAAGTTAAAACATTTCTCCTCGTTACACCTGCTCTGGGGAGCCGTAAAGTTTTGGCACTATCCCAGGTTTACGTGATTTTGTAAATCTGGGGCAGCGTCAAAATCTATGGGTGTTGCATGGGAACAACCACCGCAATGCCCAAGAAACAGCTCCTTGATGTAGAGTAAGGCAAGGCAGTGCTTTGCGCTGCTTTGCCTTACTCCATATCTATGAGGCATTGCAAAGCCTCACTGGGTAGCTTTGCAAAGCCCCATAGATATGATTGAGAGGCCTACACCACTGAAGCGCTTCAGCGGCATAGACCTCTTGTAAATAAGCTCCAAATGTCCTTTATTTTGCAAACTTGGCATCCCATTAAGTGGCAAGCGCTGCAAGGTAAAAAACCACAGAAATGCAATGTATTTAACTGAGAACATTACAAGTCCCAATTACTGTGAAATACAATGCGCACGTTATGAGAACTTATGAGAACTTATGAATCACAACGGCAAGGGGGACAACGCCCCTTCCATACTATTGCCAATTACATAAATCAGTGGTCTGAGCTCACGCATTTCAGCACATTGCGAGAGAAAACCCAGAGACAGAGGTTTGAGAGATTTGTCCTTTACAATCCCATATCTAGACATTTTTGTGTTGGTCCCAAGATTTGCGAAAGGGGTCCTTCCACAATAATATTGAATGAAAAGAATTTCTGCAAATCCTTGAGATGGACCTTTTTGCACTGTGCTAAAAATGTTGCATTGTGAGTCTGCCAATAACACACGTGGCCCATGTTTTTTAATCAACCACTTATGCTAGATTCCTAAGTTAGGTCCATGTAGTGAAGCAGTTTATTTTCTACATTGTCCAAATAAAATAAAATTTTCAGCTGTAACCTTTTGCACATATTTGTGTGCACAACAATGTTGGATTAGTTTACCTGAAACTAAACTGGTTTACACATCTAGCTTTGCACAACATTATCCCGACACCCTGAACTATGTACAAATGTCATCGCTATCTTCATCCATGGGGCTGCAGGGCTATCTACATATCCATAACATCACTCATCTATCCGTACATCGCAAGGCTTCTTTCTAATATAAAAGATGAGCATCCACATAGATTAGCAGAGGAGGCACTTCTGCTGACACCGTGGTTCCGTACATGCTGTAAAATCACCATGCAGTGGTCTGACATCTCGTGAGGGGTGACCAGTTTGTGACCAAGACGAGATCTTTCATTCTCTCCCCTCAGGTAGTGGGGTTGGACCATCCCTTGGGGGGATTCGTGACTCTACACCACTTATAGTTCACATAGTAGGAGTACACTCGATTACTGCCTTGTTTTATATACCTGCATTATTTTAGCATCATGGTGGAACTATGGGGAACATGCATCAAGCCCGTATTTTGTGATTCCCAAATAGCAAATTTTACAGATTCGCTATTTTGGAATCGCAAAATGCTGTGCATGTAGGAATTGAAAAAAAATGGCGATTCCTTAACATTACCTAATAGCAATTTGGAAATTGCGAATCGCTATTAGGTAATTTGACTCAACTCATTCCTATGGGCCTAAAGGCCCATAGGAATGAATGATATTGCATTCGCTCATTGGGATTACCAAATTTGTAATCTCAAATAGCGAATGCAAATCCAAGGGTGCCTGGTGGCCTAAGGCCCCCACTGAAGCACCCCCAAAAAAAAGGTATGTGTGCACATGTAAATCACACATATGCCCTAAGGGCATGTGTGCGGTACATGGCACTTTGAAAAACGCATTTTTGTTCATTTTTCAAAGCATGCACATATTAACATCAACTTGAAGTTGATTGTAATTAGCGTTTCCTAAATGCACAGTTCGCATTTAGGAAAGACTACATGCATCGGCATTAAGGATCCGTAAATTGCGATTCCCTAAGTGCAGTAGAAACTTAGGTAATCGCAAACAATTGCGATTACCTACATTGCGAGTGACAAGACCTACATGCATGGAAAAAGGCCTTTTTGCATTCGCAAATGGCCCAATTTGTTTGCGAACAAGAAAAAGCTTGATACATGTGCCTCTATATCTTCTATTCACACTTTTGGTGCTTGTAATCAAGTTTATCTGCTTCTGTCCATTAATCATTGCATCGCATGTATTCTATATGAGACAAATTTGGTTCAATAAATATATTGAAATTGCCCCACTGTGTATTCTCTGTATACTTCTCTGAGAATAAGTGAGCACGAGTGACTGAGCGAAAGGTTCTGGACTGTCTCCACAATCCCTGAGGGGACAGGGTTGTCATGTTCAGTGGTTGTTAGAAACTATTTGCTCCCTTGTAGGTTAGGGGGGCTTACAGTGACAAAGTGAACTAGCTAGTCTATGGCCCAACATATCCTGCAGGGCTGTCCAGAATCAGTCTTAACACCAAGCCCCTAGTTTATGCTGTCCAAACAATGCGCAGATCCTCTGGATTCGTAGGAACTACATGACATGGCGCTGAAAATGTTGGTTGGGTTCTTATTTAACTGTCAGATCTGAGTAGTTCAGTTGTGCTTTCTCAGAGACCGCTACTCACATTTAAACTGGAGACATCTGAAGTGTGAAGGGAAACAAATCCGCCTCAGCTGTGTAGGTATACTCTATGTATTGGCTGTAGGTTAATCAGCTTGGAGGATTAGAAGTTACCGCATTGTGCATACCAGACATCAATAGAATGTATTTCAATTAAATAAACTTTTCTCTTCACAAAATGTCCATAAACCGTGGGTGAGGACACTGAAGAGCAGTTAGCGGCTGTAATATTTCCGAAAATTGCAGACAGGCAGTTACTATGAAACTATTTTAATATGGCTTACCGGCAATGGGTGGAGATTTTACCTTCATGGTTGAGGCACATGAAGCATACAGAACAGATGTATTCTATTCTTGGGTTAAATTCCCCCCTACAGGTGCACACACACACTGTTGTTTCATGAATACATTGAAGTTGAACCGCCTGATGAGTATTTCCCATACAGGGACTTAGAAGTCTCATTATCTTACCAAGAGCATATTAATTGGTTTAAAGACACCCTGCCACATACCAAAGAACACATGAGACTCGGTCAGCTCAGCAGAGAAGGAGTGATTTGGCCCGCCTTAGCTTCATATACACCGCATCCAGAAATTGCTGCTTTATCAGCAGCAGGAATGCATACACTCTAAAGAGATTTAGTAAAACATTACAGAAACGTACACAATACATAATGAGAACATTAACAGTTCAACCTTCATGGGCTGCTCAAGCTACACAACCAAATATAGCTACTACAAGTATTAACCCACAAACAATAAATGCCATTATGGGAAAGATTCCCACCAGGCGGGAGCAAATTGTGTTCTAAATAGTACAGAAAACAGCACAGCTTGAAGCAGCTTTTCCCAATACGGGCTCACCGAAAAAACACAGAATACTGAAACTTTCATGATATACTCATGCAAACACGCAGACAGTAACTATGCAGATATGGAATGACCCACGGAGTTTTCACATACTCAGGGAATCATCCAGGCACTACCTATATCCTCAGGGAATCACCTAGGTACTACCCATGCTCTCATGCAATCATACAGGGAATATTGATGTACTCAACCACGAGCACATGTATTTACACGTTTTGGTGAGGAATATGTAGTCTTTTAGAACCAACTGGTGAATTATATATCAACCTGTCACACACTCTGTGCATGTACTCTGAAGCATTAGTGAGCTATATGCTCTGATAGAGATTAATGTGCCGAAGTTTGTATGCACCATTTCCCAAACTTTAAATCCGATGCATCTAAGTAGAAGAGTACTGCGATACTAAATCCACCAGTGACACAGTGGTAGAGAGGCACACAAATAGCTCTTGTGTTGCGTTTTTGGATTTACAGTTTTGAGACACGATATGTACTCTACACTTTGGTTGATGTTTATTTTAAACTTAACAACCGAAGGGATAAACTGGTCTTTCAACATGTATAAATGAGAATTGAGATATGGTGCATCTGTGTTGTAGGTGAGGGTGCTATAATGTTTAAAGGTAACTAATAAATAAAGTTTTATGTTATGCTCTGGGTTTGGTATATTGAAGTAAGTGCATACAGTTATATAGCTAGCTTCATCTGTAGATATAAAAGTGCAACATAACATAAAAAATGTTTTTGCATTATGTGTAAGTCATTAGTAAAGTAGTTGGTACATTGGCTAGAGTAAAAATTAAAATATATGTATCTTGAAAAATATCTACATAAATACAGACAGTTAGAGTGCCTAGAAAAGCTCAGAGGAAAAAGCAACAGAAGCACCTAGAGTACCTATGCAAAACTGAGACACAAACGGAGCAAAATACAGAAAAAGTGGTGAAAGAAAAAAAGAGCTAGTGGTAAGGGGGCAAAGTCATTTCTTAAAGGATGCTTTATATGAAAAGTCTTGCTTTATGTTTTGGAGAAATGAATAGAACACTTTTACATGGTACTATGGCAGAGGTATAAAAGGTTTGTGATGGTATGCAGTTTTGTTTCTTTTGTCCAGAACAAGACTCTAAAGAAAATGAAGAGTTTATAACAGGAGGAGTTGCAGAACAAGACACAGGTTTTATAGCTGATAGCTTTGAAGAAAAGATTGTAACATTTAACACAGTGTCCCCGTAATACCAGAATATGGTTGTATATGTTGTCAACACACTCACTACCAGATTCCAACACAGACTGTTGACTTGTAATTAAAAAGTAAAAAAGAAAATAATGATAAGTGGCAAAAGTTTGCTGTGTACTTTTTTGTAGAGGAATGCTTTAACTTGTCCACACAGCAAATTATATGTAAGTACTCATATAGTAGATTAGAGAATAATAAAATGCCTGCTAGAGCGGTGCATAACAAGTTAGTACTGGTTCTTTATCAGACACCACTTCAACGTTTAAATGCTTATGAGTCCATTTTTATCCAAAGTATACATCTATTTCAGGCTGTAGTCCGTATGGAGTCAAAGACAGGCAAGTTACCACTAACAGAGCTGCAGAAAGGTCTCAAGGGTAGAGTAGTGCACTGGATTACTGGTGTTTTCTCAAAATGTTCATCAGGATGATCAAGAATTTTTTTATGGTATTCTAGGACTATTAGAGGAAGAGGATTTAAATATCAATAAATTATTTGGTTTCGCTTATAAATTGAATCATAACCGTAAACATTCTGAATTCACCTCCGTCACTGAAATCTATTTAGAACGATTCCTCTACTTCTGTACCAGATCAGAAAGCTGTGGTCTTTGAAAATGTAACCAAAACTGCCCATCAAGATATGACCTATCCAAACTGCATATCAGAACTTAGGTCGACATTGCTCCTACAAAGCTATGGAAAATATGTCCTAGTCATGTTACAACGATGCAGAGTGAATGGTACTAAATTGAAAACTGAAATTACAAACTTTGTTGCAGAACAAATTTCCATTTCAAAAAGAAGTTTCACAACTATAGCAATCATATTTCATGAATGAGTTAATGTAACCTCTACACACTATACAATATATCCAAGATGTCAAAGAGGATGTACAGAGTGCAATGACATAGAAATTACATTCAAATCAAGAATACCTACAAAGTTACCAAACTCATATCTGCCATTTCTAGCATGGAAGTTCTAAGGACAATTTAGAAGAACAAAATGTGGTATTTTGTTGACATGTATATGAATTATGAGTTTCTGAGACATTATTTGGCTTATTAGGTGTATTGTCTACAGCAAGTTGTTAGGAACAAAATACTCTTTTTAACTGGAGTAAAGGAATTTATAAAACATTACAAGACTACATTCTGTTACTACAGATAAAAACGAAATGGAGGTTACTAAAATACCAGCAGCCTTAAGTTGCATCTAAGAAGTTACTTCTCCACTTCACCATTGTATATTGTTTTGGTTGCCTAATGTTCAAAAGGAAATCCTAATACATGTTTCTGTGGCTATACTTTTTTCTTCACAGTGGTTGAACTGCTGCAATAAAAAACGAATTTTTTTTTTAACAAGAATGATTTTTCACATTTTGCTAAATTATACCCACAGACTACTCCCCGGCTGTTACGATGGTGTTACAGTCCATGCGGAAGTTAGAAAAATGCTTTAGTTCTGGCGACATTTCACTACATCTTTTCTCCACTTAAGCTGGAACTTTGTCGTCAGGAGCAGGGGCTGGAGGTCTGGAGACTGATGTTCCCTCTGCACAATTTTAAGTTGCTGCTTGTGGTATGTTTTTAAGTGGTAGAACATGCTTGTTGTACCACATGAATATATATTTTTTGCTGTGTCCTGATATAATGTTTTCTCACATATGCTGCACCTCACCAATTTAGTTGTGGTCTTCGATTCACCAGATGGAATAGTGAAAGAATACCAAGCTATGTTTTGCTTCTTCATTGCTGGTTCTTCATCAGATGACTGTTCATGTGCAACTGATTACTCCTGGTGTTCATCAACTTCAACCAGTTGTAGGTCTTCCTCTGTTTCTTCTTGTCATGATCCCGTACCTTACCACTCTGTATAGAGTAGCTTTTCCCAAATAAAACCCACCCCATCCCGTGCTTCCAGCACTCCAATAAATATGTCTACTATAGAAATGTATTATGCACATGGTGTTATGTATCAATGCTTGTTTACTTTGATATGTATCAATGCTTGTTCAGTGGGTATGTTGTAACATAGCAAATTGGTCACTGCTTATAAGTTGCCATGATCATGATATGCATGAACTTCATGTTTTGACAGAAAACGCTTTGAAAGACTCCGTGTTCAAAAGGAACCATGAAAAGCTTCGCGCTTGACGTGCGCATGGCCCGCACTGACAATTAGACTCCGATTGGCTGCACGTTACAGCGCGTCTTAACGCATACAATGTAGCGGCCGTCTAGGGTGTGGTTTGGGTGTGGTATGGCTATAAAATGCCACACCCAAGTTCCAGAAGGCGCTTAACCTTCCGACCGTTGCAGCATAAACATCGTCTTCAACTTACCCGATGAACATCTCCGGTTTCCTTGAAAACTTCTGGGATCTCCAGCAGGATTAGCAGCAACGATTCCTGAAGGAAGAAGAAGAAAGCTAAGTTAATCCTTTTATTCTTATATGCGAAAGGTGCCCATCGCAAGACAGCAACACAAAATAGTGCGCATTTAGTAAAGAGATAAAGAACAATTTTTGAAACCTCTTTTCTGACGTGAAGAAAAGCTACAGAACAAAACAAAAAAATTAACAGTTGCTATGAAAGACTTTCATCGAAAAGAATCTGAACAATTATAATGTTGCAATAGTATGTCTATTATGTTGTACCATTTATTTTCTTATTTGAAGCATAGAATCGTGTGACGGACCATATACAAAAGATGATGCATAAGGAAGTGAATAATGATAAGAGAACCAAATCAACGTAATGCGAAGTACACCTTTTGGGTAATAGAATAGGAGAAGCTCATATTTTGTTTTCTCTCTAAAAGAGAAGAAACACAGCAACATCAGCATTGTCACTACAGACACCTCTACCGCGACTCCGCCCTTAGAGGACAACACCCCATCACACGACGACGTCCAGGATGCCACACTCATTCCTGTAGATCGCAGATAGGATATTTACATCACTCAAGTTCCCAGTCTTAAAGTAGGGATAGTAGAGTTAGTAGTGCAATTCATAGGACCACGCCCTTACAATACTTCTTGTTGCCTCACAGGTCGACAACAGGAATTTGTCAGCGTCCGAATCCAGCCCTCCTCCCTAATTTCTATTAAATAACCATAGAGTATCACATAATCACTAGTTATCATAAAGGGGTTCTGGGAGGTTGGCTCACAGTGTCTCTGCGAAACCCTGCCAAGCACCTCACAGGTAAGAGTGCAGCATCTTAAAGGTAAGAGTGTATTGGCTGACTTGACACTTCTGATGCCATTTTATTTTTGTAGAAATAGTCAGAAAAGTGTTAAAAACAGCACAATTTTCAAAATCAGTTTGAGAGGGCTCCTATAACAAACTAAGCAGTACCTGGAAAGTCCAAGAAGGGAGAAATTGGTGTGTACCTCCTTTCATAAAGGAAACTGTGCAAACCAATGACATTTCTTTATTTGGTAGTTATGTGCTAATCGTGAGTACCAATGTGGAAAGTTATTTTTTTAAACTGTTGTTTTCGACAAATGCATTGTTACAATAATTTAATCCTTTATGTTACTTAACAGCTAGACTCAAACTTTATGTAAAATATGTTTATAAATGTGTTTCACACTTTGTCATTTGTATTCACAACTACCGATGTCATCGCGCCCTTCGGTGTCGCTGCGAACAAGGAAAATGTATTTTTGATGTTATTTTTTTGACAAATGAATACAAACCGGAAAGTTAAATTAATATCTTGCTAAATAGGTAGACTGAAACTTTATGTAAAGGATGTCAATATATTTGTTTAACACTTTGTCAAAAACATGCAGTATTTGCTGTGTGTCCTTGGCAATTGCGTTGTTGTCTCAATAACCCAAAATTACTTGAATTATGATGATTAATGTACTTTTTAAATGAATAGATGACAAATAGAAGAATGAGTGGTGCACCGTGAACCTCAATATCTAATTATAGAAAAAAAATACAGGGGTGCTAAAGTTGTGAAATAGAATTAAAAAAACGTTAGAAATTCACTGAAAAAAAAACAAACGTCAGAGACGTTAAAATTAGGAATTAGCATTTAGAAACCTTAGAAATTCACACACAAAAAACAAAGGTTACAGGGACGTTAAAGTCTGAAAAACGAATTTAAAAAACCTTAGAAATTCACTGAAAAAACAAAGGTTACAAGGACGTTAAAGTTAAGCTGACATTTCACTCGTGAAAAACCAGAGCAATTAAGCAGTTATAGTTACCTGAGCTAACTATAACTCACGCCCCTGCAGTGCGCTGCTTATGACCTCAGATATCACGCGTGACACGTCAGTGACATCACTGATGACATCACTGATGACATCTGAAATGACATCACTGATGACAACATCCAGAAAAACACTGACACACCCACTTACATCCCCATAAAACATGTCAAATACCCACTCCCACATAATCGCTAACAAACTCATTCACAGAACCCATGCAAACACTCATCCATACAGCTAGTAACTCATCAACTCACACATAGAGCCACTAATGGAACCACTAATTCAATATACAGTCACTCATGCACCTACTCATTTAGAAATACAGCCGGTCAAAGATTCAGTTATAGAGACATAGAGACACTTACACAACCACTCATACATCTATACAGCTACTGACACAGTAAATGAGTTAACCATACACCTACTCACACACCTACTCACTCACCTACTCACTCACCCATATAATCACTGTCACAGCCACTAACTCATTAATTCAATCGCTCACACAGCCAGTTACTTATACGTATACTAATACATATACTCACTCACCTATACTGTGACTGAGAGAACCACATACTTTCCCATGCAACCTCTCTCACACTCACTTACTCACCCATGCAACCACTCAAACACCCATTCACTCTCACATACAGCCAGTCATACACCCACTCACTTAACCATACACCCACTTGCACACCCACTGATTCACCAACACAGTCACTCATGTACCCTCTCACTCACCCATACAGACATTTATGTATCTGCTCAAACACCCATTCAGCCACTCATGCACCTTCTTTTTCACCATTTACAACCACTGATACACCAACTCAGTCAACTATACTGATGCTCACACAAACACCCACTTACTCATACATGCACTGACACACCCACTCGCTTACCTATACAAAAACTCACACACTCAATCTTAAATCTACTAGGCACTCTTCTATACACCACTTACAAATCCACTCATTTACCCATTCAGGCACTTCCACAGCCAGTTTACATTAGTATATATGTTTAACACTCAGTAACTTTTAGAAAACACTCACAATCACTTGATGATGTATTCAATGAAGTCATCAGTGATGTCACTGACCATGTCATGAGTGATGTAAGATGTGAGGTCATAAGCAGTGCATTGTGGCGGCGTACGTTATAGTTAGCTCAGGTTACTATAACTCTGGTTTTGTATGAGTTAAATGTCAGCCTAACTATAACACCCTTGTAACCTTTGTTTTTTTCTGTGAATTTCTAAGTTTTTTCTATTTCCTAAATATATCATCCATGTAACCTTCTTGTCAGTGAGAATATATCACACAGTGCACTCTGAGTCCCGTCTTCCTAATTCAAACAAATGGGGCCCAAGAAAACAAGCAGCACAACTCTGATCAGGTAACAAATGTTTATTTAATTAATTTGTCATCACAGGATAAGGATTGACCTACGCATTTCAGCTATGGCCTTCCACAGGATCATAGAGAAGATGTGTATAATTCGTCCCTTTTGAATGGAACCACCACTGTTACCACACATGATTTTAAAACCATTTTAAGAGCCTTAACAGTTTTGTAACGTTTTCCAGTGCTTCAAATCTCTCAACTTGATTTATAGTTCTTGTCCTTATAAATGTATTTTAACATTTCACTTGCCTTGCAAAGCACTCACAGGCCTATTTTTCAACATTGTTTAAATATAATTACAAACAATGGAGCGATATTGCTCTTCAGTTCATCACGAGTTTTGAAAGAAAACAGTGCATTTTAGTGTTAAATCCTTTGTCCTTTGTTGATATAACAGAAATGAAAGTTATTCAAAAATAATTTCCAAAGGTCTTAGTGAAAAATCACGTGACAGGTAAAATATTTCAGTTTTTATTATTCAGGTATTATGCAGGTTGCAAACATTAGTAATGCAGTATGTGCAAGATGTTTCTGGCAACTTAGCAAGATGGAAAGTTTGCACACGGTGACTTATCAATGTCCTTACACATGTCTCCTATACCTTGCAGGAAAGTACAAAAAATATCCTAAATACAGAAGAACAAAAAAACACATTTCAGATTACAAGGTCACACTGTAGGAGAGATCACTTTATCCCACAGTGCTTTTATTTATCATTTTCTGTGAGAGTCTCCAATGTCAAAATCTACAGATATCAACTCTTTTTGTGCAAGAATTAGCAATGTGCACATCAGTGCAATTCTGATATGTATCATAACAGTGCATGAATCATGGTAAAGAATCCCTTGAATTTGTGAAAAGTGGCAAAGGAAGGTGCAAATTAGCAACAGTATATCCACATCTGATATGATTTATATCTTGCACCTCTCCAAATTGTTGACTTTCTGATCTGGTAAGATCCCAAAGCAATTTTATATAGATTAGCACTAAAGATTCAAAATTACATAAAAAACCTTGGTCTTACATTCTTCCTATGCTCAATTCATATCAGATTTTTTTTATTTAAAGAGGAACCGTGTAATTTCTCAGAATCCAAATGTGAAAAGCAGCAAATGTGTAAAATTGGCAAATCAGTGCAACACATTACAGTACATATCCTAGTTGACAAAGTGTAAATTTAGCAAAATCAGAACAGAATTTTCATTTAAAACTGTCATGTCTTAACGAGACTAATACCCCTATTTATTTCCCAAAATGTTTTTTTATATTTCCAGTCTTTGTTGAACCATCTAACACATATGAGCTGGGACCTCAAGGATAGGTTTGAACAATCATCTACCAGATTCGAAAACAATTTCATATAAAAAAAACATTATGAACAAACATCCTGATAAAATTCTGAGAGGTCTACCTTAAAGATCAATAGTTTTGATTACCAATAAATAATCTAGTACTTTTGGGGAAAACACAGACACATATTTTTTTTAAATTTCAATTCATATTATCAACATCAAAGTTCTAATTTTTGTGGGTTTATATGTTGTCGCCCACAAATAATCCTCAAATGATAAAGTAAGATGTTATTTCATAGATGTACATGTAGTTCAGCATCAAGACTTAAACCCTATTGCTGTTCTGTTCCCATTAGGATAATCCATTTGGATTCCATCCTCCACAGATTCTGCTCTCTGTCTCCACATGGTTTCTTTAAAACATTTTGGATGCCAAAGAACTTTATGTTCCCTATATCTCCATCGTGTGATTCCCATAGGTGTTTTGCAATAGAATATGTGGAATGGTTTTTTTATGGCTCTTATGTGCTGGAGAACACTTACTTTCAGTTTGTTTAGTGTACTTCCAACATATTTTTGGCAGCAGGAACATTCCAAAACATAAATCACAAACGGTGTTCCACAGGTTACCCATTCATTGATGACACAAGATTTTACATTCTGGGTTTTAAGCTGACTTTTATTGGAAGCATACTGACATTCTTTGCATTTCTGGCATTTCCAGAACCCCTTCTTGTTTCTCATAAGCCAAATTGTAATTGAAGGTCCCCCACTTTTTTTTCAGTTGCATATCATTATTTGTTCATCTTTCTCCTACAGAGGGTTATTTTTTGTCTGTCATATTTGAATGTTCTGTGTTTACATCTCCTAGGTTTTCATCTGTCTTTAAGATCTTTATTTAAAACGTTCAGGAGTTTCATGATGGGATGAGTTGTATTTCATGATATATCTTATAGGTTCTTCTCCATCTTTAGTTGACATATTTTGGGGCTTGACAATCAATAAATCTTCTCTCTTCTTTCTTCTGACTCTCACAATCGCATCATCTAATACTATAGTACGATAGCCCCTTGACTTGAAGTGTGCATACATCTCCAGCAATTGTTTCTCGAAATCATCCTTTCCAGAGCAATTTCTCCTTGCTTAAGGAATTCTCTGTAAGGATCGCTTCATTTTTAGGGTTGTGGGTTTCCACTGCTTGACAATTACAATTACTACTGGTAGCTTTTCTCTGAATCTTTGTACATACTCTGTCACCTTTGATGTATACATTGATGTCAAGATAATTAATTTCTTGATTGCTTATTTCAAAAGCAAATGTAAATATTTGTGAGTTGTTGTTAGGGACATGATAAACATCTAAAGATCTTTTATTTCACCCTCCCAAAGAAGAAATAAATCATCAATGCAGCGGACCCACTTGATGACCTGGTCCACTACCATCATGTTATGATCATTCCATTCTGTCTCTGCGTGCCACCAACCCATGGTAAGTTTCACATAGGGTGGTGCAAAATATCCCCCCATTACTGTGCCCTGCTTCTGGGGATAATATTTGTTATTGAATAGGGACACATTATGTTGGAGGCAGAAGTACATAATTTCTATGATCATTCTATAGTGTTCAAGAAATTACAGTGATTTTGATTTTAAAAAGTATTCACAGGCTGTTATCCCATTCGGGTGCTGTATGGAAGTATAGTGAGAATACATTCACAATGACCATCCAAAAGTTTGATTTCCAAGTTATGCCATCTATTCTATTTAGAAAATCTTGAGAGTCTCTAAGGTAAGATGGTAGTACACTCACATATAGGAAAAAAAAGAGATCAATTAACTTTGAGTTGTTCTCAAAAAGCACTCCAATTGAACTGATGATAGGTCTCCCAGGAGAATTATTTTTATCCTTATCTACTTTCTGCAGAAAGTAAATGGTGGGAGCTTTTGAAATAATAATATTCCTCATCATCCAGTAATTCTTTCTGATGCCAATCCAGCAATTTCTTATGGAACAGTTCCTTAAATTCTTGCCCTGGATCCCCAGGTAGCTTTTGTTCTGTGTTTTTAATTGTCTATTGGCTTCTGCAATATACTGTTCTTTGTCTGAAATGACAATGTTTCCACCTTTGTCAGACGCTTTAATAATATTCGTTTCATCTTGTCTGATCTGTGAGTGCCCACTAGTCATTCATGGTCATATTGCGAGACTTTTTTTTATTTTCTTATGATCATTTGTGCTAATCCTGTGCAACCCTTCCATTACTACATCTTGAAAGACATCTATCTTATTGCCTGCTGGAAATATGTCGGCCAAACTTAGATTGAGGCTTGCACATGCTCACAATTGACTCATTGGTTTGAAATCCAAATGGTTTGCAAATCTGTGAATGAGATAGACTTCCTGTATCCTGCGGAGTCACAGTTTCCTCATTTTCCATAGTGAGGGAGCTTATTGTTCTCAGATTTTCTATATCTTTTGATGTTAATATAGATATTGCAGTCTTGCTCCTTTTTGACTCTTCCCTTTGCACTTGTTTTAGATTCTTTTTCTCCAAAAAGTGTTTCTTTAATTTCAGCTTCCTTGAAATTTTAAATAAATCAATACTGGCATTTACCAGGTCTGTCTTAATCAGGGGACAACCAATAAGGTGTTTATTCAGTAAATCCATTTGCTTGAACTGTTTTGACAAAAAATGTATAACTTATTATCCATTTTTTATCATGTTCTTTTTCCTTTTGACCCTCTTCTTTCTCTTGCTCTTTTGACCTACTTGTCCCCCATCTGGTGGTGCAGCATTCCCTTTTGGGGGCCTCTGCCCCTTTGTCTTGTTTCAATTTGGTATAGTCTCAATACCCTGGGAAAATCCAACTAGGCCATTGAGGTTGGGGGTCGTTCATATCCTGAGCTTTATTCTGAGCTACCAACATTTGGTTCAACTATCTCCACACCCATTTCCTTATCCATGGTATGTCTGTTATATAAATAGTCATATTTTCTGGTGAAGGTATATATTCTACCTGTTGCATAGTCAATCTAGTCCCGGTTAAATTTACGTGCTTTCTCTGTTTCAATTTCTGTTTCATGTTTTTATGATCTTTTTTTCCAGTGAAAGTAAAGCATTTTTTACTACCAATGGTTCCAGTAGTATCTCTAATTCCTTGATGCAATCAATTGCTTTAGATAATTTGCTCTCTGCGTGTGTGATTAGTGTCCTCATTAGTTTTGCAGTGCACTCTGTGATATCTAAATGACACTATTTTATTAAGTCCAAGTCTGAATCCTTTAATGTGGGAAACACAAACAGTTGTAACCCCTTAGGGATTCTCTTGCATTCAATATAATTTTTGAGTGTTGCGATTTTCCATTATTTGTTGATTGTTACTGTTCTCATTTGTTCCAGTTCTTTTATTATTTTACTAGGGTGTGGCTCAAGTCACCCTAATGTACTCTTAGTAATACCACATTGCTGAGAATAATTAGAAAAGAGTGCTTTAACTTTGAGTTCCCGTTTTGCATATCTTTCTGCCAATGTTATTTTTGGTTTGTCTTGAAAAGGAAATCTTGAAGCTTCTCCTGTGTATTATATCTCCCGAATCTTAGATGGCATTTTAATTCCTCATTAAATTCCTTTGTTTTGAGACAATTTGATACAAGTCCATTACTTTTTTCATTACTTTACAGCACTGTTCCTTTAAATTCATGAAACACTTCTGAACATTTTGTGGCTCACTTTTTCAATATCTCAAGGTATCCTGGACATATATTACTTTTTGGTATTCCAAGTAAGAGGCATCTTCAGTAACCTACCTCTTGGATAAATTGTTTAGTGATCAGAGTTTTATGTAGGGACCTCATAGAGCGTATATCCAATACTGTTGTGTATTTTTCCCTCAGTCCCATTAAACGGGAAAGGAAATGTAGAGTTGCAAATGTCCGTTTCTTTCACAAAGAGCAGGGACAAGGAGCGGAAATACTAGCAAGCGCTAGCTGGGAGGAGATTCAAATACCCCCATTCCTCCTAAGTCCCGGGTGGCTACGCCCCCCCCTCCCCACTTCAGGCAAATCGCCATGTTCCCACTCAACTACAACACTCCAATATCTTTGGCGTCCAAATGCTCAATGCCTTTTCTTGGAGCAAACTTTGTCCTTGGCGTGTAGGAGAACCATCGGTTGCCAAGCACGGCAGAGGCAGGATTATCCGAAGTCCAATATTATACATGGCCGAAAGGGGATACCCTCTCCTTTCTGGGTGCTCATGTTGTGCAGTCCAATACTGCATATACTATATGGTGCCAAGGTTTGAGATTGCTTATGTGTGACATTTTCATAGTTTCAGTGTACTTATGAGTGACATTCAATGACCAATGTGTGGCATTTAAGAGTGACACTTTCTCGTGAGTAAAAGCAAGCAATAAAATCCATTATCAGAAGTTCCTGATTAGTTCCTGTTAGTCCAAAGCCACTATGAATCAATACCACGCAATCCCAGGCTAGGTAACTTGACTGGGTTTTTTCCATGTAATAGGTGTAAATCTTGTAAAAATAGTACCAAAGTGTTGACATATCAGATACCAGGAATGACTGACCAAAAGAGAATCACCAAATTCCTAACATGTACATTGCCATACTGTGTATATTGTTTAGTGTGCCCCTGTAATTTACAATATATCAGCAGCACAATACACCCCACAAAGCGCAGAATACTTGAACATGTGAGGGCAATCGAACATAAGGACCCAATTTACCCGGTTGCGAGGCATTTTGCTAATTTACATCAGGTTAATCTAAATCTGCTCAGATTATTCTCTCTGGATCATGTCCCAGTTAAAGATCGTGGGGGGGATAGACAGATTCACCTACGTAGATTGGAATCTAGATATATACTCGAACTAAAAACTAAGAATCCATCAGGTCTTAATATAGAAGAGGAACTAGCAATTCATTTGGGCTAACTCTTATCTCGATAACCTGCAATTCCAATCTAATCGCCCCACCTACTTCTGCTATTTCTGTAGATCCACATATAAGAGTATTACTTACCAAGCACCACCCAAATCCAGTCCATCCAGGACGTGATTGTTTTAACTTATTAATTTCTCGTTATGAATGAAATATCAACATTACGACATTAACGATTCAAGACACTTTTCAGGATTATGTTGATTGTTTAAATTAGGCTTAGATCATTCAATTTATTACATTTTTCCCTCCTCAAAGGATTTGTCCCTTTAATTTATGCAGAGGTTGAATGTATTAGATACTATTGTATCATGATGAAATGTTATACAGAATCAATGCGTGAAAGATGACTAATGCGTACAATTAATTTTTTCTGATAATTTGCTGAGATACAACTGAAATATGAATTTTTATTAGTTGAACTTTATTATCATAGTGTAAATAGCATCACACAGTTTGTTGATAGAAGCGGCAACATTAAAGAAAACCAGTACTTCTGAAACACTGTAAATATTTGTGCACAAAGTACTTTTGTACACATTGCCCATCCAGGGCTAAATCTGTTTGTACGGTTTTAGTTAAGAATGTTGCAAATTCATGACACTAGTGGTGCATACACATCGAATACTAGCTTAAGATGGCCGCCATGAATCAATGAATTATTTGCTTGTAAAAGTACATTTTTTGTGTTTACCTGACGGCCGGAAATGATGCAATTTTCCCCCAGAAACATTCCCATATTGTAAAGGTTAAATATGACGATCATTGTTTGTGTGCGTTTAACAGTATGAAAATGGCACGAAGCCGAAACGCGTCCTGCTTGTTTATATACGGCAATAAACACCGTATAATCCACTTCCATATTGAGTGTGGTCTATTCCTTTGCTGTGCGAGGGAAATCTGAGCCTGATATATATATATATATATTGCTTCAAGACGGCCCACTTTCCGGCTCCTGGGCGCTCTAAGGCGGTGCGTCTGAGGTACGACGGAGCCAAATCGTTATTCATTCATCCTTTTCCCCAAGGGGCTTCCTTGCGCACTCACGAGTCAGGAGGCGGTTGTGCAGTGATCCAATTCCGCTTTTATTTTAATTAATTCATTCATTACAGCATGCCATTTCACCAACTCTACGCGTTTCGGTTTCCACTGAAACCTTGTTCATGAGACTGACAACAGTTACTCAATCATTTTTTTCAAAATAAAGGCCACCCATGTGGTCAATTACGTCATTTCCTGTAATGTGCAGCTAAGCATTATGGTCAATTTAGTTTTTGCTTGGAGCAATCGATCATCAGTGCATTATAGAGGGTCTGTGATTTCAATCTTTTTACTATATTTAAGCAGTCTCAAAATAACCAACATGTCATCCTCATTTCAAATTAGAATTATGTTGCGCGTGGGTTTATCAATAACGGCGCTGTGCCATAATTGATAAAAAACTATTTTCTAACATAATTTTAAACCAATTATGCGCAATCACTAAAGCCCTCCATTGGGCCCTCTAGTATCTACCCATCCACATGATTGTAATGTATACTTCAAGTCTGGTGTATTAGCAACACGAGGAGACGAGGAAGGGGGGCGTTTTGTGAAAAGTGACTAACAATTCACCAAACAGAGTAAAGGAGAGAAAAATACAGCGGATGAAAATTTAACCAGTTCAAACATGGATAAAAGGGAGGCTAATAGAAATGCTCTGACAGAGACATTTTTTGAACAAGAAATAACAGCGGAAAATGGAGCATCCAGCAGCTCATACAAACCGGATGCCAGAAACAAGCTACGCGCTTGGGAAAAACTGTCAAAGAAAGAAATAAACAAATGGTGGGAAGTTGCATCTTTAAAAAAGTATATAGAAGTGAAACGTGTCCCACGTGGCTTGCGCATTAATTTATTACCCAATCATCAAGATACTAGCAATGAACTGCTCAATGAATGGGGGGAACATATCTTGAAATCATCATTGGGACTAATCGAAATTCTGGTCAAACACATCGAACTAGCCTTAGAAAAAACGACAATGCAATTAAAAGAAATTGAAAAAGAATTGGCAACCTTAGAGATGAATCCTGAATTAAAAAAATTCAAAGACGAATTGGAGAGCTACATAGAAAAACATGAAGTAACAGTAAGATTGAGGAAACAAACCAAATTCATGAGAGATAAGGAAGACTACTCGGAAGGACGTATCTTTACATACGCAAGAAAATATGACAAATTCAAACAAGAAGAAATATTAGACTTGGCAACCAACACAAGCAGCTTGTCATCGCTCACTTCCACTGAGGCCAGTGATGGAGAAGTAGATCAAGGGGACTTAAGAACAAAATGCTCTTTTTTAGGTGAAATGAGATTAGCGCTTCAACAAAAGAATTGGGAGAAAACCATGGGATCTCCCACAAGAAACAATCGGGGAAGAGGCAGAGGGCGAGGCAATACCCAAAGAAACCAACGAGACGAGGCAAGCGGCACATCAAATCAAAGTTCCAACACAAACCGGGTAGGGACAACCACGAGGAGCATGAGGCAGAAATGGAATTAATGGAGACCTTTGAGAACAAGACCCAAGACCTGGAAGTGGTCAATCTATCAAAAAAAACTTTTACTGAAACTGAATTGCGACTTCTAAAACGGGGTCTCAATTTCTGCCCCACAAATACCATCGATGTGGCAGAAATAAGAATAGACCTTTACAAATTCGTTCGGAAAATCAAATTGGCCAAGCTCTTCACAGAAAATCCTAAGATGACCCAATATGGTAAAAGGATCACAACTCCTGATATGGAATTAATGGCAAAAGATGCCGAACACTTTATCACGTTGATGGAATTAGAACACGGCCCTGAATGTGAAAGAAAACAATTGCGGGAACACTGCACACAACTAGGAGCGGGGTGCAGCCTAAAGAAACCTCAATCAAAATTTTACCCACAATTAGCACAGGGAAATAAAATTGACACATTCCATGAATGCGTAATAAAAGACTTATACCACCTTGATCATTGAAAGAAAAAAGACAACCTTTCTCTTGATGAGCGGAGATCATTGTAAAATCTGAAAAATGACGACACAATTGAAATAAAGATGGCAGACAAGGGAGGAAATATCATCATCCTGGAAAAAGAGGCATGCATGCAAGAAGCATATTCTCAACTGAGAAATACTGAATATTATAAAAAGTTAAAATCAAACCCAACAAAAAAATGGAAAGAAGAGCTGGATGCAAAATTGGATCTCTGGATGCAACAGAATCTATTGGATGAGGAAGAAGTGAAATATCTCAAATTGGCACATCCGAAAATGGCGACGATATATTTCCTGCCAAAAATCCACAAAAATCCCATAAAACCACCAGGGAGACCCATAATATCGGCGAAAGGAGCATTGCTGGAATCCATGGCTAACTTTTATTTTTTTTTAATTTTTTTTTTGAAGCCGTTTATTACAAATCTCAAGAATATACAAGTATGGGCCTACAACCTTCCGGCCGGCCGCTAGGAATGACAGGAGCATATGACATACGTTCATAAACACTTGGCGTTGCAGAGGAGCATAATCAGGAGGTATCAACGTCGTGGGCCACATCAGTCAGACCCCACAATACGGTTTCATTTTATACAAACAACAAGAAAAACCACACCCACAAGGCAACCCGCAATCGAAAGTAGCAGCACGTGCTCCCCGAATGGGGGACCCCAACTATCCACAGGAGTCTAAAGAGGGGAAGGGGAACAGAGCGAGGACTGGGGGAACCCTGTGCCCGGGGCTGGGGGAAGGAGTCAGCTAAGGGGACGGGGCTGGTGAGGCAGCAGGCAGCAATGGTGGCGCGCAGATACCCCCGCGGTAGGCGTTCCAGGGGCCCCATACTTTCACCCATGTCCCAGGCTTACCCCTCGCCACATACACCACCTTTTCTCGAAACATGCACCAGTCCATGTGTTCTTTCCAGGCCGACACCGCCGGGGGCTTCTGGGATCCCCACAGTTGAGCAATATCACGCTTAGCTATCATATATCCCAGAGTCACCCACCACGTCTGCGGAGCCGAGTAGTCAGTTGGTTCCCACACATTCAACAGGCATCTCCTCGCTTCAGGCAGCAGCACGACACGCGTAACCACTCGCAGGACCTCGTGCACACCACGCCAGAATCGCTCCACTTTCGGGCATTCCCACAAAATATGCAGAAAGGTCGCCAAAGCACCACACCCACGCTTACACAACCCATCCTCAGCATAGCCCATACGCAGAAGCCTTGGCCCCGTCATGTAGACCCGGTGGAGTATCTTAAGCTGGACGAAGCGAAGGCGAGCCGGTATGGCCACCTCCTTCGGAGAGGCCACCGCGGAGATCCAGTCCTCGTCGTCCAACTCCAGCCCATCGGCAACCCAAGCCTCTCGGAGGCCAGTCAGCAAGCCCGAGCGGTCATTGATCAGTTTTTTGTAAATAAGTGAGATTGTGCTGTCTGGGACGTGGCCATCTAGCACTCTATCCTCCAGGGGGGAAGACTCCGGGATGGAGGCAACGTCTGGGAAGACGGAGCCCAGTGCATGACGGACCTGCAAGTACCGAAAGTATTCACTGCCCTGCAGCTGAAACTCCGTCTGCAGCGTCTCGAATGTTTTAAATCCCCCCCTCGTCCAGAGATCCCCCACTTTACTGATGCCTATCGTGTCCCACTTCTCGAAGCCCTTCGAGGTCCACAGGGAGCCCAACCTCTCAGACGCGTACAGCGGTGACGCCCGGGTCAAACGGTCCTTCCACCCCATAGCTGCATTAGCCGCGTGCCATACTCGCACCATGACACGCGTAGGTCCCGTCAGGCGAGCGTCGGGCGCGCCAGAGTAGAGCACTCGATTGTAGTCGCCACCGGGCAGTAGCATCTTGTCCATTTCAAATGCCGGGTTTAAGGCAGGCCCGTAGAGGCCATGGTTAATTGCAGCTAGCTGGGAGGCCCAGTAATACCGTTTAATATCCGGGAGGGCAATCCCCCCGTCGTACCATGGGAACGTCAACTTCGCCAGGGCAATACGCGGCCTCCCGTCCCAGAACAGGCGGCGCTGTAGACTCTCCACCTCACGGAAGTAGCGCGCCGGGACTAAGTCCATAGTGTTCTGGAGAGCGTACAGGAAGCGTGGCAACGACATCATCTTAAACAACGCCGCCCGGCCGAGCGGCGAAAGCGGCAGGCGCCGCCAGCGCGCGACGTCCTCCTTCAAGCGCTGGAGGGGGGGAAGCAAGTTCCGCTCGTAGCGGGCCTCCGGGTCCAGAGTAATGTAGACACCCAGGTACCTAAACCCCTGAGAGGCAATCTGGATCGGACAGCCCCGCGGGAGGACGGGAGCCTCCCCGGAGAGCACATACACACATGATTTAGCCCAGTTGATGACAAGGCCTGAGTTGCGGCCGAATGAACGTAAAACATCAACCAGGACTATTAGTGATTTACGTGGGGAGGCTAGGTACAAAAGGATGTCGTCAGCGTATAGGGACACGCGGTCCTCGTACTCGGGGGTCCAACGGAGACCACGGATGGAAGGATGCCACCGCAGCCACTCCGCCAGGGGCTCCAAGGCCAGCGCAAACAGGAGCGGCGACAAGGGGCAGCCCTGTCGCGTGCCCCGGCCCAGCTCGAATGGGGCCGATACTCTTCCATTCACCACCACCTGCGCCAATGGGCCCGAATACAACAATTTGACCCAACTGATGAACCCCGGGCCAAATCCAAACTTCGCCAGCATCGCCCAAATGTATGGCCACTCAAGCATGTCAAACGCCATGGTGGCGTCTAAGGACGCCAATATGGCCGGCTCTCGCACGAATGGGACACGTGCGAGCACCCCGTGCAAGCGCCGCAGATTAAGGGCCGTGTTGCGATGGGGAATAAAGCCGGACTGGTCTTGGTGGACCAGATCGCCCACCACGCCGACCAGCCGATTGGCCAGCACCTTGGCGAGAATTTTGGGCTCCGCATTCAAGAGCGAGATAGGCCGATAGGATGTAACCCGGTCCCGAGGTCTCCCTTCCTTGTGGATCACCACGATTGTAGCCAGACGCTGGTTCAGCGGGAGGGAGCCCAGCGAGTGGGCCGCCAGGAACATCGCGCAGAGGTGGGGTGCCAGTACATCCGGTCGCAACTTATACAACTCGATAGGGATGCCGTTCGGGCCCATGGCCTTGCCGGAGGCGACCGAGCGTATGGCGAGGGCAATTTCGTCGGAGGTGGGAGCGGCATCCATCGACACCCTGTCCTCCTCCGAGAGGGAAGGCAGCGCGATATCCCTAAGCAGGGCATGGGAATCCTCCTCCGAGCAGGGAGAAACCGGGGAATACACCTCGCGGAAATAATCCGCGAAACAGGAGACAATTTCTTCTGGCTCGGTTACACTCACACCATCCATCCTCTCAATCAGCGGGACCACATGATTCGCTCTCTCCTTTTTATCCAACCACGCAAGCAGTTTACCAGCCTTATCACCCACATCATACAGTCGCCCCTGTTGCTCCCTACTGAGGCCCCTGGCCGCCTCCGTAACGAGGGCCCTGTAGGCCGCCTGCTTAAGTTGTAGGACATGTAGTGCAGCATCCGTCACCCCACCCTCTAGATCACCCTCCAATTCGGCAATTTCGGCCTCCACCCGGGTCACCTCCTCCTGCTCGCGCCTCCGGGCATGGGAAATAAGGGATAGGGCCTCCCCTCTGAGAACTGTATTGAAGGCTTCCCACAGGGAGATAGCCGAAGGGACGGACCCCACATTCTCATCAAAGTATCGCTGCAAGGATTTAATCAAGTCAGCGCGAATGGTGGGGTCGCGCAGGTACCAGGCATTGATTGGAACTACCCTGCCCTCACCCCTCGGGAAGACATCAAAGTGTAACAGGAGCGGGGAGTGATCTGAGATACCCCGCGCCAAATGGCGCACCTCTCCTACCCTCCCAACATAGGCCGCCGGGACAAGGACATAATCAAGCCGTGAGAGGCTACCATGGGCCCCCGAGTGGAAAGTGTACTGCAGCTGCGTGGGATGTTTTAAGCGCCAGCAGTCCACCAATCCCAGTGTATCCAAGAGGCCGGATAGCCACGCCTGTGCCCGGGGGAGGTCCCTAGGGGGGTGACGATCCACAGTCCCAGAAACCACCGCATTGAAGTCCCCCCCAACCACCAGAAGCCCCCCCGGAAGGCCAAGGAGGAGGCGCCCCAGGTCTGCAAAAGTGGTCGACTGTAGCCCCGGTGGGACGTATACTGATACAAAGACAACTACTTTGCCCTCCATTCTCCCCACCAAGACAGTGTAGCGTCCCCTATCATCATGGAGCACCTCATCAATTTCCAACGGGAGCGAGTTCTTCACCATGATGCCCACACCCCGTGAGCCCGACGTGAAGCCCGAGTGGGCCACCAAACGGTAGCCACGCCGATTCATGGCACAAAAAGAATTACCAATAAGGTGTGTCTCCTGCAGAAAGACTACATCGGGTGAGATTCGTTTCAAATACTGCAGGACCACACCTCGTTTGATCCTATCCCCCAGTCCATTAACGTTCCAAGACAACAAAGTCAAGTCCCTACCCCCCATCACACACAGAAGCCATCATTCGTCCCCCGGGGAGCACCTTAAAACCAATACAAAAAAGGGTTTGCCTTGTGGTAAAAACGAACAACACCCCACCCCAACCCACCCACCCCAACAGAACTCCCCCCTCCCTGCACCCCTGCATGAGCCCGAACAGCCCCCCCAAAGTGCAGTGTGCCTGTCGCCCCATAGATGGTTAAACTAACTAGGCCCCCAGAGGAGGAGGGAGAACCCCCAAGAGACCCCACACGACCTCCACAGGAGGGGAACTTACTCGAACAGACGAACAGTCAAAAGTGACATCAATTTTGTCCAGAGCAAGGCCTAATAGTAGTCCCTCAGTCCTGATCTGGCGAGCCCTCTCCCCCAACCGCTCCCCCCCCACCCCCCCGATCCCGATCCCCAGACAAAGTATCCAGCCAGTCCCCGGCCGCTTCGGGACGATCAAAAAAGTGCGTGCGGCCATCCACCTCCACCCGCAACTTAGCTGGGAAAAGCATCGCATACTTGAGGTTTAGGTCCCGTAGACGACGTTTGACTCCGAGAAAGCTCAGTCTCTGCTTTTGGACCGCTGGGGTGAAATCAGGATAAAAATTTATGTCCATATTGTCGAGTCTGACCGGTCCCTGTAGTCTGGAGGATTGCAGGATAGCGTCTCTGTCCCGAAAGTTGAAAATCCGGGCAATGAGAGGCCTCGGAGGGGCTCCGGCCTTAGGCCTTCCCCCGGGAACCCTGCGGGCCCGTTCCACCGTGAAGAATTTACTCAGCCCCCGGGGCTGGAGATGGGTGAGAATCAAGTCCTCCACAAATAGGTCCGCCGCCGCCTCCTCACGTCCCTCAGGCACCCCGATAATGCGGACATTGTTCCTCCGGGCCCGACCCTCGGAATCCTCCAGGCGGCGATCCATCAGCGCACTCGCCTGGCCAAGCCGGCGCACCTCCTTTTGGAGGGCCGCCACATCCGTCGTGAGGCCCGATGTGGTGTGGGCCAAAGAATCGACCCGGTTATTGGTCTTGGATAGATCGGCCCTCACCAGGCCAACATCCACGAGGACCGAGTCAATCTTCTGCGCCAGTGTATCAAAACGCTGGCCCACCGAGGCCTTCATCTCGGCGATAGCGCCCATGACATCCCGCAGGGTCAGATCCGCGGGCAGAGCAGGAGCATCAGTCGGGCCCTCAGGGGACCTACGCGGCACCTCGGGAGATCCCTTCTGGAGGGTGTAGCGGTCCATGCTGTTAGACTGATGGACTGCGCCACGTCGGGTCGATTTCACCTTTGCCCGGTCACCATCTTGCTTTGTGGACATGGTTCCAGTCCCCCGATCGTGCCAATCACGTCGTAAAGGGCAGGCAAGCCGGTTCACGGGCTCCGGGGGGGGGCCACCACAGGTCCGCGGGGTGGATCACAGCCGGCGGGCCGGCAGGGTACCCCGACGAGGCCACACCACCTCACAGTGCCCCGTGACCCAACCTCGCCGAGGCAGCAAGGAGGGTGCAAAAGCGAAAGTGAAAGTGCGGGGTACGCGAGTCGCCGAGCCCTGCCCGCCGCTGTTGTTCACTTTGTCTCCGGATCGCCCCACAGCTCCAATCCGGGGTTCGGCGTGGAGAAGGCCGCAAACCTCGATCGGTGCTCCCGCCGGTGTCCGAGGTCCAATTTGGAAGCGGAAAACGGGTGCCACCTCAGCTCGGGCTCACCAACACAGTCCCCTCATCTAGGACAGGATATTTTCAGGATATGTGTAGGAGGTCACGGAGGTCCTCGGGAGCCTCGCACCTATGCGGCCATCTTGGTTGCGCGCTAGGCTCCTCATGGCTAACTTTTTAGATGTATTCTTGTTACCCTATGTCAAAAACCTAGCATCGTATCCACAGGATACAGGTGATTTATTGAGACACCTGCAGGAAACTCCATGGCAAAAAAACTATAATCTGATCACAATGGATGTGGCATCGCTATACTCCAACATCCGTAATGACATCGGTATTAAAGCATGTGAACATTTCCTGCAAGAAAGAAACATCCAATTTGCAGATCACAATAAAATGCTACTGGAGATGATCAACACATGCTTGGAACACAATACATTCATGTTCGGGGAAGAGATTTACCGTCAAGTGAAAGGTACAGCAATGGGTTTTTCCTTTAGTCCAAGCTATGCCTGCCTGACTATGGGGCTGTGGGAAAAGACTTGGGCATGGAAGAGTGAAAATGACCAATATGTTAACAAAACTATAACATGGCTGAGGTACATCGACGACCTACTTATCATCTGGGACGGAACTAGGAACGAATTTGCAGAATATTTTGAAATATTAAACAACTCGGATTTCAATCTCAAATTCACATATAACATCAGCGATGAACGCGTTGTTTTCCTTGACACTGAGATATATATTGCAAATGAAACAGTTCAAACCACCTTGCATCGTAAGGACACGGCTACAAACGCGGTACTACATGCGGAAAGTTTCCACCAAACCAGTTTGATTAAAACCATCCCGTATGGGGAGTTTCTCAGGATCAAAAGAATATGCTCTCAAGAGGAAGAATGGATACAACATCGTGGCCACACAATACAAAGATTTAAAAAAAGAAAATACAACTCTAAAATCATTCATGAGGCACTGCAACGCACAAACAAGGTAAAAAGAACTGACTTGATAAAAGAAAAACCCAACCAGACAGAGAAAGACAACGAAATAAGGCTAATAACGACATACAGCACAGAAAACAAACAACTAATGAGAATATTGCGCAAGAACTGGCACATATTACATATGGATCCAACGGTATCAAAAATAGTAGGGGATCATCCGAACATCACTTACAGACGAGCAAAAAATCTGCGTGACCAGCTAGTGCATAGTCACTTTCAAGACCAAAAGAAATCAGAAACATGGTTGAAACCGAAAGGGATTTTTAAGTGTACCAGTTGCAAAGTCTGTACAATTGCCCAAAACAAAAAGGAGGTAATGATGTCAAACAAACGCATGTGGAAGATTCAACAGCTAATTAACTGCAAAAGCCAGTTTGTGATATACATGATGAAATGCCCGTGCGCGATAAAATACATAGGAAGCACGAAATGCGAATTGAAAAAACGCATCTTGGAACATGTGCGTGCAACAATCAATTCAGATAGAAGCAATGCTGTAGCCAAACACATGGAGAAGGAACATGGTGGGGATTGGGAAAAGCGAACATTTTACGCGGGAATGCACCCAAGGGGTGGAGACAGAGAAAAAACCTTAAGACAGAAGGAATCTCGGCACATTCTGAACTTTCGAACACTGATGCCAAACTGTTTAAACCAGGATGAAGAACTCCATTATCATTTATGAACTGCTTGTGAGATATGTTCCACTATGAAACAAATGTCAAAAGTTGTAGAGTTGTAACTATTATGCCTCCCATGCATAAGTACACACATATATATATATTTTTTTAAGGAAAACACAAGTTTTTTTGTAGACACGAATTTTGAAATAATCCACAAATAGTGCAAAATGTTCGACAGAGGGCAATGAGGGGAGAAAGAATTAAGGATATGAGTAAGAAAAAATGATTATATTAAACTTTGAATAGCGGTAATACTTCTAACCACATGTTGACAGAAAACAACCACATGTTGACAGAAAACAGAGTTCTGTAAACAGACATAAGGCCCACTAGAGGGCTAGATTGTAAGTATACATTACAATCATGTGGATGGGTAGATACTAGAGGGCCCACTGGAGGGCTTTAGTGATTGCGCATAATTGGTATAAAATTATGTTTGAAAATTGTTTTTTATCAATTATGGCACAGCGCCGTTATTGATAAACCCACGCGCAACATAATTCTAATTTGAAATGAGGATGACGTGTTGGTTATTTTGAGACCGCTTAAATATAGTAAAAAGATTGAAATCACAGACCCTCTATAATGCACTGATGATCGATTGCTCCAAGCAAAAACTACATTGACCATAATGCTTAGCTGCACATTACAGGAAATGACGTAATTGACCACATGGGTGGCCTTTATTTTGAAAAAAATTATTGAGTAACTGTTGTCAGTCTCGTGAACAAGGTTTCAGTGGAAACCGAAACGCGTAGAGTTGGTGAACTGGCATGCTGTAATGAATTAATGAATTAAAATAAAAGCGGAATTGGATCACTGCACAACCGCCTCCTGACTCGTGAGTGCGCGAGGAAGCCCCTTGGGGAAAAGGATGAATATATATATATATATATATATATATATATATATATATATATATATATATATATATCAGAAAGACTACTTCCAACAGCCTTGAGGATCCTTCAACTGCTACAGGAAAGAGTACACGAGCCTGGAATTTGTGCTGGTTTCTTTATTTGCCCAGAGCGACGGCCATAACGTTTCGGCTCCGTGGAGCCTTGATCACATGACAGCAAATAGTTCGTGAGGTAGCAAATTTAAAGTGAAAGGGTAGGTCACATGGGGGGAATCACTTTACGTTTGCAGTCATAGACATAGACAAGAGTAAAACATCGTTGGTAAAAACAGAAGAAGTATCCAATCGCTAATTTACCAGTGATAATAGCTCAACAAGTAAAATAATAAATAGCTCAACACGCAAGTAATAATTTAAAATGTCGGCTTGAATGCTTAAAAGATTCGGAAAGGATAAGAGCAATTGTCTATTGTGAGACCTGGAAATAAAAATAACCAGTTGCTCATGATTACCAAAATACCAAACAGATGAATTACAAACATGCTAGTCAGACCGTAATGCCATAAAACTGCAAAATACATGTAAATAAATATAGAAATATATATTAAAAACATTTTAGGCATAAAAACATTGCTGATTGTGGTTAATCCAAGTTGTCCCATGAACCCCGCTTGTAAAAAAAGTGAATAATGTGAGAAAGAAAATACTATAAAAATGACTAAACTGATGAAGTAAATATAAAAACATGTGGATAAACATGTTTATCTAAAGTGCCTGGATTCTTAGTTTAAGGGATATTGCATACCCAAGGTAATTGGAAAGATTTATTATATATGCAGTTCCCATCCAGAAGTTGCACAGGGATAGGGGTAATTAGATAGGTGAATACCACTTAGGTGGAATCGGTGGCATTAAAGGTAAATACATGGATACAGTAGACTCCCAGTTGGGAGAGCTGGACTAGTACATATAGAGATCATACTATTCGATGGGACCGGAGAAGGTTTCATAATAGTACCTGTGTGAATGAATTATCATGGTCAAACGGACAGCATATGGGCAATAGTGGGTGCAGAAATGGATCACAGGCTGGGGAACAATACATTCTATAATGGCAACCAGATGTGCAAATCTCATAAATTTTACATGGGATAAAGTGCATTGTGTCAACAATAAATAGTAAAATACTAAATAAATAACCTAAAAAACATATTAAATAGGATTGTGACAAATGACTAAAAATCCGTAAAAAATGGCTAAGAACACATCAGATAATACAGGTTTCCCATTAAAAAACAGTAAAAGAAGTGTAAAATCAACCCAAGCATGTATGCATGTCCTCTGTCATGTTAAGACCTGTAGGGACCTTGGTGTTCAATTGTAGAATGTATCTTGTTTCCAATTTACGGAGGTTCGACTCTCGATCCCCACCCCTTCTACTAGGTTCAATGCAATCAATTACATAGTAGCTTAGGCCCCTATTGTCACTATTATGTGTTTCCCTGAAGTGGCGCGCCACGGGGTAGGTGTTGTCTTGATTGGTAATAGCACGCAAGTGTTGTAAAATACGTTTGTGTACCGCTAGCTTAGTGCTGCCTATGTATTTCAGGTTGCATGGACAAGTGAGGACATATACAGCAAATTCTGTCTTGCAGGTCAACAATTTATTGATCCTGAGCTGCCTCATGCTAAAAGGATCAATATAAGTTTTAGTGTTTATTCCATGAGAACAGGCTTTGCAGGTTTTGCATTTATAAAAACCACTGCTGAGCTGTAGCCAGGACGTTTTGTCAACCGTTTCAGGATTAGTGTTGACCAGTGCTTGTCTCATAGTGGGGGCTCGGCTATGTGTAATAGAAGCCTGACGCGGTAGTAAAGAACCCAGTACTGGGTCACTACGTACTATGGGCCAGTTTTTGTTAATGATTTTACGCAAATCAGTCTGTTGTTTGCTGTAGCATCTTTTTCAAGAAATTGGACTCTGCAGAGTATGTTGTGATCATTCTGAATTTACCTTCATGTGAATCGACGGAATCTTTTCTTATTACCGTCTTCTCTTCAAGCAAGTGTTGTCTAGGGATCCCCCTAACTTTGTTTAGTGTCTTATCCAGTAATGCCTGTCCAGAATGTGTAACCAGATTTCGTATCAGAGGATATGGACAGGCATTACTGGATAAGACACTAAACAAAGTTAGGGGGATCCCTAGACAACACTTGCTTGAAGAGAAGACGGTAATAAGAAAAGATTCCGTCGATTCACATGAAGGTAAATTCAGAATGATCACGACATACTCTGCAGAGTCCAATTTCTTGAAAAAGATGCTAAATAAAAACTGGCATATTTTGAAAAGTGACGCTATCATAGGGGAGGACATTCCCGATTATCCAATGATAACCTTTAAAAAGGCGAGGTCATTAAAGGATAGATTGGTTAACAGCCATTTAACTAAACAATCACCACAGCAGGGCACTTTGAAACACATGCAAGGTTTCTTCCCGTGCGGTAAGTGTAAGGCTTGTTCTAACAGCCATAGAGTCCTTAATTACACTATACCTAATGTTAATTTGAAAAGGCCCATTAAAAAGTTTCTAACCTGCAGTACCCCCTATGCAGTTTACTGTCTCGTTTGCCCGTGTGGCCTATTGTACATAGGCAGCACCATTCATTCTTTGAAAATTCGAATACTAGAACACAGGAGGGCTATACTGAAAGGAGATGCCTCATACCCCGTAGCAAGACATTATGAGGAAAAACATCCCAATTGTAAGAATGTTTTACAGTTTTTTGGTCTAGACTTTGTCCCAGAAAATATTAGAGGTGGCGACCGCCTGAAGAGACTGCGGAGGTTAGAATCACGTTACATTATTGACCTTCAGTCTAAGTTTCCGTCAGGTCTTAACAGTAATGAAGAGTTGTCAGTACATTTGGGAAATTAATATGCTTGTCTGGATATTTGATGGAGGCTCTATGAACTTTGTCTTCTGATTGTGGCAACCTGCTGTTTTGAGCTTCTTCGATTACCCCTTTGCTATACGTGTTTAGACTAGATTGATTGTATTGTATATAAAATAAATGAGTTTGACAGCCAGTGCAAGCCGATACACGGCATCATGAAGTGCAATGCCGAAACACGGCATTATCATGTACAGGGGTGGTGAGGCGGCCATCCTTTAGTGATACACTAATTGTGTGTTTAATCTATGTTAAATTGGTGCGGTACATACTGAAAGTGAATATTGTAGATACAGGATCAATTCTGTTAATTTGGTACCGCCCTTACATTTATAAAGTGTGTATATATATTGTATATTTTGCATTGTATATATGTACATAGGTACATTACAAGATGGCGCCAGTAATTCCACTGACACTTCACGCTGTCCTCTGTCTATGTCTATTATGTTTGGACACATGGAGATGGATGTGTATATAAAAAATGGCGTTTCACGGGGTGCCGTTAACACCGAGGAAGGCAGTTCGCCGAAACGCGTCTGTTCCGGAAATAAAGACCTGTTGCCACGCCACCCGTGAGTGCTTGTATTCTTTATATACGAAAGGATTTGGAGCGTCAATATTATGCGGTAGGCACCGCCGTATCTATAGCACCCGACCGCGAGTGACTCGTTTCTGGTGCAACTGGAGCAGTCTCATATATATATATATATATATATATATATATCGAAAATTTGTGACGGCCCCCCGTGTGGACTACATGTCCCAGACTGCCCCTGAGGTTTGCTGCCGGATGCTGTCCCTCAACGCACTCCCCGGTAATCCTTCCACGTAAGGGCAAGCAAGATTCCAGATAAACACGGGTGTCGAGGCAGTGCTTCATCACTTTTTGCGGTCTAATTAAGGTCTGGACTGCCAAAGAAGATATCGCCAGCACAACACAACCATGTCCAGTAACGCCCAACGGGAACGCGAGGCGGAGGCTGATGAATTGTTTAGAAACTTGGTCACGGCAACCACGAGACGAGCGGATGATGGTATGAATGCAGCCACTGATCCCAACCCCGATATGAAAAGTTTACTTAAAGCACTCGAGAAATGCCAAAGAAGCGAAATGATGAAATGGTGGGAGGAGATTTCGCTCACCAAATACGAAGAGGCAGGCCGGGTGCCACGCGGTTTGAGGATCATGCTAGCGCCGAACTTTGACAACATCCATCCAGAAATACTCGTTGAATGGGCGGATAACAACCTCAGCACTTCTATGAATGCGGTCAGAATTTTGATCAAATATGCCCGCATCGACCGTGACACACTTCTAAAGAAAATCGAGGAGATCAATGAACAACTCAACAAACGAACTGAAACAGAAGAAATTCTCAAACATAGAAAGGAGATTGACGACAGAGTTAAAAAACAACAAGAAAAAATCAAACAGAGAAAAATACGCAAATTCACACGGGATAAAGAGGATTACGAACTAGGGCAGATTTTCACCTTCGCCCGTCGTTATGACAATGCTAGAAAAAAACGATCTGACAACTTGGCCACCACTAAACAGGATGTACCTACTTCAAGTGGACACTTCACGCTGGTGGAACTAGACACAGTCGACTCTGCTTCCTTAACCAGCGGCAGTGAGGGGGAAGAAATGGACCGCAGAGGTTCCAACACGGTATCAAATATTTTGCAACCGGGAGAAGAGCTGAATTGTTTAGCCGAGGACCGCCACCAGACCCTGAGGCCGCGGAATCCTCGAGCACCCGCAGGGTCAAACAGAATAAAAAACGGAGTGCCAGAAGAAAGGCCCGCGGCACAAAAAGACAAAAAAGTACAATGGCGACGACGCTAAAAAAACGTTACAACCACAACACGATAGTCAACCTTTCTAAAATTACTCTTACCATCGCAGAAGAGAACATTTTATCCTTGGGTCTTTCTTATTGTGCAGGTAATAACTTCAACTACTGCAAGACCAGAGTCGACACGTTTAGTTTCACGAGAAAATTCTTCACCATCAAAGGCAGTAATAAATCAGATGCTACCTCTGGAATTATGGCCACAACCACTGATCATAATTTGGCGGTAGCTAACGCTCAATTGCTCCTCACCCTGGCTGAACTCAACAATATGGATACCAATTCTTCAAGTAACCTCAACAATACACGGTCCTCACAGGATAGACTTTCAACCATCATTAACACCGAGTCTTGTGCTGGTCTCAGTCCGTTCAAAGGGAAATCCAGTTTCATCCCCATGATGCCTAAGGACGCCATTGACATTTTCCAGGAGACGGTCACTAACGACTTAAAAAATCTTTATCACGTCATTAGTCACAAAAACGCTAAAATCAGTCAGCAGGAGTTACAGTATAAGAATCTTGTTTGCAAACTGAATAACAACTCAGGTCTAATGGTTTGTACGTCCGATAAAGGGGGCAATGTGGTTGTATGGCCCAGGGATGAATATGTGACTGAAGCCAAAAGGCAGCTTTCCGATAAGGACTGCTATAAAAAAAATAGACATGAAGATTTACAACACCTCCAAGGAGTCTTTGAAGAAAATGCTACACTCCTACAAAAGACAGGGACTGATTTCGAGTAATGAATTCAATTTTTTATATAATGAATTCCCCATTATCCCTGTGCTCCGCCTTATACCAAAGATTCATATAGGAGTGAAGCCGGTACCAGGCAGACCTATCATCTCGGCCATTGGAAGTCTCAGTGAGAACATAAGTAGGTATGTGGATTATTTTTTACAACTGTTAGTCCAAGATCTATCCACCTACATCAAAGATACTGGGGATTTTATCAGGAAACTGAGCAAGATCCAATGGCAGGAGGGGTTTCTTTTGGTGACTCTAGACATAGAGTCACTTTACACCAGTATTGAACACGTCACTGGCATCGCTGCAACCAAACATTATTTGGATCTCAGACCTATTAAATATCACAATCACAATGTAATGCTTTTAGAATTGATCAAGTGGGCCTTATGCAACAACCACTTTATGTTTGGAAATGATCTCTACTCTCAAAAGAGGGGAGTCGCCATGGGAGCTTGCTTTTCCCCCAGCTATGCATGCCTCCATGTCGGCTGGTGGGAGGAGCAGGTTCTCATGGGCACCCATGCTGATGTTTTTAACTCCAAAGTTGTAAAGTGGTTCAGATATATTGATGATGTTTTTATGGTCTGGAATGGTGATTTTACTAGTGTGGTAAATTTTATTGAGATTTTAAATACCAATGCCTTTCATTTCAAATTCACCTCTCACATTGACAAAACTACTGTTGAGTTTTTGGATACCAGAGTTATGATTGTCGACAACAAGATTGAGACCACTCTTTACAGGAAACCCACTGCTGGCAATTCCAACTTGCACGCCAGCAGTGCTCATCCTCAGCACCTTATGAAAAGCATCCCCTATGGGGAACTCCTCCGTATTAAACGCATTTGTAGTACTATAGAGGAGAGGGCCAAATGCTCTGAGGAAGCAATAATGAGGATGAAGGAAAGAGGATTCACTGAGAGGACTCTGAGGGACGCTTATAAGAAAGTGGAGTCTATCTCCAGAGACACACTGTTGATTGAAAAGACCAGCAATCCCAGTCCCAACAAGCCCATTTCTGGGTCTGACAGTTTATTCCCTGACATACCACGATTCATCACAACCTACAATAAGCAACACCACAAAATCAGGGCCATCGTCACTAAAAATTGGCCCATTTTGCTTACTGATGGGGTTCTGGCACCCATGTTACCCTCCAAACCCGTTCTCACGTTTAGAAGGGCCAAAACTATGAAGGGAGAACTTACTAGGCTTAGTATTGAGAGTTCTTCCAGTGGCACATGGTTAAAACCCAAGAACGGATTCTTCAAATGTGCCAGTTGCAGGGCCTGCAAATTTGGCCAGAACACTACCGAATATTCTGTTCCCTTTAGCCCTAACATCAGGCAGATTAAGGGTCATTACACTTGTAGGTCGGATTTTGTGATATATGTCCTCAATTGCACATGTGGATTAAACTACATAGGTAGCACCAAACTACAAGCTCATGTTAGAATTCTCCAACATTTAAGAGCAATCGTGAACAACAATTCTAGCTACCCTGTAGCAAGACATTTTAAGAAATGCCACAACAATGATCTCAGCTGCCTCAAATATTTTGTTATTGATAACATTCCTGCACAACGCAGAGGGGGCAACAGAGAAAATCTTCTCAGACAGCTCGAAACAAGGTATATCCTTGAGTTCGACAGTAAAGCACCCACAGGGCTCAACAATACTGAAGACTTACACAATTTTATATAATAAACAGCCAGTCCACTGTAGTTGGCATCTCACAGTACCTTATCAGACATGAGCAGCCAAACCCCGACATCCCAGGTGGATGTTTTCTGCATTTTTTTCGTATTGTGTTCTTGGTCATTTTTCTATATTCATTTTAGGGGTCATGTTGAGACACATGTTGTATGACAATATGTTTGCACTCCATGATTTTTGATATCTGAAATATTGGTTCTTTATTGCCGGAATTCGCTTATATTCTCATTTCTTTCTTCTTTTTTCTTCTTTCTTTTCTTTTCCGTGGCCGGCAACTTTTGTCTTCCTTAGTTGATGTCCCATGCAGATTGGTTCTTCCAGCTTCTGCCAGCCGTGTCCTATCTGGGATCATCTCGACAGAAGTTGTGTAACCCTTGTTTCTACTAATGTATGTTAAAACAGCCTCTGATTCTGTGCACACATGCTGTTCGTCCCTATGGACTTCAGCATTTCCACATTTTTGTTTCCCCTTTTTCTCTATCCTTTTACTTTTTCACATTTGCACTCTTTTCAAATTTTTTTGATAGTGTTCTGATGACCGACGTATTTGCAATTGAGTTTTATAAGATCCTGGGCTTGTTCATTAGTTTTTTTATCTATTTTTATCTCTTGCCTCCATGTTAATTTCTAAAGAGATGCATTTGAATGTATTCATGAACATTTTGTATTTGGCTAATATTGCTGCTATGTATATATTCCATGCGATCGTTTGCACTTTGTAATATCATTGCGTATTTTGCACAACAATACCATTGCAGTTTGCATTTTAATTTGCGTTTGGCCCTCATGTCAATTTCCAAAGAGATGCACTGTAAATTTATTCATGAACAGTTTCCATTTATCCAATATTGCTGCTATGCATATACTCCATGCAGTTGCTTTGCACTCTGTACTATTGCGTATTTTGCACAACAATACCATTGCAGTTTGCACTTTAATTTGCGTATTTTGCACACTTAGCAATTGCACTTTGTAACAGTACTGTTCATGCTCCTTTGCACCTTTTCATGTATTTACTTTCGGCAAGAGAAAGATTAATTTTAGCCCACATTAAGGTTTTCCGTCATACATTTCTGGTGTAGTCATTACAATTATATTTGCATATTTTGTATTGATACTACTTACTTGGAGATTTTTTCTATGTCCTTCATCACAACCATCACATGACCTTTGAGTGCTATGTATATAAGGTTGTTAACAATGGCGTTTACTTTATGTGATCAAGGCCACCTTGTGGCCGAAACGTGTAATGACGTGCTGTGTTGGTGCTGGTTCTAATTAAATTCCTCCGAAGCACGACTGGTGTCCGTGTGCTTTCTTCTTCGCCTGCCTGGAAGTGGGAGAATGCGCCTGGTGTTTGCATATATATATATATATATATATATACAAAAAATGCTTCATCTTTGGGAAAAGTTGGTCCTAACAATAACTATCGCCAGTAGGTAACTTATATAACAAGTGTGTAAACACGCCCCCTGGCGTGTTGTAAATTTGGGGATTAAGTCACCTTCAATCCTGAGGGTCCCTGGGGGGCCAATTAGCCCACTAGGTACCTCCAGTAAGCACCACAGAGCTGAGTTGCAGAGAAGTGGTCAGAGGCCACGCCCCTTTTAACACCTCTCTGCAACTCAGCTCTGTGGCGCTTACTGGAGGTACCTGGTGGGCTAGTTGGCCCCCAGGGACCCTCAGGAATCAAGGGGACTTAATCCCCCAACTTCCAGTGCACCAGGGGGCGCGTTTGCACAGTGGTGTGGGGAGGGACGGGCCTGATATACCAAGTGTGCAAAAATGCCCCTGGTGCATTAGAAATTGGGGGATTAAATCCCCTTCAGTCCTGAGGGTCCCTGGGGGACAACTAGCCCACCAAGTACCTCCAGTAAGTGCCACAGAGCTGTGTTGCAGAGAGGTGGTCCAAGGCCACACCCCTTTTTACACCACTCTGCAAACGCGGCTTATGGTGCACTGGTGGTGGGTCGATGAGGTCCTCTTGTGTCCGGAGGACCTCAGGACACAAGTGAACTTCATCTTCCGAGCATCAGTGTGCCAGAAGCTGTGTTTGCAGCGTGGTTTTAAAAAGGGGTGTGACCTCGGAACACCTCTCTGCAATGCAGCTCTGTGGCGCTTACTGGAGGTACCTGGTGAGCTAGTTGGCCCTCATGGACCCTCAGGATTCATGGTGAGTTAATAGGGATGTTATAGTTAGAAATCAGCATTTAAAAAACCTTAGAAATTCACTGAAAAAACCATAGGTTTCAGGGACGTTATAGTTAGAAACTAGCATTTTAAAAACCTTAGAAATTCACTGAAAAAAAACATAGTTTACAGGGACTTTATAGTTGGAAATTAGCATTTAAGAAACCTTATAAATTCACTGCAAAAACCACAGGTTTCAGCGACGTTATAGTTAGTTGGACATTTCACTTGTACAAAACCAGAGAAATGTGGCCGTTATAGTTAGTAGAGCTAACTGTAACTCGTGCCCCCGCAATGCACTACTGATGACGTCACATATTACATCACTCATGACATGGTCAGTGACATAACTGATGACATCTCAAATGACTATAATGGCCGAATTTCTCTGGTTTTGTACGAGTGAAATGTCCAAAAAATTATAACGTCACTGAAACCTGTGGTTTTTTCAGTGAATTTCTAAGGTTTTTTAAATGCTAATTTCTAACTATAATGTCCCTAAAACCTATGTTTTTTTCAGTATATATATATATATATATATATATATATATATATATATATATATATATATATATATATATATATATATATATATATATAAGAAAATGAGGGGTGCCTCAGTGAACAGGTCTCACCAACAGGAAATAACGCACACCATCATCGGCAGTTGCTAGCACAGCATGACCTCCCACCTTCATGCGCAGCCAAACGCGTTTCGAGCAGAATGCTCTTCGTCAGTGGCCAAAAGGGATATGCAGAAGTGGTATTGGAAGCAACCATATTTATTAAGTTGATGAGAGTCCCGCCCCATTGGGCGCATGGCATCATGGTAACTGTAGTCCATTAAATCGTTGCCTGGGCTCAAGGTTGAAATGCACACCCCAGTGGGTCCTGCCCACCTCTGCAAATTGTTAAAATAAAGTCTCCAGCATTTTGAGTTCATATCTCTCCCAAGTGGGTGAAGGAGAGCGCGAATGCCAGCCAGCTTCCCATAGTATCCCGGCGATGAGGCTTCCTGAAGTCCAACCAGTGCCTGCGGTTGCGTGCACTTGGAGCCGTCGGATCAACAGCGGGACCTGCTCGCGACCGGACCAGCCGCTATAAACAAGAAAACGAGGGGTGCCTCAGTGAACAGGTCTCACCAACAGGAAATAACGCACACCATCATCGGCAGTTGCTAGCACAGCATGACCTCCCACCTTCATGCGCAGCCAAACGCGTTTCGAGCAGAATGCTCTTCGTCAGTGGCCAAAAGGGATATGCAGAAGTGGTATTGGAAGCAACCATATTTATTAAGTTGATGAGAGTCCCGCCCCATTGGGCGCATGGAATCATGGTAACTGTAGTCCATTAAATCGTTGCCTGGGCTCAAGGTTGAAATGCACACCCCAGTGGGTCCTGCCCACCTCTGCAAATTGTTAAAATAAAGTCTCCAGCATTTTGAGTTCATATCTCTCCCAAGTGGGTGAAGGAGAGCGCGAATGCCAGCCAGCTTCCCATAGTATCCCGGCGATGAGGCTTCCTGAAGTCCAACCAGTGCCTGCGGTTGCGTGCACTTGGAGCCGTCGGATCAACAGCGGGACCTGCTCGCGACCGGACCAGCCGTCATAAACAAGAAAACGAGGGGTGCCTCAGTGAACAGGTCTCACCAACAGGAAATAACGCACACCATCATCGGCAGTTGCTAGCACAGCATGACCTCCCACCTTCATGCGCAGCCAAACGCGTTTCGAGCAGAATGCTCTTCGTCAGTGGCCAAAAGGGATATGCAGAAGTGGTATTGGAAGCAACCATATTTATTAAGTTGATGAGAGTCCCGCCCCATTGGGCGCATGGCATCATGGTAACTGTAGTCCATTAAATCGTTGCCTGGGCTCAAGGTTGAAATGCACACCCCAGTGGGTCCTGCCCACCTCTGCAAATTGTTAAAATAAAGTCTCCAGCATTTTGAGTTCATATCTCTCCCAAGTGGGTGAAGGAGAGCGCGAATGCCAGCCAGCTTCCCATAGTATCCCGGCGATGAGGCTTCCTGAAGTCCAACCAGTGCCTGCGGTTGCGTGCACTTGGAGCCGTCGGATCAACAGCGGGACCTGCTCGCGACCGGACCAGCCGCTATAAACAAGAAAACGAGGGGTGCCTCAGTGAACAGGTCTCACCAACAGGAAATTACGCACACCATCATCGGCAGTTGCTAGCACAGCATGACCTCCCACCTTCATGCGCAGCCAAACGCGTTTCGAGCAGAATGCTCTTCGTCAGTGGCCAAAAGGGATATGCAGAAGTGGTATTGGAAGCAACCATATTTATTAAGTTGATGAGAGTCCCGCCCCATTGGGCGCATGGCATCATGGTAACTGTAGTCCATTAAATCGTTGCCTGGGCTCAAGGTTGAAATGCACACCCCAGTGGGTCCTGCCCACCTCTGCAAATTGTTAAAATAAAGTCTCCAGCATTTTGAGTTCATATCTCTCCCAAGTGGGTGAAGGAGAGCGCGAATGCCAGCCAGCTTCCCATAGTATCCCGGCGATGAGGCTTCCTGAAGTCCAACCAGTGCCTGCGGTTGCGTGCACTTGGAGCGACCTGTTCACTGAGGCACCCCTCGTTTTCTTATATATATATATATATATATGTATATATATATATATTATCTACTGGCAGTCGCCAGTTTATAGTTATAGTCAGGACCGTGTTTCCATAGGAAATCATTCTATTTTGAATAACTTTGGCGCCGGTTGACGAATCTTCGCCAAATTTTCAAAACTAATGGGGCGCTCCGCTCAGGGCCTACCCTAAAAGTCTCGGGGTGATTCGTCAAGCGGGGGCCGAGAAAAAAGGGGGGCCCCAAAACACGTTTTACCCATGCATTTTTCCATAGGACCTTTAGTCGAAGGTACAGCCCGAACGGCTGAACAGAATTACTTGAAATTTGGCAGAGAGGTAGTCCTCAGGTCAGGGAAGTGCCTTTTGCAGGTCTGGTGTCAATCTGTTCAGTATTTCCTGAGAAAATAGCATTTAAAAGCATATAAATATCTATACGCGCGCACCGTGTGCGCACGGTGCGCGCACATGCGCGCACGGCGCCGTGCACGAGCAAAATTCTGATTGGGTGTTAGATGTCAGTCAACATTCGAATCGGTCGAAATCAGGAAGTGTCTGCCGCCATTTTGTCTCTCGCACTGAAAAGGAAAGGGGGAAAAAAGGTGGAAAACGTGAAAAGGGGGCAGGGAAGAGAGTTCCTGACCCCCTAGCCTTTGTCAGGGGGTCACAGAAGGACCCACATGGGTGAAATAAACATTTTTTTTTTTTAATAAAAATCGCACGGTGCGCGCACGGTGAAAAACCTTAAAAAAATATATATATATTAATAAATACATCACTTAGCATTTAAAAAACCGTACAAATTCACTTAAAAAACCATAGGTTTCACACACGTTATAGTTAGGAATTAGCATTTAAAAAACCTTGCAAATTCACTTAAACAACCATAGGTTTCACACAGGTTATAGTTAGGTGGACATTTCACCCATAAAAAAACAATGAAATTCCCCCTTTATAGTTAGTTCAGATAACTATAACTCGCGCAACCGCCACTCTATCACAAGGATGATGTCATCAGTGATGTCATGAGTGATGCCACTGACCATGTCATGAGTGATGTAATATGTGACGTCATGAGCAGTGGATTGCGGGCGCGCAAGCTATAGTTATCTGAACTAACTATAACGGGGGAATTTCATTGTTTTTTTACGAGTGAAATATCCACCTAACTATAACCTGTGTGAAACCTATGGTTTTTTAAGTGAATATATATATATATATATATATATATGTGTTATATTTATATTTATGTATATATATATATATATATACATTCACTGAGTGTGAACAAGGCCACATGTCTGGTGGCCGAAACGCGTCACTTTTGGATATCTTTATGTTGGAATAAAGACACTTGATTCATCATCGCTTGTGGAGTCTGTGCCTTGGTGTTGCGCCGGTGTTACTGGACCAGCCCTAGGATTTTCTTTGGATATATATATGTTATATATATATATATAAATATATATATATATATATATATATATATATATATATATATATATATATATATATATATATATATATATATATATATATATATATTACCTACTGGCGGTCGCCAGTAGGTAGTTATAGTTAGGACCACGTTTCCATAGGAAATCTGCAACATTCTATTTTGAATAACTTTGGCGCCGGTCGACGAATCCTCGCGAATTTTTCAAAATAGGTGGGGCGCTACGCTCCGCTCCTACCCTGAAAGTCTCGGGGGGATTCGTCAAGCGGGGGCTGAGATAAAAGGGGGGTCCCAAAACGCGTTTTTCTCATGCATTTTTCCATAGGACCTTTAGACACAGCTACAGCCCGAACGGCTGAACAGAATTACTTGAAATTTGGCAGAGAGGTAGTCCTCAGGTCAAGGAAGTGCCTTTTGTAGGTTTGGTGTAAATCTGTTCAGTAGATTCAGAGAAAATAGCCTTTAAATCAATATATATATCTGAGCCAGCTTACGGTGCGCTTACGGTGCGCTTACCGTACGCGTACGGTGGCGTGCGCGAGCGCGATTTTGATTGGCTGTTAGATCTTAGTAAACATTCGAATCGGTCGAAACCAGGAAGCGGCGGCCGCCATTTTCTCTCTCGCTCTCTGAGTTGGGCAGCAAAAACGATGCCAAAAAATGTCTAAAGAGGCAGTTTCTTGAGATCCTAACCACCCAGCATTGATATAGGGGTCCCCAAACAACCCCCAAGCCCAAAAAAAAAAATATTTTTTTTTCGGAAAATCGCCGATTACGCTTACCGTACGCGTACGGTAAAAAAATTTTTTAAAAAAAATTATCCACACCCTCCCCACCCCGTGTGCAAATGGTGCCCGAAGGGCACCATTTGTGCATGGCTGATTACAGGTAAGAAATAAACAAAGAATAAATTTCACAAAGATGCGCATAATATGTCCCCCATGTGCGCACGGTGCGCGAAGCGCATCGTGCGTACATGGCCCATCCCGCATAACGTGGGCACGCGGTGCGCGCAGCGCACCGCGCGACCACCGTGCGTGCACGGCACTAACTGCGTAAAGTGGGTGCGCGAAGCGCACCGCGTGCTCACCGTGCGCGCACGGAACGAACTGTGTTAACTGGGCGCGCACGCCACGAATGGCGTAAAGTAACTTAGCATTTAAAAAAACATACAAATTCACTGAAAAAACCATAGGTTTCACACACGTTATAGTTAGGAATTAGCATTTAAAAAACCTTGCAAATTCACTGAAAAAACCATAGGTTTCACACATGTTATAGTTAGCTGGACATTTTATTGATAAAAAACCAATGAAATTCCCCCGTTATAGTTAGTGCAGGCAACTATAACTCATGCGACCGCAATCTTCTGCTGATGACATATGTGTCTTTATGAAAAAAAAATATTTGTAATATATGTATAGCTAAAATTTAATGGAAGAAGACATGGGCAAATAAGTGTCTAAATACAGTATTAGCATCAGCAGAGGATTGCGGTCGCGTGAGTTATAGTTGCCTGCACTAACTATAACGGGGGAATTTCATTGGTTTTTTATCAATAAAATGTCCAGCTAACTATAACATGTGTGAAACCTATGGTTTTTTCAGTGAATATATATATATACATTCACTGAGGAAAACACAAGTTTCAGTGACATTATAGTTAGTAATTAGCATTTAAAAAAAATTAGATATTCACAGAAAAAAAGACAGGCTTCAGGGATGTTATAGTTAGTCTGACATTTCACTCATACAAAACCAAAGATACCCTAAAAACTCAGTTCTTTCAGTGAATTTCTACGATTTTTTAAATGCTAATTTTTAACTATACCGTCCCTGAAACCTGTGGTTTTTACAGTGAATTTCTATGGTTTTGTAAATGCTAATTACTAACTAGAATGTCCCTTAAACCTCTGTATTTTTCAGTGAAATTCTAAGGTTGTTTAAATGCTAATTACTAACTATAATGCCCATGAAACCTCTAGTTTTTTCAGTGAATTTCTAAGGTTTTTTAAACACTAATGTTTAACTATAACGTTTCTGAAACCTGTATTTTTTTCAGTGAATTTCTAAGGTTTTTAAATGCTAATTTCTAACTATGTTTATATCTGTAAGACTATGCAGAAAGAAGAAGAAAGGCACAGAAAGAAGTGAGAGAAGTGCAGAAAGAGGCAAGAGAGGTGCATAAAGACAAAGAAAGGTGCAGAAAGAGGAAAGAGAAGTGAAGAAAGAGGAAGAAAGGTGCAGAAAGAAGCAAGAGAAGTGCAGAACAGAGTTGCTGAAAGAGGCCTACTTCAACTGTACCTTTCCACAGACTCCTACAAAGTAGCCTAATCTCTAATCCTTCTTCCAAGATGTCTTTTTAGTGTCTCATTGAGGTTATAGTTTAGCTTCTATGGAAATGAGGAAGACTAAACCTGAGGTAACCACTCCACAAAACAGACTACCATACCACATGATTACTCTCCATAACACATAATCCCACTCTACATAATTCCTATACAATAACTACCACATACTTTCTATCCACATAATTTCACTGCACAACATACCACATAATTCCACTACACACAACGTACATCCTCTCCACAAAACATTAGTAAAAAACTTTTACATTTACAACACCAATAGGTCTAACTCTCTCAAATGCGAGACCTATTGCAGTGCAAATGCTTCCTCAACTAGTAGTCGCGTTTTCAGAGTGGTGGAAAAAGGGGACTGGGCCTCCGAACAGCGCTCAGGAATTCTGCAGCATAGGACTTACAGGAGGTACCAGGACGTCTTCTTGGCCCCCAAGGTCCCCTGGCAGCAAAGAGGACCTCATCCCCAACCACTAGTGCACGAGAAAGCATGTTTGCAGAGTGGTGGAGTAAGGGGGTGTGGCCTCTAAAGACCTCTTAGCAATCCCACTGTGTGTGACTTACTGGAGGTAACAGGAGAGGTAGTTGGCCCCCAAGGACGTCCTTGGGGGCCAATTATCCCTCCTGTTACCTCCAGCAAGTCCCACACAGCAGGATTTGCTGAGTTCTGATAGCAGGCCATGCCCCCTTTCTCCACCACTCTGCACATGTGCCTCCTGGCATGCATTTGGTTGGCAGATGAAGTCCCCCTCACTGCTGGGGGTCCTTAGGTGTCAACTAGCTTTCCTGTTACCTCCAGTAAGCCCACACAGTGGGATTGCTGAGAGGTGGACACAGGACATGCCCCTTTCTCCACCACTCTGCAAACGCATCTCCTGGCATGCTCTTGGTTGGGGGATGAAATCCCTTTGCCTCTTGAGGGTCCCTGGGGTAAACTAGCCCTCCTGTTTCCTCTAGTAAGCCCCATATAGTTGGATTGCTGAGAGATGGTCAGAGGCCACACACCCTTTCTACACCGCTCTACAGACATGCCTCCTGGTGCACTTCTGCTTTGGCGATGAAGTCCACTATAGTCCTGAAGCCCTCAGGACACAAGAGGACCTCCTCCCCCCACCAGCAGTGCACCAAGTGGTGTGTTTGCAGAGTGGTGGAAAAAGGGGTGTGGCCCCGGGGGTACCTGTTTGACCTCCTGAGCAGGCCTAGGGGGTCAGGGTGTTTCTACCCTGCCCCCTTTTCTTGTTTTTTGACTTTTTTTGACTTTTTTCTTGTGAATCGGTTCAACCAAATCACAAGATGGCTGCCAATACTTCCTGGTTGGAATTGTTGGCAGTCAAACAGATCTCAGGCTCGAGATCGTGAGGGTTCATGGATCCACTGCGTCTCCAGTTGTATATCTTAAATATTACATTTTTTGAAAAAACTACTGAATGGATTTACACCATTTAACAAAAAGAGTGCACTCTCGGCCAAGAGCTACCTTTCTGCCAAGTTTGGTGTTGTTCCATTCAGCAGTTCGGGCTGTAACTGCGTCAACAGTTTCCTATGGCAATTAACATGGAGAAGATGCATTTTGGGATCCCCTTTTTTCTCGGCCCCTGCTTGACGAATCACCCCGAAACATACATGTGTATGTATATATATACATACACATATATATGTGTGCACACACACACACACACATTACCTACTGGCGGTCGCCAGTAGGTAGTTATAGTTAGGACCCTGTTTCCATAGGAAATCCGCAACATTCTATTTGGAATAACTTTGGCGCCGGTCGACGAATCCTCGCGAAATTTTCAAAATAGGTGGGGCGCTACGCTCCGCTCCTACCCTGAAAGTCTCGGGGGGATTCGTCAAGCAGGGGCCGAGAAAAAAGGGGGGTCCCAAAACACGTTTTCCCCATGCATTTTTCCATAGGACCTTTAGACACAGCTACAGCCCGAACGGCTGAACAGAATTACTTGAAATTTGGCAGAGAGGTAGCCATAAGGTCAAGGAAGTGCCTTTTGCAGGTATGGTGTAAATCTGTTCAGTATTTCCTGAGAAAATAGCATTTAAAAGCATATATATATGTGGGCGGAGCCTAACCACACATCTCATCCTGAGATCTGATTGGCTGTCAGCACTTCATCCAAGAAGTGTTGGCAGCCATCTTGGGACCAATATACATGATAGCACCTCATTAAAAAGCATTGCAGTTAATAGAAGGTTTTAAGACTTTAGTTACATTATAAATCATTTGTTGATGGTACCATACTCATTTTAGGAATTGTGGTATGTTCTAAGGTGATTTCACCATGTGAAAAAGCCTTCTGCTGGGATATCATGATTGAGAGAAAAATATTTTCTCATGCTTTTACCACAGAGGTTTGGAAGGTGATCTATAGGCTAAACTGAGAGCTTTTTTTCTGTAAATTCACATTATCTTTCTCAGTCATGTGAGAATGAAGTCTGACATTCTCAGTAAAACATGTACATCCAACAAGGGCAGAGACTGTCAGTTGATTCCTTTGTGTTCTACTGCAGCTTCCCAGAGTGTTCCAAAGAACTACTAGAGCGCTAACAGTCCTACTTATGATAAACGTATGGCACACCTGAAGCCATCTTGCTTGGATTAAAGTGGTAACTCTTAAAACATTTAATTTAAAAAGGAACAAAATGAGGGGGTTCCATAAAAAGTATGATTAGTGCTGCAGAAAGAAAAATTAGGGCACATTTTGAGTGACTTCTCAAATCCTCTTCTATTTCATTAAAAAATTCTGACATGCAGACTGAAACATGCACTTTCAATACCAGCAGCAGTTTTCCCTGGTGAGCAGTAGCTTTACTACAGTGATCTAATGAGCAAAAAGAGTGCTAACATTCTGAATTTATGGCAAATGTGTGACACATCTGAATGCCTTCTTGATGGAATCAAAGTAAAAAACTGAAAGTATTTCCTACTGAGGAGACTGCAGTAAATGAGGAAATTAGGAAACTTCATAACAAATAAGTCTCCCAAGATGGCCACCAGAGACAAAAGAGCCCAAATGTAGCCCAAATATCACCCAGATGTAGCCCAAGTATAGCCCAATGACAGAATGTCCCAGAATGTTCTTAAAAACAACTAGAGCGCTTACTGTCTTCATTATGACAAAAGTATGGCACACCTGAAGCCATCTTGATTGGAATAAACTGGTAACACTTAAAACATTTAATTTAAAAAGGAACACAATGAGGAGGTTCATTTTGCCATAGAAATTATGATTAATGCTGAAGAAAGAAAATGAGGGCACATTTTGAGTGACTTCTCAAATCCTCTTCTATTTCATTAAAATATTCTGACATGCAGACTGAAACATGCACTTTTAATACCAGGAGCAGACTTCCATGGTGCAGTAGTTTTAATACAGTGATCTAATGAGCAACTAGAGTGCTAACATTCAGAATTTATGGCAAATGTGTGACATATCTGAATACCTTCATGATGGAATCAAAGTAAAAAACTGAAAGCATTTCCTACTGAGGAGACTGCAGTACATGAGGAAATTAGGAAACTTCATAACAAATAAATCTCCCAAGATGGCCACCGGAGACAAAAGAGCCCAAATGTAGCCCAAAATCACCCAGATGTAGCCCAAATATAGCCCAATGACAGAAGTGTGCAAAACACTTATTATTTTGTGTTTTTGCAGTGTTATATAGTGCAGACTTGTCAGGTATTGGAGTGCTTTACATGAGCATTGGTTACATCACACAAGAACAAATTCATTTTGGTTGTAGACATGGGGAGACTAAGTGATTTGACCAGAATCACAGAATGTCGAGCTGAAGCAGAAACTGCAACCTGGTTCCCCAGTTGCAAAGTCTGCAGTTCTGGAAGTAACACCACATCCTCTCCCCTAAGTGCAACATTTAATCAAGTGGTCAACTGGATAAAAAAACATAAAGATAACAAATAATTTAAAAGTGCTTTGTCGCTATTTGAAAACTCAGAAAATATGTCCTTATTTTAGTCTTTTAGAGCACTAACCATAATTTTGATGCCAATAAGACCCTCTCATATATGTAATTTCTAAAGGAAATGCTCTAGGTATTACAGTTTTGATTACATCAAGATGATGTCAGGCGTTCCACACTTTTGTAATAAATATAGAATGTTAGCAATCTAGTTGTTCATTAGGATACTGTTGAGAGGCAGAGGCCAGGGGCACGGACTCTGAAAATTGAAGGCAGGTAGGAGGGTGCAAAGGCAACAATTTAACCACACTGAGCAGGCAGGAAGGGCCGTGGAAGCACAACAGACTATGGAGGGCAGTGGAAAGCGGGGCAGGGGCAACAAACCAACAATACAGGACTTGCAAGAGAGGCTGTTGGAGGGAAGATCTATTACGGGTCAAGGAAGCTAGGGGCGGTCCCCAGATCCCCGGGAGCCACCACAGAACTGAGCAGGAGAGTGAGTCAGGGACAAAAGGGGCACCTTAATTTGAGCCGGGGTGCCTAGGAACGCTTGCTCCAAAAATGAAGAAAACAGACATATGAGACATGGAATTGGAGGCAGAATACAATGGCAGTTTAATGAGAAGATGCAACTTCAAAGAAACCGCAGAATAGAGACATAAAGTACAAAATACAGAATCCAGATAATCATACAGCTGTCATAATATTCTCTGTATCTCAATTAATGTACTGACAGAGAGAGAGAGAAAACACATCTATAAATGCATCATGAGAAACAAGTTACACCAAGGAAAATGTTACCTAGGAACACTCACGTTTACTCTTAGAGCAAGCATTCCTGCAATTACAATACAAAATCTTTTAAATGCAAAAGTAAAGAGAACAATGGTTAAACATAACATGACATTTCATATAGGTAAAATAGAATAAGATACTTCAAGCAAAGCAGAGCAAGACATTTTAAGCAAAGGAAGACAAGAGCTCCCAGCTCTTGGGGAAAACCTGCACTGCCTGTTAACCTACATACAGACGGCGAGGTAGTCCGTCGATATCTGTGGGTGCTCCTTTTTATATCATTTTGCGGGCTCCTTTGCACGCTACATCTACCTACGTATGCTACCCAAAAGCTTCGTCTGCAGATTTTACCAGACATTTCGTCATTTACCCACTTAATGCTGACAATGGACTGGGTGAAAAGGTCAGTCTCTCAGGCCAATCGCTTATCGTAAGTTCCATAGAGCAAGCAGAAAATAATGGGTATTGTACGGGAATTCAATATATTCATGTATAAAATCTCCTCAGTTCTCCTAACTTGACGCTCTGCGGTTGCCACTTCCTTAAAAGCGGGAAACCTGCCCAGGAAGCAAGTACCAGTCCAGGATGCAGCCTACTGTATGTCGACAGCTTCAGGGGGATGTTGAACTTTGATACCGAGCACGGAGCACTCGGGTAGGGTGGGGGCTACTAGTTTGGATCAGAAGGCCTCGCAGACCTGTCTTCAGACTGCTATACACTAAAATTGCAGAGCTATGGTCAATTTAACAAAGAGGCCTACATATTGAACAGAAGGGCCTACACAGGGGTTTTATGCTGGCTGAGTGGTAAGGATGTCTCAGGATAATTATATAGCAACACAGGACCCGCTGGTCAATTTAATACGGCCTACAAATGCAGCTGGCAGGGCAAGGACAAGGGTCTCATACTTCAGGTGTGGACAGAACGGGCCAGGGGCCCCCTGTGATACAAAATCTACCCTCCTTCAAGGCTGTGGCAATGTAATAGACCATTGTGGGCAGAAGGAAGAGGCAATGGTAGTACAACCATACATGCCAACAGACCCGATTCAGCCAGGAAACGTCCAATGTTTTTAAGCTCAAATGGGCTTTATTTGATCTGTCTCCTGTCTACAATATCCTCTTTTTCAATGTAACTCAAAGGGGAAAATCAATACCCCAGTTTTTTTTCAAAATCTCCCTCTTACCAAGTTCAAAATGTTCGCAAGTATGGTACATTGGATCATGGAAGGAAATGGGATAGGGACATGGACTTGGATAACAGAGGACAGGAGGGACATGGAGAGGTGCACCAAACTGACCCTGCAGGGCAGGCATCAGGGTTTGCAGCAGCACAATACACCACACAGGGCATGCAGGACGGGAGTGCAGCACAACAATCCATAGAAAGCAAGAGGGAGGGGACAGGACCATGCACATGGACAACAGAGAACAGAGGGGCAAGAGGCAATGGTAGCTAGCTGACCATAATGGACAGACAGGAGAGAAAGCTGCAGCATAACAGACCATAAAGGGCAGGAGGGACGGATCAGGGGCATTACAATGGAACAGACAAGCCAGGAGGGAGGGAGTAGGGCTGGGGGCAAGGGGGCAGGGCAGGAGCAGCAAGATAGCCATGGAGGTCAGGCAGGATGGGCACTAGAAGCAAGACACACCATGAAGAGCAACAGTGAGACTGTGATGGCATACACACAGACCATGGAGGGAAGGTGGGAGGGGGTCAGGGGCAGCTAACTGACCACACAGGGAAGGTGGGAGGGGCCATGGCAGCACAGAAGACCATGCATGGCAAGTGGGAGGGTTAGTGGCAGCACAATGGCTATGATGGGCAAGAAGGAGGGTGGAGGGGCATGCACAAAGGACGATGGAGGATAGAAGGGAGGGTCAGGACCTGTGCACAGACAAGAAAGTTCAGGGGAAGGGACCTCACAACAGACCACACGGGGCAGGCAGGAGGAGCAGTTGCAGCACAACAGACCAGGGAGGGCAGAAGGGTGTGGCAGTACAATGGACCATGTAGGACAGGAGGAAGAGGATAGGGGCATGGCATGTGGACAGGCAGGGTGGAGGTGGCAGGGACAGGTTACAGTCATCTGACAATGCTAGGCAGGTGGGAGGGGAGTGGCAGCTCAACAGAACACTCAGAGTAGATAGGAGTGGCAGGTCCATGGGACATGGTGGGCAAAAAGGATGGAGCAGGGGCATGCACAAAGACATCGGAGGGCAGGGGGAAGGAGAATAGGGGCAGCAAGCTAAGCACAGAGTTTAAGCAGGAGGTCAATGATGGGGCATAGAATTGGGCAATGGAGGGCAGGAGGAGTGGACTGGTACATCATACTAAATTGAGGGCAGTGGCAGCACATCAGACCATGCATGGCAGGAGGGAGGAGGCTAGTCCATGGATTCACACAACAGAGGATAGGGAGGAAGGGGATGGGGCAGCAAGCTAACTGTTCAGAGAAGGCGGGTATTAGGAACTTTATTGTTTTTAAAACATTGTGTCTGTGCGAACTACTTAAAATATGAACAAGTATGCAGCATATTCTCACTTTTATTCAGGAAGAAGAGGACGTTTGTGACTGTGACTCCGGGCTCACTTGGCAGAAACACCCCCTGACCCTCCACCCCCTATCGCAAAATGTAATGCCCGTGAAAAGGGTAGGTGAACACAGTGTTATATAGAACATAGTCCTGAGAGCACGATTGAAAATGAAAACTAGATATAGTGTATGGTATAAACTATGCACCAAAAAGTGTGATATAAGATGAACCGGGCGTGAAATATAATATGCAATACATTGTGCGCAATGACAGATTCATTGGAGAGCGCGAGATAGCACAGGCACTAGCGCGTGCTATGCGATATGCGCCTTGGAGTGTAATATGCACAGGGCAGTGTTGTGTAACCTAACTAGTCTCTAAAGTTGTAATATAAAATATGTGCTGGGGAGTGTAACGTTGCATATGCACTGTGACAAAGATATGGATCCCAGATTGTAATATGTATGGCATAGCACTGTGCGTTATAACATAGGCATCGAGAAAGGCACGTTAGATGGGGCAATATAACCCGTGCGAAGACAAGTGTGGCATGACATATTCACGGGGTGGTGTTACAGTGCACATGGGGTAGAGAGTGTCATAGCATATGCACTAGCTAGTGGAATACAACACAGAGGTGTGTGGCACTCGGCAGGCAATGGTGGGTGTAACACAGCATTGGGCTCTGTCAGGAGCACGCTGTGACTCTCAAGTGATGTTCGTCCCCTTTCCAGAGAGTAAAATAAAAAGTATTACACATCCGGCAGTGGATGTGTGTTTTATTAACCGTGAGGGGGGTTTCTTGCATAGTTTTGGTCGAATTTTTGTCGAATCCCCTTTGAATGGCTTGGTGTGCATGTGTATTAAATGTGCCCGTCAATAGCTACCCATGTTTGTATAAATAAACGACAAGGGTGTCTACCAGGATTAGGCACGGTAGGGCATCAGACATGTCAGAGCTTCACTAGTGGTGTAAATACATTCCACGTGGATTCATTGCATGCATAGTCGCCTTTTAATGAATATCACGCAAATCGTCATGGTGATAGGTACGTACGGTTTGTCCAGCATGTCCTAGGTGTGTCTATGAATATATATTTTTTAAAAATAATAAAAAACAGTGGCCGGCCCTGGGGATTGGGGTCAAAAAAATATAATTAGGAGACTGGCCCTGGGGGATGGGGTCATCAGGGCAAACCAAACCAAACAGCCCCCCTTCTTAAAAAACTAAAATAAATAAAAGACTAGCATCGTGCCGGAGGCCATGCCCCCTCCGTGCAGCACTCTGCAAACGCGCCCCCAACAGGCATCTCCAGTATGCACCAGGGAGCTGCGCTGCAGCCAGGTGTTCTGAGGCCAAGCCCCTTTTTACACCTCTCTGCAACGCAGCTCTGTGGCGCTTACTGGAGGTACCTAGTGGTCTAGTTTGACCCTAGGGACCCTTAGGATTCAAGGGGACTTAATCTCTCAACTTAGAACAGCCACAGGGCGCGTTTACACAGTGGTGAAGGGAGGGGATGGGGCCTGAGGTGACGTGTGCAAACACGCACTATGGCACGTTTTAAATTGGGGATATAATTTCCCTTCAATACTGAGGGTCCCTGGGGGCTAACTAGCCCACCAAGTGCTTCCAGTAAGCGCCACTGAGCTGCATTGCAGAGAGGTGGTCCAGGCCGTGCCACTTTTTACACCTCTCTGCAACGCAGCTCTGTGGCACTTACTGGAGGTACCTAGTGGGCTAGTTGGACCCTAGGGACCCTCAGGATTCAAATGAACTTAATCTCCCAACTAAAAATGGACACAGGGCATGTTTACACAGTGGTGAATGGAGGGGACGGGGCCTGAGTTAACGTGTGCAAAAACGCCCTGTGGCCTGTTTTAAGAGGTAGTTTTAATCCCCATGCCCTATTATATACTAGGGGCTTACAGAGGAGGTCATGCTAATCACAGGGGGACCCCAACGCATAATGTTCCCTAGTGTATGTAGGTGTTTTCACTGTATTCTAAGTGTCTTTTAACATAGCACTGGCTCTAGGACTGGTTAGTCAGACTCAGTTACCACCAGTATCCGTCTGAAAAAGTTGAGGGTACAGGATGATTTTGCAACAAGGCTTCTTTCTGCTCTTCTTTTTGTTCTTTCTGCACGTTATCCTTCTTCCTGCACTTATCTTCGTATTTGAGGACTTCTGTTGCTTCTTTCTGCACTTCTTTTGTTTCTTTCTGTGCATTTTTTCTTCTTTCTTCACATGTCCTATCTCTGTAGGCATAGTTAGAAATTAGCATTTAAAAAACCTTTGAAATTCACAGAAAAAACCATAGGTTTCAGGCACGTTATAGTTAGGAATTAGCATTTAAAAAACCTCAGAAATTCACTGAAAAAACCATAGGTTTCAGGGGTGTTATAGTTAGCTGGACTTTTCACTTGTACAAAACCATTGAAATTCCCCCGTTATAGTTAGTTCAGCTAACTATAACTCGCGCGCCCGCAATGCACTGCTGATGACGTCACATATTACATCACTCATGACATGGTCAGTGACATCACTCATGACATCACTGATGACATCTCAAATGACATCACTGATGACATCACTGATGACATCATCCTTGTGATAGAGTGGCAGACCTCCTCTCACCCTAATATAACCTTTGATACACACATTCAAAAATAGAGACTAAAATTTTCAAAACAATGGACATACCAATACCAGTTACAACAACCTCTTCAGTAATTCTAAGATCCACATACACATCCACTCATTCACCAACAGTCCTATACAGTCACTCATACATGTACTCACTCATCATATGTACTCATACACCTATACATCCTGTTACACAATGCCACTCATCCATAGAGTTACTCACACACATAGTCACTCATGCTAATAAAGAATCAAACATACATTTACTTGCATATACAGTTATACACACACCACCATACTTACTTCTACGGAAACTTACACATACTTAGTCTTTTAAACAATCACTTATAGAAACACATACTTATTCATACAGGAACTCTTTCAATCTCTCACTCTCACATATACTCACATATATACACCAATAGTCACATATACTAGTTTAAAACATATGTAGTTACTCATAAAGACACTATTGAGACAGTCATTCACTCACTAACACACCCATACACACACTCATCCACCCATACAGTCCTGCACACATGCTGTGTTCAACCCATACAAACAGTGAGTCACTCATTCATGCACCTATGCACTACGTAATACCCCCCACCGAACCATGCAGACACTCAGACTGATACTCAAAAAACCAACTAATAACCTATATAGACACCCATGTAGCTACTCACCAACCCATGCAGCCACTTATACACAAAGTGAGAGACTGATACAGATATTTACATATTTAAACATTACTCACTAAGCCATGTATTCACAATGATACACTTAATCAGTCAGTTACACAATCAATTTTTCAAAAACAAATCATCCATTTAGACACCTATATACCCATTTATTCTTCCATCGACCTTGAGATATACATATATAAAACATATTTAATTTTCAGAAAAACACACATTCACTGGATTATGTAATCAGTGATGTCATCAGTGATGTCATTTGAGATGTCATCAGTGATGTCATGAGTGATGTCACTGACCATGTCATGAGTGATGTAATATGTGACGTCATCAGCAGTGCATTGCGGGCGCGCGAGTTATAGTTAGCTGAACTAACTATAACGGGGGAATTTCAATGGTTTTATACAAGTGAAAAGTCCAGCTAACTATAACACCCCTGAAACCTATGGTTTTTTCAGTGAATATATATATATATATATATACACACACACACACACACTTGCCTTATAAATACTTAGCATTTCGTTTTAAAGGAATGTGTTGTAAAGGCATATGTGTGGTAAAAACATTCATGGTAAAGGCAATGTGTGGAAAGGTATTTTGTGGTAAAGACTTTGTGTGGAAAAGGATGGATAGTAAAGGCATTATGTTGTAATGCCCGCATGGTAAAGGCAGTTTCCCTGAGTGCTTAACAGATCCCTTGGCCCACATCAGGTACATTTGGAGTGCTGTACAGCGCAGGAGTAATGACCCTGTTGTATGTGTGCCTGGGAAGGGTACAGTACAGGGATAGAGCAGCGCTGAGCACTAGTGCATGTACTGGGTGTATGTATGCCTGTGAGGAATACATGACACAAGAGATGCAGTGCTGTGCATTGAGTTTGCAATGAAGCTGTGTGCTAGGTATGTGCCTGTGTGAAGTGCACTGTATGAAGGGTGAAGTGTTGTGCAGTACACATGGTAAGTGCATGTGCTGGTAGTGTTTGTAAATAGCACACACTGTGTAAATATAGGAAAGCTTAAGGGCTGAACAGTGCTCGTGCAGTATGCATGCGTACATGTATGGACCGGTACAATGGCTGGGGGAACCAGTAGTGAACAGTAAGTGTGCTGAGAATGTACACTGAGTAAGTGTGCCTGCAATCGTACATTACATGTAGGTCCCTGGCTAGTGGGGGCTCGTGAAGTTTGAAAGTGGTGGAGCATAAGACCGATAGTGCGTGCGAGCGAAGTGAGCAAGCCTGACATTTTGAGAACATTTTGTATTTTCGTGCAACTTTCAGCACTATGTCGGTGCTAAATGTGCAAAAAAAAAACCACTGTTCAGTTTGCCAATCTCCCTCTAACTAAGATGTGGGCTCCAGCCAGAGTTGCCGAGTTTGGAACTGGGATGCCATGAACCAGGTTCCATTCTTGGCGTTGCCTTACCATCCTGCGATTCGGGGCAAATCACTTACTTTCCACTGAGCCTATTAAAAATTAATGTAACCTTGTGCACTGTAATTGGTGTTCATGCAAAGTACTTCAATACCTTTGGGTCAAGTTTGCATTATATAAAAACTGCATAAAGAGGTTAAAAACAAAGGGGCCGTTTCATAGAACTAATCTGAGACAAACTCCTAAACTTACTACTTTTGGTATTCACAAAAAGCACTTACGATTTTTGGTATTCACAAAATGCACTTACGACTCCTAACTTTACGTCACCACTCGGGCCGGAATTTCCGCACCTGGACCGTACTCTCCGCACCCAGAGAGTGCTGTCCGCACCCGGGCCGTACTCTCCGGCTCGAGCCGTAATCTCCGGCTGAGGCCGGATAAAGTGTAATCGATTGGCCGGATTGCAATTTTTACAAAAAGGAACATTAGGAATGTGTGATATATGGTAGAGGAGGTCATGAAAAACAGTTTAGGCAGGGAAAAGGGTACGGCCAGACACTACACCATAACCCAGACAGGTGTTCTCCTTTGCATCATGGTACATGCAGTGCACAATGTATGCTCCCCTCAGTGTTGACTGCACAGTGTATGGGTACTGCCTGAGTGAATGGATGAGTGCATGAGTAGTGCCTGAGTGGAAGGTTTGGTGGAAGGGTAATGTCTGGGTCATTTCATGAGTGCAAGTATGAGTGCAAGAGTAATGCCTGGGTCATTGGATGAATGCATGGGTTGTGCCTGAGTGAATGGATGAGTTCATGGGTACTGCCTAAGTGAATGCTAGAGTGCAAGAGTAGTGCCTGTCTGATTCCATGAGTGCATGGGTAGTACCTCAGTGATTGGATGACTGTATGGGCAATGCCTGACTGGAAGAATGGGTGCACGGTTAATGCATGTGTCATTGGATGAGTGCATGGTTAGCTGCTCATTAAATGGTTGAGTGGAAGAATAATGCCTGAGTGATTGCATAAGTACAAGGGCAGTACCTGGATAATTGCATAAGTGCAGGGGTACTGTCCGAGTGATTGGATGAGTGTATAGGTAGTCCCTGAGTGACTTTATTAGTGTATGGCTAATGTCCGGTGGTGTATATGAGTACATGAGTAGTGCCTGAGTAAAAAGATGACTGCAACAGAAATGCCTTGGTCATTGGATGAGTGCATGGGTAGAGTATCACTGAATGAATGAGTGCAGAAGTAGTATTAGAGCTGAATGAATGAGTTCAACAGTAGTGCCTGAGTGATTGCATGAGTACATGGGTAGAGCATTGGTGATTGCATAAGTGCAGGGGTAGTGTCTCGGTGATTGCATAAGTGCAGGGGTAGTGTCTCGGTGATTGCATGAGTGCATGGGTTTTGCCTTTGTGAAATGAAAAATGCAAGGATAATGCCTGCGTTAGTGCCAAAGTTGTGCTACAGAGATTAGATGACAGCACTGATAGTGTTTGTGTGAAAGGATCCCTACCTGCTGATGATATCAGCAGCATAACGAATGTTTTTAACTAGTGTAAAGGATCAACATTATTTTTAATAGGAATAAATAACATAACAGTGTTGACTGCACAGTCAACACTGAGGGGAGTGCAAATTGTGCACTGCATGTACCATGATGCAAAGGAGAAAACTTTTCTGGGTTGTGATGTAGTGTCTGGCCATACCCTTTTCCCTGCCCAAACTGTTTTTCATGACCTCCTCTACCATTTATCACACATTCCTAATTTTCCTTTTTGGAAAAAAGTGCTATGCAGCCATTGATTACTCTTTATCTGCCCCAGGCAGAGAGTACGGCTCAATCTGGAGAGTATGGCCCTAGCCTGAAAGTACGGTCCTGGTTTTGAGAGTACGTCCCGGGTGCGGAGAGTACGCTTCGGGTACGGAGAGTACTGGCCGAGTGTAGAAATTCCGGCCTGAGTGCGGGCGTAAAGTTAGGAGTCGTAAGTGCATTTTGTGAATACCAAAAATCGTGAGTGCCTTCTGTGAATACCAAAAGTAGTACGTTTAGGATTTTGTCTCAGATTAGTTCTGTGAATCGGTCCAAAAGCCTTTACATAACGAAAGACAACTAGATACCCATTCAGTGGCTGATTTGTGCAGAGTGAAACCAGAAAATCAGGATAAATCACGACTTCACCACTTAACTTATTTGATCTTAGACAAATATTGTGTTTCACCAAAACTCAATTTTATTCATTATCACAAATGAAAGCAATTTCAAATATGGGAGTTCAGAATACCAGTTGTACGAAACCTATTTTGTTTGATTTATTTGGACTATAATGCTCCTCTATAATACTGTGGGCCACGTATGGAGTTTACATTGCACTGTGGATATAGTGACACATGTGAATGCTGTTCTATTTATACAATTGATGTGCTCAAGGGGAGGCCATTTAATTGGAGCAGGGGTCACGTCACGTTAGGAGGCATCATTCTAAATTCTGCCTGAACGTGAAAAAACCAAGACGATGCTTCTGAAATGTTTCATTTATCTGGCACTTACCTTTTGTGTTTAGAAAGTAAGTTGCCTAATTTGATTTAACTAGGTAACACACTTTCTAGAAACAGAACGTAAAAGTCTGGATAAGTAACTTTTAGGAGCATCGTTTATTTCTTCTCAGCCTGGCACAATTTACAATGTGTTTGATGACAAAGCCTCAGCAAGTGCCGAATTTATTTCCTGCTACTTTTATTACAATAAATTGCGGGAAAAGGAGAAGGGAGCATCAGGAGAAGGACAATGAAAAGCAAAAGTAAGGACAAGGGAGAGAGGAGGGGCGGGAAAGAGTAAAGAAAGAGTGAAGGAGAGGCGACTACATCCAAAAACAATTTCGGCATCCAGTTGGTGTTGCAGATGAAGTTACTCTACACCAACAGTCTGCGGTGTTTCTGTTTCAGTTGGCTGCTCCAGAAATCCTCGTGCTGACCAACTTTCAAAGGCTGAAACCCCTCCCCTTTCCAACTTTTCACCCTGTGACGAACTAGGAAAGGGGGGGTGGTGAGAGGCAGCTGTGGTTGATTCACAAGCAGCCCCAGGAGTACGGGGCTGATACTATACACGCCCGGGCCTGCTTTCAAATGTGATGGTGCATTGTGTCATAGCTGGGAGGTCTCTGAAGACCCTAAGTATTGAAGACCTGGGCTGGCAGCATGTCAGTCCAAAGGCTGCTTACATTCCAATGCTGCAAAGGCCGCCATATAACTAGCGCATGTGCAGTGAAAACCTGCCTGGTCTGCCTGACGTCCGTTCTGGAGAACGGAGTGCGCACTAGGCAGGCTAAGTAAGTCACTAATTGAGTGCCTTTATTATAATGCAAACATAACGAGGGAAGAAGAAAGGAAGAAGTGTCCACTTGAAAAAAATCAGAACCCCAACATAAAACTTTAAAGATTCAAACCCTAAATTTCATTTTTGGTATCTGGAAATGAACTACAAGAAGGGAGAGACTCCCTTTACAATTCAAAAGACTGCTCTCAGGGAGGGGCCTGGACACAGCTAAGGAAAGGAGAAGGGGTTGATAAGGGAATCATAAAGAGGTAAACAGAGGTTCTGGGATTAACTTTTGATGTACACATCACCACTGCTCTCTGTAAGGTGCGTGCACACAGAAGTCACCCCGAGCGCACCGTGTCCCTTATGTAGAGCACACAAATAGCACATCCCTCGAGACCGGTCATTTCCTTGTGCGGGAGGCAGAGCAAGAGACAACATTGATGAGGAGAACACAAGGGAGTGGCAGGTAAGTTTCTCCCTTACGGCCTCGCGTTCACCTGCAAGTGGCTCCTGCACTTGCTGCATTTTTTTTTCTCAATAGTGTGTGGCTACGGGGCAGATTGTGGGCCTTTGTGAAAGTATTCTTGTTAATCGCAGCGCCGTCATGCGCTGCAATTAACATGAATACTTTTACAAAGGTCAACAATCCGCCCCTCAGCAGCGCTGTATTAGGAAAAGGAATGTGGCAAATCTAAAGCACAACATGTGCCTTTAGATTATTCTGAAAGCACACGTTGTGTTTGACTCTGCATTCATTTGCTAATAGTGCGCTGGTGCAGGGCTGAATGTGGGACTTTGAGATAGTATTCATGTTAGTTGCAGAGTACATGGGCGCTGCAAATAACTCAAAGGCCCACATTCAGCCCTGCACTATTAGCAAAAGGAATGCAGTCCAACACCGTGTGCTTTCAGAATCATCCGAAAGCACATGTCGTGTTGGACCCTGCATTTCTTTTGCTAAAAATTTGCTCCTGCATGGCTGAATGTGGGCCTTTGAGATAGTATTCATATTAATTGCAGTGCCCGTGTGCACTGCAATTAACATGAATACTATCTCAAAGCCCCACTTTCAGCCCTGCGCTATTAGCAAAAGGAATGCAGAGTCAAATCCAACGTATGTGAATCTCCTGCCCAGTGACCAGGCACAGAAGATAGTTCTGCAGGCGGCGGCCACTTGACAGTATCAGAAACTTGAGGGCAATGTGGGGTCTCAGCTGCTAAACCAGTCACCTGAGTCCAGCTGGTCACGCTCCCATACAAATTAGTGAATGCTCTCTTGAGATAGTGCTGGTACTATATGTGTGCCAGCTCTATCTGTATTACAGAGGCGGGCGCACAAGTTTCTGTGGCCCCTCCTGTAATACCAAAATGCCCCAGGGACACACAAAGTGGGTGCACATGCCCATTGCACCACCAGGGCACTTTCTATAACATGGCCTCTGTTGTGAAATCTACTCACTTCCATGAATTGTGTTGTGGGACAATCAGCGTCAGATTCTTCCCTGCTTTGACAGACTGTCTTTCATGAGGGAAGAAGAAAGGAAGAAGTGTCCACTTGAAAAAAATCAGAACCCCAACATAAAACTTTAAAGATTCAAACCCTAAATTTCATTTTTGGTATCTGGAAATGAACTACAAGAAGGGAGAGACTCCCTTTACAATTCAAAAGACTGCTCTCAGGGAGGGGCCTGGACACAGCTAAGGAAAGGAGAAGGGGTTGATAAGGGAATCATAAAGAGGTAAACAGAGGTTCTGGGATTAACTTTTGATGTACACATCACCACTGCTCTCTGTAAGGTGCGTGCACACAGAAGTCACTCCGAGCGCACCGTGTCCCTTATGTAGAGCACACAAATAGCACATCCCTCGAGACCGGTCATTTCCTTGTGCGGGAGGCAGAGCAAGAGACAACATTGATGAGGAGAACACAAGGGAGTGGCAGGTAAGTTTCTCCCTTACGGTCTCGCGTTCACCTGCAAGTGGCTCCTGCACTTGCTGCATTTTTTTTTCTCAATAGTGTGTGGCTACGGGGCAGATTGTGGGCCTTTGTGAAAGTATTCTTGTTAATCGCAGCGCCGTCATGCGCTGCAATTAACATGAATACTTTTACAAAGGTCAACAATCCGCCCCTCAGCAGCGCTGTATTAGGAAAAGGAATGTGGCAAATCTAAAGCGCAACATGTGCCTTTAGATTATTCTGAAAGCACACGTTGTGTTTGACTCTGCATTCATTTGCTAATAGTGCGCTGGTGCAGGGCTGAATGTGGGACTTTGAGATAGTATTCATGTTAGTTGCAGAGTACATGGGCGCTGCAAATAACTCAAAGGCCCACATTCAGCCCTGCACTATTAGCCAAAGGAATGCAGTCCAACACCGTGTGCTTTCAGAATCATCCGAAAGCACATGTCGTGTTGGACCCTGCATTTCTTTTGCTAAAAATTTGCTCCTGCATGGCTGAATGTGGGCCTTTGAGATAGTATTCATATTAATTGCAGTGCCCGTGTGCACTGCAATTAACATGAATACTATCTCAAAGCCCCACTTTCAGCCCTGCGCTATTAGCAAAAGGAATGCAGAGTCAAATCCAACGTATGTGAATCTCCTGCCCAGTGACCAGGCACAGAAGAAAGTTCTGCAGGCGGCGGCCACTTGACAGTATCAGAAACTTGAGGGCAATGTGGGGTCTCAGCTGCTAAACCAGTCACCTGAGTCCAGCTGGTCACGCTCCCATACAAATTAGTGAATGCTCTCTTGAGATAGTGCTGGTACTATATGTGTGCCAGCTCTATTTGTATTATAGAGGCGGTCGCACAAGTTTCTGTGGCCCCTCCTGTAATACCAAAATGCCCCAGGGACACACAAAGTGGGTGCACATGCCCATTGCACCACCAGGGCACTTTCTATAACATGGCCTCTGTTGTGAAATCTACTCACTTCCATGAATTGTGTTGTGGGACAATCAGCGTCAGATTCTTCCCTGCTTTGACAGACTGTCTTTCATGAGAGAAGAAGAAAGGAAGAAGTGTCCACTTGAAAAAAATCAGAACCCCAACATAAAACTTTAAAGATTCAAACCCTAAATTTCATTTTTGGTATCTGGAAATGAACTACAAGAAGGGAGAGACTCCCTTTACAATTCAAAAGACTGCTCTCAGGGAGGGGCCTGGACACAGCTAAGGAAAGGAGAAGGGGTTGATAAGGGAATCATAAAGAGGTAAACAGAGGTTCTGGGATTAACTTTTGATGTACACATCACCACTGCTCTCTGTAAGGTGCGTGCACACAGAAGTCACCCCGAGCGCACCGTGTCCCTTATGTAGAGCACACAAATAGCACATCCCTCGAGACCGGTCATTTCCTTGTGCGGGAGGCAGAGCAAGAGACAACATTGATGAGGAGAACACAAGGGAGTGGCAGGTAAGTTTCTCCCTTACGGCCTCGCGTTCACCTGCAAGTGGCTCCTGCACTTGCTGCATTTTTTTTTCTTAATAGTGCGCGGCTGCGGGGCAGATTGTGGGCCTTTGTGAAAGTATTCTTGTTAATCTCAGCGCCGTCATGCGCTGCAATTACCATGAATACTTTTACAAAGGTCAACAATCCGCCCCTCAGCAGCGCTGTATTAGGAAAAGGAATGCGGCAAATCTAAAGCGCAACATGTGCCTTTAGATTATTCTGAAAGCACACGTTGTGTTTGACTCTGCATTCATTTGCTAATAGTGCGCTGGTGCAGGGCTGAATGTGGGACTTTGAGATAGTATTCATGTTAGTTGCAGAGTACATGGGCGCTGCAAATAACTCAAAGGCCCACATTCAGCCCTGCACTATTAGCAAAAGGAATGCAGTCCAACACCGTGTGCTTTCAGAATCATCCGAAAGCACATGTCGTGTTGGACCCTGCATTTCTTTTGCTAAAAATTTGCTCCTGCATGGCTGAATGTGGGCCTTTGAGATAGTATTCATGTTAATTGCAGTGCCCGTGTGCACTGCAATTAACATGAATACAATCTCAAAGCCCCACTTTCAGCCCTGCGCTATTAGCAAAAGGAATGCAGAGTCAAATCCAACGTATGTGAATCTCCTGCCCAGTGACCGGGCACAGAAGATAGTTCTGCAGGCAGCAGCAACTTGACAGTATCAGACACTTGAGGGCAATGTGGGGTCTCAGCTGCTAAACCAGTCACCCGAGTCCAGCTGGTCACACTCCCATGCAAATTAGTGAATGCTCTCTTGAGATAGTGCTGGCACTATATGCGTGCCAGCTCTATCTGTATTACAGAGGCGGGCGCACAAGTGTCTGTGGCCCCTCCTGTAATACCAAAATGCCCCAGGGACACACAAAGTGGATGCACATGCCCATTGCACCACCGGGGCACTTTCTATAACATGGCCTCTGTTGTGAAATCTGCTCACTTCCATGAATTGTGTTGTGGGACAATCAGCGTCAGATTCTTCCCTGCTTTGACAGACTGTCTTTCATGAGGGAAGAAGAAAGGAAGAAGTGTCCACTTGAAAAAAATCAGAACCCCAACATAAAACTTTAAAGATTCAAACCCTAAATTTCATTTTTGGTATCTGGAAATGAACTATAAGAAGGGAGAGATGAGACCCCCAATTTTGTCATCTGCCAAGCAGTCAGATGGGTTGTGTGAGATGGGGAAGCTCTGCAAAACTTCTTCCTGTGACCAGGACTGGGGGCAAAAGCCTGCTAGTCTCCCTGCTGCATGAGGGGACATCACCCAGGACACCAAGATCACCTGCCATGGAGCCTGAAGCACCAGCCCCTGCCTATTTGCCAACATCAGTGTGCCCTGTGAGGAAGAGGTGAGCGATGAAATTAGCAAAGTCCATTGAGGAGCCCCTTTACAAGATTCCCTGAGCAAGGTGTGAAGCTGTACACTGATTGGGTCGCTGCCTGTGTGCCATGTCAGCTCTATGACCCCTTTATGCCAGGAGACTGCTTGTGGAGACTGAGCCAAGTGTGAAGCACTGTGCAAGCCTGAGCAAACCTGTACCACCATGCTGCGGTGACTCTGTATGCCAAAGGGGGCCATCAATTGCTGGGAACCGGACCCGTGACCATCTCGCTGTGGGCATTTGCACCAAGAAAGTTATGCCCATGTTTTCCAAATTTTACGAATACGGCGGCAACCCAGTGGCAGAAGGGACTGCCAGTACCAACGTGCCAAAGGATTTGGATTGTAGCTCTCACAGGAGAGACTGAGGCTACGTCCACGTGTTGGACCCGCACTCCAAGGAAACTGCACCTGACTGATATGAGGAATGCCGAAGATGCCATGGATAATGTCGAATCCTCACTGCACTCCATCAGGATCCAAGAAAGTATTCCCTCGCACTATCAGGTGAAGTCAACTTACTTCGTCTTCGTAGAGGTGGACAAGCCAACAAATTAACAGGAAGAGCCGAACCAGAGCTGAGCCAAGTTCTGGCTCAGATCTTAGAGATGAGCCCAAAAATAATGTGCTATGTAAATCATACAATAAAACAACCTAAAATATGCTAAAGTCTATTCAAAATTACCCAAAAATATATATTTCTTTAATATGTTGAAGCTTTGGCAATATTTGGGCACATTATACAACTGCACTGAGAAGTACTTATTAAAAGTGATAATTGTGTACAAATGGTAGTCTGAACTCACATATTCTAAAATGCTTTCATACACAATAATGAAGTAAAAATATTTATGTTGAAATAAAATATTTGCCAAAGATCACCCAATCTAAGCGGGAAGCGCGATTTATCCAGATTTTCTGGTTTCACTCTGTACACATCAGCCAGTATATTGGTATCTATTTGTCCTTCCTTATGTAAAGACTTTACCTCTTAGTACATTCTTCTGCAGTTTTTAAAATACAGCGCAAACACGAACGTATTGAACGCTTTACATGAGCACAAGTTACATTTTACAAAGGCACATGCCTTGTTTTATACTCTTGGAGAGATTAAGTGAATTATGCAGAACCACAACATGTTGAGCTGATGTGGAGAGTCAGCCCTGGTTCCAGGGCTTCACAGTCGGCAGCTATGACCGGAACACCACATCCCGTTTAGAGGGAGGGAGGCAGAAGCTACAAAAAAGCAGGCTTGAGGTACCAACAGGACCGAAAACTGAGTCAAAGCCAAGCTTCAGACTTGAGCAAGGTTTAAACTTTCAGTGGCCTACCCACCTCTAGATCTCCGCACGCTGGGAGCTACTCCGACAACTAAGGAGACACTGGCAGTGCCGTTCAGGACAGAGAGCCTGTGCTCCCAGGTGATGCTATGTAGAATCGAGCTGCCAAACTGCTCCGAATTGAGCAGGACTGATGGGTGCTCTCTCCGAGGGCAGTTACAGTTCCGCCAATCTCCTTTGTGCTGCGAAAGCAGGTGAGACATGAACTGGGCCAGTTGGGCTCCAGGAGGCTTACTGCTAATAATCCTGCTGCACCATAGACATTTTTCACTAAGATCCTATAGAGTCAAAGGGGAGCTCTTGAGTATGACCTAATAGTGTGCATGCCCTGGGTACAGCCACCAGAGGGTGGGAAATAACCCAGAACACGTTACAGGAGGGGGAGACAGGGATTAGTCTGAAAACTACTAGAGCTCTGACCTCAAGGGTATTGTGCTATTTCTTCTGAATGTTGTATACATTTGCACGTGCAGAGTTAGAAATAAAGTATTTCTTTTGTCAATGTAAAAGCAAATATTTGAGTGAACATTTGATTTATTGCTCGTATAGTGTGATCTTTGAGTTATAAATCATGTTTACTGACCTGTATCTACACTACCCCCAATGGAATCTTGATTGTTTGATCATAGCTACCACTGAGGGTCAAGTGGAGAAGGGGTATTTGGCCTAGTTACTTGGGATCCATTATAGGTTGGGCCCCAGGACATCAGGAGTAAAGGGTCTTAACCACCACGGTTGGGCCCAGTAACCCTTGCGTGTCTCATGGCCCTCTGAAAGGGTTTCAGACAATTCTACACCACTCCGCTCTACATTAAGCAACTCTACTCCACTCTATGCCACTCTGCTCCATTCCACACAATGCCACTCTATTTACCACTCCACTCTCTACCAATCTACTCTATGCCACTCCACTCAACTCCACACAATGCCAGTCCATGTCACTCATCCCCACTCTCTTATACACCATTCCACTCTATGCCACTCCAATCCACTCTACGCAAACTACTCTACTCTACGCCGCTCCACTCTACGCTGCTCCACTCTACACCACTCCTCTCTATGCCACTGTACTCTACGCCTCTCCACTAACTTTTAGCCATATTGAACAGCAGCCATGCTGTACAACATGGCTAAAAGACATTGGCAAAGCCAATAGCTCTTACATAGGAGAGACCTAGTTGGCTTTGCCAAGGCTTGTTTTTCTTGTGTGGACATTAGGAGTGATCTGGGATTGTTGCACTTACTTAGAGCTACCACGATTCACAGCGATTGTGGGCACCCTGAAAATGATAACTGTATCTGGCTTTCAGGGTCCTGCAGTGGGCAGTTCTGCAAGAGAGGAGGGCTGATTTGAGTAGGGTGGAAACGGGTAATTTTGTATTCTATCATTTTTATAGCACTTACCATCCCTACATAAGGCCCTGAAATCCTTCCTTAAAGGGTAGCAGACTATACGCCATGTTGGGTGTGTGGTTGGAAGGGTGTTCTCTATTTTCAACATTTGTGGTAAGATTACCAACGTGGTTTTTTTTGTGTGTGGGGTGCAGCACTTAGCAGTGCAATGAATAAAGAAGTGCGAGAAATAGCTGTTTAGTTTATGGTTTTCAGTAACATGGTTGCTTTATCAATTCTGTGGTCCCTTTAAGTTATTTCTTATGATCATAGTCGACTAAGTGGATGAATGCATAAGACTGCCCAGTGAGAAATGTTTAGTTTATAGTCCTGAGAAGTCATGGGTTGAAGGGGAGAGCTGGAGGGTAAGAGATCTACCCAATTCAGTGTAAAATCCACCAGCTGTATTCCATCTTCAGTTCTCTGTCTGTGGAGTTACATCCAGCCATATTTACCATTTCTCTCCAAAAGCTGGAGAATTATACACCACTGCCAAACTTTAAATCGTATTTACTTACATGCGGAACGTGGAGACGCAACTCATCTGCGTGTAAAATAAATTGCTCTCAGAGAAGAAAGCCTGTGGGACTTATTGTTTAACGCACTTGTACAGCTGTTCAGCTTTCGCGCTGACATCACCGGTTCCCAGCATCCATGTCCGCTCTCACAGCTTTTACAGCAGCGCCGGTTCTCGTCCGAAATCCCGTGAGATCTGCCCCGACTCGCAGTTATTCCAGGATGCGACAGATCGGCGGGCAGTCGTCGACGGACTCGGATGTGCTTGGTTCTCTCAGTATTAGATCCCTCTGCACCTATCTTTTTTTTTACAGGCCTGCCGAGCCGAGCTTCGCTCTGGGCGAGGCCACATTCAGCTGAAATGTCAAGCCCCTCACAGATGCTGTAAACGATGGATTTGTAAAACACTTAATCATGGCCCACTCCTCTACACTCCCTTTAAGACCAGCGTAGGAGAATACGTCACCATGAACCATTTTCAGCCATGATGAATGTCAGGCACGTCAACCGGTCTAATAATTCTTGTTACTGGTGAACTGTTAATGTTAGGAATGCCCCTGCCACCCCCTCAATTATTGTACAATTAATGAGTACCCAACCGAGGCGCTTTGAAGAACATATGGCCCAAAGCCTTACTAACCCCCAGACTCTGGTGCACAAGACGCTCGTCTGGATAACCTAGTGACACCAGGCAGACTCCCAAACGATTCATTTTCATATTAGGTAACTTATTTTTTATCAGTACAGTACAGGGTCTGCTCTTGAATGACGAAACGCTTTACATCATATTCATGAAACACAACAGGCTTAGTTGGAGAATGTTCATTGATACCAAAGAGCCTCTTGGTGTATGCGAAGTTTGCAGGCTCAAAATTTAGCAACATGTTATTTGAATTCTGCAACCACCCCAAAGTTAATTTTTGAAATTGATAGCTGGAGTGACCAGACACCTACCACTGCTGGAGGAGATGTGGCCTAGCAAGTAGTGCTGCCGATCAAGATAGCGGGGAACCAGGTACGAAATTCAGACTCGGCTCAACATTCTGTGATTCTGGGTGAATTACTTAATCTCCTCTTGCTACAAAACACATTTTAAAAAGCGTAACATAGTCTGGCTCTGTTGTAAAGCACTCTACTGCGCTTAGGTCAAGTTTGCGTCGTGTATAGAAAAATAACATTAACCACGCCCATAGGTCTGGCCTATGAGAGTTCTGTTACTTTTGGCCAATGTTTTTTTTGGGGGAGTTCTGTTAACAGCATGGCCCACTCGAATAGTTGTTTTAATTATGGCAGACACAAACAGCGGGAGGGAGAAAACATCACGCGGGACAGTGGGAGGATGGTGGAAGGGGGTGTGGGTGGGACAGGAAAAGAACACAATGTGTGAAGGGTTGGGAGGGATGGAGCAACAACATGGTGGAGGCAAACAACGAGGGGGCAAGCAACTAAAAGAAAAAAAGTACCTCCGAAAGCATAAGCAGAGTTGTAGGAAGCTGGCTCTGTATATGGTAAACCACTAAGTGATTATATCGTGCACAGAGCCCAGAGATTCCCCCAGAAGTGTACATGACTTAATGTAAACGTAATGTAAGCCAAAAGCGCTTTATCTGTGGTTGTGTGGGCAAGCAGCCTTATGTAAGACATTTGTTATGCACACAGTGACTAATAAATGTCACACGACTCAAAAAGCAGATTCACTCCAATTTTAGAAACATAAGCTTCTTTCGAGATTTATTTTAAGATCAAGATGTATGCAAAAAGGTAAGTACATTTTTGAGGAAAAATTCGTTACACTTTAAATAGGGGACACTGCAATTTTCAGGCTGTATAATATTAACCTAGGTAGGAAAACAAGAATGCAGTTTTTCAGGTAAGTACACAACTTATAGATCTAGACTTTGGGATTTCAGCTCAACTCCAGGCAAGGCTCAAATTGGTTCCAAGAATGCACCACCTGCGTCACAGGGGCAGCCATTGCAGAGGTCAAATTCGGGGTCAGGCGCCAAATGTTAACCTATTGAGACTGGAGGTAATTGAAGATGCACCGCTCAGAGGTGAGTTAAGTGGAGTCAGGGGTCAATCTCCTGGTGTTAAGGTAAGTACAGGGGATGACATAAGGCAGCACCAAACTTACACCCTCCATTGCTCAGGGGCCACCGTGGGCAGAGTGAAAACACAGTGTCAGGAGCCCAATGCGATTCAATGGGGGAGATTGGAAAGAGGCACCAGGAGCTGGCAAGGAGGCTGCATGAAGAAAATCCACAGCTGCCCAGCAAGTTCTGATGCTAGGGGGCATAGAGACACCATTGGTCAAGCTCCCCAAGGCCCAGGGGCTTCGGGTGCAGGGGTGTCCGTTGACATCCGAACAGCTTACTGGGCATGTCGAGGTCAGGGGCAGTCTTCGGAATTAGGTTGTAGGTGTTAAGGTAGAGTCCGGCAGGGATCAGTTCACAGTGGACTCTGGCTCAGAAGTGCTAGGGAGCCTTTGCAAGACCAGTGGGCCACTTGGACTTATGGTGTGGGCATCAGGTACAGAGGTGGGTCTGGAGGCAGTTTTCTTTAAAGTTGGTTTCTTCTGGACATGTCCGTTGTCCACGGAAGATCTTGTCCAAGGCAGGCAGTCCTCCCAAGGCTTTGGAGGTCGCTGGGCTGAAGGACAGGTCATCTTTTGGCGCAGGATCATGGAGGGCTGCAGACATGCCTGTATGGGTGGGGCCAAGTCAGTCAGTGTCTGCAGTCTCCTCTGCCGGTGTGATGCTGTAGTGTCCGCCTCTTCTTAGATAATCAGGATTCTGATTTCAGGGTCTAGGGGAGCCACCTAAATAATAGATTTAGGGGTGTTACAGGGGAGTAACAGGTAGAGGCCAATGGGTTCCTTACCTGAGGTGTCAAAACCTTATTAGCCTTGTTCTTCGATACATTTTTACAGACTAGTTGTTTCTACACACCTGTCACACTATTTCTGTACATGCTTCAGTTTTGTTGATTTCTCTTTCACTGTATCTTCATTTATCATTTATTATTCACACCACACAGTTTGACGTGTTTTGTACCGTCTTCTTCTATCATTTGATTTTTCTGTTTTTTTTTACTTAGTTGTTTCTTTCTCTTCATAATTCATTCTACGCAGGAGATCCGGCCAAACTCCTGAAACGGCTTCAACCCATCCAGAACTCCTCCGCACGCCTGATCCTCAACATCCCTCGCCGCAGCCACATCATACCCCACCTAATAAACCTGCACTGGCTCCCTGTCAACAAGAGGATAACCTTCCAACTCCTTACGCACACAAGGCACTCCACAACACCGGACCAACGTACCTCAACAGCCAACTCAGCCTCTACACCCCCACCCGCCAGCTCCGCTCCGCAGACCACGCCCTCGCCACCGTCCCTCGCATCTGAAGAGTGACTGGCGGCGACAGATCATTCTCTCACCTCGCCGCCAAAACATGGAACACCCTCCTCATTCGCCTGCGTCAGACCGAAGACCTTCTGACCTTCAGAAGACTCCTCAAGACCTGGCTCTTCGAAACAGTAGCAGCTCCCCCCCCCCCCCAGTGCTTTGAGACCCTCACGGGTATGTAGTGCGCTTTACAAATGCCATGATTGATTGATTGATGCACACTAAGCTGCTCCTCCTTGTACCAACACAGCTTAATCATGTCCTTTTTCACAATTTTCGTTAGGTTTCCGTTTCTCTAAATTGGATGTTTAAGGTTCTACTTACTTGATTAGTTCAGCAATTTAGCTCGCTGTTTACAATTTATATACATGTATTCGGTTATCGATGTCAATTTCAATTACAACTTTATACACTTACATGTTTTTTTTCCCATTTCAATATGGTCACCTCACTTTGGATTCTAACACGTCTTGGACCGTCTTTTATGTTTATCCTATGCACCACTTCTAGAAGCACCTCTTCACTTTCCACTTTCTCAGGTATATCTGGCATTAACAACCACACGCCGTTTTTGTGAACAACGGGACTCACTTCATGAAATCTAATCGCTGGATGAAGGAAACGTTGCACAAATGGAGGTTTCATTGATTAAGCACGCGTCAAAGCACTTGCGTACGCTTCGCGTTAACCTCGTAGGAGACTCATTTTCACGATACCACAATTCACGGTAATGCGGCTCACTTTGACTTTAACATTACAATTATGGTTGCTCACGTATTTTTCACCTAAGCACCAGGTTAGTTTTTCTTTTTCAGCATACCTTGATTTCACGGTAATGCTTCACGTTAACACCACGATTATTATTTTACGATGATTATTATCTTATTGCGGTTTTTTCGTGCCCGTTCACACTTTCTCGCCGGAGCACTCGGGAAGAGTTTCCACATTGTTTCACTCGTCAACCAGATAATCATTACATCGAACTGGATTATCAACACACGCCTGGCACATATGGCTTCTATTTTCATTTTTTTGCCCATATCTTACTTAGCAGAAGCATAGGCATGAGGTCGCCTGATTTCGTCTATTTTTGTTTTTAGGAACTTACTCTGTAAGGGCAGCACATCTGTCCGAAATTCATTGAGGTTCGCATCTAGATGTTCTAAACATCATGAATAACTAAAAGTGGATTTGAAATAATATGATGATCTCATGTAGATAATGAGCAAATATTCATCACAAAATCAATTAAAGAAGCTTTTGATTTGAACATTTGGAACTTTTCTGATTATCTTATGAACTTCATGAACTTTGCATCACTGGCAGTGCGCACAGAGGGACACCTCCCAAAAAGGGAGGTGCAACATAATTAAGTACACCCACTATTATGCCACCCTCCTGTGGGAGGGGGCATAACCCTAGCCCTGGCCCAGATGGGATAAGTCCAACCACCTTCAAGATTGTGGGCACTGAAAAATTTGCTTAACTTCACCTCTAGCACCTAAGGGGTGGATTTGGCAAAGGGGGACACACCTCCTATGCTATCTTGGTTTTCTCACGGTTCTCCAACCAAAAGTGGGGTTTGAACCCGGGGTTGCCATCTGCTCCTAGCAGCAGAGGCTGGAGTCACATTGCAAAAGCTGCAAGACCTTTGAATCTCCCCTCTCAAGCACTGTGCTCATTTTGGTGGAGGAGAGGTGACACCTCTGCCCAGGATGTGCTTTGTTTCTGGCCTCAGAGACCAAGGGCTCTCGACCCATGGGGTCCAGAAACATGTATGTTGGGGGCAGGCTTCCTAAAGCCAGTCATAGACCACACCAGGGTTGGTAGGTTTCCAGGGGGCACCTCTGAGGTGCCCGCTGGGTACATGCTTCAGTAAACCCCATACTGGCATCAGTGTGGGTTTAGTGAGAGGAGTTGTTTGGAAACAAACACTACTGTGCTCAGTGAAGCCATCATGGTGCTGGGGAACTTGAGTTGTCAAGTTTCCAGCCCATGCACTCTCTGTTGCTTCACTGGCACTTACAAATTTAAGAATAGACTTAGATATTATAGGAGCATATATGCTCATACAGATATGACCAAACCTGAGATATAGTGCACCCAGCCATAGGGCTTGTAAGGCCTGATAGAGGGGTTATTTACCTATACCCTGAGCAGTGCTTTTGGGCATTGCACACAGGCAGTGTGCCATGTCAACTTTGTCGTTTTTGTCTGCACCAAGGCATGTATGGTGCAGTGTCAGTGTGCATAACCTAGGTGAGGGGTCCCTAGGGGACCCTCTTCAGTCCCAATGCCCTAGGTACCAGGGTACTATTTACTAGGGACTTACAGGGGGGTCTGAAGTGCCAATCATGGTACAGTTCTAAAAAGGAGCACTGGCATAGGGGGCCAGGATGGGAGGGGCCTTCTTCACTTACAATGGAAACCACACCATTTTCCAGGGCAAAAAGTGGACTGGTTGTAACATACCTCGCTTTGTGCCTTCTGCAAACTGGCCTTCTGGTAGTTGGGGAAAGTCCATGTTAACGCTATTGCAGTTGTCCAGTACATAGTGCAGTTGTCCAATAAATCATTTGATCATATTAATTGTTATGTTTTATTAAGTACACTTGTGTAGTGCACAATCTGCCATTAATGTGACGTTGCAAAGCCCTTCATTGTACTTTCAACTCAATGTAGAAAATTAAAGCAGTGTTGAAACCTCCTCTTGGGTGTTCAACCTATCACTCTTATGAAATGGAGATGGAAACTTTTATTTACATATTAAGCCGTGTCCTTGAAGAGTCAACAGTTTAATCATGGAATTCACATAATCTCTTTAGTTCCATTGCCAGTTGATTGGCCTTGACAGCCTCCTCCCCTTTTCCTTCCAACCAAACCAGTATAAATTGATTTTGTGTATTCCTCTATTGCCTATAATAATTATGCCGAGCATTACCAATAACTTTTTTTTATTTCCCTCCATCTTCTGTGTTTCAATTAGGCCTGGGCGGTAAATTCCGTTCCGCTCGCGGAACTTGGGTAATTTCGCGTTCCGCGGAGAACACGGAATTGTCAAAAATTCCGCGGCTTCGCAGAATTTTTTGCTTGTACGCGCTTTCAAAATGCGTGTTCGCGAGATATTTCCCCCACCGAGCACGCAAACAGCATTTGCGAACAGGAAAAAAGCATCGCGAACGGGCGGAATAAGCAATTCCGCGTGTTCGCGGAACTCTGCATGCTCGTGGAGATTATTTGCCGTTTCGCCGTGCTTTGCATAGCACGACTGTGTCTTTTTGCAGTCTTCTCATCCGCCGACTTGGCTGTCCGCCCGCTTGATTTAGATGTTGGCTGGTCCCTGGAGGAAAGACCACTGCATTACAGCATACACCGCCAGGATCTTTCTCCGTGTCAAAGGCATCAGAGACAGAAGCAGCTTTCGAAGAGAGTCCCGCCAAGATATCCACCTTCCACATTACAATGAGCTTTTCCGTCAGGGCACTTGGGAAAGGGGAAACCTCCAAGCTTGAGTTGGTGGGATCGAAGAAAAAGAGGTGAAAACTCATCTTTTTTCAGATTCCACCACCGATTCTGTTTAGAACACAATTGTCCAGCTCCTTCCTGTGCTCCTGCTACTTGACCATGACACGCTGTTGTCACTGGGATGTAAGGTAGGCTTTTGTGGTGGGTGCAGGTGTACTTTCAACGGTGTGTGTATGTTGTTGGTGTGAAATGCTATATGTTTAAAATATGGGCAGTACACATTACAGACTTATACAAATTGACAGATTCACAACATATATGTGTAGTGAGTTGAAAATAAGTAGTACTTACCTGTCTCCACGCCATCATGGCTTCACTCAGGAATCTGCCGCAGAGACCCCAACAGCACAACTGGAAAATCTAAAATCAACTTGGCGGTAACTCACCGGCATGATAGAGATGGGAGTACGGTTAGCCAGCAGAAAAGAACGCCTCGGTAGTCTCCTGTCTATTGCTGCAACATCTAAATATGGATGGTGAACCGCTGTCACCTCGATGGAGTAGTTGGACCACTGCAAGATGGTGGTAATAATACCGCCAAGATCTAAATCAGGCCCATGGATTTTAAGATGCAATTTGTAAATGCTGCAATCGCACTAGGACTGCAAAAGATATGAATTCATTTTTAGGCACCCAATGGTAATTATGGTAAAACGTAAAGGCAAAATTGTGGTGGCACTTTAGAACTATGGCGTTTGTACGCTTGTGCTTTGTAAGAGTAAGAGCCCATGAAAGTAGGAATTCTCCAGGGCTAGATTTTGAGCCCGTCTCTTTTTAAGGTGTATATGGCCCCCCTAGCGCATCTAGCGGAGGAATATGGTGCAAAATTTGTATCTTACGCCGATGATATGCAACTACTGTTCACCTGTGAGAAGGGTACCGTGTTCAGAGGCAGTGAGATAAATGCCTGCCTAACGGAGGTGCTCTCTTGGCTTAGACAAAACCAACTGAAGTGTAATCCGGAGAAGTCGGAGATCATTTTCTTCGGCTCAATCCATGCGAGGTGTGGCGCCAATAGTGGCCACAGGACATGTCCCCCCCACCAACCTCAGTAACCACCGTAAAAAACCTCGGGGTTAAGCTGGACGCTGACCTGTCCATGAAGGCTCAAGTTCAAACTGTAGCTGCTACTTCTTTTTGGCTACTGAAAATGCTAAAGAATTTCCTCCCCCTGCTCCCAGTATCTCAGAGGAAGACGGTAGTCCAGGCCCTGATTGTATCAATGCTGGACTACGCCAATGTCCTGTACTTGGGCCTACCGGACTATCTACTAGGACCCAGCCGGTGATCCAGAATTCGGCGGCCAGAGCTATTCTTATGGTAGGCCCCAGGGCACATATGATCCCCTACTTAAGATCTCTGCACTGGCTTCCGGTACGGAAGACTTTCCATTTTAAAGCTCTGGTCTTGGCCTTTAAGGCCCTACATGACTCAGGGGCTCCCTACATCAGGAAAAAGATTGTGCACTATGCTCCTCAATGGACCCTCAATGACCAAGCGTAAAGTCATTAAAGTATTGGTTGCTACGTTTGAACAGGACGTGACCTATCTCAATAAGGAAATTAAATAGTTACTTCCAGAACTGGCCACTGTCAAGAGGAGACTAGACTCAACAGACAGGAAGATTGAAGACCTAGAGAGCAAAGTCTAGGAGACGCCAAACAGCGACAGTGAATAATAGAGTCTACACCAAAAACTAATTGACCTGAAAGTTCACAGCAGACCAAATAATATTTGCATATTTGGTGCTCCCAAAAAATTAAGTAGTCAGCATCACACCCTTTTTTCTAATCTCTCGTGCCAAACTTATTTTCAATCTAGTTTGAAGGCCCGCTTGAATTTCAAAGACCACATAGAATCAGATTTAGGGGAACGGGCTGACAAAAATGCCCCTAGTCCTTTCATTGTATGATTTCGGTCCAGTAAAGACAATACGTCAGGTTGCTAAAATTCACAAAATCTTTACTGAAGAAGATTTTTCACATGACATAATTTTATCATGTAGACATTTCTGGTCTTCTGTCCCCTCCTGACGAAGTGTGACATTCAGTACGGGTCACTATATCCTGCCATTATGATGCTCACTATTAACAGGCAAGCAAAGGAATATTATGACTTACCAGAGCTCAAAAAGGGCTTGGATATGCTAGAGGAATAACCAATGGATGCAGGCCCACCACACGTCATCCAAGTATTATAGTTCCTAACATAAGTCTCAAGACCTACATTCACCAAAACGAAATCTTCTGGATTTGGACTTACATTTCACAAAAAATCATACAGCACCCCCACTAAGAAATCTAGAGATGCCTCTACAAAATGCAACAAATCCATATCTCCACTGAAAGATGCCACTCATCCAAACAATGGCAGAAACTAGTTGACCTTTACCTTATGCTGTATTATTTTTGTCACATATGTGATTCCTGTTGAGACATATAATTCTGCTTCATGATGGGATTAACTCAGAAGGTGAAAATTAAACAATTGGCGGGGTGCAGCTCAGCTTGGAGTTAGCATGCTGTTCAAAAATTAACAACCCTCTTTTTCCCTCGTGCTTCATAGCATCTACCTCGACCTTAAGAGTGTTTATATATCCCTTACTCCTCTCTCACCTATATACTTGTATGAAATCTGATTATGTTCTGCATTGTTTTCCCCTGTGACATTTCTATTCGCTGCATACCTAATGCATTAATAAGTTAATTTGCTGTTGAACTCTACATTCAGCATTGGTAGCGGTATACATACTGAAAATTCTCACCATTCCTCTCATTGAATGTTAATAGTCTCAATAATTTTCTTACCTGGTATCGAAAAACAACTAATATTGCTCTCCTCCAGGAAACTCTCCTTTCTCAGTCAGAATCCTGTAAATTACAGACAGAAAGACTGGGCTGGGAGAGTTTTATGTGCCACTTGATTGCAAATTAAGAATGGTGGAGTGGCCATACTGTCACATAAAAACCTATCAGCACGAAACAGCAAGTTGTGGTTGGATCCAAATGGCAGATGGTCTTTCCAAAATTTCAATTTTATTCTTCTTAAATGATTCTTGGTCCCTTCAATGCTCCAAATAGTAGAAATGCTAAATTCCCTTTATGATTAAACAGGTTATTGATTAAACATAGATGTACTAAGGTGATAAATGGAGGTGATAGGAATATTGTCTAAGACATATTGATAGTTTGGGCTTCTCCTGAAGCAGGAAGGCCAGCAGATAGAGAGATTCAAAATGACCTGATGGCAGATCACACCCTGGTAGATCTTTTTGAGTTGTTATGCCATAGAGACCGACAGTATACTTTCCTATCTTGTGCTCATGACATTGAAACTAGAACCAATTGCCTGATCATTTCTTGTTATCGCCTCATCATCTGGATTGTTTCTTACTAATCCAATGCAAATCAGCATTGAATTTACCATATCCTACAAGCAGTTTTTTAATGCGGATTTGAATGGAGGGGACATTGAAAGAGAAGCTTTTCACACTCCTTGCATCTCCCCAGCGGAGTGATGAAGTGGCACAAGACTTATAAGGTAGTATTCTGGAAAAGTAAATTGTACGTATGCTATACAAAGCATGGCACTGGGCAAATCTCGGGGAAAAGATGGCTTCCCCGCTGAATTTTACACGATCAGTTTGAAAATTCTTGTCTGTTTGCTATGTAAAGGCTTTAAACAAGCTGAATACATTGGAGGACTACATCTGGAATCTATCAGAGCAACATTTTCCTTGGTCCATAAACCATAAAGATTCTAATAATTGTAATAGCTATTAAAAATCTTGCAAAATTATTTGCACAGAGAAAAAAAAGTATTCCTTTCCTTGTTCAGCGTCATCAAGTGGACTTTGTAACAGGAAGATACTCCAGTCACAATATGCATAGTTTATTTCATTTGGTTTGGCAAGTGTGAAATAACCAAGACTGCAAACTCACCCTATCTTTAAATGCCAAAAAAGCCTTAGACAGGGTAGAGTTGTCTGATCTTTTTGGGATATTGTTAAGGCTAGACTTTAAAGAATAAACATTCTGTGGCTATATAATGCACCAGTGGCGTCCATTACTGACTAGAAGAGTCCTTCTCTATCCAGAGAGTCTCTGGAACCACTGGCGGCAAATATTTGTCAATCTGCAAAAGTTCAATAAGTCAGTTTACTGGCAGATGAGCATAAATTACATCTTTACGGGGATGATATTTTGCTACTAATCTCTAAACCTGAAACACTTGTCCCAAGTGTATTGATATGCAGATTTGGCCAGTTTTCCAGGCTCACAAACAGTTGGTCAAAAGTAAAGTGCTTCCACTGCACAAGCACCTGCTAGCTTCATCTGTAGCAGGGCATACTTTTCGATGATAGCCAACCATGATAAAATATTTGGAAATCCATACTGGTACCAATTTCAATGTCATTATCCATAAAAATGCTACCACCTTTTACATTTTCAAATGGTCTAAAGCCAATACTCTCTCTGGGGCGGAGATCAAACAAAAAATGGTAGCAGCGCCACATTTTAACTACATCTTCAATATACTTCTGGCAACTTTCCCAAAACACAGTAGTCAGCATGTGAGTCAATTAATTAAGAACTATGTATGGAGGGGCTCACAACAGTTACACCTAACAATCAGAAAACTTCAGGTGAACACAACTTCTGAAGACCATAGACTCATCCATATGGACTAGAAAGCTAACCACCTAAACCAAATTGCATATTTGTTTGGCACGGAGCTAAAGACACCAGACTGGTTACTCATAGAAAACCAATTGATGGATAACATCACAGATGCAAGATGGATTTATTCTGCAACATAGTCCTCTCTCAATCCTCAGAACCCCTTGCTCAAAGAAATTGAGGTGATCTGGACTACTGTGCATAAACACGTTTGAATACACTGCCTCATACACAGACTCGCACAGATTTGGAACAATGGGGCACACCTCATTGGAGGTTAACATATATTCTAGAGAGAATTGCCACATAAGGAATAAATCACCTTGGTCAGCTGTTTGACTGTGAAAGCATTCATTCTTTTGTATAGATATAAACTGGATTCTTACTTGATAAATGTCAAATGTGGACATATTTATGCCTAAAACACTGTCTGCACCTGAAACTAACTCCTTTGTCTACGTCATTACCTGAATCTCCAACACATTTATACTTGAAACATTGAAGCACCTTCAAAAGTGTTATTTCTCATCTTTATGCTAGGTTGATAGAAGAAATTCACTCAAACCCTTGTGGAGTATATTAAAAGACAGGTGTCAAAATATTCTTGCCATTCAATATAGGGAAGATAGCTAGTTCTCCCTTCTAACTGCACATGACTTTGGACTGCCCAAAGCTATGCTAAAGCTCAGCTTCTTTAAGAAACTGCATGCTTGGCACTGGACTTTACAGAAACTGAGATTAGGTAACATGTCAACATCCTTGGATTGCTGGTGCTGCGGTAAATAAATCTGGGGGAGACATGCCCTTTAATTGCACTGGCAAAAAGTTGCAGGCACAATGTAAGCTAACAGCTCATTAGCCTTAATTTTGACACCACAAATATTCCTATTAGATGTGGGACGGATATGCCTAGTTTGCCCCTTCACCAGAAAATATGGGTAGAAACCGCTGTTGAAGTGGCTAAGATGTGCATTTTAAGAAGTTGGAGGCAAACCTCACCCCAGCACACAAGCATTATTACAAGACATCTCAACTACAGTAAGGCATGAACATATAATCTACTGATTTTTGGATCAGCAACACATCTTTGATTATATGTTTGTTTATTCACAAAGAAATATGGTTCTTGTATAAGAGTGATTGCTGAAGCTTCTTGTAATGCTCTGAATACTTAGCCCTAGTAGTAAATGACCACTAATAGTTGTTTATAGCTTGTATGTTGAAAGCCCTGGTGGAGTTATGCCAAGATTACTCTTGGTCCCATTTGAGATTGGTACTGAAGATAGGAAAATGGATAGTTGGAGCTACTGTTGTCATAATTCTCTCTGTGCTGTTGAACACCATTGCCTTCAGAGATATATTTTGTATTCTTTAAAACTCAATAAAGAATTGTGATTCAAAAAGAATATGTTGTGATGTAAGAGACGTAGCCAAGGAGTATCTTTGGAGAATCTTTATTAAGTCTAAGTTACAGGTTGACATCCATGTAAAGCAGCCTCACCAAGAGCAGTTCAGTCTTCAACTGTCACACCTCACCACACAGGTACCCAAACATTCCAATCATCTCCATTACATCAACATTCCAATCAGAATACTCACACTGGTTGAGCAGCTAGGAGCTAGGTAACATAGGAGAAACATTAGTACATAGGCACTCACCTACTCTTCACAAGGACCCACTGGGTCGACTCTTTCTTGGTTCAGTCCTAGAAATATGTCCAAACATGTTGTTGGAAACTGGGTTACTAGTTATGGGAGGTGAAACCTTACTCAAGCAGCAACTACAATATCTGTCAGGGTGAAGTCACAAGCATACCCCATATTAACCTGTTCTTAGCCCTCTGGTAGAATTGCACAAGCAGTTAGGCTTAACTTAGAGGCAATTTGTAAAGTATTCATGCAGCACTCTAAACAGTAATCAAGTGAAAACACCAAGGAAAACATAAGTGAAAAGGGTACCTAGAACGAAGCACAAAGCACCAACTTTCATTATCTGTTCATGCCAGACCGGAACAAAGTCACAAGTGCAGGCCAACCGTGATGGAGCACAAGCCAGATACAGGGCGAAGCTAGGCCCACGGAACAAAGTATCTTAATTCCTGGGTTGCAGTGCATTGAAAAATCTCACTTCAAGGATGCGGAGTGAAGCTGTGGTTCAGATGAGCTGTGGGGCTGCGATGCGAAGACCTGCGTTGAGGATGCATCACGCAGCGAAAGTGCCAAGGAAACTGCGGGCTGCGATGTGAGGTCTGACGTGAGTATGCATCGCGCTGCAGCGGTTCCATAGCGGAGCTGTAAGGTCATCTCCTTACAGCTCTGCACTGCATCTGTTCTGCTCACAGGACCACGGCTGTGGTGACAGTGCAGATTCAGGCCCACTTCCAAGGGTCCAGAGCTGGGGTGGCACCACTTGTGGGGATAATAATCACAACAGACAGAGTCCAGGTGCTGAGTTTAAAAGTGGTTGAAACCTTTTCTGTCCCTAAGTCTTTGATCAGGAGGCCAACCAACTAGCCCCTGGTGTCACTCTGGTGGTCCTGGGTTCACTTAGGCAGCAGTGCAACGAGAGTTGCAGTCCTTCGTGCAGAGTAGCGCAGCACTTCTTCTTCCATTATTTAAACCTGGTGCCCACTTTGAAGTAGGGGAAGGTTCTGGAGGTTTCCACCCGAGAGGTGCTGGAATTTTCTGGATCCCTGCCCTGGCCCCAGCTTGTCTGGGGTCACAAAAGACAAGTGTCAAACCCTTTGTGAGTGTGCTCAGGCATAGCCGTTGTGATGTGCAACTGTGTTAGGTGACAGCTCCTTCCTCTCATTAAGTCACAGATGGCCCATCCTGCCAAACCTATTCAGCTTCATCTCACTGTCTGGGAGCAATACGCAAAGACCAACTGCCAGCTACATTTCGTCACGTGACCCAGTATACAGGCTGCATGTACCAAATGGTTGGGACAAGAAAATGCCAAATTTTCTAAAAGTGTCAATTTCAGAATTGTGACTTAAAATCTGACTTTACCATTGAAGAGAGTTTTAAATTACAATTCTGTAGACATAAACTTGACATTGCTACTTGGCCCCCAATTGAAAGTTAGCACTTGCAAAACATTATAAGGTAACTCAATATTAACCTTAGGAAAGGTAGGCCTTGCAGTATTGAAAAACAAATTTCAGAGTTTTTCACTACCAGTACACGTAAAACTCAAAAGTACATGTCCAGCCTTTTAAATACACGGCACCCTGCACTTTGGGCTGTTTAGGCCCTACCGTAGGGGTGACTTATACACATAAAAAATAGGGTTTGGGCCTGGCAAAAGGTTTATTTTGCCAGGTTGAATTGGCAGTTCAAAATTGCACCCACAGGCTGCAATGGTAGGCCTCAGACATGTTCAAAAGAGTTACTTAAGTGGGTGGCACAATAAGTACTGCAGGCCTACTAGTAACATTTAATTTACAGGCTGTGGATTCATGTAGTACCCCTTTACTAGGGGCTTACAAGTAAATTAAATGTGCTAATTCAGTGTGAGCCAATTTCAGGAGAGAGCACAAGCACTTTAGCATTGGTTTGTAGTGGTAAAGTGCGCAGAGCCCAAATAGTAGGGGATTGGCAAAATTTGGCGACTCCGCATTACTATTGTAACGTTCAGTACCAGCCAAATTTCAGCAATTGCCTCATGGTGAAGTTTTTTTCCCACTAGACTCCAGGAATGCGAGTGCTATTTGGCGTCCCTTAGTGCCGTTTTCTAACCCGACCAAGAAACAACAAAGGGTTTTGGCTCTAATCAGTACGGATGAGCTCATTTCAAACAAAAACCAAGAAAAACGCCAATACTGATACTAAATTCCCAACTACAACGTGCCCATTGAAATGAAACAATGTCACCAAGTACCTCTTTTTTCGTACGATTTAATCACACATCTTTTAAATGCTCACATGTATAAATCACAGCTAATTGCATCCATAAAAAAAAAAAATTAGGACACACCAAACTCCCTCCACCCACCGAATCCTATTTAGAACATCATTTCACCCACAGCAGCTTCTCTTTCACACCCCCTCAATACATCCATCTCTTCCAGTCATCTCAGTCATCCACTCAATTCACTCTCCATACGTACCAGCACACCCACCCGCACTCAGCCCACCTTTCAATACTTCATTTTTTTACACCCACAAAAAAGAAATGCGCAAGAAATGCACAAGAAATGCGCATGCGCGGGCGTCCGCGCATGCGCATTTGTCAGAAGAAGTTGGAAACCAGGAAGAGGGAGCCCCGGAGACACCGCGCTTCAGGTAAGAGTCTTTACTTTTATTCAATTTACATTTAGGGTATGTTTTAAAAAGGAGGGCGGGCGGGAGGTGGGTGGTGGGTGGCAGGCAGCTATGCTTCGCCCTGGCGTGTGCGTAGCGCTGCCTGCTTCGCCTACTTCGAAAACTGCGAAACAGGCAGCGCTACGTACACTACGTGGGCGAAGCGTAGTGTCTCGCCCAGGGTTAGTATAGAGTAGCTGTATAGCGTGCATTGGCGTAGAGGGTAGTTTTCGAGAGTGGAGTGGTGTCGAGTGCAGTGGCAAAGTGTGCAGTGGTGCATAGTAGAGTGGGGTAGAGTGCAGTGGCATAGAGTAGAGTGGTGCAAGGTTGAGTACAGAGGTGTAGACTGAAGTGGCATAAAATTCAGTGGTGAACAGTACATTAGAGTGGCATAGAGTGTATTGTTGTAGAGTGCAGAAGAGTGGAGTATAGTGGTGCAGTGGCATAGAGTATAGTGGCACAGAGAAGAGTGACATAAGGTTCAGTGGCAAAGAGTTCATTGGTAGAGTGTGTGTGCAGTGCTGCAGAGTAGAGTGTTCTAGATTGCAGTGGTTTAGTGTTGAGTGACTTAGTGTGCAATGGTGTACAGTGGAGGGGCATATAGTGCAGTGGCATAGGGTAGAGTATGGTGGCATACAGTGCAGTGGCGCAGATTAGATTGGCATAAAGTGAAGTGGAGTAGAGTGTATTGGTTTAGAGTAAAGTGGTGTAGAGTGCATTGGCATAGAGTGCAGTCAAGTAGAGTGCAGTGGCATGGTGTGGAGTGGTGCAGAGTCCAATAGAGCCATGTAGACTGCAGTGACAGAGTAAATTGTTTCAGAGTAGAGTGAATTGGTGTAGAGTGCAGTGATACAGAGAATAGTGCTGTAGATTGCAGTGGTGCAGAGTAGATTACAGTGGTTTAGAGGCAATTGGCATAGAGTGCAGTGGCATAGAGTTCAGTTGTTTAGTGTTCAGTGGCTTAGAGTTCAGTGGCGTAGAGTTTAGTGGTGTAGAGTGCATAGTTTCTAGAGTGCGTAGAGAGTGCAGTGTTGCAGAGTATACTGTCTTTGAGTGCAGTGGTGTACAGTAGAGTGGCACAGAGTGCAATTGTCCAGAGTAGAGTGGCATAAAGTGCAGTGGCACAGAGTAGAGTGGTGTAGAGAGCAGCAGTGTAGAGTACAGTGGTATAGAGTAGAACATAGTGGCATAGAGTACAGTGATGCATAGTAGAATAGAGTGACATAGAGTGTAGTGGACATAAGTACAGTGGTGGAGAGAAATTTGATGCAGAGCAAATTGGCATAGAATGCATTATTTTGAGTAAAGCTGTGTAGAGTGCATTGGCACAGACTGCAGTGGCATAGAGTGCAGTGTTGCAGAGTAGGGTGGCATAGAGTGGAGTGGCCTGGAGAAGTGTAGAATGCAGTGGTGAAGAGTGCAGTGGTGCATAGTAGAGTAGTGAGGGGTAGATTGCACTGGCATAGAGTAAAGTGAAGTGACTTGGAGTGTTGCAGAGTAGAGTGGAGTGGAGTGGGGTAACATGGAGTATGCATGGTATGGTAGTGTACTGGCATTATAGACAACACATCTTCAATTGAAATGAGCATTACATTTGCACTCACTTCCAGCTTTACTGATAAAAGTATACAACGCACAAACAATAATGTTTGGAAATGCCATCACCCAATGTATAGATTTGATTGTCAGCACAGTTTATTTGCAGACATTTGAATTTTGTCTGCTAGAAAAAAACAATACCCTCTGTACAGCGTTCCTCAACCAGACCCCCAACAGCCTGCATGATTGTTGTATAAACCCTCTCACTTTGAAGTCAGAGAAAAAAAATAAACACCAGGCTCCCTGAAAGACACAGCCTCTGTCTTTGAATGCACAGCACATGTAACAAGAAAAGAACAAGATTTAAGGGCTTGTTTACAGAAAGGGAATTCCTGGAAAAATATAGGAAACAAGGTTTGAGCAAGGGAGCGACAAACTCAAATAAAGGCAGCAAATACAAAGTCAGAAAATGTGAGTTACAAACCACAAAGTCAACGGACGCATTGCCTTACTAGGTCAACTTTCTGAATGTCCCCAAGATGCCTTTAGCAAACCAGACAGCTGCGCTGCCTGTTAGGCTGCGACCTACAAATCAGTGGCCAGGAGGGGAAAAGGCATGGGGTGGAATCAAGACTAGACATGCTTGGCATTCAGGAACACAGGCAGCCGGCAGCCCCATCGGTGGGCTTGTAAGAAAAACATTGGACCCTTACACTGATTTTTTTATTTATTTACAAATTAATCTCTGTTTAATGTGCTAATCTGACTTTGACACAGGCATCTTGCAAACCATATTCTACAGTATGTTTACCTAACATCAGTAATGGAGGCGGGTAGATGACAATTAATAAGCAATAGACTAGTATATAGAGAAAAGTACTGCAACCTTCATCACATTTTCACAGTTTACATTGCGAGAAAAAAAATGAACTCAAAAGTAGATGTTACTTAATACGCTAACAACGTTTTGAGAAGTTTACAAACGTTGCAAAACTTGTGGGGAAGAGAAAGATAGGAGAGGTGAAACAGGGGAAGGGGTGAAGGTGATGAGTCAGAGGAGGTGTAGTGAGAGTAGAGAGAGTTGCAGTGTACGAGAATAAGAGACTGATTGTCCAAGTGGTGTGCAAAGTTTTTATTACATGAGCTAAGTATTTCATGGATCCCGATTATTGGCCTTCCTATAGTTTTCCTAATTTCCCGATTTCGCACACCCATACACTTGAACATGTTATCTAACAAACATCGTATTTTTTTCCTTGAAAATGCTGAATACGGATATGACATTTTCTTGCAAGCTAAATTTAAAAGTGTTTTTCTGAATATGGATGGTTGATCTTTTTGTCAGAAAACAACTTAAAAGCGGTGCTAAAGAACTAATTTTAATGTGACAAGTTACATGCAGAAGATTTTGTGAACCACATGCAGTAATGGTAATATCTGTGTGGATTATAGAGGTTTGCAAGAGAAAATATTCGGGACTTGGCATATTCTTAAAATATACACGATGTGAAGGAGGGGAGATAACGAGTGAAGCAGTGAAAGGAGAGGGGGGGCTGTGGATGCAGGCCAAGTTGCAGCAGAGGAGGTAGAGAACAGAGTAGGCCGTGGGTGAGGGTAGAAAGGTTTCATTTGCAAAGAAGGTGTTTGACTACATTGACATGCAGGGCCAGAAGGATCGCGTAAGATTTCTGGGAATCAGTACTTCAAGAATTTTCGAACAGGCAGATACTGGCTCACTTTCAAAGAAGAAAAAAAAACGAGCACGTTTTTAAGCCGATTATTCTTCCTGGATTTAAATTATTTTAGGCTACAAAGCCTTTCTGTTTTTTCAAGCAAATAATTCAATATAAACCAGGGCTGCGGCATCGTGTCCATGGAGGGGGAGCTGGAATAGTATGTGCTGGAGTATATTTAGAACTGAAATGTAGCAGTTCTATATACAGAGACAAATACACCCACACTGACTTTATTGTATTTATGTAGCACTCCATACCTTGCTTTGGGACTCCGAAGCGCTTTTTCAGATGGGTCACACGCGCGCTACACCACGAGGGGCTTCGTGGTTAGCAGAGTGTTTCATTTGTTGTAATCTGATGTGGGGAGCATTTTGGTACCATGTGTGCGTGACCAGAGAGGTGCTCTTGTCTTGGGGCGCAGCGCCCAGCTCTGGTGGGTGAAGGGATGTGAGAGACTGGCGCACAATTGTAATTAGCTGGTACTTACAATTTACCCTGCAGGTCTTGCGTTCTGCTTCGTAGCTTTCTAGAGCGCTGCATGCAGGTAGAAGAGTGTAGGAAATACCTATATGGTCTGTCTAATAGGTAGTCCAGTGAGGGATGGCGCAGAGCAGGGCGGCTATAATATCTATGCAGCAAAAACTAGGCAGAGGAGCAGTGGGATTCTGTGCTCTTGTACACCAAAAAAGGGGAACAATCCATATGGCAACATGCGCAAGGCAGAGATGCAGTCAAATGAGTAAAGTGATGGCAAACGGTCAAGAATAGGAGTTGGTGACATGAGCAGTAGCCACACACCTAATGGCAGCGACGCTGCCTCCTGCTGTACAAATTCACTTCATGAACAAGGAAATCAGTGAAAGAGCGACCAAGAATGTCAGTCTGAGCACAATCTTTATGAGGTTCTTTTCAGGCTGAAAGAGGCCAAACTTGTGAGTAGGGTTCACACCTCAGGCCTCGCTAGTGCTTGCAAATGTGGACAAGCATCAGGAAAGGGAGCCCTAGTTGCCCCATGGCTCAGGTCCTAGCCATACTGACACCCTTTACATACAAGGAAGAGAGACAAAGCACTTAGGGCCTCATTCATGAGGCCTACCGGCACTTTTGAGCCACCAGAATGTCACTTTTTTGACTTTTCGCTGGTGCAATGTGCCACTGGCATATTTATGAGGCCACGTAAAGTCACGTTACATGTCTTTTCATGGCCTTATAAATATGTGCCCCTTTCACGCAGAAAACTGTGTGAAAGGGGCGTTCCATCGGTGCTGCTGGGGGCGTTCCTAGCAACATCCATGGCTTTTTGACACTGCCGAGATGTACGGGAAATCGCAAGTCTGAGGCAGCACAAAAACTTACGCCTCCCCCAGGGGAGGTGTAAGGGAGGCACAATGAGGAGAAATATATTTATTTCTCCTTGTTTTTCCACTTTGTATGTGTGCTGCATTCTACAGCACACATAGAAAGAGGAAAACGCTTCTTGGGATTGTTTTTGTGCAGAAAGGTTTCCCCTCCTGCACAAAAATAATTATTCCCGCAACACAGGCACCCTTGCACCATGGTGCAAAAGTGCCTACGTTGGCGCACGGCAGCCCATTGTGCGAAGGGGAAAAGGACAGGAATCCGCCGTATCTAATAGACACAGCACATTTCTGCCCTTTTCTTTTGCTGTGGGGCAGCACAGCAGCAAGGCCTGATGTGCTGCCATCTGGCAAAAAACCCATAAATGAGGCCCTTAGGTTGCTGCCCTGACAGCACACCAATAAGTTAGCCTGCATTGTATGAATCTTCTGGCCTCACCCCTCTGTGTGTGCCCAAAACCTTTTCCAGAGATCCCAGATATCCTTGTTCTTTCTAATTCTCACGAAGAGGGATCCTACTGCCCTACTAGAAATTTCTCCACAGCTTCCACTTGATTATCAGCTGGGAATGAGTGTCAGAACAAGTCACCATAGTAAATGGAGACTTGCCTTGCTTCCATTGTTTACTTTAGGACGGCACACATTTTGTGTAGATTTGGTAGTTCTAGTTTTGTTAAATCCCAACACAGGGTTTATGTATGTCTCCACAAGTTAACTTTCATTCCTTTGTCTGTTAATTTCCCACTTTCCCCTCCCTACTCACAGTGGCTCTCTTCCTAGCCAAACAACAGGAGCCAAACAGGCGTCATTTACTGCTCCAGCCATCAAAGTGCTCTGAACCTTACCATGCCATAGATATGATCGGGAACTGGATTGTCTCAGCATTTTAAAGTTCTGTCACTACTCTGCTCCTGCCCTTCATCCTTAATATTCTCTATTATTTTGACAAGTATTAAAGTTAGTAGAGCCCACCAATAAAAGACAATGATACCTATGATTTCTAGAGCTAAGAAGTTGACTCTAGAGCACTCATCTGCCATTTGTTTTGAATCTGTCTCTCCAGTCAGTACCTTACACATTGCTTTCCTGTTTTGCATCATTTCACCCCTGTCTCTCCCTGCTTTCTGTTTCTCTCGGTCTCTCAAGCGCTCTCCTTGTCTTCCTCTCTACCCATCCTTTCTCTCCCTTATTTCATTCCCCACTCTCATACTAGTTCTCCTGTTTTCTGGGCCCTTCTTCTATCTGTCTATCTCTAACTATTTCTTTCCTTAATTCTGCTTCCCCACTTCCTTCTCTAGTACAGCCACAACCGCTTTCTAATGTTCTCTTACTCACACCCCCATCTTGCTCCCGGTCCTTTCTCACCTCCTTGTTTCTTACCCATTTTCTCTTCTTTTCCCCATCTTTTACAATCAATTTTTCATATTGTCACAAAACAACCCCTTTTTTCTTTTTAATCCTCTATCCCTTCCGCTTCTTTTACCCCCCTTTTCTTTCTTCGTTGCTGGCCCACACATATCTTGCTCTGTTCTTTATATATCTTCCTCCAGTCATGCTCTATACTCTTCCAAACCCCTCCATCTCTTTTCTATTTCATCTTCTCCCAACTTTCTTCATTCACTTTCTCTGTCCCTCTAGCTTGCACTCTCACTGTCATCTCGCTGTTGATTTTTCCACTCTGCTCCACTCTTTCCCTTCCACCTCTTGTTTATGCTCTGTTCACTCTAAATCTACTCCAGCTATCTTCCTCTCTCTCCTTCACCTACTCTAACATTCTCTTTCTCTATTAGCCTATTTTTCTCTTTTGCCTTCAAGTGTCTTTCTTTCCCAGACAGTCAGCTTGTTGGCAACTCCGCTGCCCTCATAAGTTCATCTTCATTACATATCTTTGGCATGGCAAACTGTTCAAGGGCTGCCAGTTGTTCCACACAAAGCAACAAAGAGGCAGAGGTTGCATGTTTTTCTTTGTGTATCTCTTATTCTCTGACTCACCGCCATTCATTCTCCTCACCTACCTCGAAATGTAAGCCCTCAAAGTGCCACAGAGCGTGTACCGATGTAACTATACAACCCATTTCCATCAGAAAGGCAACATATTCAAACAGACTTTGTACCCCTGCAGTTGTATCCATTGTTGTATGTTTGCCTCTCTTGTGCACACTTCCATGCTCTCTGGACTTGCCTATCCTACTCTTCAGTACCCCTGAACCAAACTTCAACCACCTGCGGGTCAGGTTCTTTGCTCCTATGTGTGAGACAAAAACAGGATGGATCGGGGGAGGAAACTCTTCTCATTCTTTGTCCCAGGACAGGGGAAGCAGGTGGTGAAGTCCTAGAGCACTGGCGCCCCTCAACCTTCTGAATAGGTGTAACACTGAGGCTGGCACAGTACAGAGCCTAGTGCGCAAGAAAACCTTTTAAAAAAGATTGGCACCTGTGTGCCTGTTTCAATCAATCTGGATTTGTACCCTCATGGCTAATTACCGTGAGGGTATCCAAGTGCTGAGGTTACTGCTGCAGTGGGGTCTCAGTTGAACAGCCAGATCTTGAGTGCTTTTCTGAACTCCAGCAGAGAGGATGAGATCCGTAGGTGAAGTGGGAGGTCATTCTAGGACTTCGTAGTGAGGTAGGAGAAAGAGTGTCCTCTACTGTTACTGTAGTGGGGAGTGTGGATGATGCAGAGTGATGCAGAGTGCAGGTGTCTGAAGGGAAGGTGTAAGTTCTGTTGGAGGTTGATGTACAGGTTCTGAGGGGGCTTGGAGCGTGTTGATCAACATCTTGACCTGTCATCTCTTCTAAATGGGGAGCCAGTGGATCTTCTGGAGGTGGGGGAGGGGTGTGGGTCTGATTAGTGATGTCTAGGATGAATTTTGCCACAAGGTTCTGTATTGTTTGCAGTCTCTTGAGGAAGAGCAAGGTGATTCCTACTTAGAGTGCGTTGCTGTAGTCCAGTCGGCCGGTGACAATGGCTTGTGTGATAGTCCGTCTGGTGTCGATGGGGAGCAACTTGACGATCTTGCGGATCATGCAAAGGGTGAAGAAGCAGGAGGACGAAACTACTTTGACCTGTCTTTTCATTGTGAGATTGCTGTCCAGGATGATGTCAAGTTTGCAGACTTAGTCGGTAAGAGTAGGTAAGCGTCACCAAGAGTCGTTCCATGGGAATGTTCCATGGGAAGGTGCTGATCTCAAAGATCAGCACTTCTGTTTTGCCTGTGTTGAGTTTTAGGCAGTTGTCGCTCATCCAATTGGCAATACTTGCCATGCACCTGCGAAAGCTGGTCAGTATGGGGGAGGAGGCCTTCTGATTGTGGGAAGATGAGCTGGGCATCGTGGGTGTAGGATATGATGTTCGATCAATTCATTCTCACGATGTGTGTCCAAGGATGTCATGTAAGTAGTGGACAGGGTGGGGCTGAGGGATACGGGTGGGAAAGGGGAAAAAACAGCACAAGCAGAGCAGAATAGTACAGTGCAAAGTAGAAACAGAGACATACAATTACAACACAGCAAAACACACATAAAATAACAGAATCAGCACAGTTATTTTAGAGCATATCTACTTGCACCACAGCAAGGCTACTCCAAAGAAAATTGAGGTGCTAGGTAATAGCTACTTCTCAATACATGGAAATTTAAAGCATCAGTGCAAACATTAGGTCTCCTAGTGACGGCAGTGGGACTTTCAGGATGCTGGTGTGAAATATCATCTAAGTGAGAATGGTGTCAGACCTTGTATATTGACTCACTGATCCACCTATACATTCATCTCAGTGACTTAAACATGTGCTCCATAGATTTGTCTGTAACCTACATATCACTAAAGTCTCACCTGCACATGTTTTATGAGCATGAAGGCTTGTACTAGTCTGCCTTATTGGATCCGTTCTGCGGGGATTGGAAGATTGACTTGTGGTCTTCTGAGGGAGAGAAGCTTGTCTTTCTTCCGCAAGGCTGCCCTTGTTCTGTGAGGATAAACAGCGTGCACTGATGATGCAATATTTGACCTGTCCTGTAACGGGGGAAGCTTGCATTGATGCTGCCATGGCTATACTTGTCCTCTAAATAATTGGAGTTTGTACTTTTTCTGCCCAAGGTTTACCTTATCTATGAAGAAAGGGGTGCTTGCACTTTTTTGGCCATATGAGGAAACAAAGAATACTTTGAATGCACCTGCATAACATGCACAGCCAAGTCATAAGCTTTTGTGAGACCCAGGGCAAAAACTAGTCGCGGGTTCTGACCTTGAGACTGTGGTTACAATCCTGACTTCCCAACTTGATCAAAGAGTGTGACCCTGAACAAAACATTTCTTTGTTCTGCCTTTTTTTCTTTGATCATCACATTTGAGAGCACCGTGAAATAATTCAGTTCTGGGTGGGCACTGTGCAAAAACACCTTCTGTATATGGTTTAATGAACCATAATATTGCTCAATCTATAACAACAATAAAGGCCTTGTATAGGAGGCACAAGTCAACTTGCTTATCTCTTGGTTCACTAATTAATTTGTCAGCAGGGCAGAAGGAGGAAAAATTGCTATACCATACAGGATCTGAACTGAAAAATATCTAATCAGGAAATGTTTTCAATTCAAGTTTTCCAGCTTGACCAAACTGTGTGACGCAAGGCAATTACATTTCTCCACTGTGCCTCCTTTCCCATGATCATCACATTTTAGAGCACCTTGAAATAATTCACTTCTGGATGTGCACTATACAAAGATCAGTCTTGCATATGGTTAAATAGACCATAATGTTGCTCCATCTATAAAAAATGAAAGCTTGCATAAGATAAATAAAGCAAACTGACTTGTCTCTTGAGTCATTAATAAAATTGCCCTGGCAGAAATGGGAAATATTGTTTACATCGTGGTGTTTACACTGCAATACCTTTACAACAGGGGTATTATAACGCAAGTCATTACAATGACTTGCGCTGGATGGCCCTCTAACCTAAGGAATAGTATGATTTACTATTCCATCACCTTCCCTACTGTATGTAGACTGGAGTTAGAACAGTAAATCATAATATTCCTAAATCCAGCGCCCTCCAGCGTAAGTCGTTGTAACGACTTGCGTTGTAATGCCTGCGTTGTAAAGGCACCGCGATGTAACGTCGTATATTTGGCAGAAACAATATATTTCATTTTTTTTTAGGAAAGGCCACTCAGGTCTGTGACATATTCTGCTGTGTTAAAGTCACTTTTGAAAAAATCGTATCTGGAATGTAGTAGTCTTGAGTGTTTCTTAGTGCAGGATGTAAAACCCACTGACGAAGCATACACTAAACAGGTGAGGGTTCATCATCTTATATAAGTACTTGAGTTTTGGCTTTTTCTCCGGGAGTTTTGTACTTCTTGTCTGTTTAGCTCTGTTTGTGGGAATCATAAAACAGTGCTTCAATGCCTCTCACTGTTTTTCAGTGTTTAGCTACTTCTGTTGCTTTGTGTGTGAGAGAACTGTTTGGTGCTCCTTCTGCTACTGCTACCTGTCCTTTACGTATTTTTTGTGCCAAGGAAGGCTGTGCTTGTATTATCAATGTTGTACCTTGATTATGTTGGGAAGCTTGGTATAAAACTTTTCTCTAGACTGAAGAAATAATATTGACATTGCCAATAATGTGAGTGTTAAAACATAAAACCTCACAAGACATAGAAGAGTTTGCCTTTGGTTGGATGTGTAAATCAAACAGATTTTCTAAGGTAATACATAACTTTGTGAACATTTTAAGCACATCTGACAAGTAGCTCAATATCATGTGGAAAAGTTTCATCGAATTCTGGCATTTTAGCCAACAACACTTTCCATGCTAGAGTTTTAAGCCATAAAGAAAGTATTATAAGCAAAACTACAAGCCCCACACCACATGTTGTTGGCTGATGGTAACATATGTCATGGTGAGACTTCTGAAATACATCATACAATTTTGTCCCTGACCTTCTACTTTTTATTTTCTTGTAGACGACCACAAGTTAAACAGCCCAGTGAGAGGGTGGCCTTTCAAATGCAAATATGAGCATATCACTGCTAATGAACTACCATTAACACTCAGAAAACTAGCAGACTAAAATCAATTATATTTACCAGAATAATGGGAGAGCAGGAGGTGCCATGTCTGAAGAGACACTGGGAAAGGAAAAAACAATGTGCTGACACCTCTTTTCCCAAGCCCATCCTTAGCCGAGAGGTTAGTGTGATTTACATGGAACTCCGGCAACACCACTGTGATTTGTACTGCCTAGTACAACTGCAGCATGTGCTGCAGTTACTGCCTCACAAGGGGCACCAGTGCTTTAGAGTAAGCACTGACAAAGTGCTGACTTTTTTACAGTTCATTCTTACAGCCTCAGAGATTACATTAGAGGCAAGCACAGGGGCACAACAGAACAGCCATAACTCAGCCGCGGCCCATGCAGGTAAAGTGGTGGGGCGATGGGGCCGGGTAGGGTTGATTTCGACAGATGGCGACGAGGGAAAATTAATTATTATTTTCCGTCTTGGTCGTCTGTTGAATCCCCCCAACACGGTTCACCGCTCTTACCTGCACGGGCCGCTCCTGCCATAACTGCACTCAACCACATGCAAGAACACGCTAATAATGTACATTTGGAAACACACTACCGGGACACATGACATGCAGTAGGTGGTAACGGAATATGCTTTTCCACAGTTGCATTTGGCAAGGAAGGCAGTGCTAGTTGTTTGCTGGGACACTAATGCAGTGGAGTAAAGAAACTTTATGGGGCTGCCCTGCAAAGTACGATGACGGAGCCCAGCCACCAAGCCCCAACCAAACTTGTGTCCAATAACCTACTTTCACAAAGCCCCACAGAGCCTGTGTGAGAATGGGAAAAGGGCTGCTAAATTACAGGACAAGGACTTTTTGGTGTATATAATACCCATCACTGGGGACATTTTTGTACCTGCACCTGATAATTTCCCAACCCACAGCCATTGGACTTTAACAGGTGTGATAAAAACTGAATACAGCTATGGGGCAATCTTAATCAGGGCCTAAATACTGTATTACCCTTTTACTTTCTCTATCTCTATACTCTTTTCCCTCCTGTCTCTTTATAACCACTCTCTCACTTTCTCTCTGTCTGTCTTTCACATGTTTCTGTCTCTGTGTTAGGTGTCTGTTATTCACATGCATTTTGTAAAGCCTGCTTGTCTCAAGGGCTGGATTAACCATTAAGCAAAATAAGCACGTGCTTAGGACATCAAGGAAGGGGGGCACCACAGAAATTTTTCATTGCCGGATTTACCATGGACCATATGGAGCAAACCTGCAAATGGTGCCGCTGAACCTGTAAATAAAGTGGACGTATACAAAAATAAACATTATTTTCCATCTTACTGTAAGCTTTGTTTCATTTCTAAAAATACAATTTTATTTGACAGTTTTTTACTGTTTATATTTCGAATTAGATATATACACGGGGGCACCAACATCTTTTAAATGCTTGGGGCCTCTAAAGGTCTTAATCCGGGCCTGCATGTCCTTCTCCATCTGTCTCTTTCTAATATGCTTCTCTTAACTCTCCACACTCCCTCCTGTGCTCACATTCAGCTTCTTTTCTAATTTATCTCTTTATAACCTTGCTCTCATACTTTCTATCTCACTTACTTAGACGTCTGTTGCTTACATGATGCTTGATAGCTTCTCTCTCTCTCTCTCTCTCTCTCTCTCTCTCTCTCTCTCTCTCTCTCTCTCTCTTTCTCTCTTACATTTGGAAAAGTCCTCTTTCCCTGGTGGTTCTTTTAATCTTTTTCAGTCAATTCTTATTCTTCCTCCTTTGTGAAGTGGCAGAGTCACGTGGATGCCTTTTCACTGGATTTTCTGTATTGCAACAATAAATCAATACATGTTGCAACTCTGTTACTTTCAGCAAACCCTCAAGTACATCTGACAGAATAGGCTCTCAACAGGCAGAAGCGGTTGCTCTTCTGCACTCTGCCAGATCACAAACTCGTAGTGACATTGCATGGATGCTTCAGGGGCCCCCTTCAGAGCCCGGGGCCCACTCACATCATGTGGGGTGCGTGGCCCTCAGCTACACCCCTGCTCTAATGGACAGGTGGAGGCAGAAAGTTTCAACATGAAGAGAAATAACTGGATGAAGAGTAGATGTCAGGACACCAAAATGTTAATGATCGCATAGGTGACACAACGCACCACTCAGTGACATCACATGATTGACACCTTGCTTTGTCCCACCCTTCACCAATTAACCTCACCGTCGCAAATTAACAGCCCATATTTGTTGCTGAAGGACTGGGAAAGGAAAATGGCGAACGCTATAGGAACTAACAAGGGTGTTAGAGCGATCTCCACGTTCTGCTCCTCTCTAGCACCCTCATGACCATAAGATAGAAGAGGCAAAGACAGAGCCAGGGGTCACAAAAGGGAACAGAGGAGTAGCAGCTCCTTCCCCTTTATACCTCTAATTAAACTCTACAATAAGCAGGTATATTACTGTATCGATAGGTAATGTAGGCGTTATCAGGAAAGGTACAAGAGGGGGCACAAGGCAATAAAGCTCCGCTACCTCAGGCCCTTAGAGCTGCTAGCGGTTCCCACCCCTGGCTGTGAGTCCCTGCTGTTCACCCTTTCTGCACGGCTAATACCACAGGCTCCGCATGGTGCCCCCGCTGGCAGTTGCACGGAACAGTGCAGCAAATAACACAGCATCTGACGGTGTGACATTGTGTTCCTCTCCCAGAGCGAAGGGTGGGAGCCACTTATTGAGGTTATTTTGGGAGGTATTCCCTGGAGTACAAGGTTAGAGTGGTCCTGCCCAGATGTCACCTGGGAGCTCAGATAAATAGGCCACCCTCTTCCTGGGATGACGGTTTTGGTCAACTTGAAATCTGCCTCTGACAGTCATTGAGAGCCTTTTCCTACTCACCACGTCCAGGCCCAGGGTGTTGTCATAAGCACAACAATTGTAACGAGGATTGCTGGCCTTTGGTGAGGGTACCCTTGTTGTGTGGCCAACCAGACTGCCGCCTATTGACCACGCTGGCTGTACCCATTGGCTGCCTTCTGTGGTAAATAATTTAATTACCGGGACTTAATTTGATACAGAAACATAATAAAAATAGCTCAATAAATAAGAGGCAGAATCCGTGGTATTAGAGGTTCGGAATGGGCTTTATTCCAATGGACGATTCGAATCGGTTGCTCCAAGTTCCATCACCACGAAGGTTCAGGAAGTGAAGTACATACATTATTGATAATTAATCACTTTTATACAATAGGCATTACAGTGAAGCAAATGCAAGAGGCGTAACAATTGATAGTGTAGATAAGACATACATACGTAGCAAAAGTAGGTGTAACTGGGTGTGACTAAAGAACGTCATCAGATGTGATGTCATAATAGGGTGGTTCCATGAAAGAATTTCGCAATGTCAGCAGAAATACTTGGCAGAAATGCGCGCACAGCAGCATGACGTGTGATTGACGTGCAACTAGGGGGTGAAGGGGACTTGACATTTAGCTCTACATGTGGCGACAGAAGTCTGGAGGGTCAAGTCAACCTAATCCCAAATCATGTCTAACATCCTATGTTTAAAGAACTATGTTATCCAAAAGAGAGGTCTCTTAGAGTAGAATCTTATTCTATACTGACTATACTGACTGTTAGTGCGTGTACAAGCGTCTAAATGTCTACACTAGATACGAGGGCAGAAGTCTTCCATAAAAATAAGGCTATGAATTACTTGCATAAAGACAGAGAAGCCAGGCCTTTGCTCGGTAGCTGGAAGAATGTTTACTTAAACTACTAGACAGGAATGCATTGGGCAGGGAGCGGAGCAGATAATTTCGAAGGTGAAATACAGTTTTTGGCAGGCAACAGGCTGATGTCAGGCTTCGTGAGCCGCGCAGGGAATGAGACAAAGTTCATGGTCACAGATGCAGGCTCAGACTGGAGCTTCAGAGGAAGAAAGAAAGAAAAGCTTGATGACAGAATCAGGGCCTACTTGTCTGGACTGTAAAATGGCATAAGTGAACCATATAAAGCCGGTGGCCTTTCGTACTTAGGAATGGAATATCCGGCCCATTCATGGCTGATCTGAAAGAGGACATGTTGACGGTGGACGCACATGTGTTTGCGTCTTCATAACTGGAACTAGAGGGAACATACATGTACTTGTGATTCATACATGAAACCGTTGGGGTCCAAGATAGGGGACATAACTGATCAGAAAAATCCATATTTCCACATTCCCTCCTTGTCCCCTACTTGCCCGTCAAGAGATATCAATCTTCATTAATCCATTGATCTGTTCATATAGCATCATTTGTTCTTCTTTTTTCTTCTGGGGCGAATGAAATCTTGGTGATGGAATACACGATGTGGCACACAGACCACAAATCGCTGGTCCACATTGTAGGCATAGACAGCAACTGAATAGTATGAGGAAGCCAATACCTAGGAAGGATAGGACCTTCCATCCAAAGGTAGATAATACACTCCAAAACCAACCGGACCAAGTCCAGGTGCCTGGATTCTGGTGTATCTGGCTTACAATCTTATGAAGGCGAGTTATGGCTTTATATACAGATGGCGAATTTTCTGGTATGAAAATGCAACAACTTGATCCGATGACCCTACAAGCTCCGCCCCTATCGGCCAGGATGACGTCAAGGACAAGACGATTTTGAAGCACAACAATCCGCATAGCAGACTGCTCTTCTGTTAAATTGCCTAAGGCGGAAATAGTTTCGTTCACTACTGCTTCAAGGGTTCTAGTTAATCTACGTATCAGCTTACTATTAGTAACGGTACCTATATAGGGAAAGAGACCTTTATTGAAATCTGTGTATTTTTCCCATGCTGTTTCAGTGTAATCGACAATTGGGAGATCTCTCCTTTCTCTATTGTGTACTAAATGAGTATTTCTGTGATAATCGGGAGGAGCTAGGAAAACAGGTGGCAAAAGGAATCCAATGTAGCAGGTACCATCCCAATCTAGAGGCAAACGTACATATGCCGTCTGACCACATATAAAATAGGAATGGCGGGAAGCTCTAAATGTCGACTTGCCTTGATCACTGAATTCTATTACAGTGGTGCATCTACTATGGCCCATATGTATGGAACCATTCTTTCTTACACATAATTCACCTTTTACTGGAAATACTGACATGGCGGGCAAAATTGGAGTAGCTTCGGATTCGACATTTAGGATCATAAAATTAAGCGTAAAATTACCTAATCCATATACTTCATTTTCTAGATCAGTTCCTGTTCTCTTGGGAAGTCCCTCCTTGTTAGGGTAGCAGACTTTAAGTAAAACTAAGTTTAAATTTCCCCATACCCAGTTGTCTTGATAAACTGCAGAATTTGAATCTAGGGGATTAATTAAACTAAACCATGCTCCACAGGAGCCGTTGTGTGTGAATGGGTATGGAAAGAGAGGTAGAATTCCTTTATAATTCTGATAGGGAGGGAGTCGGCCACATATCCAACAATTTGTAGCATTGCTAACCTGATGGGAATGATGTAACATACTAATAAACGTATTATTGCGCAGCGCAAATCTATAAGACAACTCATGCGGAGGTAATTCACTAAAAGAATGTTCAGCAGTAACATTATAAACATGTCTAGAAATAGGATAATATATGTGCAACAATATACTTGCAGTAATTATTAAAAGACTTAAGAAAAACAAAATTAATAACGTCACTGTGCAATGACTACGCAGTGATTTACAGTATGCATGTCGTTTCAACATTTTTCGGGTGTTTTCTCTATTCAGATCTAAGGGATACATGTCAGAGACAAATTCAACCGCTTCACCTTGGAGAGGACTTAAACAATCACATTTCCCGACTGGTTAGATCTGAGTTTTAGTTTATATTGTTCGTGACTACTTGATTCAACAAAAGGAAGTTTTGAGTCAATGGGTGAAGACACACGAGGTGTGGTGTTTACATCCGATGGTAGTCCATGAAATTTCTTGATATGACTTGAATGTACCCAGCCTTTTCTGCCTTCGATCTTCACGGCTGTCCTTGTGGTGAGCAAGACCAGTTGCGGTGACTTCCACCTAGGATCCAGCTGAGTCTTTCGATCAAAGTTCCTCACGAGGACCAGGTCCCCCGGAATTATATCATGGGGTTTCACCTCAGTGTTGTCGGGAAAGGCTGCAGCTACCTGTGAACGACAAGATTGTAGTGCAGACATCAAGGAAGCCAAATAATCTGTCAGCATATTACAGTCAATATCAGTTATTTTTCGTGGTATAGGCGTCCCCCACATATTTGGTGGTCTGCCAAAGATCACCTCATACGGGGATAGCCCTGTTCGAGAGTGTGCTACCATTCTCATGTAAAAGAGTGCAACTGGTAAGGCTACTACCCAGTCGACACCTTTCTCTCTGCATATTTTGGACAATCTGATTTTCAGGATCTGATTATGTCTTTCTACGAGACCTGCTGCCTCGGGGTGTCGGACACAGTGGAATTTCCACTGATAGCCTAACAAAAGTGAAACGTGTTTCATTAGTTCGGATGAGAACGGCTGGCCGTTATCTGAGTAGACAACACGTGGTAAACCGTATCGTGGGAAGAATTCTCGAACTAACTGTTTGGCAGTAGTCGGGGCAGTGTAATCTGAAACCGGGTATGCCTCTGTCCAACGGGAAAGAGCACAGACAACTACGAGAACATATTTGAATCCTCGACATCGTTCCATCTGGATATAATCCATCTGGAGCACTTCAAAAGGGTGATCAGGAGGCTGAAATCCACCCTGTTCTACGGGAACGCTTTTTCCTGGGTTGAACTGACAACAGATCATACAGGTACGAACTTTTTGCTTGGCTGCTGCTCGTAAATGTTTATTGAACCAAATGTGTTGGATGCTGTCTAGCATAGCTTTTTCTCCTAGATGCGCTGGACTATGTATAGTATTAATAATAACTTGGACCATTGAATCAGGAAGGAACCACACAGATTTTTCCTTCGTCATCCATCCTTGGTCCGTTTGAATCCCTCCTAATTCAGTCCATTTCTTTATTTCGTCTGGTGTAGCATGCGTCTGTATGTCAATTACATCAAGAGCGGGATCTTTAATCGTCATACAATGTGTTGGCGTCGGGACTATTGTCTTTGTCATGTCGGATGTTTGAGTTTGAGCAGTCTGTTTAGCTGTTCTGTCAGCTAGATCATTGCCTTGAGAAATGATATCAGTAACTTTCGTATGAGCTTTACATTTCATAATTGATATTGCAGTGGGTAGATGTATTGCATCTAATAAGGCATGAATGAGGGGTCCGTGCTGAATGTGGGCACCGTGAGAAGTTAAATAACCTCTCTCTCGCCACAGCACGCCGAAGTCATGTACAACTCCGAATGCATAACGTGAATCAGTGTATATGTTGACTCTTTTATTTGTGGCTTGAATACAGGCTTGTGTCAGAGCGACGAGCTCTGCTGCTTGAGCGGACAAGGTATTTATGCAATTTGTTTCAATGATTTCAGTGTCTGTTGTGACTGCGTAAGCGGCCACTAACTCTCCTGTACTTGTTCTCATACACGAACCATCTACATACAACGTTAGGTCTGGGTCTGACAATGGGACATCTGTCAAGTCTTGTCTGGGTTTCGTCGTGATTGTAATAACATCAATACAATCATGAGCTAGTGGGTCTGTTCCGATTACGGGTAAAAGTGTGGCAGGATTCAATGTGTTACAACGTCTGATTTCTATATGTGGCTGAAACAATGTTAATTCATACCCTGTAAGTCGCGCTATAGTCAAGTGCTGTGTTTGCGTTCTATTCACAAGAACTTCTACTGCATGTGGTACTTGAACTGTCAATGGATGTCCTAACATTATGGCATCGCTTTGTCTGATTGCTAAAGCTGTTGCTGCCACCGATTTCAGGCATGCAGGCAAAGCCTGAGCTACGGGATCTAATGTACTAGAAAAATAAGCACATGGTTTGTGGGATCCTGCCTGTTCCTGTGTGAGTACTGACAAGGCAGTACCTTCGCGTTCTGTAACAAAGAGTGTAAACTGTTTATTGTAACATGGTGTTGCTAAAACCGGTGCTTGGCATAAGGCTTTCTTTAGGTTTTCAAAAGCTTGTGTATGTTCCTGAGTCCAAGGGAGAACAGTCGATGTGGCTGCCTCCTGTGTTGTCAATTGAATGAGTGGTTTTGCTAGAAATGCATACTGAGGGATCCACTGCCTACAATATGAAGTGAGGCCTATAAAAGCCCGCACCTCCTTTTGTGTCTTGGGTATTGGCATGTTAGCTATTAACTGAATGCGGTCGGGTGTAAGCTGCCTTCCCTCCTTGGACAGCGAGTGTCCAAGATAAACAACTCGCTGGACACAGAATTGCAGCTTAGAAGGGGACACCTTGTGACCTTTTTCGGCTAGAAATTGTAAAACTGTCAGTGATGCTTTCTCACATTCAGGTTCGCTTCTAGCGGTGATCAGCAGATCATCGACATATTGAAGCAGGGCAGTGTTTACTGGCATGTGGATACTGTCGAGTTCTCGTTTCAGTGCTTGGCTATAGATGCTGGGGCTTTCTGTAAATCCTTGAGGTGCGCGTGAGAATTTAAAGCTACGTCCATTTAAACTAAATCCGAACAAGTATTGGCTTTCCGGATCTATAGGGACGCTGAAAAAGGCATTTTTGAGATCAATTACAGTAAAGAATGTTGCTTCGGAATCAATAGCTGTCAGTAATGACGAAATATCTGGGACCACAGGGAATTGTGGCACAATGCATTTGTTCAATTCGCGTAGATCAATAACCAATCGATATACTGGCGGGGCCTTCGGATCTGTTCGTTTAAGAATCGGAATTATCGGTGAATTACATACATTGGAGTCTGTTTCTACAACCACTCCTTGGGCAATGAGCTCGTCAATGATTTGTAGTAAAGCCACTACAGCATCTGGTGGTAACTTGTATCGTCGCATTCGTGGTAGTACCACTCCTGCCTTTAGTGTAACTCGATATGGTGTAATATTCATGCAACCAACATCAGTAGGGCCTTGTGCCCATAGATGTGTAGGTAAAGTCTGCAGTCGGGGATCCATGTCTCGAGACACATAGTGACCTTTGAAATCACGTAAAAACAATCTTACTCCTTCCGGAGAACAACATATTATAGCTCCTAGAGCTTTCAGTGTTTTTATACCTAACAAGTTTTCTGGACATGATTTAGTAAGCAATAAATCTGTAGTTCTGGTCAAGGGTCCTATCGTAAGTGGAAGAGGCTGTGATACTTCATTAACAATAGGTTTTCCTGAAAAACCAAGGGAAATATTCTGTGAGCCTGAGAGGGGTGCCCCTGGAACTTCACTACGTTTTATGGTTGTTCGACTTGCCCCTGTATCAAGTAAAAATTTTCTATCTTGGCCTAATAATTCACTATGTACATAAGGTCCTTCTTGGTCTACTGGGACCTCGATAAGGGGTAAGTCAACTTCCCTCTCTAGGCTGGTTCATGCATATCGTTGATAATCAGGATAGTCATACTGTGCGGTCTGGTACAGCTGTCGTGTCGTGGTTTGTGTGGCAGCAACCGGCAGCGCTGGTGCAGCTGGCACGAACTGTATAGACTGTTGTGGAGCTGGCATGGACTGTGCATGCTGCGGGGCTCCTTGTTCATTCTGATCCTGTCTAAGTGGCCGTGGTCTTTCTTTTGTAATACCTGTGGCGATATTACGCTTCAGGACTGGGCAATCGTGTATATAATGACCTGGTTGTTTACAATAGTTGCATGTCCCTTTTACAGGTCCTGCTGAATCACCGGAATGTGTCGTACCCTTTTTATGTCCTTCAGCTGGAACTGTCTGGGAGACTAGCATTTTCATTTTCGTGTCTTTCATGCGTCTTTGTTCATGTTCTTGTTCCTCTCTAATTCTATTGTAATGGTACTGTAACATTTGTAACATTTGTGATGGGGTATTACCTTGCCAGGTACTCTCGAATTTTAATACTCTATTCTTCACTTGGGGTAAGGAATTTTCAACTAATTTTGTCACAAACAGATGTGGGTATGATTCGCTACTTGCTTTTATGCCACTATTTATACCAAAACATTTTTCAAATCGGGCATAGAAATCACTAGTGTCTTCATCTTGCTTTTGTTTACAGGCTGAGATTGCACCCCAGTCTTCCTTTTTCGTAGTTAATAAACGTGGCAGTACCTGTACTAGTAAACCTGGTAGTGCTTTAGTTTTGTCCCCAAGTCCCGAACCTGGACCTCGGGCCTTTTCTTCATTTTCTAATGCTGTCCAGTCTATCTTTTGGTCTCCCACCTCCCACTCTTTTTCCTTGAGTTTTTCATAAATGCCAGCAGGCATCAATACCTTTAATATTGTCATAATGTCGGGATAGGTATACTCTCCCATGAGTAACATGTCTTTAATTTCTCGGTGGAAACCCGCTGGGTCTTTGTCATGACTGGGTACCACTTTCTTCATTTCTAACAATTCTATTTTCGATATGGGCGTATATACAAATACACGTTTAAACTCATTGTCCTCGCCCTTTATTGGGTGTACTTCTCGTAAGGGATTCTGTCTGTCCATGTAATACATCGGTCTTTCCTTGATGGGCAGTGAGACATGTTCTGGACATACAAAAAGAATGTACTGCTTTCTTGATTCTAGTATTTCTTTAATTAGCTTAGTACCTGAACCTCTCCATCTATTCGTGAGTAATTCAGTCAATATATCAGGTAAGGGACCAGGATCTGAATGTTGGCTTTTATATAGTATAAGAAGTTGTTGAATCATATAAATCCCAGCTAAACGCTGTTCGTCTGGGGTGAGGTTAAAAAATGTGTGTGCTACTGTATCATCACCATATTTTCCGGGACTGTCAACCCAATGAACGGCTGACCTGGCTAATTCTTGTTCATCCATAGAATTGAGTAAATGATAACCCCTTCGTTCTCGCAGTAATTTGTCAGCGGCTTGGAACGAATGCTCGGGGGACCTTATATTTATTATAGGTGTTTGGAAATTCCTGTTATTATCTGGACATATCGGACGTATCGGGTCAGTAAAACATCTAGTACTATTACAAGATCTTCCTCTACCTACATAGGCTATGGTGTCTGACTGTCCTGTGGGCAGTCCTGATCCTTCCTCCTCGCTTTGTTCGAACTGGTCTACCGCTAATCTCTCTTCGTGTAGGCGTTCTATTTCTTTACGGATCTTTCGGCACATGGCTATTATACAGTTTTGCTTATCATGTCTCCCTTCTGATATATTCTGGCTCCATCTGGTAAGAATTTGCATTGCTTCCGGGTCTACCCCCGGTAGGTCTCGATTTCTGATCATACAATTTATGAGGAAACGTAACAGTTCCCCCTGTATTTCCACTTTCTGGTATTCCATAGCTCTGTTAATACATTCAGAATCTCGCCCTGTTTGGACAAAATGATATATATTATCTAGATGCATAGTCATTCCTGGTAACTTCCCTAAATACACCGCGGCTCGTCTGATACGTAATGATGCCATGATCATTTCGTCCTCTTTGCCGGGCACAGGGTCATATCTACAATCTACAAGAAGTTCCTTAAGCGTGCGGGCATTTATGAGTTTGGGGGTACGTGGATGTGCTGACTCTTGAAAAGTAAGTTTATTTATTCTGGGTGGCGTAGAAAAAATATTGGTAGCACCTCCGGTAGCCCCGTCTGGGGTATCGGGCGTGAAAGGATTCGTTGAACGCAATACAGCAACTATAGGTGTGGGCACAGCTGTAGAAGCAGCTGTAGGAACAGACGTGGAAACAGGTGTGCTTGCCGGAACTTGTGTCAGGATTTGTTGTTGTAGAGATACAGATACAGGATCTTGGCGTTGAACCTCCCCGGCCGACGGTCTATGTGGGGCGGGGTTAGCATACTCGGGAGCTGCGTCATCTAAATATGAGGAAAGAAAAACATCTTCTGCGGTTCTAGGATGCCCTTTAGGATGCATTTTTATTGGGAATAATGGGGGTGGCAAGTCTTTTGGCATCTCCGGAGTAGCCTTAGGTAATCCCTCGGCCAGAAGGGGATACATACCCTTCATAAGGGCATTTCTTTGTCTGTCTACTTGTTCTGATTTCACTCGTGTACCTTCTTCAATTAATAGATTTTCTCGGACTCTATTTGAATTCTCCTTATTTTTCTCTTCCTGTCGGAGTGCCTTTTCTGTACGTCTATGAGATTCCTTACGCCATAACTCAACGGCGTCTTTCTGTGACTGTCTGACTTTCCTTTTCCATAACTCTTCCTCTACTTTCATGATGCACTCTGCATCCCAGGTCCCAGCTGCGGGCCACCTCTGACTTTCTGGTAATTCCTTGGTGTAGTCTACCCATAAATCAAGAAATAATATAGCGTCTAAGCCGTGTTTATGATACATGAAGTACCCTGGAGTGTCCCTAGGAGGAATAGGAACAGCTTCTTCGAGTACCCCTTTTCTAGTTGTGATCTGTCTTAATTTCGAAAAGAGCGGCATATTGAGAACTGATCTGATACTTGATCTTGAACAAACTTAATACAATAAACACGATAATGAACAGTCATTCATACCACAATATGCAGAACGTATTAACACATTTAACATTTAACATTTAAATGAGCAAACAATGATGATGACGATCTAAGGAAAACTTAATCACTAAACATAATACTCGGCATTATCTGGATTATTCTGAATTTATATACTTGATATACTAGATATACTGCTAAACAGTACAGATACACTGCTAAAACAGTGCAGACCGGATTTGTGTACCCAAACCCGTCTGGACCGGCACAACTTATGTGCACGCCAGAACGCCTCCCCAGTAATGGTACTCACCGGGTAGCTCGGAACGGAAGGCCTTGGAACGGAACTGAACTGAACTGGACCGGACTGGACTCGACTCGACAACTTCGGACACTTCTGAGCTTCGGAAACCTGGTGGGCCTCTGTATACCTCGGATCTTGCTCTCTCAGCTAGGCTCTGGTCGGGATACTTCGCACTTCTCACCGCCTCGTCTGGGTGTTGATCGCAGCCTCAGTCGCCCCCGCTTAACCGGAGGGAGATACAGGAAATCCTGCTGGTACGCGTTGTTGTCCGTCCAGCTGTGGCAGGAGACCGGGCCTGCAACGCACCGCCGGCGCGTGAGATGAGAAAGTGTCCCTGTTCGGGCGCCATTCATGTGGTAAATAATTTAATTACCGGGACTTAATTTGATACAGAAACATAATAAAAATAGCTCAATAAATAAGAGGCAGAATCCGTGGTATTAGAGGTTCGGAATGGGCTTTATTCCAATGGACGATTCGAATCGGTTGCTCCAAGTTCCATCACCACGAAGGTTCAGGAAGTGAAGTACATACATTATTGATAATTAATCACTTTTATACAATAGGCATTACAGTGAAGCAAATGCAAGAGGCGTAACAATTGATAGTGTAGATAAGACATACATACGTAGCAAAAGTAGGTGTAACTGGGTGTGACTAAAGAACGTCATCAGATGTGATGTCATAATAGGGTGGTTCCATGAAAGAATTTCGCAATGTCAGCAGAAATACTTGGCAGAAATGCGCGCACAGCAGCATGACGTGTGATTGACGTGCAACTAGGGGGTGAAGGGGACTTGACATTTAGCTCTACATGTGGCGACAGAAGTCTGGAGGGTCAAGTCAACCTAATCCCAAATCATGTCTAACATCCTATGTTTAAAGAACTATGTTATCCAAAAGAGAGGTCTCTTAGAGTAGAATCTTATTCTATACTGACTATACTGACTGTTAGTGCGTGTACAAGCGTCTAAATGTCTACACTAGATACGAGGGCAGAAGTCTTCCATAAAAATAAGGCTATGAATTACTTGCATAAAGACAGAGAAGCCAGGCCTTTGCTCGGTAGCTGGAAGAATGTTTACTTAAACTACTAGACAGGAATGCATTGGGCAGGGAGCGGAGCAGATAATTTCGAAGGTGAAATACAGTTTTTGGCAGGCAACAGGCTGATGTCAGGCTTCGTGAGCCGCGCAGGGAATGAGACAAAGTTCATGGTCACAGATGCAGGCTCAGACTGGAGCTTCAGAGGAAGAAAGAAAGAAAAGCTTGATGACAGAATCAGGGCCTACTTGTCTGGACTGTAAAATGGCATAAGTGAACCATATAAAGCCGGTGGCCTTTCGTACTTAGGAATGGAATATCCGGCCCATTCATGGCTGATCTGAAAGAGGACATGTTGACGGTGGACGCACATGTGTTTGCGTCTTCATAACTGGAACTAGAGGGAACATACATGTACTTGTGATTCATACATGAAACCGTTGGGGTCCAAGATAGGGGACATAACTGTTCAGAAAAATCCATATTTCCACACTTCCACAATCAGCATTTTCTCAGACACCAGGAACACTGCATCACACTCCCCTCCCAAGGAGAAACCTGGGATGGGGTGGGGGGGAGTCTGGAGGTTCTGACATGCAGTGGGCATGCCACACCCCACTGTGCCTTTTCAAGGGGGTGCGTCCCTGCATATTTCTTGGTATCGTGTGGGAAGAGAAGGGGATGACCACAAGAGGGTGAAAATGCATCAAGCATGACTTGATGGTGAACCCATGGTCACTGCCTGCTGGACAATTCATACCTTTAGATCCCCCATTAACATAGGTCTACAGTGAACACCTTTTGTACACACACAGTGGTGTGGGACAGCAGGTTCAGGCAAAAGGCACTTTTCGGTCAAAGGAAGTGTGGAGCAAAAAAACACTCCTGGCGTCACACTTTGACATATCCAATCACTTGAAAAGGGAGGTGAAGTTTGCACTATGCCATAGCTGACAGAAGGGCGAGCCATCAGAGTTGACATGGCGGGCATACCAGTCATCAAACCTTTCGCTATCACAGGGCCTCCGTCAACATAAGCACCCAAATGGAAGCTTTGCTTTCAACAACAAACAACTTATTATTTACCTAATGGACACAGGAGTAGAAGAAGCGTGGAACTGAGAATTGCTCCTGCACTTGGCAGAGGCAGACATCTACAAACTGTCCAGCTCATACAAGAGCAGGTGCTCGTACACCTACAGCCTGATGATTACATCTCTTAAAATGCATTTTAAACTGAGGGTGAACGCCTATTAGGAAAGGTTCGTCTTCAGAGAAGCCTGTCAGGAAGTAGATTAGTCACTGGATGCATTCCATGGCAGACTCAAGGATCTGGCCAGCACCTTAACTTTCATAAATGAAGTTGAGGAGATACACATACAAATGATTCAAGGATGTGCTTCCCTAAGATACAGGACCATATCCAGGAATGCCACATCATGACATACTGACAGTGAGCCTAGCTAAAGGACTGTCAAAGGTCGATGCCTCGCATATGGAGGTAGTGTTGCACAACCCAAAAAAGGCTGAACCTATCAACCTAGTCATGCTAATAGATCTGCCAACAAGGGCTGGCAATGAAAGAAGTCGAAACGTTGCTGTGGGAGCTATGAAGGTCCTATCCACTGCCGAACTGAATACCCCATGAAAGGTAAGACATGCTCCTCTTGCAAGAAGCCAAAGAGCTTTAGAAGGATCTGCTGGTCAATGCAATGTTCAAAAGGCAAGCCACTGAAATCTGTGAATGTGGTTGGCAGAATCACTGACATAACAGATGAAGAAGGCTGATCGGATGATCTGGTCAATGATGAACTGGAAAGGGCTGTTAATACTATGTTAGTTGTGGGACATAGTTGCCCTCTGACTCAATCACTGCCGAAATACGAAATTAAGTGGGATACACCAAAACGATGGCTATTATCGACTCAGGGGTCTCAATCAACCTGATAACCCGAGACACCTACAAAATCATGTCCCCCTCAACCAATTCTCTTCCCTGCGAAAGCTACTGTGTGTGAATGTAGATAAAGACAGCTATTGGCACTGATAGTGAGGTTCTCAACAACAATCACGCATGCTCCTCAGGTGACCACAGCAGTTGCCTAGGTCGCTCAAGAAAGCACCGGCATGCTGCTAAGCTGCCAGACAGCAGAGGGGTTAGGCCTAGTTATGTTCGCACTGAGGGTGCATGCCAGGACCTTGGTAAATATACTTGCAGACTTCAAGTATCTGTTTGAAAGTATAGAATGCTCTCCACATCGACAAATTGGTGCAGCCTGTTGCCCTACGACACCGTACGGTGGCCTTTCACCTAAGAACAAAAGTGGAAGTGGAGCTAAAAAAAACTTGAGTAAGCAGACATTATTGAAAAAGTAGAAGGTGTACCTCACCTCTGTCACCAGGAAAGCAAATCTGCCGGGCGAGGCGAGACTATGTGCCAAAATGCACCTGCTACATGTAGCCATGGAAATCATGTAGCCATCACCTCCACGATGGACTTAATTTCAGGATAGAGCACAGTTGAAGTATTCCAGAACTAGGCCAGGTTGGAGATTATAATTTCGCCAGCGGAGTCTGGAATTTTAGTAATTCCGCATTACTCTTGTAATGCAGATTTACTTGATTAATTAAATTCTGCCACTCAGCCGACAGAATTAAGGTATGTTGTCGTTTCTAAAGTTTGGAAACTACTGCATACTTCTCAGCGCCCTTGAATACTCTGCCATAATTAACTTTTAATCACTGCAGAGTTTGTAAGGGCACCAAATGAAATATTCAGTGGTGTCTAAACTTTAGAAACCACTGCATATCCCACTCGCCTGCACCCTTCATACACTGCAGTGTTTAACCGTTTTGATCACTGCAGAGTATTTAAGGGGTGGGCGCCAATTGTTATGCAGTGGTTTCTAGTTTAGAAACCACTCCATACCACTCGGTATGTATGACTGCAACCTTGTATCTATTTGTGGATCAGTGGCGGCTGGTGACATTTGAAAGTGGTAGGGCGTAAAGTTTGTAATGCGTCTAAGCGAGTGCAGCAACAGTATGTCATAAGGGGGTTTCGGAGGGGGGGGTTCTCCCCCCAAGAAAATTTTGAAAAGAGAGTGGGCAATTGGTGCATTTTCAAGCATATTTGAGAAAGCAAGAGGGTTAATAAATAAAGAGGCTTCATATGATAATGACATAGGTGGGTGCTTATTCAGTATAACCACAGAACTTCATAATAAGATTACAATGCTGAGTACCGCACAGAAGTTAATTCATAGTATGCTGAGAACATCACATCAGAGAAAAGTGATTGAAGAGGCTCCTTAGTGTTTGAATGTTGGCAAATACATGTTCGGCAACAATAACCCTGCTGGAGTTCAGGTGAAGCTGCAGGAAGGAGACCTTTAAATGTTGTCTTTATCTTGTCACTTGCACATGATTTGCTGGGGTTCAGAGGTGAAATGTCAGGCAGTGTCTTTTGACAAATTGATGCTCTTCTCTTCTGATTGACACTGATGTTTGCTCTGACTGCAAAGTGAGAGGATTTTGTAATGGGAACCAAATGTGTGACAATCTCTCTGCGTGTGCTAAAGGAGGTGTGAAACTGAGGAAAAGTCTGTATTATCAAAACAGATTTGTAGCAGAGTAAAATGTAATAAATTCCTTCAAATAATCTGTACATAGGTTTCAAAATATATTAACAGTTAGGAAAATAAATTCCACATATTGTAAGCTTTATCATTTTATCAGTAGACGCACTGCGCAACATAAATCTGCTCGCTACCGTCCTGGTCACAACATTGAAGGCACGGCTGAGATCGCAGGGGCATTCCTTGAGTGTGGGGCCTGCACATGGATCACTCTACCCCCCTCTCCTTTAGCGTGGGTGTATCTTCGTGCCCTGGATTGATAACTGGAAGCTTGAGGAAAGGCCACTCCAGGGAGGACCCATGTCCCCCCAGTATACGACTTACATGTGTGGCTGGATAATATGCTGCTTCTGCCTTCCTGACCTGATGGAAGCGCACAGCATGTCACTTTATGCTTTGCTTTTTCTCAAATTTCTCCGAGTGTTACCGGAGGGGAATTTTCACAGGAATGCAAGCACAATCTCTGCTAAACTCAAAGTAAAATTAAGTGCCACAAACACCGTTTCTGCTCAACTTCACCTTTGTTGCAGTACTTGGATGGGAATGTGTACTGCCCCTTTGTATTATCCTTCAACAAGCATGAACGTGTCATTAAACATTACCTTGGACGGTCTAAACTTGATTCTGGTAATCTAATGATCCGTTCAATTGACTGAAACATAGCAGATGCATGCGCAGTGTTTGCAAAGTGAGGCGCGCAATGTCTGCAAAGTGAGGCGCGAAATGTTTGCAAAGTGAGGCGCGCTCATCTTTGAACAACAGACACTATGTGAGAACCAAGCTAATCTAAAACGGAGCACCAAAACCAAAAAATGCAACCCAAAACAAGACGATCAAGAAATACCCGACTTTCTGGACTGTCTCGTAGTTACACTTCTAGCGAGTTACTGCCCCTCCCAGCCCTCAGATCAAGGCAAGAGGAAAATCCCAAACTGAAGGTTTCATGTGTTTAGAACTAGTCTTTCCGGATTTATGAATACAAACTATTGTAACTTTTTGATTTACCAATCAACCATGTGCCACAAAAGAATAAAGCCTTTCAATGAAAAACACGAACAACGTTACTATATGATGGTTTTATGCCTGGAATACCTGACTTTGTGCATTGTTATTACAACCACAGAAGGAGAATTGTAATTATGCAAAAGTCTAATAAAAGTTGCATTCATTATAACAGCTCTAATGACGCTCTTCACTGCCTGCCATCTAGACACACACTCGAATTTATTGCTAACCTCTGAATACCGCTCATAAACCAGCTGTATCACCGAACATCATTTACATTTCACACCGTAACCACATTAAGTTGTAAATGGGTCATAACAAGCTCTCCTGCAGCGGCGGCCGGCATGCTCGAGGGAGGGGGTGGGGGCCGCGGGTGGGGATTAAAACAATTAAAAATAAAACATACGTAACGTACCTGAGTGTTGGGTACCTCACCGCCTCAGCTCCTGGCCGGTCACGCTGTACTGGTGCAGCGGCGGTTGGGTCCACGTGTTCCTGCTGCAGGAACAGGAAGTAGCCAGCAGGCAGCTTCCTCCTCATCGCAAGTCAATCGCTGCGCAGGCGCAGCAGGAGAGCGCCCCAGCCGGGACATTTTCTCTGCATAGAGAAATAGTGTGTGTGGGCGGTCCTATGCGAGGGCAGGGGGGAGTGGCTTACCCACACTGTTGTGGGTACTGACTGTTTGGTCGGCTCAGGGCCGACGGCCAAACAGTCAGTATCTACAACAGTGGGTAAGCCACTCCCCCCCTGCCCTCGAGCACGACCGCCCACCCTCCCGCCCCCAACCAAGCACAGAGGCACTTCTGCTTTCTCGCAATGCGAGAAGGCAGAAACATAAATGGTCGTTTTTACCATTTATGTTTCTGCCTTCTCGCACCGCGAGAAAGCAGTGGGGCAACGCCCCAACGCCCTAATGGGGGAGCCGCCTCTGTTGTGGATGCAAGGGTGTATTTATTGCTATGAAAATAGCACAGAATGCCCACTTTGCCCCTCAGTGGAACTCTGCTTAATCTCACAGAATTTTAATGTAATTCCACGTGATTCCACGGAATGAAGGTCTGCCAATTGTGCCCACCCGTACCCAGAACATGATTCAAGAGGTGCTTGCCGGACTCCTAGGAGCCATACAGTTAAGTGATGACATCCTTGTCTATGCTGCCTCTATCAAGGAACATAATGACTGATTGAAGAACCTACTCCAGAGATACAGCGAAAGTGGCCTCACTCTACACAGAAAAAAGGGTGAGTTTCTGTAAGACACCATCAGCCAGTCGCAATTCTCAGCAGCAGAAGGGCCCCAAGACCCCACCAAAGTAGGAGATGTCAAGACTGTCCTGGCCCTACCATGTGTCACAATTTGGGGATGGTAAATTATTGTGTATGGTTCATCAAACATGTCACATCTCTCATTTAACCATTGAGAGAGTTCACTGAGGCTGTCACACTGTGGGCATGAAGATCTCCCTAGGAGGAGGACTTCCAGCAGGCCAAAGAGGCACTTCCCAGGCTGGTGACCTGGTAGGGAGAACAGGAGGCACAGGAGATGGAAGAGTATGTGCGGCACATCAACAAAATAACACTAGGTGCCCTCCTTATTACCACACTGCAGAGTGACTGCTTAAAATGCAAACGCTTGAAATCCCACTGGAAGAAGAGGAGCCCACAAAGTGCTACAAGCATTGTACAGCTTGTACCATGAATTGGCTGCAGATGCAGATGGCTGCTTACTTCGAGTTCACTGCTAAGTGATGCCAAGCAGACTGCTATTGTAAGTAACACAACCACCCCACCTGGGTCACCAATGCGTAGTGAAAAGAAAGTAGCCTGGGTAGCATGAATTAACTGTCCGAACCTGTTGCCTGTCAGGTCACAGGCTGACCAGATCCATGAGTTCTTACCATCACCAAAGCAGGAAATCGGCAGATGCAGGTCTGTGTCATCATGGACGTCGGCAGTCTCCCTGATTAAAGGTACATGATAATCATCCTAGATGACTACTCCAAGTATCCTGAGGTTGAGATTGGGTCCTCGGTTAGCGAAGTCCTACTCCAATTGGAGAAAGGAATGGCTACTCCTGGTCTACTGCAAGAACTAGAAAACAACAAAAGAGTGACTGAAACATTCCTAAGGGAAACCTAAAGAATAGAACAGCACAAGGACAAACCTCTTCGTTTAAAAGAACCCTCACTCACCAACCTAGTTGGTGACATGCTTCATCATTGGGTTCCCACCAGAGAGGCCGAATGCCTCCCTGGTGTGCTACGACGCCTGAATTATACCGGAACAGGTTTTTTGTGAAGGGATGTCAGTGCAAAAGGTGGTGTAAATTTAAAAGATGGCTGATTTTATCCAAAAATAATTTTAATGGTGGAAAACCAGCGAACATTAAAAACAGGTGAGACGGACATTGGCTGGCTGATTAGGTTAACCAGACCTGTCCGGTTTAGTACAAAAAGTGAAAAGATGTCGACATGTTTCTGCTTCTCAGTGCGATTGTGCTAAGCATTCATCAGGACCGAAAACTCCACGACGGTATACGCTCTCTAAGGCGTACCCTAACCTGAGGAGACGTGTGGACGGCAAAACTCACGTTTTTACCTATGCGGCCTTCTGGGATTTCCAAAGGCCACTGGACTGTGAAATAAAGACTCGTTTCACGTTATGGGTCCGGGAGGGGGGATAGAGATGCTGATAGAATTTCTAGATTAGCACTCTCCCGCTCATGACCTAACGCTGGTCCTCCACGGCCCTACTGCAAGAACTGACAGTGAACTTAGGTTTCAGGGTTAGAAAATAGCTGAATATATGAAATAACGGAATAACACTCACTAGAAGATACCACAGAGATGGCCACAAGTCAACGATGAGATAGAAGGTTTTGTAGAAATCATAAACAAAGTGGTCCACATTTCTCAATGCAACCAACAATCACTGAAATAGGCAATCAGCTACTCCCTAAAGAACTTTCGCTAGGCACACCATGCCACAACTGGTGTGGCTCACAATCAAGCATTCATGGTTTTAGTAGTGAGATATGTCATCCTCTATCACCCTAGCTGGGTGTTCATGCCTATTGATGAGCAACAGGTGTTACAGAAGGGTCAGCAGACTAATAATCACATGAGCATTCAACTATGTGCATAGTTACAAAACATTGAAGTAGGAGAGGCTGTGTTAGTCAAGGAGAGACACCCAGGTAGCAAGTTCAGAATGCCTTAAGAAACCGAGCTATTGGTAGTTATACATCGTCATGGTATCCTGAGAACCACGAGAGGAGGGGATGAGAAGGCACCAGGAACATATCATTCTTCAAGCGTTTTCATGGGGGGGTGAGTAGGATGAGTATGGAGAACTGGGTGACGAGCAGTTTGGGGACAATACAGAATTGAATTCACCAACGGCAGCAGTAGCTCCTGAACCCATTCCACCCAGAGTTGTAGCTTCTGAGGTGACTGCCAGATCAGAAGTTACATTGAGTGAATCCTCTGTTCACCAGACGGACAGTGAGGGCAGTGATGTGGCAAGCAGCCCTAGGGTAAATGGTAACGGGTGACCCAAGTCACAGTACCAGCTGAGAAACAACTCAGGTCCATCAACTGGCCTGAAGGACTCCGCATAAATATGGTTTAGCTGTTGACTATGCTATCTGAAAGGTGTTGAAATTGGTATTTGTGTTTTATTGTTTGACAGCTGGGGAGGAATGTGATGAAGTGGTCCAATACTGAGGTGAAGGTGTTTTGAGAGATATTACCCGGAGTATTGGGTTACAGGGCCATGCCCGATATAACCTGGTAGCACAAATAAATTAATCGCCCACCTCCTGAGACCAGAGTTTTTGGTGAACCTATAATCTACCTCTGACTGTCATTGAGCACAGTTCCCTATACACCATGACCACACCCTGAGTGTTGTCTCGCACACACCAAACAGAACATGCCCACCGTAAAGACACAGAGTTTTTAATTTACAGCAGAACATCAACCGATAACATTTCGTTTTTTTGTGTACATTCAGCCAATAAAATGTTCTCTAAGAAAATATTGTAGATGTAATAGGAGTTTTTATTTTGGGTGTTAATGTCAGCAGATTGTTGGTTCTGGAAAAAATATCAGACATGCATCACGATTTAATACATGAAAAGTAAATATTATGATTTTGGAACACCATGCTCCGTTTTCAACAGACCTTCCCTGGAGTGGTGATGTTTAATACTCTTTTAACCCTGAATTACAAAAAAAAAAAAACACAACTAACCAGTTTCTTGATTTCAGTCTCAAATATTGGAATTGTACTAATGGCAGCTGGTGAATTGTGAAAGTGATAATGTATAAATACTGCCATGAATCACAAAACAGTGAGGAAGCAATGTAAATTCTATGGAAAATACGGTGCAAACTGGTCCATTTTACAACACACTTTTCGCAAAAGTCCACTTTAAATCTAGAGGTTCCGGTGTGGCGCTAATTAAATCTCCAAGGTGCTAGATGTACAAAAGCTTTTTAAATTTGAAAATTTTACGAATTGCTATTTCGGGCTATTACAAAAAGAATGGCCCCCTTGCTAAAGAAGAGATACTGGGATTTTATCAACTCTTCCAGTATTGAAACTACAGCACGTGGCACTTTAACCTTGCAATTTTTAAATGTTAAGAGCTGCTTTAACTTTGACATGTTCATGGACGAAATTGAACCACCACAGGCACGAGCACTTTATATCCAGTTCAGGCTTGGGACCTTACCGCTAAATGAATGGAAAAACAAATGGGCCAATGTTACAATCACCTCTATGTGCCCCATATGTCTGACTGTACAAGAGACAATTGAACACTTCTTCTTTTTTTGTCCTGCGTACAGTAACATAAGGAAAACATGGATTATCCCAGCCTGTCGATTGCTCTCCTTTTCACGCCCATCGGAAGCCTTACGTATATTTCGATCGGACACAACACAATGGCTTGTCTTTGCAATTTCAAGATACCTGTTATATGCCTGGTGGCAGAGATCGAAAGCCCCATTGTGAAAATTTGACAGGGATGGATCCATTTAAACATGTCTATTTATGTTTGTATTGCTATTTTAGAACTGTAAATACTACATTTTTTACAACATTGATATTTGTTTTAGGGAGGGTTTTAAAACCAAAACTTGATGAAACGATTATACCTATGTACTATGGGACAATGTGTATTTGTATTTTGTTTTATGCTCTTTTTATGATCATGCTACTGGTCGATTAATAAACTACTACTACGACTATTTCGGGCTGTTTGCTAATGCAAAAAGCAGTTTCTTTGTATGTACGAAAGGCATTTGAATCACTTTTTTTGCAATTCAAATGAATAGGGAATCACTATTTGTGTGGCTCCAAACGGAATCGCTATTAGGAACTCCCTAATAGTGAATCAATATTACTATCAACTTGAATAAGGTGCTAATCAGGTGCAACCTATACAAACTGAAACAAAATACATCAGACACTTTCACAATGGCAGCTTTGTATGTTGTTGCAAGGAGGATAAGGATTTGGGCTGGTATGCAGAGGTGGAAGAGAGAGGAGAGGATTGTTAGGGTTAGGGTAACCCTTTTTAACCAAATAGAGGAGGAGATCTACCAGTACAGACTAAGCAGGCAGGCTATTTTTTATTTAATTGCAGGTTTAAATCTACTGCTACATACACCAACAGACATAAGTAATGCTATTCTACTGCATATTGAAATACTGTTCACTGCACCTTTTAGCCTTTGGAGGTTACCAGGGATTAAATGCAGTAGGAGGGGGAGTGTCACAAAGTGCTTTTTAATGTTATTTTGGAAGATTCCTTGACGTTATAATGTCTAAAATTGAAAATTGCAGTACTCTTCCTGAATCCCAAAAAGATGCACAACATGCAAAACTGAAATTTTTATCGTATTGCTCAATTCCCAAATGTCTTAGCCTGTGTGGATGGCCATCAAATTGCTATATGTCCACCCTCTGCAAATTTGTTTATTTTTTGTCACACCCTCAATATCCAGGTTGTTTGTGATGCCACCTGTATGATACAGACCTTGTTGCCCACTTTCCAGGCAGCACACAATTTGTATATGTTCCACCACAGTGGGATATGTATTTGTCTGTCTCAAGGAGATTTTGGTGATTGTTTTTGCTTGATAACTTTTAAGACACAAATGGAGAGGGGAAGGTGGGGTCACTATACATCCTCCCCAATCACAATTCTGCAACACGGCAAAGTTAGGTAGCTCAAACAAGAAGAAGACAGACTGTTTTCCTAATTGGGAATACAAGTCCAAGTTCTATGTGGACATCACAGGAATACTGTGGGGACATGTGGGAAGATGAATCTCTTGGAAGAGGAAGTATTACACACAGTTTGTGCCACGCTTTGTCATCGGCAACCTCTTCCTACCCCCACAAAGCCAGACTCAATCTCTTGGTGTACTCGGAGGAGGGAGTTCTTTAGATGAAGATCTACTGGATAAATGGTGAGATCCAGAAAAATAAAAAAATACATTGTGTTACTTTTAGGTGACGGGGCTTATGCATTAATTCCTTGGATACTAACACCTTATTTGAACCTGAGTACCCGAAGTGAGTGAAGACACATCCAAGCTCACAAGACCACACACTCTACAACAGGGCACACCTTTGGCATCCTCAGAGTTTGCACAAGAGTGGTGGTGCCATATGGCCTGGTATTGCCGAGTCCCCTCCCAGGAAATGATCAGTTACACCCTACCCCTGAACCCTCTCTTCCCCAAGGTATCGATAGTAAAACATCCAACACAATTATTTTGGATTAGGGGTCGGATAACCCCGGCCGTATTTTATTAAAATAATAGAAAATACAAATATCATAACACAATAATTTTTTTAAACTATGCGCAGAAAAACCGCAACATATTCAATCACAATTTTAAATACAGTTATTGGACATGATTTATGGCTAACCTTAACATGAATCTAACACATAGCCATATCTAACTTAAAACTGGAACATGTACATTTATTTTCTGCGTATCCTGGATGAGCCTATGTGCAAGGTCATGACTGTTCCCCACTAATTGCCAGGTCCCCCTTTACCAGAGGGACCTTGCGCAGGAGGCCCGTGTGCCAAGCAGATTCTTTTTGCGGGGACCCTCTACACCCTTCCATCCTACCTCTCAGGGGCTGATGTTATGCCACCTTGGCGCCCAATGCGCCTGCGCAGAGGTTGGCCCAAGCAGCCTACCGGAAGAGGAACTCCCTTCCCCCTGCACCTTCTAGCCTTCCGGCTGCCAGCGCCCCCTGGATTGTGATGAGGAACCACTGCCCCCCCGCAGGCATCCCCGTCAAACAATGGAATGTCTACTAAGAGATGTAAAATTTGACCTAGCAATTATGACCTTACCGCAGACCAAGGATACTCAGACATAAAATAAGACAAGTGAAAATTGACCTTAACCTGTAAAGTAAAACATAATGAAATGGTATTCCTTGACAAATAATGACAACCCATTTACAGACCTAAAACCTTATAAGCAAACAACCTATTAACACAAGCCTGACAGAACTACTTTCTAAAAACTCGCTACCTCAGGGGATGGTGGGTGGGGAAACAAAAACAGAGGCTTCAGGCGCCCTCCACGCGTGCTGGTGAGATGCTGTGGCCGGTGGGGAGAGCGGCAAAGAAGAGACTCTCTCGCCGCTCTGCTGCTCTTTTTAAAGAGCGCTTCCCTCTAAACAGGCTCAAACATGTCCCGGCTAGATCTGGGACCCGTTTCCATTGTGTTGCCCCGGAAGCGCATGAAACTGCTTCCGGGGCACGCCTGCATTAGCCAATGGGTGAGGGCGGGGAGGGTGGGCCCTATTCGTGTCACCAGCGCTGGCCCGCCCCTCCCCACCGTGAAAGTGCACCGGGGACCGGCACAACCGCCATATTGGCATAGTGACCGAGTTACCGGTTGCGCCTTCGTATACAGTTCCGTCCAGATATCTATCTATCTATCTATATATATATATATATATATATATATATATATATATATATATATATATATATCTCAACAACTCGGACTAGAAGCTCCCTGGAAGGGAATCACGGGCGCAGACCTCTTAGAGTGCCAAACAGTTCATTTATTTATTATCCCCACCGAAGATGTCAGTGACGCGTTTCGGCCGTCACAGCGGCCTTGATCACCTGACCACGCATTGGTGCAGGCCCGCTATTTAAAGTGCATGTGCAAACGAATATACAATAGACATAGAAAACATATTTTAACATCAGGAAATTCTATGTACAAACAATGCGTTAAAACGGAAATCCAATTTTTGCAATTTCATACATTGTATCACATTGTAACTGACAAATAAAAGCCTAAATGCCTATGATATTATCAGTAGGAAATATTTCACATGTATCTCTTTCCTTAGCGTCAAGAAACCTGATGTCATATGCCATATTGGTATTTTTATAGAGTGCTCACCGTGTTATAAAAATTAAACAAAAACCCATCATGAAGGTAAGTTACAAAAACCTTCACGATTGTCCAACTTTTAAAAGAAAGAATAATATATTAAAGTGCATAAATGCCACAATATTAGAAGGACATAAAGTGACTGGTGCTACTTGATACAAAAACGAGGCGATCATACTACTACAATAGTCCAACTCTATGTTCTAAATGCAAGATCAGAATAAAGTGCATAATGCAACAGTACTTGATAACATAAAGTGACAAATGCTACTAGTGCTAGTCCAACTCTAGAACTCTATATTCTGAATACAGTATCAGATAAAGTGCATAATGCAACAGTACTAGATAACCTAAAGTGACAAATGCTACTAGTGCAAGATAAAATGGGCAGTCAGTTGATGGAGACTAAGAATAAAAGGTACAGAATAATCCTGTTATATAAATATATAAAAGGAGAATTTTTTTTTTAATACGACAAAAAAGCAAGTTACAGTCATATTCATCGAGACTGGTAGATAGAGGTGGAGAATATATATAAGAAAAGGACCAGTGATATAATTAAAATGATCAATAAAAAGAACTGGGTATATAAAATTGAATCCTACCCTGCAATGTCCTTAAAACCAATCATTAAAATCCGCACAAAAGGTCCCAAGGTATATATTGCCTATATTGTTAAGAGTAAAAATGGAAGATTGGGCAATATCAACAGTTAAGAAGGTGGTTGCCTGTATTCCTATACAGTTTAAAGAAAGGTATAAAGATCCTCCGTGGCATTGAGGCCACCCGGCCATTTGGAATCGAACTCTAAGATGTATTGAGTTTCCAAACGGCGAAGTGTTGCCTCCCTATTGCCACCTCGTTTCCTCAATGGTACTGATTCGATAGCAAAATATTTGAGGCATTTGGGGTCGCTATTGTGTACCTTTTCAAAGTGCCTGGCCACGGGATAATTCTGATCCTTATTGTTAATGGCTCTAATATGCTTCAAAATGCGTTTATGCACTGCCAGCTTTGTGCTGCCGATATACTTCAAAGAGCAGTCACATTCCAGGACATAAACACAGTAGTCCATTTTGCACGTAAGATGTTGTTTAATTTCCCGTTGTGTACCAGGGAATGTCGTGCAATAAGTTTTGGTATTTATACCAAATTGGCAGGCCTTGCATGTAGAGCATTTAAAAAACCCATTTCTTATAGGCAACCACATTTGTTTTTTAAAAGTATCTTGACTGTTGCCAGTCAGCATATTGCCCATACTCTTAGCTTTACGGAAAGTAATAGAGGGATTGAGTGGCATATAGCCCCCTATCACTGGGTCTTCACGTATAAAATGCCAATGCTTTCTCATAATATTCCTCAATTCCTTTTCTTGTTTGGAATATGTTAAAATGAGGCGTACCGGTACCTTATCGGTGTTTAATGCCTCCTTTTTATCTTTTTCTCTATATTCCAAAATTTCCTCTCTCGGTTTTAGTTGGGATCTTTTCATGGCAGCTTCCACGACTTCAAAACTATACCCTCTAGCCAGAAACCTCATCATACATTCTTTTTGTTTTATTTCCATATCCTGAGGGTTGCTACATATACGCCCGATACGAAGCATCTCCCCAGAGGGTATACTCCTAATAAGGTGTGGGGGATGCAAGCTAGTTGCGTGAAGGAGTGTGTTACCTGCCGTAGGTTTTCTAAAAAGGGTAGTAGTTAAAATGTTGTTGTTTACTAAAACCTGTACATCTAAAAATGTCACTGTCTCATTATTCACATTGGATGTAAAAGAAAGATTAACCCCTTCAGTGCCAAGCCCTTTCCCCGCCCTGTGCCGGCCGTTACATTAGCGGGCGGGGTTTATGACGAGCTGGACTCGTCATGGGCACAGCGCAACCGCGGCCCATGACGAGTCCAGCTCGTCATGGGCACTGAAGAGGTTAAAATCATTACAATTAATATCCTCTACAAATTCCAGCACACTTTCTTTAGACCCTTGCCATATGATAAAAAGGTCGTCAATGTAACGAAACCACAGCATCACATTTTGAGTAAAAACATGCTGATATTTGCGCCTGCCCACCAGCTCCTCCCACCAGCCCATAAACAAACAGGCATAGCTGGGGGAGAAGCTGGCGCCCATCGCTACTCCTCGCAATTGTTGATAAAAACAACCATTGAATAAAAAAAAGTTGTTCTCCAAACAAAAGGAAAGCATACTTAGTAACATTTTGGTATGATCAGCATATTCAATTGTTCTGGTACTCAAATAAAACTCGGCCGCTCTCAGACCATCTTGATGTTTGATGCTGGTGTATAACGAACATACATCCAAGGTAACTAACTGATAATTTTCTTTCCAATTAAAATTGTCAATCTTTTTAAGAAAGTCACCTGTGTCTTGGATATACGAATCCAACTTTTTCATATGGTCTTGCAGGAAGTAATCACTGTATTTTGAAATATTCTCAAAGGGGCCATCACAAGCAGATATAATTGGTCGGCCCGGAGGTAGAGTCAAACTTTTATGGACCTTAGGGATGAAGTACATATAAGGTGTTGATGGATATTCTTTTTTAATGAATTTAAATTCTTCCCAGCTGAGGAGACTCATGCCTTTCCACGCCAATAAATTTTTGAATAGGGTCTCTTGTGCACTTTTGTATTTGAAAGGTGTACTTTTGCTGTAACACCCTGCTTCATCCAATTGCCTGTGGGCCTCTTTGAGATAATCCGTTGTGGGCCAGAGTACAATATTGCCTCCCTTGTCCGAATTGCGGATTATTAAGTCTGCCTTCTGTAGTTTCGAAATCAATTGTTTGAATTTTCTTTGTTGATTGGAATATTTCATTTTCCTTGCTGAATTGCTCGTATACATGAGTTTTTTTAGTTGAACTGTCACATGGTCACTAAATGTATCCAACCCGTCGTGAGAGGATAGAGGGATGAATTTAGATTTTGGTTTAAAGGGAGTATCAGGCTTCTTTTGATTGTAAACTGAGATTGATTCACCTGATTCCACAGGGTCGCCCAATGCCAGTTGCTATATGTCATTGTACAATGCTGCATCCGAAACCTGAAGATTGTTAAGGCTGGTGCTGTTGTCTGACCTTTTGTCGATTTCCAATACTGGCTTCTGCAGATATCATTTTTTGAGTTTAAGTTTCCTAATAAATAGGTACACGTCTGCCCTAGTACGGGTATAATGAAAATTTGTTTCTGGGCAATAGCTTAACCCCAGGCTCAGTAATTGATTTTCTGCTTTCGTGAGTTCAGTTTGCCCCAGATTGATGATTGTCTTAAGTTCCTGAGCCTGATGGTCACCAGCCTCAGTTTCTAATATCTTCGGGAGCGACCGCGGCTGCGTCCTCGCTTCCTTATTTCGCCGTTGCTTATTTGCCCGACGTCTCGCCCGTCTTCTTTGGCATTTTGTGTGGTGCCATCATGTTTTGCACTCTTGGCCTCAGTGTCTCCCTTCATCCTTGTTTTAAAACGTCCAGCTCTTCCCCCACCGTCAGCTTGATTCCTGATGTGTTTCGTACCCCTTCATTTTCAGATTCACTCTCCCTTGCTGAACTAGAGGGTGAGGAAAGTTCCACGTGCTCTTATATATATATATATATATATATATATATATATATATATATATATATATATATATATTATCTACTGGCGGTCGCCAGTAGATAGTTATAGTTAGGACCCTGTTTCCATAGGAAATCCGCAACATTCTATTTGGAATAACTTTGGCGCCGGTCGACGAATCCTCGCAAAATTTTCAAAATAGGTGGGGCGCTACGCTCCGCTCCTACCCTGAAAGTCTCGGGGGGATTTGTCAAGCGGGGGCTGAGATAAAAGGGGGGTCCCAAAACGCGTTTTTCCCATGCATTTTTCCATAGGACCTTTAGACACAACTACAGCCCGAACGGCTGAACAGAGTTACTTGAAATTTCGCAGAGAGGTAGTCCTCAGGTCAAGGAAGTGCCTTTTGTAGGTCTGGTGTAAATCTGTTCAGTAGTTCCTGAGAAAATAGCATTTAAATCAATATATATATCTGAGCCAGCTTACGGTGCGCTTACCGTGCGCTTACGGTAAGCTTACCGTACGCGTACGGTGCCGTGCGCGAGCGCGATTCTGATTGGCTGTTAGATCTTAGTAAACATTAGAATCGTTCGAAACCAGGAAGCGGCGTCCGCCATTTTCTCTCTCGCACTCTGACGAGGAGAGGAAAAACAAAGGCCAAAAACATGTAAAGGGACTGTTTAGACAGCTCCTAACCACCTAGCTTTGATGTATGTGTCCCCAAAGTACCCCCAAGGCCAAAAAATCAGGTTTATTTTTTTACGAAAAATCGCCGATTACGCTTACCGTACGCGTACGGTAAAAAAAAAAAAATTATCCACACTCTCCCCACCCCGTGTGCAAATGTTGCCCGTAGGGCACCATTTTTGCATGGCATATGTATTACATTTAGAAATCAAAATGCTTACCTTTCACAACGAAGCGCATAATATGTCCTCCATGTGCGCACGGTGCGCGAAGCGCATCGTGCGTACATGGCCCATCCACGGCACTAACTAACCGCAATCCTCTGCTGATGCTAATACTGTATTTAGACAATTATTTGCCCATGTCTTCTTCCATTAAATTTTAGCTATACATATATTACAAATATTTTTTTTTCATAAAGACACATATGTCATCAGCAGAGGATTGCGGTCGCGTGAGTTATAGTTGCCTGCACTAACTATAACGGGGGAATTTCATTGGTTTTTTATCAGTAAAATGTCCAGCTAACTATAACATGTGTGAAACCTATGGTTTTTTCACTGAATATATATATATATACATATATATATACATTGAAGAAGGTCAGGGGGCTGAAACGTGTTTGTCAGTTTGTGTTGCAGGCAATAAAATATCCTAAATATAGACCAAGAGTGCGCAACCTTTCCTTTTAGGATGCTGTGTATATATATATGTATATATATATATGAAAGCACACGAAAAAACGGAGCCCACAGCTTCGGCCTCATTTCATGCTGAGACTTTTATTTTCTCTCGGTAGCATGGCAGCAAACAACTCTCAACACCTTACGCGTTTCGACGCACAGCATCTTGCTCACAGGTGAGTTGGATTCTTACTTTATGTCTCCAAGTGGTCATGTGATCCATAGTTCCGACCACAATTCCCATAATGCATTCATATTCAAATTCTAAAGCTGGGCTTGACTTCGTATCATATTTTGCATTTAGTAGCGTTGTAATATAGTCAAAGTCCAGTTCCTCTTTCTGGCGGACTTCGTGCTTTCAATTCAAGCAAGTACCTTTTTGCGTGGCAGCGAAGTGCACTATGCTGTTTTAATAATCTTCCTGAAATGCAGTGTGAAAAGAGTGCATATAATTGGACTTTGACTATATTACAACACTACTAAATGCAAAATATGATACGATGTCAAGCCCAGCTTTAGAATTTGAATATGAATGCATTATGGGAATTGTATATATATATATATATATATATATATATATATATATATATATATATATATATATATATATTCACTGAAAAAACCATAGGTTTCACACATGTTATAGTTAGCGGAAATTTTACTGATAAAAAACCAATGAAATTGCCCCGTTATAGTTAGTGCTGGCAACTATAACTCACGCGACCGCAATCCTCTGCTGATGCTAATACTGTATTTAGACACTTATTTGCCCATGTCTTCTTCCATACATTTTTAGCTATACATATATTACAAATATTTTTTTTTCATAAAGACACATATGTCATCAGCAGAAGATTGCGGTCGCGTGAGTTATAGTTGCCAGCACTAACTATAACGGGGCAATTTCATTGGTTTTTTATCAGTAAAATTTCCGCTAACTATAACATGTGTGAAACCTATGGTTTTTTCAGTGAATTTGCAAGGTTTTTTAAATGCTAATTCCTAACTATAACGTGTGTGAAACCTATGGTTTTTTCAGTGAATTTGTACGGTTTTTTAAATGCTAAGTGACTTTACGCCATTCGTGGCGTGCGCGCCCACTTAACGCAGTTCGTTCCGTGCGCGCACGGTGCGCTTCGCGCACCGCGCACCCACTTTACGCAGTTAGTGCCGTGCCCACGTTACGCTAGATGGGCCATGTACGCACGATGCGCTTCGCGCACCGTGCGCACATGGAGGACATATTATGCGCTTCCTTGTGATAGGTAATCTGTTGAAATTTTTTGGGAAATTTCTGTGCTCTGATAAGCCATGCACAAATGGTGGTACCCCGCGAAATTGCCGAAAAAATAATAATGCCGTTTTTGCTCTTGGGGGATGTTTGGGGACTCCCTCAACATGACTATGTGAGAGGGAGTTGTCAAAACATCCCCATAACATGTTTTTGGCCATCATGTTTGATACATAACACTCAGTGCGGTAGACAAAATGGCGGACGCCGCTTCCTGGTTTCTGCCGATTCGAATGTTTACTAAGATCTAAGAGCCAATCAGAATCGCGCTCGCGCACGCCACCGTACGCTTACCGTAAGCGTACGGTAAGCGTACCGTAAGCGGGCTCAGATATATATATTGATTTAAAGGCTATTTTCTCAGAATCTACTGAACAGATTTACACCAAACCTACAAAAGGCACTTCCTTGACCTAGGGACTACCTCTCTGCCAAATTTCTAGTAATTCTGTTCAGCCGTTCGGGCTGTAGCTCGTTCTAAAGGTCCTATGGAAAAATGCATGGGAAAAACGCGTTTTGGGACCCCCCTTTTATCTCAGCCCCCGCTTGACGAATCCCCCCGAGACTTTCAGGGTAGGAGCGGAGCGTAGCGCCCCACCTATTTTGAGAAATTCGCGAGGATTCGTCGACCGGCGCCAAAGTTATTCAAAATAGAATGTTGAGGTTTTCCTATGGAAACGTGGTCCTAACTATAACTACCTACTGGCGACCGCCAGTAGGTAATATATATATATATATATATATATATAGATAGATAGATAGATAGATATATGCCTGCAGAGAGAGGGCCACGCACAGGTATGTAACTTTCACCTCTTTATTGGATGAAGGAAAGCAAATTCAAAGCGGTACAAAACCACCCCCTTTTGTACCGCTTTGTTCGCCATAAGATGGCAGGGTATGCTCAGACGTGAGTCCCTTGCTCACTTTGCCACTGGATTCAAGCAAGCCTGGCTGAAGACGGCTGAAATGCCAGAAACCGGTCCTAGGAAGCTTGTTTCCGGTCCAGGGAAGGCATGGCTTGGCAGTTCGGGCTGGACTGTTCCCATGAGGCACAGGGTCAGACTGATTTGCATATGGCCATGTCTGAACTGGGGTGGCAGAGTGGGCTAAAGAACGGTGATGGATCAAACCCAGATCTGTTGACTGGGTGTGAGTGTTTGATTGGTTCTGATGCTCCGTCCATCACCACCCCCTTTTGTACCGCTTTGTTCGCCATAAGTTGGCAGGGTATGCTCAGACGTGAGTCCCTTGCTCACTTTGCCACTGGATTCAAGCAAGCCTGGCTGAAGACGGCTGAAATGCCAGAAACTGGTCCTAGGAAGCTTGTTTCCGGTCCAGGGAAGGCATGGCTTGGCAGTTCGGGCTGGACTGTTCCCATGAGGCACAGGGTCAGACTGATTTGCATATGGCCATGTCTGAACTGGGGTGGCAGAGTGGGCTAACGAACGGTGATGGATCAAACCCAGATCTGTTGACTGGGTGTGAGTGTTTGATTGGTTCTGATGCTCCGTCCATCACCACCCCCTTTTGAACCACTTTGTTTGCCATAAGTTGGCAGGGTATGCTCAGACGTGAGTCCCTTGCTCACTTTGCCACTGGATTCAAGCAAGCCTGCCTGAACACGGCTGAAATGCCAGAAACCGGTCCTAGGAAGCTTGTTTCCGGTCCAGGGAAGGCATGGCTTGGCAGTTCGGGCTGGACTGTTCCCATGAGGCACAGGGTCAGACTGATTTGCATATGGCCATGTCTGAACTGGGGTGGGAGAGTGGGCTAAAGAACGTTGATGGATCAAACCCAGATCTGTTGACTGGGTGTGAGTGTTTGATTGGTTCTGATGCTCCGTCCATCACCACCCCCTTTTGTACCGCTTTGTTCGCCATAAGTTGGCAGGGTATGCTCAGACGTGAGTCCCTTGCTCACTTTGCCACTGGATTCAAGCAAGCCTGTCTGAAGACGGCTGAAATGCCAGAAACCGGTCCTAGGAAGCTTGTTTCCGGTCCAGGGAAGGCATGGCTTGGCAGTTCGGGCTGGACTGTTCCCATGAGGCACAGGGTCAGACTGATTTGCATATGGCCATGTCTGAACTGGGGTGGCAGAGTGGGCTAAAGAACGGTGATAGATCAAACCCAGATCTGTTGACTGGGTGTGAGTGTTCGATTGGTTCTGATGCTCCGTCCATCACCACCCCCTTTTGTACCGCTTTATTCGCCATAAGTTGGCAGGGTATGCTCAGACGTGAGTCCCTTGCTCACTTTGCCACTGGATTCAAGCAAGCCTGGCTGAAGACGGCTGAAATGCCGGAAACCGGTCCTAGGAAGCTTGTTTCCGGTCAAGGGAAGGCATGGCTTAGCAGTTCGGGCTGGACTGTTCCCATGAGGCACAGGGTCAGACTGATTTGCATATGGCCATGTCTGAACTGGGGTGGCAGAGTGGGCTAAAGAACGGTGATGGATCAAACCCAGATCTGTTGACTGGGTGTGTGTGTTTGATTGGTTCTGATGCTCCGTCCATCACCACCCCCTTTTGTACCGCTTTGTTCGCCATAAGTTGGCAGGGTATGCTCAGACGTGAGTCCCTTGCTCACTTTGCCACTGGATTCAAGCAAGCCTGGCTGAAGACAGCTGAAATGCCAGAAACTGGTCCTAGGAAGCTTGTTTCCGGTCCAGGGAAGGCATGGCTTGGCAGTTCGGGCTGGACTGTTCCCATGAGGCACAGGGTCAGACTGATTTGCATATGGCCATGTCTGAACTGGGGTGGTAGAGTGGGCTAAAGAACGGTGATGGATCAAACCCAGATCTGTTGACTGGGTGTGAGTGTTTGATTGGTTCTGATGCTCCGTCCATCACCACCCCCTTTTGTACCGCTTTGTTCGCCATAAGTTGGCAGGGTATGCTCAGACGCGAGTCCCTTGCTCACTTTGCCTCTGGATTCAAGCAAGCCTGGCTGAAGACGGCTGAAGTGCCAGAAACCGGTCCTAGGAAGCTTGTTTCCGGTCCAGGGAAGGCATGGCTTGGCAGTTCGGGCTGGACTGTTCCCATGAGGCACAGGGTCAGACTGATTTGCATATGCCCATGTCTGAACTGGGGTGGCAGAGTGGGCTAAAGAACGGTGATGGATCAAACCCAGATCTGTTGACTGGGTGTGAGTGTTTGATTGGTTCTGATGCTCCGTCCATCACCACCCCCTTTTGTACCGCTTTGTTCGCCATAAGTTGGCAGGGTATGCTCAGACTTGAGTCCCTTGCTCACTTTGCCACTGGATTCAAGCAAGCCTGGCTGAAGACAGCTGAAATGCCAGAAACCGGTCCTAGGAAGCTTGTTTCCGGTCCAGGGAAGGCATGGTTTGGCAGTTTGGGCTGGACTGTTCCCATGAGGCACAGGGTCAGACTGATTTGCATATGGCCATGTCTGAACTGGGGTGGCAGAGTGGGCTAAAGAACGGTGATGGATCAAACCCAGATCTGTTGACTGGGTGTGTGTGTTTGATTGGTTCTGATGCTCCGTCCATCACCACCCCCTTTTGTACCGCTTTGTTTGCCATAAGTTGGCAGGGTATGCTCAGACGTGAGTCCCTTGCTCACTTTGCCACTGGATTCAAGCAAGCCTGGCTGAAGACAGCTGAAATGCCAGAAACTGGTCCTAGGAAGCTTGTTTCCGGTCCAGGGAAGGCATGGCTTGGCAGTTCGGGCTGGACTGTTCCCATGAGGCACAGGGTCAGACTGATTTGCATATGGCCATGTCTGAACTGGGGTGGTAGAGTGGGCTAAAGAACGGTGATGGATCAAACCCAGATCTGTTGACTGGGTGTGAGTGTTTGATTGGTTCTGATGCTCCGTCCATCACCACCCCCTTTTGTACCGCTTTGTTCGCCATAAGTTGGCAGGGTATGCTCAGACGCGAGTCCCTTGCTCACTTTGCCTCTGGATTCAAGCAAGCTTGGCTGAAGACGGCTGAAGTGCCAGAAACCGGTCCTAGGAAGCTTGTTTCCGGTCCAGGGAAGGCATGGCTTGGCAGTTCGGGCTGGACTGTTCCCATGAGGCACAGGGTCAGACTGATTTGCATATGCCCATGTCTGAACTGGGGTGGCAGAGTGGGCTAAAGAACGGTGATGGATCAAACCCAGATCTGTTGACTGGGTGTGAGTGTTTGATTGGTTCTGATGCTCCGTCCATCACCACCCCCTTTTGTACCGCTTTGTTCGCCATAAGTTGGCAGGGTATGCTCAGACGTGAGTCCCTTGCTCACTTTGCCACTGGATTCAAGCAAGCCTGGCTGAAGACGGCTGAAATGCCAGAAACCGGTCCTAGGAAGCTTGTTTCCGGTCCAGGGAAGGCATGGCTTGGCAGTTCGGGCTGGACTGTTCCCATGAGGCACAGGGTCAGACTGATTTGCATATGGCCATGTCTGAACTGGGGTGGCAGAGTGGGCTAAAGAACGGTGATGGATCAAACCCAGATCTGTTGACTGGGTGTGAGTGTTTGTTTGGTTCTGATGCTCCGTCCATCACCACCCCCTTTTGTACCGCTTTGTTCGCCATAAGTTGGCAGGGTATGCTCAGACGTGAGTCCCTTGCTCACTTTGCCACTGGATTAAAGCAAGCCTGGCTGAAGACGGCTGAAATGCCAGAAACCGGTCCTAGGAAGCTTGTGTCCGGTCCAGGAAAGGCATGGCTTGGCAGTTCGGGCTGGACTGTTCCCATGAGGCACAGGGTCAGACTGATTTGCATATGGCCATGTCTGAACTGGGGTGGCAGAGTGGGCTAAAGAACGGTGATGGATCAAACCCAGATCTGTTGACTGGGTGTGAGTGTTTGATTGGTTCTGATGCTCCGTCCATCACCACCCCCTTTTGTACCGGAAAGCAAATTCAAAGAGCAGATATGCCAAGCACGAGTAAATGTCCTTCCCAACGCGTTTCATGCAACCAGCATTTCCTCAGGGGTTTCGGACATCAGCGCACAGTAAAAGCGCGGCAGTTTTCAATATTGGCAATTAAAGGTTTTCACCCCGCCCTGATGGGCGTGGCCACTCGTTTGGCCTGTTGGTAATTGTAGTGCCAGCTTTTTCCTCATGTGAGTCGCCGTGAAATCACTGAATATTCCATTGATAAAATCCCAAGTAGGTTGCTGTGAACGTAGCCGCTGTTTTGCCCTGCTCGTGACATCCTTCATCGGCAATACCTGACCCAATGCCCTGACTCCATGTGGCGCCAAGGCAGGACTGCAAAATCAGCGGAGCTCCTCTCGCGACTCAGGCTGCGCCGCAAATATCCCAGAACAAAAGTTGCCTGCAGAGAGAGTGCCACGCACAGGTATGTAACTTTCACCTCTTTATTGGATGAAGGAAAGCACATTCAAAGCAGCAGACATGCCAAGCACGAGTAAATGTCCTTCTCAACGCGTTTCATGCAACCAGCATTTCCTCAGGGGTTTCGGACATCAGCGCACAGTAAAAGCGCGGCAGTTTTCAATATTGGCAATTAAAGGTTTTCACCCCGCCCTGATGGGCGTGGCCACTCGTGTGGCCTGTTGGTAATTGTAGTGTCCTCATGTGAGTCGCCGTGAAATCACTGAATATTCCATTGATAAAGTCCCAAGTGGGTTGCTGTGAACGTAGCCGCTGTTTTGCCCTGCTCATGACATCCTTCATCGGCAATACCTGACCCAATGCCCTGACTCCATGTGGTGCCAAGACAGGACTGCAAAAGCAGCGGAGCTCCTCTCGCGACTCAGGCTGCGCCGCAAATATCCCAGAACAAAAGTTGCCTGCAGAGAGAGGGCCACGCACAGGCAGGGCCAGACCCTCTCCACTCACTACTATGCACACCCATCACTTGAGAGAGTGGTCTCAAAGGAGAGGCCAGTCTATCCACACTCCTCACTACAAACACCAATCATCTGAAAGAGAGGTCTCAAAGGAGAGGCCAGTCCTGGCACACACCGTACTACGCACACTTGCCATGTGAGAGAGAGGTCTCAAGGACAGGTCAGTACATGTGCAAACCCTACTACGCACATCTGTCTGTTGAGAGAAAGATCTGAAAGAAGGTGCCAGCCCCTAACCCACTCACTACTATGCACACCCGTCATTTGAGAGAGAGGTCTCAAAGACGAGGCCAGTCGCTCCCCATACACCTTACTACACACACGCATCATCTGATAGAGAAGTTTGAAAGGAGAGTCCAATCCCTCTACACACCCTACTATCATATGAGAGAGAGGTCTCAAAGGAGAGGCCAGTCCCTCCCCTCACCCTTCTAGGCACGCCAAGCATCTGAGAGCCAGGTATGAAAGGAGAGGTCAGTCACTCACCACACCCTTCAGGCCCTGACCCCTGAAGCCAATCTCTCCCACCCCTGTGAGGGACGGGGGTTACATTTATGTATAATAATTATTACTTCACATTAACAAAAACCTTAGAAATTCAATGAAAAAAACAAAGGTTAAACTAAGGGTATAGTTGGGTGGGTTCACTGATAGAACATCGATGTCACAAATATCAATGTAAAAATATTGATGAAAAAATATAGAGTACAAAAATATCGACTCCCTATACTTAAACAGGTAAGTACAAAAATATCAACTAAAAAATATTGATGTAAAACATATAGATGTACAAAATAAATTGTAACAAAATAAAATAAATGTAATATACATGTTAACAAAATACATTTTAAAACAAGATAAACACACAAAGATAAACATGTACACATATATATTTTTACTTTAAATCAATGGGTAAACTATCATTTTTAATATATTCTAAAAGTTTAAAATTATATAAAAAATTAAAATATATATGTCAATAATTTAAAACATTAGAAAAAAAACCCATTACATTTCCCAATACAGTCAGTGCAACAGTATAGAAAGTGTTGGATAACGGAAAGGTAACAATTATTATTCCCATTCCAATAAGTACAACAGTAGGGAAAGTGTTGGATAGCGAAAGGGTAAACACTACTGTTCCAACTCCAATGAGTGCAACAGTAGGGTAAGTGTTGGATAGCAGAGGGATTACATTTACTATTCCAACTCCAGTTGGTTCAACGGTAGGGAAAGTGTTGGATAGCAGAGGGGTCAAATTTACCATTCCCACTCCAGTGAGTGCAACAGTAGGGTAAGTGTTGGATAGCGAAGGGATTACTTTTACTATTCCAACTCCAGTGAGTGTAATAGAAGTGAAAGTGTTGGATAGGGGAGGGGTAAAAATTACTATTCCCACTCTAATAAGTGCAACAGTAGGGAAAGTGTTGGATAGCGGAGGAGAAAATATTACTATTCCCACTCCAGTGAGTGCAACAGTAGGGTAAGTGTTGGATAGGGAAGGGATTACATTTATTATTCCAACTCCAGTGAGAGCAACAGTAGGGAAAGTGTTGGACGGCGGAGTAGTAAAATTTACTATTCCCACTCCAGTAAGTGCAACAGTAGGGAAAGTGTTGGATAGCATGGGAGTAAAAATTACTATTCCCACTCCAAGTGAATGGAACAGTAGGGAAAGTGTTGGATAGTGGAGGGATAAAAATTACTATTCCCACTCCAGTGAGTATAACAGTAGGGTAAGTGTTGAATAGCGGAGGAGTGAAAATTACTATTCCCAGTCCAATAAGTGCAACAGTAGAAAAAGTGTTGAATAGCGGAGAACAAAATATTACTATTCCCACTCCAGTGAGTGCAACAGTCGGGAAAGTGTTGCATGGCGGAGGAGTAAAATTTACTATTCCCACTCCAAGTGAATGCAACAGTAGGGAAAGTGTTGGATAGCGGAGGGATAAAATTTACCATTCACACTCCAGTCAGTTCAAAAATTAAAACAAAACAAATATTTAACCCCCCCCCCCCAAAAAGAAAAGAATATATATATATATTATCTACTGGCGGTCGCCAGTAGATAGTTATAGTTAGGACCGTGTTTCCATAGGAAATCTCAAAATTCTATTTTGAATAACTTTGGCACCAGTTGACGAATCCTCGCGAAATTTTCAAAACTAATGGGGCGGTACGCTCCGCTCCTACCCTGAAAGTCTCAGGGTGATTCGTCAAGTGGGGGCTGAGAAAAAAGGGGGGTCCCAAAACGCGTTTTCCCCATGCATTTTTCCATAGGACCTTTAGACACAGCTACAGCCCGAACGGCTGAACAGAATTACTTGTAATTTGGCAGAGAGGTAGTCCGCAGGTCAAGGATGTGCCTTTTGTAGGTCTGGTGTAAATCTGTTCAGTAGTTCCTGAGAAAATAGCATTTAAATCAATATATATATCTGTAAGCGCGCTCCGTGCGCTTACCGTAAGCTTACCGTACGCGTACGGTGGCGTGCGCGGGCTCAAATCTGATTGGTTGTCACATGACTGTAAACATTCGAATCAGACGAAATCAGGAAGTGTCGGCCGCCATTTCGTGTGTTTCACAAAGAAAAAAAAAGGGAGATAACGTGAAAAGGGGGCAAGGAAGAGAGTTACAGACCCCCTAACATTTGAAAGGGGGTCAAAGAAGGACACAAAAGTACGAAAAAAACATTTATTAATTTTTTTTAAAAATCGCGGGGTACGCGTATGGTAAGCTTACCGTACGCGTACGGTAGAAAAAAAAAAGAAAAAAAGAAATAAAATTCAGATTTAAGTGTTTAGATATTAGGGGGCTCTAAAAAGAGCCGTTGTGTTTATGAAGTGATTTTTTAGTGGTACCTACAAGTAAGTACTGATGCAGAGTCTAAGGTTCAAGAGGAAGACTCTGTTCCCTTCATCAGTGAAGTGTACACCATCTCCTCTATAAATGTCTTGCATGTTGTAACGCAAGTTGTTGTGGTAAATGGAACCCATACCATAGTCTCGGAGGAAAGCAGAAACAGATTTGTTGACGTGCTTTCTTGCTTTGTCAATCTGTGGACAAAAATGATTGGACCAGTTCCATTTTTGCCTTTGGCATATGTTAGAATACGCAAAGGCAGTTTTAGGGAAAAGTGAAAACAGTTGTGCAAAGGTCTCCTTCATAAGCATTTTCAGACCTACCCCAGTCAAAGTGCCTAGGTCATTGCCACCACAGTGCACTATTATGAGGTCAGGGTGTTGGATTTGCATGAAGGATTTCACCAATGGCATCAATTGGTGCCACTTTAACCCTCTCTGACCAATCCATTTAATGTCTACATTTGGCAAAGCAAGATCTCTCACCATACCTGTTTTCTCTGCATACTTTTCACTCCAGAAGACATAGCTGTGCCCTACAATCCACACTGTGAACATCTTCCAAGGAGATCTGGATGCACTCAAGAGGTGTATTTCAGTAGAATGGGAAAAAGAAATGAAAGACAGTTTGGAAATGGAGGCATACATATTTTTTTAAAATAAAAAGAACTCATTGGCTGTTTCACACCATTCTACACTAAAAACTAGGCTGCATGTGTAAATTTATAGAAGCATGTTTTGTATTGGTACAGAAAAATGTGTTACCAAAGAACATTACTATGGATTTGCTGTTAGGTTTGAAAAGTCAAGCACTCTTGCACTTTGAAAATGAAACATTGTGTGGTGAACTTCTGACCTGACTCCACACAGCAGTGTTCCATGAGCTGTTGCTATGGTAGCAGGCAGAAGTCAAGTTGGGGGAAGGGTACTAGGCAGAAGTCAAGTTGGGGGAAGGGTACTTTTGGAAAAGAGTTGGTTTTCAACCAATAGAAATGTGTGATTACATTTGAAAAAAAGGGGGAAGCACTGAGATTTGAAATTAACATGTATATGTGTGGAAAAAGAGAGGGAAACATTGCCATTATCTGGTTCTGCTGAGAGGAGAGAGGTGTACAGAACAGAGATCCTGTTTGAGTGCCACATTTCTTTCACAACTAACTAATTTTAAAGGTGAGTTATGAGTTTGAGAGGGGATGTATGTGGTAAATTAAGAAATGAATAATAGAATTGGAATTCCTTTTGTTGAAGTTGTGTTTATCATTTTGTGTTTTGGGAGAAATTTAAATGTAAGGAACATGTAAAATATTATGGACTATGTTTTCACCATAAATTAAGGTGTACTGGTATAAATGAGGAATACTGTTTTCTGCATAGAATCAGAAGATGACTCTGTGTGCAAAGAGGAATTGTTGACAGAGATTTATTGCGTATTACTCTGGTAATTTTACATTTGCATTAGTAGGAAAGGGGCAGCTATTTTTCTGCAGAAGCAGACTCTTAGCACACACCCAGCTGCTTACCCTGTAGAATCATGCATAGTATTCACAACCGAGTGGGGTTTGAGGTTGCAGTGAGTAATGCAAATACATTCAGCATCACTAAGGCTGGTTGCCCTTGCTGGAGTGTAGTCATTCACCCAGGTTACACATGTTCCTGGTCTCAAAAAGCTGTTTGGACATGTGATGTTTTCAGAATCTGAAAAGTGGATTGAAAATGTGTCAGACTGTAAAAGTACTTATCACTTGCCAAAAAAAGAGTAGTAAGTATGCTTTCAAATTGGCAAAGAAATTTCGTTTTCTGCCTAATATCAAACCATGACTCTGTGTGCAAAGAGGAATTGTTGACAGAGATTTATTGCGTATTACTCTGGTAATTTTACATTTGCATTAGTAGGAAAGGGGCAGCTATTTTTCTGCAGAAGCAGACTCTTAGCACACACCCAGCTGCTTACCCTGTAGAATCATGCATAGTATTCACAACCGAGTGGGGTTTGAGGTTGCAGTGAGTAATGCAAATACATTCAGCATCACTAAGGCTGGTTGCCCTTGCTGGAGTGTAGTCATTCACCCAGGTTACACATGTTCCTGGTCTCAAAAACCTGTTTGGACATGTGCTGTTTTCAGAATCTGAAAAGTGGATTGAAAATGTGTCAGACTGTAAAAGTACTTATCATTTGCGAAAAAAAGAGTAGTAAGTGTGCTTTCAAATTGGCAAAGAAATTTCGTTTTCTGCCTAATATCAAACCATGACTCTGTGTGCAAAGAGGAATTGTTGACAGAGATTTATTGCGTACTACTCTGGTAATTTTACATTTGCATTAGTAGGAAAGGGGCAGCTATTTTTCTGCAGAAGCAGACTCTTAGCACACACCCAGCTGCTTACCCTGTAGAATCATGCATAGTATTCACAACCGAGTGGGGTTTGAGGTTGCAGTGAGTAATGCAAATACATTCAGCATCACTAAGGCTGGTTGCCCTTGCTGGAGTGTAGTCATTCACCCAGGTTACACATGTTCCTGGTCTCAAAAAGCTGTTTGGACATGTGCTGTTTTCAGAATCTGAAAAGTGGATTGAAAATGTGTCAGGCAGTAAAAGTACTTATCACTTGCCAAAAAAAGAGTAGTAAGTGTGCTTTCAAATTGGCAAAGAAATTTCGTTTTCTGCCTAATATCAAACCATGACTCTGTGTGCAAAGAGGAATTGTTGACAGAGATTTATTGCGTAGTACTCTGGTAATTTTACATTTGCATTAGTAGGAAAGGGGCAGCTATTTTTCTGCAGAAGCAGACTCTTAGCACACACCCAGCTGCTTACCCTGTAGAATCATGCATAGTATTCACAACCGAGTGGGGTTTGAGGTTGCAGTGAGTAATGCAAATACATTCAGCATCACTAAGGCTGGTTGCCCTTGCTGGAGTGTAGTCATTCACCCAGGTTACACATGTTCCTGGTCTCAAAAAGCTGTTTGGACATGTGCTGTTTTCAGAATCTGAAAAGTGGATTGAAAATGTGTCAGACTGTAAAAGTACTTATCACTTGCCAAAAAAAGAGTAGTAAGTGTGCTTTCAAATTGGCAAAGAAATTTCGTTTTCTGCTTAATATCAAACCATGACTCGGTGTGCACACAGGAATTGTTTTTAGATATTTAATTTGTGATGGTTTTATTGTGATTTTCACTTGTAGGAAAGGGGTACATAGTATTTTAAGATTTGAAAAGATAATAAAAAATATAGTAATATATTTAAATAAAATAAAGGAATTTTTTTTTAGTTTTTTTCAGGTATTGCTGAAGAGCAGTGAACAAAATTTAAGATGCCTACAAAATCCAGACTAAGGAAAAACCACAACAAAATCTATATTTGAAGACAACTGGAGGACCTAAGTTAGTTGGAGATGCTCATGTTGGGAAAAAGAGAAAGTCTTCTGGTAAGCAGACAAAAGATTTTTTTTAAAATATCTTCAAAAAAAGGAAAAATGTACAAAATGTCTGTACTGGAAATAATGTTTTAAATAGAAAACAACAGGAAAAAATTGAGCATTTAGTTAATGCAAATATACCTTCAGAAACAATAAAGATTAACTTAAAAAGAAAAACAGCGTTTAAAGAGATTCGTAGAAAAATGTTTCAGAGAAGAGTTATGTCCAATTTGATAAAGGATGTGAAGAAATATAAGAAAAAAGCAAAATTTTATAAGAGAAAAAAATAAATTGAAGCCATTGTAGTAAAGGCTTTAGAATTAAAAAGGAAACTATTCATTTTAATTTTGAACAGGATGCGTACATTAGATAAAATGGTCAATGTACTGAAATCACAAAGCAAAAGGAAAAGACTAGTGAAAAGAACAAACTTTTGTAAAGTGTTTTTAGGAGAATGGATGCATAGTTCAAGTAGTGAACCTTTTTTTAATGAAGAGAGTTATCTTCAAAGTAATAGTTTGCTGCATGCAGTTGACACCAGAGGTCGTGCTTATGAAGTGAAAAATGGTTGTATAATGGAGAAGGAGAAAATGGTTCCAAGAGATGAGGAACAAGTGATGGCGGATGAGGTTATGGGGAGACGTCCTAAAGCCCCAGTGTATACTTGGAATTGTAGTAGTATTTGCACTGTGCGTCAGGAATCTATTGATAAATTTCGTGAGTTTCTAAGAGAATATAGTAAAAAAAGTGTTAAACAGAAGATTAAGGTGCTTCAAAGTCTAGATCAATGCAGAGTGAGAGAGAATACTGGTTTGCAGGGACATTCTCTGGCTTGTCTATCTAGAAAAGTGTGTAAAAGTGTTTTTCATCATTTTAGGATGCTGGCTGTTCATCATACTGAAATGAGAAAGTTTGTGAGACGATTGTATTTTGCTAAAAGTCCACCAATAAAGTTAGATGAATTGAATAGGGCTCTGTTCCGTGGATCGGTATCAGATGTAGAGAAGGTTACTGATGAAATTCAGTTTAGTTACTTTGGTCCAGAACAAGACAGTGCAGGTAATGACACAGTTATTGAGGAAGATGTGGAAGAGAATGTAGAACCCTCTGTAAGTAAGAAATTTGATGATCAAATGACAAAATTTGCAATAATCTCTAATGAAAGACCAAATATTACTTGTATTTGTTGCCACAGAACTCATTATAGAAATCAAACCAGGAATGTTGATCTCTACAGAAAAAGTGAAAATGAAGATAATTATAAGTGGAAGGATTTTGCAACATATATATTTCTTGAAAATTGTTTTGAATTGGGTGAAGATCAGCGTATTTGTAAATACTGTTATAACAAGTTAGAAGAAAATAGAATGCCGACCAGAGCTGTACATAATAATTTAGAATTGGATGCTCTTCCTGCCGAACTTTCTGAATTAAATACATATGAGTCTATACTCATTCAATGTGTTCATCCGTTCCAGACCATAGTACGTATGGAGCCCAAAACTGGTAAATTACCTCCTTCAGATTTACTGAGAGGTTTAAAAGGTAGAGTGGTGTATTTGCCCTTGGATTTGAAAAAAAATATGGAAACTATTGATGCAGATACTTTGGAAAGTGAACCATTAGTTATTCTGGTTAATGGTGTACCTACAAAGAATAAGAAGATTTGGCAGGAGCTGGTAGATGTACGGAAAGTACAAAGAGCAAATTTGTATTTGAAAAGGAATAACAAATGGTATGAATCAATTTATATAGAAGAAGAAGAAGAAGATTTACAAGAAGACACAGAAACACCAACTGGACAAATTGAAAAAGTGGACAAGTCAAAGGAAGAAGAAATTTATGAACATTTTAGCATACATCCTCTTCATTCAAAAGAAGTTATGGGAGACACTATTGATCTGTTTCAGATGAAGAAAGCAAAAGGAACTCCCGTGAGTGTATGGGAGGAGAGCTTGGAAGCTCGATGTTTTCCCCAGCTGTTTCCTACAGGAAAAGGAGAACGATACGATGAACGTCCAGAACAGATTCCAGCTTCTGAGTATCGGACTACAAGACTATATGCAGAAGATCCAAGATTTCGACAAAGTATTCCTTATTTGTTCCATCTTTTATTTGAAAGCGACTTGTCTGCATTATCTTATGCAGTAAATCACATTTTAAAAAGTGGAGTACATTTACAAAATGTGTCTGCTAAGGATTTTATGGAGAAAGTGCAGCACCGAGATGATCATTTGGAAACACAACTGATCAATCTGATGGCTTGTCAGCGTGGGACAAATGAATATTGGTACCGACGCCATGGTGAATTAAAATGCATGTTACGGAATTTAGGAACTCCAACATGGTTCCTTACCCTAAGCTGTGCCGAGTACGCTTGGGATGATTTACTGGATTTTCTACGAGAGGCAAATTCAAACATTAAAAACATCGAATACAAGACAGCAGGAGAAATGTGCTCATTGGATCCGGTTAATGTTTGCAGATATTTCAATCATAGATTTGAGGCCATGATGTGCTTCATCTGCAATAAAAAAAATCCACCTCTTGGAGAAGTTGTGGATTTCTTTTGGAGAAAAGAGTACCAAGCAAGAGGTGCTCCTCATATTCATATGCTGTTGTGGATCAAGGATGCCCCAAAATTTGGAACAGATACTGATGAAGCAGTGTTATCTTTCATTGAAGAATATGCAACATGTGCTATACCAAAAAGCACAGAAGTGAAAAAGTTAAAGGAGCAAGTTTTACGTTTCCAAAGTCATCGGTGTGAAAAATACTGTCGACGGAAATACAAGAGCAAAGATAAATTCTACACTAAATGTCGATTTGGATTTCCTAGACCTGTTCTTTCAAAAGGAAGAGTAAACAGTTTTATGTCAGCTGTGAGACATACTATTACAAGAAAATCACCTAAGAATACCTACAACCTAAAAAGAAAAGAAGAATAAAAAAATATAAATGACTACAACCCAGTCATTTTATCCATGTGGAATGCTAACATGGATATACAGTATGTAGCTGACAATTCCATTGCTGTTGCTCGATATGTAACGTCTTACATTACTAAATCAGAAAAAACTGAATTGAAAGAAATGTGGGAAGAGATTTCTCACGAGAAGACTGTCAGTAAGAAGCTATAAAGTTTCAGTTTAAAGATGTTATCGCATCGAGAAATTGGATCCTACGAATGTTCAGATAGGTTATCTTCTGCAAGTCTCTACTCGAAATCAAGAAGAATAATTTGGGCAAGTTTAGGCCTTGCAGCAATGAGAAATCGGGTACTGAAATCTGTTGGAGAAATTGAATATTTGGCCGAGAATGACCCAGAAAGTACAGATATTTTGAAATCAAACATGTTGGACACATATTACCCAAAGAGAAGTCATCATCTTGAGAACATGTGTCTCTATGAAGTGCTGCAGAACTACATTTATTCACGGAAAGCCACAGAAGACATCAACAATGGAAAATATAAAGTCATTGGTGAGGAAGGATGTTTGGTGAAGCAAACAAAAGGAAGTTTGATAAATCACAGGAAGCTCAGTTGCGAAACTACTGAAAAAAAGGAATTTTACTACTTGGCTCTTTTACAGCTGTTTAAACCATGGCGTTCAGAGGACGAACTACTGGGAGAATTTCAAAGCTATGAAGATTCCTTTAATGCTTGCAAAGACAGCATAGAATGCAGTACTTTCATAACTTATGTCCAAATGTTAAATGAAGAAATTGAACAGGAAACTACAATTGCAGCTGAAGTAGCTAGAGACAGTTCTCAAGACAGCCAAAGTTCTGGAACACTCAGTCAAGATTCCCTTGGACAACCAATCGTAGAAAATGAAGCTGCAATAGCCATGACTGAAGTGGAAACGGCTATGAATCAAGCTCAAGAAGAATTAATAGACTTACCAAATTTGGAAAGACAACTGAATGAAGAGCAGCAACAAATTTATGAAGAGATCAGAAACAAAATTGATCACGGATTACTACATGAAAGAAAAGAGTGCTCATGCACATCATTTCAACCAATCAGGATGTATGTAAGCGGACAAGCTGGAACTGGAAAAAGTTTCTTAATAAAAGTCATCAGAAGCTACCTACAGCAAAAAACGGATTCAACTTTGTCTTGTGTGGTTACTGCTCCAACTGGGTTAGCAGCATATAACATAAAAGGAATCACCTTACATCGTTTGCTAATGTTACCAGTGGAGCATGAAAACAAAATACAATACCACAAGCTAACTGGAGAAGCATGCTTGGAAGTTTCAAGAGTATTGAAGAAGATGCAAGTTCTCATTATTGATGAGGTGAGCATGGTATCAAACTTAATGCTTGCCTTTGTGCATTTAAGAATGCAGCAAATTCTAAGGAGAGACTATGACGTGTTATTTGGTGGAAAACATGTAATTGTTTTTGGGGATCTTCTACAGCTTACTCCAGTTAAAGGACAACCAGTGTTTAATACTGTGACACAGGAAGACACAAAGAAATCATTGGGAAGCATTGGTAATGCAAATATTTGGTCCTTCTTTGAGTACAAGGAACTTACTACTAATATGAGGCAAGCATTCTGAAAGATATCAGAATTGGACTACTCACTGAAGCTGGCACGAAAGCATTACAGAGTCGGTTGCTACATAATTTATTCCCAAAGGAAGAAATAGTTGCAGAGAAAATATACAAGAACATTGCAGAAAAGAAAAGTGTAATCTGCTTAATGCCAACTCTACGTGAATGCTCAATATTCAATGAGGAACTTTTGAAATTGGAAAAGGAAGAAATTAGGAAATTGGAAGCAGTGGACAAAATTCAGCATGAAAGAATTACTATTACATTAATAGGCAAACTGAAAAATAAATTGGATTCACTAGAGAAGAACATTTCCAAAACTGCTGGATTAGAAAAAAATCTATATGTTTGCATGAACTGTAGAGTATTTTTAAGGAGAAATTTGGATGTTGAAAAAGGTTTAGTGAATGGAGCTATGGGAAGAGTTGTGGGTTTTATTAATTACCAGAAAAAAAGATGGAATTGAATGTTTAAAAATAAAATTTGATCAGATAGAAGAAGTTATAGACATTTGTCGTTGTACAGTTCGTTTCATGCTTGTGAAAGACTTATATGTACGTAGGAAGCAGTTTCCGTTTTCTCTAGCATATGCTGTAACTATTCACAAGTCTCAAGGATTGACTGTAGATTGTGCTTTTGTGAACATTGGTTCAACTGTGTTCAAAGAAGGTATGGCTTATGTTGCTTTGTCACGAGTGAAAACATTATCTGGTTTATTTATTATAGACTTTGATGACTCAAAAGTTAGTGCTGATGCAAATTGTGTAAAGGAGTATAATAGATTAAGAAGAACCTATGCTCCTCATTTAGGTCAGTATCCTGTGTTGGAAAAACGTGTTGTTTCTCGAAAAAGGAGAATTGAGAATATCTGTAATGAGGATGTAGAGAGGAGAAAAAAAAAGAAGAGTGATGTAATTGCAAGCAAAAAGAAAAAGGAAAATGTTGAAGAGGTTGTTGGTTGTCATTTTGAAAATAGCTCTGGTGTCAACTGCTACGCTAATGTAGTGCTGAATGTTGTATTGTATCTTGAAAGTTTGCAAGAGCAGATAATAGTAAATCAGAGAAAAAGATTCTGTTCTGAGTTGAGTCTCCTTTTTTGAAAAGCTGAGTAATGATAAAACTAAAATAGAAAGTGCTACTGAAATTAGAAAACTTTTAGATGTATGTTCAGGATGTACACAGTTTTCTCAAAATGTACAGCAAGATGCACAGGAATTCTTGATGTATTTTCTTCAGGTACTGGAAGAAGAAGGGGTACAAATTGAAAATATGTTTGGTCTCTCTTATAAATGGGAACATAGTTGTGAAAACTGTTTCAATACATGTGGCTCTAATGTTGATTCAGAAAGGTTTATTTATTTAACATTGCCAGAGAGTAAAACAGTCACTTTTGCTAAATTAGTTAAAGATGCTAATCATAGCATGGAATGCGGTGAGTGTAAATCTGACATGTTTTCAACGTTAATTTTAAAGGAATACGGACAGTATGTAATTTTAATGATGCAACGATGTAGAGCTGATGGTTCAAAATTGGATACTTTAATAAAGAAGTTTACAGGACAGCAATTATCAATTTCAGGAAAAACTTTTGTAACAGTTGCAATAATTTTCCATGATGGACCTACTGTAACTTCTGGTCATTACACAGTTTATCTAAAATGTAAAAAAGGCTGGACAATGTGTAATGATTGTCAATTGGTTTTCAAACAACGTTTGCCTTTTGATTTAGCAAATTCCTATCTAATCTTCCTGAAACCTAAATTTTAGAGCGAATTGGCAACATCTGTACAAAACAATTTTACCATTTTATTGGATTACCATTGGAATTTTTAAATAAAAAGATTTTTAAAATTACCATTTGGCCTAAAGGAAAGGTAACCAATTGTATTATGGACTTATTTAATTCCTAATTAATCTTTCGGAAACCAAAATTTTAGAGAGAATCGGTAACATCTGTACAATTTAAATTTTGGAATTTTATTGGATTACCATTGGAAATTTAATCAAAAAAGATTTTTAAAATTACCATTTGGCCTAAAGGAAAGGTAACCAATTGTATTGTGGACTTATTTAATTCCTAATTAATCTTTCGGAAACCAAAATTTTAGAGAGAATCAGTAACATCTGTACAATTTAAATTTTGGAATTTTATTGGATTACCATTGGAAATTTAATCAAAAAAGAATTTTAAAATTACCATTTGGCCTAAAGGAAAGGTAACCAGATGTATTGTGGAGTTATTTGAGATATATTATTTTTGTGATTATGCTTCTGTAACAAAATTGTCAGACGGTATTTTTTAGAAATAGTTATTGTTATTAGATGATATTTTTTTTGAATATTTTGCATTTCTATAATGTTATGTTTAAGTGAGAAGAGATTCTGGGCTTTTTTAAAACAATCTTTGAGATTGTTATTTTTTTTTTGCCCGCTGTTAAGTGATGAATGCAATTGCTTTCACGATTTATAGTGAAATGCAATATATTCTGAAAACAGCAAAAAAAAGGCAAAAAATTGTTTTTGGAAAATATGTAAATACGTGTACTGTATTATAAAATGTTTTATTCAATATTAATACTTTTTTCTTTTTTTTCAGATTGAGAAAGAAAATTTTTGAAAAATAAAACCATTTTTTCAAGCAATTTCAATAAATTTTAAATTGATAATTACATTTTTGGGTGGGTCAGGTAAGTCAGAAATTTGATGGTCCCTTTTTTCCACTTCTCCTCAAACAGATTTTCAGTATTTCGTTATTAATCCCTCAAGGACCTTGTAATGTGGTAATTGTTTTTTTTTTATTTAAAAAAAAAAAAAAAAAAAAATACGCTTACCGTACGCATACGGTAAAAAAAAAAAAATGTATTTAAGAAAAAATTAAAAAAAGTTGAGAGGTAAGGTTGGCTCTTAAAAGAGCCGTTGTGTTCATGCAGGGACAGAGGAAAGGAAGAATGGGAATATTAGCTGGAAGGACAAATGTGCTGGTCTATTCTGTTGTTAATTAGGGGAACACTGGTCTCCCCACGAACAATTAGACCATGGCAATTTGAGCACCGCATTGTAACCCTCGCAAATCGATGGTTAGTTTCCACAGGACCAGAAAAAGGTGAATCTCCCCCCACAGATGAAGGGCTCAGCTGAGCTGCCGAAGATGGACTCGGCTGAGCTGCTGTGGATGTGCTTGGTCGACTTACTGAAGGGTTTCCTCCAGTATGTCGAGCATGTGTCCTAGGGTGTACATCCTCAAGGTGTCTTAACATAGTGTGATTCCCGAAGGAATACTTCTTGTTAGGATTACCTCTAGAAAGTACACGCTGGGAAAGCTTACAAGTCACTAAAGCAGCATTTACTTTTTTCTGGCCCTCAGGAAAAGAAAAATACTCCCATATAAAACAGCTCTTCTGTTTCCTCCTTCTCTGCCTGATGGTGGTGCTGCTAGCCTCACTCTCAGAAGAGGAGTGCTGATCTGCCATCGTACCCCAAAGACAACTCAGCTCCTTCTCCTAAGGGATCACAAGCAGAAATGAGGGCAATGGGTGTGGTGTAGGAGAGTTCTAGAATGAAAGTACTTTAAACCAATCAAAAGTTTAGTTTATTGATCACATGACCCACCGTGCGTGTACGTTACGCTTACGGAGCGCTTACGGAGTTCTTACGGAGCGCTTACGGTAAAAGTACGCATGCGCGTTTAAAAGACACGCGCACGCGCGCATGCGCATAACAGGCACGCCCCAACACTTCCGCGTAACGTACGCGTGTAACATATGCGCTTACGCGCCGCGTACGCAGTACGCACGGCTACGTAAATTGCGTAACCATACGCAAAAAGAGTAGAAATATTACGTATATTACGCAAAACGAACGCTTACCGTTAGCTTACCGTACGCGCACGTAAAAAAAAAAAAAAAAAAAATTGGAAAAAAAGAATCACTATGTTATACTAATATATCTTACCTGTTTGGTAAAAAAAAAATAAGAAAAAATAATATATTGCAGAATTTTGAAAAATTAAGCATAGTGTTTAAAGAGAATATAAAGTAAAAATAAAAAGATGTAAAAAACCTTCAAAAAAAAAATAAATAACACGTTTAATATAAGAATTTGTATTTAAAAAAACCATACAAAATCACTGAAAAAACCATGGGTTTCACACACGTTATAGGTAAGAATTAGCATTTAAAAAACCATACAAATTCACTGAAAAAACCATGGGTTTCACACACGTTATAGTTAGGAATTAGCATTTAAAAAACCTTGCAAATTCAGTGAAAAAACCATGGGTTTCACACACGTTATAGTTAGGAATTAGCATATAAAAAACCTTGCAAATTCAGTGAAAAAACCATGGGTTTCACACACGTTATAGTTAGGAATTAGCATTTAAAAAACCTGGCAAATTCAGTGAAAAAAACATAGGTTTTACACACGTTATAGTTAGCTGGACATTTCACTCGTAAAAAACCAATGAAATTCCCCCGTTATAGTTAGTTAAGCTAACTATAACTCGCGCACCCGCAATCCACTGCTGATGACGTCACATATTACAACACTCATGACATGGTCAGTGACATCACTCATGACATCACTGATGACATCTCAAATGACATCACTGATGACATCATCCTTGTGACAGAGTGACAGACCTCCTCTCACCCTAATATAACCTTTGAAACACACATTCAAAAATAGAGGCTAAAATTATCAAAAAAATGGACATACCAATACCAGTTACAACAACCTCTTGAGTAATTCTAAGATCCACATACACATCCACTCATTCACGAAAAGTCCTGTACAGTCACTCATACATGTACTCACTCATCATATGTACTCATAAACCTATACATCCTGCTACACAATGCCACTCATCCACAGAGTTACTGACACACATACTCACTCATGAAAATAAAGAATCAAACATAGATTTATTTGCATATACAGTTATACACACACCACCACACTTACTTCTACGGAAACTTACACATACTTAGTCTTTTAAACAATCACTTATAGAAACACATACTTATTCATACAGGAACTCTTTCAATCTCTCACTCTCACATATACTCACTTATATACACCAATAGTCACATATACTAGTTTAAAACATATGTAGTTACTCATAAAGACACTATTGAGACAGTCAATCACTGACTAACACATCCATACACACACTCATCCACCCATACAGTCCTGCACACATGCTCTCTCAATCCGTATCCCATTAATATAGTGAGTTTTAATTTTAATATTCTTTTTATCACAGGACATGACCAAAGTCTTGCTCAAATTGATTTTTAAGGATTTTTCTGTCATAAAACTAGTAAAATTGTCCATTACAATTTGTAGGCCATTCGCTGTCCTTGAGATTAGGACTGCATCATCGGCGTACAACAAAAGGGGCGTAGGCCGATTACCAATCTTGGGGACGTCTGCCCCCAAGTTCTGTAATAAAACATCAACACCATTTATATAGAGTGAAAACAAAAGAGGCACGATGGTACAGCCCTGTCTAATCCCACGTGTAATGTTAAAGTGCTTTGTGCATTCTCCGTGTATTCCGTAACGTATCTTGGCGGAAAGACGAGCATAGATTTGAGATAAGAAACCAATAATGTCCTCGGGGGTACCCATCCCTCCCAGCGTCTCCCATAGCTTTGAATGATTTACCAAGTCAAAAGCACTTGACAAATCAACAAAGCAGAGGTGAAGGCAGCCCTCCCTTGCGGATGTATATTTTCCTATGATTAGTTCTAAATTCAAACATTGTTCAATTGTTCCAACGCCTCGTCTAAAGCCATACTGAGCTACAGATAGAATCTTTTTTGCTTCTACCCATTGTTCCAGCCTGGCCAACAACATTCTGCCCATAACTTTAAATGTTGAATCAAGCAAAGATATAGGGCGATAACAACTAGCACTACTCCTATTTCCTTTTTTGAAAATGGGGACTATTAAACTTTCCGCCCAGGTGGCAGGTATCACCCCGTCAATTGTGGCATTAAAAAATTTATGCAAAACGGGTAACCAAAAATCCATATTACATTTAAATATGTCTATTGGCACCCCGTCGGGTCCAGCCGCTTTACCGCTAGCGCTGTTCTTGAGGGCTGTTCTTATTTCCTCTTTACTTATCCTTTCTATTTTTTTGTTTTTTAAGAAAACTCATTATAATATTAATTGCATTTAACAAATACCTACAAATATTACATAAAATCAATTCAAAAATAAATATTCAATAAATATATATTTTAAACTCGAAAATATTTACAAACAAAAACATTAATTATTACATCGATTTATTAATTTTATTTCCTACCCTATAAGACCACACAAATCACAACACGCTTCTTAATTTTTTCTGAAATGTACTTCCATAATTAACATAATTAATTGTCATTGAAAAAAGTATTATTAATAAAAAATAAAATTAATAAAAATTAATTAACTACCGACATTTTAACTATATAATCCCCACAACACACACCTAAATTAAACTGTAAAATCATAAACTACACAATTAAAACTTAAAAACTAATACTATTAACAACTAATTATAAACTAATTGAAATGTATTTAATGTCCGCCCTTTACCGCTTTGAAAGTAATAACAACACACAAAGCAATTATAGTTTTGCAAACGATATTAAACACTTTGATGTTTTTAAAATTTATATTATTTACCTTAAGTTGATATTTTTGACCACCATATCCTTGCTGTTGATATTTCTGACTCACGATATTTATGATTCGATATTTGTGCAAGTCGATATTAAAAACTCAATATTATGTCTGCACACCAGTTGGGTGGATCTGTCAATGATTTGAAGGATTTTTCATGCAACGGATGCATGCACCAAAGGCAAGCCCGTCAACGCCCATCCGAGAACCGACCGCGGCCAGCGCTTGGAACCCTGGATCTCTGACCATCCACCGCTACGACTCAGCGGCCCTCCTTGGACTCAATCCCGGAAGGAAAAACCTCTGCCAGCGGGCCAAGCCGAACACAACCCATAGCCAGTTCTCCTGCAGCCACTGCCGCCAGACCTTCACCACCACCCCCGCTGCTAACAGCGCAGACGCCTTGAAGTGCATCCTCCTCAACGTGCGCTGCATGCACAGACATGCCGTAAAGATCTGGAACCTCCTCAACACACTCTCACCAGAAGTTGCCTTCTTTACAGAAACCTGGACCAACGCCTCCTCTGTCCCGACATCGCCATCGCCATCCTGGACGGATACAAGATCCAGTGGAAGGACCGCCATAACCACCCGGGAAGAGGACTCGCCACCTCAAGCGACTTCTTCTCCGCCGCCGAACACCTACATTTCCAGGTCCAGACCAGCCCCAACTCCACACTCTGTGGCACCCTTGCCTACAGACCCCCGGCCCCCGCGCCCCCTTCGCCTCCACCATCACCGACCTCATCGCACCCCACGTCATTGCCTTCATGGACTACATTTTCATCGAAAACTTGAACTTCCACCTCGACAACCCCAGCGACTGCAACTCCACCACCCTCCTTGACAACCTCACCAACATCGGACTGAAACAACTCAATGCCATGCACACCCACAAGGCAGGACACACCCCAGACTTCATCTTCGCAGGGGGAAGCAGAATCCACTTCAGCCACACGATGCAACCCCCATGGACTGACCACCACAGCGTACACTTCCTCATCAACAAACCCATGCCGCCAAACCCTGCTCCACGCCCTCCGCGAAGAAACTGGGCAGAATCACCAAGAGCAGCTAAACTCCACCCTCAAACACCACACCCCCACTGCAGCAACCAACCCCAACCTCACAGCCAGGGAACTTCACATTTGGATCTTCCGCTGCGCAGAGAAGCTTGCCCCGCTACACAACTCGGACAGACAGCGCCACAGAAAAGCCACCTGGTTCACAGCCCACCTGCAAGAAGCCAGATGCACCTGCAGATGCCTCGGGAAAACCTGGAGAAACAACAAGACGCCCAAAAACCACACCACCTACAAAAATACCATGACGGAATACTACCAACACATCAGAACCACCAAAAGAACCTTCATCCACAACAAAATCCTTGCCAACGCTAGCAACTCCAAAGACCTCTTCAGCATCATCCAGGAATTCACCAAGCCCCCCAGCAAAATCACTAACATCATCCCCTCCCAGGACCCCTGCGACAAACTCGGAGCATACTTCTATCTGAAAATCAAGAGCCTCTACAAAAACTTCAATGACCAAACGCCTGACTCCGCAACCACCACGCCCCCCGGCAACACCAGCCAGCCCACCCTCGCCTCCAGGACACCAGTCACGACTGAAGAGACCGCCTCGACCATGAAAGGCATCCTCTCGGGGGCCCGCACAGACCCCTGCCCACCCCACCTCTACCACAGAGCCACGACCCCCAACACACCAGAATTATGATGTACCATCAACTTCACCTTCATGACTGGCACCTTCCCCAACGATTTGAAACGGGCAGAAGTCAGACCCCTGCTTAAGAAACCCCCAGCAGATCCAATAGACCTCAAGAACTACTGGCCCATCTCTCTCCTCCCCTTCACAGCAAAAGTCGCTGAGAAGACTGTCAATGCACAACTAACAAAGTTCATCGAAGGCAACTCCATCCTCGACCCCTCCCAATCTGGATTCTGCAGCAACCACAGCACTGAAACCGCCCTACTTGCCGCCACAGACGACATCCGCACCCTCCTCGACCAAGGCCATACCGCAGCGCTGATCCTACTCGACCTGTCAGCAGCATTCAACACCATCTCACACAGCACACTCACCGCCAGACTACACAACGCTGGCATACAAGGAACCACCCTCGACTGGATCCACTCGTTCCTCACTGGCAGAAGCCAAAGAATCAGACTGCCACCCTTCCTCTCTGAACCCATGGAAACCAACTGCGGAGTACCCCAGGGATCATCGCTGAGCCCAACCCTCTTCAACATCTACATGGCCCCCCTTTCTGCCATAGTCAGACAGCACGGCCTCAGCATAGTGTCCTATGCGAATGACACACAGCTTATCCTCCCCCTCACCAAGAACCCCACCACCACCAGACTCAACTTCCAGGAAGGAATGCAGGACGTCGCATGCTGGATGAACAACAGCTGCCTGAAGCTCACCTCAGAGAAAACAGAAGTCCTCGTCCTCGGAACCACCCATCAGCATGGAACAACACCTGGTGGCCCACCACCCTCGTCAGCCCGCCAGCCCCCACAGAGCATGTCAGAAACCTCAGCATCGTACTCGACTGTTCCCTCACCATGAACTGACAGGTCAATGCCATCGACTCCAGCTGCTTCAACACCCTACGCATTCTTCACAAGATCTTCAAATGAATCCCCTCCGAGGCAAGGAAGACGGTCACATACGCACTAATAATCAGCAGACTGCACTACGGAAACACCCTCTACGCCGGCATCAACAAGTCTCTACTCTACAAGCTCCAGACGATACAAAGTGTCAATGTTACATATAATGCTTGCTACCAAAACCTATGGGAGTTGTATCTGTGATGGCACTAAAGATGACTGATATTCTCATGAGCTAGTTTGTATTTACTGTCAGGCCTCTAATGCCAAAGTAATTTATAGATCAATCTGTAGGAAAATGAAACATGAATAATGTCATCAGTGATGTCATCAATGATGTAATTTGAGATGTCATCAGTACTGTCATAAATGAAGTCATAGAACATGTCATGAGTGATGTCATATGTGAGGTCATAAACAGTTTATGGCTGAGAGCGAGTTATAGTTAGAGCTGCTATCTATAAATGGTGAATTTCTTTTTTCTTTAGGTCAAAACATTAATGTTGTCATTGACAAATTTCCCGAACTATAAGGTTATAGTGAGGGGAATTTGTCACTGACAACATTACTGAAAGATGCAGTTTAAAACAAGCACTTACATCACATGCACATGTGCAGCCTGAAACATGCACTTTCAATACCAGCAGCAGACTGCCAGTTAACTCCCTGGTGATCAGCAGTTTTACTACAGTGTTCTAATGAGCAACTAGAGTGCAACATTCTGAATTTATGCCAAAGTTGTGGCACATATGAACGCCATCTTGATGGAATCAAAGTAGAAAACCGAAATTATTTTCTACTGAGGATACTGCAGTAAATGATGAAATATGGGAGCTTCATAACAAATAAGTCTCCCAAGATGGCCAGTGGACAAAAAAAGAGCACAAATATGGCACTAATATCACCCAAATGTAGCCCAAGTGTAGCCCAATGACAGAATTGTGCAAAATACTTAATTATTTAGATTTTTTGCAGTTTCATATAGCGCAGACTTGACCCAAAGGTATAGGAATGCTTTACATGAGCATCAGTTACACAACACAAGCACACATTCATTTTGGTTTTAGGCATTTGGAGATTAAGTGATTTGCCCAGAATCACAGGATGTTGAGCTGATGCCGAAACTCACACCAGGTTCCCCATTTGCAAAGTCTCTAGCTCTGGCTGTAATGCCACATCCTCTCCCTTAAGTGTAACATATATTCAAGAGATGAACTGGATTAAAAAAACATAAAGATAGCAAATTATTTAAAAGTGCTTTATTGCTACTTGAGAACTCAGAAAAGATGTCCTCATTTTAGTTGTTTAGAGCACTAACCATAATTTCTATGGGAATAAGACCCTTTCATGCAGGAGGGGGCAGAGAAAAACAGTTGACCATGCTGTGCAGGCGGAAGAGGCAGTGGCAGCACAACGGACCATGGGGGGGAAGGAAAAGGGGGGCGGGCAACAAACCAACCGTGCAGTACAGGCAAGAGAAGCTGTGGCAACATAAAAGACCATTGAGGGCAGAAGGAAGAGTCAGTGACAGTACAGCCATACATGCCAACAGACCCAAATCAGGCAGGAGACTCCCAATGTTTTTTTTTTTTTAAACTTTTATTGAAAATAGATAAGTAGTGTACAGCGCAGCACCTTGCCTACATCCCTGGTCGGGCCGGCAATGCGACATTGCTCCTGTGTAAATAATAGGTGACTAGAGGAATTGGTTCACACAGCAAGCCGCCTACAACCCTTCCGGGCCGGCCGCGTCAAGAGGGTATTTAGCTGCATCACTAGGAACAGTATCTGGTACATTTAATGTCAAACAATAATAAACATCCAAAACTTTAGTGACCACCGGCTCCCCCGAGGAGGATAGTGTAGCAGATCGTGCCAATGCTAACAAAGTGTAGTGATCTTCACCCTACTATAGCAATCGATAACGCCCCATGCCTTCCAGTGTGGTATAAGTGCAGGTCCAGGACAAAGGGGGCAGTTAGGGGTGGTGCTGAGCGCTTCCTGGAATCGTGTCAGTGTCCGCAGTAACAACATGGTCCAGCAAATAAGTCTGTAAGGGCCACCATATGTCCTTCGGGCGAGAGGAGGGGGGGGGGGCTGGAGATCCGCATAGGCCTGTAACTGGTCTTGACAATAAGTAAGATCCCGGATCCACTCCTTAAATTTCGGCGCCCTCCCTCTGCCCCATCTACAGGCAAGTCTGCGCTTGGCGAGCAGGAGCGCCAGCGAGTAGTGTTTACGCACTTTGGCAGCCAGGGGTTCCGTGTAGCCGAGCAAGGCTTTAAGGGGATCCGCAGGGACGTGTATACCCGTCATAAGGTCCAGCGCAGTAAAAACCTCCCCCCAGTAGCGCTGAATAGAAGGGCAGTCCCAGGCCAAATGTCTAAAATCCGCCCCCTCCTCCCGGCATCTGACGCAACGATCATCATCCTGGAGCTTCAGTCTATATAGCCGCGCTGGCGTATTATATAGGCGATGAACGAATTTATAATGGATAATCCTCAGCCTGCTGCTCGCTGATATCTCGCCTGTCTGCCTGCAGCAGTAGAGCCACTGTTTCTCTCTCCGTAATGGGATGACCTAATTCCCAGCGGCTATGGGCTAGCGGCGGGGCGTAATCTCTATTAGTTTGGACACTGCGGTATAGAAGGGAGAGCACATGTTGTGGGGTGCTCTGCTGGTGGAGGGCATGCAGTGCGGGCATCACCGGGGGTTCGGAAGGAAAGGCAGCCTTCACGCACTGCCGGAGCCGGATATAGTAAAAACGGTCCAGGGGGTGGGGTGAACAGTCCCAAAAAGTTTGTCGCAAGTGCGGAACTTCCCATTAGAATAAAGCTGCCCCCAGGTGCGTATCATAAGGCGCTTGAGCAGCTGTTTGGAGCCCCCCTCCTGCGCAACTGGAAGGTCCCGTCGCCCAGGGAGAGGCAGAAGCGGGGAATACAATTCAGGGCAGTGGGTTGTTCCAGCTGAATCATGCCACGCATTGACAGTGCATTGGACGGTAGTGGTCGCAAGATGGTGGGGCACTCCGGGGACGCTGAGGTACGCGGCACTGGGGGTGGGCGCCATGTAGCCATCTTCTATCGCCAAGTGGGGCATGAAGGGGGGAGGCTGTAGCCAGTAGGCAATGAAGTGCGCCTGAGCACAGCTGTAATATAACTCAACGTCCGGCACCGAGAAAGCTCCCGCCCAAAAAAGCCGCGTGATTATGTCCCATCTTAACCGGGCCTACTTCCCACCCCACAATAGACGAATGAGTTGTGTCTTAATGGCGGAGAAAAAATACTGGCTAGGAGCATATGGAATGTTAATGAACAAGTAAAGGAGCTTAGGTAGTATGACCATTTTGATTATGGCTGCTCTGCATGCCATGGAAAGGGGCATCGCAATCCACCGTGCAACTTTATCCGTAATAGATTCTAGTACTCTCCCATAATTGTCTCTCATGAGCTCCTCGCGATCGCGAGAGATAGTGATTCCGAGATATGTGAGGGTGCTCTCACACCACTGAAGGTGTAAATCGGGTAGTGGAATTAGTAAGGGGGAATATGTGCGATTTAGACCAATTTAGATTAACTCCGGATAATTGCCCAAACAAAATGAAGAGGCGTAGGATGGGGTTCAAACTGATTCCTGGGCGGCGCAAGTAAAGAGTGAGGTCATCCGCGTATAGCGAGATCAGGATCTGCCGCGACGGGTAAGGGATGGCATGGTCTCTGTAATGTTGCCGTATTTTTGCGGCAAGGGGTTCTATGGCCAGAGCGAAGAGCACCGGGGAGAGGGGGCAGCCCTGCCTTCTGCCTCTCGCCAGTGAGAAAGCAGTTGAGTGCAGGCCATTAATCATCACAGTCGCACGGAGTCCTGTATAGAGCAAGTTGATCCATTCCAAGAAGGGGGAGGGGAAGCCCATGCGTACCAAGACAAAGGACAAATAGTCCCATTCCAGGGAATCAAATGCCTTGGAGGCATCTAAGAAGACGGCAACCGCGTCTTCATCGGGATGGATATCATTGAGCAGCGCAAACAAAGTGCGCAAATTATGAGTGGTGCTTCTATGTGGGATAAACCCAGATTGATCGGGGCGGACTAAGGCCGGCATCAGGGGCTTGATGCGGTTTGCAACCAACTTGGCTAGGATTTTGGCGTCAACGTTGATAAGGGAAAGGGGCCTATAGGAGTCTAAGTGCATGGGATCTTTACCAGGTTTGGGTATGGAAATGATGAGTGCTTCCCGCATTGTGCGGGGTAAGATGCCAGTTTCTCGGGCTTCCTCAAACACATGTCTCAGTATGGGAATGAGTAGGTGGCGATACACTTTATAAAATTCGTCCGGTTGGCCGTCCGGTCCCGGGGCCTTACCAGATGCTAACTGCATGATGGCGGAGATAATCTCCTCATCTTCGTGGTGCACCAGGAGGTATTCTCTCTGGCCGTCACCCAACCAGGCTATGGCGGTGTCGTCAAAAAAGGAGTCAAAGTCCGCAGGGGACTGGCGTTGGGTAGTGTAGAGTGTTTTATAAAAGCGTTTAAAGGCAGCAAGTATGTCCACCGAATTTCTATGAGTGAGACCGTTCTCAAACCGTGTAGGTGAAGCGCAAAGGTCTGATGGAGGATGCCAACGCCCGACCCGGTCTCTCCCCCTCCCCATAGCGACGAGCCGTGTGATACTTCCCCCTAAATTTACATTCCCGGTCAGCAGTTTCTTGATACTCGGTGAGTAGTTTGCACAGATGCGCCTGACGAGACAGAGAGGGTGCAGTTTGGACGTCGGATTCAGCACGCTTTATATCAAATTCCAACCTGCTGAGTGTGTTTCGGATATCCCGCAACACTCCCCCTCCCTTTGCCATACACACCCCCCTTATAGTCACCTTGAAAGCCTCCCAGAGGGTCGAGTACTGAGAGACAGACCCAGTATTGCGGAGGAAGAAGTCTGAAATCTCTTGCTCGATCTCAGCCTTAAAGACCGGATCCAAGAGCGATTGCGGGTTAAGACGCCAAGAGAGGTCCCCATCTGAGGCGGATCGAGAGTCAGCAGCACAGGTGAGTGGTCCGAGTACGTGCGAGGGAGGTACGATTCATTCGAGGCCCACGCCGCAAGGCCTCTGTCTACCAGCCAGTAATCAATGCGTGACCAGGAAGCATGAGCTGAGGAATAGCAGGAGCCCTGGCGTGCCAGTGGGTGTCGAGTTCTCCACGGATCGATGAGACCGTGATCATCCACCAGAGTTTGAAGAACCAGTTGCGCAGCTGTGTAATGATGTGAGTGTGGGTGCGATCTATCTAACCCGGGATTAAGAGTAACATTAAAGTCGCCCCCCCAGAGCAGGTGCGTTGCATCTATGTCCTGTATTTTCCCCCACAGCACTCGGAAAAATTCCGGGTCATCATAATTAGGCCCATAACACGACACCATAGTGATGGACTGGTCATACAGTCTCCCCCACATTATGTTGTACCTGCCTTGGGGATCCACATATGCGCCAATGGGGGTATAAGGGAATGCCCGCTTCACAAGGATGGTGGTGCCACTGGAGTAAGAAGAATAGCACGAAAAGCCCCAAAAATTGGCCCAGCGCGCCGCAAAGCTTGGGGGTGTGCTAGGGGATAAATGGGTTTCTTGTAGCAGTGCACAGTGGACATTATGCCGATCTAAGTAGGCAAGAATATGCCGTCTCTTCCGGGGGTTTCCCAGACCGCGCACATTCCAGGTCAAAAAATTATATTGGAGCGCTTTAGGGCCAGGGTGTGTCATCTAGGTAAGCGGGAATCGCGGTGTAAGGCAAATCGGATATAGGAAGGCAGTGGCAGGATAATACGGAGAACCGGAACAGTCACGCAGCGGACAGCAACAGAATATCCCAAGTTGAGCCCCTCCCTCCTCCCACAACAGCATACACAACCTGCTGTGTCGGTGCCCTCCCCCCTCCCGAACCGTCCCATAAAACCCAATCCCAACAGGGGATGATAGGGTAACATCGAAAACCAATAAGCTTAGATCAGTCAATAGGGTTCACCTGGTGGGCAGCAGCCAGAGGGCAACCAGGTGCTCTTCGCGGTTCGCGAAGGTGATCGGGCATATTAGTTAAGGTCCATAATGGCACAGAAAGTGAGTGAGGCCACAGGCCTGGGTGCCCCCACGTAACAGAAGAGGGCAATATGGCAAAGGCGGCGCAGTCGTCCCACGCCAGCATTAGTGTCTCAAGTGTCTACACCAAGCGCAAAATCGCATAATAAGTCCTGTAGTGCGCGCTTCCACAGCAGGTTGTATGATGCCATGTTAGAGATATACCCCGTCAGTATGAGAGAGGTGCAAGAGGCTCCCGTGCCGAAGGGAAGTCCAGCTAGTCTAGCAAGGAGGCGAGGGAGATGGCCAATGAGCCCGGTCCCGTCCCCCGTAAGCACCAGAGCCCAGGGCCGGGGTGTACCCTATTCAATGTCGGAGGCCCCCCTACCAGTCTCATCTTTCCGCGTTGGGGAGCGACGCTCCGCAGGTGCCTTGGGCAGCGTTTTGATGAAGTCCTGAGCGTGTTGCGGGTTGGTGAAGAAATGGTGTTTCCCTTGGGAAGTCACCTTCAGGCGAGCCGGGAACAACATGGCATAGGGGATGTTGAGCTGCTGCAATTTCTTTTATACCTGGAGGAATTTGCGCCTTTGTTCTTGCACAGCCACGGTAAAATCGGGATATAGGGAGATCTCAGTTCCCTCATGCGTGAGGCGTCCCTTCTCCCTGGAGAGCCGCAGTGCCATATCACGGTCGCGATAGTTCAATATTCTGGCTATTATAGGGCGTGGGGGAGCTCCAGGGGGGGCCGCTTCATAAGAGATCGGTGGGCCCTCACGACCACAAACGCCCCCGAGAACGCCTCCCTGCCAAAGAGCGCGACGAGCAGACGCTCCACATACTCCTCCGTGCGACCGGTGGCTGTTGATTCCGAGATGCCTAAAATGCGGAGCTTGTTCCTCCTGGACCGCGATTCCAACTCCTCATTTTTTGCAGCTATCACCTTCAAAACTTTTTCCATTTTGAGTGTGTAGGCAGAAGCCGCAGTAGATGTGTCCTCCAGGTCCGAAACACGTCGTTCCGCCTCATTCAGGCGATCGCCGTGTTTATCTACTCTACATTTCAGCCCGTCCAGTCTGGCCGACATGGAGTCCATCTTAGAGGCTATTGACGTCAAACTCGCCTGCATGGTGAGCAGGAGATCCTTTAGCTCCGCCGTGGTCGGGCCGGAGGCTCAGCAGGATCATCGTCCGGTCCCGCCTGGGAGCACGGAGTTTTCCGTTTGTCGAAGGTAAGATTGAACTGTTTGCCCTCCGATTTCCCCATGATCTCCCCGCGGGGGGGGGGGGGCACCTGCGCAACAGAGGGTCAAAGGGAGCGCGGCGGTGACTCCAACAGGGCAGTCCTGCAGATGCGCGAAGGGCCGAGGGACACGGGTCGGTATAGCCAGTAGTCCTTACCCCCGAGGGACACCCCACGGCAGGTGCTGCAAAGCCACAAATAGCAGGGAAGATCTTCTTAGTCGCCCTGTTGGTGCCGCAGGCCCGGCGCACACAGCAATGTTCACGGTCCCAAGATGAGGCCTCAATGCGCTAATCCAGCGATCTCTAGGGAGCCGACAGCATGACACCCATTGCCCACGCCCTCTGCCACCAGAGCCGCCTCAAAGGGAGATGCAAAGCCGCAGGTCTCCTCAGCCGCTAGTGAGCCCCCACCAGGGACCAGTCAGGGGGGTCCTCACCAGGAACCTCCCGCAAGAGGAGCCAGAGAGAGCTGCAGATCACACCATGCTCACAGCCAGGCACAAGGTCACAGGATGTCTCAGAGCGTGCTGCAGCGTTTCCACTCCCGCAGGTCAGGCCAGGCTCCAATCCGACCCTCCGATCGGTCGCAGCTCCGTATGATACGGCCTCAGGCCGGACCCAGCCGGACTTGGCGCGACAGCGCAGGCAGAGTCAGGCCACAGCACCGCCGAAGGAGGGAGCACCTCGGCGCCAATGCGCAAGCAACCCCCAGCCGCGGGCCACGCGCCCAAACCCCGGCCCGGCCACAGCCGCCAGTCGAGGCCCCAGTCCGCCCGCGCCAGCCAAACGCGGCAGAGGCGGCAAAATGAAGAACCGGTGGAGCACAACTGAGAGCAGACAGGCCGGCGCTATGCCGCCTAGCGGACCAGGGCCCCCCAAGAGAGACCCCGCCAGCAGCGTTCGTCCCACCGGCCCGTCCCCAGCTGTAGCAGGCCCCCCCAACCGGCACTCCTACCTGTAAGCTGCCGAATTCCGCCGGGCAGCCACGCTCAGCTCTCCGCAGCCCGCTCCCGCCGTCACAGCCAGCCGCCTCCGCCTGCAGGAATCACACGGCACCAGTCGGGAAGCACCCAATAGCCATCAGAAGGACCACGTGGAGGTCGACCGTCACACAGGCACAGGGCACGGGAGCTGCTTAGCGACAAACGAACTCAGCGGCAGCAGCCGGAGCGCTCTCTCTCAGAAGGGCATCGCAGGGATTCTGCCTGGCCGCCATTTCGTCCAGCGCGATCGCCGGAGTCAGGTTCCAGAGCAGCCGCCAGTGCAGGTGAAGAGCTCAGCAAGATCAGACCTGCAACATCGCCGATTCTGTCTCATGCAGGGGGCTCGCTTCAGCGGAAGAATTCGCCAGGATGGTAAGGATATTAGAGGATTAGGCGTCTGATCCGCAAGAGCCTCACACGGGTGCGGCCATCTTGCTCGGCGCCCTCTAGCGCCCCCCCCCCGAGACTCCCAATGTTTTTAAGTCCAAAAAGCCTTTATTTTATTTGTCTCCTGCCTAAAATCTACTTTTTTTCAATGTAATTCAATATGGAAAATCAATTCCCCAGGTTTTTTTTTTAATTCTCCCTCTTACCAAGTTCAGAATGTTGACAAGTTTTGGATCAAGGAGGACAGGTTGATGGGTGGGGCACCAAACTGACCTTACAGGGCAGGGGGCAGGTGTCAGGGGTTGCAGCAGCACAATACATCACACAGGGCAAGCAGGATGGCAGTGCAACAAATGACCCATGGAAAGTAATAAGGCGGCAACAGGGCCATGCACATGGACAACAGAGAGCAGAGGGGAAAGAGGCAAGGTTAACAAGCTGACCATAGCGGACAGACAAGAGGAACAGATGCAGCATAATAGACCATGAAGGGCAGGAAGGAGGAGCGAGGGGGCAGGGAAAAATCATTGGACCAAACAAGGCAGGAGGGAGGCGATAGGGGTCTGCACATGGAAAACGGAGGGCAGGGGACAAGGGGGCAGGGTAGGAGCAGCTGGCTGACCATGGGGGATAGGTGGGATGGGCACCAGAAGCACAACACACCATTGACAGTAACAGTGTGACTCTAATGGCATACACAGAGACAACAGAGGGAAGGTAGGAGGGGGTCAGGGGCACCAAGCTGACCACATAGGGCAGGTGGAAGGGTCTCTGGCAGCACAGTAGACCATGTATGGCAAGCGGGAGGGTTAGTGGCAGCACAACATCCATGGTGGGCAAGAGGGAGGTAATAGGGGCATGCACAAAAGACCATGGACAGACAAAAGAGGGCAGGGAATTCCCAACAGACCATGCAGGGCAGAGAGGGGGAACAGGCGCAGCACAACAGAGCATGGAGGGCAGAAGGGACTGGCAGCAAAATGGACCATGGAGGACAGGTGGGAGAGCATGGGGCATGGAACTTGGACAGGCAGGGTGGAAGTGACAGGGACAGGTGTCAGCCACCTGACTATGCTAGGCAGGTGGAAGGGAAAGTGGCAGCTCACCAAGACACTCAGAGTAGATAGGAGGGTAGCAGGTCCATGGAATATGGTGGGCAGAAAGAAGTGAGCAAGGGCATGCACACAGATATTGGAGGGCAGGGGGGAGGAGAGTACAGCAAGATGAGCACAGAGGCTAAGCAGGAGGACAATAATGCTTCATAGAATTGGGGAACGGAGGGCAGGAGGAGTGGACAGGGACATCGAGCTATATGCAAGGCAGTGACAGCGCATCGTACCATGCAAGGCAGGAGGGAGGTGCTGGTGCATGGCTCCGGACAACAGATGGTAAGGAGGAGGTGGATAGGGCAGCAAGCTAACTGTTTAGGGCAGGCTGGAAGGACAGTGGTAGAACAACGGCCACACATGGCTGTAATGAGGGAGTAAGGTCATGGACAATGGATGTCAAGGAGGAGGGCAGCAAGCTTGGGTGGGGCAGAACAATGCCAGGCCAGGCCCTGTATTAAACCCCACCCCCACTGTGCATTGTGTTGGGCATCTTACTTCACATAAACAAAATGTAGAAATTGACTGAAAAAAACAAAGGTTACAGGGGCATTATAGTTAGGAATTAGTATTTATTTTAAACCTTGGAAATTCACCGAAAAAAACTAAGGTTACAGGAACATTATAGTAGTTAGCTAATTCTAACTCGCTCCCCGCGATGCACTGCTTATGACCTCACATATTACATCACTCATGACATGGTCAGTGACATCACTGATGAATTTAAATGCCGACCAGCAGCCTGCACTCTTGATTTTGTTGCCACTTGCCTGTGAACAAGAGCTATTGAGCTTGAAACGCGTTAGGCACTAATTTATTGCAACAGTACATGCCAGCCTACCTGCCATCATGATAAACTTGGGTTACTCAGTGTGGAGTGCGCTCCGTTTGTGGACACATGTGGACTTTGATGTTGAACGGCAGTCCAGCCGTTGGAGCTGCACCACCGTCCTGGATGTATGGCGGACCCCAGCTTCGTGGACGATGAGGCATTGGGGAACACTGAGGGATGTTATTTGCAGGGACAGTGAGTCATGGAACTGTTTGACCTATTTGAGGTATTATTTGAAAGTATTTGAAGTGGCATCACAAGACGAGTGTTATTATGCAAATGGACTACTAGTCCCATGGTGCAATTGTGTGAACTTTCCAACTCACCTGCGGAAATTAAAATGAATTTAAATGCCGACCAGCAGCCTGCACTCTTGATTTTGTTGCCGCTTGCCTGTGAACAAGAGCTATTGAGCTTGAAACGCGTAAGGCACTAATTTATTGCAACAGTACATGCCAGCCTACCTGCCATCGTGATAAACTTGGGTTACTCGGTGTGGAGTGCGCTCCGTTTGTGGACACATGTGGACTTTGATTGATATATATATATATATATATATAGTTAGGACCTATTTTCCATAGGAAATCCGCAACATTCTATTTGGAATAACGTTGGCGTCGATTGATGAATCTTCGCGAAATTGTCCAAAGTTTTGGCCAGCTCTGGTCCGCTCCTATCCTGAAAATTTCACGGTGATTAGTCAAGCGGGGGCAGAGAAAAAAGGTGGGTCCCAAAATGCGTTTTCCCCATGCAGTTCCCCATAGGACCTGTTGACGCAGCTACAGCCCGAAGTGCTGAACGGAATTACACCAAATTTGGCAAAGAGGTAGTCCTCAGTTCAGATTCGTGCCTTTTGCTTAAATGGTGTAAATCCGTTCAGTAGTTCCTGAGAAGATCAAAAGTAATATCACATATATATCTGGGCAGAGCCTAACCACACATCTCATTGTGAGATCTGATTGGCTGTCAGCACTTCATCCAAGAAGTGTTGGCAGCCATCTTGGGACCAATATACATGATAGCACCTCATTAAAAAACATTGCAGTTAATAGAAGGTTTTAAGACTTTAGTTACATTATAAATCATGTGTTGATGGTACCATACTCATTTTAGGAATTGTGGTGTGTTCTAAGGTGATTTTACCATGTGAAAAAGCCTTCTGCTGTGATATCATGAATCATGTTTGAGAGAAAACTATTTTCTCATGCTTTTCCCACAGAGGTTTGGTAGGTGATCTATAAGCTAAACTGAGAGCATATTTTCTGTAAATTCACATTATCTTTCTCAGTCATGTGAGAATGAAGTCTGACATTCTCAGTAAAACATGTACATCCAACAAGGGCAGAGACTGTCAGTTGATTCCTTTGTGTTCTACTGCAGCTTCCCAGAGTGTTCTAGAACAACTAGAGCGCTAACAGTCCTACTTATGACAAACGTATGGCACACCTGAAGCCTTCTTGGTTGGAATAAAGTGGTAACTCTTAAAATATTTAATTTACAAAGGAACAAAATGAGGGGGTTCATTTTGCCATAGAAAGTATGATTAGTGCTGCAGAAAGAAAAATGAGGGCACATTTTGAGTGACTTCTCAAATCCTCTTCTATTTCATGAAAAATTTCTGACATGCAGACTGAAACATGCACTTTCAATACCAGCAGCAGACTTCCCTGGTGAGCAGTAGCTTTACTACAGTGATCTAATGAGCAACTAGAGTGCTAACATTCAGAATTTATGGCAAATGTGTGACACATCTGAATGCCTTCTTGATGGAATCAAAGTAAAAAACTGAAAGTATTTCCTACTGAGGAGACTGTAGTAAATGAGGAAATTAGGAAACATCATAACAAATAAGTCTTCCAAAATGGCCACCAGAGACAAAAGAGCCCAAATGTAGCCCAAATATCACCCAGATGTAGCCCAAGTATAGCCCAATGACAGAATGTCCCAGAGTGTTCTAACGAACAACTGGAGCGCTAACAGTCTTACTTATGACAAAAGTATGGCACACCTGAAGCCATCTTGATTGGAATAAAGTGGTAACACTTAAAAGATTTAATTTACAAAGGAACAAAATGAGTGGGTTCATTTTGCCATAGAAATTATGATTAGTTCTGCAGAAAGAAAAATTAGGGCACATTTTGACTTCTCAACTCCTCTTCTACTTCATAAACAAATTCTGACATGCAGACTGAAACATGCACTTTGAATACCAGCAACAGACTTCCCTGGTGAGCAGTAGCTTTACTACAGTGATCTAATGAGCAACTAGAGTGCTAACATTCAGAATTTATGGCAAATGTGTGACACATCTGAATGCCTTCTTGATGGAACCAAAATAAAAAACTGAAAGTATTCCCACTGAGGAGACTGCAGTAAATGAGGAAATTAGGAAACTTCATAACAAATAAATCTCCCAAGATGGCCACCAGAGACAAAAGAGCCCAAATGTAGCCCAAATATCACCCAGATGTAGCCCAGGTATAGCCCAATGACAGAATGTCCCAGAGTGTTCTAACGAACAACTGGAGCGCTAACAGTCTTACTTATGACAAAAGTATGGCACACCTGAAGCCATCTTGATTGGAATAAACTGGTAACACTTACAACATTTAATTTAAAAAGGAACACAATGAGGGGGTTCATTTTGCCCTAGTAATTATGATTAGTGCTGAAGAAAGAAAAATTAGGGCACATTTTGAGTGACTTCTCAAATCCTCTTCTATTTCATTAAAAAATTCTGATATGCAGACTGAAACATGCACTTTTAATACCAGCAGCAGACTTCCGTGGTGAGCAGTAGCTTTACTACAGTGATCTAATGAGCAACTAGAGTGCTAACATTCAGAATTTATGGCAAATGTGTGACATATCTGAATACCTTCTTGATGGAATCAAAGTAAAAAACTGAAAGCCTTTCCTACTGATGAGACTGCAGTAAATGAGGAAATTAGGAAACTTCATAACAAATAAATCTCCCAAGATGGCCACCAGAGAGAAAAGATCCCAAATGCCGCACAAATATCACCCAGATGCAGCCCACATGTAGCCCAATGACAGAAGTGTGCAAAACACTTATTTGTGGTGTATTTGCAGTTTTATATAGTGCAGACTTGTCAGGTATTGGAGTGCTTTACATGCGCATTGGTTACATCACACAAGATCAAATTCATTTTGGTCGTAGACATGGGGAGATTAAGTGCTTTGACCAGAATCACAGAATGATGAGCTGAAGCAGAAACTCCAACCTGGTTCCCCAGTTGCAAAGTCTGCAGCTCTGGAAGTAACACCACATCCTCTCCCCTAGGTGCAACATTTAATCAAGTGGTCAACTGGATAAAAAAACATAAAGATTACAAATAATTTAAAAGTTCTTTGTCGCTATTTGAAAACTCAGAAAATATGTCCTCATTTTAGTTTTTTAGAGCACTAACCATAATTTTGATGCAAATAAGACCCTCTCATATATGTAATTTCTAAAGGAAATACTCTAGGTATTACAGTTTTGATTACATCAAGATGACGTCAGGCGTTCCACACTTTTGTAATAAATATAGAATGTTAGCAATCTAGTTGTTCATTAGGATACTGTTGAGAGGCAGAGGCCAGGGGCACGGACTCTGAAAATTGAAGGCAGGTAGGAGAGTGCAGAGGCAACAATTTGACCACACTGGGCAGGCAGGACAGGCAGTGGCAGCACAACAGACTATGGAGGGCAGTGGAAAGGGGGGCAGGGTCAACAAACCAACAATACAGGACTGGCAAGAGAGGCTGTGGCAATATAATAGACCATTGTGGGCAGAAGGAAGAGGCAGTGGTAGTACAACCATACATGCCAACAGACCCGTTTCAGCCAGGAAACGTCCAATGTTTTTAAGCTCAAATGGGCTTTATTTGATCTGTCTCCTGTCTACAATCTCCTCTTTTTCAATGTAACTCAAATGGGAAAATCAATACCCCAGTTTTTTTTCAAAATCTCCCTATTACCAAGTTCAAAATGTTCGCAAGTATGGTACATTGGATCATGGTAGGCAGGAGGAATTGGGGTAGGGACATGGACTCGGATAACAGAGGACAGGGGGACATGGAGAGGTGCACCAAACTGACCCTACAGGGCAGGCATCAGGGTTTGCAGCAGCACAATACAGCACACAGCGCATGCGGGACTGGAGTGCAGCACAACAATCCATAGAAAGCAATAGGGAGGGGACAGGACCATGCACATGGACAACAGAGAACAGAGGGGAAAGAGGCAATGGTAGCTAGCTGACCATAATGGACAGACAGGAGAGAAAGCTGCAGCATAACAGACCATAAAGGGCAGGAGGGACGGATCAGGGGCATTACAATGGAACAGACAAGCCAGGAGGGAGGGAATCGGGGTCTGCACATGGAAACACAGGGCTGGGGGCAAGGGGGCAGGGCAGGAGCAGCAAGATGACCATGGAGGTCAGGCAGGATGGGCACTAGAAACAAGACACACCATGGAGAGCAACAATTAGACTATGATGGCATACACACAGACCATGGAGGGAAAGTGGGAGGGGGTCAGGGGCAGCTAGCTGACCACACAGGGAAGGTGGGAGGGGCCATGGCAGCACAGAAGACCATGCATGGCAAGCGGGAGGGTTAGTGGCAGCACAATGGCTATTATGGGCAAGAAGGAGGGTGCAGGGGCATGCACAAATGACCATGGAGGATAGAAGGGAGGGTCAGGACCTGGGCACAGACAAGAGAGTTCAGTGGAAGGGGCCTCACAACAGACCGCGCGGGGCAGGCAGGAGGAGCAGTTGCAGCACAACAGACCAGGGAGGGCAGAAGGGTGTGGCAGTAAAATGGACCATGGAGGACAGGAGGAAGGGGATAGGGGCATGGCATGTGGACAGGCAGGGTGGAGGTGGCAGGGACAGGTTACAGTCATCTGACAATGCTAGCAGGTGGGAGGGGAGTGGCAGCTCAACAGAACACTCAGAGTAGATAGGAGTAGCAGGTCCATGGAACATGGTGGGCAAAAAGGATGGAGCAGGGGCATGCAAAAAGACATCGGAGGGCAGGGGGAAGGAGAATAGGGGCAGCAAGCTAAGCACAGAGGCTAAACAGGAGGTCAATGATGGGCCATAGAATTGGGCAATGGAGGGCAGGAGGAGTGGACTGGTACATCATGCTAAATGGAGGGCAGTGGCAGCACATCAGACCATGCATGGCAGGAGGGAGGAGGCTAGTCAATGGATTCAGACAACAGAGGATAGGGAGGAGGTAGATGGGGCAGAAAGCTAACTGTTCAGAGAAGGTGGGTATTAGGAACTTTATTGTTTATAAAATGCGTGTCTGTGCGAACTACTTAAAATATGAACAAGTATGCAGCATCATCTCACTTTTATTCAGGAAGAAGAGGACGTTTGTGACTGTGACTTCGGGCTCACTTGGCAGAAACACCCCCTGACCCTCCACCCCCCATCGCAAAATGTAATGCCAGTGAAAAGGGTAGGTGGACGCAGTGTTATATAGAACATAGTCCTGAGAGCACGATTGAAAAACTAGATATAGTATATGGTATAAACTATGCACCAAAAAGTGTGATATAAGATGAACCGGGGCGTGAAATATAATATGCAATACATTGTGCGCAATGACAGATTCATTGGAGAGCGCGAGATAGCACAAGCACTAGCGCGTGCTATGCGATATGCGCCTTGGAGAATAATATGCACAGGGCAGTGTTGTGTAACCTAACTAGTCTCTAAAGCTGTAATATAAAATATGTGCTGGGGAGTGTAACGTTGCATATGCACTTTGACAAAGATATGGATCCCAGATTGTAATATGTATGGCATAGCGCTGTGCGTTATAACATAGGCATCGAGGAAGGCACGTTAGATGGGGCAATATAACCCGTGCGAAGGCAAGTGTGGCATGACATATTCACGGGGTGGTGTTACAGTGCACATGGGCTAGAGAGTGTCATAGCATACGCACTAGCTGGTGGAATACAACACAGAGGTGTGACGCACTCGGCGGGCACTGGTGGGTGTAACACAGCACTGGGCTCAGCCAGGAGCACGCTGTGACTCTCAAGTGAGGTTCGTCTCCTCTCCAGAGAGTAAAATAAAAAGTATTACACATCCGGTGGTGGATGTGTGTTTTATTAACCGTGAGGGGGGTTTCTTGCATAGTTTGGTCGAATTTTTCTCAAATCCCCTTTGAATGGCTTGGTGTGCGTGTATATTAAATGTGCCCGTCAATAGCTACCCATGTTTGTATAAATAAACGACAAGGGTGTCTACTTTGAGAGAACCCACCGGCGGGGGCGCCGGGATTAGGCACGGTAGGGCGTCAGACACGTCAGAGCTTCACCAGCGGTGTAAATACATTCCATGTGGATTCATTCTATGCATAGTCGCCTTTTAATGAATATCACGCAAATCGTCATGGTGATAGGTACATACGGTTTGTCCAGCATGTCCTAGGTGTTTCTATAAATATATAGTTTTTAAAAATAATAAAAAACAAAGGCCGTCCCGGGGGATGGGGTCCCCGGGGCCATAAGTGGCCTGAGGAGGGGAGCAACGCAGCCCCTCCTAAAGAATAAAAAAAAAAAGAAAAGGCCATGACCCGGGGGTTGGGGTCCCCGGGGCCGATTAAGGCCTTTGGAGGGCCAAATTTATTTTTTTCAACAAAAAAATTAGGGTGCAGGCCCTGGGGGATGGGGTCCCCAGGGCCAGTAAATTAGAAAAAGAAGGAGGGCCACACAGCCCTCCTTCTTAAAAAAATTAAATAAATAAAAGACCGGCATCTCGCTGGAGGCCATGCGCCCTCCTTGCAGCACTCTGCAAACGTGCTCCCTCACCTGTTGTAAGTTGGGGAATTAATTCCCCTTCAATACTGAGGGTCCCTGAGGGCCAACTAGCCCAACAGGTATCTCCAGTATACGCCAGGGAGCTGCGTTGCAGACAGGTGTTCTGAGGCCATGCCCCTTTTTACACCTCTATGCAATGCAGCTCTGTGGTGCTTACTGGAGGTACCTAGTGGGCTAGTTTGACCCTAGGGACCCTTAGGATTCAAGGGGACTTAATCTCTCAACTTAGAACTGCCACAGGGCGCGTTTACACAGTGGTGAAGGGAGGGGACAGGGCCTGAGGTGACGTGTGCAAACACGCCCTGTGGCGCGTTTTAAGTTGGGGAAATAATTCCCTTTCAATCCTGAGGGACCCTGGGGGCCAACTAGCCCACCAGGTGCTTCCAGTAAGCGCCACTGCTCTGCGTTGCAGAGAGGTGGTGCAGGCCGTGCCCCTTTTTACACCTCTCTGCAATGGCGCTTACTGGACGTACCTAGTGGGCTATTTTGCCCCTAGGGATCCTCAGGATTCAAGGGGACTTAATCTCCCAACTTAAAAAACGGCCACAGGGCGTGTTTACACAGTGGTGAAGGGAGGGGACGGGGCCTGAGGTGACGTGTGAAAACACGCCCTATGGCACGTTTTAAATTGGGGAAATAATTCCCCTTCAATCCTGAGGGCCCCTGGGGGCTAACTAGCCCACCAGGTGCTTCCAGTAAGCGCCACTGAGCTGCGTTGTAGAGAGGTGGTCCAGGCCGTGCCACTTTTTACACCTCTCTGCAACGCAGCTCTGCGGCGCTTACTGGAGGTACCTAGTGGGTTAGTTGGACCCTAGGGACCCTCAGGATTCAAATGAACTTAATCTCCCAACTAAAAACGGCCACAGGGCGTGTTTACACAGTGGTGAAGGGAGGGGACGAGGCCTGAGTTAACATGTGCAAACAAGCCCTGTGGCGCGTTTTAAGAGGTAGTTTTAATCCCCTGCCCTATTATATACTAGGGGCTTACAGAGGAGGTCATGCTGATCACAGGGGGACCCCAACGCATAGTGTTCCCTAGTGTATGTAGGTGTTTTCACTGTATTCTGAGTCTTTTTTAACATAGCACTGGCTCTAGGACTGGTTAGTCAGACTCAGTTACCACCAGTATCCGTCTGAAAAAGTTGAGGGTACAGGATGATTTTGCAACAAGGCTTCTTTCTGCTCTTCTGTTTGTTCTTTCTGCACGTTATCCTTCTTCCTGCACTTTTCTTCATCTTTGAGGACTTCTGTTGCTTCTTTCTGCATTTCTTTTTTTTCTTTCTGTGCGTTTTTTCTTCTTTCTTCACATGTCCTATCTCTGTAGGCATAGTTAGAAATTCACTGAAAAAAACATAGGTTTCAGGCACGTTATAGTTAGGAATTAGCATTTAAAAAACCTTAGAAATCACTGAAAAAACCATAGGTTTCAGGGGCGTTATAGTTAGCTGGACTTTTCACTCGTACAAAACCATTGAAATTCCCCCGTTATAGTTAGTTCAGCTAACTATAACCCGCGCGCCCGCAATGCACTGCTGATGACGTCACATATTACATCACTCATGACATGGTCAGTGACATCACTCATGACATCACTGATGACATCTCAAATGACATCTCTGATGACATCATCCTTGTGATAGAGTGGCAGACCTCCTCTCCCCCTAATATAACCTTTGATACACACATTCAAAAATAGAAACTAAAATTTTCAAAACAATGGACATACCAATATCAGTTACAACAACCTATTCAGTAATTCTAAGATCCACATACACATCCACTCGTTCACCAACAGCCCTATACAGTCACTCATACATGTACTCACTCATCATATGTACTCATACACCTATACATCCTGTTACACAATGCCACTCATCCATAGAGTTACTCACACACATAGTCACTCATGCTAATAAAGAATCAAACATCCATTTACTTGCATATACAGTTATACACACACCACCACACTTACTTCTACAGAAACTTACACATACTTAGTCTTTTAAACAATCACTTATAGAAACACATACTTATTCATACAGGAACTCTTTCAATCTCTCACTCTCACATATACTCACTTATATACACCAATAGTCACATATACTAGTTTAAAACATGTAGTTACTCATAAAGACACTATTGAGACAGTCATTCACCAACTAACACACCCATGCACACACTCATCCACCCATACAGTCCTGCACACATGCTGTCTTCAACACATACACACAGTGAGTCACTCATTCATGCACCTATGCACTATGTAATACCCCCCACCGAACCATACAGACACTCAGACACTCATACTGATACTCAAAAAAACAACTAATAACCTATATAGACACTCATGTAGCTACTCACCAACCCATGCAGCCACTTATACACAAAGTGAGAGACTGATACAGATATTTACATATTTAAACATTACTCACTAAGCCATGTATTCACTAAGATACCCCTAATCAGTCAGTTATACAATCAATTTTTCAAAAACAAATCATCCATTTAGACACTTATATACCCATTTATTCTTCCATCGACCTTGAGATATACATATATAAAACATATGTAATTTTCAGAAAAACACACATTCACTGGATGATGCCATCAGTGATGTCATTTGAGATGTCATCAGTGATGTCATGAGTGATGTAATATTTGATGTCATCAGCAGTGCATTGGGGCGCGCGAGTTATAGTTAGCTGAACTAACTATAACGGGGGAATTTCAATGGTTTTGTACGAGTGAAAAGTCCAGCTAACTATAACGCCCCTGAAACCTATGGTTTTTTCAGTGAATATATATATAGGTAGATATATATATCTTAACTTGTTCTTAACAATACGGAACACAGGCACTCCAATTCTTTTATGTTATTGCACCTGATATATATATCCTGGTAAGTCTGTTTCTACAAACTTAACATGACATAATATATGGATCCATTCAAAAACAGTGCGATGCACAACCAAATTTTGCTCAATTCGGTTTCTCTATTTTATATATTTACACCAAGTTCATCAAGCAGTTCAATATAGCCTACCCACTGTCCCCCCACCAGAGGGCTGCCATCAGGGGCGCACTGACAGGGGTTCCCTCATTGCATGGGGCACGCCCCCATGTAAATGAGGGAACCGTCCCGGTATTGCAGAAGGCGCCGCCCAAGAGTTTGTGGCCCCTTCTGTAATACCAATGGGGCCCAGGGGCACGCAAAGTGGGCGCAAACGCCCTGTAATATGGGGCCCCTGTAAAGCAGGGCACTTTCTGTAATACGGCCCCTAATGTTACTATAAAAATCTCTTTTAAAATTTTCCAAAAACATTTTCTGAGATTTTTCTAATGGTCTATTACTTTTGGGTTGTATAGTGAATTGCCATTATTCAATCCTGTTTCATATTCTTACCCTTATGAATGATATCATACAATCCATTCATTCTAGATGAAGCTCAGAGAAGTACCACCCATCAGTAAGTGGTGATAACTGGTAAAGTACTATAATTAATTTATTGACCTTCCTGATATTTATAGTTAGTTTAAAATCATCCAATGAGGTCAATAGACTTCAATTTGAGCCTTAAATTAAACATAAATGTAACAATAGAACTGCTTGATAAAGTACCATAATAACTTTCTTACTCTAATTGCTTTCCAGTGTCTGTCCCTTGTGTTCCAAGTCTAATGTTGCAACGTTTGATTATAATGTTACTGTTCTTGCTAGCAAGAGCTTCTTGAGAACCTACTTTTTCAAATACTTTAAATTTTGTTCATTTTTTCATATTTGTTTTTATCTGAATCTGTCATACCTTTATCAAAATCTAAACTAGTTGGCTGCCTACAGCATATATTAGCCACCAGTGAAATTTCAGTGTTTTCACAAAAGTGCATTGTACTTCATATGCAACCTTATCACTCCTTGTTTTAGCATTTTCCAAAGTTTGAAACCTAGCATCAAATATATTTATAGTTGTTAAATATCTTTCGCTTGTGAACAAAGACTGGCTTGTAAACATTACACTTCTTGCACCCATTTGTTCATAACAGTTGGTTTGTAAGCACTACACTTATTGTACAAATTTAACTTTTGTTGCCTTCTTTATGCTTTGGAAACATTTCACTCTTTGCGTACAAATGTAAACATTGACGCTTGTAAACAAACCCTTTGAGTGCAAATTCCTCTTATGGTTACTTAGATCTCCCTTGGTCCTATCTACCCTGGTCTGTTCAAAACTATTGTAAAGCCCAAAGTGACACATAACAGGAGGAAAATTATATGTTGAAAAAAATCATGGACCATATCTTATCATCATCATATCATAATTGTGTCCTGTTTAAAAAGGTGTTTGCATGTCTTCTAAGGGTTTCAGGTCTTACAGATGGGCATAGAGTTCAGCATCTGTTTTTAAACCCCTCAGGTTTTCTATTCCAATCATTATGATGCACCTTGACTCTGCTCTTCGAAGGCTCAATTCACGATTGCCTCCTCTGGAATTCAGTATAATTTGTTGAATAATGTAAAACACTAATTTACTCTTATCTCTATTGTGCTCGTCCCACTTATGTTTTGCAATCACATAAGTGATGTCTTTATTGGTAATATAGTGGTTAATAGACACTGAGATGGCGCCCGTGATTATTGTGCGTGAGATGCCACTCTCACGAAAAGAGCACCTGCCCTGAAAAGTGTTTGGCAGGATATGTGGCCTTTGGTGGCAGATATACGAGGGACCGTCAGAACCGCCATAATCCTCATGTAACAAAATCCATGTGAATGCGAAATTTGAACATTACAAAATGGACAACTATTGATTACTTAAATGTTTGTTACAGGTATGTGCTACAACTATGAGGGATATGTATTGATAAGTGACTGCATGTATGAGTGACTGTATGGGTGAATGAGTGGACGTGTGTGTAGATCTAGGAATCAGTGAGTGGGTCTGTAGTAACTGGTATTGGTGTGTCTATGGTTTCGTTAATGGTAGTCTATATTTTAGAGTGGGTGTATCAAAGGTTATATTAGGGTGTGAGGAGGTGCATCAGATTATGACGTGGATGATGTCATCAGTGATGTCATTTGAGATGTCATCAGTGATGTCCCTGACCATGTCATGAATGATGAAATATGTGACGTCATCAGCAGTGCATTGTGGGGGCGCGAGTTATAGTTAGCGCAACTAACTATAACGGCCGAATTTCCCTGGTTTTGTGCTTGTGAAATGTCCAACTAACTATAATGCACCCAAAACCAATGTTTTTTTCAGTGAATTTCTATGTTTTTTTAAATGCTAATTTCTAACCACAATAACTCCCTGAAACCTATGTTTTTTTCAGTGAATATATATACATATATATATATATATATATATTTCTCCCAAAGTTCCCCAGATATGAGGCCACACTCCTTGGCAGGTAGGTGTCACCACTTTTATTGCAAAAACGGATTGCTTCTCACCCCCATTTTTGCCCCCTGGCCTGACGTGTTTCAGGGAATCCTTCCCTTTCCTCAGAGGCCAAACACGGACATCCAGTGTGCTGCTACAGACTCCCCTGCTTGCTTCCTTTTAAATGGCCTCAGGTGTGCCACTTCAGAGATCCGATTTTTCAACATTGCCTGCTGGGATTTGTAGTCAATTGCACCAATCACGACCCTCCAGTGGGTTGGATGCTCGTGTCATTTTTCAGGGGCCAATCATAGCTCTCCATTGAGCCTGGGTAAGACTCAGTCCGTTTTAAATCCAAATACCTGCCACGCCGATCACGGAGACATAATTCCTCCGCGCAGACCCTTCAGACAGTGCACGGGCGGTGCGTCGCCTCCACGGCCTGGAAGCGCCGCGCATGAATTTCTCCCAAAGTTCCCCAGATATGAGGCCGCACTCCTTGGCAGGTAGGTGTCACCACTTTTATTGCAAAAACGGATTGCTTCTCACCCCCATTTTTGCCCCCTGGCCTGACGCGTTTCAGGGAATCCTTCCCTTTCCTCAGAGGCCAAACACGGACATCCAGTGTGCTGCTACAGACTCCCCTGCTTGCTTCCTTTTAAATGGCCTCAGGTGTGCCACTTCAGAGATCCGATTTTTCAACATTGCCTGCTGGGATTTGTAGTCAATTGCACCAATCACGACCCTCCAGTGGGTTGGATGCTCGTGTCATTTTTCAGGGGCCAATCATAGCTCTCCATTGAGCCTGGGTAAGACTCAGTCCGTTTTAAATCCAAATACCTGCCACGCCGATCACGGAGACATAATTCCTCCGAGCAGACCCTTCAGACAGTCCACGGGCGGTGCGTCGCCTCCACGGCCTGGAAGCGCCGCGCATGAATTTCTCCCAAAGTTCCCCAGATATGAGGCCGCACTCCTTGGCAGGTAGGTGTCACCACTTTTATTGCAAAAACTGATTGCTTCTCACCCCCATTTTTGCCCCCATTTTTCAGGGTATTTGGATTTAAAATGGACTGAGTCTTACCCAGGCTCAATGGAGAGCTATGATTGGCCCCTGAAAAATGACACGAGCATCCAACCCACTGGAGGGTCGTGATTGGTGCAATTGACTACAAATCCCAGCAGGCAATGTTGAAAAATCGGATCTCTGAAGTGGCACACCTGAGGCCATTTAAAAGGAAGCAAGCAGGGGAGTCTGTAGCAGCACACTGGATGTCCGTGTTTGGCCTCTGAGGAAAGGGAAGGATTCCCTGAAACGCATCAGGCCAGGGGGCAAAAATGGGGGTGAGAAGCAATCCGTTTTTGCAATAAAAGTGGTGACACCTACCTGCCAAGGAGTGCGGCCTCATATCTGGGGAACTTTGGGAGAAATTCATGCGCGGCGCTTCCAGGCCGTGGAGGCGACGCACCGCCCGTGCACTGTCTGAAGGGTCTGCGCGGAGGAATTATGTCTCCGTGATCGGCGTGACAGGTATTTGGATTTAAAAGGGACTGAGTCTTACCCAGGCTCAATGGAGAGCTATGATTGACCCCTGAAAAATGACACGAGCATCCAACCCACTGGAGGGTCGTGATTGGTGCAATTGACTACAAATCCCAGCAGGCAATGTTGAAAAATCGGATCTCTGAAGTGGCACACCTGAGGCCATTTAAAAGGAAGCAAGCAGGGGAGTCTGTAGCAGCACACTGGATGTCCGTGTTTGGCCTCTGAGGAAAGGGAAGGATTCCCTGAAACGCGTCAGGCCAGGGGGCAAAAATGGGGGTGAGAAGCAATCCGTTTTTGCAATAAAAGTGGTGACACCTACCTGCCAAGGAGTGCGGCCTCATATCTGGAGAACTTTGGGAGAAATTCATGCGCGGCGCTTCCAGGCCGTGGAGGCGACGCACCGCCCGTGCACTGTCTGAAGGGTCTGCGCGGAGGAATTATGTCTCCGTGATCGGCGTGGCAGGTATTTGGATTTAAAACGGACTGAGTCTTACCCAGGCTCAATGGAGAGCTATGATTGGCCCCTGAAAAATGACACGAGCATCCAACCCACTGGAGGGTCGTGATTGGTGCAATGGACTACAAATCCCAGCAGGCAATGTTGAAAAATCGGATCTCTGAAGTGGCACACCTGAGGCCATTTAAAAGGAAGCAAGCAGGGGAGTCTGTAGCAGCACACTGGATGTCCGTGTTTGGCCTCTGAGGAAAGGGAAGGATTCCCTGAAACGCGTCAGGCCAGGGGGCAAAAATGGGGGTGAGAAGCAATCCGTTTTTGCAATAAAAGTGGTGACACCTACCTGCCAAGGAGTGCGGCCTCATATCTGGAGAACTTTGGGAGAAATTCATGCGCGGCGCTTCCAGGCCGTGGAGGCGACGCACCGCCCGTGCACTGTCTGAAGGGTCTGCGCGGAGGAATTATGTCTCCGTGATCGGCGTGGCAGGTATTTGGATTTAAAACGGACTGAGTCTTACCCAGGCTCAATGGAGAGCTATGATTGGCCCCTGAAAAATGACACGAGCATCCAACCCACTGGAGGGTCGTGATTGGTGCAATGGACTACAAATCCCAGCAGGCAATGTTGAAAAATCGGATCTCTGAAGTGGCACACCTGAGGCCATTTAAAAGGAAGCAAGCAGGGGAGTCTGTAGCAGCACACTGGATGTCCGTGTTTGGCCTCTGAGGAAAGGGAAGGATTCCCTGAAACGCGTCAGGCCAGGGGGCAAAAATGGGGGTGAGAAGCAATCCGTTTTTGCAATAAAAGTGGTGACACCTACCTGCCAAGGAGTGCGGCCTCATATCTGGGGAACTTTGGGAGAAATTCATGTGCGGCGCTTCCAGGCCGTGGAGGCGACGCACCGCCCGTGCACTGTCTGAAGGGTCTGCGCGGAGGAATTATGTCTCCGTGATCGGCGTGGCAGGTATTTGGATTGAAAACGGACTGAGTCTTACCCAGGCTCAATGGAGAGCTATGATTGGCCCCTGAAAAATGACATGAGCATCCAACCCACTGGAGGGTCGTGATTGGTGCAATTGACTACAAATCCCAGCAGGCAATGTTGAAAAATCGGATCTCTGAAGTGGCACACCTGAGGCCATTTAAAAGGAAGCAAGCAGGGGAGTCTGTAGCAGCACACTGGATGTCCGTGTTTGGCCTCTGAGGAAAGGGAAGGATTCCTTGAAACGTGTCAGGCCAGGGGGCAAAAATGGGGGTGAGAAGCAATCCGTTTTTGCAATAAAAGTGGTGACACCTACCTGCCAAGGAGTGCGGCCTCATATCTGGGGAACTTTGGGAGAAATTCATGCGCGGCGCTTCCAGGCCGTGGAGGCGACGCACCGCCCGTGCACTGTCTGAAGGGTCTGCTCGGAGGAATTATGTCTCCGTGATCGGCGTGGCAGGTATTTGGATTTAAAACGGACTGAGTCTTACCCAGGCTCAATGGAGAGCTATGATTGGCCCCTGAAAAATGACACGAGCATCCAACCCACTGGAGGGTCGTGATTGGTGCAATTGACTACAAATCCCAGCAGGCAATGTTGAAAAATCGGATCTCTGAAGTGGCACACCTGAGGCCATTTAAAAGGAAGCAAGCAGGGGAGTCTGTAGCAGCACACTGGATGTCCGTGTTTGGCCTCTGAGGAAAGGGAAGGATTCCCTGAAACGCGTCAGGCCAGGGGGCAAAAATGGGGGTGAGAAGCAATCCGTTTTTGCAATAAAAGTGGTGACACCTACCTGCCAAGGAGTGCGGCCTCATATCTGGGGAACTTTGGGAGAAATATATATATATATATATATACACACATATAAAACTAAATATGTACCCTGACAATATGCGGATCTTCAAAGTTTTATCCCTCAATAGTCTGTCAACAATATTAGTGCATCATGATATTCCTAGCCTGGCTATTCTTTAGTACAATTTGCAAAACTTCAAATTTGGCTAAAATCATAGAATTTTCTCATGTTTCTGAGAGGGAAAGTACCAGAATCTGACAGGACTTACACCATCCTACCACCAAGCATTCTCACACGTTGTCAGATAAAAATGGTATGCACTTGTATGGTTGCTGCCAAGGCTCACAATCAGAATCTGTCAACGCAGTTGGAGCCTGTGAAGTCAATATACTGTAAATATAGTCTTCACATGCTTACAGTTTGGTCCGTTCGTATGGATTGTAGTAGATCCAACCACACTTGTGGGTACCGGTTCCGGTTTTCTCAGGAGAAGTGTGGAAAAAGGGAAATTCTATCTGCCGGCTAAAGAGCCAGAGATTACGGTCACATAATTATAGGAACAAAATGTGTTTTTTTACCTACACTTTTGACTTTTGAAAGGCATTCCGGTTGCGAACTCTTCCTGGGATCCATGCAGGCCATGCGACCAATATTCCTGTGAGTCGTGAGGTTTCAAAAGGGCTCAGATTCCCTTTTCACCGACAGATAACGGTATATTTATTTTTCTGGCTAAGGGGATCTGACCAGTGTCACCCCAACGATGTTGAAGTCAACATATGCAAACATTATACACTGATAGAGCATGCATTGGTGGGGTCACTATCAAGTTCTCGCCTATCCTCTCTTTTAGTGAGCTATGCTGTGCTGTAGGAGGAGTGCTGCAAGTCAGAGAATCTTTTATCTGCAGTTGATGATAAAATGTAGCCTGAATCAATACACACACACAATGATTGATATTTCACAATTATATTCATATTTATCATGCAGTATTTATCTGCATGATGAGTGTATCAGTATGATCACAACTCAGCAGATAATGCACAAGTTACGGCAAAGGTTAAGAAAGCCTCAGTCCTTTTTCTTGACACATCCTTAGCTTATTAGTCTTATTATTATGTTTATGTTTATGTTTTTGGCAATTTTTATAGCGCACAACTACCCGGGGGTGTCTCGGTGCTCAGTAAACAGAACGATAGCAATGGCAAATTTTAATGTGGGAAAGCCAGGTTTTCAGTTTCTTCCTGAAGCTAATAAGCGTTGGGGCAGTTTTAATGGAGAGGGGGAGTGTGTTCCAAAGTTTGGCTGTGGAAATCACGAAGCATCTGTCTTCCCAGTTGGCCTTTTTTGTTCGTTGGACTTTAAGCAGATGAGCTGTGGAGGAACGAACCGTTCTTGGATTTTCTAGTGGGCAGAGGGCGTTTTTGAGAAATTGTGGGCCTAAGTTGTTGATGGCTTTATAGGCAATACACAATGCCTTAAATTTTGTCCGGTTCCTCACGGGAAGCCAATGAAGCTGTTGAAAATACGGGGAGCTGGAGGTGAACTTAGGAATGCCCAGTAGGATTCTGGCTGAGGCATTCTGTACTAACTGAAGCCTGTTAAGAACTTTTTCCTGGGTGTTAAGAAGGAGGGGGTTGCAGTAGTCTGTTTTGGAGAAAACCAAAGTGCTGATTAGGGTTTTACCAGCTGAAATTGGAAGGTAGGGAAGAAGTTTTTTGATTTTTTTCAGGGTGAAGAAGGAAGCGGAAACTACGGAGTTGACATGATGGTGGAAGGTCAGTCTATTATCAAAAATAACTCCAAGGTTACGAACCTTGGTGACAGGTTCAGGTGGAGGTCCCATCTCAGTTGGCCACCATCGAGGGGACCAGGTAGGTTCCAGTTTCCCGAATGTCATCACCTCTGTCTTGTCAGAGTTTAATTTGAGACAGTTTGATGACATCCAGGAACTAATTGCAAGCATTCCTTTTTGAAAGTTTGCAGCAACTGTCATTCCGTCATCATGTACGGATAGGACCAATTGGGTATCGTCGGCATAGGTCGTGAGGGCAATGCCATAGGACTTAATCACCCTCGCCAAGTCCGAAACATATATATTAAATAGGGTCGGACTTAGCGAGGAGCCCTGTGGTACTCCGCAAGGAAGGGTGAAGGTATGGGAAGTAAAAGGGCCCATTTTTACTGCCTGTGAGCGGTTGGCCAAAAAGGAGGCGAGGAGTTCTTTGGCCTTGTTCTGAATGCCTATTGCTGAGACACGGTCGATCAGGGTGGCATGATCGACCGTGTCGAAGGCAGCAGAAAGATCTAGCAGTATTAATACTGCCGCTCCTCCTTTGTCCAGTGTAATTCTTATTTCATCTGCCGCTTTTATTAAAGCGGTTTCAGTTCCGTGTCCCTGCCTAAACCCAAATTGGGTTTCCTCCAGTAAGTTATTTTCATCTATGAATTTAGAAAGTTGTATATTCATAGCTTTTTCAAATATTTTTGCTGGGAAGGGGAGACATGCGATAGGTCTGTAACTGGATGGAAGAAAGGGATCAAGGGTAGGTTTTTTCAGAAGTGGCTTGATGATAGCCTCTTTCCACACTGAGGAATATGAGCCAGTAGTGAACATAGCGTTGCAAATGTTAGTCAAAGCGGGGGCAATGGCTTCTGGAATAAGGTTGAGAATAGCCGGAGGGCAAGGATCTAGGGGGGATCCTGATTTAGTGCTGGAAATTAAGCGGAGGATTTGTTCCTCAGTGACTGCTTTAAAGACAGAGAAAGAAGGAGGTGGTTGATTTGTTGTGGTAGTGGAGGAAGATTTATGGGTGAAGGCTGAAAAGATTAAGGTGACTTTGTCTTTAAAGAAATTAGCAAGGGAGTTGCAGAGGGATTGAGATAGATCAGAGCGGGGGCAGGGGGGTTTGAGAGTTGATTAACCACTTGAAACAATTTCTTTGCGGAATTTTTTGCCTGATTAATTTGGGAAGTATAATATGTGGTTTTTTCGGAAGTGATGAGGTCTTTATATTTGGAGAGGGCGCTTTTGTATGAGATTTTGTCAATGGGATTGTAATAACGGCGCCAGTGTCTTTCCAAATTTCTGCAATGTTGTCTCGTAGGGATTCCGAAAACCAAGGGACAGAAGGAGACTTTCTATTACGTTGGGAAGTTTTTAGAGGTGCTAATTGAGAACAAGCCATATGTAATCTGTTGAGGTAGTAACTGGAGGCTAGTGACAGATTAGGTTCAGTGGGGATGATGCTCTCGATCAGCATAGAGGCAAGAAGGGAGGTATTGATGTTTTTCCAATCTTTAAAGGGGATAGGAGGAGATAATCCGATTGAAAGTAGAGGAGATTTGATTTTTATGGAGAAGCAGACTGCTGAGTGGTCAGTCCAGATAAGAGGGATCACATCTGAAATCAGAATGTAAGGGTTATTGGTGAATATGCCATCTAGGGTATGGCCTGCCTCGTGTGTGGGTTGATGAACAGTTTGCTGAAGTCCGGCTGCTGATAGATCGTTGATTAGAGCGATGGTGTCAGTATCGCATGGGGATTCACGGTGGAAATTGAAGTCTCCTAATATGGTGTACTGTGGAGCTCCAGCTGTGACCTCGATTAAGTTGTTAAGGTTGTTGAGGAATTTAGATCTGGACTCAGGCGGGCGGTAGGGTAGCGTGCCTACAAATGACTAGTTGCCAGAGAGGCTGATGGAAAAGGAAAAGGCCTCACAGTCTTTGTATTTAAGATCGATAATTTTGACTGTGAAGCAATTCCTATAGATGATGGCTAGACCGCCGCCCTTTCTTATAGTTCTGTCTAGTCTGTGCACGCAATAGTCTTCGGGGGTGGCTGCCTTAAAATCCGGACCGGAGGAGTCGTCACCCCAAGTCTCAGTGATGAATAAGAGATCAAGATTATGTGACACAATGAACTCTAAGATTTCAGTTTTATGTTTAGGGAGGGAACGAACATTGATGAGTGCTGCTAAGACCTGTGAAGGGGTGTTAGAAGGGGGGGTATGAAAGGTGCATGTTGGACATTTGTGAGGACCTACCATGGGGTCCATATATAACAGATGTGGTACATGATGTGAAAGGTTCGCCGGAGGATTAATATTTCGGAGTTGAGATGAAGTGTATTTGATCAATGTGGGGGTTGAAGGAGTGCGTGGTGGAGTAGGGCTAGGAGGGGGGCCCTAGGCCCGGTCTCGGCACGAACGAGCGCAGACGAGCTTGCCTTAAGCGCGCCTTCGGCACGCAAACGTCGCGCCCGCTGCGTTCGTCCGCTTCGCTTCCGGTAGGTGTACATCTTTTATGGAAGTGGGGAGAGTGTTGGAAGGGGGCGTGGCCAACACAAGTGGGCATGTCCTTTGGGACCAGGAAATGGTGGCAAGCAAGAAAAACAAACACTCACCCGCGGCAGCGATAGATCCGCTGTACGGGGATGCCTGTAACTGACGAGTCGAGTGCCCAGAGGATCAGTGAGTTAAAAACACAATATTTCACACTAGATTAAAATATTTGTCAAGCTATCGTTGCTCCCGGCTTCCGCCTCAGGAGGTTGCTGTTAGAGTGCAGCGCTAGAACTCAGCGCGCGTTTAAATAGCCTGGTGATGGGGGCATGGCCAACACAAGTGGGCGTGTCCTTTGGGACCAGGAAATGGCGGCAAGCAAGAAAAACAAACACTCACCCGCGGCAGCGATAGATCCGCTGTACGGGGATGCCTGTAACTGATGAGTCGAGTACCCAGAGGATCAGAGAGTTAAAAACACAATATTTCACACTAGATTAAAATAATTGTCAAGCTATCGTTGCTCCCGTCTTCCGCCTCAGGAGGTTGCTGTTAGAGTGCAGCGCTAGAACTCAGCGCACGTTTAAATAGCCTGGTGATGGGGGCGTGGCCAACACAAGTGGGCGTGTCCTTTGGGACCAGGAAATGGCGGCAAGCAAGAAAAACAAACACTCACCCGCGGCAGCGATAGATCCGCTGTACGGGGATGCCTGTAACTGACGAGTCGAGTGCCCAGAGGATCAGTGAGTTAAAAACACAATATTTCACACTAGATTAAAATAATTGTCAAGCTATCGTTGCTCCCGTCTTCCGCCTCAGGAGGTTGCTGTTAGAGTGCAGCGCTAGAACTCAGCGCGCGTTTAAATAGCCTGGTGATGGGGGCGTGGCCAACACAAGTGGGCGTGTCCTTTGGGACCAGGAAATGGCGGCAAGCAAGAAAAACAAACACTCACCCGCGGCAGCGATAGATCCGCTGTACGGGGATGCCTGTAACTGACGAGTCGAGTGCCCAGAGGATCAGTGAGTTAAAAACACAATATTTCACACTAGATTAAAATAATTGTCAAGCTATCGTTGCTCCCGGCTTCTGCCTCAGGAGGTTGCTGTTAGAGTGCAGCGCTAGAACTCAGCGCGCGTTTAAATAGCCTGGTGATGGGGGCATGGCCAACACAAGTGGGCGTGTCCTCTGGGACCAGGAAATGGCGGCAAGCAAGAAAAACAAACACTCACCCGTGGCAGCGATAGATCCGCTGTACGGGGATGCCTGTAACTGACGAGTCGAGTGCCCAGAGGATCAGTGAGTTAAAAACACAATATTTCACACTAGATTAAAATAATTGTCAAGCTATCGTTGCTCCCGGCTTCCGCCTCAGAAGGTTGCTGTTAGAGTAGATTATTAGTCTAGTAGCCTACTCCCTGGCCAGTTTATATGGTTTCAGCCTTCCAACCTAAATGACTGTATCAGAACAGTAAGTACCATATGTTCTGGAAGAGTAGAAACCAATGCTAAGAAATGAAGTTGCCTATATGCCCTAGGAGAGGAGGGGTAATGTGCTGGGGCGCTGATGATAACATCTATGTTTATGTAACAGAGCTCTGTATTGCTCTGTATTATTAGTATGCCTTTGCAGCGTAGTTGGACGTCTACATATCTCAGGTGCATGTTGTCATAGTACTGTGCCTGTAGCATCCTTTCTGATGGCGTATTGTGGGGTGAATCGTGCAGGCCCTTCAGGGCCGGACTGGCCGTAGCGGGCACCGGGCGTTTTCCCGGCTGGCCGGAAGGATGGGACATGTTTTGAACCGGTGGGGGGGGGGGGCGGTTTTCGTGCATGGGGCCAGTTTTGCAGCAGTGCTGCAATATCGTCCCCCTGTACCAAAAGCAGTAGCAGTGTGTCCCACCAGACCCCCGCAGCGGCCGGTCAGACTTAATAGCCAGGGCCTGTGTGCATTTCCAGTCCAGCCCTGAGGCCCACCCTGGAATGACCTGCCATCATACAAACTCCTATGCAGAAATCGATACCGGGTAAAGCTCCTAGAAGTAAATTAGAGCCAGTGTTGAACTGGCTTTGTGGGCAGTCTGGCAGTGCCAGGTGGACCTGCTTAAAGAAGCAAGAGTGTGGGTTGTTGTTTAGTCCCATCAGCCCAACGCAAAAACAAACAAGCATTTGCAATGCAATAGGTCTCGCATTTACGCAAGTTTGAGCTATTGACATTGCAAATAATAATGCTTTTTATTTTTGTTTTCATTTTAAAAACATAAATAAAAGGCATTGTTATTTGCAATGCCAATAGCTGAAACTCTCGTAACTGCGAGACCTATTGCATTGGAAATGCTTGTTCTTCATTATGGTGTATGAAAGCACTTTCAAATATGTAAGTTCAGAGTACCAGTTGTAAAAAGAAAAACGATTGTGCTTTATTTAATAGACTATAATGTTGCTCTTTAATAATCTAGGCCGTGTACAGGGTTTACATAACATCCCTCTTGCCTCTTAGTTTACTAATTGTTCATGTTTAAAAACTAGCCCTTTTCAGAGGTACTTCTCAATGTAGTGCTATAAAGTGACGTATTAATGTCAAATTTTCCACATGTGATCATAATATATTTAACATGATGTTTATTGTGTGATTTACATAACAATATATTTAGGCATTGGCCCGTGCACAGGCTGTAGCATTTGGCATCTAAAGTTGAATCTGGCCTGAAAAATATTTTATCATTTATTTACTGTAGGGGATATGGCCTGCAAATGGAAAAACAGAAATGATTGCAACTCAATGTTTTGTTTAGGCAAACTAAAGAAGCTCAGCATGCCATTACTGTGTGAAATACAATCATAATTATATTTATATTTCACACAGCATGGGATCGAATCCTGTCTGAAGCACTTCATTCTTAAATTAAAGGAAATAGTAGCCCCTCTGTTTTCAGTCGATGTCCTAGTGTGCCTACCGCCTGCCACACGCAAAAAGAAACAAGCATTGGCCGCGAAAGTGAAAGTAATCACGGTAAAGCGCGGCGCGCGTGCCCGCGCACATGCACTGTAGCTCTAGGCTAGCCTGGTAGCACTTTTTGGAGCCCTCTCAATAAGTCTCGCCAGACCAGTGCATGCGCTGAGTCAGGCGAGACCTAAAAAGGGCTGATATTCTGACCTTTTCTAGCTGGTCCGCCTGGCTGTGCCAGACTGCCAGAAAGTCCAGTCCAACACTGACCAGAGCAAACGCTGACGACAACTTTTCAGCAAATGAGACAGCCAGGACATTACCACAAGATGCATTTTACCCTCTCCCTCTTCCTCTTCCTCTTTATCCATCCGATGTCTGTGTCACTCTCCAGCACATCTCTCGCTTTCTCAAGTGTATTCCCTTGGAAGTTTTTATCTTCTAAAAAGGAGGGCGGTTCCTGCAAGAATCTGCTGTCAACAATGACCACGGAGGGCGGATAAACACTGTTTTTTTAGAGCTTTTTAACTGCACTTGAAGGCAAAGGATTTATTAGCCTTGCAGGCTTTATGAGAAATAGCCAAAGTTAATACAGTGCAGATGAGTAAACACTGGCGCCATCTAAAATGCAGTGCAGGTTGGAGTGTGATGTTTCTTTTCAGTCCATTGTGGGTGTTTGCAACATCCTCGGTCTCTGTTTCGCTTCTATTTCTTTAACCCTGCCTCCTGTGTCCTGTTTACAACACCTATTTTGCACCTTTTCTGCGAAAAATGAAAATATTTTGGCCCATTTAGAGATGGGTGCTAATAGGATATTCCCTAAATTCTGAAAAAGTCCAATAAGCAGCATTGAGAGTGTGCTCCCTCCACGTCACTCGAAGCACTTTCAGTGACTATTTGCCCCCCGTTTGGATCTAAAATCTTACTTTGATGGACTAGCTGCAAACCAAAGATCTAAAGAGACCTACATTGACCATCTCACTGATCCTGAAATTCTTCCACCGTCTTCCCCTGGAGTGCAAGTTTCCTTGGCTAGACTCTGGCTCCCACAAGAGACGCCCGAATGTTCAGCAACAGAATACAACTCAATTTCGCTGACAATTCTTGCACTCATCCAACCAGATGCACCACTCAGCCCCGGAACAAACTGCACCGCATGGGAAGGAATATGGTCAAAATACCCCATAGCCCCCATTTGGTGGGCACACCCATCTACTTTTCTATCTGGCAGTGTTATTTATGGTCAATGAGCTTGGAGGTTGATTTTTGGTATCTGAAAGGTCTCTCAGGAACATTTACCAGCACCTTCTGCATCCCTTAGGTAGCAAGCACTTTGCCCGTCTATTACAGACAGAGTTGGCTTGGAGTACCCGACTGTGTGGATGACCGTGCAAGGTGTGTCTCTAGGTGGTAAGTGCTTGTCGGAACAATGTGTTAGTTTTCTATTATATATGATAGCTGAAAAGATCATAGGTGGGATCTGGTGATGAATGTCTTGTTTTGTTTGCACATGTGTGGCTGTGAGCATGGTTTCATGCTGGCAAACATTTAGGATTTTCTTATTGGATTTACATACATAGCATAGATGAAGCCAGAAGGGCAACATAGCCATGTGCATGTTCGCACTAAAAAAGCGCAATAACTGCGGAACTAATGGGTGGCATGCGCTGAAACCTATGGAAGCTTTTCTTCAAGCAGGGATACATCCCACTGTTATATAGTTATGCCATATAAGTAGGACTGCGGCTAGAGAAGCATTCAGAGTTGGTGACATGAGCAAAGTCTAAGCAACCTTCTCAAGGTGTAGAGTTCACCTGCTCTCCCTGGAATCAGAGTAACCAGTCTTCAACAGGCTTTCACAGTACAACCACAATGGTCTGCGCTGCCGACCTTGCAGCTAGGGACCCAGGTTCGAGTCTCGGTGTCGCTCAACATCCTCTGATTCTTGGCAAATCACTTAATCTCCCCCTGTCTAACACAATGAATGTGTCCTTGTATAATGCAACTGGTGCTCATGTAAAGCCTCCAATACCTTCGGGTCGAGTTCGTCCTCCACACACACACACAAAAACAAAAAAACAAAAAAAAATATATATATATATAATGTCATGTGATATACACTTGTAACATGGCTTCCCCAGTAACGGGGCGTCCCAGCGCTAAATCTAACAGAAAGCAGACATGCGAGGAAGCTCTCGCAGGTGGACACTATCCATTCAGATAGCCTTAGGCGATCCCTCCTTAACGCCCCAACCGACCCCACATTTCAGAAACAAACCCAAAATACATCTTTTCTGAATCTCCTCCCTCTTGACTTCTCCAAGCAAGAATGCTTTGAGGCACTCGCACTTAAAATCCCATTAAATCTGGTGGCAGTGGTACCCATGCCACTTGCAGTGCCTCACTTTGCGGCCCAGGAAACACCCTCCATCCAAAAGCAGACGAAAAGAGCTGGCTGAAAGCGTGCCTGGGAAACAGGTGATAAATCACAAAAAGGGAGAGATTCAAACTATTCCAGGGAATGAAAACCACATGGCAGCACGATTCTAATTAACTGTTTGATACGACTGCAGGCACGCCGGCTACGGTTTCCAGCATTATACACTTGGCTGTCCTCCTAGCTCCCCGTTCCCATAGCAACAGAAGTTTACCCGCGCGCTGCAGAGAACAAGCCCAACTTGGGAAGGTAAAACACTTTTTAGAAGGAGCTTTAAAACCACAATAAAAAGAGATTACGTTTTCAGAGCTTAGAGAGTGCCCTCGGGAAATCAGTACCCTCTCTTGCGCCCAAAATTCTTTATTTCTCAATTTATTCTGGCCCAGCTGTGAACATAAAGCGACAGAAAAAAATGTAGATCTGTGAGCTCTCTAAGGCTCTTGATTTCCAGGTTAAACAAATTTACATTGGGAATGGGACCTGTAGTACCAGGACGCATGGCTCAGCTACAGGACAAGTGAATGCGCAGCTTACACACCAGTGCATTATGGTGTAGGGTTTGGCCTGCTTGATCGATTCTTTAGCATATTGCCCACTTTAAAAAATAACCTACATTGGTCTCAGCCGACTTCACATCATCTCAGACTGGGCAGCCATTGAGTATGTAAACAACTCCGATTTGGATTCATTGTATGTTAATGTATCCCACGTGAATATGCTGAGAATCTGCCATGGGTCAGGACATTTTGGATCAGTGCCTGATAACCCTGCTCTAAAATAAAAGTTAGTCGAAATATCGAAATATGTATCTTTTCTCGGCTGTTCCAGCTTTTTTCTTCGCTTGCCAAGAGAGCTGCAGTTCCACTGGTTGGCACGTGTTAATCATTTCAGCTATTCAAGAAAGAATTCCCTGTGCGTAATTTAGTGAGCACTGGTTCTAGCGTGAAGTAGCTCTGCCTTCTCCCAGTCTTACAGTAGGGTTCAAACCCAAAAGATAAAGTGTTACCCCCAACACGAGTCTTGTCAAGCTTACTTAACGCAAAACCCCAGGGAGCAAACAGCTCCATAAAACAGACCAAAGCTCATTATAATAGCTAACAGTATAGCTATCCCATAAGTATCTATGAAATTTGGTAATTCTCCTACCATGACCTTCTTAAAAGTTCGGGAATGGGATTCCCCATTAGAGAACCTCCACAGGATAAATCAGAACCTTGTGTCGATAGTTGCACAACACATTGAGGGGCATATTTACATGCCCCTATCGCCACCAGAACGTCATTATTTTTTTGACGTTGGGGTGTTAATAGGGGCTTTGCCTTATTTACAAGGCAGCATTAAGCCACTGAACATTGCTTATTGCTGCCTTGTAAATAAGGCACCCTTTCACTCTATACTCAGTGTAAAAGGGGTGGTCAATGGGGGTTGTGGTGGGCGTTCCGTCGCAACACCCATTGATTTTTTACTCTGTGTCATATTTACAAGAGTAGCGTAAATATGGGGCAGCGCCAAAATTAAGACCAGAGAAATCGGGGCTTGGTCTGGCTCGAGCAAGAATGGGTGATTGACCACGGAGATCCGCCACAAGACAGGCCCTGGACGGAGCCAGTGGACTTCAAGGCATGGAAGGGCCCTACTAACCTGCCCCTCCGCCCTGCCCACACTCACAGACGATCAGCTTTGGTGTCCTGGTGACCTCTGCATCTCGCGGCAGTGTGCTGGGCCTTGAGACAGGAGGGAAGCCTCGGCTTCCAGCTTGCAGCCTCACCCCTTCCTCTGGAGCGGATCATGGCTGATGGCCTCTTAGCCCTCTTTCTTGGGCCCCCACGACCCTGTGGCCTATCCGCATCCCACAACCTGCAGCCGGCCTGCAAGGAGGGCAGCGCATCAGGCCGGGGGCAAATGGGGCAAATGGGCAATTTGCATCTTTAACCAACCTCCTCTCCTGCCAGACCAGCTTGTTTGATACACCAACTTCTGAAACTCTGGCCACAGAAGATTGGCGACGGTCAGACCTCTCATCATTCTAGCAAGTGGGGAGGGACAGGCTGGGAAAGAGTGACCTGCCTGCACAGACCCTGCTTGCTGTCTCCAAAGACTCTGGCACTGCCTTCAACCTTTCTTACCCAAGGTGTACTACCTGCAGGTGTGACAGTGGGAACCAACCTGATCCCCCTCTGGCTGCTTCTAGGCCGGCAATATCGCAGCAGGCCCTGGGTGCACTGCCTCGACTCTAACTGGCCTAGAGAGGAGACTTTTCAACTATCCTCCCCCGGTCTTCGCAATTGTCTCTGAAAGCCACAGGACACCCTTTGTTTTAATAGCCCCACTAGGGGTAACCACAAGCTCCCAGCCGCCTGGAACCTGCATATATCTAGTCCACTTCAGCCAGTGGACTATCCTGAGGCTCTCACTCTCCCTCCCATACGCACTACGGCCTCTGGAGGGCCTACAAGCAATGCCAGCCTACAGCCTAGAAACAGGCAGGGCTGAACAACAGCTACCACCATGATCCCTGTCCCCAAGTCACGGTTGGACCTGAACCACAGGAGTTCCGGGTGCTCCACAACAATTACAGACAGATGTCACCTGGCAAGACTACGGGCAAACCTGCAAGGCAGCTCCTCTTCACTGAAGCTCTTAATCAGCCTTGCACCATGGCCACATCAAAAGGAGGCCACAGCCCCTGAGATTGCCTTACTCTCCCTCTTGTGACCAGTACAGTACTATGGAGCAAATCCTACACAAAATATCGGCAGTGGGTTGCCGACTAGAAGGCCTGGATGCAAACATATCACCTGCACAGAGGAGACAAAATCGGTCTGGCTGCAAATTGCATGATTCCAGACCCGCTTGGACAGGCTTGACCAGAGGGTAACAGTGATGGAGAGCCGTCTGAATACTCTGCCGGACAGGGACCGGGAACTTCTGTTTCTCTGCAGCAAGCTGATTGACCTGGGGATCGCAGCAGAAGATCAATGTCCACATTTTAGGTTTTCCAGAATCAGCAGAGGGCCCTGACATCAAAACCTTCCTCAGAGACACTCTCTCCAAACTCACAGGCATTTCCTTTGAGCCTCTCTTCTCTCCCTCCTTCCTAAACTGAACCAACTGTACATCAAGTATGGCCTCTTCAAACCTGCCTGATTCCGGATCACCCAGGACGGCATTTCCAAAGAATTATATGATCTAGAGGACCTGCGCCTCTTCTTGGACAGTCTTCAGATGCAGGACATGAACACCTCTAGCTCGACAGCTGAGGCACCCATTCCCTGGCACACCCTCTGGAGGAGATTGGTGAACCAACTTTGGGTCCCAATATCGGGGCAGAGATCATGACAGAGCAACCCGTTCCCATGGCGGCAGAGTGCAAGCCCTCCAAGCAGTTGCTGTTCTCACCCAAGATCAGGTCAAAGACAAATCACGTTCTCCTCTGAAACCAACAGCCGCTGTTTTACAACTAAAGGATAGTCTAGGCCTGGCAGATGTATGGGATCTGAAGCACCACCTAGATCCGGGATACACATATTTTTCACACCCGCACAATAAATATGTTCGCATCGACTATATTTGGATGACAAGTAGTTGTGCTAACGAGACACAAATAAACAAACTTCCGAAGACTATCTCGGATCACAATCCCTTAGTGCTCACACTGAGTGCTAATAATATTCTTAGACCTCGGTCAAACTGGTCCTTCGACAGAAAATTATTAGTTAATAATGACTATTTAGACTACATCAAGGTATGGGCACAAGGGTTTATCGATTGTAATCGGTATAGTGCCTCGCGAGAAATGGTCTGGGATTGTTTTAAGGCCTCAATCCGTGGGGAAACAATAAGCTATGTGGCTAGGAAGAGGAAGGAACTCGCTAGAGTTAATAAACTGCAACTCCAAGAACTAGCCGGAATAGAGCAGAAGCACACCGCTATAATAATGCAAGGTGGAGATGGTGGGCCGAGTCTTAGAGAGATAACGATTCTTAAGATGGAGATAAACAGCAGGTTATCACAAAGAGCGGCCGAGACATATCAATCTCATCGTAAGAAGATCTACGAGGCGGGCGAGAAGGTCGGAAAGCAATTGGCCCTCCGCACTCGTCAAAAACAATCTTTGAGCTCAATTGATAGTATTAAGGCAGGTGGCCAAGAACATACAACACCTGAGGCCATCTCAGAGGTCTTTAAAGAATATTACCAGAAACTATACCAAAATGAGGATATGTTGGATCCTATAACAATTAAAGATGAACTCGCTAGATGGGCAACTGAGCAGGAGGATATTTCAGGAATAGAGACCGTTACTAGACAAGATCTAGAAAGGGATATAACCCAGTTGGCAAACGGCCCTCACAGAGCTCGCTTCAGGTAAGGCCGCGGGCCCAGATAAAATACCACTGGAGCTATATAAAATTCTAGGTAATATTATAATACCGTTACTCCTCGATCTATTTATAGGTATTCAGGTCCGCGGTATCCCCCCCAGATCATGGATGGAAACAAATATAGTTATCTTTCCAAAAAAAGATAAGCCTCCCGATCTGGCTGCTTCATACCGCCCAATCTCTCTAATAAATACTGATTCAAAGCTCTATTCCAAGATTCTAGCCAATCGTCTCAGGGGGGTCGTCGAGCGCCTGGTCTCCCTGTGGCAGCACGGCTTCGTTCCGGGCAGGGGCACCACGGACCACACCCGTCGTGCTATTGCTCTGTTTGATGCCGTGGGTGTCGCGGGGGGCCGGATGTCGATGATCCTCCTAGATGCTGAGAAGGCATTTGATAGGGTTTCATGGGAGTTTTTATGGGCAGTACTAGAGCAAAACGGAGTTGGTCCCCGTCTCATGAAATCTATCAAAGCGATGTATTATACACCTAAGGCAAGGGTCTTGGTAATGGGTCTTGAGTCTGGGTACTTCGATATATCTCGAGGGACTCGCCAGGGCTGCCCATGCTCTCCGATCCTTTTTGCCCTCTATATAAATCCCCTAATCTTAAAATTACTAAATACAGAGGTAAATAAACCTGTTACAGTAGGCCCTTTTGATACAAAAATTTTAGCCTATGCCGATGACGTGGCGGTAATAACATCGCACCCCACCGAGGCCATAGTAGAAATTGAACGGATTACTCACGTCTTTGGTCGTTTTTCTGGATATTCTCTAAATAGAGATAAAACAATGGTCATCTCCACTCAGAATACCCAATTTGTGGACCCAAGAAGGGTCGATAGCGCAGTATATCTAGGAGTTCGGATATCTTCTAAAATAGAGCAAATTATTAAAATAAATTACGATCCTCTTCTCCAAAGAATCAAGAATGATTTGAAAAGGGTTGATGGTTTACATCTTTCAATTATTGGAAGAGGTAACTTCCTCAAAATGAATATTCTACCTAGAGTTCTATATTTATTCCGTGCGATCCCGCTATTAGTGGATGATAAAATTATTAAGGCCTTGGAATCCCAGTTGGCTAAATTCGTCTGGGGGTATGGGAAAATAAGAAGATCTATTCAGTATCTTTCGTTACCAGCTATGAGAGGGGGCTTGTCAATGCCTAACCTGGGATTTTACTTGTGGGCTACTCTCCTTCAGCAGATGACCATATTACTCTTTGTTAAAACACCCCAAAAAGAAGTCGGGGATAAGTACATACCATCAATCTTCGAGCTGGCTATTGGAGAGAAGGCTAACGGTCTCTTGGTAAAGCAGCTGTAACCCTCGTATTATAAGAAAGTCAAGTTTAAGATTATAACAAGTGCTTGGGGAATCTGGAGGAAAACTACGAGGCACTTACATATATCTAAATACAATAGATATACTTCACTGTGGCATTCTACAATTTTACCAGCACAGGTATATGATAGCATATCCAGAAGTTGGGAATATTTGGGAGTTTTAACAATAGGGGATTTCTTATTGCATAGCAACACCAATAGATTCCAAGCACTGCAGAGAAGATTCTTCATCCCCGCTAACAGTGTATTCAAATTTACACAGATAAACACGATCCTAAATATAAAAAGTGCAGATTTTTCTCTTGACAATATCCCCTTATTTGATTGCTTGACCAAACCCACAACTAGGATTGGTACTATATATGGAATTCTAATTGAAAGTCAGCAGGATGACTTGGAAAAAACGGAAACGAGATGGTCAAGTAAATTAAATAATCCCAACGTGGATATTGATATGTCCCTAACCCTCTCAATGAAGGTGTTTGTTACATCTAATTTGAAAGCTCAGCTATACAAGACCATATATGATCTCTATTTTACACCATCTAAGCTTTACTCCTGGGGGAAAAGGGCAACTTCAGAATGCCCAAGATGTGGGAAAACTGGGGCTCATTTACTCCACATGCTTAATGAGTGTGAGAAACTTAAAGATTTGAACGATATGATAGCTGGTTTTTGGAGGGATGTCTTTGGGCACTCAGTAGCTGAATCACCCACCTTGTATATGCTGGGCTATGATAATTCACTGGGACACACTAAGGAAGAGGAAATATGTCTCTTTTTGGGGGCGGCGGTTTATAGAATAATTCTGACAGCTCGCTGGAAGGATATAGACCCCCCCAATTTCCAGGTGTGGTTTTCCAGGTTGTTAGGCATGTATAATCAGGAGAAGGCGATTTTTGCATGTAAAGGTAAAACGGCGAGAGCCCTAGGCAATAAGATCTGGAAACCGGTTGAGACTTATATTAATAGATTTGTGTAATTGAATTATGTTTAAATGTGTTTATCTGTGTTTAATGGATTATTGCTTTAAATTTCTAGATATTATGTGTATAAATTTTCTTATATGTGACCAATATCTAAGTTCAATCTCTAAGTTTAAAACTGTAATGAATTCTGATTGTAATACTAAAGGTTGCAATAAAAATATATTATTAAAAAAAAAGAGATCAGCTGTGAAAAAAAGTCAAAGAAATAAACTAAGTAAGTATGCTAAGACAACGCATACCATTACCAAAAAAAAAAAAAGAAACCAACAGCCGCAACAAAGTGATCATCCTGATACGTGAGCTGCTGTCTTGCAGTAGAAACAACAGGACCTGTCATTGCAGGATCAAAAAGAACAACGCCCATCGGACTTCTGAGTATCACAGCGCCTGTTTTGAACATCTGCATATTTGATTGCATTGATTATTGTGGTGCCTGTTATTTTTGTCTGATATATTCTGTGCGCTCTGAGTCCCGGTCTCCCTCCATCCCTTTCCTCATGAGATGGCACTGCTCAGCTCCTTAGTTTATTGTGCCTGGAGATAGACGACAACGGACATCAATGGGTCACCCCCACCTTACTCAGCCCCCTCTTCCCCTCCACACACATCTGCAGACACTGGCCACTTTTACCTGCTGCACTCTGGTCCTTGTTCTACCATTGATGCCATTGAGAACTAGATCCCCCACACCCCACCCAATGCCTCTGGACCACTGCAGCCACGGGGGGCTGGGCAGATGACTGCCTCTTCACCCCTATGGACCCCCAGGACCCTGGCTGCCTGCCCTCTACCCTTAGATGATGGCCAGGATCTCTCCTGCCCTGCTCTCTCCCACCCCTATGCCCTATATGGACTCCGTTTTCTATTGCCCTTCCATCCCGATGGGGCCTTCTCAACGTGCCATCTCTGCAAGCTTAGAACCGCGGTACACAGATCGGTGTTCCCTGTGCTGCACTTTCTAGCAGCAGTTTCCTTTGACTTCCTTCCTCCCTGCCCCCTCATGTATGTCCTCCTGATCCCTACATACTAGATACTGGTGCCCATCCTTACTCTCACATGTACCCTAGGGTGCCTCTCCCCTGTGTGCCCAGGGTCATACCTTCATTTTCCCCCATACATTTCCCCTTCCTGTATTTACAGCTCCCTTCTCCTTCTTCCCCCTCCTCCTTTTCCCCGCCTGAGCATCACCTCCCTTCCCGTTTACTCCCCCGACTTTCCCGATATTTGTTGCTCCCACTCGCTTTCAACCTTCCCACATATCCCTAATAGGATTTAACCCCATCCCTATTCTTGTCATGTCGTTCCTGCCTGCAATTGTCTGCGCAATCTCTCCAAATATCTTGCACATCATATTTCTGTACAGACCATTGTATCACTTCCTATCCCACACCCTTTTCAACATCTAGTTATTTGACATCCTCTTGGTGACCCCACACGGTGGCGGGATTTCAGACTATCACGCCTGCCCTAGACATATGGTCTTCTCACCTGCCGCATGTCCTCACTTGGACCATTGATGTTCTCATGCAGTACATCAAAAGGAAAAAAGTACTCTCTTACCTCAGTCAAAAAGGGCTGACGTGGCTCTGCTACAAGAGAAACAAAAAAAGTCCCTAATCAAATCATCCGGATCATGTGTTGAGCCCAAGGACTGTAGAAATGTAACAATTTTCCATACACACACACAATGTATTTAAACAAAAACAATGAATAAAATCAATAAAATTCAAATTTCTAATTTATTTCAATAGAAAAGAAAATTATTTTCTTTTTTTTTTAAACTGAGCATCAGTATAGTATACGGAGATAAACACAATACATAAAATACAACAATCATAAAGAAAACTACATTTAAAAAGACGACGCAGCATTTCGGTGTAACTTGATTAAAACACCTTTCTCAGGACAGAGTTTTCTACTTAGCTGTAAGGAGGTTCCTTAACCCATTGCTAGGTACGGAGCCTTCTTCAACAATATGGATTTAAAACCAGGATAATACATTTTTATGTGGTACTTTTTCTGATAATACGTTGTGCCACTATTCTAACCCGGAAGTCGTTGGTGTCGGAGCAGGGAGGCTGTATAATCAGTATCAGATTTCACTCTCCAAAGTTGCAAAATTACAGATGCAATCAACACCAGCTTTACCTCTGTCTACACAATAGTGGCACAATTAATTGCATATAATTGGATAATGCATATAGTTGGATAATGAAATGTGAATTAGACAAGTGGGAAGGCAAATGTGCAAAGAAGAACTAACTAGAAAATGAAGGGAGAGCCACCTCTGTCTTTGATGTGCAAAGAAGAAAGACCCAAAGAAAATGAACTAACTATAATGGCCGAATTTCACTGGTTTTGTACAAATGAAATGTCCAACTAACTATAACGTCCCTGAAACCTCTGTTTTTTTCAGTAAATTTCTACGTTTTTTTAAATGCTAATTTCTAACTATGCCTACTGAGGTAGGACATGTGAAGAAAGAGGAACAAAGACACAGAAAGAAGCAAGACAAATGCAGAAAGAGGCAACAGAAGTCCAGAAAGACGAAGAAAAGTACAGGTAGAAGCAAGAGATGTGCAGAAAGAACCAACAGAGGAGCAGAAAGTCCTCCTGTGCCCCCAACCTTTTGCTGACGAGTACTGGTGGTAACTGACTCTGACTAACGAGGCCTAGAGCCAGTGCTATGCTAAAAGACACTTATAATACAGTGAAAACACCTACATACACTAGGGAACACTCTGCGTTGGGGTACCCCTGTGATTAGCATGACCTCCTCTGTAAGGCCCTAGTACATAATAGGACAGGGGGGTTAAAACTACCTCTAAGTCAGAGGTGCGGAAAGATGCTTCTTTAAGTAGTAGTCACGTTTACAGAGTGGTGGAGAGAGGGTACTGGGCCTCCGACCAGCGCTCAGGAATGCCGCTGCATACGACTTACAGGAGGTACCAGGAGAACTTCTTGGCCCCCAAACTCCCTCAGGACTAAATTAGACTTCATCCCCCATCCCGTAGTCTGCCAGGAAGTGCATTTACAGATTGGTGGAGAAAGGGGTGCATGGTCTCCGAAGACGACCAGCAACCCCACTGTGTGGGACTTACTGGAGGTAACAAGAGGGGTAGTTGGCCCCCAAGGACATCCTTGGGGGCCAACTGCCCCTCCTATTACCTCCAGTAAGTCCCACACAGCAGCATTGGTAAGTACTTGTACCAGGCCACGCCCCCTTTGCCCACCATTCTACAAACGTGCTCCTTGGCATGCTCTTGGATGGGGATTGAAGTCCCCTTCGCTGCTGGGGGTCCTTTAGGGGCCAACTAGCCTACCTCTTACCTCCAGTAAGCCCCACGCAGTGGGATTGCTGAGAGGTACGCAAAGGCCATGCCCCTTTCTCCACCACTCTGCAAACGCGCCCCCTGGCGGGTTGTTAGTTGGGAAATTAATTCCCCTTGAATACTGAGGGTCCCTGGGGGCCAACTAGCCCACCAGGTACCTCCAATATGCGCCACAGAGCTGGCTTGCAGAGAGGTGGTCCGAGGCCATGCCCCCTTTTTACACCACTCTGCAAACATGCCTCTTGGCGCTCTGCTGCTCGGGGGATGAAGTCCACTTGTGTCTTGTGGTCCTCAGGACAAAAGAGGACCTCATCGCCACACCAACTGTGCACCAAAAAGCACGTTTGCAGAGTGGTGTAAAAGGGGCGTGGCCTTGGACCACCTCTCTGCAATGCAGCTCTGTGGCGCATATTGGAGGTATCTGGTGGGCTCCCCGTTTGTCTTTCGTAGTCTCTCTCCCAATCACTTCGGAGTTTCTAACCTCAAGACTGCTGAATTGAGGTTCGGATGGGAGACGCACCACACACATAGTGCACCTGTGGAGGAGGCGCCTGCTCAGCTTGAGCTGAGAGCGAGCTGTGGGCGAAGCTGTGAGCTGCAAGGAGCCGCAAAACTGTGAGCCACAAGGAGCCGCAAAGAACCGCCGCAGGGTGGGCCACGAGCTGCGGTCCGCCGGTCCGTCGAGATTGCCGGCAGTTGCTGGGTCTACTGGTTGCCTGAGGCGCGAGGCGTGAGTCCGTTGTTCAGTGCGCGGCGTGCTGGAGCAGAGCTTGCAGCGGGTGAGCAAGGTGTAGGGAAGTGAAGCAAAAGCGGTTGGTGCATAAGAGGAGCGGGGTAGTGCAGAGCAATTCAGACATAGCGTTACTCCCTGCTCCCCTACCCTCTAGTCCCTATGAGGTTGTTTTTCAAATAAGGACTGTGCTGAGGTTTTTCAAGTGCAAGTGCACGTGCACCTAGGAGCCTATGAGCCTAGAGGAAGGTCTGCTCTGAAGAGCGCAGAGAACACAGAGCCCCTATGAGGTTGTTTTTCAAAAAAAGTACTGTGATGAGGCTTTTCAAGTGCAAGTGCACCTAGGAGCCTTGGGGAAGGTCTGCTCTGAAGAGCACAGAGAGAGCGCAGAGCTCGGAGTGCAGTTCTCTGCCTATCTTTTCCTTCGCCCTTTGCCCTTCGCCCTTCACCCTTACCTTCATCTCCTATGTACAGGGGCCCTCGGAGATGCCGGAGACCGCCTGAGTGCCTAGTGGGCTATTAACATTTACACCCACAGAGACAGAGACAGAGACTGCGGATGGCATACTATTGGCATAATATTGGAAGTTTCAAAGGTGGAATGGGCCTGGTCTGTATTTGTGTCACTGGTGCAATTTTTTTTTAAGCAGTGGCTGGCCTGAGATCTGAGACCTGAGACCAAAGCTGCTGGACGCTGCTGGACGCTGGACACTTTCCCACCTTATGCACCCTATGTTCACCCCGCAATAATTGTGACCTGCAATAATTGTGACCAGGCAGATTAAGTTAATAGCAGTAGCAGGAGTGTAGTGGTCAGTAGCAGTTAGCAGTTAGCACTGTGGTCTTTGTGGGGACAACAGAGCAACCACTGAAAAGAAAATTTGTTCGCACGCGGCTTAATGACAGTGCAGTCTGTCTTTGGTACCCCTTGCTCCCCCTTCCGGTGATTTGGTGACTCTGGACTCTGTCTGTGAATTGTTTTATCTGTTATTTATAGTTATTTATGGTGTAACGCTCTATCCTTTTGTCCCTTTGCCCTTTGTCCTTGGACTCTTTTATTTTTTATCAGAGAAAGGACATTTTTAGCTCCAGTTGTTATAGAGAGAGCTATTTTGTTCTGGACTTAAATTAAGAGACGGTAATTAAGTCTGTGACAAATATATAAGATTAAGTCTACAACAAATATAACTAATATAATTGATAATATATATAATTGATAATATATTTGAAACTCGTTCCCTACGCAGTGCATATTTTGTGTAGGTATTAAATAAAATGACGGCAAGAAAACTTCGGTCAGGGCGATCACTTGTGGGTAGGACCTGTGCAAAAACTAAATTAAATCCCTCACATAACAAGGATATCTCAGGCATGCTGTCAAAAGGAAAAAGTCAACTATTTAGTCTTTGGAAAGGAAAAGAATCTTCAAATTGAGTCAAATACCTCAACAATTTGGAATGGGGAGATAATGTGACTGGGAATGATGGAGTAATGGTTAATATTGTTAATACTGTTAATACTGTCACTGTCACTGATATTGTTGATACGGTTGAGGTCACAGAATCTCATACTACTGATAGGAAGCATGGAGGAGGAGAGTTCCTAGAATCCCAGAGGCATCCAGTACGGTGCCCTGGAGACCTGACCCGCTCTCCAGTCCTTCTGGTATCCTTAGGATCTACTCTACAATCTCCTAAGACGGCAGATGTAATCCCCCATAGAACACCACACACGCCACACATAATCATAGAAGAGCCCCTTGGTCCCTATTTAGCAGAGGATGTCCAAAATAAAGATTTTACTCTCCCCGATTTTGATTTAGAGCTTTGGAGGAGATATATTTCTCATGATACTAGCAAGATTACAGAACTAGTAAATACTCCAGCAATAGCAGTTCCTATAGGACTAACATTATTCAGTAGTAGCCCCTCTAATACATCTAATTATTCTCTATTGCAACCACACCCCTCTTTGACCCCTAATCTCAATATCAGTGATACCCAACCCAGTCAAACTCTAAGGAAGGATATAATAGTCTCGGATTCTTTAGTATACTTAGAACATTTATTATCCTCTATCCTAACGCTACTCGAAAAATTTGTAGGAGGTTCCGACTGTGTGTTGGAAACTAACTCAAATATTAAAGGTATTGTTAAAAAGTAATTGGGAAAGGGAGACTAGTTCAAGTGTACATACTGAACAAGTAGAAGCGGAAGTAAAGGTAGAAGAGGTTCTAGAGAATATACTCGATGGTGCTAATAGTCAATCGACCGGTACTGCTCATGATGGCAATCCCCAAATTGATAATATAATAATTAAAGCCGTGATGCTAGAGAAGACCCCTGAACCTTCACCGGAACCCATACAGGTTGTCTCTGATTCAGCTAAAAAATTAAAAGGCTCGGTGGGCTTACCTAGAAGGATAGGCCAGGAAGTATTCCCTAATTTTAAAACTCAGTTAGGTGGTGAGAAAGACAATGTCTTAGGAGCCTTGCACCTGGAAAATAATGGGAGAAATGGGAAAAAGGAAAAGAATAGAGGGAAAAAGATTAAATCAACACGAAGATTCTCAAAAAAGAAGCAAATGAGAATATGTTTTAAAGAAAACATTGAGGTTTCAGTTAGTATGGAGACTTCCTCCCAGCCCCTGCAAAATACATCACGAGATATGAAGCTGGAGGATGAAATTGATTTTGTGAACCTCAAAATAAAGATCTAAAAACAGAGTCGATGATGGTCTATGAGGCCTCCCCCTTGAATATTGCGCACTCCACAGGAGATTGTGCTAATATCATAATAGAGGGGCTTCAATTACTTATGACAGTGGAGCAGGCGAGGCCAATTAACCTTCTCTCCTCAGGACTTAACCGCCCTGGCTGTCCCTTTCCTTGCCATTGTAAAAATAAGAGGTAAACCAGAGATAACTGGTGTCGGACCCCTCTGGGAAATTATGGACACACTCCAGTTAGATTTTATTCCTCTGTTTGATACAGATTTAATATTAAATAGGACTTTGCTTCTTAAATGTCTCTTGGAGATCGAAAGTTTGAAACTTATACAAAGTAGTGATATAAGTTTAGTCTCCATCTTAAATACAGAAGTTGGTTGTAAGTCGAGGGTGAGGTTTACTTCTAAAATTATTGCAAATCTTATATTACAATGGTCAGAAGGCCTACAAAGCAGGGGGATTGATGTCATTTCATTCTTTGAGATACCCCGAAAAAGAGCCATCGAAAATAGGTCTCTATCAACTCACTCACTTTCAGATAGTAGAGATTGCTTGTATGAAATAGAGGAATTAAAAATCTGTATTACTAAAAATGGTAGACAAGTGAAACTTAAAGAATGCCCCCCCTTTCCTTTTAAATTGAATTTTTAAGAAGAGAGCCCAACATGGAATTGGTTACTCGGTGTACTATCGAGCAGATCTAACAGCAAACATTTACAACAGCCATCTTTTTAATTTGGAACTTCTAAAATCTTATGTTTTCTTGGGAAAAATAGTGTGTGACAACCTAAGTGACAAAGCCAATATAGAAAATAACATCCGTAAAGCTATTACACAGGGGAAAAGCTTGGTCTCCTACTATAAATCTACTGGAAAAAGACACTTTGCACTCTTATTAGAGGTTTTTCATGCAAAAATCCCTGCTTCGCTGTTGTATGGCATTGAATTGCTTGATGTAGAGAAATGTTTTTTTTTAAATACAACAGAAGGCAAAATTTTAAGGAGCCTAGCCTCAGTCAACTCTGCCTGTCCCGTGGTTGCTCTAAGGTTAGAATTTGGTTTAAGAAGTAGTTGGGCACAGGGTCTTGCGGGGATAGTGCGATGAGTTGTAAGCTTGGTAAAGAGTGATCCTGGCATATTAAGATTTTTAATTCAGAAAGAAATTTTAGAAAGTTTAAAGGAGCAGTCATTAAGTCTTACAAATTTTAAGATTGCGGTTGGCTTGCTGCAACTGGATGAGTCTTTGCTCTTCACCGTGTGGCCCTCCTCCTCAGGCCAAGTATGGCCCCAGGGACCCCATCCCCGAGGCCGGCCTGTTTTAAAATTATTATTTATTTTTTATTAGAGGGGAGAGTGGCCGCGTGGCCTCCCCTCCCAGGCAACTTTTGGCCCCGGGGACCCCATCCCCTGGGGCCAGGCCTCTGTGATTGGGACGGTGGGGGAGCCCCAAGGGTCCCGCCGGCTCCCCGCCCCCCGCGGGAGCCGGCATTGCTTTTGAGGAAGGGGAGCTGCTGACATGCAGCTCCCCTTGTTCAAAAGTAATTCTGCTTTGCTTCATTGAAGCGAGAGCATGTTTTCCTGCTCTCGCTTCAATGAAGCAAAGCAGAGTTTGCTATGGCAGGGCGGGAGCTATGCTCCCGCCCTGTCATAGCAAACAGCAATGTCCTTGGGGCGGGCATCCCGGGACATTGCAGAAGCCGGCTTTGGGGGGTGGCGGTCCCCAGGACCATCGATGGCTTCAGGAGGGGGCCGTGTGCCCCCCACTTCATTTTCAAAGCCCCGGGGAGGTGGTGGTCCCTGGGATTTGGGGGTCCATAACGGATCCCCGAATTTCAATATTTAGTGTCCCAGGGAGATGGTGGTCCCCGGGACTCGAGCCCCCCCCACACATTTTTTTTTTAAGACAGAGCCCCGGGGAGGTTGCGGCCCCCGAGGCTTGGGGGGGCTCGTGAGGCCCCCACCTTAATTCTAAAAAAAGCCCAGGGGAGGTGGCGGTCCCCGGGTCTTGGGGGGGCACAAGGCCCCCCCACACTTTTTGCATAATGCCCCCGGGGAGGTGGCAGTCCTAGGGGCTGCGGGGGGCCACGTGCCCCCCGCACATCATAAATAAAGCCCCGGGTGGTGGCGGTCCCCGGGGCCTGGCCTCACCACATAATTTAGCATGCCCCCGGGACCTGGCCCACCCGGGGGCTTAAATTCAACGAAGCACGGGAGTCCGCGCTTCGTTTTTATTTTATTTTCTCGGCCAGATTCGCGATCTCAGCACGAATTTGGCCATTTAAAAAAAAAACCCTGAGCAGGCCAAGGGGGTTAGGGTGTTTCCATCCTGCCCCCTTTTTTCTTTTTTTTACCCTTTTGTTTACTCTTTTCTTGTGACTCGGTTACCAAGTCAAAAGATGGCTGCCAACATTTCCTGGTTTGGAGTGTTGGCAGCCAATCAGAGTGAAGCTCGTGCCTGGGAGGGTTCGCGAACGCTCCCCGGTGCTCAGATATTGACAGTTTTCTTTTTCTAATTTCTCTGGAACTACTGAACGGATTTACACCATTTAAAAAAGCGGCTCTTTCTGAACCAAGAACTACCTTTTTGACAAATTTGGTTTAATTCTGTTCAGCAGTTCGGGCTGTAGCTTTGTCTAAAGTTTCATACGGAAATTAACATGGGGAAACCGCGTTTTGGGTCCCCCCCTTTTTTCTCGGCCCCTCGCAATTCAAAAAAAAAAAAAAAAAAATCACGGAGCGCTCACGGTGAAAAACCAGAAAAAAAATAATTAATAAATACATAACTTAGCATTTAAAAAAACGTACAAATTCACTGAAAAAACCATAGGTTTCACACACGTTATAGTTACGAATTAGCATTTAAAAAACCTTGCAAATTCACTTAAAAAACCATAGGTTTCACACATGTTATAGTTAGCTGGACATTTCAGTCGTAAAAAACCAATGAAATGCCCCCGTTATAGTTACTGCAGGCAACTATAACTCACGCGACTGCAATCCTCTGCTGATGACGTAAGATATTACATCACTGATGACATATGTGTCTTTATGAAAAATAAATATTTGTAATATATGTATAGCTAAAGATTAATGGAAGAAGACATGGGTAAATAAGTGTCTAAATACAGTGATGTAATATCTGACGTCATCAGCAGAGGATTGCGGTCGCGTGAGTTATAGTTGCCTGCACTAACTATAACGGGGGAATTTCATTGTTTTTTTACGAGGGAAATGTCCAGCTAACTATAACATGTGTGAAACCTATGGTTTTTTAAGTGAATTTGCAAGGTTTTTTAAATGCTAATTCCTAACTATAACGTGTGTGAAACCTATGGTTTTTTAAGTGAATATATATAAGTGCAAATCAACGCTTGCCACTGCCTCACTCGGGCATAAAATGACGAAGAGCGGACCCAGAAGATGGTGTCAATCAGAATATTTTTATTTATTTACTTGCCCAGCCTGACCTCCATTACGCGTTTCGACCCCCACTTGGGTCTTGATCACATGACCATATATATATACACACACTGAAAAAAGAAAGGTTAATTTAATGTAATAATTAGGTGACTATTTTAGTGACAACATTAACGGATTGAACACTGAAATTCATCAGTTAACCAGTTACAGTTCGCAGAGCTATTCATAACTTGAGCCCCCGCCATGCACTGCTTATAACCTCACATATTACACCACTCATGACATGTTCTATGACATAATTTATGACTTCACTGATGACATCTCAAATGGTATCATAGATGACACCACTGATGACATCATCCAACAAGTGTGCAAGTTTTTTTTTATAGTTTACAGATTGTTAGGTAACTACCATGTTACTTTTCCATCTCATTTTGTACAGCCTGTGTCCAACAAATGGATGTAAGGGTTTTGAAAACACATTTGCTCTTAATGTATTACAGGTGTGTTGAGGTATTGAACACATTATAAATCTTTGTATTAAAGACTAACTCTGCAGGTGACAGTTGACAAATTGTGTTCAGCATGTTACACACAGGTTTTTTGGCCCTGCAGAAAAAGTTTCCAACAGGACAAAGATTACAAGTAAAACATATTACATATTGTAACCAGCCTTGAGTTATTGGACAGAATATTTTCAGCAAGACATTTTCTACATAACATAGAAGACTGTGTGCACCAGGTACTAACCCATGTACATGTGCTTCTTTTGCTTCAGAGGATGGGCTATCTGCAAAGTTTTCACCACATTATGGAGGCTACAGATATTATAATCCTTAGCACCTTCAGACATTGATTATCGTAAGCAAATACTGTCTTTTTGATAACTGTTGCATAGAGTGTTCACTGATCTTAGTTGATATTTTTTATAGTCTGTGGTGTATTTCTCTTGAGAGTTTCACTGTCTACAAACAGTGTGGTAGAGAGTAAACTCTCTCCATTGAGTTAACACTGTTTACATTACCCACTTTTCTGCTTATATCAGCTTAATTTCTCAATGTAGGTTTGGTGACTGTGAGGTGTTTGATACAGATAAAGGCTGTCACTAGTAGGTTATTCATTTTGAAAGAGACGTTGAGAATCTTGAGGGACTTGGCTCTCTTTGAGCATTTGTATACTGATTGAACATCGTATTAACTAAGGGTGAATGTGAACTAAGCTACATGTGAAGTATATGGTATAGGGCTAATGTTGCACATAACCCATGCTTGCTACAAACAAGCGAGTTGAATCTGAGATGCCTTTAATGATGCTTCATATTATCCTGAGCTTTTTTGTACTTACATTCTGGCCTCTAATGCCATACTAGTTTACAGAGCCATGTGTGCAAAAGAACCTTGGATGACATCATGAGTGATGTCATCAATGATGTCATAGAACATATCAAGAATGATTCAATATGTGAGGTCATAAGCATTGCATGGCGGGCCACAATTTATTGTTTCTGTGGTTATTTTCAGTTCAAAATGTTAATGTATTTACTGACATATTTGCCTAACTAAAACGTCACTTTAACCCTTGGTTTTTTTCAGTGAATTTCTAAGTTTTTATTTTTTTTTAAACAAAAATAGATATTTGTTATCACACCTAAGTATAACATTAATTTAACCTTTGTTTTTTCAGTGAATTTCTAGTTGTTTTAAAAATGTCAGGTAATGTTGCATTACCATACATAAAACCAGTCCCCCTCCATGTAATGTAATGTAATGTAATATAATCTTGTATAGCGCATACTGTCACCCTACGGGTATCCTGGTGCTTCGACTTTTCAGGTGGCACCAACAAGCAGTAGTCCTATTTGCCAAATAAGAAGCTCATCTTACTCCTTCCTTGGGAAGAGTCAGGTCTTTAGGCTCTTTCGGAAGAGGGATAGATAATTAGATTGTCTAATACTCTGGGGCAGACTATTCCAGAGGTGTGAGGCTGCTACTCCAAATGCTGTACCTCCCATCTTGGTTTTCTTAAATCTGGTGACCATTACCAGATTTGCATTGGACGAGCGAAGATTTCTCCCAGGGTTGTAGCAAGTAAGTTTTTCCTGCAGAGGTACTGGACTCAAGCCATGTACTGCTCTGAATACAACACAGAGAGACTTGAATTGATTTCTCTCCTTAATAGGGAGCCAATGAAGGTCCCTTAGGGCCAATGTCGTGGAAGATCTACGCTGCCTGTTCAGCGCTAGTTTTGCTGCTATAGACTGGTCTCTCTGCAATTTCAGCAATACAGATTGCGGTGCTCCCAAATACAGAGAGTTGCAGTAGTCCAGTCTACTCAGAATGATGCTCCTCACTACCAAATACCTAGAGTCACTAGGTAGTATTAGGAGAATTTGTCGAAGTGCTCTGATCAAGGAGAAGCAGATGCTGACTGTTTTGTTCGCTTGTGACTCCATCTGGAGGTTATCATCTACCATAACCCCAAGGTTGCGCACTGTTTTAACTGGAGCCAGTGGTTCATCCTTGGGGTAGGGCGAAACTCCAACGGTAGGTGCCGAGATATTTTGACCGAGGAGCAGTACACGACCTCTGTTAAGGAGTTTATCCTAAGCCAGTTGGAGGTCTGTTGCGTACACTCCTGGAATGTGTCCATAGTTATTGCCTGATTCCCTTTCAGGGAGAAAACCATTTGGGTGTTGTCCGCGTAATTAATCAAGTCGATTCCGAAGGACTTTATAATGGGGATCAAGGGGCGCAAGTACACATTAAATAAAATGGGACTTATTGCAGATCCCTGCGGCACCCCATAGGGCACCGGGGTCTTCGTAGACGTAAATGGTGTAATAGTCACAGCCTGTTGTCTGCCTGTCAGATAGGATTGCAGCCACTTTAGCGCCCGCCCCTTCACACCTATATTCTCCAGTCTTTTCAATAATATAGTGTGGTTTACTGTGTCGAATAAGGCCGTCATGTCTAGTAACACTAGTACGGATGGATTGCCATTGTCGGCTCGCATTCTTAAGTTGTCCAGTACGATCACTAACGCTGTTTCAGTTCCGTGTCCTGGTCGGAACCCAAACTGGTCCTTATCTAGCAGATGATTTTCTTCTAGATATAGGGACAATGATTTACTGACTACATTCTCCCAAATTTTTACCGGGTATGGTAGGAGAGAGATAGGTCTAAACTTCATTGGGCTGGTAGGGTCAAGGGATGGTTTTTTGAGCAGCAGGGTCACCACTGCCTGCTTCCAGACTTCTGGAACCATTCCTTCTTCCAATGACTGACAGCAAATCTGCCGCAGCCAGGAAAACAGTTCTTGCCGAAACTCCATCCAAATCCTATGTGGAAGAGGGTCTAAGGGGAGCCCGAGGATACACTATGGGCAAGGCTATTAAATGCATCCTCGGTAAGAGGTTGAAAACATGCACGGTCTTCGGCTGTGCGGGGAAGGGGCCTCACCGCAAGGACAGGCCATGCTGCCAAATCCCCAGCAAGCAGCTAACCCCACACTGTGCAATGCCTTTGTTGTGACCAGCATAAGGTTAGACTTTGGGCCCCAGTACCCCATCTAGGGTCAGATGCAAGAAAAAAGGGGAGGGGCTGTGAAACCCCTCACCTGACCCTTATTAGGCCCTGGGGATTCCATTTCCCAGGGCGATACCAATCAAAAGGAGAAAGGACATGGCCCCCCTCCCCATGCCTTGAAAAGACCCTTGGGACCCCATCCCCCAGGGCCATGATTCTTTTAAAGGGAAGGGGTGCTGTGCACGCCCCCCCCTCCCGAGCCTCATTAGGGAATCCCATCACCCAGGGCCATATAAATAATGAAAGGGAGAGGTGTCACGTAGCCTTCCGCTCTGAGCCTCTTTAAAACCTGCGGACCCTATCCCCAGGGCTGTTCATTGTATTTTGAAAGGGAGGGAGGCCACTGGGTTCCCCTCCTCAAGCCTATTTGTCCTAAGGACGCTTGCGGCTGCGCTGTTCCTGAGCACCACTGGCGATTAGGCAGCACACCAGTATTGCTGCACCCCTTGTTTTCTGTATATATATGTATATATGTATCTATATATCTTCTCCCAGACCTGGAGGCGGGCTGAGACCAACCAATACCTTGGAACATCAAACAAAACCGCCGTAGCAGACTCCAGTAATGTCTCGGCCAACTAGCACAGCGGGGGCCTCTGAATCGCGTCCCTGGCTGACGCGTGTCAAATCAACAGAACCTCCTCCTTGCAAAAAGAGCAGAGGCCACGCAGGGGAATCTTGGAAGCACTTTAATCAAAACAGCGGCAAATGCATTTCGGCCTTGTCGGCCTTCTTCAGTGCCAAAAATAAAAGGAGGCTGCCACCCACCGCATTATATTTGTCCTGCCATGTCTCCATTGGTGGAAACCTGCTCCTCCCCCATCAGATGGAAGCTCACCCAAACGCAGTTCACAGGATACTGGTGAACTGCATGTCCCAGGATGCACTTCTCCCGAGGTAGGTGATGCATGGGATCTGTGTAACCAAATGGTCAGCGGCAAGCAGGATCGCGGTGTCAGTGAGAGCCGATATCTTTTAAAGTTCAAATTCAAGCGCCTCCTCGGGTCCCCAAAACCGCTGCAGCCCCCACGTTGAGGATTAGTGTAGGCGGGGGCAAGAATGCCCAGGCATATATATATATATATATATATATATATATATATATATATATATATATATATATATTACCTACTGGCGGTCGCCAGTAGGTAGTTATAGTTAGGACCCCTTTTCCATAGGAAATCCGCAACATTCTATTTTGAATAACTTTGGCGCCGGTCGATGAATCCTCGCGAATTTCTCAAAATAGGTGGGGCGCTACGCTCCGCTCCTACCCTGAAAGTCTCGGGGGGATTCGTCAAGCGGGGGCTGAGATAAAAGGGGGGTCCCAAAACGCGTTTTTCCCATGCATTTTTCCATAGGATCTTTAGAACGAGCTACAGCCCGAACGGCTGAACAGAATTACTAGAAATTTGGCAGAGAGGTAGCCATAAGGTCAAGGAAGTGCCTTTTGCAGGTCTGGTGTAAATCTGTTCAGTATTTCCTGAGTAAATAGCATTTAAAAGCATATATATATGTGGGCGGAGCCTAACCACACATCTCATCCTGAGATCTGATTGGCTGTCAGCACTTCATCCAAGAAGTGTTGGCAGCCATCTTGGGACAAATATACATGATAGCACCTCATTAAAAAGCATTGCAGTTAATAGAAGGTTTTAAGACTTTAGTTACATTATAAATCATTTGTTGATGGTACCATACTCATTTTAGGAATTGTGGTATGTTCTAAGGTGATTTCACCATGTGAAAAAGCCTTCTTCTGGGATATCATGATTGAGAGAAAAATATTTTCTCATGCTTTTACCACAGAGGTTTGGAAGGTGATCTATAGGCTAAACTGAGAGCTTATTTTCTGTAAATTCACATTATCTTTCTCAGTCATGTGAGAATGAAGTCTGATATTCTCAGTAAAACATGTACATCCAACAAGGGCAGAGACTGTCAGTTGATTCCTTTGTGTTCTACTGCAGCTTCCCAGAGTGTTCCAAAGAACTACTAGAGCGCTAACAGTCCTACTTATGATAAACGTATGGCACACCTGAGCCATCTTGCTTGGATTAAAGTGGTAACTCTTAAAACATTTAATTTAAAAAGGAACAAAATGAGGGGGTTCATTTTTCCATAAAAAGTATGATTAGTGCTGCAGAAAGAAAAATTAGGGCACATTTTGAGTGACTTCACAAATCCTCTTCTATTTCATTAAAAAATTCTGACATGCAGACTGAAACATGCACTTTCAATACCAGCAGCAGTTTTCCCTGGTGAGCAGTAGCTTTACTACAGTGATCTAATGAGCAAAAAGAGTGCTAACATTCTGAATTTATGGCAAATGTGTGACACATCTGAATGCCTTCTTGATGGAATCAAAGTAAAAAACTGAAAGTATTTCCTACTGAGGAGACTGCAGTAAATGAGGAAATTAGGAAACTTCATAACAAATAAGTCTCCCAAGATGGCCACCAGAGACAAAAGAGCCCAAATGTAGCCCAAATATCACCCAGATGTAGCCCAAGTATAGCCCAATGACAGAATGTCCCAGAATGTTCTTAAAAACAACTAGAGCGCTTACTGTCTTCATTATGACAAAAGTATGGAACACCTGAAGCCATCTTGATTGGAATAAACTGGTAACACTTAAAACATTTAATTTAAAAAGGAACACAATGAGGAGGTTCATTTTGCCATAGAAATTATGATTAATACTGAAGAAAGAAAATGAGGGCACATTTTGAGTGACTTCTCAAATCCTCTTCTATTTCATTAAAAAATTCTGACATGCAGACTGAAACATGCACTTTTAATACCAGGAGCAGACTTCCATGGTGGAGTAGTTTTACTACAGTGATCTAATGAGCAACTAGAGTGCTAACATTCAGAATTTATGGCAAATGTGTGACATATCTGAATACCTTCATGATGGAATCAAAGTAAAAAACTGAAAGCATTTCCTACTGAGGAGACTGCAGTACATGAGGAAATTAGGAAACTTCATAACAAATAAATCTCCCAAGATGGCCACCGGAGACAAAAGAGCCCAAATGTAGCCCAAAATCAACCAGATGTAGCCCAAATATAGCCCAATGACAGAAGTGTGCAAAACACTTATTATTTTGTGTTTTTGCAGTGTTATATAGTGCAGACTTGTCAGGTATTGGAGTGCTTTACATGAGCATTGGTTACATCACACAAGAACAAATTCATTTTGGTTGTAGACATGGGGAGACTAAGTGATTTGACCAGAATCACAGAATGTCGAGCTGAAGCAGAAACTTCAACCTGGTTCCCCAGTTGCAAAGTCTGCAGTTCTGGAAGTAACACCACATCCTCTCCCCTAAGTGCAACATTTAATCAAGTGGTCAACTGGATAAAAAAACATAAAGATAACAAATAATTTAAAAGTGCTTTGTCGCTATTTGAAAACTCAGAAAATATGTCCTTATTTTAGTCTTTTAGAGCACTAACCATAATTTTGATGCCAATAAGACCCTCTCATATATGTAATTTCTAAAGGAAATGCTCTAGGTATTACAGTTTTGATTACATCAAGATGATGTCAGGCGTTCCACACTTTTGTAATAAATATAGAATGTTAGCAATCTAGTTGTTCATTAGGATACTGTTGAGAGGCAGAGGCCAGGGGCACGGACTCTGAAAATTGAAGGCAGGTAGGAGGGTGCAAAGGCAACAATTTAACCACACTGAGCAGGCAGGAAGGGCCGTGGAAGCACAACAGACTATGGAGGGCAGTGGAAAGGGGGGCAGGGGCAACAAACCAACAATACAGGACTTGCAAGAGAGGCTGTTGGAGGGAAGATCTATTACGGGTCAAGGAAGCTAGGGGCGGCACGGGATGAGGGACCGAAAGCTGGCAGCACTCGCATTGGTTAGCAACAGGAGATTTACTTACTAAGGTTAAAATTGCTCACATGATGCTTCGACACCGTAACTGTGTATTCTACTATGCTGTCTGAGACTGTATGACATTATGCCACGTATGCTTATGATATTGTATCATGTTTCGTTGTTTATTTGATTGGTTGTGTAAAATCAATAAAAAACAGATATAAAAAAAAAAAAAAAAAAAAAAAAAAAAAAAAGGAAGCTAGGGGCGGTCCCCAGATCCCCGGGAGCCACCACAGAACTGAGCAGGAGAGTGAGTCAGGGACAAAAGGGGCACCTTAATTTGAGCCGGGGTGCCTAGGAACGCTTGCTCCAAAAATGAAGAAAACAGACACATGAGACATGGAATTGGAGGCAGAATACAATGGCAGTTTAATGAGAAGATGCAACTTCAAAGAAACCGCAGAATAGAGACATAAAGTACAAAAAACAGAATCCAGATAATCATACAGCTGTCATAATATTCTCTGTATCTCAATTAATGTACTGACAGAGAGAGAGAGAAAACACATCTATAAATGCATCATGAGAAACAAGTTACACCAAGGAAAATGTTACGTAGGAACACTCACGTTTACTCTTAGAGCAAGCATTCCTGCAATTACAATACAAAATCTTTTAAATGCAAAAGTAAAGAGAACAATGGTTAAACATAACATGACATTTCATATAGGTAAAATAGAATAAGATACTTCAAGCAAAGCAGAGCAAGACATTTTAAGCAAAGGAAGACAAGAGCTCCCAGCTCTTGGGGAAAACCTGCACTGCCTGTTAACCTACATACAGACGGCGAGGTAGTCCGTCGATATCTGTGGGTGCTCCCTTTTTATATCATTTTGTGGGCTCCTTTGCACGCTACATCTACCTACGTATGCTACCCAAAAGCTTCGACTGCAGATTTTACCAGACATTTCGTCATTTACCCACTTAATGCTGACAATGGACTGGGTGAAAAGGTCAGTCTCTCAGGCCAATCGCTTATCGTAAGTTCCATAGAGCAAGCAGAAAATAATGGGTATTGTACGGGAATTCAATATATTCATGTATAAAATCTCCTCAGTTCTCCTAACTTGACGCTCTGCGGTTGCCACTTCCTTAAAAGCGGGAAACCTGCCCAGGACGCAAGTACCAGTCCAGGATGCAGCCTACTGTATGTCGACAGCTTCAGGGGGATGTTGAACTTTGATACCGAGCACGGAGCACTCGGGTAGGGTGGGGGCTACTAGTTTGGATCAGAAGGCCTCGCAGACCTGCCTTCAGACTGCTATACACTAAAATTGCAGATCTATGGTCAATTTAACAAAGAGGCCTACATATTGAACAGAAGGGCCTACACAGGGGTTTTATGCTGGCTGAGTGGTAAGGATGTCTCAGGATAATTATATAGCAATACGGGACCCGCTGGTCAATTTAATACGGCCTACAAATGCAGCTGGCAGGGCAAGGACAAGGGTCTCATACTTCAGGTGTGGACAGAACGGGCCAGGGGCCCCCTGTGATACAAAATCTACCCTCCTTCAAGGCTGTGGCAATGTAATAGACCATTGTGGGCAGAAGGAAGAGGCAGTGGTAGTACAACCATACATGCCAACAGACCCGATTCAGCCAGGAAACGTCCAATGTTTTTAAGCTCAAATGGGCTTTATTTGATCTGTCTCCTGTCTACAATATCCTCTTTTTCAATGTAACTCAAAGGGGAAAATCAATACCCCAGTTTTTTTTCAAAATCTCCCTCTTACCAAGTTCAAAATGTTCGCAAGTATGGTACATTGGATCATGGAAGGAAATGGGATAGGGACATGGACTTGGATAACAGAGGACAGGAAGGACATGGAGAGGTGCACCAAACTGACCCTGCAGGGCAGGCATCAGGGTTTGCAGCAGCACAATACACCACACAGGGCATGCAGGACGGGAGTGCAGCACAACAATCCATAGAAAGCAAGAGGGAGGGGACAGGACCATGCACATGGACAACAGAGAACAGAGGGGCAAGAGGCAATGGTAGCTAGCTGACCATAATGGACAGACAGGAGAGAAAGCTGCAGCATAACAGACCATAAAGGGCAGGAGGGACGGATCAGGGGCATTACAATGGAACAGACAAGCCAGGAGGGAGGGAGTAGGGCTGGGGGCAAGGGGGCAGGGCAGGAGCAGCAAGATAGCCATGGAGGTCAGGCAGGATGGGCACTAGAAGCAAGACACACCATGAAGAGCAACAGTGAGACTGTGATGGCATACACACAGACCATGGAGGGAAGGTGGGAGGGGGTCAGGGGCAGCTAACTGACCACACAGGGAAGGTGGGAGGGGCCATGGCAGCACAGAAGACCATGCATGGCAAGTGGGAGGGTTAGTGGCAGCACAATGGCTATGATGGGCAAGAAGGAGGGTGGAGGGGCATGCACAAAGGACAATGGAGGATAGAAGGGAGGGTCAGGACCTGTGCACAGACAAGAAAGTTCAGGGGAAGGGACCTCACAACAGACCACACGGGGCAGGCAGAGGAGCAGTTGCAGCACAACAGACCAGGGAGGGCAGAAGGGTGTGGCAGTACAATGGACCATGTAGGACAGGAGGAAGAGGATAGGGGCATGGCATGTGGACAGGCAGGGTGGAGGTGGCAGGGACAGGTTACAGTCATCTGACAATGCTAGGCAGGTGGGAGGGGAGTGGCAGCTCAACAGAACACTCAGAGTAGATAGGAGTGGCAGGTCCATGGGACATGGTGGGCAAAAAGGATGGAGCAGGGGCATGCACAAAGACATCGGAGGGCAGGGGGAAGGAGAATAGGGGCAGCAAGCTAAGCATAGAGTTTAAGCAGGAGGTCAATGATGGGGCATAGAATTGGGCAATGGAGGACAGGAGGACTGGACTGGTACATCATACTAAATTGAGGGCAGTGGCAGCACATCAGACCATGCATGGCAGGAGGGAGGAGGCTAGTCCATGGATTCACACAACAGAGGATAGGGAGGAAGGGGATGGGGCAGCAAGCTAACTGTTCAGAGAAGGCGGGTATTAGGAACTTTATTGTTTTTAAAACATTGTGTCTGTGCGAACTACTTAAAATATGAACAAGTATGCAGCATAATCTCACTTTTATTCAGGAAGAAGAGGACGTTTGTGACTGTGACTCCGGGCTCACTTGGCAGAAACACCCCCTGACCCTCCACCCCCTATCGCAAAATGTAATGCCCGTGAAAAGGGTAGGTGAACACAGTGTTATATAGAACATAGTCCTGAGAGCACGATTGAAAATGAAAACTAGATATAGTGTATGGTATAAACTATGCACCAAAAAGTGTGATATAAGATGAACCGGGCGTGAAATATAATTTGCAATACATTGTGCGCAATGACAGATTCATTGGAGAGCGCGAGATAGCACAGGCACTAGCGCGTGCTATGCGATATGCGCCTTGGAGTGTAATATGCACAGGGCAGTGTTGTGTAACCTAACTAGTCTCTAAAGTTGTAATATAAAATATGTGCTGGGGAGTGTAACGTTGCATATGCACTGTGACAAATATATGGATCCCAGATTGTAATATGTATGGCATAGCACTGTGCGTTATAACATAGGCATCGAGAAAGGCACGTTAGATGGGGCAATATAACCCGTGCGAAGACAAGTGTGGCATGACATATTCACGGGGTGGTGTTACAGTGCACATGGGCTAGAGAGTGTCATAGCATATGCACTAGCTAGTGGAATACAACACAGAGGTGTGTGGCACTCGGCAGGCAATGGTGGGTGTAACACAGCATTGGGCTCTGTCAGGAGCACGCTGTGACTCTCAAGTGATGTTCGTCCCCTTTCCAGAGAGTAAAATAAAAAGTATTACACATCCGGCAGTGGATGTGTGTTTTATTAACCATGAGGGGGGTTTCTTGCATAGTTTTGGTCGAATTTTTGTCGAATCCCCTTTGAATGGCTTGGTGTGCATGTGTATTAAATGTGCCCGTCAATAGCTACCCATGTTTGTATAAATAAACGACAAGGGTGTCTACCAGGATTAGGCACGGTAGGGCATCAGACATGTCAGAGCTTCACTAGTGGTGTAAATACATTCCACGTGGATTCATTGCATGCATAGTCGCCTTTTAATGAATATCACGCAAATCGTCATGGTGATAGGTACGTACGGTTTGTCCAGCATGTCCTAGGTGTGTCTATAAATATATATTTTTTAAAAATAATAAAAAACAGTGGCCGGCCCTGGGGATTGGGGTCAAAAAAATATAATTAGGAGACTGGCCCTGGGGGATGGGGTCATCAGGGCCAATAAATTAGAATAAGAAGGGGAACCAAACAGCCCCCCTTCTTAAAAAACTAAAATAAATAAAAGACTGGCATCGTGCCGGAGGCCATGCCCCCTCCGTGCAGCACTCTGCAAACGCGCCCCCAACAGGCATCTCCAGTATGCGCCAGGGAGCTGCGCTGCAGCCAGGTGTTCTGAGGCCAAGCCCCTTTTTACACCTCTCTGCAACGCAGCTCTGTGGCGCTTACTGGAGGTACCTAGTGGTCTAGTTTGACCCTAGGGACCCTTAGGATTCAGGGGGACTCTCAACTTAGAACAGCCACAGGGCGCGTTTACACAGTGGTGAAGGGAGGGGACGGGGCCTGAGGTGACGTGTGCAAACACGCACTATGGCATGTTTTAAATTGGGGATATAATTTCCCTTCAATACTGAGGGCCCCTGGGGGCTAACTAGCCCACCAAGTGCTTCCAGTAAGCGCCACTGAGCTGCATTGCAGAGAGGTGGTCCAGGCCGTGCCACTTTTTACACCTCTCTGCAACGCAGCTCTGTGGCACTTACTGGAGGTACCTAGTGGGCTAGTTGGACCCTAGGGACCCTCAGGATTCAAATGAACTTAATCTCCCAACTAAAAATGGACACAGGGCGTGTTTACACAGTGGTGAAGGGAGGGGACGGGGCCTGAGTTAATGTGTGCAAAAACGCCCTGTGGCCTGTTTTAAGAGGTAGTTTTAATCCCCATGCCCTATTATACACTAGGGGCTTACAGAGGAGGTCATGCTAATCACAGGGGGACCCCAACGCATAATGTTCCCTAGTGTATGTAGGTGTTTTTACTGTATTCTAAGTGTCTTTTAACATAGCACTGGCTCTAGGACTGGTTAGTCAGACTCAGTTACCACCAGTATCCGTCTGAAAAAGTTGAGGGTACAGGATGATTTTGCAACAAGGCTTCTTTCTGCTCTTCTTTTTGTTCTTTCTGCACGTTATCCTTCTTCCTGCACTTATCTTCGTATTTGAGGACTTCTGTTGCTTCTTTCTGCACTTCTTTTGTTTCTTTCTGTGCATTTTTTCTTCTTTCTTCACATGTCCTATCTCTGTAGGCATAGTTAGAAATTAGCATTTAAAAAACCTTTGAAATTCACTGAAAAAACCATGGGTTTCACACACGTTATAGTTAGGAATTAGCATTTAAAAAACCTTAGAAATTCAATGAAAAAACCAAAGGTTTCACACATGTTATAGTTAGCTGGACATTTCACTCGTAAAAAACCATTGAAATTCCCCCGTTATAGTTAGTTCAGCTAACTATAACTCGCGCGCCCGCAATGCACTACTGATGACGTCACATATTACATCACTCATGACATGGTCACTGACATCACTCATGACATCACTGATGACATCTCAAATGACATCACTGATGACATCACTGATGACATCATCCAGTGATTGTGTGTTTTTATGAAAATTATATATTTTTTATATTTATGTATATCTCAAGGTCAAAGGAAGAATAAATGGGTATATAAGTGTCTAAATGGATACTTTTTTTTGGAATTTTTTTTGTGTAACTGACTGTTTAAGTGTATCATAGTGAATACATGGCTTACTGAGTAATCTTTAAATATTTAAATATCTGTATCAGTTTCTTACTTTGTGTATAAGTGGCTGCATGGGTTGGTGAGTAGCTACATGAGTGTCTATATAGGTTATTAGTTGGTTTTTTATCACTATGAGTGTCTGAGTTTCTGTATGGTTCGGTGGGGGGTATTACTTAATGCATAGGTGCATGAATGAGTGACTCACTGTTTGTATGTGTTGAATACAGCATGTGTGCAGGACTGTATGGGTGGATGAGTGTGTGCATGGGTGTGTTAGTGAGTGAATGACTGTCTCAATAGTGTCTTTATGAGTAACTACATATGTTTTAAACTAGTATATGTGACTATTGGTGTATATAAGTGAGTATATGTGAGAGTGGGAGATTGGAAGAGTTCCTGTATGAATAAGTATGTGTTTCTATAAGTGATTGTTTAAAAGAGTAAGTATATGTAAGTTTCTGTAGAAGTAAGTGTGGTGGTGTGTGTATAACTGTATATGCAAGTAAATGGATGATTGATTCTTTATTAGCATGAGTGACTATGTGTGTGAGTTACTCTATGGATGAGTGGCATTGTGTAACGGGATGTACAGGTGTATGAGTACATATGATGAGTGAGTACATGTATGAGTGACTGTAGAGGACTGTTGGTGAATTACTGTATGTGTATGTGGTTCTTAGAATTACTGAATAGGTTGTTGTAACTGATATTGATATGTTCATTATTTTGAACATTTTAGTTTCTATTTTTGAATGTGTGTTTCAATGGTTATATTAGGGGGAGAGGAGGTCTGCCACTCTATCACAAGGATGATGTCATCAGTGATGTCATTTGAGATGTCATCAGTGATGTCATGAGTGATGTCAGTGACCATGTCATGAGTGATGTAATATGTGACGTCATCAGTAGTGCATTGCGGGCGCGCGAGTTATAGTTAGCTGAACTAACTATAACGGGGGAATTTCAATGGTTTTTTACGAGTGAAATGTCCAGCTAACTATAACATGTGTGAAACCTTTGGTTTTTTCATTGAATTTCTAAGGTTTTTTAAATGCTAATTCCTAACTATAACGTGTGTGAAACCCATGGTTTTTTCAGTGAATATATATATATATATATATATATTATCTACTGGCGGTCGCCAGTAGATAGTTATAGTTAGGACCGTGTTTCCATAGGAAATCCGCAACATTCCATTTGGAATAACTTTGGCGCCGGTCGACGAATCCTCGCGAAATTTTCAAAACTAATGGGGCGCTACGCTCCGCTCCTACCCTGAAAGTCTCGGGGGGATTCATCAAACGGGGGCTGAGAAAAAAGGGGGGTCCCAAAACGCGTTTTCCCCATGCATTTTTCCATAGGACCTTTAGACACAGCTACAGCCCGAACGGCTGAACAGAATTACTTGAAATTTGGCAGAGAGGTAGTCCTCAGGTCAAGGATGTGCCTTTTGTAGGTCTGGTGTAAATCTGTTCAGTAGGTCCTGAGAAAATAGCATTTAAATCAATATATATATCTGTAAGCGCGCTCCGTGCGCTTACCGTAAGCTTACCGTACGCGTACGGTGCCGTGCGCGAGCTCAATTCTGATTGGTGGTTACATGACTGTAAACATTCGAATCGGTCGAAATCAGGAAGTGTCGGCCGCCATTTTCTGTCTCTCGCACTGAGAAACAAAGGTGGGGAACGTGAAACGGGGGCAACGAAGAGAGTTGCAGACCCCCTAGTGTTTGTCAGGGGGTCCAAGAAGGACCCAAAAGTACGAAAAATAAATTTAATATTTTAAAAAAAAATCGCGGGGTACGCGTACGGTACGCTTACCGTATGCGCACGGCAAAAAAAATAAAATAAAGAAGTAACAATCACATTTATTAAATAAATTAAAGGACCCACAAGGGAGAAAAAAACAAATGTTACTGCGTAAAAAAAGGCGAGGCGCGTACGGCATGGACTGCGCAACGTGGGTGCTCGGTGCGCGATGCGCACCGAGCGCCCACAGCGCGCGCACCGTGCGCGAAGCGCACCGTGCGCGCAGGGTGTGCGCATTGTGAAAAACCAGAAAAAAAATAAAAAATAAATACATAACTTAGCATTTAAAAAACCGTACAAATTCACTGAAAAAACCATAGGTTTCACACACGTTATAGTTAGGAATTATCATTTACAAAACCTTGCAAATTCACTTAAAAAACCATAGGTTTCACACATGTTATAGTTAGCTGTACATGTCACTCGTAAAAAACCAATGAAATTCCACGTTATAGTTAGATCAGGTAACTATAACTTGCGCGACCGCAATCCACAATGTGTAATTTCAGATGTCATCATTGATGTCATGAGTGATGTCACTGACCATGTCATGAGTGATGTACTATGTGACGTCATCAGCAGTTTATTGTGGGCGCGCAAGTTATAGTTACCTGATCTAACTATAACGTGGAATTTCATTGGTTTTTTACGAGTGAAATGGACAGCTAACTATAACATGTGTGAAACCTATGGTTTTATAAGTGAATATATATATATATGTATATATTACCTACTGGCGGTCGCCAGTAGGTAGTTATAGTTAGGACCACGTTTCCATAGGAAATCCGCAACATTCTATTTTGAATAACTTTGGCGCCGGTCGACGAATCCTCGCGAATTTTTCAAAATAGGTGGGGCGCTACGCTCCGCTCCTACCCTGAAAGTCTCGGGGGGATTCGTCAAGCGGGGGCTGAGATAAAAGGGGGTCCCAAAACGCGTTTTTCCCATGCATTTTTCCATAGGACCTTTAGACACAGCTACAGCCCGAACGGCTGAACAGAATTACTTGAAATTTGGCAGAGAGGTAGTCCTCAGGTCAAGGAAGTGCCTTTTGTAGGTTTGGTGTAAATCTGTTCAGTAGATTCTGAGAAAATAGCCTTTAAATCAATATATATATCTGAGCCAGCTTACGGTGCGCTTACGGTGCGCTTACCGTGCGCGTACGGTGGCGTGCGCGAGCGCGATTCTGATTGGCTGTTAGATCTTAGTAAACATTCGAATCGGTCGAAACCAGGAAGCGGTGGCCGCCATTTCGTGTGTTTCACTCAGAAAAAACAGGGTGATATCTTGAAAAGGGGGCAAGGGAGAGAGTTACAGACCCCCTAACATTTGTAAGGGGGTCAAAGAAGGACAGAAAAGTACAAAGAAAACATTTATTGATTTTAAAAAAAATTGCGGGGTACGCGTACGGTAAGCTCAACGTACGCGTACGGTAGATAAAAAATTTAAAAAAAGAAATGAAATGCAGATTTAAGAGTTTAGATATTAGGGGGCTCTAAAAAGAGCCGTTGTGTTTATGAAGTGATTTGATTTTTTAGTGGTACCTACAAGTAAGTACCGATGCAGAGTCTAAGGTTCAAGAGGAAGACTCTGTTTCCTTCATCATTGAAGTGCACACCATCTCCTCTATAAATGTCTTGCATGTCATAACGCAAGTTGTTGTGGTAAATGGAACCCATACCATAGTCACGGAGGAAAGCAGAAACAGATTTGTTGACGTGCTTTCTTGCTTTGTCAATCTGCGGACAGAAATGATTGGACCAGTTCCATTTTTGCCTTTGGCATATGTTAGAAAACACAATATATATATCTGAGCCAGCTTACGGTGCGCTTACGGTGCGCTTACCGTACGCGTACGGTGGCGTGCGCGAGCGCGATTTTGATTGGCTGTTAGATCTTAGTAAACATTCGAATCGGTCGAAACCAGGAAGCGGCGGCCTCCATTTTCTCTCTCGCTCTCTGAGTTGGGCAGCAAAAACGATGGCAAAAAATGTCTAAAGAGGCAGTTTCTTGAGATCCTAACCACCCAGCATTGATATAGGGGTCCCCAAACAACCCCCAAGCCCAAAAATAAAAATGTGTTTTTTTCGGAAAATCGCCGATTACGCTTACCGTACGCGTACGGTAAAAAAAATTTTTTAAAAAAATTATCCACACCCTCCCCACCCCGTTTGCAAATGGTGCCCGAAGGGCACCATTTGTGCATGGCTTATTACAGGTAAGAAATAAACAAAGAATAAATTTCACAAAGATGCGCATAATATGTCCCCCATGTGCGCACGGTGCGCGAAGCATGGCCCATCCCGCATAACGTGTGCACGGCACTAACTGCGTAAAGTGGGCGCACGGTGCGCGAAGCGCACCGCGTGCTCACTGTGCGCGCACGGTGCGCGAAGCGCACCGTGCGCGCACGGAACGAACTGCGTTAACTGGGCGCGCACGCCACGAATGGCGTAAAGTAACTTAGCATTTAAAAAACCGTACAAATTCACTGAAAAAACCATAGGTTTCACACACGTTATAGTTAGGAATTAGCATTTAAAAAACCTTGCAAATTCACTGAAAAAACCATAGGTTTCACACATGTTATAGTTAGCTGGACATTTTATTGATAAAAAACCAATGAAATTCCCCCGTTATAGTTAGTGCAGGCAACTATAACTCACGCGACCGCAATCTTCTGCTGATGACATATGTGTCTTTATGAAAAAAAAATATTTGTAATATATGTATAGCTAAAATTTAATGGAAGAAGACATGGGCAAATAAGTGTCTAAATACAGTATTAGCATCAGCAGAAGATTGCGGTCGCGTGAGTTATAGTTGCCTGCACTAACTATAACGGGGGAATTTAATTGGTTTTTTATCAATAAAATGTCCAGCTAACTATAACATGTGTGAAACCTATGGTTTTTTCAGTGAATATATATATATATATATATGTTTATGTATATATATATATATATATATATATATATATATTGCATCAAAAACTTCAAATAATGACGCTCACTCGGGAGTCCATTGCAACCATAGAGGTTTAATAAAGTGAACCGCTACGCGTTTCGACACCAGAAGTGTCTTGATCACACGATTTTCACAGTACTACGTGACTTGTATAAGTAAACAGGAAACATAGAAAAGGCACTACATTGGGAGCAAGCCCTTCCTGCTCCGTTTTTTGGCATCCATCTTGGAACAGTATCCACAGTTGGTATATAATGATACAAACAATGTATGATCATGAACAAATGCACATATTGATACATAATTATATTTTATATGCTATTGTCCTAAATTAAAAAAGCGGTAAAAGTACCCATGAGAAATTTCAAAACGATGTTAAACCATGATTATACATGCCCGTGTATCGATTGCATGAGCCTAAATAAAGTTCAAACAATTTGAATTGTTAAACAGGCAAGTGCCTTTGCAACAATATTATTGATTATACACAAACGGTGGAACCCTTTTGTACGCGCTCTAGTGGCTTAGTGTAGATACCTTACAAGAATCCTGTAATTACTTCCCCAGGCAACTATGCAAAAATCAAAGGCCCCCACCCCGTGAAAGACAAGAAAAAGTGGATAAATGTGAGTCTCTAAGAAGGTAAAGAATAACCAAAAGTTTCGTCACTTTACTTGTTGGAGAGTGCTTGGATGATTCTGGATGAAGAAAAGGGTAGGGTGCCCGTGAAAACTATGCCCACCAGTGCCATTGAAGGGTTCCTTCCTTTCCTCCTAAAACAACAAAAGAAAACAGAGCACACAATTAAAAACACAATATTTACACTGCAGTACTAAGATTCAATAACAGCAACAGTATATACAAAGACTAATCATCATACAAATGGCTTGCCAATTCTTCGTCAAGATTGTGCCCTCCTGGAAATCTAGTTTCTAGTTCTATAATCCATTTTGATTCCTTTCTCCTAAGAGCTAGTTCCCTATTACCACCCCTTTTGGGTGTGTTGATTTGTTCAATTGCAAAAAATCTCAACAAAGAATTGTTCGATTGGTGTTTCTCCTGGAAGTGACGGGCAATCGGATAATGTAAATCTTTGTTGGTAATGGCCCGTAGGTGCTCCTGAACTCTTTTCTTAACCATGCAAGTCGTACTTCCTACATACCTCAGTTTGCACGGGCACACTAGAATGTATATCACAAAGTTGGTGCTGCACGTTAAGAATTGTTCAATCTTTTTGTTTTGATTCCTACCTGGAATCACAAAATCTTGTACCATGTGGCTAGATTTACAGGCCCTACAGTGACCACAGGGATAGAAACCTTTAAGGTTGTATTTGTTATGATTGGGGATTTCAGAGATATCACCTTTCATCAAGATGTCTTTGAGACTCCTCCCTTTGCGATAGGTGATCAGGGGTCTATCTCCTATACTGGGACCAATTACATTGTCAGTTTTTAAAATTTTCCAATTCTCTACCAGTATTTTCTTAATCTTCTCAGATCCCTGATTGAAAGTGGTGATTACTCTAGTCACTGTTTCTTCGCTGGGTGTGAGTTGTTTAGTTTCTAGGGTACTTGATCTAGTTGTCTCTTTTATTTTGTTTACTGCTTTTTTCAGAGTCCATTCTGGATACCCTCGTTCTCTGAATCTACTCAACATCTTCACTTGTTCACATTCATACAAGGCATCAGTGCTACAGTTCCTCCTTGCTCTTAATAGCTCTCCATATGGAATGCTCCACTTGAGAGCTTCTGGATGAGCACTATGGGCATGGAGGAGGCTGTTGCCAGCTGTTTCCTTCCTGTGCAAACTGGTCACTAGTTTATCCTGGTCTACCATAACCATAGTGTCAAGGAATTCCAATTTTTCTCTGTTGATGTTTGCAGTGAGTGTGATGTTATAAGGATTCTGATTGAGTGCATTAATGAAGGCCTGTGCCTCAGGTTCTGTGCCCCTCCAGATGACAAACAAATCATCGATGTACCTTATCCAAGTTACAACTGAATTGAAACCAGACTGTAAATTCTCATCCCTGCGAACCTCCTCCTCCCATTTTCCTAGGAAGAAATTGGCAAAGCTTGGCGCAAAGCACGAACCCATCGCGGTCCCGCGTACTTGCTTGAAAAGATTGCCATCAAACATGAAGATGTTATTACTAAGACAAATTTTCAGCATATCAATGATCATATGTGTATGTTCAAGATAACCTATGTCACGTTTCTTCAAGAAATGTAGACAAGCCTCTATGCCCTGATCATGATTAATGATCGTATAAAGTGAACTTACGTCCATCGTAATGAGGAGATAACCATTGACCCAGTTGACCTCTTCGATTTTATTGAGGAAGTCTTTAGTGTCTCTTATATACGAGGGGAGGCATGTAACATACTCCCTCAGGAAGTGATCTATGTATTTGGAGATGTTTTCATTGACACTCCCTATTGATGAAACAATCGGTCTCCCTGGTGGTCTTGTAGCATTTTTGTGGATTTTGGGCAATAAGTATAATATGGGGAGTTTTGGGTAATCCTTTTTCAGAAAGCAAAACTCTGGCCATGTGAGTAACCCGGCTTCTTGCCAAAGAGACAGCTTTTCCCATGTGTTGGTTATGCTGAAATTATACTCTGTGAAGTTGCTAGGTACGTAGAAATTTATATCACTAAGTTGTTTAAGTGTTTCTTCAATATATAGTTGTCTTCCCCAGAGTACAATGTTACCTCCCTTGTCAGATGGTCTGATAATGATACTGGTATCTTCAGCCAGAGAGGTGATAAACTCCCTTTGTTGTTTAGTTAGGTTGAATTTTACATTCCTAGTTTGTGACATTTTATACTTAAATTTATTCAGTTCTTTGTTAACAACTTCATGGAAAGTATCTAATGAGTCATGTGGCAGTACTGGACAGAAGATCGATTTGGGTTTAAACGGGGTAGAAGCTGCCCTGTCAGTGCTTATAGACTGTGAGTGTACATCATCATCATTGTTATTTGTTACACCCCCCAGATCATACACAGTTTCAAGTACATTGGCATCACCAACAGTTAGATTCGAAAAATCACTGGCTTCATCAGATATGTTAGTCCCATTAAAGGTTTGTTTGGTATTAAATAAGGAATGCCATTTTCTCAACTTCAATTTACGAATAAATTTAAAAATGTCAACCCTAGTGTTTGTATAATTAAACAACTCGGTTGGACAAAAGGTCAGTCCTAAGCATAAAGTTGTCTTTTCTTTAAGAGTCAGTGTTCTTGTCGATAAATTAATGATTGTTTGATTTACCATTGATTCATCCATGATTACTTGTCTCTGGTTTGGCCTCCACGTCTGGTTCCCACTGGCTCTCTGTTTGATGCTCCTCTGTTTTCTTTTGAGGCGTTTCTTCTTTGAGCGGGTCTGCCTCTTGTTCTTCCTCTCCCCCGACTTTGTCCTCTCACTCCTTGGGGTGCTGATTGTGACTGTTCTTTTTGTCGACGTGTTCTCAGCACCCGGAACTCGTCTAAAAAAGTCGCTGGCTTAGAAGAAATTTCCACATCTGAGACGCTGCTAGTTGTTGTCCCCGATATATCTGAATCTGTGTCACTGATATATACACGATCTTGGTTGGTTGGTGGAACATTGGGATCAGTAGTGGTGTCTTCACGGACAGTTTCTTGACTGTATAGGTGGTCGTATTTCGGGCTATACGTTAAAATCCGTCCGCTCTCGTAGTCACCACAATCCCTGTGCAACTTTCTCTGTTTTCTGAACTTAATGTCATCCTCATATTTTTTTATTCTTCCTTTGAGGTCATCTTTGAATTTTTTAATGTCCTCTTGTTCTGTGCTACTACTGAATTCTTCATCCAGCTGTTTAAGTTCTTTAATAATGATTTCCCGATCTTCCCACGCGTATTTCACGAGTATGCCCAGCATGTTTTTGGAACTAGCAGCGGAGTTGGCTGCCCAGTCGTCCAGCATTTTGGGATTCGGTGATTCATGGGATGGGGTTATATAGATTCGTAATCCCCGTGGTATCATATCTTTGTCCATGTAATCCTGTAGGGAGATCGCCTCCCACCACTTGGAGGTTTCTTGTTTCTTGAGTTTCTCGTATCTTTTTAATTTCGTGTTTAGCACATTTTCGGTAGTTTTTTCCGTTGCTGTGTTTATTTTAGTGCCCTTGCCTGGTGCTCTGGCAAATAATGTTAGTGCCTCTCTCCGTCTTTCTTCCTCATCATCCATCTTGGTTCCACGGTGTCAGAGACCCCGTTTTGCAAAGTTTACCTGACGTTTACACTCGTCACAGTAGATAGGAAATGTACGGTAGTGAAATACCGCTCCTTTACTCTCTAAATCGTGCAATGGCTCCCCCGCCTTTCGTAGGCAGTTCCTGGTGCTGAATACCCTCCGGAATCCCGTGAACAAACGACCATTCAGCAAAGATTACTGCGAGTTCTCCCGCTGACATACGTCAGGTAAACTTTGCAAAACGGGGTCTCTGACCGATATGATACCACGGGGATTACGAATCTATATAACCCCATCCCACGAATCACCGAATCCCAAAATGCTGGACGACTGGGCAGCCAACTCCGCTGCTAGTTCCAAAAACATGCTGGGCATACTCGTGAAATACGCGTGGGAAGATCGGGAAATCATTATTAAAGAACTTAAACAGCTGGATGAAGAATTCAGTAGTAGCACAGAACAAGAGGACATTAAAAAATTCAAAGATGACCTCAAAGGAAGAATAAAAAAATATGAGGATGACATTAAGTTCAGAAAACAGAGAAAGTTGCACAGGGATTGTGATGACTACGAGAGCGGACGGATTTTAACGTATAGCCCGAAATACGACCACCTATACAGTCAAGAAACTGTCCGTGAAGACACCACTACTGATCCCAATGTTCCACCAACCAACCAAGATCGTGTATATATCAGTGACACAGATTCAGATATATCGGGGACAACAACTAGCAGCGTCTCAGATGTGGAAATTTCTTCTAAGCCAGCGACTTTTTTAGACGAGTTCCGGGTGCTGAGAACACGTCGACAAAAAGAACAGTCACAATCAGCACCCCAAGGAGTGAGAGGACAAAGTCGGGGGAGAGGAAGAACAAGAGGCAGACCCGCTCAAAGAAGAAACGCCTCAAAAGAAAACAGAGGAGCATCAAACAGAGAGCCAGTGGGAACCAGACGTGGAGGCCAAACCAGAGACAAGTAATCATGGATGAATCAATGGTAAATCAAACAATCATTAATTTATCGACAAGAACACTGACTCTTAAAGAAAAGACAACTTTATGCTTAGGACTGACCTTTTGTCCAACCGAGTTGTTTAATTATACAAACACTAGGGTTGACATTTTTAAATTTATTCGTAAATTGAAGTTGAGAAAATGGCATTCCTTATTTAATACCAAACAAACCTTTAATGGGACTAACATATCTGATGAAGCCAGTGATTTTTCGAATCTAACTGTTGGTGATGCCAATGTACTTGAAACTGTGTATGATCTGGGGGGTGTAACAAATAACAATGATGATGATGTACACTCACAGTCTATAAGCACTGACAGGGCAGCTTCTACCCCGTTTAAACCCAAATCGATCTTCTGTCCAGTACTGCCACATGACTCATTAGATACTTTCCATGAAGTTGTTAACAAAGAACTGAATAAATTTAAGTATAAAATGTCACAAACTAGGAATGTAAAATTCAACCTAACTAAACAACAAAGGGAGTTTATCACCTCTCTGGCTGAAGATACCAGTATCATTATCAGACCATCTGACAAGGGAGGTAACATTGTACTCTGGGGAAGACAACTATATATTGAAGAAACACTTAAACAACTTAGTGATATAAATTTCTACGTACCTAGCAACTTCACAGAGTATAATTTCAGCATAACCAACACATGGGAAAAGCTGTCTCTTTGGCAAGAAGCCGGGTTACTCACATGGCCAGAGTTTTGCTTTCTGAAAAAGGATTACCCAAAACTCCCCATATTATACTTATTGCCCAAAATCCACAAAAATGCTACAAGACCACCAGGGAGACCGATTGTTTCATCAATAGGGAGTGTCAATGAAAACATCTCCAAATACATAGATCACTTCCTGAGGGAGTATGTTACATGCCTCCCCTCGTATATAAGAGACACTAAAGACTTCCTCAATAAAATCGAAGAGGTCAACTGGGTCAATGGTTATCTCCTCATTACGATGGACGTAAGTTCACTTTATACGATCATTAATCATGATCAGGGCATAGAGGCTTGTCTACATTTCTTGAAGAAACGTGACATAGGTTATCTTGAACATACACATATGATCATTGATATGCTGAAAATTTGTCTTAGTAATAACATCTTCATGTTTGATGGCAATCTTTTCAAGCAAGTACGCGGGACCGCGATGGGTTCGTGCTTTGCGCCAAGCTTTGCCAATTTCTTCCTAGGAAAATGGGAGGAGGAGGTTCGCAGGGATGAGAATTTACAGTCTGGTTTCAATTCAGTTGTAACTTGGATAAGGTACATCGATGATTTGTTTGTCATCTGGAGGGGCACAGAACCTGAGGCACAGGCCTTCATTAATGCACTCAATCAGAATCCTTATAACATCACACTCACTGCAAACATCAACAGAGAAAAATTGGAATTCCTTGACACTATGGTTATGGTAGACCAGGATAAACTAGTGACCAGTTTGCACAGGAAGGAAACAGCTGGCAACAGCCTCCTCCATGCCCATAGTGCTCATCCAGAAGCTCTCAAGTGGAGCATTCCATATGGAGAGCTATTAAGAGCAAGGAGGAACTGTAGCACTGATGCCTTGTATGAATGTGAACAAGTGAAGTTGTTGAGTAGATTCAGAGAACGAGGGTATCCAGAATGGACTCTGAAAAAAGCAGTAAACAAAATAAAAGAGACAACTAGATCAAGTACCCTAGAAACTAAACAACTCACACCCAGCGAAGAAACAGTGACTAGAGTAATCACCACTTTCAATCAGGGATCTGAGAAGATTAAGAAAATACTGGTAGAGAATTGGAAAATTTTAAAAACTGACAATGTAATTGGTCCCAGTATAGGAGATAGACCCCTGATCACCTATCGCAAAGGGAGGAGTCTCAAAGACATCTTGATGAAAGGTGATATCTCTGAAATCCCCAATCATAACAAATACAACCTTAAAGGTTTCTATCCCTGTGGTCACTGTAGGGCCTGTAAATCTAGCCACATGGTACAAGATTTTGTGATTCCAGGTAGGAATCAAAACAAAAAGATTGAACAATTCTTAACGTGCAGCACCAACTTTGTGATATACATTCTAGTGTGCCCGTGCAAACTGAGGTATGTAGGAAGTACGACTTGCATGGTTAAGAAAAGAGTTCAGGAGCACCTACGGGCCATTACCAACAAAGATTTACATTATCCGATTGCCCGTCACTTCCAGGAGAAACACCAATCGAACAATTCTTTGTTGAGATTTTTTGCAATTGAACAAATCAACACACCCAAAAGGGGTGGTAATAGGGAACTAGCTCTTAGGAGAAAGGAATCAAAATGGATTATAGAACTAGAAACTAGATTTCCAGGAGGGCACAATCTTGACGAAGAATTGGCAAGCCATTTGTATGATGATTAGTCTTTGTATATACTGTTGCTGTTATTGAATCTTAGTACTGCAGTGTAAATATTGTGTTTTTAATTGTGTGCTCTGTTTTCTTTTGTTGTTTTAGGAGGAAAGGAAGGGACCCTTCAATGGCACTGGTGGGCATAGTTTTCACGGGCACCCTACCCTTTTCTTCATCCAGAATCATCCAAGCACTCTCCAACAAGTAAAGTGACGAAACTTTTGGTTATTCTTTACCTTCTTAGAGACTCACATTTATCCACTTTTTCTTGTCTTTCACGGGGTGGGGGCCTTTGATTTTTGCATAGTTGCCTGGGGAAGTAATTACAGGATTCTTGTAAGGTATCTACACTAAGCCACTAGAGCGCGTACAAAAGGGTTCCACCGTTTGTGTATAATCAATAATATTGTTGCAAAGGCACTTGCCTGTTTAACAATTCAAATTGTTTGAACTTTATTTAGGCTCATGCAATCGATACACGGGCATGTATAATCATGGTTTAACATCGTTTTGAAATTTCTCATGGGTACTTTTACCGCTTTTTTAATTTAGGACAATAGCATATAAAATATAATTATGTATCAATATGTGCATTTGTTCATGATCATACATTGTTTGTATTATTATATACCAACTGTGGATACTGTTCCAAGATGGATGCCAAAAAACGGAGCAGGAAGGGCTTGCTCCCAATGTAGTGCCTTTTCTATGTTTCCTGTTTACTTATACAAGTCACGTAGTACTGTGAAAATCGTGTGATCAAGACACTTCTGGTGTCGAAACGCGTAGCGGTTCACTTTATTAAACCTCTATGGTTGCAATGGACTCCCGAGTGAGCGTCATTATTTGAAGTTTTTGATGCAATTTTATACCGGCTTGGGTCACTACCGGAGGACGCTCCACCTGGCGATGGGACTGATCCCAGAAGGACCCTCATTGTGCAGGAATATATATATATATATATATATATATATATATATATATATATATATATATATATATATATATATATATATATATATATATATTCACTGAAAAAAACATAGGTTTCAGGGACGTCATAGTTAGCTGGCCATTTCACTTTTACAAAACCATAGAAATTCCACCGTTATAGTTAGTTCAGCTAACTATAACTCGCGCCCCCGCAATGCACTGCTGATGATGTCACATATTACATCATTCATGACATGGTCAGTGACATCACTGATGACATCACTGATGACATCTCAAATGACATCACTGATTATATCATCCAGTGACTGTGTGTTTCTGTAAAGTTTAAATGTGTAAAGTTTAAAATATGTTTTATATTTATATATATGCCAAGGTGTATTGAAGAATGAGAGTGAGTGGGTGTATAAGTGTTTGAATGGATGATTTAGTAAGTGCATGACTGTCTGTATAAGTGAGTAATTAAATGTGTCTTAGTGAATGAATGAGTTAGTCACTATACTATGTAAATGTCTGTATCAGTCTGTCAGTTGGTATGTAAGCAATTGCATGGGTTGGTGAGTAGTTAAATGAGTGTCCATATGGGTTATTGATTGATTGTCTGAGTATCTGTATGGGTGCCATAGTGTCTATGTGGGTGGGTGGCGGGTGGGTGACTCCGTGCATGGATATATAAGTGGGTGATTCAGTGGGTGTATGGGTTGAAGATCTGTGAAGAGCGGTATGGATGGGTGAGTGTGTGTATGATTGTGTTTGTGAGTGAATGGATGTCTCAGTGGTACATGTGTGAGTAACTACATATTCATTGACACCCACTCTCTTGCTACCTTCTCTCAGGACATGTCAAGTCCGCCCCCTCCTCTTCAGGATGGCCCTCATTCCAGCTAAATCTCTCCTCGCCACTAGACCATCAAAGAGCGGCCATGTCCCCTATTGACGTGCCCCAACCAGGAAGGCCCTCTCTCCATCTAAACCACTCCTCACCTCTAGATCTTCACAGATCGGTTTTGTGCCCTGTTGACCTGACCCAACCAGATAGACCTTCGACTCAGAGGATGAGAGTCTCCTTGAACTTACAAGGCACAGATCCAGCCAGTCCGATCCTATCTGTTCCTCGACCGGAGAGACCCTAGTGTGATGGAATAACACTACCTCCATTGCCTGATCCCTCGTCCCTCAGCCTTCTCCCTACAACTCAAACTAGGCTGGAACCCGGACAATCGTCCACCACTAATCATGATCGATCATCTCCACCCTCTCCGGCTCGGTCTGTACCTAACCCCCTGCTCATCGTTCACACCCCACTTGCTAATGCTCCAACCTCACTAGTAAAAGGACATGGAACTCCACCAGTCCCAAATGATCAACGTCCTCCACAGGAACCATTCACTAGCTCTGAGGAACACACAGTCCTACACCAAGACCCCCCTTCCCTACTCCCTTTCCCTACACCCCCTCCACTCCAACACCCTGATGTGGCAGCGCACCTAGCTGACATTTCTCTCCAGTTGCACCTTCTCACCTCTGATCTACATGACCTTAAAGCCCTCTATAATGATTTCTTCCATGTGATCAGCTCTCTCCTCACATCTTCGAATTTGCCCAGTGCTTCCTCAAGCGTTATTGATCGCTGGAATCAGCCTCTAGCCCCCGCCATTCTGAAACCCATTCCTCTACCAGAAGATCCCTCCCGGCCCAGAAGTTGTGTGACCCACCCGCTGTCCATTTGTCAGCCCCTAGCTCCCTCCGTCATCAAATCCATTCCCCTACCTAACGATCCCTCCCGGCCCAGAAGATGTGTGACCCTCCCGACATCCATTGATCTCCAGGACCCTCACAACTCTTACCCTACCTGGTCCAACCCCAACATGACCTCGCCGAGACAAATAAAATCCATCCATTCAAACCCATACTGAGAACCTCCACACATTCTCAGAGGCAGTAATATTGACAACCTCACTCAGGTGAAAGTCACCCAGACGCCTCCCATCCCAAATCTGTTACGTCTTAAATGTGCAATAATCAACTGCAGATCAGCAAGTAAACATGCATCCGATATCTTCGATCTCATCCAACACAAGGCCTTAGACATTATCAACCACACTGAAACTTGGGTAAACCTCTCTTCCACTCCTATCTTAGACCTCCTAGTTCCTCCCACTAACGACATAATTAGGCTCGACAGAACCTGGAAGTTGGGCGGTGGCCTAGCTTGTATTCACAGAAACACACTCTCGATCTCTCAAGTAGAGTCCTCCACTCCTTCCTCCTTTGAATACCTTTGTCTCAGCATCTCAAGCAAGAACCTACCGGTCTGTAAACTTCACTTCTTCTACCATCCCCCGGGAGACAAGCTCCCCTTCATCGAGCAAATAATGGAAATCATCTCTGCTAATGTTGATTCAACCATGGCTCAAATCTTCCTCGGTGATTTCAACCTTCACTGGTCTAACTCCAATGACCTCGCTGTATCCTGACTTAAGTCTTTCTTAAATGATCAAGATCTTACTCAGCACTGTGACCAACCAACCCATATTAAAGGAGAAACTTTAGACCTCATTATCTCCAAGGAGCAGACCATCACCTTGGATTCCATTACCCCGTGTGACTGGTCCGACCACCACTGCATCCTCTTTTATATCAACAGGGAGATGTCGATGAGGTTGCCTCAACCGACGAAATTAAAGATATGGAAAAGGGACCTCAGATCAATAGACTCCAGTGAAATAGCGGCCCACTGTAACTTGGCCCTCGCCTCCCTATCCGACCTGGTTGAGGTGCAGTCACTCACCGACTCCTACAATTCGACAATGTCCAACATCATGGATGACATTGCTCCAATCAAACAAAAAAATGCCTCAATAAAAATATCCAAACCCTGGTATAATGACAACTTAAACACCGAATGCCGCAACCTTAGAACACTCGAACGTTCCTGGTAATCCAACCCCTCTTCGGAACAACTAAAACTCCTTAGAGAGGCTAGGAGCCTCTACAACAAACAAATCAAGAGCGCCAAGTCTGACTACTTCAGACACCAACTGGACCAAGCGGCAAACCGCCCCAAGAAACTCTTCGAGTTGGTCAAACAGCAATCCGTAGTAGGTCCCAACCACTCTGACTCTGGTGGCACCCCTCTCTCTTGCGACAAACTTGCTGCTTTCTTCACTGAGAAAGCAAGACTCATCTCCAGTGACCTCGCCTCTAAGAAGGCTATATTGCCTTCCTGCAGGGACATACCATCCCATGACCTCTCACGAAATCACAGATCTACCAGCCTGTTCACCAAGAATAATGCGTCATGGTGCACCTTTACTCCACCTAGTGAAAAATACATTTACAAGATCCTTCTGAATATCAACCCATCCAACCACTTCAGTGACCCATTTCCCCCGGCCATCTTCAAAGAAATCAAGAATGTACTCATCCCCAACTGGACAAGGATTGTAAACGCCTCGCTTTCACAGGTACGATCCCTGACAGCCTTAAAGTAGCTCAGGTATCACCTATACTAAAAAAAACTAACGCTGACAAAGCGGATCTATATAACTTCTGGCCTATCTTCAACATCCCCACCCTAGCGAAACTCATAGAAAAATGCGTACAATACCAACGCATATAGAGAATTTCCAACTTCTTGACCAACATCAATCAGGCTTTCGGAGTCGGCGCTCAATCATGTGATGGATGACTTGTTAAAAATGCTTGATCAAAACGAATCCTACCTCCTGATCCTCCTTGACCTTTCTTCTGCATTTGACATGGTTAATCATGACAACCTCCTCGCCACTCTGAAAAATAGGATGGGTTTTTCTGGTCAGGTGCTACAATGGTTCTCGTCTTTCCTCCACCACAGATCTCAAAGGGTCAAGGAAAACCACTCTCTTCCAGCCCTCTCTAGTTCTCATGAGGGTCCCCCAAGGATACGCCTTATCTCCGACCCTCTTCAATCTGGAACCTTTAGCTAACTCTTTAAACTCTTCAAACACTCTCTTCCATATGTATGCGGACGATACGCAACTCTATTTGAAAATCTCTTCCCCCGAAAACATAATCTCTCTCAACTCGACCCTAACGTCTACTCAAAACTGGTAAACTGAGAACCATCTTCTGCTCAACAGCTCCAAAAACTGAATTTCTGGTAATTTCCCCTCCGAACCACACCCCCAAGCTTGACCTCTGGTTGAATCACCTCACTGCCTTCAACTGCACCCCTCTCATCATAAACGCAGCCAAATCGCTCGGAGTCACCTTGGCCAAGCACCTGAATATGAAAAATCACATCAGTAAGGTATGCAAGGGTGCAAACCACTTGATGAGGACACTCAGAAATATCAAACCTTTCCTTCCACAAAACGATTTCAAGCAGGTGGTGCAAGCGCTTGTCCTGCCTAGGCTGGACTATGGCAGCGCGACCCTTTGTGGCCTTCCCAAATACTCCCTGGCTCCACTAAGAGCATCACTGAATACAGCGTCTAGACTGGTTACAGGCACTAAGCGAAACAAGCACATTTCCCCAGTCCTAAAATCTCTCAAATGGTTGCCTTATGAAGCACGTATTCAGTTAAAGATTGTCGTTCTGGCCCACAAAGCCCTTCACTTCAATACTCTCAAGTACCTGGCACAATAACTGGAGCTCTCTTGTGGTGTAAGAGCCTCAAGAAGCAACAAGACTTTCCTCTTTAAACCACTCATCTTTAGGAAAAAGAGAACTTGTCACAGAGTCTTTTCCGGTGCTGACCCAAAGCTATGGAACTCTCTTCCACTGGAAATACGCAGAATCTCTTCAACAACGGCAGTCAAATTAGAAGCCAAATAATTCTTTATGAATAAATTCTTACCCTAATTGGGCTAGGCGCACCTGTTTGAAGACAATCGCTCTTACTTCCTTTGGAAAATCATTTGTTATGGTTCTTTCTTGTGCAACTGTCCCTGAATATGAGATAATTCCTGTTTTTTTACTCCTACTTGTTGTCGATTTATGTCCTTTCTCCCAACCTATTGTAAAGCGCTCTGATATCCCTTTGGGATCTTGTTCCCGCTATATAAAACTTTATAAATAAATAAATAAATACATCTGAAAAGCAGTATATGTGAGTGATGGAGTATATAAATGAACTATATGTGAGAGTGAGTGATTGTGAGAGTGGCTGTATGAATGAGTGTGTGGTTGTATCAGTGATTGTATAAGAGAGTAAGTATGTGTTTGTTTCTGTAAGTGAGCTTATTTTTGAAAAACTGTATAGGTGTGTGAATGGAAGTGTGATTCATCTTTTGCATGACTGACTAGGTGTGTGAGTAACGCTATGGATGTAATAGTGCTGTATTAATGAGTGACTGCATGTATGAGTGACTGTATGGGTGAATGAGTGGATGTGTGTGAAGACCTAGGAATCAGTGAGTGGGTATGTAGTAACTGGTATTGGTTTCGAAAATGGTAGTCTGTACTGTAGAGTAGGTGTATGAAAGGTTATATTAGGGTGTGAGGAGGTGCTTCAGATTATCATGTGGATGATGTCATCAGTGATGTCATCAGTGATGTCATTTGAGATGTCATCAGTGATGTCATCAGTGATCTCACTGACCATGTCATGAATGATGTAATATGTGACGTCATCAGCAGAGCATAGCGGGGGCGTGATTTATAGTTAGCTGAACTAACTATAACGGTGGAATTTCTATGGTTTTGTAAGAGTGAAATGTCCAGCTAACTATAACGTCTCTGAAACCTGTTTTTTTCAGTGAATTTCTAAGGTTTTTTTAAATGCTAATTTCTAACTATAACGTACCTAAAACCTATGTTTTTTTCAGTGAATTTCAATGAATTTTAGGTCTTGCGCCTAGCGTTGCAGTGTGCAGCCCTGCTCGCGCAGCACGAGACATTTTGTAGGGGGTTTCAGAAACTGAGCTAGGAATCGCACACACACGAGCGTGTGCTTTTCCTTTTGGGGCACGCTATTGGTCTTTGCGTGCGTCTTTTTATGAAAGACTGCATGCAATTGGCCAAAGGCGGGCGCATTGCTCCGCCCACGGCCTATTGGTGCTATTATGCGCACCAGCCGTCATGGGGTTTCAATTATCGTGCCCAGACATGGGGGCGATAATTGAAACCACATGTCTCGCTGTGGCGCGCGCGCGCACACCTCTCGCGGGATTGTGTTTTTTTGGATCCATTTCACAGGGAAGCAACTAAATGAAAGAACCGCTGACGTCTTGTGTGCTTCTTGTTGATTTTAGGCTGTGTCTTTTTTTTTTTTTTGTACTGGTTGAGGCCACTTCCTCAACATAAACAAGACCTAAAAAGGTGATACAAAGACCATGACAAAAGCCAAAAGGCTGGGAGTAAACACCAGAGCTATTTTCTTTGCCAGTGCTTCCTAGGGGCCAACTAGCCCACAAAGTACCTCCGCGCGGCCCCCCTCCCAATGTTTGCAAAGCCCAGGGAGGTGGTGGTCCCCGGGGCTCGGGGGTCCGTAACGGACACCCGCATTTACATAGTTAGTGCCCTGGGGAGGTGGGGGTCCCCGGAGCATGTGGGGGGGCTCAAGCCCCCCCCCCGCGGTTTTATCATCCTTGCCCCGGGGAGGTGGTGGTCACATTATTATTTTTTTTTAAAAAGAGCCCCAGTGAGGTGGCAGTCCCCGGGGCTGCGGGGGGCTGCGTGCCCCCCCGCAAAACATAAATGAAGCCCCGGGGACCACAGAGGGCTTGTGGTAGCTCCTCATATTGCGGTGCTTTTGCCCTCGTTGGTGGGCTAGGCAGTGGCCACTCACAAAGATAATTTTATTTTTAAATGAGAGCTCTGTGGAGGTGGCAGGCCCCAGGGCTGCGGGAGGGCTACGTGCCCCCCTGTTGTTTTATCATCTTTGCCCCGGGGAGGTGGTGGTCCCCAGGGCGTGTTGGGGGATTCGAGCCCCCCACACACATTATTATTTTTTTTTAAAAGAGCCCCGGTGAGGTGGCGTCCCTGGGGCTGCAGGAGTGCTACGTGCCCCCCCCCGGAAAACATAAATGAAGCCCCGGGGCATTGGCGGTCCCCAGAGCTGCGGGGGCCCCTGCGGGCCCCTCCTATACATTTTTTGCATGCCCCCGGGACCTGGCCCACCCGGGGGCTTAAAAATAACGAAGCACGTGTGTCCATGCTTCGTTTTTAAAAAAGTTTTCGTCCGTATTTGCGCACCCATCGTGAATTCAGCCGATTGAAAAAAATAAAAATGTTTTTTTTTATCCCTGGGGGTCCTTGTGGGAGTCAGGGTGTTTCTACTCTGCCCCTTTTTCTTTTTTTTCACCTTTGTTTTACTGTTTTCTTGTGACTCGTTCTACCGAGTCACAAGATGGCTGCCAACACTTCCTGGTTTAGAGTGTTGACAGCCAATTAGAATAAAGCTCGTGGTCGGGAGGGTTCACAAACCCTCCTCGGCCATAGATATTGATATTTTTATTTTTTGATCTTCTCAGCAACTACTGAACGGATTTACACCACTTTACAAAAGGTCGCTTTCTGAACCAAGCACTACCTTTTTGTCAAATTTGGGGTAATTCCGTTTAGCAGTTCGGGCTGTAGCCTTGCCTAAAGTTTCCTATGGGAAATTGATTTTTTGACTCTTATTTTTTGAATTTCTCAGCAACTACTGAACGGATTTACACCATTTAAAAAACAGGTCGCTTTCTGAACCAAGCACTACCTGTTTGCAAAATTTGGGGTAATTCTGTTCAGCAGTTCAGGCTGTAGCCTGTCTCAAAATTTCCTAAGAAATTAACATGGGGAAAACGCGTTTTGGGACCCCCCTTTTTTCTCAGCCCCCGCTTGACGAATCACCCCCAAACTTTCAGGATAGGAGCTGACCTGGATAGACTTTTTTTTTGAGAATTTTGCAAAGATTCGTCAAATGACGCCAAAGTTATTAGCAAATCAAAAAATGCTTTTCCTATGGAAACTATGGAAGCTAGGTTCTAACTGTAACTACCTACTGGCCCCATTCGCAGTAACCAGCTCATAGAACAGAAAGGTATTTTACCGCCATGCACAATGAGATTGCTAAAAAGAACTGTATTACTGCGATTCAATAAGAGGCATGTTCACTAAAAGAATTAACTTTCAACATGTTCATTCATGATATTGAGCCATGGAATTGTATTTCAATAGGGGTTACTTGTATTATTGATGTCAAATCTACAACGATGCTAAGCAAGAATGCACCTAGTATGTTTTCTATGTTCTTTACTGCACAAAATACGTGGTATGTTGTTAATGAGGCACTGTCACTTTAAATAAGGCACTTCCCTTACTTGCCACTGTCATGTGATCAAGGCTCAAGTGAGCCGAATCGCGTAATGGCGACGGGTGAGGAATAAACATTTTGCACCGAATCTGGGTCCGTGTCCATTTTTGGGAAATTTCTGCTATGCAACGGAAGAAACCTGTAATGCAATTGACCGCTGTTTGTCTCGCACGGTCATTCACGGACCCCCTCCTCGATCAGGTCGACGGTAACAGTGAGACTTCACTTCCGGGGCGACCAGGAAGCATTTTGATCCGATGAGGATATCGAGCGTCTGACCCCCTGCAACCTCAGAGAAGACGATAGATACCTACGGGATCCTGCGGACGTCGGGTCGGAAGACTCGGGGAAAACAGAACCAGGCAGGTAGGAATAAACTGGGCAGTACAGGGTGAGGAGGTGTGCCATATATAGCACAGTGTTTTAGCATTTACCGCATAACGCTGTTGGCTATATCAAGATATTCAGAACAACTTTCCTCATGTCGGCCGACGTGGTAAGAGCACAGGAGGTGGCGGCAATGGAGACGTTCTCCGATATCCTCCCCACAACAAGTCGAGCCAAGGAACCAATTAAAGAGAATCCAAACGCTAACAACACAGTGAGAGATCTATTCAAAAATTTGGAAAAGAAAATGAGATCAGAACAAAATAAGTGGTGGGAATCCAAGTCATTACAAGGGTACATTGATGTGGAGAGAATTCCCAGAGGCTTGCAAATATTAACAGCACCGAGTTATGATGAACCCAACCCGGAGTTAATGAAGGAATGGGCAGAGTGTAACCTAGAATCATCAAGAAGGTTAACTCTTATCCTGATAAAATAGGCAGACATAGACAGGGCAAAATTATTGGGAGAAATAGATTAAATTAATGAGGAATTGAAGAAACTTGAGCAAAAAGATGAACAGAGCAAATTAAGACATGACATGACAATTAGTCTTCAAAAGGAAGAATAAAAAATCAAAGCGAGAAAGGCGTATAAATTCCAGAGGGAGAAAACTGATTATGAATTGGGCCAGATATTCACCTTTGCCAAACGATGCGATGCATTAAGGAAATAAAAATTTCAAGCAGGGGAAGGACCAACAACAACATCTATGGTGGCCAGTGGCCATTGCAGTCGAACATCAAATACTTCCCAATCGGAGGCCAGTTCAGGTAGAGGAAGCGAATCTGAATCAGATATGCGCAATGTAACAATGATGGGACATAAATCCAAACCTTCACCAGGGGAGGAACTTCATTTTTTATGTTACGAAAGAAGGCAAACACTACGCCCAAGGCCCCCAAGAAATCCAGCATCACAAACTACAAGCGGTGGCAGTGGTGAAAGGGAAATATCAAGCAAACCAAATTAAACCAGAAAAAGAGGACGGGGCTAGTGGAAGAACAAACAATAATTGAAGACCAAACAAATGACACAATTGTCAACTTATCTAATATCAAGCTGACCAAACGGGAAGAAAACATTTTAAGTCTTGGGTTATCTTATTCTCCACAAACAGATTTTGACTACGCTACAACCAGACTGGACGTATACAAAGGTGTGCATGAATTAAAATTGAAAAGACATTTTTTAATCAACAAAACGCCAACACCACAGATCCCAAATGCAATAGAAACAACAACAAAGATTACAGATTTAGTGTCATCACAATCTGATGGACCATTATTACAAATAATCAAGCCTGGGCGTAGTGGGCGTAGTGGGGCTACGTGGAGCACCGCGTAGTGTGGCAAAATCTAAGCACACTTGCGCGCTCCACGTAGTCCCACTACGCGCTGAACGCCTCCCGCCCGCCCTAATTTTAAAATAATTAAAAGAAGGTTAAAAGTAAATATAAACCGCCTTACCTTCAGCGCAGCGTCCCGGGGCTCCCTCTACTTGCTGAAGGTAACTTCTTCACGCAAATGCGCATCCGCGGACGCCCGCGCATGCGCATTTCACGTGAGAAATGCGCATGCGCGGGGGTCTGCGCATGCGCATTTGCATGAAGAAGTTACCGTCAGCAAGAAGAGGGAGCCCCGGGACACCGCGCTGAAGGTAAGGTAGTTTAACCTTCTTTAAATTAATTTAAAATTAGGGCGGGCGGCGGGTGGCGGGCAGCTCTGCTTAGCTACGGTGTGTGCGTAGCGCTGCCTGCTTCGCCTACTTCGTAAACGGCGAAGCAGGCAGCGCTACGTGCACTCCGTGGGCGAAGCGGAGCACGACGCCCAGGGTTACAAATAATGTGCGATCTATATGAAGAAAGCAATGTTTTGTCAAGTCAAAATCAAGCAAGTCCTAACCACGATGTACCCCAAGAGAGCAATATTTCAAGTCAACCAAGTCCTTTCAAACCCAAATCCTCATTCAACCCTATCGCTGTGAGAGATTCCATTGACATTTTTCATGAGGCAGCAACTGCGCAAATTAAAAATCTGAAAAGAACAGTACAACAAAAAAACAAAAAATTTTTATAAAACTAATCAACAATACAGGAATATAATAACTAAACTACAGAACAACAAAGACATTGTGATCCGCAACAGCGACAAGGGTGGCAATATTGTGATTTGGCCACTGGCTCAATACAACAACGAAGCATACCACCAGATGAATGATCGAACTTGCTATACTCGTACCAACATACAAAGAATTCCATGTCAAACTTACCAGATGGAAAAATGCACAACTAATAAGCACAGACGAGTACTAGTATTTAAAAAATGAAAATTCAACAACTCCTACCATTTATTTCATCCCTAAAATTCACAAAAACGCCACGGATCCACCAGGAAGACCTATAATCAGTGCTAGGGATGGGTTAGTTGAGCATGCCACTAAATATATTGACTAATATTTGCAGGGTTTTGTACAGGAGTTACCATCTTACGTGAAAGACACTAGTAACTTTTTAAGAAAGATTTCCAAATCTGTTTGGCAAGAGGACTTTTATCTTATTGCTCTGGATGTCACCGCACTATACACCAGCATTGAACATACTGATGGTCTCGCAGCAATTGAACATTATCTGACTCATAGATCTGCACAACATAAAGAGCATAATAATATGCAGATCGAAATGATTAGATTTTGTTTGTTCAACAATATTTTTATGTTCAATAGTCAATTATACAAGCAGACCACAGGTGTAGCCATGGGGGCCAGCTTCTCTCCCACTTTTGCCTGTTTGTAATAATGTCAAAATGTGGTTAAGATATATTGACGACTTGATTGTGGTGTAGCAGTGGACATTGGAAGAAGCCAACAAATTTATTGAAAATATCAATGCCAATAATAATAATTTGCACTTCACTGCAACAATCAGCCAGACAAGCATCCCATTTTTAGATACTCATGTATATATTCATAACAACAAAATTGAAACCGGCCTTTTTAGAAAAAAGACAGCGGGCAACTCCACGCTCCATGCGAGTAGCTTGAACCCCAAACAACTCATCAACAGCATTCCCTACGGGGAAATGCTACGTCTTCTACGTATATGCAGCAACAGTGAGGATCTAAGGGTAGCACAATTGGAAAGTAAAGCACGATTTAAACAACGGGGCTACTCAGCTGAGGTAATAGAGAAGGCCATTACTAAATCAATGGCCTGGAGCAGGGAGGAAGCGTTGCAGGAAAAGAGTCCGAATATTATCAGTCAAAACATCACTAGCCACACTGAGAGCAACCGGGAGATACAAGATGAAAGCAGTGATGAGTTCAGATTAATCATGAAATACAGCAAGCAACATAAGTCACTTAACAAATTATCCAGCAAAACTGGCCCCTGGTGTGAAGCGCCCGGTGATTGGACCCCTGCTACCGCAGAGTGTGTCCATCACCTACAGTAAAGCGCCCACCATGAAGGACACATTGGGAAAAACATGCCCGGAGGTCATTGGTAACAGCAGCTGGATACAAACTAACAAAGGATTTTACAGATGCAAAACTTGCAAGGCTTGTGTCCATGGCATCAATACCAACACATACAACACACCATTTAGCAATCAGGTCTGCAAGATATCCAAAGTATGAACATGCAAGACGGAATTTGCTGTCTATGTGCTGCTATGCCCTTGTGGCCTGTAGTACATAGGCAGCACGAAATTGCCGGTACATAAGCGAATCCTGCAACACTTAAGAGCCATCGCCAATCAGGATAACACCTATCCAGTGCGCGTCATTTCAGGGAATATCATGAATCCAACAACTCAGACCTGAAATACTATGTAATAGACGCAGTTCCCCCCAGTAGAAGAGGAGGTGACAAACAAATTCAGGAAGCTGGACACTCGGTACAGACTGCAGTTAGACTCTAAACATCCTGGGGGGCTTAATGCCACTGAAGATTTGCACACTTGCTTAGTTTAATCAGATACAGACCTGGTGCACTTAACACATGAAGTTTTTTAGTATATGGTATTTTTATCCTTTGAATCTTTTTTATATGCGGTTTTACGAAGTGATTTTATCTATCATAAGCAATCTTTTAGTGAACTCTTTATTTTAGTTGCGAGAATTATAATGTGCATATATGTATATCTTATATTTATTTTGATTCACAGATAATATTTGGTTTTAATTACCTTTTATCTGTTTGTATATATTTATGTATTTATACATACATGCTCAATTTTGCACATCCTTTCTCCTCTTTATTTTTGGAAGATTGATATGCCGGGTAGAGATCCTTCATGCCGTAAGGGGGAAGGTTCAATTGGGTGATATGGCAATATACAATCGCCATGATCAAGAATAACCGTACATTAGAACAAGCCTTCACATATACCCGATGTACAACAACAAAAAGACGGGTGAGGAATAAACATTTTGCACCGAATCTGGGTCCGTTTCCGTTCTTTGGAAATTCCTGCTATGCAACGGAAGAAACCTGTAAAATATATATGTATGTATGTATATATATATATATATATATATATATATATATATATATATATATATATATATATATATATATAAAGTTTTCAGCTCCAGTAAGCAAAACACGCACTCAGAAAGGTACAGCTCGTTGGCGATTTATTCACAAGGTAACGCTACGCGTTTCAGCACAAAAGTGCCTTGATCACACGTTAACCTTCTACCAATCAGAAACATCTTATGTACAAACACCAGTACTCGTCAATTGACAACAACATAGTGGAGGGACACTCCCAAGAAAAATAATCATTCGGCCATATTGGACTGGTTCCTTTCCATTGAATCCCTATTGCATCATAGAGATATGAAATACAAAACAGTGAGTCCGCTTAATTCAAGTGAAAGATCTGGACTACATCTCATATGAATAATACCGTAAATATGCGCATAATAAGTAATATCGCATATATGCAACAGAAACAACATTGTACTCGGTCTAGTGCCCGAAAGGAATCAGTTTCTGAAATTCAAAAAATGATCAAGCCAAATTACGAGTAACTAACGTGTCCAATATCCAGTAAGGTGATCCCAATGGGTGCGACTAGGGATGTTCCAACATGGTAATTAGAGTGCATCTAGATCCGAGGATCAAGAAAAAATCCAAAAAAGGGGGGGAAAAAAAGGGGGGTAAAAGTAACAAAAGTGACAAAGTGTATCTTAGCTTTATCGTGGTGAGGTGATAGTCTTCTATTCAGTTCAGACATGTGAAGATCAGTGCAGTGCTCAGGTTTTCTAAGGAGTGACGTGCCCCCGGCTGACTCCTAGAAAGAAGTGACAAGAACATTGATTAAAATGGATTAAAAACAATATCATCAATTAATATTTAGCAAGAACAATCAGAAAACACGACGTACTGCCCACATACTTTTTTTGACAAGGACATTCCAAAATGTAGATTACATAGGTGGAGCTACAAGTAAGAAATTGTTTGATTTGTTTTTTTGTTTGGGTCCCTGGTATTGCAAACTCTTTAACCATCACACTAGACCGGCAGGCCCTGCAATGTCCACATGGATAAAATCCACTAAGTCCTTGGATATGTTGGCCCCTTTTATCAGTGATGTCACTTTTCACCAACATGTCCCTAAGGTTGTAATCTACATTAGCTCCACCTATGTAATCTACATTTTGGAATGTCCTTGTCAAAAAAAGTATGTGGGCAGTACGTCGTGCATGGCTAAAAAGAGAGTCCAGGAACACTTGAGAGCCATCTATAACAAAGACCCCAAATATCCCATTGCCAGACACTTCCAAAATGTACACCAATCAAACAGCGATCTTTTGAGATACTATGCGATTGAACAGGTCAATGTGGGTAGGCGTGGAGGGAATCGAGAACTTGCCCTCAGGACTAGAGAATCTAAATGGATATTGGAATTAGAGACCAAATTTCCTGGGGGACATAATTTGGACGAGGAACTTGCAACCCATTTACATACGGATTAACTCATCTAGTTATTGTCCATATGTGTCCATGATAAATCTTCATGTCCTGATGCTTGATTGTTTTCTGATTGTTCTTGCTAAATATTAATTGATGATATTGTTTTTAATCCATTTTAATCAATGTTCTTGTCACTTCTTTCTAGGAGTCAGCCGGGGGCACGTCACTCCTTAGAAAACCTGAGCACTGCACTGATCTTCACATGTCTGAACTGAATAGAAGACTATCACCTCACCACGATAAAACTAAGATACACTTTGTCACTTTTGTTACTTTTACCCCCCTTTTTTTCCCCCCCTTTTTTGGATTTTTTCTTGATCCTCGGATCTAGATGCACTCTAATTACCATGTTGGAACATCCCTAGTCGCACCCATTGGGATCACCTTACTGGATATTGGACACGTTAGTTACTCGTAATTTGGCTTGATCATTTTTTGAATTTCAGAAACTGATTCCTTTCGGGCACTAGACCGAGTACAATGTTGTTTCTGTTGCATATATGCGATATTACTTATTATGCGCATATTTACGGTATTATTCATATGAGATGTAGTCCAGATCTTTCACTTGAATTAAGCGGACTCACTGTTTTGTATTTCATATCTCTATGATGCAATAGGGATTCAATGGAAAGGAACCAGTCCAATATGGCCGAATGATTATTTTTCTTGGGAGTGTCCCTCCACTATGTTGTTGTCAATTGACGAGTACTGGTGTTTGTACATAAGATGTTTCTGATTGGTAGAAGGTTAACGTGTGATCAAGGCACTTTTGTGCTGAAACGCGTAGCGTTACCTTGTGAATAAATCGCCAACGAGCTGTACCTTTCTGAGTGCGTGTTTTGCTTACTGGAGCTGAAAACTTTATTGATTCTGAACTCGGCGGTGGGATTGGCCGAGTTTAACACGCCACCTGACTATGGGAGATGGATCCCGGAAACGAATCCTGTTGTGAAATGATGGAATATATATATATATATATATATATTCACTTAAAAAACCATAGGTTTCACACACGTTATAGTTAGGAATTAGCATTTAAAAAACCTTGCAAATTCACTTAAAAAACCATAGGTTTCACACATGTTATAGTTAGCTGGACATTTCTCTCCTAAAAAACCAATGAAATTCCCCCGTTATAGTTAGTGCAGGCAACTATAACTCACGCGACCGCAATCCTCTGCTGATGACGTCAGATATAACATCACTGTATTTAGACACTTATTTACCCATGTCTTCTTCCATTAATCTTTAGCTATACATATATTACAAATATGTATTTTTCAGAAAGACACATATGTCATCAGTGATGTAATATCTGACGTCATCAGCAGAGGATTGCGGTCGCGTGAGTTATAGTTGCCTGCACTAACTATAACGAGGGAATTTCATTGTTTTTTTACGAGAGAAATGTCCAGCTAACTATAACATGTGTGAAACCTATGGTTTTTTAAGTGAATTTGCAAGGTTTTTTAAATGCTAATTCCTAACTATAACATGTGTGAAACCTATGGTTTTTTAAGTGAATTTGTACGGTTTTTTAAATGCTAATTTATGTATGTATTATTATATTTTTATATATTTATTTTACAATAAACTACCTATGTATATAGTTATAGATTGACTGTATCCTTTAATATGGAATGGCTCAGCTCTTTTATTTTGAATTTGGATAAAGTTGAACAGCATAGTTAATATCTTCTATAAACTTATAAACAGTTTAAAATGTTTTATTTTTTTTAAGGGTTTTTCGCACCCCGCGATTTTTTGAAAAAAAATAAAATGTTTTTTTCACCCTTCGGGGTCCTTCAGGGACCCCCTGACAAAGGCTAGGGGGTCAGGAACCCTCTACCCTGCCCCCTTTTCACATTCTCCACCTTTCTTTTTCACTGCCACACACAAAATGGCGTCCGACACTTCCTGATTTTGACCGATTCGAATGTTGACTGACATCTAACCACCAATCAGAATTACACTCGCACACATTTGGTGCGCGCACGGTGCGCGCATATAGATATTTATGTACATTTAACTGCAATTTTCTCAGGAACTACTGAACAGATTGACACCATATATGCAAAAGGCACATGCCTGACCTGAGGACTACCTCTTTACCAAATTTCAAGTAATTCTGTTCAGCCGTTCGGGCTGTACCTTCGACTAAAGGTCCTATGGGAAAATGCATGGGGAAAACGCGTTTTGGGACCCCCCTTTTTTCTCAGCCCCCGCCCCCGAGACTTTCAGGGTAGGAGCGAGGATTCGTCAACCGGCGCCAATGTTATTCAAAATAGAATTTTCAGATTTCCTATGGGAACTCGGTCCTAACTATAACTATCTACTGGCGACCGCCAATAGATAGTATATATATATATATATATATTCACTGAAAAAACCATGGGTTTCACACACGTTATAGTTAGGAATTAGCATTTAAAAAACCTTAGAAATTCAATGAAAAAACCAATGGTTTCACACATGTTATAGTTAGCTGGACATTTCACTCGTAAAAAACCAATGAAATTTCCCCGTTATAGTTAGTTCAGCTAACTATAACTCGCGCGCCCGCAATGCACTACTGATGACGTCACATATTACATCACTCATGACATGGTCACTGACATCACTCATGACATCACTCATGACATCACTGATGACATCTCAAATGACATCACTGATGACATCACTGATGACATCATCCAGTGAATGTGTGTTTTTCTGAAAATTAAATATGTTTTATATTTATGTATATCTCAAGGTCAATGGAAGAATAAATGGGTATATAAGTGTCTAAATAGATGCTTTTAAAAAAAAAAAATTTTTGTGTAACTGACTGATTAAGTGTATCATAGTGAATACATGGCTTACTGAGTAATGTTTAAATATGAAAATATCTGTATCAGTTTCTCACTTTGTGTATAAGTGGCTGCATGGGTTGGTGAGTAGCTTCATGGGTATCTATATAGGTAAATAGTTCTTTTTTTAAGTATCAGTCTGAGTGTCTGTATGGTTCGGTGGGGGGTATTATGTAGTGCATTGGTGCATGAATGAGTGATTCACTCTTTGTATGTGTTGAAGACAACATGTGTGCAGGACTGTATGGGTGGATGAGTGTGTGTATGAGTGTGTTAGTGAGTGAATGACTGTCTCAATAGTGTCTTTATGAGTAACTACATATCTATTAAACTAGTATATGTGACTATTGGTGTATATAAGTGAGTATATGTGACAGTGAGAGATTGAAAGAGTTCCTGTATGAATAAGTATGTGTTTCTATAAGTGATTGTTTTTTAGACTAACTATGTGTAAGTTTCCGTAGAAGTAAGTGTGGTGGTGTGTGTATAACTGTATAAGCTAATAAATGTATGTTTGTTTCTTTATTAGCATGAGTGACTATGTGTGAGTAACTCTATGGATGAGTGGCATTGTGTAACAGGATGTATAGGTGTATGAGTACATATGATGAGTGAGTGCATGTATGAGTGACTGTATAGGACTGTTGGTGAATGAGTGGATGTGTATGTGGTTCTTAGAATTACTGAATAGGTTGTTGTAACTGATATTGGTATGTCCATTATTTTGAACATTTTAGTTTCTATTTTTGTATGTGTGTATCAAAGGTTATATTAGGGGAAGAGGAGGTCTGCCACTCTATCACAAGGATGATGTCATCAGTGATGTCATCAGTGATGTCATTTGAGATGTCATCAGTGATGTCATGAGTGATGTCAGTGACCATGTCATGAGTGATGTAATATGTGACGTCATCAGTAGTGAATTGCGGGCGCGCGAGTTATAGTTAGCTGAACTAACTATAACGGGGAAATTTCATTGGTTTTTTACGAGTGAAATGTCCAGCTAACTATAACATGTGTGAAACCTTTGGTTTTTTCATTGAATTTCTAAGGTTTTTTAAATGCTAATTCCTAACTATAACGTGTGTGAAACCCATGGTTTTTTCAGTGAATTTGCAAGGTTTTTTAAATGCTAATTTTTTTTTTTTCTTTTTTTTTTTACATATTTTTATTTTAATTTTCTCATCTTTTTTAAAGACTATGGTTAAATTTTAAAAATTCTACAATATGTTTTTTTTTTACCATTTTTATAAAATAAACAGGTAAGATTTATTAGTATAACATATTGTTTTTTTTTGTTCCTTTTTTTTTTTTAATTTTTTTTTAACGTGCGCGTACGGTAAGTGCACGTCTTGCTTTCATTACATTAGATTTCTACGCTGTTTGCGTTCATTTACGCAATTTGCGTAGACGCACGTCACGCGCTCACAGCGCGTAACGTGTACGCTGCACGCGCACGTTACGCGGAAGTGAAGCGCACCGTAAGCGCACCGTAAGTGTAACGTACGCGCACGTTGGGTCATGTGATCAAGAAACAAAACTTTTGATTGGTTTAAAGTACTTTCAGTTCTAGAACTCTCCTACACCACACCCATTCCCCTCATTTCTGCTTGTGATCCCTTAGGAGAAGGAGCTGGGTTGTCTTTGTGATACGATGGCAGAACAGCAGAGCTCTTCTGAGAGTGAGGCTAGCAGCACTACCTTGAGGCAGAGAAGGAGGAAACAAAAGACCTCTTTCATATGGGAGTATTTTACTTTTCCAGAGGACAAGAAAAAGGTAAATGCACCCTTAGTGACTTGTAAGCTGTGTGGCCGTGTACTTTCAAGAGGGAATCCCAACAAGAAGTATTCCTTCGGGAATCACACCATGTTGAGACACCTTAAAGATGTACACGGAAGGACACATGCTCGACATACTGAAGGTAACCCTTCAGTAAGTCAACCAAGCACATCCACAGCAGCTCAGCCTGGTCCATCATCTGCAGGGCCGAGTCCATCTTCGGCAGGTCAGGTGAGCCCTTCATCTGTGGGGGGAGCATCTCCTTTTTCTCGTCCTCTGGAAATCAACCATCGGTTTTCGAGGGTTTTAGTTCGGTGCGCCACTTGTCATGATCTAATTGCTCATAGGGAGACCAGTGTTGCCCTAGTGAACAATTTAATAGATCAGCACATTTGTCGTAGAGACTAATATTCCCACTCTTTCTTTCTTCTGTCCCTGCATGAACACAACGGCTCTTTTAAGAGCCAACCTTACCTTTTAACTTTTTTTTATATATTTTTTAAAACTTTTTTTAATTTTTTTTTTTTACCGTACGCGTACGGTACGCGTAATTTATTATTATTTTTTTTAAAAACACTAAAAATCAATTATCACATTACAAGGTCCTTGAGAGACTACAATGAAAAACTGAAAATGTGATTGTGGAGAAGTGGAAAAAAGGGACCATGACATTTTTGACTTACCATACCCACTCAAAAAAACATTTATTAATTTAAATTTAATTTTAATTGCTTTAAAAATGGTTCTAGTTTTCGAAAATGTTCTATCTCAATCTGAAAAAAAAGAAAAAAGTATTAATATTTAATAAAACATTTTATAATACAGTACACAGATTTACATATTTTTCAAAAAAAATGTTTGCCTTTTTTTTGCTGTTTTCAGAATATATTGCATTTCACTATAAATTGTGAAAGCAATTGCATTCATCATTTAACAGCGGGCAAAAAAAAATTAACAATCTCAAAGATTGTTTTAAAAAAGCCCACAATCTCTTTTTGCATAAACATAACTTTATAGAAATGCATAATATTCTTAAAAAATATCATCTAATATCAATACTTATTTCTTTAAAATACCGTCTGAGATTTTTGTTTCAGAAGTATAATCACAAAAATATATCTCAAATAACTCCACAATACATCTGGTTCCATTTCCTTTAGGCCAAATAGTAATTTTAAAATTCTTTTTTGATTAAATTTCCAATGGTAATCCAATAAAAATCTAAAGTTTAAATTGTACAGATCTCACCGATTGTCTGTAACATTTTGGTTTCCGAAAGATTAATTAATAATTAAATAAGTCCACAATAGAATTGTTTACCTTTCCGCATGGCCAAATAGTAATTTTAAAAATCTTTTTTGAATAAATTTCCAATGGCAATCCAATAACATTCCGAAATTTAAATTGTGCAGATGTTACCGATTTTGTCTAAATTTTTGGTTTTCCAAAGTTTCATTAAAAATTGAAAAAGTCCACATTACAATTGGTTACCTTTCCATTAGGCCAAATGATAATTTGTAAAATCATTTTTTTTGAAAATTCCAATGGTAATCCAATAAAATGGTAAAATTGTTTTGCTAAATCTCTCTAAAATTTAGGTTTCAGGAAGATTAGATAGGAATTTGCTAAATCAAAAGGCAAACGTTGCTTAAAAATCAATTGGGAATCATTACACAGTGTCCAGCCTTTTTCACATTTAAGATAAACTGTGTAATGTCCAGAAGTTACAGTAGGTCCTTCATGGAAAATTATTGCAACTGTTACAAAAGTTTTTCCTGAAATTGATAATTGCTGTCCTGTAAACTTCTTTATTAAAGTATCTAATTTTGAACCATCAGCTTTACAGCGTTGCATCATTAAAATTACATATTGTCCGTATTCCTTTCAAATTAACGTTGAAAACATGTCAGATTGACACTCACTGCATTCCATGCTATGATTAGCATCTTTAACTAATTTAGCAAAAGTGACTGTTTTACTTTCTGGCAATGTTAAATAAATAAACCTTTCAGAATCAACATTAAAGCCACATATATTGTAACAGTTTTCACAACTATGTTCCCATTTATAAGAGAGACCAAATACATTTTCAATGGGAACCCCTTCTTCTTCCAGTACCTGAAGAAAAAACATCAAGAATTCCTGTGCGTCTTGCTGTACATTTTGAGAAAACTGTGTTCATCCTGAACATACATCTAAAAGTTTTCTAATTTCAGTAGCACTTTCTATTTGAGATTTATCATTACTCAGCTTTTGAAAAAGGAGACTCAACTCAGAACAGAATATTTTTCCCTGATTTACTATTATCTGCTCTTGCACACTTTCCAGATAAAATGCAACATTCAGCACTACATTAGCGTAGCAGTTGACACCAGAGCTATTTTCAAAATGACATCCTACAACCTGTTCTTCATTTTCCTTTTTCTTTTTGCTTGCAATTACATCACTCCTCTTTTTTTTTCCTCCTCTCTACATCTTCATTACAGATATTCTCATTTCTCCTTTTACGAGAAACTACACGTTTCTCCAACACAGGATACTGACCTAAATGAGGAGCATAGCTTCTTCTTAATCTATTATACTCCTTTACACAATTTGTATCAGCACTAACTTTTGAGTCATCGAAGTCTATCATGAATAAACCTGATAATGTTTTCACTCGTGACAAAGCAACATATGCCATACCTTCTTTGAACACAGTTGAACCAATGTTCACAAATGCACAATCTACAGTCAATCCTTGAGACTTGTGAATAGTTACAGCATATGCTAGAGAAAACGGAAACTGCTTCCTACGTACATATAAGTCTTTCACAAGCATGAAACGAACTGAACAACGACAAATGTCTTTAACTTCTTCTATCTGATCAAATTTTATTTTTAAACATTCAATTCCATCTTTTTTCTGATAATTAATAAAACCCACAACTCTTCCCATAGCTCCATTAACTAAACCTTTTTCAACATCCAAATTTCTCCTTAAAAATACTCTACAGTTCATGCAAACATATAGATTTTTTTCTAATCCAGCTGTTTTGGAAATGTTCTTCTCTAGTGAATCCAATTTATTTTTCAGTGTGCCTGTTAATGTGATAGTAATTCTTCCATCCTCAATTTTGTCCACTGCTTCCAATTTCCTGATATCTTCCTTTTCCAATTTCAAAAGCTCCTCATTGAATATTGAGCATTCACGTAGAGTTGGCATTAAGCAGATGACACTTTTCTTTTCTGCAATGTTCTTGTATATCTTCTCTGCAACTATTTCTTCCTTTGGAAATAAATTATGTAGCAGCCGACTCTGTAATGCTTTTTTGCCAACTTCTGTGAGTAGTCCAATTCTGATATCTTTCAGAATACTTCCATATTCTTCATCGTTTGCTTGCCTCATATTAGTAGTAAGTTCCTTGTACTCAAAGAATGACCAAATATTTGCATTACCGATGCTTCCCAATGACTTCTTTGTGTCTTCATGTGTCACAGTATTAAACACTGGTTGTCCTTTAACTGGAGTAAGTTGTAGAAGATCCCCAAAAACTATGACATGTTTTCCACCAAATAACACGTCATAGTCTCTCCTTAGAATTTGCTGCATTCTTAAATGCACAAAGGCAAGCATTAAGTTTGATACCATGCTCACCTCATCAATAATGAGAACTTGCATCTTCTTCAATACTCTTGAAACTTCCAAGCATGCTTCTCCAGTTAGCTTGTTGTATTGTATTTTGTTCTCATGCTCCACTGGTAACATTAGCAAACGATGTAAGGTGATTCCTTTTATGTTATAGGCTGCTAACCCAGTTGGAGCAGTAACCACACAAGACAAAGTAGAATCCGTTTTTTGCTGTAGGTAGCTTCTGATGACTTTTATTAGGAAACTTTTTCCAGTTCCAGCTTGTCCACTTACATACATCCTGATTGGATGAAATGATGTGCATGAGCACTCTTTTTTTTCATGTAGAAATCCGTGATCAATTTTGCTTCTGATCTCTTCATAAATTTGTTGCTGCTCTTCATTCAGTTGTCTTTCCAAATTTTGTAAGTCTATAAATTCTTCTTGAGCTTGATTCATAGCCGTTTCCACTTCATTCATGGCTATTGATGCTTCATTTTCAACGATTGGTTGTCCTAGGGGATCTTGACTGAGTGTTCCTGAACTTTGGCTGTCCTGAGAACTGTCTCTAGCTACTTCTTCTGCAATTGTAGTTTCCTGTTCAATTTCTTCATTTAACATTTGCAGATAAGTTGAGAATGTACTGCATTGTATGCTGTCTTTGCAAGCATTAAAAGAATCTTCATAGCTTTGAAATTCTCCCAGTAGTTCATCCTCTGTACGCCATGGTTTAAACAGCTGTAAAAGAGCCAAGTAGTAAAATTCCTTTTTGTCAGTAGTGTCGCAACTCAGCTTCCTGTGATTTATCAAACTTCCTTTTGTTTGCTTCACCAAACATCCTTCCTCACCAATGACTTTATATTTTCCATTGTTGATGTCTTCTGCGGCTTTCCGTGAATAAATGTAGTTCTGCAGCACTTCATAGAGACACATGTTCTCCAGATGATGACTTCTCTTGGGATAATATGTGTCCAACATGTTTGATTTCAAAATATCTGTACTTTCTGGGTCATTCTCGGCCAAATATTCAATTTCTCCAACAGATTTCAGTACCCGATTTCTCATTGCTGCAAGGCCTAAACTTGCCCAAATTATTCTTCTTGATTTCGAGTAGAGACTTGCAGAAGATAACCTATCTGAACATTCGTAGGATCCAATTTCTCGATGCGATAACATCTTTAAACTGAAACTGTACAGCTTCTTACTGACAGTCTTCTCGTGAGAAATCTCTTCCCACATTTCCTTCAATTCAGTTTTTTCTGATTTAGTAATGTAAGACGTTACATATCGAGCAACAGCAATGGAATTGTCAGCTACATACTGTATATCCATGTTAGCATTCCACATGGATAAAATGACTGGGTTGTAGTCATTTATATTTTTTGATTCTTCTTTTCTTTTAAGGTTGTAGGTATTCTTAGGTGATTTTCTTGTGATAGTATGTCTCACAGATGACATAAAACTGTTTACTCTTCCATTTGAAAGAACAGGTCTAGGAAATCCAAATCGACATTTAGTGTAGTATTTATCTTTGCTCTTGTATTTCCGTCGACAGTATTTTCCACACCGATGACTTTGGAAACGTAAAACTTGCTCCTTTAACTTTTTCTCTTCTGTGCTTTTTGGTATAGCACATGTTGCATATTCTTCAATATAAGATAACACTGCTTCATCAGCATCTGTTCCAAACTTTGGGGCATCCTTGATCCACAACAGCATATGAATATGAGGAGCACCTCTTGCCTGGTACTCTTTTCTCCAAAAGAAATCCACTACTTCTCCTAGAGGTGGATTTTTTTTATTGCAGATGAAGGACATCATAGCCTCAAATCTATGATTGAAATATCTGCAAACATTAACCGGATCCAATGAGCACAGTTCTCCTGCTGTCTTGTATTCGATGTTTTTAATGTTTGAATTTGCCTCTCGTAGAAAATCCAGTAAATCATCCCAAGCGTACTCAGCACAGCTTAGGGTAAGGAACCATGTTGGTGTTCCTAAATTCCGTAACATGCATTTTAATTCACCATGGCGTCGGTACCAATATTCATTTGTCCCACGCTGACAAGCCATCAGATTGATCAGTTGTGTTTCCAAATGATCATCTCGGTGCTGCACTTTCTCCATAAAATCCTTAGCAGACACATTTTGTAAATGTACTCCACTTTTTAAAATGTGATTTACTGCATAAGACAGTGCAGACAAGTCGCTTTCAAATAAAAGATGGAACAAATAAGGAATACTTTGTCGAAATCTGGGATCTTCAGCATATAGTCTTGTAGTCCGATACTCAGAAGCTGGAATCTGTTCTGGACGTTCATCGTATCGTCCTCCTTTTCCTTTAGGAAACAGCTGGGGAAAACATCGTGCTTCCAAGCTCTCCTCCCATACACTCACGGGAGTTCCTTTTGCTTTCTTCATCTGAAACAGATCAATATTGTCTCCCATAACTTCTTTTGAATGAAGAGGATGTATGCTAAAATGTTCATAAATTTCTTCTTCCTTTGACTTGTCCACTTTTTCAATTTGTCCAGTTGGTGTTTCTGTGTCTTCTTGTAAATCTTCTTCTTCTTCTTCTTCTATATAAATTGATTCATACCATTTGTTATTCCTTTTCAAATACAAATTTGCTCTTTGTACTTTCCGTACATCTACCAGCTCCTGCCAAATCTTCTTATTCTTTGTAGGTACACCATTAACCAGAATAATTAATGGTTCAGTTTCCAAAGTATCCGCATCAATAGTTTCCATATTTTTTTTCAAATCCAAGGGCAAATACACCACTCTACCTTTTAAACCTCTCAGTAAATCTGAAGGAGGTAATTTACCAGTTTTGGGCTCCATACGTACTACGGTCTGGAACGGATGAACACATTGAATGAGTATAGACTCATATGTATTTAATTCAGAAAGTTCAGCAGGAATAGCATCCAATTCTAAATTATTATGTACAGCTCTGGTCGGCATTCTATTTTCCTCTAACTTGTTGTAACAGTATTTACAAATACGCTGATCTTCACCCAATTCAAAACAATTTTCAAGAAATAAATATGTGGCAAAATCCTTCCACTTATAATTATCTTCATTTTCACTCTTTCTGTAGAGATCAACATTCCTAGTTTGTTTTCTATAATGAGTTCTGCGGCAACAAATACAAGTAATATTTGGTCTTTCATTAGAGATTATTGCAAATTGTGTTATGTGATCATTAAATGTCTTACTTACAGAGGGTTCTACATTCTCTTCCACTTCTTCCTCATTTACTGTGTCCTTTTCTGCACTGTTTTGTTCAGGACCAAAGTAACAAAACTGAATTTCATCAACAACCTTCTCTACATCTGATACCGATCCACGGAACAGAGCCCTATTCAATTCATCTAACTTTATTGCTGGACTTTTAGCAAAATACAACCGTCTCACAAACTTTCTCATTTCAGTATGATGAACAGCCAGCATCCTAAAATGATGGAAAACACTATTACACACTTTTCTAGATAGACAAGCCAGAGAATGACCCTGCAAACCAGTATTCTCTCTCACTCTGCATGGATCTAGACTTTGAAGCACCTTAATCTTCTGTTTTTACTATATTCTCTTAGAAACTCACGAAATTTATCAATAGATTCCTGACGCACAGTGCAAATACTACTACAATTCCAAGTGTACACTGGGGCTTTAGGACTTCTCCCCGTAGCCTCATCCGCCATCACTTGTACCTCATCTCTTGGAACCATTATCTCCTTCTCCATTATGCAACCATTTTTCACTTCGTAAGCACGACCTCTGGTGTCAACTGCATGCAGCAAACTATTACTTTGAAAATAGCTCTCTTCATTAAAAAAAGGTTCACTACTTGAACTATGCATCCATTTTCCTAAAGACACTTTACAAAAGTTTGTTCTGTTCACTACTCTTTTCCTTTTGCTTTGTGATTTCAGTACATTAACCATTTTATCTAATGTACGCATCCTATTCAAAATTAAAATGAATAGTTTCCTTTTTAATTCTAATGCCTTTGCTGCAATGGCTTCAATTTCTTTTTTTCTCTTGTAAAATTTTGCCTTTTGCTTATATTTCTTCACATCCTTTATCAAATTGGACATAACTCTTCTCTGAAACATTTTTCTACGTATCTCTTTAAACGCTGTTTTTCTGTTTAAGGTAATCTTTATAGTTACAGAAGGTATATTTGCATTAACTAAATTCTCAATTTTTTCCTGTCCTTTTCTATTGAAAACATTCTTTCCAGTACAGACATTTTGTACATTTTTCCTTTTTTTGAATATGTTCTTTAAAAAATCTTTTGTCTGCTTACAAGAAGATTTTTTCTTTTTCCCAACATGAGCATCTCCAACTAACTTAGGTCCTCCAGTTGTCTTCAAATATAGGTTTTTTTTTGTGGTCTTTCTTTAGTCTGGATTTTGTAGGCATCTTAAATTTTGTTCACTGCTCTTCAGCAATACCTGAAAAAAACTAAAAAAAAATTCCTTTATTTTATTTAAATATATTACTACATTTTTTATGTTCTTTAGAAATCTTAAAATACTATAAACCCCTTTCCTATAAATGAAAATCACAATAACACCTTCACAAATTAAATATCTAAAAATAATTCCTGTGTGCACACAAAGTCATGCTTTGAAATTAGACAGAAAACGAAATTTCTTTGCCAATTGCAAAGCATACTTTCTACTACTTTTTAGGCAAGTGATAAGTACTTTTACAGACTGACACATTTTGAATCCACTTTTCAGATTCTTAAAAAAGCACATGTCCAAACTGCTTTTTCAGACCAGCACCATGTGTAACCTGGGTGACTGACTACACTCCAGCAAGGGCAACCAGCCTTAGTGATGCTGAATGTATTTGCATTACTGACTGAAACCTCAAACCCCACTCGGTTGTGAATACTATGCATGATTCCAGAGGATAAGCAGCTGGGTGTGTGCTAAGAGTCTGCTTCTACACAAAAAAAATGGCTCACCCTTTCCATCTAATGCAAATGTGAAATCTCCAGAGCAATACGCAATAAATCTCTGCCTGTAATTCCTATTTGCACACAGAGTCATGTTTTCACATTAGTCACAAAACGAAATTTCTTTGCCAATTTGAAAGCACACTTACTTTTCTTTTTTTTGGCAAGTGATAAACACTTTTACAGACTGACACATCTTGAATCCACTTTTCAGATTCTGAAAACAGCACATGTCCAAACTGCTTTTTCAAACCAGCACCATTTGTAACCTGGGTGACTGCCTACACTCCAGCAAGGGCAACCAGCCTTACTGATGCTGTATGTATTTGCATTACTGACTGAAACCTCAAACCCCACTCGGTTGTGAATACTTTGCATGATTCCAGAGGATAAGCAGCTGGGTGTGTGCTAAGAGTCTGCTTGTACACAAAAAAAATGGCTCACCCTTTCCATCTAATGCAACTGTGAAATCACCAGAGCAATACGCAATAAATCTCTGCCTGTAATTCCTCTTTGCACACAGAGTCATGTTTTCACATTAGTCACAAAACGAAATTTCTTTGTCATTTTGAAAGCAAACTTACTAGTCTTTTTTTTGGCAAGTGATAAGTACTTTTACAGACTGACACATTTTGAATCCACTTTTCAGATTCTTAAAAAAGCACATGTCCAAACTGCTTTTTCAGACCAGCACCATGTGTAACCTGGGTGACTGACTACACTCCAGCAAGGGCAACCAGCCTTAGTGATGCTGAATGTATTTGCATTACTGACTGAAACCTCAAACCCCACTCGGTTGTGAATACTATGCATGATTCCAGAGGATAAGCAGCTGGGTGTGTGCTAAGAGTCTGCTTCTACACAAAAAAAATGGCTCACCCTTTCCATCTAATGCAAATGTGAAATCTCCAGAGCAATACGCAATAAATCTCTGCCTGTAATTCCTATTTGCACACAGAGTCATGTTTTCACATTAGTCACAAAACGAAATTTCTTTGCCAATTTGAAAGCACACTTACTACTCTTTTTTTTGGCAAGTGATAAACACTTTTACAGACTGACACATCTTGAATCCACTTTTCAGATTCTTAAAAAAGCACATGTCCAAACTGCTTTTTCAGACCAGCACCATGTGTAACCTGGGTGACTGACTACACTCCAGCAAGGGCAACCAGCCTTAGTGATGCTGAATGTATTTGCATTACTGACTGAAACCTCGCACCCCACTCGGTTGTGATTACTATGCATGATTCTACAGGATAAGCAGCTGGGTGTGTGCTAAGAGTCTGCTTCTGCACAAAAAAATAGCTCCCCCTTTCCATCTAATGCAACTGTGAAATCACCAGAGCAATACGCAATAAATCTCTGCCTGTAATTCCTCTTTGCACACAGAGTTTTGTTTTCATATTAGTCACAAAACGAAATTTCTTTGCCAATTTGAAAGCACACTTACTACTCTTTTTTTTGGCAAGTGATAAACACTTTTACAGACTGACACATTTTGAATCCACTTTTCAGATTCTGAAAACAGCACATGTCCAAACTGCTTTTTCAGACCAGCACCATGTGTAACCTGGGTGACTGACTACACTCCAGCAAGGGCAACCAGCCTTAGTGATGCTGAATGTATTTGCATTACTGACTGAAACCTCAAACCCCACTCGGTTGTGAATACTGTGCATGATTCCACAGGATAAGCAGCTGGGTGTGTGCTAAGAGTCTGCTTCTGCACAAAAAAATGGCTCCCCCTTTCCATCTAATGCAACTGTGAAATCACCAGAGCAATACGCAATAAATCTCTGCCTGCAATTCCTCTTTGCACACAGAGTCATGTTTTCACATTAGTCACAAAACGAAATTTCTTTGCCAATTTGAAAGCACACTTACTAGTCTTTTTTTTGGCAAGTGATAAGTACTTTTACAGACTGACACATTTTGAATCCACTTTTCAGATTCTTAAAAAAGCACATGTCCAAACTGCTTTTTCAGACCAGCACCATGTGTAACCTGGGTGACTGACTACACTCCAGCAAGGGCAACCAGCCTTAGTGATGCTGAATGTATTTGCATTACTGACTGAAACCTCAAACCCCACTCGGTTGTGAATACTATGCATGATTCCAGAGGATAAGCAGCTGGGTGTGTGCTAAGAGTCTGCTTCTACACAAAAAAAATGGCTCACCCTTTCCATCTAATGCAAATGTGAAATCTCCAGAGCAATACGCAATAAATCTCTGCCTGTAATTCCTATTTGCACACAGAGTCATGTTTTCACATTAGTCACAAAACGAAATTTCTTTGCCAATTTGAAAGCACACTTACTACTCTTTTTTTTGGCAAGTGATAAACACTTTTACAGACTGACACATTTTGAATCCACTTTTCAGATTCTTAAAAAAGCACATGTCCAAACTGCTTTTTCAGACCAGCACCATGTGTAACCTGGGTGACTGACTACACTCCAGCAAGGGCAACCAGCCTTAGTGATGCTGAATGTATTTGCATTACTGACTGAAACCTCGCACCCCACTCGGTTGTGATTACTATGCATGATTCTACAGGATAAGCAGCTGGGTGTGTGCTAAGAGTCTGCTTCTGCACAAAAAAATAGCTCCCCCTTTCCATCTAATGCAACTGTGAAATCACCAGAGCAATACGCAATAAATCTCTGCCTGTAATTCCTCTTTGCACACAGAGTATTGTTTTCATATTAGTCACAAAACGAAATTTCTTTGCCAATTTGAAAGCACACTTACTACTCTTTTTTTTGGCAAGTGATAAACACTTTTACAGACTGACACATTTTGAATCCACTTTTCAGATTCTGAAAACAGCACATGTCCAAACTGCTTTTTCAGACCAGCACCATGTGTAACCTGGGTGACTGACTACACTCCAGCAAGGGCAACCAGCCTTAGTGATGCTGAATGTATTTGCATTACTGACTGAAACCTCAAACCCCACTCGGTTGTGAATACTGTGCATGATTCCACAGGATAAGCAGCTGGGTGTGTGCTAAGAGTCTGCTTCTGCACAAAAAAATGGCTCCCCCTTTCCATCTAATGCAACTGTGAAATCACCAGAGCAATACGCAATAAATCTCTGCCTGCAATTCCTCTTTGCACACAGAGTCATGTTTTCACATTAGTCACAAAACGAAATTTCTTTGCCAATTTGAAAGCACACTTACTAGTCTTTTTTTTGGCAAGTGATAAGTACTTTTACAGACTGACACATTTTGAATCCACTTTTCAGATTCTTAAAAAAGCACATGTCCAAACTGCTTTTTCAGACCAGCACCATGTGTAACCTGGGTGACTGACTACACTCCAGCAAGGGCAACCAGCCTTAGTGATGCTGAATGTATTTGCATTACTGACTGAAACCTCAAACCCCACTCGGTTGTGAATACTATGCATGATTCCAGAGGATAAGCAGCTGGGTGTGTGCTAAGAGTCTGCTTCTACACAAAAAAAATGGCTCACCCTTTCCATCTAATGCAAATGTGAAATCTCCAGAGCAATACGCAATAAATCTCTGCCTGTAATTCCTATTTGCACACAGAGTCATGTTTTCACATTAGTCACAAAACGAAATTTCTTTGCCAATTTGAAAGCACACTTACTACTCTTTTTTTTGGCAAGTGATAAACACTTTTACAGACTGACACATTTTGAATCCACTTTTCAGATTCTTAAAAAAGCACATGTCCAAACTGCTTTTTCAGACCAGCACCATGTGTAACCTGGGTGACTGACTACACTCCAGCAAGGGCAACCAGCCTTAGTGATGCTGAATGTATTTGCATTACTGACTGAAACCTCGCACCCCACTCGGTTGTGATTACTATGCATGATTCTACAGGATAAGCAGCTGGGTGTGTGCTAAGAGTCTGCTTCTGCACAAAAAAATAGCTCCCCCTTTCCATCTAATGCAACTGTGAAATCACCAGAGCAATACGCAATAAATCTCTGCCTGTAATTCCTCTTTGCACACAGAGTATTGTTTTCATATTAGTCACAAAACGAAATTTCTTTGCCAATTTGAAAGCACACTTACTACTCTTTTTTTTGGCAAGTGATAAACACTTTTACAGACTGACACATTTTGAATCCACTTTTCAGATTCTGAAAACAGCACATGTCCAAACTGCTTTTTCAGACCAGCACCATGTGTAACCTGGGTGACTGACTACACTCCAGCAAGGGCAACCAGCCTTAGTGATGCTGAATGTATTTGCATTACTGACTGAAACCTCAAACCCCACTCGGTTGTGAATACTGTGCATGATTCCACAGGATAAGCAGCTGGGTGTGTGCTAAGAGTCTGCTTCTGCACAAAAAATGGCTCCCCCTTTCCATCTAATGTAACTGTGAAATCACCAGAGCAATACGCAATAAATCTCTGCCTGTAATTCCTCTTTGCACACAGAGTCATGTTTTCACATTAGTCACAAAACGAAATTTCTTTGCCAATTTGAAAGCACACTTACTAGTCTTTTTTTTGGCAAGTGATAAGTACTTTTACAGACTGACACATTTTGAATCCACTTTTCAGATTCTTAAAAAAGCACATGTCCAAACTGCTTTTTCAGACCAGCACCATGTGTAACCTGTGACTGACTACACTCCAGCAAGGGCAACCAGCCTTAGTGATGCTGAATGTATTTGCATTACTGACTGAAACCTCAAACCCCACTCAGTTGTGAATACTATGCATGATTCCACAGGATAAGCAGCTGGGTGTGTGCTAAGAGTTTGCTTCTGCACAAAAAAATAGCTCCCCCTTTCCATCTAATGCAACTGTGAAATCACCAGAGCAATACGCAATAAATCTCTGCCTGTAATTCCTCTTTGCACACAGAGTCATGTTTTCACATTAGTCACAAAACGAAATTTCTTTGCCAATTTGAAAGCACACTTACTAGTCTTTTTTTTGGCAAGTGATAAGTACTTTTACAGACTGACACATTTTGAATCCACTTTTCAGATTCTTAAAAAAGCACATGTCCAAACTGCTTTTTCAGACCAGCACCATGTGTAACCTGGGTGACTGACTACACTCCAGCAAGGGCAACCAGCCTTAGTGATGCTGAATGTATTTGCATTACTGACTGAAACCTCAAACCCCACTCGGTTGTGAATACTATGCATGATTCCAGAGGATAAGCAGCTGGGTGTGTGCTAAGAGTCTGCTTCTACACAAAAAAAATGGCTCACCCTTTCCATCTAATGCAAATGTGAAATCTCCAGAGCAATACGCAATAAATCTCTGCCTGTAATTCCTATTTGCACACAGAGTCATGTTTTCACATTAGTCACAAAACGAAATTTCTTTGCCAATTTGAAAGCACACTTACTAGTCTTTTTTTTGGCAAGTGATAAGTACTTTTACAGACTGACACATTTTGAATCCACTTTTCAGATTCTTAAAAAAGCACATGTCCAAACTGCTTTTTCAGACCAGCACCATGTGTAACCTGTGACTGACTACACTCCAGCAAGGGCAACCAGCCTTAGTGATGCTGAATGTATTTGCATTACTGACTGAAACCTCAAACCCCACTCAGTTGTGATTACTATGCATGATTCCACAGGATAAGCAGCTGGGTGTGTGCTAAGAATCTGCTTCTACACAAAAAAAATGGCTCACCCTTTCCATCTAATGCAACTGTGAAATCACCAGAGCAATACGCAATAGATCTCTGCCTGTAATTCCTCTTTGCACACAGAGTCATGTTTTCATATTAGTCACAAAACGAAATTTCTTTGCCAATTTGAAAGCACACTTACTACTCTTTTTTTTGGCAAGTGATAAACACTTTTACAGACTGACACATTTTGAATCCACTTTTTAGATTCTTAAAAAAGCACATGTCCAAACTGCTTTTTCAGACCAGCACCATGTGTAACCTGGGTGACTGACTACACTCCAGCAAGGGCAACCAGCCTTAGTGATGCTGAATGTATTTGCATTACTGACTGAAACCTCAAACCCCACTCGGTTGTGATTACTATGCATGATTCCAGAGGATAAGCAGCTGGGTGTGTGCTAAGAGTCTGCTTCTACACAAAAAAAATGGCTCACCCTTTCCATCTAATGCAACTGTGAAATCACCAGAGCAATACGCAATAAATCTCTGCCTGTAATTCCTCTTTGCACACAGAGTCATGTTTTCACATTAGTCACAAAACGAAATTTCTTTGCCAATTTGAAAGCACACTTACTTTTCTTTTTTTTTGGCAAGTGATAAACACTTTTACAGACTGACACATCTTGAATCCACTTTTCAGATTCTGAAAACAGGACATGTCCAAACTGCTTTTTCAAACCTGCACCATTTGTAACCTGGGTGACTGCCTACACTCCAGCAAGGGCAACCAGCCTTACTGATGCTGTATGTATTTGCATTACTGAGTGCAACCTCAAACCCTTAAAGTATTCCTTATTTTTACCAGTACACCTTAATTTATCGTGAAAACATAGTCCATATTATTTTACATGTTCCTCACATTTAAATTTCTCCCAAAACAGAAAATGATAAACACAACTTCAACAAAAGGAATTCCATTTCTATTATTCATTTCTTAATTTACCATATACATCCCCTCTCAAACTCTAAACTCACCTTTAAAATTAGTTAGTTGTGAAAGAAATGTGGCACTCAAACAGCAGATTATCAGAGCCAGGATCTCTGTTCTTTACACCTCTCTCCTCTCAGCAGAACCAGATAATGGCAAACTTTCCCTCTCTTTTTCCACACATATACATGTTAGTTTCAAATCTCAGTGCTTCCCCCTTTTTTTCAAATGTAATCACACATTTCTATTGGTTGAAAACCAACCCTTTTCCAAAAGTACCCTTCCCCCAACTTGACTTCTGCCTAGTACCCTTCCCCCAACTTGACTTCTGCCTGCTACCATAGCAACAGCTCATGGAACACTGCTGTGTGGAGTTAGGTCAGAAGTTCACCAAACAATGTTTCAATTCCACAGAGCAAGAGTGCTTGACTTTTCAAACCTAACAGCAAATCCATAGTACTGTTCTTTGGTAACACATTTTTCTGTACCAATACAAAACATGCTTCTATTAATTTACACATACAGCCTAGTTTTTATTCTAGAATGGTATGAAACAGCCAATCAGTTCTTTTTTTTATAAAAAAAATATGTATGCCTCCATTTCCAAACTGTCTTTCATTTCTTTTTACCATTCTACTGAATTACACCTCCTGAGTGCATCCAGTTCTCCTTTGAAGATGTTCACAGTGTGGATTGTAGGGCACAGCTGTGTCTTCTGGAGTGAAAAGTATGCAGAGAAAACAGATATGGTGAGAGACCTTGCTTTGCCAAATGTAGACATTAAATGGATTGGTCAGAGAGGGTTAAAGTGGCACCAATTGATGCCATTGGTGAAATCCTTCATGCAAATCCAACACCCTGACCTCATAATAGTGCACTGTGGTGGCAATGACCTAGGCACTTTGACTGGGGTAGGTCTGGAAATGCTTATGAAGGACACCTTTGCACAACTGTTTTCACTTTTCCCTAAAACTGCCTTTGTGTTTTCTAACATATGCCAAAGGCAAAAATGGAACTGGTCCAATCATTTCTGTCCGCAGATTGACAAAGCAAGAAAGCACGTCAACAAATCTGTTTCTGCTTTCCTCCGTGACTATGGTATGGGTTCCATTTACCACAACAACTTGCGTTATGACATGCAAGACATTTATAGAGGAGATGGTGTGCACTTCAATGATGAAGGAAACAGAGTCTTCCTCTTGAACCTTAGACTCTGCATCGGTACTTACTTTTAGGTACCACTAAAAAATCAAATCACTTCATAAACACAACGGCTCTTTTTAGAGCCCCCTAATATCTAAACTCTTAAATCTGCATTTCATTTCTTTTTTTTAATTTTTTTTCTACCGTACGCGTACGTTGAGCTTACCGTACGCGTACCCCGCGATTTTTTTTAAAATCAATAAATGTTTTCTTTGTACTTTTCTGTCCTTCTTTGACCCCCTTACAAATGTTAGGGGGTCTGTAACTCTCTCCCTTGCCCCCTTTTCAAGATATCACCCTTTTTTTTCTGAGTGAAACACACGAAATGGCGGCCGCCGCTTCCTGGTTTCGACCGATTCGAATGTTTACTACGATCTAACAGCCAATCAGAATCGCGCTCGCGCACGCCACCGTACGCGCACGTTAAGCGCACCGTAAGCGCACCGTACACTGGCTCAGATATATATATTGATTTAAAGGCTATTTTCTCAGAATCTACTGAACAGATTTACACCAAACCTACAAAAGGCACTTCCTTGACCTGAGGACTACCTCTCTGCCAAATTTCAAGTAATTCTGTTCAGCCGTTCGGGCTGTAGCTGTGTCTAAAGGTCCTATGGAAAAATGCATGGGAAAAACGCATTTTGGGACCCCCCTTTTATCTCAGCCCCCGCTTGACGAATCCCCCCGAGACTTTCAGGGTAGGAGCGGAGCGTAGCGCCCCACCTATTTTGAAAAATTCGCGAGGATTCGTCGACCGGCGCCAAAGTTATTCAAAATAGAATGTTGCGGATTTCCTATGGAAACGTGGTCCTAACTATAACTACCTACTGGCGACCGCCAGTAGGTAATATATATATATATATATATATATATATATATATTATCTACTGGCGGTCGCCAGTAGATAGTTATAGTTACAACCTAGTTTCCATAGGAAATCTCAAAATTATATTTTGAATAACTTTGGCGCCGGTTGATGAATCCTCGCGAAATTTTCAAAACTAATGGGGCACTCCGCTCAGCTCCTACCCTGAAATTCTCAGGGTGATTCGTCAAGCGGGGGCCGAGAAAAAGGGGGGGACCCAAAACGCGTTTTCCCCATGCATTTTTCCATAGGACCTTTAGACGCAGCTACAGCCCGAACGGCTGAACAGAATACGTGAAATTTGGCAGAGAGGTAGCCATAAGGTCAAGGAAGTGCCTTTTGCAGGTCTGGTGTAAATCTGTTCAGTATTTCCTGAGAAAATAGTATTTAAAAGCATATCAATATCTATACGCGCCCACTGTGCGCGCACCCTGCCGTGCGCGAGCGCAATTCTGATTGGTTGTTAGATGTCGGTAAACATTCGAATTGGTCGAAACCAGGAAGTGTCGGCCGCCATTTTGTCTCTCGCAGTCTGAGGGGGTAAAAAAAAAGGAGGAGAACGTGAAAAGGGGGCAGAGTGGACAGTTCCTGACCCCCTAGCCTTGGTCAGGGGGTCACAGAAGGACCCCCAAGGAAGAAAAAAACATGATTTATTTTTTTAAAAATTGCGAGGTGCGCCCCCCTGCGCGCACACGGCATGCACGGCGACCTGTGGGTGCTCGGTGCGCGAAGCACACAGAGCGCCCAAAGCGTGCGCACGGTGCGCGAAGTGCACCGTGCGTGCAGGGTGCGCGCACCTCGCGATTTAAAAAAATAATAATAAATTCATGGTGCGCGCACGGTGAAAAACCTGAAAAAAAATATATATTAATAAATACATAAATTAGCATTTAAAAAAACTTACAAATTCACTGAAAAAACCATTGGTTTCACACACGTTATAGTTACGAATTAGCATTTAAAAAACCTTGCAAATTCACTTAAAAAACCATAGGTTTCACACATGTTATAGTTAGCTGGACATTTCACTCGTAAAAAACCTATGAAATTCCCCCGTTATAGTTACTGTAGGCAACTATAACTCACGCGACCGCAATCCTCTGCTGATGACGTCAGATATTACATCACTGATGACATATGTGTCTTTATGAAAAATAAATATTTGTAATATATGTATAGCTAAAGATTAATGGAAGAAGACATGGGTAAATAAGTGTCTAAATACAGTGATGTAATATCTGACGCCATCAGCAGAGGATTGCGGTCGCGTGAGTTATAGTTGCCTACAGTAACTATAACGGGGGAATTTGCATAGGTTTTTTACGAGTGAAATGTCCAGCTAACTATAACATGTGTGAAACCTATGGTTTTTTAAGTGAATTTGCAAGGTTTTTTAAATGCTAATTCGTAACTATAACGTGTGTGAAACCTATGGTTTTTTCAGTGAATATATATATATATATATATTACTCCAATTCATGCGATTTGATTTTCTCACAGAAACCGAGCCCAGATCCGTATGCGTGGTTCAAAAAAGAAGTTTATTCGTTACATGGCAAAACGCCCGACGCGTTTCGGAGCAGCCGCTCCTTTGTCACGGTTCAATAAACATTTGTTTGTTCAAAGTAGAAATAAAGTGTTTCACATCACATGACATAACATAAATGTAGGACTACAACACCACATCCGGATCATTGCAACATGGCAGCCATTTTAGAGTGGTACTTATAACTCATAAAGTATACATTACGCTGTTTTACTCTTGAACGTTGCATAATAACATAATCTTAAATGTATAATGTTCAAACAATTAAACATAATTTCATTTTAATCGATATGTTTCACAGATTTAAACATAATTTCAACATTATTAGTAAACATCATGCCCCAGTGGGCTATTACTCAGTGTCCCAGCACTGGTATCTTTCATCTCGAAACGTAATCAATATCAAACGCCCAAGTGGGCCGACGTTCAATGTTACAGCGTTTCAATCTTTAACATAAACGTTATATGACCATAACTCCTTTTTAGCAGAATATCTACTACAATCATGCCCTAGTGGGTCTATAAACCTTAGATATCATTTGCTTTTTTGCTTTCATCCTCATCTTATGATGATGGTGTCTCCGTCTCCTACAACATAAAAACCAATTCTGATCAGAATCACTTACAAATATTAAAATACAAACTTGTTCAGGGTTTACACGGTTCATTTAGCAGGGTTACAATTTGTGTATACAAATTTACATTTTATCCTAGATGGACAGACAGTTCCTCGTCTTTGTTCAATCCCGTTGGATGCATGGTCTCATATCTAATAATCAATTTAGATTCTAACCTTCTTAGTTCTTTAATTCTGTTTCCTCCTCTCTCTGAGATTGGAATTCTCTCTAAAGCACAATATTTCAGCAGATTTACATTTTTATTGTGTCTCTCCTTGAAATGGCGTGCTATCGGATACTGTTTATCCTCATTAATGATTGCTCTTCTGTGTTCTAAAATCCGTTTTTTGACTTGGTGAATGGTACTCCCAATATAAATAAGTGGACATGGACACATGAGCGCATAAACACAGTAATCAGATTTACAGGTTAGATGTTGGTTAATACTAAACGGTTTCTGATTTTTAGATAACTCGATTTCTTTGATATTAGTGCTATATTTACACGCCTTACATGATTTACAGGTGAAAAATCCCTTTATCTCATGGCCCTTGGATGTTGTTTGTATTGAACTACTACATAACCTATCGCCTAGTGAAGTACATTTCCTAAAAGTAATTTTAGGATTGTCTCCTATGTATTTTTTCAGAGTTTTGTCAGTGCCCAGCACATTCCAAAATTTCTTAAGGCAACGTTTAAATTCCCAATGTTGGTTGTTATATGTAGTTATGAATCGTAAGGGTAGTTCTTGGTCATCATCTTTAGTTTTATTTTGCAATAAATCTGTTCTGTTTATCAATTGAATTTTGTTACATGCTTGATTTATTGTCTTCTTGGAGTATCCTCTTTCTCTGAAACGAGATATCATATTTTTCTTTTCTTCCATAAAGTCATTGTCAACACTACAATTTCTCCTGGCTCTCAATAGTTCACCGTACGGGATACTATTTATCAAATGTTTAGGGTGGCAGCTCTCTGCGTGCAACAGACTATTACCAGAGGTTTTCTTTCTGAATTGTCTACTCTCTAATCTGTTGTCCTCTACTCTCAATTCGACATCTAAAAATTCAATTCTCTTATCATGGATTGTACTAGTGAACTTTAGATTTAAGTCATTATTGTTTAAGGATTCCACAAATTCCTCTGCTTGCGTTTCTGAGCCCTTCCAAATACAAAATACATCGTTGATGTACCTTGCCCAGAGAACGAAGTTATGGGTAAAGGCACTGATCTTACTCGCCACCTGCTCCTCCCACCAGCCAAGGTACAGACCCGCATAGCTGGGGGCGAAGCAGGTTCCCATCGCCGTTCCCTGGGTTTGGCAGAAGATGACATGATTAAATAGGAAGAAATTATTCGTTAAACATGCTTTCATCATACAAAGCAACATTTCAGTATGTTTATAGTATATTAGCTTAAGAGATTTCAAGAAATGCCAGCTGGCCTCAATACCCAATTCATGCGGGATACATGTATAAAGACTGTTGACATCTAATGTCATTAATAACATGTCCTTTTCCCATACAATATCTTTAATCAGCCTCAAGAAATCACCCGTATCACGCACATATGCAGAAAAAGATTGAACATAAGATCTTAAAAAGAAATCTATATATTTAGAGGTGTTCTCATACAAACTTCCCATAGAGGAAACAATAGGTCTTCCCGGTGTTTTTTTTGCATCTTTATGTAACTTAGGTAAAAGATACATAACTGGTAGTTTTGGATGTTCACAATAAAGAAATTTAAATTCATCACAGTCAGTTGATCTGTTACTTGCTGGTTGATTTTTCCTGTGTTCTCATGGGTGATTAATTGAAATGGACGGACATGTGGTCTGCATTTGCCACGCCTCTGGAGAAGTGCGGAAGCACTGAAACGCGCCAGGCGTTAAGAAGATTAGCTAACTTCTGTTACGTTCGGCATGCTGACCTTGCTTTTACCCGGGAATTTGATGGTTGTCGGAGTGCGTTTTCATCCGGAGGGTAAACCTGGAGCGTATATAGACCCCCTCCCAACGAGGCAGGCGGTCTTTTGTCCCTCGTTCTCTCCATACGAACTGGTGCTGGCGCTGGTGGCTGCCTGCGGTCACGTGAGCGGCATCAAGCAGTGGGAGGAGCGGAGGCATTTTCAAAAATTTTCCCGGTTGGGAAACCACGGAGCCCCCTGTCTTTGCAAAAAGCAAGGAACTGAGACGAAGAGGTTATTTGGGGATTACCAGCGGCTAAGCAACTTTCAACTCTTAAGTGAGCTCTGAGGCAAACCTCGGACACGCTTTAGGAGGCTCGGCTGAGCAGCCTGAATATACAGCGGTAGAGGATAGCCTACGGATACGCATGCACGCTGAGGTAATTCTTAACCTTTGTCATACGTTTATGCAACATCACAACACAGGGGGGGAGGTGTCACTTTTGCTTACGGACTCAGTGATTTCTACACGGGAGCTTGTAAGCACTTGGACTGAGATTTCATAGATACTTTAGCAGCCACCATGTTTGCCGCAGCGCATAGGGATCGAGAAAGTGCGGCATAGGAAATGTTCACGGACAATCCTCAACAAAAGCAACTTAACACGGATGTAGGAATGCCATTAACATCTACAGCAGTTAAAAGTTTGAAGGATAACTACCGTATATTGGAGAAATTGATGCATAAGGAGACTGCAAAATGGTGGGAGGCCAAATCCCTCCAGAGGTATTTAGACGTAGGCAGAATCCCGAGGGGGCTTAGAATTATGCTAGCGCCTAGTTACGATACCCCAAACCCACAGATGATGGCGGAGTGGGCGGAATGTAACTTGGACTCCTCTCGCAAATTAGTAGTTATACTGGTGAAATACGCAGAAATAGATAGACTTGAATTACAACATCAGATTGAAAACCTTAGTAAGGAAATTGAACAACAAGGTGATGACCAAATGAGGAAAAAATACCATGAAGAAATGACAGCTAGACTCAACAAAGAAGAGGAGAAAATAAAACAAAGAAAAACATATAAGTTTCAACGAGACAAAGATGATTATGCCAATGGCCAGATTTTTACTTTTTCCCGCAAATACGATGTTTATAAAAACAAATCGATGAATGGTAAAAAATTGCGGCAGGAACAAACCGGAGCATATGGTGTGTTGTCTACCTCGACTTCGGACCTAAGTTCAGCAGTCGAAAGTGAAGGCGAGATGGAGAACATGGGAAATAGACCGAATGCAGGGGCAAGCAAGCCATCCCTGGGTGAAGAACTGGACTGCCTCCGGATGAGTCGCAGGGACACCCTGAGACCTAGGGTAAATCAAACGCCAAAAAACGAAGGACAAAGAACAGGCGGGAACGAAGGAGGGCAGCCAGAAAAAGGAGGCAACAATACAAACAAAAAATCAATGAGAGGGCGAGGACAATGGAGGAAACGATAATGCCCATAAATACCAGCAACATGGGGACTATAGAAACAAGTGATAAACCGAGTATTGAAAATAGTACTATCATTAATCTAACTGAAATGGATCTAAATCAATCTGAAAAACAGATCCTCTCACTTGGTCTCTCCTTTTGTCCTTCAACCAACTTTGACTATACCAACACTAGAGCCGACATTTACAAGTTTGTGAGAAAACTCAAACTCACAAAATTTCATCAAGGCAAGATAAAGCCTCCAAGTATTCTACAAACCATTCAGACCAATCATAACCCACCAGCTACAACGGAGATGGACAACTTAATTGTTGCTGATATTGGACCTCTCAAGGATTTGATCAGTCTCAACCGGGAAGGCGATGACTTTGGGGAATGTGATTTGGAACTGGCAACCCAGGATTTACTCTCACCTGGCTTTGAAACATGCACCAAACCAGTAACTATGTTTAAAGAAAAATCTAAATTTACACCTATCTTGCCTCCTGATGCCATTGATCTGTTCAATGAACAGGTGGTGGCGGAAATTAAACAACTTTATACAACCACCAGTAAGAATTTTGCACCTACCAACAATGAGGAACGCAAATACCACCAACTAATGGACAAAATTAGGAAAAACAAACAGGTGGTAATCAGAAATGCGGACAAAGGGGGAAATGTGGTCTTATGGACACTCAAAGACTATGCAGAGGAGGCAGCTAAACATCTTAATGACACGAACTGCTACCGAAAAAGTACTATGGACAAATTCAAACAGGCACAACACAATTTCTTTGGGAAACTACTGGCCTGGAAAAGTGCAGGCCTCCTCAATTTGCAAGAGTTTAAATTTCTGAAAAAAGAAAACCCAACTATCCCTTTGCTGTATTTCGTTCCAAAGGTCCATAAGTCCATCAGTAAGCCACCTGGTAGGCCTATCATTTCGGCATGCGATGGTCCATTGGAGAACATGTCTATTTACATTGACTCTTTCCTACAGCAACATGTGAAATCCCTCAAATCCTATGTACAAGATACAAGTGACTTTATACGCAAAATTGGAGAGATCAGGTGGCATGAGGACTATTGCCTTATTGCATTGGACGTTACAGCCCTTTACACTTGCATACGCAACCATGATGGAGTCAGGGCGGTTGAGTATTTTTTAGCCAATCGACCTATGAAGTTTGCAAAACATAACCAGATGTTATTAGATCTTTTAACATTCTGTTTAGAAAACAATTTGTTTCTATATAACAGCCAAATTTACCAACAGGTGCAAGGTGTAGCCATGGGGGCCAGCTTCTCCCCTAGCTATGCCTGTCTCTTTATGGGATGGTGGGAGGAGCTGGTCCTCATGAAACAATATGCTCAGACATTTGGAACCAATATAATCGCATGGTTGCGTTTTATTGATGATTTGTTTGTTGTATGGAAAGGGTCCATGCAGGATGCACATGACTTTGTTGCCAAAATTAACATTAATGACCTCAACCTTAAATTCACTTGTGATATAAGTAGAGAGACCATAACATTTCTAGACACAAAGATTTACATTACCCCCACGGGCCTTGCCACGACTTTATTCAGAAAACCGACAGCGGGCAACTCGATATTGCACGCGTCAAGTGCCCACCCCCTCCACTTGATTAACAGTATCCCCTATGGGGAAATGTTAAGAATTAAAAGAATCTGTAGTGCAGAGAATGATATGCAAGAAAAACAGGAAGAATGCAGAAACAGATTCTTGCAACGGGGATATAAGAGCCATGTAGTCGAAGCGGCAATATTTAAATCTAGATCAAAAGCGAGGCAAGACCTGCTCCAATATCAATCCCAGACCAATAATGGGGTGAGAGACAAAAAGAGGGAACCTATCAGGCTCATTCTGAGATACAGTAGGCAAGAAGGACAAATTAGAGCTATAATTAGACGTAATTGGCCAATACTAAGGGGGGATCCTGTTATAGGGGGAGCCTTACCCAAGAAACCTTCCATTACATTTAGAAAAACGGTGTCTATGGGCAATACACTGGTAAAGAATAACCCAGAGCTAGTTGAACTCAATACATGGCTAGCCCCTAGAACAGGTTTTTATAAATGTACCCAATGTAAAGCATGCCAATATGGAGTTAACACAAAAACCTATCAAACGGCTTTCAGCTCTAAAAAACACCCCATACTGAAATATCTGTCCTGCAAAACCGACTTTGCTGTCTACGCACTCACATGTAGTTGCAATTTAACCTATATAGGCAGCACCAACCTGCCAGTTCATAAAAGAATTCTGCAACACATGCGAGCCATAACTAATAAAGATCCCAGTTACCCTGTTGCTAGGCACTTTAAGGAACAACATCAAAGTAATCTTAAGCACTTTAAATACCATGTGTTGGATGCAGTGCCTTTCACCAAGAGGGGAGGTAACAGGGAAAGAAACCTTCGGCGTCTTGAGAATAGATTTATTTTGGAAATGGATACTAAGCACCCTAGGGGTTTAAATGTTTGTGAGGATTTACATACATATTTATGAGATAAACCCCTTTTTAGACAACTATGCAGTATATTTTACATTGTGTTATAATGTTATTCTCCATTTAGGCTTGAAATTGTATTTTTTAATGCTATTTTGTTGAGTTTATGTCATATCATGGGTAAAATATTTGTATGCAAATTTTAGGAGTAATTTTAGCTAATTTATTGACAATTTTAGGTTGAAATGATTTTATAATATGGTTTTATAAATCATTATGTGGGAATCAACCTATTACTTTGTTCAGTGATTATCTATGGATCTACCTCCATCTCCATCTACTCTTTTTCTGTGTAATTCAACTGCACTATGGTTTTGTCATCCTATCCTCGTGTTGAGGCATTAACGCCATATAATAACTTTTATACAAGTATATTAATATTTGTATTATCCGCACTTTCTTTTGCACACAAGCACTTTTTTTGCACATATGTTTTGCACATTTGCACACATATATATAGTATAAAAATCAAAATAAATTAAAAATAGTTCAAACTGGGATCTCGCTTTTAGAATAAATAGGGTTATGGGGACATTTTTTCTCTTTATGCACTTAGACACTTTATATACTATTTTTTAACATGGTTGAGCTACGCAATTGGGGATGACTGTATCAGGATTATGTAGAGGGGCCAAGTTGTATTTATACTGAGATATCCCCATCTACCCATATAATCGAGTTGGTGAATAGGAAATAGGGAATATTATGCCAACCAGGATTGATTATCATTAGTAGAAATACAAAAACTTTAAAATCTTAATATTTTAATCATTTGAATTTATTCTATGAATTTTAAGTTATATGATATCCGAATATTTGGTATGAATTCCAAACCTGTTACGGTTACAAAATATTTAGAGGCATTTAAGCCCAAACAGTACTATGAATTGTATTAACATGTAATGCTATGCACAATTGTAATACTATCAAATAGAAGTAACTCTTCTATGTTTACACTTCGTTGATTGTTTACACTATTTAAAGAGACATGTCGCCCATGCGCTGTTGTGTGAGCAAGGTCGGAGTTTCCGACCGAAACGCGTCATGGCGACATGGTGGTGAGCTAATAAAAACCACTATCGACGAATCTGGGTCTGCTCTTGCTTTCCGGCACCACGAAGGAGTTAAGGCAAGGATCATTGATATATATATATATATATATATATATATATATATATATTCACTGAAAAAACCATAGGTTTCAGGGGTGTTATAGTTAGCTGGACTTTTCACTTGTACAAAACCATTGAAATTCCCCCGTTATAGTTAGTTCAGCTAACTATAACTCGCGCGCCCGCAATGCACTGCTGATGACGTCACATATTACATCACTCATGACATGGTCAGTGACATCACTCATGACATCACTGATGACATCTCAAATGACATCACTGATGACATCACTGATTACATCATCCAGTGAATGTCTGTTTTTCTGAAAATTAAATATGTTTTATATATGTATATCTCAAGGTCGATGGAAGAATAAATGGGTATTTAAGTGGGTAGTTTTACCGTTAGAAATAGCGAAAAATCTATGTCAGAGCTCATAAACATTCTCGATGAGCACCTTAAATCATTTACTGCTCCGTTATTGGTTACCCTAAGGCGCATTGAGGAGCGGCTGAACATAATTGAGTCACACTTTACTCCTAAGGCCTCTCTTCCTGGTCCTAGTACCGGAGCAATTAACTCTCTTAACTCTGTCACTGCCTCGGTTAATAATCTGCTGGATACCATAATCACTGTACCCCAACAACCAGTACATCATGGTTCGACCTTGGTTTCTGGCGTAAACCCACTACCCATAGTTTTAAATTCTATGAGTACAACTCAAACGCTGGTCTCAGTCTCTCAGAATATTGAAAGGGGCCCCGGCTCTTTAGCTAATTATGACAAAAGGGACTCCCTGCATCTACCCGTTGAGGCCTGTCCATACACCATTATTTTAGCTAATGTCCCAAAACTGGAAGGGGATAATAGAGAACATTGGACTTCTCTCAAAAACAAGGCCATCCACTTCTTATCCAGAAAAACTGTTTTGGGACAACATCTTGCTAATAATTTTATGATGATCAGAAGGGTTCCTTGGGTGGGTAGGACAAATAAGAGTTTGACAGGCGATTGTATTGTTGTAAGCTTCAGATCTCCAAGGTTGGTTGAGGATATACTGAAACAGGCGGGGTCAGTGAGAATCCAGACGTATTTTGTTAATGTTCTTCCTTTGGGCATTTTTTATCCTCCTTCTCAAGCTGGGCCGTCACTGTGTGACCCCTCTAGGGGTATTAGCTTAAACAACTATGCTGTCCCTATTTCTAATAGATTTGACGCTCTTTCAAATCTAAATGATAACGAATGACTAGGGACATTGGCTGAGTGTAATGACCTAGTTAGCGGGGCAACTGGCTGTGATGAAAATATATTGCAGCCATCGGATGATAGTCTTGACGTATCTACTTTTGGTTCAATGGGCAATCTATTTAGATTGGTCAGTTGGAACATAGCCGGGCTGAAAAACAAAATTGATGACCCAGCTTGGCGGGCACTCATAGGTTCAGGACATATCATTAGTCTACAAGAAACCTGGGACACAGAGAACACCCTGTTCGTCGATGGCTACAGGAGTTTTTTTGTTCCAGCTGTACCTTCAAATGCTGGGAGGGCAAAGGGTGGGCTGGCTACTTTAATCTCCGCTAGTATATCAGGTCAACAGATCCAAATAGACACAGGTTCACGGAACAGTTTGGCTGTAGAAATTTCCCTGTCAGAAGGAGGCGTTCTTTTAATCGTAAACTTTTATAATTCTTTTGAAAGAGTCACCACAACGGATCATCTCTTAGCTTTAACACGCTTTTTGGCGGCCTACAAAGACGCTAACCATAATGACTGTTTTATTATAATTTCGGGTGACTTTAATATCCACGGCTGTCCTGACACTTGTCAGACTTTTGATCCATTAGGCTCATCTGTACAAGGTGATGCTCATTTTGAGCACTCTGTTCAGGGAGAATGTCTTGAGTCATTGCTAGCAGACTTCGGCCTTATACTCCCTTCTTTGACGTCGGAGGAAATTCCCACTTTTAAAGGGAATGGTAAACACTCTGTCATCGATTACATTTTTATTAGCTTTGCACTTGGTAACATGATTCACGGTTATAAGGTGATGTGGTCACACTTCAGTGACCATAACCCTGTGGTCCTTAGCATTTTAGAAACTCTTATCATCCCCACTAAAACTTCGGGCAGGACGGATAAATCCAATATCCGCCCCTCTGACCAGAATCGCAGGATTAGATGGAACAAAATAATTCCGGAGGATTTTCATTCTAATTTAAAAAGGAAGGTGGGTTCCGAGATAAATACTTGTTTGAACCTGGATGCCGGCAATAATGAAGTACTAGAGGCTTACTCGGCAATTTGTTCACAAATCTCTGCTGATCTCAGCTGCCCAGCTAAGAGTAATGATAATATTGACCTGGGATGGTTTGATAGTAACTGCTCTCTGGCAAACAGAAGGCTGAAGGCTGCTTTACGTTGTAAACCTATCAACAGGCCGATCATTGCTATGCTGAGGAAAGATTATGATAAAACCTTGAAAACTAGAAAGCGAGAGATTAGAGAGGAGGCTTGGGTGGAACTAGCTTCCGTGGATGTTCTTAGAAATAGTGCAAAGTTCTGGTCTGTGGTGAACAAACCCTATTTTAGCGACGCTTGCAACGGCCAATTAGATTGTGGCATAGGAGAAGATTTGTGGTGTACCCATTTTAAGTCAGTCTATGAAGGGGTTAGAAATGGGGCACAGTCCCCGTCCTCCTCCTCTGTAAATCTATATACTTTATCGGTTACTAAGACCGAGGTAGTCGAGGCCATTGAAAAGATGACAAGCAACAAAGCCCCGGGCCCGGATGGTGTTCCGGTTGATCTTTATAAAACTGACCTTGAGACTTGGTCTGTGGTTTTAATGAATGTTTTTAATAGGATTTGTGTTTCAGGCATCCCGGATACTTGGTCTGAATCCGTGATTATACCTATTTTTAAAAAAGGTTGCAGGGGGGATCCCAGTTGTTACCGCCCTATCTCCCTCATCGATTCTGCAGTCAAAGTCCTAGGGCATGTAGTCTTGGGGAAACTAACTGCGTGGTTGGAGGATAATGAGACCCTTTCTTGCCTACAATATGGGTTCAGAGCAGGCCGAGGTACTATAGATCAAAGTCTGAACCTATATTTACTAATAGGCAAATACACTATTGCCAAAAAAGGGAAATTATATCTTGCCTTCATGGACCTGTCCTCGGCTTTTGACCGAGTAAACCGGTCAAAGCTATGGGATCTGCTTCTTAAGTGTGGCATTGATGAAAACATTGTATTTTTCCTGGCTGATTTACATAGGGATCTCACCGCCACCGTTAGATATGACCGCCTGGGTAACTGTACTAGTAGGATTGGAATTTCGAATGGTGTTAGACAGGGCTGTATTTTAGCCCCCCTGCTTTTTACTTTATACATCAATGATTTAGGTGCCGTTTTGACTAAATCGTGCAAGGACATTCCTAGAGCTGGCAAATTCTCCATTCCGGCATTATTATATGCCGATGATGCCGCCTTGCTAGCACGTACTCCTGTGGGTTTGCAATGTTTGCTGGACTCATTTGCAAATTTTATGAAAGCACTTGATCTCAGTGTGAATTTTTCCAAATCTCATGTTATGATTATGGGGTGTAAAGCAAAAAAAGTTAAGAGCTTGTATTGCGAAGGGCATGTTTTATCCCGCGTTAGCAGATTTCCCTATTTGGGGGTTATCTTTGATGATAGTCTTAATTGGTCTCCGCAATTGGCGGCTAAGCGTAATATTTTTGTTAGGTCCACCTTAGCTGTATTACACTTTGCCCGCAAATTGGGGGTGAAGCCCATGCAGGCCATTTTGAACATTTATGTTGCTAAATGTCTTTCTATAGCAATGTACGGGGCTGATTTATGGGGAATTAAAGATGTAAAAATTCTTCAAATAGTTGAGGACAAATTTTTTAAATCTATTTTATCTCTACCTCAGTCAACCCCTGCCTTCATTGTTCATCAGGAATGCGGGTTAGATCACCTCGTGGACCGTATTGCTTTAGCTCCCATGTTAAAATGGATTACAACCTGGCTAAACCCTGATTTGGAATTAAACCATGCGATCTTAAAGGATTGTTTATCTCTTGAGTATGGCACTTCCATCCCCTGGATAAACTACGTTAAGAATTTATCCAGAGAACTAGGTCGTCCAGAACTATTTGATGTACCTGGCAGCCTAACTAAGGGGGACTTAAAATGGGTGAAAGCTGAACACAAACAACGGATAACTTTAGAAAGAGAAGATAAGGAGCTACTTAAACCTTCAGTCAGGGCTCATCAGTTATTAATTACCTCAAACAGTATTGAACCCTACCTGGTCATTGTTAACAACATGAATCATCGTGTTTTACTTACCAGGTTTAGACTGAACAAATTTCATCTTTTGCTCACCGATTCCCCAGGGTGGTCAAGGGAGAAGGACTTGGGAATCTGTTCCTGTGACGGATTTTCCCTCAAAGATACAGTGCACTTTATCTTCTTTTGTAAACACTTGTCTCCCATTCGTAAAAAACATATTATCCCCCTTATTAAGGAGAAAGGTTTTAGGCAAGTTAAACCTGCCCTTTTATATTTACAATTGCTGGGATCAACGTGGGAGATCTTTAATATTGCCAAATTTCTAGCAATCTCAATGAGAGTAAGGAAGAAAATTCCTTGGACATAATCATTATTTGGGTAATTCATGAATTATAACCAGTACCTTGTATGCCTTTTTAACTCATTTGTAGTGTTTAATGCTAAATGTTATTTATATTGTATATATTTATATGCTTTTATGGTTTTTGTTATGAAACCGAATAAAGTAATTTTGACTGACTGACTGGGTATTTAAGTGTCTAAATGGATGATTTGTTTTTGAAAAATTGATTGTGTAACTGACTGATTAAGTGTATCATAGTGAATACATGGCTTAGTGAGTAATGTTTAAATATGTAAATATCTGTATCAGTCTCTCACTTTGTGTATAAGTGGCTGCATGGGCTGGTGAGTAGCTACATGGGTGTCTATATAGGTTATTAGTTGGTTTTTTGAGTATCAGTCTGAGTGTCTGCATGGTTCGGTGGGGGTTATTAGGTAGTGCATAGCTGCATGAATGAGTGACTCACTGTTTGTATGTGTTGAAGACAGCATGTGTGCAGGACTGTATGGGTGGATGAGTGTGTGTATGGGTGTGTTAGTGAGTGAATGACTGTCTCAATAGTGTCTTTATGAGTAACTACATATGTTTTAAACTAGTATATGTGACTATTGGTGTATATAAGTGAGTATATGTGAGAGTGAGAGATTGAAAGAGTTCCTGTATGAATAAGTATGTGTTTCTATAAGTGATTGTTTAAAAGACTAAGTATGTGTAAGTTTCCGTAGAAGTAAGTGTGGTGGTGTGTGTATAACTGTATATGCAAGTAAATGTATGTTTGATTTTTTATTAGCATGAGTGACTATGTGTGTGAGTAACTCTATGGATGAGTGGCATTGTGTAGCAGGATGTATAGGTGTATGAGTACATATGATGAGTGAGTACATGTATGAGTGACTGTATAGGATTGTTGGTGAATGAGTGGATGTGTATGTGGATCTTAGAATTACTCAAGAGGTTGTTGTAACTGGTATTGGTATGTCCATTGTTTTGAAAATTTTAGTCTCTATTTTTGAATGTGTGTATCAAAGGTTATATTAGGGTGAGAGGAGGTCTGCCACTCTATCACAAGGATGATGTCATCAGTGATGTCATCAGTGATGTCATTTGAGATGTCATCAGTGATGTCATGAGTGATGTCACTGATCATGTCATGAGTGATGTAATATGTGACGTCATCAGCAGTGCATTGCGGGCGCGCGAGTTATGGTTAGCTGAACTAACTATAAGGGGGGAATTTCAATGGTTTTGTACAAGTGAAAAGTCCAGCTAACTATAACACCCCTGAAACTTATGGTTTTTTCAGGGAATTTCTGAGGTTTTTTAAATGCTAATTCCTAACTATACCTAACTATAACGTGCCTGAAACCTATGGTTTTTTCTGTGAATTTCAAAGGTTTTTTAAATGCTAATTTCTAACTATGCCTACAGAGATAGGACATGTGAAGAAAGAAGAAAAAATGCACAGAAAGAAAAAAAAAAGTGCAGAAAGAAGCAACAGAAGTCCTCAAAGACGAAGAAAAGTGCAGGAAGAAGGATAACATGCAGAAAGAACAAAAATAAGAGCAGAAAGAATCCTTGTTGAAAAATCATCCTGTACCCTCAACTTTTTCAGACGGATACTGGTGGTAACTGAGTCTGACTAATCAGTCCTAGAGCCAGTGCTATGTTAAAAGACATTTAGAATACAGTGAAAACACCTACATACACTAGGGAACATTATGCGTTGGGGTCCCCCTGTTATTAGCATGACCTCCTCAGTAAGCCCCTAGTATATAATAGGGCAGGGGGATTAAAACTACCTCTTAAAACAGGCCACAGGGCGTTTTTGCACACGTTGACTCAGGCCCCGTCCCCTCCCTTCACCACTGTGTAAACACGCCCTGTGTCCGTTTTTAGTTGGGAGATTAAGTTCATTTGAATCCTGAGGGTCCCGAGGGTCCAACTAGCCCACTAGGTGCCTCCAGTAAGTGCCACAGAGCTGCGTTGCAGAGAGGTGTAAAAAGTGGCATAGGCTGGACCACCTCTCTGCAATGCAGCTCAGTGGCGCTTACTGGAAGCACTTGGTGGGCTAGTTAGCCCCCAGGGGCCCTCAGTATTGAAGGGAAATTATATCCCCAATTTAAAACGTGCCATAGTGCGTGTTTGCACACGTGACCTCAGGCCCCGTCCCCTCCCTTCACCACTGTGTAAACGCGCCCTGTGGCTGTTCTAAATTGAGAGATTAAGTCCCCTTGAATCCTAAGGGTCCCTAGGGTCAAACTAGACCACTAGGTACCTCCAGTAAGCGCCACAGAGCTGCATTACAGAGAGGTGTAAAAAGGGGCTTGGCCTCAGAACACCTGTCTGCAGCGCAGCTCCCTGGCGCATACTGGAGATGCCTGTTGGGCTAGTTGGCCCTCAGGGACCCTCAGTATTGAAGAGGAATTAATTCCCCAACTTACAACTCGCCAGGGGGCGCGTTTGCAGAGTGCTGCAAGAAGGGGGCGTGGCCTCCGGCACGATGCCAGTCTTTTATTTATTTTAATTTTTTAAGAAGGGGGGCTGTGTGGTTCCCCTTCTTATTCTAATTTATTGGCCCTGATGACCCCATACCCCAGGGCCTGTCTCCTAATTATATTTTTTTACCCCAATCCCCAGGGCCGGCAACTGTTTTTTATTATTTTTAAAAAATATATATTTATAGACACACCTAGGACATGCTGGACAAACCGTACGTACCTATCACCATGACGATTTGAGTGATATTAATTAAAAGGCGACTATGCATACAATGAATCCACGTGGAATGTATTTACACCACTAGTGAAGCTCTGACATGTCTGATGCCCTACCGTGCCTAATTCCGGTAGACACCCTTGTCGTTTATTTATACAAACATGGGTAGCTATTGACGGGCACATTTAATACACATGCACACCAAGCCATTCAAAGGGGATTCGACAAAAATTATGTAAGAAACCCCCCTCACGGTTAATAAAACACACATCCACTGCCGGATGTGTAATACTTTTTATTTTACTCTCTGGAAAGGGGACGAACATCACTTGAGAGTCACAGCACGCTCCTGGCAGAGCCCAATGGTGTGTTACACCCACCATTGCCTGCCGAGTGCCACACACCTCTGTGTTGTATTCCACCAGCTAGTGCATATGCTATGACACTCTCTAGCCCATGTGCACTGTAACACCACACCGTGAAAATGTCATGCCACACTTGTCTTCGCACAGGTTATATTGCCCCATCTAACGTGCCTTCCTCGATGCCTATGTTATAACGCACAGTGCTATGCCATACATATTACAATCTGGGATCCATATCTTTGTCACAGTGCATATGCAACCTTACACTCCCCAGCACATATTTTATATTTCAACTTTAGAGACTAGTTAGGTTACACAACACTGCCCTGGGCATATTACACTCCAAGGCGCACATCGCATAGCACGCGCTAGTGCCTGTGCTATCTCGCACTCTCCAATGAATCTGTCATTGCGCACAATGTATTGCATAATATATTTCACGCCCGGTTCATCTTATATCACACTTTTTGGTGCATAGTTTATACCATACACTATATCTAGTTTTCATTTTCAATCGTGCTCTCAGGACTATGTTCTATATAACACTGTGTTCACCTACCCTTTTCACGGGCATTACATTTTGCAATAGGGGGTGGAGGGTCAGGGGGTGTTTCTGCCAAGTGAGCCCGGAGTCACAGTCACAAACGTCCTCTTCTTCCTGAATAAAAGTGAGATTATGCTGCATACTTGTTCATATTTTAAGTAGTTCGCACAGACACACGTTTTAAAAACAATAAAGTTCCTAATACCTGCCTTCTCTGAACAGTTAGCTTGCTGCCCCATCCCCCTCCTCCCTATCCTCTGTTGTGTGAATCCATGGACTAGCCTCCTCCCTCCTGCCATGCATGGTCTGATGTGCTGCCACTGCCCTCAATTTAGTATGATGTACCAGTTCCCTCCTCCTGCCCTCCATTGCCCAATTCTATGCCCCATCATTGACCTCCTGCTTAAACTCTGTGCTTAGCTTGCTGCCCCTATTCTCCTTCCCCCTGCCCTCCGATGTCTTTGTGCATGCCCCTGCTCCATCCTTTTTGCCCACCATGTTCCATGGACCTGCCACTCCTATCTACTCTGAGTGTTCTGTTGAGCTGCCACTCCCCTCCCACCTGCCTAGCATTGTCAGATGACTGTAACCTGTCCCTGCCACCTCCACCCTGCCTGTCCACATGCCATGCCCCTATCCTCTTCCTCCTGTCCTACATGGTCCATTATACTGCCACACCCTTCTGCCCTCCCTGGTCTGTTGTGCTGCAACTGCTCCTCCTGCCTGCCCCGTGCGGTCTGTTGTGAGGCCCCTTACCCTGAACTTTCTTGTCTGTGCACAGGTCCTGACCCTCCCTTCTATCCTCCATCGTCCTTTGTGCATGCCCCTGCACCCTCCTTCTTGCCCATCATAGCCATTGTGCTGCCACTAACCCTCCCACTTGCCATGCATGGTCTTCTGTGCTGCCATGGCCCCTCCCACCTTCCCTGTGTGGTCAGTTAGCTGCCCCTGACCCCCTCCCACCTTCCCTCCTTGGTCTGTGTGTATGCCATCACAGTCTCACTGTTGCTCTTCATGGTGTGTCTTGCTTCTAGTGCCCATCCTGCCTGACCTCCATGGCTATCTTGCTGCTCCTGCCCTGCCCCCTTGCCCCCAGCCCTCTGTTTACATGTGCAGACCCCTACTCTCTCCCTCCTGGCTTGTCTGTTCCATTGTAATGCCCCTGATCCGTCCCTCCTGCCCTTTATGGTCTGTTATGCTGCAGCTTTCTCTCCTGTCTGTCCATTATGGTCAGCTAGCTACCATTGCCTCTTGCCCCTCTGTTCTCTGTTCTCTGTTCTCTGTTGTCCATGTGCATGTGCATGGTCCTGTCCCCTCCCTCTTGCTTTCTATGGATTGTTGTGCTGCACTCCCGTCCCGCATGCCCTGTGTGGTGTAGTGTGCTGCTGCAAACCCTGATGCCTGGCCTGCAGGGTCAGTTTGGTGCACCTCTCCATGTCCCTCCTGTCCTCTGTTATCCAAGTCCATGTCCCTACCCCATTTCCTTCCATGATCCAATGTACCATACTTGCGAACATTTTGATCTTGGTAAGAGGGAGATTTTGAAAAAAAACTGGGGTATTGATTTTCCCCTTTGAGTTACATTGAAAAAGAGGAGATTGTAGACAGGAGACAGATCAAATAAAGCCCATTTGAGCTTAAAAACATTGGACGTTTCCTGGCTGAATCGGGTCTGTTGGCCTGTATGGTTGTACTACCATTGCCTCTTCCTTCTGCCCACAATGGTCTATTACATTGCCACAGCCTCTCTTGCAAGTCCTGTATTGTTGGTTTGTTGCCCCTGCCCCCCTTTCCACTGCCCTCCATAGACTGTTGTGCTGCCACGGCCCTTCCTGCCTGCTCAGTGTGGTTAAATTGTTGCCTTTGCACCCTTCTACCTGCCTTCAATTTTCAGAGTCCGTGCCCCTGGCCTCTGCCTCTCAACAGTATCCTAATGAACATCTAGATTGCTAACATTCTATATTTATTACAAAAGTGTGGAACGCCTGACGTCATCTTGATGTAATCAAAACTGTAATACCTAGAGCATTTCCTTTAGAAATTACATATATGAGAGGGTCTTATTGGCATCAAAATTATGGTTAGTGCTCTAAAAGACTAAAATAAGGACATATTTTCTGAGTTTTCAAATAGCGACAAAGCACTTTTAAATTATTTGTTATCTTTATGTTTTTTTTATCCAGTTGACCACTTGATTAAATGTTGCACTTAGGGGAGAGGATGTGGTGTTACTTCCAGAACTGCAGACTTTGCAACTGGGGAACCAGGTTGAAGTTTCTGCTTCAGCTCGACATTCTGTGATTCTGGTCAAATCACTTAGTCTCCCCATGTCTACAACCAAAATGAATTTGTTCTTGTGTGATGTAACCAATGCTCATGTAAAGCACTCCAATACCTGACAAGTCTGCACTATATAACACTGCAAAAACACAAAATAATAAGTGTTTTGCACACTTCTGTCATTGGGCTATATTTGGGCTACATCTGGGTGATTTTGGGCTACATTTGGGCTCTTTTGTCTCCGGTGGCCATCTTGGGAGATTTATTTGTTATGAAGTTTCCTAATTTCCTCATGTACTGCAGTCTTCTCATTAGGAAATGCTTTCAGTTTTTTACTTTGATTCCATCATGAAGGTATTCAGATATGTCACACATTTGCCATAAATTCTGAATGTTAGCACTCTAGTTGCTCATTAGATCACTGTAGTAAAACTACTGCACCATGGAAGTCTGCTCCTGGTATTAAAAGTGCATGTTTCAGTCTGCATGTCAGAATTTTTTAATGAAATAGAAGAGGATTTGAGAAGTCACTCAAAATGTGCCCTCATTTTCTTTCTTCAGCATTAATCATAATTTCTATGGCAAAATGAACCTCCTCATTGTGTTCCTTTTTAAATTAAATGTTTTAAGTGTTACCAGTTTATTCCAATCAAGATGGCTTCAGGTGTGCCATACTTTTGTCATAATGAAGACAGTAAGCGCTCTAGTTGTTTTTAAGAACATTCTGGGACATTCTGTCATTGGGCTATACTTGGGCTACATCTGGGTGATATTTGGGCTACATTTGGGCTCTTTTGTCTCTGGTGGCCATCTTGGGAGACTTATTTGTTATGAAGTTTCCTAATTTCCTCATTTACTGCAGTCTCCTCAGTAGGAAATACTTTCAGTTTTTTACTTTGATTCCATCAAGAAGGCATTCAGATGTGTCACACATTTGCCATAAATTCAGAATGTTAGCACTCTTTTTGCTCATTAGATCACTGTAGTAAAGCTACTGCTCATCAGGGAAAACTGCTGCTGGTATTGAAAGTGCATGTTTCAGTCTGCATGTCAGAATTTTTTAATGAAATAGAAGAGGATTTGAGAAGTCACTCAAAATGTGCCCTACTTTTTCTTTCTGCAGCACTAATCATACTTTTTATGGAAAAATGAACCCCCTCATTTTGTTCCTTTTTAAATTAAATGTTTTAAGAGTTACCACTTTAATCCAAGCAAGATGGCTTCAGGTGTGCCATACGTTTATCATAAGTAGGACTGTTAGCGCTCTAGTAGTTCTTTGGAACACTCTGGGAAGCTGCAGTAGAACACAAAGGAATCAACTGACAGTCTCTGCCCTTGTTGGATGTACATGTTTTACTGAGAATGTCAGACTTCATTCTCACATGACTGAGAAAGATAATGTGAATTTACAGAAAATAAGCTCTCAGTTTAGCCTATAGATCACCTTCCAAACCTCTGTGGTAAAAGCATGAGAAAATATTTTTCTCTCAATCATGATATCCCAGCAGAAGGCTTTTTCACATGGTGAAATCACCTTAGAACATACCACAATTCCTAAAATGAGTATGGTACCATCAACAAATGATTTTTAATGTAACTAAAGTTTTAAAACCTTCTATTAACTGCAATGCTTTTTAATGAGGTGCTATCATGTAAATTGGTCCCAAGATGGCTGCCAACACTTCTTGGATGAAGTGCTGACAGCCAATCAGATCTCAGGATGAGATGTGTGGTTAGGCTCCGCCCACATATATATATGCTTTTAAATGCTATTTTCTCAGGAAATACTGAACAGATTTACACCAGACCTGCAAAAGGCACTTCCTTGACCTTATGGCTACCTCTCTGCCAAATTTCAAGAAATTCTGTTCAGCCGTTCGGGCTGTAGCTGTGTCTAAAGGTCCTATGGAAAAATGCATGGGGAAAACGCGTTTTGGGACCCCCCTTTTTCTCGGCCCCTGCTTGACGAATCCCCCCGAGACTTTCAGGGTAGGAGCGGAGCGGAGCGCCCCACCTATTTTGAAAATTTCGCGAGGATTCGTCGACCGGCGCCAAAGTTATTCCAAATAGAATGTTGCGGATTTCCTATGGAAACAGGGTCTTAACTATAACTACCTACTGGCGACCGCCAGTAGGATGGATATATATATATATATATATATATATATATATATATATATATATATATATATATATATATATATATATATATATATATATATATATATATATATATATATATATATATATATATATATATATATATATATATATATATATATATATATATATATATATATATATATATATATATATATATATATATATATATATATATATATATATATATATATATATATATATATATATATATATATATATATATATATATATATATATATATATATATATATATATATATATATATATTTTTTTTTTTTTTTTTTTTTTAAAGGGGATGGGGCCATGCGGCTCCCTCCCCAAGGCTATTATGGCCCGGGAACGTAATCCCCGATGGCCATATATATTTTAAAGGGAATGGGGGCTATGTGACACCCTCTTCACAAGCATCTTTAGGCCCTGGGGACCCCATCCCCCAGGTCCTTTTGGTTTTTTTTTTAAAGAGAGGTGGCCATGGACCCCCATGGTGACACCTTTATTGACAAACTTAATGACAATGAATACAACATTGTCCTGTCTGGAAGCTTTGATGCCTACAAGGCAGAGTTCCTTGACGTAAGCCTCAAAATAGAACATGGCAAAGTAGCTACCACCCTGTTCCGCAAGACCACTGCGGGTAACAGTGTTTTACATGCCCTCAGCAGCCATCCAGAGGCACTCAAGTGGAGTATACCCTATGGAGAGCTACTGAGGGCCAAACGCAACTGCAATAGCCCTGAATCTTATTTTGAGGAAAGAGATAACATCACCGCCAGGTTTCTGAATCGAGGATACCCACGTTGGGTCCTCAATAAAGCTAGAGATCGGGCAGACAAAGTTGAACGTAAGGAAACTTTACAGGATAACAGTGAGGAAGGTGAAAAACAAGGAGAGGCGGGGACCTGCCTCATCCTCACTTACAACAACGACTCACAAAAAATAAAACACATAGTATCCAAACACTGGAATATTCTCAAGACAGACAACACACTAGGGGATCTCATCACAGACAGGCCCACTATCACGTACAGGAGAGATAAGAACATACGTGACTGGGTTGTGAGAAACAATATCATGAATTATCCCACCACCACTAATCATGGGCTCGTAGGATTCTTCCCATGTGGCCACTGTAAAGCCTGCAAACACAGTAAATATACAGCATCACTAGATTACAGAGGGGTAACCAAAAAGATCTTCCAATTTCTGACATGTAGCACCAATTTTGTGATCTATGCCATTGTTTGTACATGTAATCTTTGGTATATTGGTAGCACCACATGCGCAGCCAAAAAGAGGATATTGGAACATCGGAGAGCCATTATTAATAATGACTCGAAATATCCTGTGGCTCGCCACTTCTTTGATCGACACTATTCCAATGCAGCAGAAATGAGTTACTTGATTTTGGAACATATTCCCAAAAACCCACGTGGGGGTGACAGGGTACTGGCCCTAAGACAGAAAGAATCTAGGTACATCATAGAGTTCCAAACCAAGACCCCCGGAGGTCTGAACATTGATGAGGAAATGTCTGTTCACCTCAAAACTGATTCATAATTTATGACTTAAATTGTTTAGGACTTTGCTTCTGTATATGTGTTGATAGCATTTGTATAACCTCCCCTCTCCCCCCCCCCCTTTTTATGCTGAATCTCAGGACTGAACTAGCAATTTGAGATACTTCCGTGATCTTGTTAACCTCCTCTCTTCAAAATGTGCATTGTCATCTTTGTATTTCACAGTTTTAACCGAGTTTTTAATCATTTATTTCTGTTACAGGAGAGAAGGAAGGGGCCCCATCACTTGTCAGCACCTGCACGGGCATCCTACCCTTTTCCCTCTGGTTTTATCTGCACTTTCCATACGTCTCTCAAACTATATATCTTACCAGCAGTCCTTACTATCCTTTCATATGTGACATCTCCTACAATCTCTGGTGGTAGCGATGTGTGTATATAGTCATCTATTTTCCCACTTGGTGAAAATATTTGCTGTTAAAAGAGACTTCAGTAGAACACACTACTCGTGTTCTATGCCCACTTGGGCATCTAATTTTCTCCACAGTGATCATACACTATACTATCAGCATCTTGATTTCATGTGCTGTTGTAGCGTTTAAATGTCCACTTTGTCCAGGCACTCTAGGTCTCTTTCAAGACACTTACGTGATGATATTGATTAGAGTGCACGTAGAAAACCTCACCACTATTTTCTACACACAAGCACCATTATGTGAGAGAATGTATATACTTGAGTATTTCACTTATTTTTACAAATATGTCACACCTTGGACTATTACGATGCTGTAGACGTTCCACTTGGATCAGCCTCTTGCATTTAATTGATTTATTTTGTTGCATTTGCATTATGTTAGAGACTTGTTCTCTCTCGACTATTTTTGCATAGTCCAAGATGGCCGCCGATTGCGGTTTGCCTGTTTGTTTGGCCGAGTCAGTCCTATGTTGATTTCAACTGTAAATGACCGCGATGATATGTATGACTGCTTTTTGCATTTTCTTTCACACGTGAACAAGGCTGTGTGCTGAAACGCGTTGTGTGAATTAAACCACTTGATCTTCCACTACTTTGGGGATTTTGTTTTGCTTTACTGAGAGCATACTGGATCGTTGTGTTAAAATGGATATTTTTGCCGGCTGGCTCCGCCGGAGTGTATGCCAACCTTCAAGGGTCCCGGTAATCCAGAAGGAGCTCCCTCTTCGTTGGAAATATATATATATATATATATATATATATATATATATATATATATATATATATATTCACAGAAAAAACCATAGGTTTCAGGCACGTTATAGTTAGGAATTAGCATTTAAAAAACCTCAGAAATTCACTGAAAAAACCATAGGTTTCAGGGGTGTTATAGTTAGCTGGGCTTTTCACTTGTACAAAACCATTGAAATTCCCCCGTTATAGTTAGTTCAGCTAACTATAACTCGCGTGCCCGCAATGCACTGCTGATGACGTCACATATTACGTCACTCATGACATGGTCAGTGACATCACTCATGACATCACTGATGACATCTCAAATGACATCACTGAATTGACATCACTGATGACATCATCCAGTGAATGTCTCTTTTTCAGAAAATTAAATATGTTATTATGTATGTATATCTCAAGGTCGATGGAAGAATAAATGGGTATATAAGTGTCTAAATGGATGATTTGTTTTTGAAAAATTGATTGTGTAACTGACTGATTAAGTGTATCATAGTGAATACATGGCTTAGTGAGTAATGTTTAAATATGTAAATATCTGTATCAGTCTCTCACTTTGTGTATAAGTGGCTGCATGGGTTGGTGAGTAGCTACATGGGTGTCTATATAGGTTATTAGTTGTTTTTTTGAGTATCAGTCTGAGTGTCTGCATGGTTCGGTGGGGGGTATTAGGTAGTGCATAGGTGCATGAATGAGTGACTCACTGTTTGTATGTGTTGAAGACAGCATGTGTGCAGGACTGTATGGGTGGATGAGTGTGTGTATGGGTGTGTTAGTGAGTGAATGACTGTCTCAATAGTGTCTTTATGAGTAACTACATATGTTTTAAACTAGTATATGTGACTATTGGTGTATATAAGTGAGTATATGTGAGAGTGAGAGATTGAAAGAGTTCCTGTATGAATAAGTATGTGTTTCTATAAGTGATTGTTTAAAAGACTAAGTATGTGTAAGTTTCCGTAGAAGTAAGTGTGGTGGTGTGTGTATAACTGTATATGCAAGTAAATGTATGTTTGATTCTTTATTAGCATGAGTGACTATGTGTGTGAGTAACTCTATGGATGAGTGGCATTGTGTAACATGATGTATAGGTGTATGAGTACATATGATGAGTGAGTACATGTATGAGTGACTGTATAGGACTGTTGGTGAATGAGTGGATGTGTATGTGGATCTTAGAATTACTGAAGAGGTTGTTGTAACTGTTATTGGTATGTCCATTGTTTTCAAAATTTTTGTCTCTATTTTTGAATGTGTGTATCAAAGGTTATATTAGGGGGAGAGGAGGTCTGCCACTCTATCACAAGGATGATGTCATCAGTGATGTCATCAGTGATGTCATTTGAGATGTCATCAGTGATGTCATGAGTGATGTCACTGACCATGTCATGAGTGATGTAATATGTGACGTCATCAGCAGTGCATTGCGGGCGCGAGAGTTATAGTTAGCTGAACTAACTATAACGGGGGAATTTCAATGGTTTTGTACAAGTGAAAAGTCCAGCTAACTATACCACCCCTGAAACCTATGGTTTTTTCAGTGAATTTCTGAGGTTTTTTAAATGCTAATTCCTAACTTTAACGTGCCTGAAATCTATAGTTTTTTCTGTGAATTGCAAAGGTTTTTTAAATGCTAATTTCTAACAATGCCTACAGAGATAGGACATGTGAAGAAAGAAGAAAAAATGCACAGAAACAAAAAAAAGAAGTGCAGAAAGAAGCAACAGAAGTCCTCAAAGACGAAGAAAAGGGCAGGAAGAAGGATAACGTGCAGAAAGAACAAAATGAAGAGCAGAAAGAATCCTTGTTGCAAAATCATCCTGTACCCTCAACTTTTTCAGACGGATACTGGTGGTAACTGAGTCTGACTAACCAGTCCTAGAGCCAGTGCTATGTTAAAAGACACTTAGAATACAGTGAAAACACCTACATACACTAGGGAACATTATGCGTTGGGGTCCCCCTGTGATTAGCATGACCTCCTCTGTAAGCCCCTAGTATATAATAGGGCAGGGGGATTAAAACTACCTCTTAAAACAGGCCACAGGGTGTTTTTGCACACGTTAACTCAGGCCCCGTCCCCTCCCTTCACCACTGTGTAAACACGCACTGTGTCCGTTTTTAGTTGGGAGATTAAGTTCATTTGAATCCTGAGGGTCCCTAGGGTCCAACTAGCCCACTAGGTACCTCCAGTAAGTGCCACAGAGCTGCGTTGCAGAGAGGTGTAAAAAGTGGCACAACCTGGACCACCTCTCTGCAATGCAGCTCAGTGACGCTTACTGGAAGCACTTGGTGGGCTAGTTAGCCCCCAGGGGCCCTCAGTATTGAAAGGAAATTTTTTCCACAATTTAAAACGTGCTGTAGTGCGTGTTTGCACACGTCACCTCAGGCCCTGTCCCCTCCCTTCACCACTGTGTAATCGCGCCCTGTGGCTGTTCTAAGTTGAGAGATTAAGTCCCCTTGAATCCTAAGGGTCCCTAGGGTCAAACTAGACCACTAGGTACCTCCAGTAAGCGCCACAGAGCTGCGTTACAGAGAGGTGTAAAAAGGGGCTTGGCCTCAGAACACCTGTCTGCAGCGCAGCTCCCTGGCGCATACTGGAGATGCCTGTTGGGCTAGTTGGCCCTCAGGGACCCTCAGTATTGAAGAGGAATTAATTCCCCAACTTACAACTCGCCAGGGGGCGCGTTTGTAGAGTGCTGCAAGGAGGGGGCGTGGCCTCCGGCACGATGCCAGTCTTTTATTTATTTTAATTTTTTACGAAGGGGGGCTGTGTGGTTCCCCTTCTTATTCTAATTTATTGGCCCTGATGACCCCATCCCCCAGGGCCTGTCTCCTAATTATATTTTTTTGACCCCAATCCCCAGGGCCGGCCACTGTTTTTAATTATTTTAAAAAAATATAGATTTATAGACACACCTAGGACATGCTGGACAAACCGTACGTACCTATCACCATGACGATTTGAGTGATATTCATTAAAAGGCGACTATGCATACAATGAATCCACGTGGAATGTATTTACACCACTAGTGAAGCTCTGCCATGTCTGATGCCCTACCGTGCCTAATCCCGGTAGACACCCTTGTCGTTTATTATACAAACATGGGTAGCTATTGACGGGCACATTTAATACACATGCACACCAAGCCATTCAAAGGGGATTCAACAAAAATTCGACCAAAACTATGTAAGAAACCCCCCTCACGGTTAATAAAACACACATCCACTGCCGGATGTGTAATACTTTTTATTTTACTCTCTGGAAAGGGGACGAACATCACTTGAGAGTCACAGCGCGCGCCTGGCAGAGCCCAATGCTGTGTTACACCCACCATTGCCTGCCGAGTACCACACACCTCTGTGTTGTATTCCACCAGCTAGTGCATGGGCTATGACACTCTCTAGCCTATGTGCACTGTAACACCACCCCGTGAATATGTCATGCCACACTTGTCTTCGCACAGGTTATATTGCCCCCTCTAACGTGCCTTTCTCGATGCCTATGTTATAACGCACAGTGCTATGCCATACATATTACAATCTGGGATCCATATCTTTTTCAGAGTGCATATGCAACGTTACACTCCCCAGCACATATTTTATATTACAACTTTAGAGACTAGTTAGGTTACACAACACTGCCCTGTGCATATTACACTCCAAGGCACACATCACATAGCACGTGCTAGTGCCTGTGCTATCTCGCGCTCTCCAATTAATCTGTCATTGCGCACAATGTATTGCATATTATATTTCACGCCCGGTTCATCTTATATCACACTTTTTGGTGCATAGTTTATACCATACACTATATCTAGTTTTCATTTTCAATCGTGCTCTCAGGACTATGTTCTATATAACACTGTGTTCACCTACCCTTTTCACGGGCATTACATTTTGCAATAGGGGGTGGAGGGTCAGGGGGTGTTTCTGCCAAGTGAGCCCGGAGTCACAGTCACAAACGTCCTCTTCTTCCTGAATAAAAGTGAGATTATGCTGCATACTTGTTCATATTTTAAGTAGTTCGCACAGACACACGTTTTAAAAACAATAAAGTTCCTAATACCTGCCTTCTCTGAACAGTTAGCTTGCTGCCCCATCCCCCTCCTCCCTATCCTCTGTTGTGTGAATCCATGGACTAGCCTCCTCCCTCCTGCCATGCATGGTCTGATGTGCTGCCACTGCCCTCAATTTAGTATGATGTACCAGTTCCCTCCTCCTGCCCTCCATTGCCCAATTCTATGCCCCATCATTGACCTCCTGCTTAAACTCTGTGCTTAGCTTGCTGCCCCTATTCTCCTTCCCCCTGCCCTCCGATGTCTTTGTGCATGCCCCTGCTCCATCCTTTTTGCCCACCATGTTCCATGGACCTGCCACTCCTATCTACTCTGAGTGTTCTGTTGAGCTGCCACTCCCCTCCCACCTGCCTAGCATTGTCAGATGACTGTAACCTGTCCCTGCCACCTCCACCCTGCCTGTCCACATGCCATGCCCCTATCCTCTTCCTCCTGTCCTACATGGTTCATTGTACTGCCACACCCTTCTGCCCTCCCTGGTCTGTTGTGCTGCAACTGCTCCTCCTGCCTGCCCCGTGCGGTCTGTTGTGAGGCCCCTTCCCCTGAACTTTCTTGTCTGTGCACAGGTCCTGACCCTCCCTTCTATCCTCCATCGTCCTTTGTGCATGCCCCTGCACCCTCCTTCTTGCCCATCATAGCCATTGTGCTGCCACTAACCCTCCCACTTGCCATGCATGGTCTTCTGTGCTGCCATGGCCCCTCCCACCTTCCCTGTGTGGTCAGTTAGCTACCCCTGACCCCCTCCCACCTTCCCTCCATGGTCTGTCTGTATGCCATCACAGTCTCACTGTTGCTCTTCATGGTGTGTCTTGCTTCTAGTGCCCATCCTGCCTGACCTCCATGGCTATCTTGCTGCTCCTGCCCTGCCCCCTTGCCCCCAGCCCTCTGTTTATATGTGCAGACCCCTACTCCCTCCCTCCTGGCTTGCCTGTTCCATTTTAATGCCCCTGATCCGTCCCTCCTGCCCTTTATGGTCTGTTATGCTGCAGCTTTCTCTCCTGTCTGTCCATTATGGTCAGCTAGCTACCATTGCCTCTTGCCCCTCTGTTCTCTGTTGTCCATGTGCATGGTCCTGTCCCCTCCCTCTTGCTTTATTTGGATTGTTGTGCTGCACTCCCGTCCCGCATGCCCTGTGTGGTGTATTGTGCTGCTGCAAACCCTGATGCCTGCCCTGCAGGGTCAGTTTGGTGCACCTCTCCATGTCCCTCCTGTCCTCTGTTATCCAAGTCCATGTCCCTACCCCATTTCCTTCCATGATCCAATGTACCATACTTGTGAACATTTTGAACTTGGTAAGAGGGAGATTTTGAAAAAAAACTGGGGTATTGATTTTCCCCTTTGAGTTACATTGAAAAAGAGGAGATCGTAGACAGGAGACAGATCAAATAAAGCCCATTTGAGCTTAAAAACATTGGACGGTTCCTGGCTGAATCGGGTCTGTTGGCATGTATAGTTGTACTACCATTGCCTCTTCCTTCTGCCCACAATGGTCTATTACATTGCCATAGCCTCTCTTGCAAGTCCTGTATTGTTGGTTTATTGCCCCTGCCCCCCTTTCCACTGCCCTCCATAGTCTCTTGTGCTGCCACGGCCCTTCCTGCCTGCTCAGTGTGGTTAAATTGTTGCCTTTGCACCCTCCCACCTGCCTTCAATTTTCACAGTCCGTGCCCCTGGCCTCTGCCTCTCAACAGTATCCTAATGAACAACTAGATTGCTAACATTCTATATTTATTAGAAAAGTGTGGAGCGCCTGACGTCATCTTGATGTAATCAAAACTGTAATACCTAGAGCATTTCCTTTAGAAATTACATATATGAGAGGGTCTTATTGGCATCAAAATTATGGTTAGTGCTCTAAAAGACTAAAATAAGGACATATTTTCTGAGTTTTCAAATAGCGACAAAGTACTTTTAAATTATTTGTTATCTTTATGTTTTTTTATCCAGTTGACCACTTGATTAAATGTTGCACTTAGGGGAGAGGATGTGGTGTTACTTCCAGAACTGCAGACTTTGCAACTGGGGAACCAGGTTGGAGTTTCTGCTTCAGCTCGACATTCTGTGATTCTGGTCAAATCACTTAATCTCCCCATGTCTACAACCAAAATGAATTTGTTCTTGTGTGATGTAACCAATGCTCATGTAAAGCACTCCAATACCTGACAAGTCTGCACTATATAACACTGCAAAAACACAAAATAATAAGTGTTTTGCACACTTCTGTCATTGGGCTATATTTGGGCTACATCTGGGTGATTTTGGGCTACATTTGGGCTCTTTTGTCTCCGGTGGCCATCTTGGGAGATTTATTTGTTATGAAGTTTCCTAATTTCCTCATGTACTGCAGTCTCCTCAGTAGGAAATGCTTTCAGTTTTTTACTTTGATTCCATCATGAAGGTATTCAGATATGTCACACATTTGCCATAAATTCTGAAAGTTAGCACTCTAGTTGCTCATTAGATCACTGTAGTAAAACTACTGTTCACCATGGAAGTCTGCTCCTGGTATTAAAAGTGCATGTTTCAGTCTGCATATCAGAATTTTTTAATGAAATAGAAGAGGATTTGAGAAGTCACTCAAAATGTGCCCCATTTTCTTTCTTCAGCATTAATCATAATTTCTATGGCAAAATGAACCCCCTCATTGTGTTCCTTTTTAAATTAAATGTTTTAAGTGTTACCAGTTTATTCCACTCAAGATGGCTTCAGGTGTGCCATACTTTTGTCATAATGAAGACAGTAAGCGCTCTAGTTGTTTTTAAGAACACTCTGGGACATTCTGTCATTGGGCTATACTTGGGCTACATCTGGGTGATATTTGGGCTACATTTGGGCTCTTTTGTCTCTGGTGGCCATCTTGGGAGACTTATTTGTTATGAAGTTTCCTAATTTCCTCATTTACTGTAGTCTCCTCAGTAGGAAATACTTTCAGTTTTTTACTTTGATTCCATCAAGAAGGCATTCAGATTTGTCACACATTTGCCATAAATTCAGAATGTTAGCACTCTTTTTGCTCATTAGATCACTGTAGTAAAGCTACTGCTCACCAGGGAAAACTGCTGCTGGTATTGAAAGTGCATGTTTCAGTCTGCATGTCAGAATTTTTTTATTAAATAAAAGAGGATTTCAGAAGTCAAAATGTGCCCTAGTTTTTCTTTCTGCAGCACTAATCATACTTGTTATGGAAAAATGAACCCCCTCATTTTGTTCCTTTTTTAAATTACATGTTTTAAGAGTTACCACTTTAATCCAAGCAAGATGGCTTCAGGTGTGCCATACGTTTCATAAGTAGGACTGTTAGCGCTCTAGTTGTTCTTTGGAACACTCTGGGAAGCTGCAGTAGAACACAAAGGAATCAACTGACAGTCTCTGCCCTTGTTGGATGTACATGTTTTACTGAGAATGTCAGACTTCATTCTCACATGACTGAGAAAGATAATGTGAATTTACAGAAAATAAGCTCTCAGTTTAGCTTATAGATCACCTTCCAAACCTCTGTGGGAAAAGCATGAGAAAATATTTTTCTCTCTATCATGATATCCCAGCAGAAGGCTTTTTCACATGGTGAAATCACCTTAGAACATACCACAATTCTTAAAATGAGTATGGTACCATCAACAAATGATTTATAATGTAACTAAAGCCTTAAAACCTTCTATTAACTGCAATGCTTTTTAATGAGGTGCTATCATGTATATTGGTCCCAAGATGGCTGCCAAAACTTCTTGGATGAAGTGCTGACAGCCAATCAGATCTCAGGATGAGATGTGTGGTTAGGCTCCGCCCACATATATATATGATTTTACTTTTGATTTTCTCAGGAACTACTGAACAGATTGACACCAGACCTGCTAAAGGCACTTCCCTGAGCTGAGGACCACCTCTCTGCCAAATTTCAAGTAATTCTGTTCAGCCGTTCGGGCTGTACCTTAGACTAAACGTCGCTATGGAAAATTGCATGGGGAAAATGCGTTTTGGGACCCCCCTTTTTCTCAGCCCCCGCTTGACAAATCGTCCCGAGACTTTCAGGGTAGGAGCGGAGCGGAGCGCCCCACCTATTTTAAAAATTTTGCGAGGATTCGTTAACCGGCGCCAAAGTTATCCCAAATAGAATGTTGCGGATTTCCTATAGAAACACGGTCCTAACTATAACTATCTACTGGCGACCGCCAGTAGATAATATATATATATATATATATATATATATATATATATATATATATATATATATATATATATATACATATATATCCAAAACGAGGCACCAGACTTGGAGGCCACACACATTGTGAAATGATTTATTCCTGCAGGCAGCCCTGCTTCGAATCAGCAGACATACAGAGATTTCTTTGCCAGAGTAAAGTCCTTACGCGTTTCGGGCATCCTCGCCCTTGGTCACAGGTGATCTGGCTCATGTGAGACTCGTAGCATACCATAACTCAAGTCGCAGGTTTATGGTCTCGCCCGCTGGGCGTGTCTGCACAATGCATCCTGGGACTTCGAGTTTTATCACACAGTAAGTTTTTCAACAGTAACAGTTGCTGGTAGCACATGAAAATAATGTTCCACAGTGGGTTTATGTAGTGTTGCAGGTATGGCAGGACTGTTCTCACCCTATTGCGGAAACCACAACGCTCCTTATTGCGTCGTTTCGTAACGTCGCTGGACACCACTTCTTTCGTGTGGGGGCCTTCCGCGACCCTGGGTCGGCCGCAATTAAATCCAAAACGAGGCACCAGACTTGGAGGCCACACACGTTGTGAAATGCTTTATTCCTGCAGGCAGCCCTGCTTCGAATCAGCAGACATACAGAGATTTCTTTGCCAGAGTAAAGTCCTTACGCGTTTCGGGCATCCTCGCCCTTGGTCACAGGTGATCTGGCTCATGTGAGACTCGTAGCATACCATAACTCAAGTCGCAGGTTTATGGTCTCGCCCGCTGGGCGTGTCTGCACAATGCATCCTGGGACTTCGAGTTTTATCACACAGTAAGTTTTTCAACAGTAACAGTTGCTGGTAGCACATGAAAATAATGTTCCACAGTGGGTTTCTGTAGTGTTGCAGGTATGGCAGGACTGTTCTCACCCTATTGCGGAAACCACAACGCTCCTTATTGCGTCGTTTCGTAACGTCGCTGGACACCACTTCTTTCGTGTGGGGGCCTTCCGCGACCCTGGGTCGGCCGCAATTAAATCCAAAACGAGGCACCAGACTTGGAGGCCACACACGTTGTGAAATGCTTTATTCCTGCAGGCAGCCCTGCTTCGAATCAGCAGACATACAGAGATTTCTTTGCCAGAGTAAAGTCCTTACGCGTTTCGGGCATCCTCGCCCTTGGTCACAGGTGATCTGGCTCATGTGAGACTCGTAGCATACCATAACTCAAGTCGCAGGTTTATGGTCTCGCCCGCTGGGCGTGTCTGCACAATGCATCCTGGGACTTCGAGTTTTATCACACAGTAAGTTTTTCAACAGTAACAGTTGCTGGTAGCACATGAAAATAATGTTCCACAGTGGGTTTCTGTAGTGTTGCAGGTATGGCAGGACTGTTCTCACCCTATTGCGGAAACCACAACGCTCCTTATTGCGTCGTTTCGTAACGTCGCTGGACACCACTTCTTTCGTGTGGGGGCCTTCCGCGACCCTGGGTCGGCCGCAATTAAATCCAAAACGAGGCACCAGACTTGGAGGCCACACACGTTGTGAAATGCTTTATTCCTGCAGGCAGCCCTGCTTCGAATCAGCAGACATACAGAGATTTCTTTGCCAGAGTAAAGTCCTTACGCGTTTCGGGCATCCTCGCCCTTGGTCACAGGTGATCTGGCTCATGTGAGACTCGTAGCATACCATAACTCAAGTCGCAGGTTTATGGTCTCGCCCGCTGGGCGTGTCTGCACAATGCATCCTGGGACTTCGAGTTTTATCACACAGTAAGTTTTTCAACAGTAACAGTTGCTGGTAGCACATGAAAATAATGTTCCACAGTGGGTTTCTGTAGTGTTGCAGGTATGGCAGGACTGTTCTCACCCTATTGCGGAAACCACAACGCTCCTTATTGCGTCGTTTCGTAACGTCGCTGGACACCACTTCTTTCGTGTGGGGGCCTTCCGCGACCCTGGGTCGGCCGCAATTAAATCCAAAACGAGGCACCAGACTTGGAGGCCACACACGTTGTGAAATGCTTTATTCCTGCAGGCAGCCCTGCTTCGAATCAGCAGACATACAGAGATTTCTTTGCCAGAGTAAAGTCCTTACGCGTTTCGGGCATCCTCGCCCTTGGTCACAGGTGATCTGGCTCATGTGAGACTCGTAGCATACCATAACTCAAGTCGCAGGTTTATGGTCTCGCCCGCTGGGCGTGTCTGCACAATGCATCCTGGGACTTCGAGTTTTATCACACAGTAAGTTTTTCAACAGTAACAGTTGCTGGTAGCACATGAAAATAATGTTCCACAGTGGGTTTCTGTAGTGTTGCAGGTATGGCAGGACTGTTCTCACCCTATTGCGGAAACCACAACGCTCCTTATTGCGTCGTTTCGTAACGTCGCTGGACACCACTTCTTTCGTGTGGGGGCCTTCCGCGACCCTGGGTCGGCCGCAATTAAATCCAAAACAAGGCACCAGACTTGGAGGCCACACACGTTGTGAAATGCTTTATTCCTGCAGGCAGCCCTGCTTCGAATCAGCAGACATACAGAGATTTCTTTGCCAGAGTAAAGTCCTTACGCGTTTCGGGCATCCTCGCCCTTGGTCACAGGTGATCTGGCTCATGTGAGACTCGTAGCATACCATAACTCAAGTCGCAGGTTTATGGTCTCGCCCGCTGGGCGTGTCTGCACAATGCATCCTGGGACTTCGAGTTTTATCACACAGTAAGTTTTTCAACAGTAACAGTTGCTGGTAGCACATGAAAATAATGTTCCACAGTGGGTTTCTGTAGTGTTGCAGGTATGGCAGGACTGTTCTCACCCTATTGCGGAAACCACAACGCTCCTTATTGCGTCGTTTCGTAACGTCGCTGGACACCACTTCTTTCGTGTGGGGGCCTTCCGCGACCCTGGGTCGGCCGCAATTAAATCCAAAACGAGGCACCAGACTTGGAGGCCACACACGTTGTGAAATGCTTTATTCCTGCAGGCAGCCCTGCTTCGAATCAGCAGACATACAGAGATTTCTTTGCCAGAGTAAAGTCCTTACGCGTTTCGGGCATCCTCGCCCTTGGTCACAGGTGATCTGGCTCATGTGAGACTCGTAGCATACCATAACTCAAGTCGCAGGTTTATGGTCTCGCCCGCTGGGCGTGTCTGCACAATGCATCCTGGGACTTCGAGTTTTATCACACAGTAAGTTTTTCAACAGTAACAGTTGCTGGTAGCACATGAAAATAATGTTCCACAGTGGGTTTCTGTAGTGTTGCAGGTATGGCAGGACTGTTCTCACCCTATTGCGGAAACCACAACGCTCCTTATTGCGTCGTTTCGTAACATCGCTGGACACCACTTCTTTCGTGTGGGGGCCTTCCGCGACCCTGGGTCGGCCGCAATTAAATCCAAAACGAGGCACCAGACTTGGAGGCCACACACGTTGTGAAATGCTTTATTCCTGCAGGCAGCCCTGCTTCGAATCAGCAGACATACAGAGATTTCTTTGCCAGAGTAAAGTCCTTACGCGTTTCGGGCATCCTCGCCCTTGGTCACAGGTGATCTGGCTCATGTGAGACTCGTAGCATACCATAATTCAAGTCGCAGGTTTATGGTCTCGCCCGCTGGGCGTGTCTGCACAATGCATCCTGGGACTTCGAGTTTTATCACACAGTAAGTTTTTCAACAGTAACAGTTGCTGGTAGCACATGAAAATAATGTTCCACAGTGGGTTTCTGTAGTGTTGCAGGTATGGCAGGACTGTTCTCACCCTATTGCGGAAACCACAAGGCTCCTTATTGCGTCGTTTCGTAACGTCGCTGGACACCACTTCTTTCGTGTGGGGGCCTTCCGCGACCCTGGGTCGGCCGCAATTAAATCCAAAACGAGGCACCAGACTTGGAGGCCACACACGTTGTGAAATGCTTTATTCCTGCAGGCAGCCCTGCTTCGAATCAGCAGACATACAGAGATTTCTTTGCCAGTGTAAAGTCCTTACGCGTTTCGGGCATCCTCGCCCTTGGTCACAGGTGATCTGGCTCATGTGAGACTCGTAGCATACCATAACTCAAGTCGCAGGTTTATGGTCTCGCCCGCTGGGCGTGTCTGCACAATGCATCCTGGGACTTCGAGTTTTATCACACAGTAAGTTTTTCAACAGTAACAGTTGCTGGTAGCACATGAAAATAATGTTCCACAGTGGGTTTCTGTAGTGTTGCAGGTATGGCAGGACTGTTCTCACCCTATTGCGGAAACCACAACGCTCCTTATTGCGTCGTTTCGTAACGTCGCTGGACACCACTTCTTTCGTGTGGGGGCCTTCCGCGACCCTGGGTCGGCCGCAATTAAATCCAAAACGAGGCACCAGACTTGGAGGCCACACACGTTGTGAAATGCTTTATTCCTGCAGGCAGCCCTGCTTCGAATCAGCAGACATACAGAGATTTCTTTGCCAGAGTAAAGTCCTTACGCGTTTCGGGCATCCTCGCCCTTGGTCACAGGTGATCTGGCTCATGTGAGACTCGTAGCATACCATAACTCAAGTCGCAGGTTTATGGTCTCGCCCGCTGGGCGTGTCTGCACAATGCATCCTGGGACTTCGAGTTTTATCACACAGTAAGTTTTTCAACAGTAACAGTTGCTGGTAGCACATGAAAATAATGTTCCACAGTGGGTTTCTGTAGTGTTGCAGGTATGGCAGGACTGTTCTCACCCTATTGCGGAAACCACAACGCTCCTTATTGCGTTGTTTCGTAACGTCGCTGGACACCACTTCTTTCGTGTGGGGGCCTTCCGCGACCCTGGGTCGGCCGCAATTAAATCCAAAACGAGGCACCAGACTTGGAGGCCACACACGTTGTGAAATGCTTTATTCCTGCAGGCAGCCCTGCTTCGAATCAGCAGACATACAGAGATTTCTTTGCCAGAGTAAAGTCCTTACGCGTTTCGGGCATCCTCGCCCTTGGTCACAGGTGATCTGGCTCATGTGAGACTCGTAGCATACCATGACTCAAGTCGCAGGTTTATGGTCTCGCCCGCTGGGCGTGTCTGCACAATGCATCCTGGGACTTCGAGTTTTATCACACAGTAAGTTTTTCAACAGTAACAGTTGCTGGTAGCACATGAAAATAATGTTCCACAGTGGGTTTCTGTAGTGTTGCAGGTATGGCAGGACTGTTCTCACCCTATTGCGGAAACCACAACGCTCCTTATTGCGTCGTTTCGTAACGTCGCTGGACACCACTTCTTTCGTGTGGGGGCCTTCCGCGACCCTGGGTCGGCCGCAATTAAATCCAAAACGAGGCACCAGACTTGGAGGCCACACACGTTGTGAAATGCTTTATTCCTGCAGGCAGCCCTGCTTCGAATCAGCAGACATACAGAGATTTCTTTGCCAGAGTAAAGTCCTTACGCGTTTCGGGCATCCTCGCCCTTGGTCACAGGTGATCTGGCTCATGTGAGACTCGTAGCATACCATAACTCAAGTCGCAGGTTTATGGTCTCGCCCGCTGGGCGTGTCTGCACAATGCATCCTGGGACTTCGAGTTTTATCACACAGTAAGTTTTTCAACAGTAACAGTTGCTGGTAGCACATGAAAATAATGTTCCACAGTGGGTTTCTGTAGTGTTGCAGGTATGGCAGGACTGTTCTCACCCTATTGCGGAAACCACAACGCTCCTTATTGCGTCGTTTCGTAACGTCGCTGGACACCACTTCTTTCGTGTGGGGGCCTTCCGCGACCCTGGGTCGGCCGCAATTAAATCCAAAACGAGGCACCAGACTTGGAGGCCACACACGTTGTGAAATGCTTTATTCCTGCAGGCAGCCCTGCTTCGAATCAGCAGACATACAGAGATTTCTTTGCCAGAGTAAAGTCCTTACGCGTTTCGGGCATCCTCGCCCTTGGTCACAGGTGATCTGGCTCATGTGAGACTCGTAGCATACCATAACTCAAGTCGCAGGTTTATGGTCTCGCCCGCTGGGCGTGTCTGCACAATGCATCCTGGGACTTCGAGTTTTATCACACAGTAAGTTTTTCAACAGTAACAGTTGCTGGTAGCACATGAAAATAATGTTCGCCAGCGGTCGCCAGTAGGTAGTTATAGTTAGGACCACGTTTCCATAGGAAATCCGCAACATTCTATTTTGAATAACTTTGGCGCCGGTTGACGAATCCTCGCGAATTTTTCAAAATAGGTGGGGCGCTACGCTCCGCTCCTACCCTGAAAGTCTCGGGGGGATTCGTCAAGCGGGGGCTGAGATAAAAGCGGGGTCCCAAAATGCGTTTTTCCCATGCATTTTTCCATAGGACCTTTAGACACAGCTACAGCCCGAACGGCTGAACAGAATTACTTGAAATTTGGCAGAGAGGTAGTCCTCAGGTCAAGGAAGTGCCTTTTGTAGGTTTGGTGTAAATCTGTTCAGTAGATTCAGAGAAAATAGCCTTTAAATCAATATATATATCTGAGCCAGCGTACGGTGCGCTTACGGTGCGCTTACCGTACGCGTACGGTGGCGTGCGCGAGCGCGATTTTGATTGGCTGTTAGATCTTAGTAAACATTCGAATCGGTCGAAACCAGGAAGCGGCGGCCGCCATTTTCTCTCTCGCTCTCTGAGTTGGGCAGCAAAAACGATGCCAAAAAATGTCTAAAGAGGCAGTTTCTTGAGATCCTAACCACCCAGCATTGATATAGGGGTCCCCAAACAACCCCCAAGCCCAAATAAAAAATTTGTTTTTTTTTCGGAAAATCTCCGATTACGCTTACCGTACGCGTACGGTAAAAAAATGTTTTAAAAAAAAATTATCCACACCCTCCCCTCCCCGTGTGCAAATGGTGCCCGAAGGGCACCATTTGTGCATGGCTTATTACAGATAAGAAATAAACAAAGAATACATTTCACAAAGATGCGCATAATATGTCCCCCATGTGCGCACGGTGCGCGAAGCGCATCGTGCGTACATGGCCCATCCCGCATAACGTGGGCACGCGGTGCGCGCAGCGCACCGCGTGACCACCGTGCGTGCACGGCACTAACTGCGTAAAGTGGGCGCGCGGTGCGCGAAGCACACCGCGTGCTCACTGTGCGCGCACGGTGCGCGAAGCGCACCGTGCGCGCACGGAACGAACTGCGTTAACTGGACGCGCACGCCACGAATGGCGTAAAGTAACTTAGCATTTAAAAAACCGTACAAATTCACTGAAAAAACCATAGCTTTCACACACGTTATAGTTAGGAATTAGCATTTAAAAAACCTTGCAAATTCACTGAAAAAACCATAGGTTTCACACAAGTTATAGTTAGCGGACATTTTACTGATAAAAAACCATTGAAATTCCCCCGTTATAGTTAGTGCAGGCAACTATAACTCACGCGACCGCAATCCTCTGCTGATGACATATGTGTCTTTATGAAAAAAAAATATTTGTAATATATGTATAGCTAAAAATTTATGGAAGAAGACATGGGTAAATAAGTGTCTAAATACAGTATTAGCATCAGCAGAGGATTGCGGTCGCGTGAGTTATAGTTGCCTGCACTAACTATAACGGGGGAATTTCAATGGTTTTTTATCAGTAAAATGTCCGCTAACTATAACTTGTGTGAAACCTATGGTTTTTTCAGTGAATATATATATATACATATATATATATATATATATTTATTTTTTTACCTGTTCAGGACAGGGAACTAAGTCCCTGAGTCCTATAATGGCTGCCACAAGCATTTTTCCCATGGTTGCTGGCAGCCAATCATAGAGTTCGCCCCTCCGGGAGTCTGACTCCCATGGGAGCAAGATGCCAAGGGAAATAAAGCTGCAAGGACCAGTCAGAATGCTTCATTTTCAAATTGGTGCTTTGCGAGAGCCTCTCCCTGACCCAACTTTTCAGATACCTACATTTTTTTAATCTTACTTGCTCAAAAGTTACTGAACACATTTACACCAAATCACAAAAAGCACAATCTGTGTACCGAGATCTACCAAATTTGGTGTAATTCCGTACAGCAGTTTTTGTTCTACCCCTTTCTAAAAAAGTCTATGAAAAATGCTTGGGTATTTTGCATTTTGGTACTCACCTTTTTCCTCAGCTCCTGCTTGATGGATCACCCCGAAACATTCCATGCACAAACTAGTCAAAAGGTAGCACCTGAATGGAAAGTTTTGTGGCGATTCATCAAACGGTGCCAAAGTTATTAGCAACACAATAAACACTTTTCCTATAGAACAGCTGACTTAACTATAACTACACACCCTGTGGCGACTGCCACTGGGTAATATATATATATATGTATAAATTATATTATATACATATATCATAATTACCAAAAGGGGTCCTCGATAAGTGATGCTCAGCTAATACGCCATTGCACACTTCCAAGGGGAACAAGTCCCATTAATAAATTAACAAGGGAGAAAGCAGGCGGCACTCCAGAAAGCAAGTGATCAAGTTTTTAGTTATAGTGTAATGTGCAGGAAACACCACATGGAAAAAGACTAGAGGTAGAAAAGTTTTTTGTCTTTCCTGCACACTGCACTTTATTTAATTATAAGAAAGATTTCAGCACTTGCTTCCTGTAATGCTCCCTACTTTCTCCTTTGTTAATGTATATAGTATATATATTACTATATATCTTACCCAGTGGCATGTGCCACTGTGTAGGTATAGTTAAGACACACTGCACGTTTCCATAGGAAAAGTCTTTTTTAGTTTCCTTAGAACTTTGGGGCTGTTTGACTAACCATTATGGAACTTTCCAAAAAGAAAGTCCTTACACCTCAGCTCTTTCCTGGAAGGTTTCAGGGTGATCCATCAAGCTGAAGCTGAGTAAAAGGGAAAGATCTACCCCAAACCATGTTTTCCCCATTTATTTTTCCATAGGAAAATTAGACACAGATATAGTCCAAAACAGCTGAACTGATTTACACCGAATTTTGCAGAAAGCTAGATCTTCTTCCAGAAAGAGTGCTTTTGTGATTTGTTGTTAATCAGTTCTGTAGTTTTTGAGCAATGAAGGGTACAAATATCTTTATATATCAGACCACGGAGGATCCACGGGGAGACCAATCTCATGGTGATATTTGATTGCCTGCCACCACATCAACAAGGTAATAAGCAAGATAATAAAGCATGACTTTACATTAAAAAACCTTAGGAATTCTCTAAAACCAAAGGTTAAAGTAACATTATAGTTCAGTGGCAACAAAACATTTTAAACAAACAAAACCACTGAAATTCACCAGTTATCATTATATCACGTAACTATAACTCGTGCCCTAAGATAACTATAATTCAAGCCCTCGCTACCATTTTCCACAAATTCAAATTACAAAGTCTTGAGTTTGTTCTTCCTCAAACCATCCCAGCAATCATACCCTACCCTAGACAGGACTCTCTGAAGCGAAGGTGGCTTGCCCTGGACAACAGGTGTGCAATGCTTTATTCTTCCTCCCTCAATGGCAGACCTTTCAGGTATTAGTGGTTAGTAACAGAGACTCCATAGATAAGTAATTAGTAAAAATACATTGCTTTCTGTCTTCATAATTTTAACATTGTTCACATACTGTATTGTCGCAATAACTGTGTTATTTACCTCAATTATTTTGTAAATGTTCTCTACTAGCTTGGTTTCTAATCAAAGCCTCTAGTGCCACTAGTCCAGTTGTCTTGTGTGGTTCTGTGCTGGTTCAGAAGAAAACGTATAGGGAGCGCAGGGGATACCCATTGACTCTAACAGGTTTGTCTACTGCTAAAGTAGATCCTTCCAAGGTAAATTATGGGAGAGGTTCACAGGACACGCAGCCACTTCCCCAGCTCCAGAAGATAAGTAGGTTTACCTGTACTTGCTGGTGGCAAGTGAAATCTTAAGTGGTATGATCAAAATTGCAACACAACACATCGCCCTCTTTGCTGAATAGCCTCTGGCTGACTATTACTGCCTTGCTCTAGGTCAGACTAAGGTCTGAGACATGATTCACCCTATTACAGTGTCCACCGTAAACTTCAAGCCCATCTCAGATCCTTCTTCAACCAATTAGCTGTGAGGTCTTCACCTCAAGATTCTAAGCAAATGTAACATTTCTGCTATGGTTCCCAGACCACAGTAAGGACTCAATCTTTAACTTCTACTCCACCATGCTCTTACAGGCATGGACTAAGCTCTCCTCTATGAAATTCGCCTGGTAGGAGTTCCATTAATGTGACCCCTAATCTTGATCACATTTCAAATACTTACATTAAAGGAATTGGCACTTGGCAATCTGTCCTTTACTACATTTGGTTGTAAGAAAATGCCCATAATCACCAACATCCAACTTTGTTGCAATGGTGCTGAACCTTTGTCCCTGTGCCCTGCATAGCCTTCTAGAATTGATATACCTGATCGTGCAGTCAAAGTATAAAAGAACATCCCTTTAAAGCTTACATTAGAACAAACCTGGTAATCATTGCCTAGCAATGGGCAAATATTTTTTTAATGATTTGTTTAATTGTTCAATTGTTTTCTGTTTTGAAGGCATGTCAAGTTGTCATTTTTTTACAGAAGATTTTCCAAAATAGTAGTTGAAATGATGAGTTCTTGGAGACATGGATTTAGAGTTTGGCTCATAAGGGATACAAAGGTGAATACCCAGTAGAAACTGACCAGTGCATCTGCAGTGTAAGTTGTAATGTGATTGTTCAAAGAGGTGTCCGAAACTGTGGGATTTGATAATCATGGATTTCTTTAGTTCTATTGCTTTGCCAATGAACTGACATTTATGAGAAGGGCATGAAATTGCCTCAGCAACATCTAAAAAAAGATCTAAAGTAGATCCACAAGCTATGGGCGGGTTGTCACATTATGTGGTCAGAATTTATTCCCTGGAGAGTATGGCGTGGGGCTGTCAAACCATCAGCTATAGATAAGGCCTGAAAGAAATTAAATAAAGAAATGCAGTCTTTTTGCAGCTACAGTGGGTTTGGCAGGGTAGATCATCCTGATCTCTGCTAACGATGACATTTAATTTTTCTGGGGGATGGCATACATCTATCATTATTGGGATTAGAGCTCTACCTGATCCAGGTGAAGTTGGCCCTGGCGCATTGGGCATTGAGTGACGGGAACATTTCCCCTACGGAACATGGGGGGCTAGGGGTGGTGGGGCAGAGTAAGAATGGAAGTGGGGGAAGACGTTTTGTATTCGCCTCCAATGCTTGGAGTCCCCCCTCCCTCTTTCTCTGGGTGGCGGTTGGCTAGGAAGTTGCCATGATTTACAGAAGTTTGTTTGTCAGCGGCAGTTTAGGCTGAAAGGGGATGGGAAGGAAGTTTAATGGGGTTCAAAGAGTAATTGAGGTAGGAAAAGGGAAGGGATTTTTGAGGTCCCAATTACAGTTGATCAGCGCCGATGCAAGTATGTTATTGAGATTTTGAGTTGTTATGGGGGAGATTTAATTTAGGAGTGGGGTAGTTTATCATAAGTGATGAAAGATGTATAGAAATGTTATAGTTTTGTAAGGCAAAGGCTCAGGTTATGTTATAGAGTGCACCTGTTTCAATAAAGCAGCCTTTTTCACACAATCCTCGTGTCAGTGGTCCGTGCTACCCCCTTCCCCAATTGCCATTTGTTGTGGTTGATTAACTAGGGCCATAAAGAAGAAGACTCTTGAATGCAGTACTTCAAGTCAAAGAAAATCTGGAGATACTACAAGATGTAAGAGGAATATATAACACTCCTGAAACAAACTGGTACAAAATAATATAGGTGGGTCCATGTGTATGTAGAACCCAAACAACCAAGAAGCATCACACTGTGCAAATCACAATCTTAAACAAGCATACTTGATCCCACAGGCGTCGCCCGTGTAGGTAAGAGCGGTGGGGCAGGATGGGAGGCGGGATTCGACTTACGGCGATGAGGAAAACTTACATTAAAAAAAAGAAAACAACCATATTTTCTTTTATTTAAGTTTCCCTTGTCCTCGTTTGACGAATACCCCCCATCTTGCGCTCCCCCCCCACTGCTCTTATCTGCACGGGCTACTCCTGTGTTTCCAGCACCTCAAACACCTAAGACTGACTTACTGTGGATCACACTGGAGCCAGTTCCTATACCTCCATTATAGTTTTATAAAATTTCAAAAAACTGAACATGTCTAAATATGATGTCCCCTTAAGTATGAGGTCAAGGACAAAAGGAACTACTGACCTCACCTCCAACTACCCCAGCAACAACCAGACAAGTCGACAACATAGTCGCCACTCACAAGCAAACTACACAGAAAACACCCACAGGCAAATTATATTTATAATACAAGCAACAAAACAACTTTAAATTACAGTCCCACACCATTGATCACTTATTCTGTTTTGCCTAGAACTTTGAAACCATTCACATTCCTGACATCCCACATCACTAAGGGGCCACACAAGACGAAGGTGAGCATTGCAAAAAAAGCCAGTAGCCGAATAGAACAAGAAAGAGGTCTAGATACCTCCATATCCCTCCATCCCCCACTAATAACCTGTCCCTTTCAACAAAAACGAACCGATGGCTGCCGTAGGCCAACGCAGGCGACCGTTCACTGCGCATCAGCGGGAATGGGCAAGGATATGGATTTCAATGAATTATGGAAAAGAAAGCCGATGTCTTTGTTTTTCTTTTGTTTTCATTGTGTTGCTCTGGTTTATTCTCCTACAGCTCCCAGTGGCTTGCAGACCCTAAAACCAACACCTGGACAAACCACAGACATGCAAAAGGCGAGCAGATCCAAGTGAATGAAAAAAGGGACGGGTGGAAGGCAAGTAGGGTGTGGCCCCAGTGCAGAATTAAAACTGTGGTTTTCCATTAATCCCGCAGCTCTGTGAGACACACACCCAAGGCCCCTGGAGCGTGTCCAGCTCTCTAATACCTGCCGGCTGCGCTCCCTCTCACCTCGGGCTCGGAGGACCTCGGTGACCTCACAGAATGAGGATATATGACATGCAGATGTTTGCAGCTGCGAGCGAGCGCCGGCTGGAGACTAGCCGAGACATCTCTTTCATTACTAGCAAGGACTTTTCTGAAGTTTTATTGTTTGCCCCAGGAGATTTATTCAGGGTATATCTGAAACATTGTAGTATTATTACCAGGGCATGTACACGTGTCTGAGTCCACACGCACAAAATCACTGGGCCCTTTTCACAAAGGAATTTTCGTCTGTAAAAATATGTTTACAGCTGAAAGTTCCTCATTTACCTCTGCCAGGATTTCAGAAAACAATTCACGGTGGGCATAAAAGGATATATATCTGCAGATGTTTCCTCTTCAAATGCGGATAAATATGCAGTACTCTGCACGAGTGGGCTCCATGAGGCAGATATCCAATAGTCAGGTACGTGTATATACACACGCATGCATGCATGCACACCCACACACGCTTGAATGCAAAGGAAAAGTCTACAAATGAATGACTGTGACGACACCAGTCTTGTTTTGGAGAAAGTTAAGTTTGGAGGTTTATTTGATAAGGCAATCAGTAAACTTAGGGCCAATCCGAGTGTAGTTAGTGACAATATAACCTAAGTTGGTTGCCTGCCTGATTAGCCAATGAGGACCAGGAATACACAATATCTGTTGTCTAAACTTTGGGGTTCGCCCCACATCTCGACCCCATAGTCCAGAAAAACAACTCACACAAAGAGGCGGTGCATTACCGGGCACACCCCCAGTTGCTCAGGCTTACAACTGCCTGTGACAATAGTGGGGCACCCTTGCTTTCATCCCACGGCCCATCTTAAGGTATTGGCATGAAGCCCCCTGTGGGCTGTTTCTTGTGGTTGTTTTTTGCACCAAAGTACTTTAGATCAACCTGTAACTCTGCCAAGCTTCAGGGGTGGAAACTGCCAGCGGTGAGGCCCCCTCACCATTGCCGTTACCTTTATATGACATGCATTTACTTCTTGCTGCATTTGCCAAACACCTCATTGCTCAATCACCCTTCGGCAGCAGATGCACCAGAGTTATACTGCTATACAGGCCCAGTTCCATTTTCTTGGTGCCGATTGCAGCTTGCCATGCTCCCCAAATGACCAGTGAACCACTGGGTGCTCATATATTTCCTCAAACAGGGTACTTCTAATTTGCCATACGTATGCATACAGGCCCGAATTGGGTGGCAGCCATGTCAAGATCACAACAGCTCAAGATCCCTGCAGGATCTACGTGTGGCATTTAAACTTAAACCTTTACAAACCAAAACACTAAATGGGATGCCAAAACAGAGGACTATTATGGCTCTGCTTGTGATCTATACCACCTTTGCTTTTAGATTGAAATGTAGTTTATCCTTTGCTTATTTATTTAAAGACATGGCAGTGCCCTGTCCTTACCCATCAGTAAGAACTACTGTTATAAATTCTTTAAAATATACATATTTAGGGCTCTAACTGTCCAGCGTAGGCTTACTCTCACATGATGATGGCTGTTTGGTGTATCGCTCTTCCTTATCTCATGTGCTTTTATTCTGTTTTATGAAGGACTATTTTACATCCTAACCAGACAACGGAACTTTATGCGTAACTTCTTTCCTCTGTACATGCAGTGCTTAGAGAAAGAAAGGGGTTAAATGTTTCAGTCAGAATCCAGAATACAAGCAAGCCTGCTGCCTTTCCAAATACCTGTCTGTTCCAGCTGCTGAGACCCATCTGTTAGACGTGTATAGGGTACTACAAGAGGGCCAAGAATGCAGACTCAGGACCACAAGGGGAGACTGGGGTGTCACAATACCCTGTTTGGTTCCTACTGGTGTATTGGATGGATTGGTATTGATATAGCACTCATAGTTCTTTTAGCGAGGACATAGTACTGAATCACCCAAAGATGACACAATCACGGTGTTACCGTCCTCTGGCCTTGTCTTCCAATCATGCCACATCAGTGTCCCGGGTTACAACATGACTCCTAGATAGAGTGGCCAGATTTTCAGAACAAAACAAAATGGACGGTCACAGGCATAGAAATAGAACGAAATGTTGACACATCATTCAGCAATATATATATGGATATATATAATGAAAGATAAACATGCCACACCCAAGTGCTGTCAAGGGGTTCAGGGTCAGACTGTTGATGAGTTGGGCCATGGCTTATTTTTTTTATTTTTTTATTTTATTTATTGCATTTTTATATAGCGCGGTCTTTACCCAAAGGTGTCAGAGCGCTTCACAATAGAACCAAGTACGTTACATGAAGAGAATATTACATATTTACATGTTACAGAAACAAACGAGAAACAAGAAAAGATAACATAAAACAATAGATGGCAGTCACACAAAAAACACAATAGAATGATGATTGTACAGGCATAGATTATAAATTTACAATAATGAAAGAACTTCCTTGAGGGACATGAAAAGTGGTGTATTAGTTCTGGAAGTGTCTTTGGAAGAGAAGAGATTTGAGGTCAGTTTTGAAGGTACGGGTAGAGGGGTTGGTACGGAGTAGAGGAGGAAGCGAGTTCCAGATTCTCATCGCATTGCCTGAGAAGGATTGAGCCATTGATCTTTCCCTTTTGAAGGTGGGGGGCTCAAGCAGTAAATTTTCCGCATTACGAGACGGTCTAGAGCCTCCAGAAATTTTCAGTTTATGCGCCAGGTATCGAGGGGAGGAAGTGTTCAAGGCTTTGTGGGTGATACAGGCAGTCTTATAGATTGATCGTGCCTCGATGGGAAGCCAACGAAGAGAAGACAAAATGGGTGTGATGTGGTCACTTCTTTTGGCCCCAAATATAAAACGAGCCGCTGAATGGAGAACAGATTTAAGAGGAGAAAGGTAGGATTTGGGTAGGCCAGCAAGAAGAGAATTGCAATTGTCCAATCTAGAGAGCTTAAGAGATTGGACCAAGGTTTGTAGGTCTTGCTCCAGAAAGAAACGTTGAATCCCCCAGAGAAGGTGCAGTTGGTATTGTGCATTCTTTACAATGGAATTGATGTGGGAGAGTAGATTGAGTCTTTTGTCAAGTATGACACCAAGGGATTGTCAACAATAGGTTTATTGTTGAGTAAATTCAGCTGATCCATCCAAGATTGAACAGGAGGAGGAGAGAGTGAGGTAGAGAGGAGGAGAAATTCAGTTTTGGAAGGATTCAGAATGAGTTGATGAGCTAAAATCCAGTTTTGAATAGAGTTGAGAGTAGAGTTGAAGATTGAGATATTGTGTGCGGAAGACACCTTAAAGTAGATTTGAGTGTCATCCGCATAGAGATGGTAAAGGATCCCAGATTTACATAGGAGATTTCCCAATGGTTGAGCAAAGTGGTTGCAAGGATAGAACCTTGAGGGACGCCTTGACCTACTGCCAATGAAGACGAAAGACTGTTCGCTATTTTGATCATTTGGGATCTGTCAGAGAGGAATGAGGCAAACCATTTAAGCACTGTGCCTTCCAAACCCATGCTCTGTTGAAGAGTGTTAAGGAGAGTGTTGTGGCTAGCAGTGTCAAAGGCTGCAGAGAGGTCTAGAAGAATCAGAAGACAAGACTCCCCTGAATTGAGCATACGCAGTGCATCGTCGATCACTTGCAGCAGGGCTGTTTCAGTGCTGCAGTTCTGAATGAAACCAGACTGGAAATTGTCAAGAAGATTATTATCCTTGATATGTGGGGATAGTTGTTTCGCTACACATCTTTCTGTGATTTTCGCAAGAAAAGGGAGGTTAGTGATGGGGCGGAAATTGTTGAGGTCGTTCGCATCAGCGGAGGGTTTTTTAAGAAGTGGGGTAACCTGTCCTGTTTTAAGGTCAACAGGAAGGGAGCCTTGGCTGAGGAAGAGATTAACGAGACAAGTCCAGTAGGAAAGAGTATGGGTGTAGAAATCAATGGCAATGTCACTAGCGATGGGTTCAAAAGAATGGTTAGAGGGTTTTGTTTCGAAGATGCAATTTAGGAGGGCATTTTCAGAGATGACGTCAAAGTTCTGACAAATGACAAAGGATTTGCACTTCTCTAGGGGGTAGTATGAATGACCTGATCCATCAGTGATTTCACTTTTTCATCAAAGAATATAGCGAATTCTGATGCTTTCCTTGGAGAATCGTCAGGCTTGATGGTTGGTGGAGAGCAGTTTGGAGTCGAGGAGGTTTCTGAAGTGTGATGCTTTTTCATGGAAGATGTGTTTGTGGTATTTTGATATTGCTGAACGTAGAATAGAAAGATTAGTGGTGGACGGAGATTGTCTCCATTGTTTCTCCAGGATGCTCAGGTTCTTCCTTTCTTCATATAGGGATTTATTGAACCATGGTGCTGAAGGAATAGGCCTTTTCCTTTTGCCCTGAAGTGGAGCGACATTATCAATTTCGACTGCAAGGACTGAGAGGCATTGGGAGGTAAGATCGTTGACATCCAAGTTTGGGTCTAGCCTTGGAAGTGAAAGCATAGCAGAATCACAAAGAGTGTCAAGGTTAACCCTGGGCGTAGTTCGCGAAGTAGCACTTCGCGAAGCTACGCAAAGTGAAGTTCGCACTACGCGAGCTACGCATAGCACTTCGCGAACTGCGTAGTACCTTGTTCGCACTGTGCCAGATGTCGTTTTCAATGATTGCACAGTGCGGACAAGCAACCGGCAATGTGCAATCATTGAAAATGGCATCTTGCACAGTGCGAGCTGTAGTTTTCTGCTGCTCGAGTAGATTTTTACTCGAGCGGCAGCTTTCTCAACGCGAACTGGTAGTTTCTCATCGCGAGCGGTCGCGAGCATACGCAACCACTCGCAATGAGAAACCTGACCTCCTCGCGTTGGGAATCTCGCTGGGAGGTTTATTTTCCATGCTCGCGATCACCAACTTGATGTTGCTGATCGCGAACAAGGAAAAAGTCTCGCCGGGATGTCATTTTGCTTGCTCGCGGTCGCCAACTTGACGTTGAGGACCGCGAGCAAGCAAAAAATGACCGCAGCACTACGCAACACTACGCTACGCGTGTTCGCACTGTGCTACGTGCAGTTCGTGTAGTGCGAAGTAGCGCGAACTTCGCAAACTACGCGAGAGTAGCGTAGTGCTTTGCCCAGGCTTAGTCAAGGTCAATGTTTTTAGTGTTACGGAACCCGGTAGTAGTCCTTCTAGGTTGGCCAAGGGTTATAGAGTGTGATAGGTGAAGAGAGAAGGGGATGAGGAAGTGGTCAGACCAGTCTACATGAATAGGGGTAGCAATAGTAAGCATGTCTGCTTTAGATATAACAAGGTCCAGAATTGAGCCCTTAGAGTGTATTGTTTCAGTGCAGTGTTGGATAAGATCATTTGCTGAGAGAAAAGTGGCAAGCCTATTGGCAGCAGAGTCTTCCAAAGAGCCCCAGTGATGATTGAAGTCTCCAAGGAAGATCTGTCTGTCACTTTGAGAGTATTGGTCGCTGATGAAGTCGATGAGTTCCTCCAAAAAGGTCCTTAAGGGCTCTGCAGACCTCGTTCACCCCCTCATTAAATCCTGCTGTGCTGCTTTAATAAGGTGAGGCAGCACAGCAGGAGACTGTAAGAGTTAAATTGTGTCTCTGGTGTGATAAGAGGGCTGGATGAAACGTGAGCCTGTACAACTTTGTGATTCATTTGCATGTTTATCCGAACCTCTCTCAACAAGCATTTGCAATGCAAGAGGTCTTGCAATTGTGAGATTTTGAGCTATTGGTATTGTAAATGACAGTGCCTTTTATTTATGTGTTTAAAAAATTGCATAGAGATCCGGGAGGGTTTTCTTTTACTGAGTCTTATTTCTTTTTGTTTCTCCTTTTCTTTTTTGACATTTAATTGTTAAATTTTATATGTATTGTCGCACGACAGGGTGCATACAGCTAGGGCAGTGCTTTACTGTCACTGGGTTCAGTGGTATTATTATAGCACTATATGAGGATAGTTGTATGTATGCGGTTATGTCCTTTGATTTGTAAACTAATAAAAACATTTAAACCATAAAAAATTGCAATAATAAAAGGCATTGTCATTTACAATATCAATAGGTCATAGTTTCTAAAATGCGAGACCTATTGAATTGCAAATGCTTGTTGTTTACAAGTGCCACATGCTGTGTGTTTACATTAACCCCTTCCATGCTGCGCAAATTCCGCCGCTGTGCTGACGGTTTCTTGCGCGGGCGTGGTCATGACGGAACGGTTCCGTCATGAGCACAGCTCAACCGTGGCTCATGACGGAACCGTTCCGTCATGAGCACCGAAGGGGTTAATAGAGGCCATGCCCTTTTCTTTAGATGGACCATGTCTAAAGAAAGGTCCTGCTTTTAAAGTGAAAGCTCAATATTGGGCACTTTTACCCAAAAAAGCATTTGTTTGTCAAGTTGATAAGCAAATGCTTTTTTTAAATAAAAGCGCCCCGTGAAAGCGTGAATGGCGCACTGAATGTTGCAGGAAACCATGTAGTGCATGCAGTAGGAGAAACTCATTAAAGAAAATAGTGCTTACAGACTAAAATAAGACGTACTGTGTAACAACCGAATAAGAGGGCTAGTCCTCATGGAAGGTTACAAATGAAGACACGGCGTTACTAAGGAGGGACTAACATGCCTATTAACAACTCAGAAGCCAGCATTTATGAAAGACAATGACACAAGCCAATGACAAATATGGACAGAGAGTGGTCTGTGATTCAAGTCCATACTCCAATTCAGCATGCCTCACAGAGCAGCGCATGCGCTGCCCAGGCTCAACCTAAAAACCAGGATATGGCTTTGTTTTGCCAGAAACTGTCGGGATGCCAGGACAGTCCTTAAAAAAACAGCACTGTCCAGGCAAAACCAGGACGTCTATTCACCCTACTCCTACAGCCCAAGCACCAAGAAGATGCTAGCAAACCACTGAAGGAGCTCAAGCCTTGTGGTGACCTCAGTGGAGCTGAAAACGGGCGAAAAGAAAGACTGGACACTCGTGCCACCAAAGACCACGAGCAAACCCCACTACAAGGCTGTGAATTCCTCTTCCCCCTCTCATAAGATCAAGCCACTGAAGCCCTTCACCCACTGAAGCATGCATCTGCTACAGTGGTATGCTGCAGTCACCACATTCTCCACAAGGTAAGAGAAGAGATGTGTGCTGACAGTACCTATCATTTTCGTTAGCAGAAGTAAGTAAAACTGTTGAATGACAAAGCTGGCAACTTTAACAACATACCACCGTTTTAATTCTAACTACACCCACCAATGAAATACAGCAACATATACTTGCAAGGCTGCCTCCAAACTTTAAGTGAAGCAATGGGTGACCATTCACTCTGGCAAAATAAAATAAGTGGCCAAGTCTTATGACATCTCCAGAAACATAATGATCCACTATAGGATTTAGCTAGTAAATATTCCAGACTAGGATCTCCACGGTGGAGGACGAGCTAGGGGCCCAAAAGAAAATGGTTGAATCCTTCAAAGCAGATAGGGATGATGTTCAATGGAAAGTTATTGACCTTGAAAATAGACTTAGACGCAATAATTTGAGAATACTGGGTGTGCCGGAGAAGAAAGAGGGATCGGATCCGTTGAAATTTGTGATTGAACTGTTAACAGAAGCCTTTCCGGATCTTGGACATTGGGAGTGGGGGAAGGAAGTTCAAAGGGCTCATAGATTCCCTTTTGTTCAGAAGAAAGCACAAACCACAGACTACCCTAGGGCTATTCTGATTTCCTTGAATAACTTTCGCGCAAGAGAAGAACTGTATGATCTGGCACGACCAAATAAACGGAGAAAGGCTAAAGGGTGTGAATTTTTTGTTCGGCCGGATTTTTGCCAGCCTACAGTTGAGCAACGCTGGAGGCTCAGACAGCTTATCCCGATGTTTCAGTCCAAAGGGTGTCAGGTGTTCCTCCAAAACCCGGCTAAACTGAAGGTGGTCAGGGGTGGCCACAGTCAGTTTTTCACATCTGAAGTCAAGGCTAAAGAATATTTTCAGTCTATTTAAGTACCTTCTCCTCTGATATTGGGCTTCACTTTGCTTTGAACCAATAAATGGTTTTTTTTTGTTGTTTTTTTTTGATAAGCATGGCGATACATGGACATTAATTGACTTTAGTGTGCCTTTACTGTGATTTTTGTTCTTTTTGGGGGTCAACATATGTCAAGTTCTGGTTTTCTTTTCGTTTATGTTGATATGTTATTGCAGCTGTAACCCGCAGAGGAGGAAGCTGGGCATCAAGCTTACCATCATTAGGGAACAGGTTTTCCCAATGCCTCATGAGGAGGGTAAGGGGTGGAAGGGGAGGGTGGTAGGAAGGGTAAGGGGTGGGTTCAGGGTAGTTGGGAGGGTTAGGGTCAGGGGGGTTTTGGTGGTGGAAAGGGGTGGAAAGGATTCTGCGAGGAGGAAAGATTCTATGTATAATGTTAATTTGGTCTATTGCAAAAAAGGAGGCATACAGAATAGGCTGGATTTAGGTGCTGGACCACAGCAATTGTATTGCGACATAATGGGTTTTTTGATAAGAATTACCTGGCTTACGAAATTTTATTATATAAAAATGGTTTTTGAGATAAAACTTGGAAATGTTAAGGATTCCAGATGAGGAAATTAATATGTTGTACTTTAAATATCTGTGGGCTGAACAATTTTAGGAAAAGACGGGTGTTAGCCAGGATTATATGTTCTTGTTCCTGGGACTTGTTATTCTTACAGGAAACTCATATAGCTTGGTCCAATAGGGCTTGGCTTGGCTCGCTTGGACTCGATTTAATAGCTTGCACATCCCAATCTGTTAATATAAAGGGAGTGGCAATACTGGCTAAGAAAGGATTGATGGAGGTAAGGAAGCAAAAGGTAGATAGGCTGGGACGATGGGTTATGATTGAGGTAGCTATATCTCAGCAAGTTATCACACTTTGTTCAATATATGGGCCAAATTTGGATGCTCCGGATATTTTTCAGGAGATTAATTCAGAACTCTCACAGTATTCACAGCCTATGATAGGCTCCTGTTGGCAGACGCCGTGGTTGCGCTTTGGGTGCCTGCACCATTACTCACCTTGTGTTCCGTGCTCTCTGCCTTTTGCCTGCTGGGTTGCTGCCTCCTCTTCTCCCGCTGCTGCCTTCGCCGCCACCATCAGCTGTGGACGCTTTGCAGGGACGGACTGCATCTCCCGTCGTCCTGTGCGGCAGGGGAAGCTGCAGTCGTAGGTTACGCGCCAGGAGGTGCTTAAAAGAGCGGCGCCCCTTCGGCAGAGCGGGCTCCTGTTGGCAGACGCCGTGGTTGCGCTTTGGGTGCCTGCACCATTACTCACCTTGTGTTCCGTGCTCTCTGCCTTTTGCCTGCTGGGCTGCTGCCTCCTCTTCTCCCGCTGCTGCCTTCGCCGCCACCATCAGCTGTGGACGCTTTGCAGGGACGGACTGCATCTCCCGTCGTCCTGTGCGGCAGGGGAAGCTGCAGTTGTAGGTTACGCGCCAGGAGGTGCTTAAAAGAGCGGCGCCCCTTCGGCAGAGCGGGCTCCTGTTGGCAGACGCCGTGGTTGCGCTTTGCGTGCCTGCACCATTACTCACCTTGTGTTCCGTGCTCTCTGCCTTTTGCCTGCTGGGTTGCTGCCTCCTCTTCTCCCGCTGCTGCCTTCGCCACCACCATCAGCTGTGGACGCTTTGCAGGGACGGACTGCATCTCCCGTCGTCCTGTGCGGCAGGGGAAGCTGCAGTCGTAGGTTACGCGCCAGGAGGTGCTTAAAAGAGCGGCGCCCCTTCGGCAGAGCGGGCTCCTGTTGGCAGACGCCGTGGTTGCGCTTTGGGTGCCTGCACCATTACTCACCTTGTGTTCCGTGCTCTCTGCCTTTTGCCTGCTGGGTTGCTGCCTCCTCTTCTCCCGCTGCTGCCTTCGCCGCCACCATCAGCTGTGGACGCTTTGCAGGGACGGACTGCATCTCCGGTCGTCCTGTGCGGCAGGGGAAGCTGCAGTCGTAGGTTACGCGCCAGGAGGTGCTTAAAAGAGCGGCGCCCCTCCCGCGCCGCGGGCGGCGCCGGGCTAAGCCCGGGCAAAGGGCGGGCCGTCTGAGGCCGTCCGAGGACGACAGAGGACGGGACGGGCCACTTCTCCTCTGACTGTGGTTGAGTGAGTTCTTGGTTGATTTCTAGCTCGCTAGGCACCGTTGTTGACTGAACTACCTATAGCTGACATTAGTTCACCACGAACTACTATTATACTCTGTTATAGCTCTGTGGTAGCATGCCGAAACCAAAAAAGTCCGTAAATGCAAACACTATGGACAATTACATGGTGCAGATTGTTAGCAAAATCAATAACGACAGGAGGGTTTCACTGGGGTTAAACTGCTCTCCAAATTCTTCTTTACCAACCCCCCTGTCTGATTCGCTGCTGGCTTCTCCTTCATTGGTTAATAGTAGCACTCCAATTGAAACAGAGGTCTTAGATAGCGATATTCTTGAGTTAAGCGGCCACCCAACTGTTAATTCACAACCTACCCCTGATGTAGACTTGCATACGGTCACTGAATTAGTTGATCCTGATTCTCCCGTTCCTCCCCCTAGAACCAGGGAAATCAGAGCCTGTAGGAAAATCCAGGTTAGAAGCAATGGATCCCGTCCAGGGAAAAAAAAGGCAACCTCCGCACCAAAAAGTATGAGAAGAGCAGAGGCATCAGAGTCACAAGTTACTAAAAATTCTGAGAATGAATTATCTAGGAAAATAGCAAATATGATTGACGCTAAAATTGAGAGTATCATTACTCCTCTGGTAGCCAGGATTGATAAATTAACGGCAGAGGTAGCCAGATTAAGTGCTTTACTAAATAGACCTGCAGAAGAAGCGACCAGAGTTATGTCCCCGGTACCAAGTCGTTTCACTTCGATTGCACTGCCTGTTAGAGGGGAAGGAGGGGCTGCACAAAAAGAGATAGTGAATCCCCCTCCTCTGCAATCTAGAACTGATGAGAATCCCCAGAAGGCATTTAAACCAGGTCCCCCCAATGACCGTTTTGTCTCGCGCTTAGCGAATGATCAATTCCAATGTACTGTTGAGGCCCTTCCTACTACATTGGTTCTTGCCAATGTTCCTATCTTGTCATCTGACAAAATAGAAACCACATCTTCTCTCATTAGTAAATCTTTGCATTGGTTGATAAAAAATATGAGAATGTCCCCCTGGGGAGCGCGACAACTAGCTGGGGAAATCATCATGGCAAGAAGAGTCTCCTGGCTAGGCCATGATCCTAAAAAGTACGCTGGGGACTGTGTGGTTCTCAACTTTTCTAACCCAGCTGTTCTCCCCAATGTCTTGCACAACATATTTCCCCCTCAACGGAGACATGGTGCTATCATTCCCCTAACACTAAAAATGTTTTATTGTGGGAGGAATTGGGAAGCTAATCAAGTGACAGAGAGGAAAAGGTGGACCCCAATGCCTAGTATAGGGGGTGGGAGTGACCCTGCCAGGATGTGGAACATTAATATAGAAAATAGGTTTGGGGTCTTGTCAGATTTGAATGATTGCGATTGACTCGATGGGAAGGTCAGACTCGAGGATAATGTATTGACACCGTACGTTAGTTTATCTACTCCTATAGCCTCGGCCAGTTGCCAAGACAATATTGCAATAAGCAACCCCAGTACTACCCAGCCAAATGCAATGGAACTTTATAGATTAATATCACCCAACCATCTAGGATCTGGAGATATAGCATCAAAGGCACCAATAAATGAATCATTAAGCATCCCATGCAGTAATGTTGAACACGTGAATAGGATTGATAGTGAGTCTCAAAGTCCATCAACATTAAATGAGCTTTCCTGCCCTTTCGAACATGAGTCACGCCTTTCCTTTTTATCCTGGAACCTTGCAGGAATTGGCAACAAACTACATTGTACTGAATGGCACACTTTTGTCGACCAGTTCGACATAATTTTATTTCAAGAGTCGTGGTCCATGGACCCGGTTTATTGTCTAGGTTTCCTTAATTTCTACATACCTGCTACCAAAAAAACTAAAGGTCGCCCTTCAGGTGGCCTGATAATTTGGATCCGCCAATCCCTATGTTGCAAGATTAACCAACATAGTCTCCAATCTAATGACATTTTGTCATTAAATATCACTTGGCCTAACGACCAGGGAATGGTTATATCAAATATCTATGCTAGAGGGATGGTCGGAGGCACCTTATCCGATGTGACATCTGCCCTAGACCATCACCTTACTGCATTACCATCGGAGAAGCTCATTGTAGTGGGTGGCGATTTTAATACGACGTTCGAGCCCCTTGGCCCCGAGGACCAGTTTCTTGCTGAAGAGGAGGACAGTAGGTGGGGTGTTCCCCAGCTGGATCTCCCCCCAGTCAAGAGATGGACTGCCGCGGCCATCCAACTTAAAGCACTCTGTTTAGAGAGAGGGCTCAGAGCTGCCAATGGACGTACCCGGTCAGACCGCCAGGGCGCCAGTACATTTGACAATGGCAGATCCACTAGTCGCATAGATTATTTTCTGGTGGATATAAGGATTTGGTCTAGACTGAATGATATGACTATAATCGCACGAGAAGATAGTGATCATAACGCCCTGTGCTTGGAATTACAAACCCCCAATGGACCCACAGAACCTAAAACTGATGGGGCAAAAGTTAGCTTGGACGTTGTCGTATCAAACAACATGAGGCATGTCAAATGGGGTAGATTCATAGAAAAGCCTGAGAAATTAGAAGATCTCAAAAAAGTGGTAATTGATGAAGTGGCTAAATTGAACGCCCAACCGACTGGTAATAACTTTCCTTTATCCATGGATGAGGTCCATACTACCTTTTTCCTAAATCTCCAAAAGTTTTTCATAAAACCCCCTGAGGGTGAGAAATCTAATAAGGGCAAACAACCTGTGGTGGGATGGTTCAATAAATCTTGTAGAGCAGCTCGCCAGAGTTTAAGCTTGGCCCTTAGATCAAGAAACATCAAAGATGTGAGATCTGCCAGGAAGCTATATAAACACGTACAGCTAGTGGCAAAGAAGGAATGGGACGAGGATCACTGGCAGGATTTGAAATCTGCTTGTCTGGCCAAAGATCAAAAGCAGTTTTGGGCAATAGTGAAGTGGGATAGAGGTGGGGTTGCGCCATCACCCCAAAATAACGTGGCAAAAAACCAGTGGGTTGACTTCTTCAAACCACAATATGCTTCAGTCTCGCCTGAAGGAGAGCACCCACTCCCTCCGGCTATTTATTTTCACACGCAGGTGTTCACGATTAAGGATGTTAATCTAGCACTAGACTGTATAACCAGGGGCCGCGCTCCCGGGATGGATGGGATACCTGCGGATGTATTTTTAACTGATAGATCATCCTGGTGTCAGTACTTTCAATGGCTAGCAAATTCTATAGCTATGGGTGCACCCGTTCCCCCCTCATGGAAAGGGGCTGAAATTATCCCAGTTTTTAAAAAAGGGGACAAATCACTTCCCAGCAACTATAGACCTATCAGTCTTATTGACTCTGCCCAGAAACTGATAGGTCGATTAGTACAAAACAAACTACAAACCTGGATTGAAGAAAACAATATCTTGTCCCCATTCCAGGCTGGATTTAGACCATGTACTAGCTCGGTTGACCAGGTATTTTATTTTCTAGCACTCTATTGGAGAAATGTGAAGCTAACTAATGGGACCCTTTATGCGGTTTTCATAGACTTAAAATCTGCATTTGATTTAGTGCCCCGCACCAAACTTTGGAGGGTTCTCGACGAAGCAGGGATAGCACCGGAACTACTAACGTTACTCGTCCGCCTGCATGAGAACAATTATGCACGAATTAGGTGGGGAACTCAGGGGGAGGTGACTGACACATTCCCTGTAGAGCGTGGTGTTCGGCAGGGATGTGTCTTGGCACCCACGTTGTTCTCTCTGTTTCTAAATGGCATTGTAGAATATCTGAGCCGTTCCCCCACAGACGCTCCTGTATTGGCTGGGTCTCGCGTGCCTGTTCTCATGTTCGCGGACGACACGCTGATAGTTTCACGGACACCTAGTGGCCTGCAGAAGGCGCTAAATGCATTTGGTGACTTTTGTCGAGAACGTGGACTTGAAATAAATACCTCCAAAACTAAGTTCATGTGCTTAAATCAGCGTCAAAATTTTAGAGGTGTTATTAAATTCAACGGCACCCCGCTGGAGCAAGTGGAGGCATTTACATATCTAGGGATATCCCTCCAGAACAATATGAAATGGACAAACCATATTGATATGGCCGTCCTAAAATTTCATCAGTTAGCTGGAGCAATTGTTTCCAAATATAAATTATCCTTGACTAAACCCATTACTCCAGCCTTGGAAATTTATAACATGAAAGTTATTAGTGCTGTATTATATGGATCGGAATTATGGGGCTTTGGCAACCTGAATCAACTAAGATTAGCTGAAAACAAGTTTTTACGTTGTTTAACAGGAGTTCCCCGAAGTACCCCAATGATTCCATTAGCATATGATCTTGGCAGGAAAAGAGTTGAGGATTTGGCACGATTGCGCCCACTCCTTTATTGGCGACGGATCATGGTCACACCGGAACTTGCGCATTATGCCACCGCCCTAAAAGATATCATCAGGGCTGATCATTTCCACTCTATTACATGGCTCAAAGAAATCAGAGATTTGCTAATAAAGTTAGACTTGGGGCACCTATGGAATGATTTAAATGGTTTAAATTTTCCATCTAAGTCTGCATTTAAAAAAATGTACTGGGACATGACTTTAACATCTGCTTTTAGCTCTGGCCAGAATTCCAATCTAACAGGTCGTTATTTTGACATTAAATGTATTCCATTTTGTGAGGCATTTTGGGATTTCATAGAGAGGCCCATTGATAGAAAACTGTATTTCCAGTTTAGAATTGGGTCTCTCCCTGTAAAAGCATTCACCCATAAATGGTCACCTAATCAGGACAATAAATGTCCTCACTGTCGAGATTTGATTGAGGACGCTGGTCATCTATTGTTTGTCTGTCCATTGTATGTCATTCCACGTCATAGGTGGATAAAACCAGTATGTTTAAATCTGGGAATACGCAGATATAAGGAGGCCCTAAGGATACTTGAATCTGATTGTACCCCTTGCTTGGTTATTGCTGTAGCAAAATTTTTGGGGTGGGCATGGATAATACGTTTGCGTACCCTAAAAATGTTAGAAGCTGGACAATGAGTATCTGACACTAAGGTTACTGATCTATTTTTAACATGAAGGTTTTATTTTTTAATAGATAAATTGATGTTATTAAATTCATCGGAACTATTCGCCAGCATTACGGTTTAATGTAATTTTAAAATTTGTACATTGTATTTTAAAATAGTATTTATATTTATGGTATTGTTAGGATGTTAAATTGCTTTTATGACATGCTGTCGAATAAAGCTTTGAAATTTGATAGTATGTGGCGACTTAAATATCCACCTCCCGTCAGGTTTTAATTTGAGATCAGCCGAACCTTATATGGGAAGGAAGCCGAGAGGGTTTAGGGGTTTACAAGCGTTTGTCTATGACCAAGGGCTTTATGATGCCTGGGTTGAGCTCAATCCAGGCCAAGATGGTTACACATTTTTTTCTGCTCCACACCGAAAGATGGCGCGATTGGATTATTTTCTGGTTTCTGACATTATTTTATTAAAGTCATCTATAAAGATTTTACCTAAAATAATATCGGATCATAACCCGGTGATATTGGAATTTGAGTGTACTGGCTTAATGTCTACGACAAGGAAATGGACGTTCGATAGAAGGCTTCTTCTTAATGAAGATTATTGTAGCTGGATGAAGAAATGGATTCTTGAATTTCTTCAGACGAATATAGGTTCAGCAAGGGCTGACGTTGTCTGGGACACATTGAAGGCGGGGGTGAGAGGGGAGACACTTAGGTTTGCCGCAAGGAAACGTAAAAATGACCGTCAGAAGTTTTTAAAGGATTTGGTGGCTCTATCTCAGGTGGAGCAGAGATTGGCTCAAGAAATAAACGTTGGGGGTAGGATCAAGGAGGTACAGGCGGAAGTTGCGGCCACTCGGGCGAAAATATATCAAGAATTTGCAGATGTGGCGGCAGCCAAGTACCAGGTACATAGGAATCAGTGTTATGAATACGGAGAGAGGGTCGGGAGAGATCTTGCTAATAGACTACGTCAAAAAGAGGCATATTCCAGGATAGTTAAAATTAAAGATATGGATGGAAAACTTGTAGAGACTCCATCTCTGGTTCAGGATGCCTTTAAAAAATATTATGAAACATTATATATGGCCGAACCAGTCTTGAGCCCTGAGAGCTATCTTCATAAAATGCCCTGTGGGGGTTTAGAGGATACGGATAAGGAATTTTTGTCAGACTCCCTTTCTTGGGAGGAGATTAAAACTGCAATGCTTTCATTAGCTCTGGGGAAGGCGATGGGACCAGATATGATTCCTCTGGAGTTCTATGTGAAGTTTAGAGAGCCTTTAGAGGAGATAATGATGTTAGTATTTCAAGGGGCGTTTGAAGGGGTACCCCCAGCATCCTGGTCTCAAACAGTAATCGTGGTTTTTCAAAAAAAGGGAAAGGATCCTCTTGAGCTATCCTCGTATCGACCGATATCTTTAATTAATGCGTATAACAAAATCTATTCAAAATGTCTGGCCAAAAGATTGGGGGTAGTCATCCCTCCATTAGTTTCATTACATCAGCATGGATTTATTGCAGGGAGGGGGACCACGGACCATGTTAGACGGGTTATCTCTATATTTGACTGGGCCCAGGCGATGAGTGTACCTGTCGGAGTGGCCCTTTTGGACGCTGAAAAAGCGTTCGATAGGGTCTCTTGGGAGTTTCTCTGGGCAGTGATGAGGTGGAAATCATTTCCGGATGGTTATATACGGGCGATACGCTCAATGTATTTTGCTCCAGGGGCAACAATACGGCTGACCGGAGAGGAGTCACAGAGGTTTTCGATAAACAGGGGCACCCGACAGGGGTGTCCCTGTTCTCCACTTTTATTTGCTTTATTTATTGACCCTCTCATTTCCAGCCTGGAGGCGGACCCGGAAATTAGACCAGTAATGGCGCACTCGTACTCTGTTAAAGTCCTGGCATACGCCGATGATTTGGCTGTTTTGTCCAGTGATATGAATAAGGCACTGCAAAGAATTGAGGTTATTACAAAAATGTTTGGGGCAGTGTCTGGCTACAAATTAAATCTGGGGAAAACCCAGGTGCTACATACAGAAGTTGGACTAGTATCTGGGATGGAGGTAGTTACGGAGGCCATCTACTTAGGCATAACTATTTCACCTCAAATCCAAACTATCCCAAAAAGAAATGTGGAGCCGATGATTGCCTCCGTTAGTAAAACTTTGGAACGGTTAGATCGGCTCCACCTATCACTGTATGGAAGAGGTAATGTCTTGAAAATGTCTATTTTCCCAAAATTTCTGTACCTCTTCCGGGCTATTCCAATTCTTTTTTCCAGATTGTTGTTCACTAAAATAGAACGAATGTGTACACGTTTTTTATGGGGATACCACCGATCTAGAAGAGCAATTAAATTCCTCTATCTCCCAACGGAACGGGGAGGCTTGGCTCTCCCAAATTTTTATTTATATTACTGTGCAACATTACTTCAATTTATGGGCGTTTTGGTTTGTGGCCCGATAGCGATTCTGGATGCTGCTTTTTCACCTTCAATATATGAATGGTGTCTTGGTGACTCAGCACAAGGCTTATTGTTGAAAATTCTGGAGCCAAGCTATTACAAAAAAACTAGGTTTAAAATTATTCAGGCAGCTTACTCAGTCTGGAAGGGGTTGCGTAAGCAGCTGCATATTCCGAGTATTTTATGGGATACACCATTAGATTCTATCGGTATCTTACCTGGGATATTTCATGACGTGGTCATGCGGAGGTGGGCCCATTATGGTATTAAAAGAATTGGGGATCTGTTGGTGCAGGGAGAGATGATCTCGTTCGTAGCTTTGCAGGGCAGATTTAGTGTCAGTAATGCTGATTTTTTTAAATATCTGCAGTTGAGAAGCTTTCTTCAGGGTGCAGTCACGGGGGTAGATGTCAGATTCGACAGATTCGTATTTTGGATTTAATACAACAGAACTCTAAAATACGTCAGATTTATATGGAGATTATGGGTATGCAACGGGATGATATGGCTAGGCAGGAAGCAATATGGAAGGAGAAACTATCAGTTAGTAATTTAGACTTAAAGTTGGTAACCCAAATTGCTGGGTCCATTTTGCTGTCTGGCAGTCTTAAGAGCCAGTCATATATGGCTCTGTTCAATTTGTATTATACCCCGGCAAAGATAGCAAAATGGAAGGGAGGGAGGGGCGATAAATGTGCAAGATGTGATCTCTATGCAGCAGACTCAATTCATATGTTTTTTTCCTGCCCTGCCCTTCAGCCTCTGTTACTAGAGATAGAGGGGTTTATGATGCAATATCTGGGGGTACAGATAACTATTACAGCAAGTCTGGTATTGTTTGGAATGGAACCTGAATCTATCTCAGATTCGATTGGATTACTGGTGCCCGACAGAGGCTTTAAGTTTATGTCTATGTCGGTTTTGAGGTTATGTATAACGTCACAGTGGCTTGATCCGGACCCCCCCTCCTTCTGTGGTTGGAGGGCCAAGATAATCTCATTATATAACACATAATCAGCCCTGTATAAATTAAAAGGTCTCTCAAAGAAAAAGCTAGGGGCTCAGATATGGGAGCCAATGAGAAAATGGATACAAGAATGATGGTTATTATATGCTTATATGCTTTTATGTATGCATTACCTTGCTTCTTTTGTGTTGTGTACAGGAGAGATATCTGTATACTTTTGTTTTATTATGTAATGCTTCCTCGCTGAATCACAATAAAAAAAATAAAAAAAACAATATATCACCATATCCTACGCTTTCTAGCCGCTATTCATCTCTAGACAAATGTAAAACACAACCAACTACAATGTTAAAGACCACTTTGTTTGCAGCCAACAAATACCCAAGAAATGTAAAGGACGTCAGATTCTGAAAGTGCTTTAGGAGCATACAAAGTGTGCTATAAATATGCACACGTAAGGATGAAAGACCCTGACGCACTATGGAGCTATGCACATTCACATTTTTTTCTTTTGTTCCTGAGAGTTCACTAGTAGGTTTCTTTTTGGCAACAGCCTATGATCCCGAGGGGTCCCTCACACTGAAAACTGTTACTCCTGTGGAATGCCCTTTGTAAATGTCCTAAGAAAGGGGACCCTATATTGGGCTCCCAACCTTCAGCCTCAAGGACAGCCCACTTGACACCCGCGGTATATGCCCTGGGTCTTGGCAGCATAGCAATCGTTTTGGCATGTATAGTTGCATTCACTAGAGTGGCTAATGATGCAGCGTGGAATACAAAATCCCTCGCTTCGTCACAGACCAAAGATCTCACACACACACTCAATCAATACATTCGGTGGTGGGGCCCATAACACCAACATTCACTCATCATCAGTCTGTATATCTCGGGAGATGATTGTTCCAAATGCTGACATGAAAGGTAATACCTCTTTATCCTAATGAGCAATAAATCTACATAACCTTCTACAACTCATTAGGCCCTGAATTCCACCTTTGGTATTCTTCTCATAATTTGGCGATGAATCTGCTAGTTGCTGGTTAGGTTAATTTCTAATTCTCTTTTCACTTTGAATTAATACATTTCTATGAATAAACAATGCAACTCATTTGGTAATTAATCAATTCAATCTTCATCTAATTAATGCAAGTTAAATCATTTGTTATTCAAGACGCCAATTATCATATTTACCTACTCTAGCAAATTGTCGTCCTCTAAGTCAAAATTTTGGCATCAGTTCAGTTTGTCAAAGATTCAAGGAAAACAGCTGTCCTGCAGCGTCTCCATCCTCTCCGTCAGCATAACGTCAGGAAAACAAAGAGCTCGATCGGGGCAATCAAATATTGGTTTTCAGCTCTTCTGATTGGATAATCAGAGATCGTCCTACAGAGTTCTCATGGAATATTGTCCGGTATGTCATCACACTTGCTGGCTCCGGTTTTAAGAGACATTCCATCGTTCTTCAGAAAAGCTGGCTTGCTTCCGAGGGCGACCTTGGTGGGTACAGTCTGGTTAGGGTCAAGACGAGGCCACTGTTGTTGGCGTTAGCGTAGGCGCACTTCACCCAAAACCTCATGGAGCGTCGTCAGTCACATTAGGTACAGGAGGCAGCCATTTTGTGGCAGGCCCAAATGGTCAACTTAAGCAAAAGAAACACAAAACGTAATTAATACATAGAAATGGCTAATAAAATGTTATTCCCTCGCTAATACCCATATGTGTGTGTATTTATCTAGCAGAAAGCAACACTCAAGCGGTTTATACTCACTTAATAAAGCACAAATCACAAATATATCACAAAAGCAACATATATCATGCAATATTCTAATTGTCTATTATTAGTATGCGTACATAATTTAGTTTACGTATTAATTAAGCCATGCAAATGCAAATCCCACGTGTAATTCATTTATTAATAAAGTTGGTTGGTTCTTTTCACTTCAAACTAGTAGTACGATTATAATTAATTAATTAATCTAATTAGTATAAACATGCAAATTGGGGAGGGTATACAAAATTTTGCATTTCCCGCTACAGCAATCCCCCCTTTGGTGATTTTATCACCATACCAAAAAAAAATTTTGTTTTTTCTTTTACGGAATTTTGAATGTTTTCTTGCTCTTAATCACAATTCAGTTTCACCTCTTTTTGCTGATTCATACATGCTCTCCTTCCACTCTTCCAATTCGATCTCTTCAAATTCTCTTTCTTGTTTCTTGCCTTTTCTGTTTAACTTTTCTCTTTTTAATCTTTTCTTGTTTTTATTATTTCTACAACAAATACAACCTAATCTTATCACTAATATTATGAAAATCACACGTTAGTGGAAACAATATTTTACCTAGAAATGTACTACCTAGTTTAACTAAGAAATTTTTAATAGCTGCTATTTTCTTTCCAATCTTTTCCCATACACCTTTAACCTCCAGTGGTGCAATTTCGTCATGCAATTCTGTAATATTCTTAATATAAATTTTCAGATCTTTACTTTCGTCAGGAATGTAAATACAACAATGTTAAAGTTTCAGCATTCCACAGACTCCACCCTCTTTTGCCAATAATATATTAAGGGCAAGTCGATTTTGCATTACCACAGCACGCATGGCATCCATTTCAGTGTCTACCAATAAAAATCCTCCAGCGGTGCTTGTTGACAAGCGATCCACTACTGTTGATAATTTTCTAATTTTGTTTACATTCAAAGATATTCCCACTGCTGGTATCAATGCTCCAAAAATATCACCTACAAGTTCTGTCCAAGATTCTCTTTTACAACGTACTAAATGATTACCTAAATTATGTACACCATCTTCTCCTTTATCCATATGAAAGATATTTGGAAAAACCAGGCCTACGTAACATGTGCCATACCAATGGTCTGGCAAACGATAATACGCCCTGTTCCCACAAATAAAATATAATCCAGGAAAGACTGGATCGTTTCCGCCTTTAAATCCGCATCCACCCATGATTCGGTATGTATCATGGCACTCACTATGACCTACAAAATAATTATCATACACAGTTTAATTCCTTCTAATGCATAATTTCCCTTTCTGAGGCCAATCTAAAGCTATAGTTGGACTAGCTTCTCCTTTCAAATGTTTTCCCTTTCTACATCCCAGACTGTTTTCTCCACTTTTCCTTCTGCTGCCTTTCTTTGCATTTTCAGTCTCCTTTCTTCAACCATGTCTAAGAATGTCTTTTCCTCTTTCTTCAAACTGCAAGTCAAATTGTTTCTAAAAATATATTCTAATGTTAGTTCTTTAGTCTCTAAGAAAAATTCACCTAATACCTTAGCAGGTTTTACTTTGTTAATAGCAGGTACTTGCGCAAAAATGTTATCTACATCTGAAAAATAATATTCTAATTTTCCTGTCTGATAAAATAAACTAGCTATTACACTACATGTTATTCCATACGTTGCTGGAACGTGATGATAAGTCACTCCTTCTGAAACAGAGGCAGGTAACTGCATGCATACGTAGCAGTCCCTTACATCCATTGTCTTTACATATTCGTACAATAATTTTGAAAACACATTATTAGAAAAATCAGTTATAGACCTATCTTTATGTAAATAATTATTATCTATTCTAGTCGCAACTGCCTTTGGAACCTTCCCTATATTAGTTATGTTGTCAGTGTGTCCTTCTAGTGTATCTACAGTAACCTTGAAAGAAATTAGAAGAGCAAGTATGCTCCACAGAAGCATTAATAATCCTGTACAACAACAACGCATTTTACACCATCTTTTCATAAATGTACATCTACCTTTACTACTATCTATGTTAGTCATCTTTGTTAAAATGGACCGTGTCTTTTGACTTAGCCTCTTCTACTTCACAACTAGTTTTCTCACCCAAGGCTCTAAGCACCTATTTGGTTCTAGCAGTTTCTATCTTTTGACTTATTTCATTATTTCTTCACCAACAGCTTTCTGAATCTATTCAGTTTGGCATCTCGTCGTTTTTCACTTTCTTCTCGTCATCCAAATACAGAATTTCCTGAACTTCCGTTTCTTCTTCCCCAATGTCGGACAAGATAACTCTCAGGATTTCTGATTCTTCTTCTTCTTCAACCACTTTCAGTACAGTCTCCTCTGGATTTCCTTGACTATCTGCTTCTTCTCCCTTTTCAGGCAAAGCCACGTATGTCCATTCCGGTGACTTATACTTCTGGTTAGGTTTCCTTGTTCTTTTACTTTCTTTATTCTCAATTGTTTCTTCTTCTTTTGATTTTTCTTGACTCGTCACTTCATTCACCTGTTCAGCCCTTGGTGAATTCACTCATGTCAGCCGATATCTCAACTTCTTTATTTTATTTGGCCAAACGTCATCCTTTGCAACTCTTTTTACCTTACTTCCTTTGTCGTTCTTTTCATTCCTCCAAGCTCTCTTTCTCAGAACTCGACCTTCAGGTATTTCATTTTCGCTTTCTTCAGACTCTGTCTCAACTTGCTTTTTTTTTCAACAATTTCCTTTTCCACCACTTTTTTGTTTTCCCTACTTCTGTCCCTCCTCGGGTCTACGACACGCCATCTTCCTGCTGACTACTTGTCCCTTCACCTAACTGGATGTTGCAGTTCCCTACACCTCCTCGGGGATCTTCCGCAGGAATCTGTCCCTCTCTCTCGGTACCTGTCCCTTGTTCACTTAAATTGGTTATTTCAGGTGGAATTTCTCTCAGTCTTTCATCTGGTACTTCCTTTTCACAAACTTCTTTTATTGTTTCTACATTACCTTTTTTTTTCTTTTCTTTGTGTGTTCTTTCCTGAAACCTTGCGTTTCTTGTTCGTTTCCAGGATCTGAACTAGTATCAGAAATCTGCAGTCTTCTTCTCAGAGAGCTACTTCTGGGGACTAAAGTTAGACCTGGTTCTGTTTCCCCCCTTTCAGAATTTTCTCGTGTTTTTGACTCTTCGTCATCTGACTCAGTACTTGATTCTGACTCATCGAAATATACTTTTTCTGTGCTGTCCACTGGATTTGGAATTCTCAATGTATGACTGGCATGGATCCAATTTTTCAGTCCAGCACACTTCACAGCTGTTGTCGTGGTCAGAATGACTTGTCTTGGTTTTCCCCACCTTGGAACCAAACAATTTCTTCTTCTGTGGACCTTTATCCTTACCCAGTCTCCTGGGCTCAGATCATGGGCTGGCTTCTTTTCAAGAGTGGTGGCATCCGCTCCAACCTGATGAAACACAGAATGAACTGCGTCAGCCAGGCTTTTACAGTATTCCAACACCATGCCATCATTTATAGTCATCAGCTTGTTGACTGGTATAAACACGTGTCTCATGGCGCGTCCCATGAGTATCTTGTGTGGGCTTAACCCTGTGGTTCTGTCTGGAATTGATCTAATAGTCATGAGTACCAGAGGCAAGACTTCAGGCCATTTCATACCTGTGGCCAAACACATTTTCCCTATTCTATTTTTGATAGTACCATTCATCTGTTCGACTACACCAGAAGCCTCTGGTCGGTAGGCACAATGTAGTTTTTGTTGTACATTCAATGCTTCACAAATTAATTTTACGATTTCATTATGGAAATGTCCTCCTCGGTCTGATTCAATTGTCACTGGGAACCCAAACCTAGGGATGAACTCCCTCAACAGTAGCTTTGCTACCGTCATCCCATCATTTCGTCTTGTTGGAAATGCTTCCACCCACCTAGAGAATAGACAGACCATAACCAAAACATACCTCAGTCTGTTACAGGGAGGAATCTCAATGAAATCTACTTGCATTCTGGTAAAAGGCCATCCTTCCCGGCCTATTGTTCCTAGACTCACTACTGTCTTTCATCCAGGATTGTATTGCTGAGATATTAGGCATCTTTGACACAAACTTTCTGCTACAAGTCTGAACTTTGCATTGTACCAGGTCTGCTTGAATGACCTGATCATGGCGTCTCTCCCTATGTGTCCCTGGCCATGATACATCCGTGCCATGGTAGACATCATGCTATCAGGCATAACTGGTCTTCCATCTCGATAGACCCACACATGATCCTTCTCTCTTGGTGCACATCCTGCTTTTACCCATCGTTTTATTTCCTCATTTCCTGCCTCTTCTTGCAACTGCCTTACTTCTTCCCAAGTTCCCACAATGTTAGTGAACATCAAGGAGCAAGAAGACATTTCTCTTTCCTTAGCCCGATTGACCGAATTCTGATTTTGTGCACAATACTGTGCCATGTCATTTGCATATCTGTTTCCCGTGAAGATATAATCACCACCTTGACTATGAGCAGCACATTTCACAACAGCCAATTGTCTAGGCAGCTGTATCGCCTCAAGCAATTTTCCAACCACTTCAGCATTCTTAATAGGAGTTCCACTCGAGGTTAGGAAGCCTCTTAGTATCCATAGTTGGCCGAAATCGTGGACGACTCCGAAGCCATACTGGCTGTCGGTTATCACAGTCACTCTCACACTTTTCCCAATTTTACATGCTCTAGTTAGGGCCACTAGTTCTGCTACTTGGGCTGATTTTACTCCTTTCAAATAGGATGCTTCCATTACTGCTGCAACTGTGCACACTGCGTATGCTGCACTCAGCACTCCTTCATCTATTCTCAAACAAGACCCATCAACGAACATCACAAAACCACTCTCTGGCAAAGGTACATCTTTTATATCTGGTCGTGGTTTTGTGCAAAAATCAAGTACATCCAAACAATCATGATCCACTTCATCTCTTACTTCCACATTCTCAGCATCAGGCAACAATGTTGCAGGATTCACATTCAAACATCTCGCAAGACTCACATTAGTTGCACCTAATATGACCTTTTCATACTTAGTCAGCCGACTGTGTGTCATATACTAAGTACGACTCCTTGTTAACAGGATCGCCACATCATGAGGTACAAACACTTTCAATGGATATCCCATCACAATTCCTTCACTCTGTTCCAAACTTCGGCATGGTGCAGCTACCGCTTTCAAACATCCAGGTAAAGCTAAAGCTACCGGATCAAGCATTGATGAAAAATATGCAATTGGTCTCCTCAGTTTTCCATGCTTCTGTATCAACACAGAGAGTGCACATCCATTCCACTCACTGCAATACAATTCAAACTCTTTCTCATAGTCAGGCATACCTAATGCAGGTGCTTCACACAAACCATCTCTCAATCGTTTAAATGCTGCCAATTCTTCCTTGCTTCAATCAATAGGGTCTTTCACATCACTTTTCGTCAGTCGCACCAAAGGTTTTGCAATCAAGGAGAAGTTACTTATCCACTGACGACAGTATCCAACCATTCCCAAAAACATTCTTACCTCTCTTTGAGTCATGGGAGCTGTCATTCCTTTTATGATTCTGATTCTGTCTATTGTTATTTTTCTTAGTCCTTTGTAATTTCGATGGAGACACTTTAAGTCCTCCATTTGCCAAATGATTCAGCAAGGCTATCGTGTCTACCTCACAAGCTTCACGTGTTTTTGACTCCACAAGGAGGTTCGTCGATGTACTGGACTGGTACTGAACTTTTGGGCATTTCTAGACTCTCCAAAGACTTTTTTAGTAGCTGATTAAATATTGAAGGACTTTCTGTATACCCCTGTGGAATTCGGCACCATGCCAAAATACGCTCACCAAAACGAAATGCAAAAATTTGCTGACTGTCATGGTGCAATGGTATAGTAAAGAAAGCATGGCACAGATCAATCACTGTATACCATTCTGCATCATGGGGAATCTGATATAAAATCACTGATGGATTTGGTACAATGGGACAACATGACACAACAATTTTATTCACCTTTCTCAGATCTTGCACTATTCTGAATTTTCCATTAAGCTTTTTCAGTCCCATTATTGGTGAATTACATGGACTACTCATTATTTCTCTCAAGATCCCTTGTCTGATAATTTTCTCTATTACGGGAGTTACTCCTTCAATTATTTCAGGTGTCAATTTATATTGGGGAACGTTTGGATATGTTACTCCTTCCTTTACTGTTATTTTTATTGGATCTACATTTCTCATTAGCCCTACATCTTCTCCAGTGAAATCCCAAACTTCCGCTTTTACAGACTGTTTCAATTTTTTAGGTACTTCATCAAGGTTGAATACAGCATATGTTTCAGTAACCTCATTTTCTCTGTTAGCTATGGTCATCTTATACAGTACATCATCATCTGGTGTTTCAAATGCTATTCCATCCGGAATACAGAATATAGTGCAATTCATTTTGCACAACAGGTCGCTACCTAATAAATTCACAGGACTGGTGTCGCACACAACAAAGCGGTGCATCTCTGAAAATTTCCCTATGCTAACTTTCACTGGTTCTGTAAGGTAAGTTTTAATCTGTCTGTTGGATACACCAACTACTTAGATTGTTTCATCCGAGAGAGGAAGATTCTTAACATCAGCTGATCTAAAAGTTGATCGAGGAGCACCAGTATCAACTAGGAAAGTAATATTTTCATCATTAACCTTCCCATCTACAAATGGTCCTGTCTGGTCTACTTCTAGAGTTGCGCCAAGTACGCACGCTGCTTCCTCCCTTCGGCTTTCTTCTGAGTCACTTTCATCACGTTGCAGCCAATACTGCGAAACAGCGCTAGCGCGTGGCAGCTTATTTACCTGTTCTTCATGGTTGAATCCCGATTCACTACTATACTTCTGAGAGTTTCTGCTCTATGGAAAAGGCGGTTTTGGCACATGATTCTGTGGGATAACAACCTGCTGCTGTTGCTGCAGTTGACCACTCACCTCATGCTGCACCTGTGGGTTCAATGATGGATTTTCATTGTTAGTACTTGGGGGAAATTTACACTCGGATTTCCAATGCCCTATCCTACCACAATTATGGCATGGAAACTTCTTTTTAGCTTCTTCTATATTGCCCTTTCCTTTCCCCAGACCAAATTTCTGTCTTGTTCTTGTGTTATTTGCTTGTTCCACTAATTGAGCTTCCTGTCTTTCCGCTACCTTTGCCTGTGCCCACATAGCCTTTTCTTTCAGTTTTCGCTGTTTTGCCTCAATCTCATCACTAAAGTATTTAGCATGTCTCAGTACTTCATCTATTTTCTTATTTTGCCAATCAACAGTATGCTGTTTAATCATCTCACCAATTTCTGGACGTAAACCATATACAAATCTGTATACAAAGTGACTCAAATCCTTCTCACTCAGATTCTCATCTCCGCTAAACTGCTTAAAAGCTAGTATTAGCCTCTCATAATATGCATGCACTGACTCTTTACCTTCTTGATGTGTTCGGTCAATTTTTACCCAATCTGTCTCTTTAGGGGGTACCTTGTTTTTCAAAAATACCATAACCTGTTCATATTTCTTCATTACCTCAGGGTCTGGAGCTCCTGTTTTAGGGTCCCTAGGGTATTCTTGAGTTGGCCAATTGATCATGAGTTTGCACTCTGTCCATAAATCTGCTGGTACTATTATGTCAAATAGACTATTCAAATCAATCCATAATACTTTTGACAATTTTACAAATCTGTCTACTTGCCTGTACCACTCGACGGGCTTTTCGCGCAATCGAGGGAAATCATTTGTAAATGACAAAATATCCTGTCTTGTCCATGGGACATGTACATATCCTCCTCCTGGAATCTCTCTCTTAGGGCATTCTGTCACTACCTTTTCCTTTTCTCTTACAGGGAATGCTGAAAATGTCTTTTCTGAGGGCTTTTCGATAGGGCTTTTGCAAAGCCTTTACCTTTTCAATATCTATTCCCATTTAATTTGCTACTTCTTCTAACCTCTCATGTAGGTTTTTCGCTTACCATGTCACACTTTTGCACAAAAATAGTAATTCCTCATCCTGGTAATTTTTCAATTTCTCTGTGGGGATAGTCCCTACTATTAATTCTTCTAATACCATTCGTAACTTGGCCACATCAATTGATTGGGATTCTTTGTCTTTTCTATGCACGCTTCTTAACCATTCACAGTTCTTCCGTAGATGGTCCTACTGGTTTCTCTATACTACCTTGTTCTGAATTCTTTTGTGGTTCTAATAATGATTCTACTGTCATCCTACTCTTTTCAGGAAAATTCTGACTTATGATTGGATTATTTGAAACATTTGGTTCGATCATACTTATCGTCTGTCTCCATGGATTCTCATTTTGGCTCGGTTGAGGCTGTTCAACCTGTTTATGGCTCTTATAAGGAATTGTTAAGCAATGTTCACTATCTTTTTGTTTTTCAAAAATGGGCATTACTAGACCTATTGTCACTGGAACTGTTACAGCTTCTAGATTTTTAGTCAATGCCCTTATTTTCTCTGTTAATTCTAATGTGGTTTTTGCCAAATCTGCGGAATTTTCACCATTTGTTCTATTTTCTGATTTTCTTTCTACTTCTCTAATAGAGTTACTCTTTTCTAAATTCTGTGTCATTGGTTCTGTCTTAATAATTCGTAATGTTTCTTTCATTGGGGCACTTGGTGTTAATATTTCTGGTTCTGGTCGATACGGTGGTGGATTTTTATAAAACATGTCATCAAGAACATAATCTTCTGATTCATTCACTCCATACCCTCTCGATTCTACATTATGTCTTTTTTCTACACACTTTCTTCCTTCATTCTCTCCTGCAGTCCTTACGGGAAACAAACCCTCAGTCATACTCGCATTCCGCCACCTTCTCATTTGATCATCATGAGTCTCATGTCCATACTGTCAACCTAACATGTATCTATATCTTCCGCCACTTCACTGTCTCTCTCGTTCATGCATCTCATCTTCCCATTCTGTTAATGCCTCAAATTGTGTCGGTCTAGGTCTTGGTTCTAAATTCATCATTTTCTCTCTTAAGTTTCTCAAAATTGCCAAATTAAATGAACCATGTTCTGGGAAAGCTAGGACTCCGTCGTCCTTTGTGTATTTTACCCAATTGTCTAACCAAATACAAGTATGATATCCATATTTCACAACCATAAAAGGATGCGGGGGTTTTCGGTGGAGGAAGTAACATGTCCTTCCCTTGTCACAACCGGTTTGTCCTATTTAAACCACCTTTTAATTTTACCAAACCATGACTTTTTCTCCTTTTCTGGAGGATCGTAATACATTTTCCTGTCTTCCGTGTATCGCTAGTCTTTCCTTACAATTGTGCTGCTATTCTGTCCAATCGTAGCGCGACTCACACTGACGCACCAATCCGGAGCGTCTACGTCACCTCTGTAGTTTTTCAATCCCAGCGCGACTCACACTAACGCACCAATCCGGAGCGTCTACGTCACCCTGTAGTTCTCCACTCCTAGCGCGGCGTACACTAACGCACCAATCCGGAGCGTTTTACAGTTCTGACCGACTGTCCAATTCCAACGTGGTCGTTCTGACGTCAGCAACCGCTGCTCCTACTCCTGCTTCTACTGACCCCTCCTTTACAAAATTTCTCAGTAAGTTTTCCAAACCTTTAAAATTTACAAATCTGTTAGTAACTACATAAAAACACCACCATTGCCTGCTTCGCTAACCAAAGAATAGTAAAAAGACCTTCTTCACAAGAATTCCGTCTTTCCCGAGAGCAGTGCTTACCTCTGCCCTACCACGGAATCGTTACTTCCGTTGATAAAGTAGCACATCCCTCTACTTCACCCTTCTAACAAGCATCAACTAACCGCTTCTCTAGAATTAAGACACCTGGGTGTCGATTCCGATCCGGTAAAACCCGGGTACGAACCGTCGGACGGAGCGTTTTCTCCGTCCGACTCGTCCCCGGGAAAACCACCTTACAAACCCGCAAGTACGATTCGTACAGAAACACCATTTCCGTACGAATCGTAAAAAACACCGACCGGCTAAAATATAACTACAATTCCGATCCGGGACACCGCGTACGTGACATTCGCACGGAGTCAGGCAGCATTTTACGGACCAGCAAGTACGATTCATACCCACAGCACTTCGCACGGCAATATTTTTACGGGACCCAAAAAGTGCCGGAAAAGCTAAGTACGCCACGATGCACGATGAAAAGGGGGCCCGGTACGCACCGTACCCCCATCCCTACACGTCCGCACTGTACCCCCAGCCCCCCGTAGCACGGTGCGTACCCCCACCCCCCGTATGTACGGTGCATACCCCCACACCCCCCGTATGTACGGTGCGTACCCCCAGCGCGTACATACGGGGGTGGAAGTACGCACCGTACATACGGGGGTGGAAGTACGCACCATACATACGGGGGGTGGAAGTACGCACCGTACATACGCGGGGTGGGGGTACGCACACACCGTACCTACGGGGGGGGTGGGGGTACGCACCGTACATACAGGGGGTGGGGGTACGCACCATACCTACGGGGGGTGGGGGTACGCACCGTACCTACATGGGGTGGGGGTATGCACCGTACCTACAGGGGGATGGGGGTACGCACCGTACATACGAGGGGTGGGGGTACGCACCGTACATACGGGGGGTGGGGTGGGGGTACGGCGCGTACATGGGGGTGGGACAGGGGGTACGGCGCGTACTTGGGGTGTGGGCTGGGGGGGTGTTCGGCGAGTATGCGGGCACATGTTTGGACGTCTCCATGGTTGCTATGGGAGTTCGCGCCGTACGGTGTTTTTTCCATATGGTTGTGCATTCGGACAGATGGGACGGATCGTACTTGCGCGCTCGGACTTCAGTTTACCGATTCGTACGTAAAACTGTCCGGGGACGTGTCGGACACTTTCTCCGACCCGATGACGTGTCGGGGAATTTTCCCAATGCGATTCGTATGGATTTTTTAACATACGATTCGTACTTGCCAGTTTGTACGGGACTTGTACGATTCGTACGTAAAAAAATCCGGATACGATTCGTACGGGGAATATTTTTAACGGATCGGAATCGGCACCTTAGTTGGAGACCCAATGCTCCTGAGAAATAAAACCAGAGTTTCGCAATTAATCGGAATGCCTTTTCATGCACACACTGTTTTCCCGAGAACACCGAACAGTCTGTCCTACTACAGAATTATAACACTCGTTAACAAAGCAGCGCTTCCCTCTGCTCTGTCCTTCTATCAAGCTCAGAGAACACCTGCTACCTTTTCAGTGATAAGCGTTATCAGAGTACCTTCTGGCCTCCTGGTAACTAAGACCAAAATTTCACAGGTAACCTTCGCTATCATACACACTTCTTTCACACAAAAATATCTTCTAATTGCAACACACGTCGCTGTTACCGAATCAACCCAGACAATGCGTTGTGCAACTTCAATCGTTACACGTTTCCCCTGTGTACCCACAGGGCAACAACAATTCCGTCTTTCCCGAGAGCAGCGCTTACCTCTGCCCTACTACGGAACCGTTACAAACTTCCGACTTCCTACATCCCAGAAGCCGTGCTAACGACATAGAACTCGATGTGACTCAACATAGAGTGTTAGTACCTAAACCAATACCAATCAATAACCAATAATCAATAAGCTATGTATAAGCAATAATCACTAAACCAAAACAATAACAACCATCATCCTGCTACCAGAAAAACTGATGCAGCGTGGAATACAAAATCCCTCCCTTCGTCACAGACCAAAGATCTCACACACACACTCAATCAATACATTCGCTGGTGGGGCCCATAACACCAACATTCACTCATCATCAGTCTGTATTTCTCGGGAGATGATTGTTCCAAACGCTGACATGAAAGGTAATACCTCTTTATCCTAATGAGCAATAAATCTACATAACCTTCTACAACTCATTAGGCCCTGAATTCCACCTTTGGTATTCCTCTCATAATTTGGCGATTAATCTGCTAGTTGCTCGTTAGGTTAATTTCTAATTCTCTGTTCACTTTGAATGAATACGTTTCTATGAATAAACCATCCAACTCATTTGGTAATTAATCAATTAAATCTTTATCTTATTAATGCAAGTTAAATCATTTGTTATTCAAGCCGCCAATCATCATATTTACCTATTCTGGCTAATTGTCGTCCTCTAAGTCAAAATTTTGGCATCAGTTCAGTCTGTCAAAGATTCAGGGAAAACAGCTGTCCTGCAGCGTCTCCGTCCTCTCTGTCAGCATAACGTCAGGAAAACAAAGAGCTTGATTGGGGCAATCAGCGTCAGTCCAACTATTCTACCATAATTTATAGTAAAATCATTGTCAAAAAGTATCAAATATTGTTTTTCAGCTCTTCTGATTGGATAATCAGAGATCGTCCTACAGAGTTCTCATGGAATATTGTCCGGTATGTCATCCCACTTGCTGGTTTCGGTTTTAAGAGACATTCCATTGTTCTTCAGAAAAGCTTGCTTGCTTCCCAGGGCGACCTTAGTGGGTACAGTCTGGTTAGGGTCAAGACGAGGCCACTGTTGTTGGCGTTAGCGCAGGCGCACTTCACCCAAAACCTCATGGAGCGTCGTCAGTCACATTAGGTACAGGAGGCAGCCATTTTGTGGCAGGCCCAAATGGTCAACTTAAGCAAAAGAAACACAAAACGTAATTAATACATAGAAATGGCTAATAAAATGTTATTCCCTCGCTAATACCTATATGTGTGTGTATTTATCTAGCAGAAAGCAACACTCAAGCGGTTTATACTCACTTAATAAAGCACAAATCACAAATACATCACAAAAGCAACATATATCATGCAATATTCTAATTGTCTATTATTAGTATGCGTACATAATTTAGTTTACGTATTAATTAGGCCATACAAATGCAAATCCCACGTGTAATTCATTTATTAATAAAGTTGGTTAGTTCTTTTCACTTCAAACTATTAGTACGATTATAATTAATTAATTAATCTAATTAGTATAAACATGCAAATTGGGGAGGGTATACAAAATTTTGCATTACCCGCTCCAGCACTAACCCTTCGCGAACATTAGAACAAATGTATATCGTAAAAGCTTTGCAAAACATGTAATTGGAGCTATCATTAGATTCACCTCAGTATTTTCAAATTCTTACCTTTGTGAAAGAATGGCGTTAGTAAGATGGAGAATGGATGCTGCCCAGAGGAAAACCATATCCTTCTCTTATTACTCTGTTCTTCGTTTTAAGACCTGACTTAAGGTTTTCCTGGAACTCTGGACGTAGGCAGAGGCCCATGTGCGCAGGCAATTCTGGCCAGGCCAAATTGGCTGTGTGTTTTTTTACCTGTGCGATGCACTGCACTGGGATTTGCAGTGGCCAGATGCACAAGTGCCTGTACTTGCAAATAAAAGGAGTAGATGCCCTGGGACTCAATGAACATCATTTGAAACAGGAACTCGTGATCCCAGCCACTTGCCTGTGATTTCAAAATGAGGAGCTGAATTCTGCCCACTTCCTTTTGGTTGGGAGCAAGACTAACAGCTCTCGGTAGAATTGTTCTCTCCTGCTGCTATAAACCTTGCCTGTCCTGCCTGAAGGAGCCGGGTTACATGTTCTAGATCCGCTCTGGAACCTCGAGTCGATAGTACTTTTTCTCAGCATGAAGGCGTGGGGGGAGAGAAATCTTTGGCAGGCCAATAATTTCAGTTCCAATTTACCATGACTCTCAAGAATCACAGACTACCAATTAAGTTTAGTTGGTTTATTACAAAGCCAAGAGTATCTGAACAAACAGGCACCTCAAAGTGAGGCTGTAGAAATACATTTGAACTAATACAAAACCAAATCTATGGATGAAGTTAAGGTGGTACAACATGCACAAAATGATTAGTTCAGGAATCAGGATACAAAAGATTATCGAGCAGACATCCAGATTCCCCTTCATCTGAAGTTTGTGGGTATAAAGTATTAATCTGTCCCTACATTACCACTAACCTGACATCCCTACATAGCATTCCCCAAGCAAGGTCAGTTAAGGCGCCACCGTATGAAGCCTTCCTAAGCAGTCTTGTCACATCAGTCGGGTCAAGTAGCACAATGCTACAGAGCTCGTTCTAAGATGCTCTCTCTCTCAAGGCAAGGCAGAAGTCCCTGGACACTTTCCCTAGTTCTGATACATCAATATCACTGGTAGTATCCCAGGTTGCTTTGCGAATCACATAGGTAACCTTCCATTAGACAGCAATGATCCCAAGCTTTGGCAAGATGACCTTGATTCCCAGGCTCACTCCAATCAGAAAGTACAACAGTTCTCCATTATCAGTATCAATGCTTAATGCATCCTCTTGTCCCTAAACTTAACTCCTAAAACAAAGACATTATTCTAACTAACAAATATGATTCTTCAACCTGCAACAGAAATGTGGGAAAGAACAAATTCAACATGCGCATGAAATACAACTATTAAATCTAATGTTAGAGCTTCCAGGGAAAATGCATTTCACGCCTAGCGAAATCGGCCAACATAAGTAAATGGCACACAGACATTATGAAATTACATATAAAATAAACACTCTTTACTGAGCACTTCTAAATTAACACATTACATAAGCCCATAAAATACATAAATAATTGTCAGCAGCATGTAGGAATTCTACACGTTAATGTTTTCAGCTAAACACATGTGGCTTCAACTTTAATCTCTTCACGTTTACATTAAAATGTTCCATACACCACAATTCACGTTCTTACAGACCACGTTCTACTGCCTCAAGTTAATACAACAAAACAATATATGCAGGTGATAACAACTTGGGATTATGATGCACTCCTACAAATAAAAGAATACATTTTGATTTACATCATGCCCTAGTAGTTCATGCATGGGGACACGGAGCCTAACAACCCTTGCTACCACTCTGCAGAAACTGCCAATTTGTGCTGGGTAGTGACTCTGCAGAGTGAGAACTCTCCCTCTCTGCACCAACGCTGTCACTTCTATTCCTTCCAATTGACTTTGCAACGTGGAATGATGATGCATAATCTGTTGTTTAGCCAGATACTTGGATTGAAAGAAACAATTCTTCATCTTTGGCTGGCTCCTGTGCCTTTGGCATAGATCCTGCTGTTTTGGAGCAAGATGCATATACTCACTCTTTACCTATGATGTTAGTGGCTATTGCAGGGGACCAACCTCTACTAACTCTAAAACTAAATGTGAGCCCGCCTCCCTGGTCGCAGTAAATGCACACTTGAACTTTGAGACACTTCCTACCGCCTTTGCCAGCACCAGGTACGTTGTAACTCATTTGCTCATCCTGCTTATTTCTGAGCTCCTTTAGATGCAAAGCTCTAGGGCCATCAACCTTAAATGTTCCTAAATTCATACTTTATGACTGTGTTGTGTAATCTGGCAACCACGGCTGAACAGCCGCGTTTTCATTGCAGCTGTGATGATTTTACAACACCTTGACTCACTCCATGCCACTTTCTTCTGCAAGGCCTTGCCTGCTTGTCCACATCTGCCTGATGAGTCAATGAGACGTAGTGAGGCTAGTGCTTAATTTAAGCGGTGGTTTCTGATGCTTGGCACCAGCACTTAATTGTCAACACTCACATTTATGACAGTCTGCCACATGGTGGCACTGTTTGGCTAGTTTACATAAGAGCAAAACAGCAGTTGTTTATTAATAAAATATAAGCTATGTTAGAAATGAGGTTTCTGGTTGACTAGGGTATGCAGAACCCACCTCTCTGGTCAGGGTAAGAGAGCTGCATACCTAAGAAAGCCCCTGCTCCCCCTCTAGGTAGCTTGGCCAGAGCATTCAGGCTTATCCCTTATGCAATGTGTAAAGTTAAAATAAACTTAGACCAAAACAACATGAACCAATAATTATTTCGCCAATTAGACAATTGTCATAACATCACAATGAGTGCAATAAGAGAAAGGTTTCTAGGTTGCACATGTCATAAAAACACCATTACTCTGCATAGTATACGATCACATAATATATTACTCATTTTCCTGACAATGTAAGGCATAAATTACATACCGCGGAGACAGGGGTGGCTCTTCCGCTAAGGCAGAGGAGCGCCGCCCCACTGGTACAAAGTAGTGAAAGAAAGAACAAATATAATGATAATAACTCAAGATTATTATCATTGCATTTATTCCTGCTGCAGAGCTTTGCAGTGCGGGAAGGCTGCTCTGCTCTCAGAGCAGGGGAGGAGCGGTTTGCTCAATCCAAGTACGCAATGACTGTTTGGCCGGCCCTCTGGGGCCGTCTAAAATAGTCATGCACATTTTGCATGTGCTCCATGCAGCTGCATTACAACCTGCGTGGAGAAAATGCCCAGGCTCCCATTCCCTGGAGCTGCATAGCAGCGTTGTGATTGGCTTAGGGAAGGGAGCCTGGCTGCGAGAATGTAAGTTTTATAACTTTTTTCTTTACATTGCCCCTCCCCTTGCCTGCCCCGCCTCTCCACGTACGTGCCGGTTGCTACTGCACTTTGAACACTAAGGACATAAAATGCAGCAGTAACTTTCATGAATCATTACCGGAAGCAATGCAGGCATGGATCATGAAACATTTCCCACCAGAACACAGGGTGCAGCAGTACTGAACTCATGCAAGGGGTGATACGGTAATGGGGGACCCCATTTCATGGATTGCCAACACGTAGGGCACAAGAAGCTCTGCGTGCCTATTCACCAAAACACGGGAATTGGTGTTCCTCTTACTCCTCATGAAGGCAACCCGTTGCCTCTTTGGGGATCGCTAGGACTTCAAAGAACAAAGCTTCCGAAGCTTGTGACAAAAGTGGGGAGGCACACTTTGGGATAGCGTGGGAGACCTAACTCAGTCCCCACGCTCAACTCACAACTACAGTGGCACAAAGAAAAGGAAGCAGCGCCTCTTTGAGGGCCTCTGAGACCTCTCCTCCTACCTTGAGAAGGGACATTGTAGCGTCTACCTATCCTACTACACTGGGACCTATCTGGGCTACTGTGAACCTCCCCCACACTCAGTTGAGGAGAATCTAAACTGCTCCCTTTAGGATCCCTCCCAAATGCCTTTCCAGACCCTCTGGCACTCACCCAGAGGTCAGCCTTCTTTGCACGTTCCCTGGGGTCAGAGAAGTTACACTCCAACAGGTGTTGGTGTAGCCCTGGAAAACAACAACGAACATGCGCTCTTTGACAACCAGATTGAACAGCCCTTCAAAATTGTTTGCTGTGCTACCCTTCACCCATCCCTCAAGTGCTTAGCAACAATTCTCCACAAACTCCCCCCAAGACTGGTGAGGCAGTTTCCTACTGCCCCTGAACCTCAACCTATGCTCCTCGGGGGTCAAGCCATACCTTCTTATCATTGTTTCTTTCATGAAGGGGATACCTCTGCCTGTAACTCCCTTCTAGGTCCAGTAGGGCATCCCTCTCACACTCAGGAATATAGCTTCCCAAGCCAATCCCCAATCCTCCTCAGGGATCCTAAGAACTACCAGAGCTTCCTCATACTCATGGAAAACCTGACTTATGTCATCCCCCTCCTTGAAGATAGGCACCAAGTCTGTGGGTATGTGGGTGGTGTTCCTAACATAAGGTTCACAATTCCTGTCACCACTGGACTCCACCTGCAGCATTGGTGAGTCCAGAATTCTGAATTTATGTTCAAGAGTGAGTTTTCCCTGGTGAAGACCCTTTCAGCCGCCACCATCCTATCCTCCTGAACTAAGGCTCTCTCAACCTCAGCCTTTCTCTCCTCTACAGTCAATCTCTTAGCTTCTCAGGGGACAGGGAATGGGAGATGACACTGCTACTGATATTAGACCCAGAAAGGGACTCCCTATCGATGGGGTCCTTCCAGTCCGGCAGAGCAAGCGAACGAACGTGTATTCTGGTTCGAGATAATTGGAGCGTCTTGAATTCATCGTACCTTCCCATGACATTAAAGTGAAGATATGATTCAAAGCCATTCACTTTTTCACGAAGAATCCATCCCTCTCTGACCCTGGAGCCTGTGGGCCCTTCATTGTCATTTTCCTCCACCGCTTACCCTGATGGACATAGGGTGCCCCCCACGGTCCTGATGAAGACGCGTCTGGAAGGATTAGAACTCCCTACACAAACCTTGGGTCGAAACGTCAACAGCTCTATGTTTTATGTACCAAATATAGACGACAGTGATAGATTCACCCTGTCTTTTCAAACATTATGGTTGTGTAAATAATTTAGCCTTGGTTAAGGCTGGATAGGCCTTTTATGTTTTGGATGTATATACTGTTCACTGCCCTCCCTCTCTCACTTACCCTCACTTTTGCACATTGTTGCACCTTTCCCCCTCTTCCCCTTTGGGGCACCTCTGCACTATTTTATTGACAAATGTGCTGTCTTTTGCACATGACCATATATGTTCAAACGTAATTAAACATGTTCGGCATGAATAAGTATTGATTGTGATTGATTTAACAGGTGATGCTGATCTTCATTTGATATTGTGTTTCCAGTGGTACCAACCCTTTTCTTGTACCTTTCTCTCCTCTACAGCCAGCTGCGTTAGCTACAGCCTCAGGTCCCTCTCCTACAGTCTATCTCTGAGCTTCTCAGGGGACAGGTAATGGGAGATGACACTCCTCCTGGCTTAGACCCAGAAAGGGACTCCCTTTCTATGGGGTCCTCCCTGTCTACTGGCATCCCTACCCGGTCATTCTCTTCCTCCACCTCACTTTCCGTTGGGCCATTGCCCTGAGAATCACCACCCTCCTGGTTCTCTGTTAAGGCTGTTTCCTCACATTCCCATTGTGCCATTTGAAGCAGGGCTTCCTGAAGGTTCTGCTTAGTGGCTTCCCCACTCACCACTATTCTCCTCTCCCTGCAGAACCCCTTTAACTCTTCTATATTGTAATTTGTCAGGTTGCAAACGCTAAAGGTAGATTGCATAAAATTCAGGACGCAAAACACAAGTGCAATAACAAGATTCCTAGGCACAAGGGCTGAAACAAGAGTAAACAATAAAAATGAACTTTGCGGGAATTAGGAGAGTCAGAAAACATGTAATGGTCTAAGTGCAGAGTTTGTAGTGCAACAATGAGTCACTGTAGTACTGTGCAAACACAAGTCCTATCCCACCACTGCCACCAATGCTAGAAATGGGGTTTCTGGTTGGCTAGGGTATACACCTAAGCCAGGCAAAACCCTCCACTCTAGTCAGGGTAAAGGAGTTACACACTCAAAATAACCCCTGCTCACTCCCTTGGTAGCTTGGCGAGAGCAGCCAGGTTTATCCTAGAGGCAATGTGTAAAGCTTTTGCGCAACACACTCACAATACTGACACAATAAATACAGCACAAAAGAGGCTCCACAAAATATTATATAAAAATAGGTTTCTATATTGCATAAAAATATAGACCAAAACAACATGAACCAATAATTACTTCGCCAACTAGGCAATTGTTATAACATCACAATGAGTGCAGAAGAGAAAGGTTTCTAAGTTGTACATGTAAAAAAAACACCATTACTGTGCATATTGTGCAACGTAAGGCATAAACAACATACCACTGTGAACACTCAGGGCGTAGAATGCAGCAGTAACATTCATGAATCATCACTGGATGCAATGCAGGCATGGATCACAAAACATTCCTCACCAGAACATAGGGCGCAGCAGTACTGCACTCATGTTAGGGGTGATACGGTAATGAGGGCTCCCATTAGACGGATTGGCAACACGTAGGGCACAGGAACCCCTGCATGTCTACTCAGTGATATACGGGAATGGGTGTTGTACTCACAAAGGCAAACCTTGCCTCATTGGCATTTGCTATGACTTCAAAGAACAATGCCCCCAAAGCTTGTGCCAAAAGGGCAAGGTACACTTGTGGATCGCATGAGAGACCTAGCTCAGTCCCCATGCTCAACTCACAACTGCAGCAGTGCAAAGAAAAGTATGCAGTGCTCCCTTTAATGGAGTTACGGGACTCCTTTGAGTGACTGCTCCGTGCCACTTGGTAAGCGCAAATGCGCTTCTCTTCTACTTTTACAGCCCGTCAATGGCTTGGTCATGGGTTCCGCACCAGTCCGATGTGCAGGAAGAAGAAATCAAGTAGGGGTCGTACGGGCAGACTTACGGCCCCTGCAGGTAACCACAGCTGCCCGTCCGGCCGTACTGTATGACTCCTGAGACCTTGGGGGTGCTCTCTGACCCAGTACCTCACAATCGAGAAGCTGACGTTGTTGGCCTCGGGAAAGGACAAGTCACATTCTTGGTTGTTGCTGTGAGAGCCACGGCTGTGCAGGCATCATTGATGCTGAAGTTGGGGCACACTCTTCAGAGGGGTTCACCCTCGTACCTGCGGCAATTCTTCTTGGGCCTGGCAGCATACGGCTCGGCAGACGCACCGTCTTCAATATCCAAAGTGACACACCATTCAATGAACTCCAACAACAGATAGACAGCACTCCCCACGCCCTGGCAGTAGAAATAATGTGGAAAGATCAGGAGCATTCCAGCATGACTCCCACTGTAGTTCACATGGATGCCGGACTCACAGACCACAAGAGTTCCATGGCAGAGAGGTACTGAGGCCACTCTTGATGACCCTGATGTTGCAAACAAACAGGGGGCAGAACAACAGGCCCTGGGAGATCACTGGGGGCACACAAACAGGAATGTAGACAGCAGGCCAGCACACAGAGTCCTTCTGGGCAGAGAGGCAGTCCTTCTTGCAGCTCAGCAGGCAACAGGTCAGCACAAAAAACAAAGGAGTCCAATTGGGGTTCCACTATTCCAAACATAACAAACATGGCAACGCTACTCCTTTCAGATCAGAAACTGCGATTTAAAAACATAGATGGGAATTCCCAATGCTAACCTGTGAGAGAAGCAGCACCCACAGTAGTGAAAAACAAAATAGGGTGTTTGTCACTACCAGGACATGCCACACAATAAAGGCACATGTCCTACCTTTCACCTACACATCACCCTGCCCATAGGGCTAACTAGTGCCTACCTTTGGGGTGACCTACATGTAGTAAAAGGGGAGTTTCAGACTTGGCAAGTAACTTCAAATGCCAAGTCACTGTGGTGGTAAACTGCTCATGCAGGCCGTGTAGTGGTATGCCTGAGACAGATTTGAAAGGCTACTTCTGTGGGTGGCGCAATCTGTGCTGCAAGCCCACTAGTAGCATTTAACTTACAGGCCCTGGGTATATGTGGGATACCACTGTAAAAGGGATTATAGGTAAATTAAATAGGGCAAACATGTAGTGACTGATCATACCATGTTTAAAGGACAAAGCACATGCACTTTAGCACTGAATAGCAGTGATAAAGTGTCTAGTGTCCTAAATCCAACAAAAACAGTTCAGAAAAAATATAGGAGGAAGGCAAAAAGTTTGGGGATAACCCTGCAAACAAGGCCAAGTACAACACGCTATAAATGACTAATACCTGGGCCCCAAGCTATTACTATAGCTTTGGGGACCTGGAATAGTCTCAATTGTAACACTAAAAAGAAGAGTATGATGGTTAGTAGTTGTGTTGGTAATGACATTTGCCGCTATGTCAGGGGCAATGGGTGTTGCAAACTGCAGTGGCCTCCTGATTGTTTTTACAAATTAAGCACTGAGTGAGGCCAGCTTTTCACTGCCGCTCTAGTACCTGGAGCAGTGGTTGCAAGGGAGTCCCAGCATGCTGCCTGTTAATGTGCTCTGTGGCTCTTGCAGCTGTGTGTACCAAAAGCAGATCCGGAAAACAAAATCTAAGTTGACGTAATCTTTTTTTTTGTTGCAGTTTTATATAGTGCAAACTCAACCCGGAGGTACTGGAGTGCATTACATGAGCACCAGTTACAATACACAAGGACACAATGATTTTTATGTGGGCACTGGGAGATTATGTGGTTTGTCCAGAATCACAGGACGTTGAGCCAATGCCTAGACAACACGAACCTCGTTCCCCAGTTCTAAAGTCAGAAGCTCCGGCGGTTATGCCCCATCCTTCAATTTTCGAAACTCAGTTCCTCTCCTATTGCTTATCCATGACCACTTTGCATTGAAAAAAATTAAATTCACAGAGGAAAACGATAGCGTTATACTCATTATTCCCCAATTCAAAGAACTGGGGGGGATATTCTCAAGACATGGCGAAAACTATCGCTAACCTCATAGCGTGCTTTCTTATCGCCGTGTACCGCGGAAAACTATAGCCGTGTTAGTGGCATATTCAAAAACGCCGCTAACTGGCGATAGTTTCCCCTACCGGGTGAAAGGTCCGCGATAAGATTAGCGGCACAGCGATAAAAATCCTCACGCAAACGTGAAAAAAGTGGCGATGGGCCAATTAGCGATCACAAACTGCATGCTAATTAAGGACAGGCCTGTATTTTTCACGTTCGGTGGGAAAACCCACTATAAAACGTCTGCTAAGCAGCCCAAACACAAAAAAAAGAAACAACTAAGAAGAACCATGGAGGAAGCTGGACCCAGTACAGAAACCAACAACAACCCACCAAACACCCAGGAGGACCGGCCAGAGACCCAGGGGAAGGGCAAGGAGAAGAGGAAGAGGAAGAGAAGACCCGGTTCAGTCAGCAGGAAAACCAGGTCCTGATTGCAGAGGTGACCGAAAACCAACAACAACTTTTTGTCAGCTCCACAGTGTCATTAGGCACAAAAAATGCAATATGGCAGTCCATCGCAGCCAAGGTGAATGCTGTCCTAGAGGTGAGGAGGATAGTGGACGACTGCAGGAAGCGCTGGCATGATGCTAAGCGCAAGACCAAGCAGAAACTTGCAGCCAATCTGAAAGCAGCAATGCAGACTGGAGGTGGGAGTCCAGCGCCACAGGAGGAGCTGGATGCGTTGGATGAACAGGTGTCTCAAGTCATCAGCGAGGAGACAGTGGTTGGAGTTCCGGGACAGGATACTGTTCAACATGACCAGACAAAACACCAACAGGGTGAGTAACAACCAGGGACTGGCGGATGGGGGAAATGGGCCTAATGACACCCATGGACAATTAAATATATTGCAGTGCACACCCACAATGACTGTGCATCATGTCTCAGGTACCTTTGGCCCAGGTGGCATAGACACATATCACCCTACTCACCCAATACATTGCAAGACACTCACAGACCTGGAAATGTGCACATAAACGTCTAGCAAATATAATCCAAGTATCATATCAGACCACAAAATAAGGGCTACATGAAAGAGCAAAGGTCCACATTGATTGGAGATGCGGCAGGGTGTCAAAATGGCCCCCTGCCTCAACACCATGCATATGCTTGTTCCCTTATGTCAGAGTCGTGTGCAAGATTGTGCATGTGCATCAAGGGTGACACTACTGCACCTACACAATCTTGCACACAACTGAGACACACGGGCACAATGGTGCATGTGTGCTGACATTGCTGGCGGCATGCCCACTCATGCACATGATCAGTCACATACACACTGCATCCTCATGTTGGTGTCAGAGAGATGCGGGCCGGTGCAGACCAGTCGTATATGCGTGGTGTTGAGGCAAGGGGACCATGTAGACATCCTGCCACATCTCCAGTTAATGTTCCTGCTTGCTCGTACAGGAGATTCAGTCCTGTGTACACCAAGTGAGAAAGCATCTAGTGAAAGCATCTACTGATTCTGCATACCATAAACACATGCATTGTCACAACAAAGTGATTATGTAGCCTACTGGCTAAAAGGTGCATATCCCACAATGCACACAATCAGCAGACTTGATTCAAAATGTGATGTAATACAATGAGCAGGGGGGATGTGCCCACAACACTACAATGCATGGACAATACATTTCAGGAATGTGTCACCCAAATATGTACCACATGACTTGTCTGTGTGCCATACTAACAGAACTACAATGTCCCTGTATAGAAGTATGACAATGTGAGTATGCCAACAAGAAAGGATAGCAAAGTAGCACCAAATAATGACAAGCAGCTAAATGGCACCATCACCCCTTAGGTCAAATAGCACTCCTCTACTATCAAGTGTACACATCTGCCATACAGAAAGCTGCATTCCACATCAGTCCTGGTGTGATTTGCCCATTACACCATTATGTACATGTAAACCAATCAGTTTGGTAAGTCAACAGTGTCAGTGATAAAATATGTAGTCATGGTCCTTATCATCTACACGCAAGCCCGGCATTCAATTATCAGAACCATGAGAGCATGTTTCATCCATTTGACCATCTGCGTGGCAAAAACACAAATACACATCACCCTGCCAGTTGCATCTATTGGGAGGGGGGCGGAGACAGGGCCTGAGCACCACTAATGCACCTTAGTAAATCCACATCCATAAAATCCAGGCCCACTCATACACCACACGTGGGGTCAACGTTGAGTGTAATGGGTGTTGACACTCTCTGTTCAGCAAGCATAAACAATGGAAACTCAACCTGCACCATAGTCACAACGGGTAAGCCAACAGGAGGGCAGTAAGCAATGCATGCAAGAAAAAACATGACTGATGACATGCACACAAGATAAAACACAATAGCCTAAGTTAGCTGGATGCACATGTGTACTGCATTGTGCAGCACACATAGAAACAGCAAGTAGGCCTTTGCTGCAAATGTGCATAAAGGGGGCCCTCCTCATACATGACTATTCTCGCACCAAACCCATGACATGTGCAGTACCCAGCAAAGCTGGCTCTCTGTGAGCCGCACTGACAAAGCAAGTGACAGTGCATGATGAATAACATGCCTGCCCCCCAAACATATTAACATGGTGCAGACCACGCCACTGAAGTGCCTGAGTGTGGAGTTCACCCTTAAAGGAGCAGGTCATACTCTGACACTTTCTTGTGTACATACAACCCCTGATGTAATCAAGACATCAGCTGACAAACAATGCACTAGTGTCCCAACTCTGACCAAGACACATATTTGCCCCACCTTGCAACATTTCACCATTGTAAAGGCACACAAGTGAAAGGCTCACTTCCTGAAAGGGATAAGGGGCAGCAATACCAAAGCTGCTGGGGTGACTCTCCCACAATGCAGTTCGCACACACACATAAATCTGAGCTACTCAACATTGACTACAATGTGGGACAAACTGCATCACTTTCACAACTTAACAGAGGCCACAACTGGTGCCGCTTGTATGTATAAAGTGTCATAGCTGTACACTGTGAGATGACAATGTACAACTACAATGTCACATCCGGCAACAAATATGCATCTCCTCCCAAACTGTCACAATGGACATTGTCATGTAGTTTGCTTGTAAACTCATCCAATGCATGTTCATACATGAAATACACAATTAAACTGCATCTCCCCTTTACATTGCAGAGGGAGAAACATCACCTCCTGAACAGCAGCCTGTCCCACGCTTCACTGATGAAGAAGAGGAATTTGCCACCATCAACACTGACACCCTCCAACAGATGCTAGACTCACTCAGCACCCCATCTCCAGGAGCAGGGCAAACCACACAGCAGCAAGCACCTACCACCACAGTAGTCTCACAGGATCTTGAGGACCCACTACTGGCATTTCAACAACGTGCGGTAGAGGTCCAGCAGGAGATGGCTGATCAGGTGTGGGTGAGGTTTGACAGCCTTGCAACCAAACTTGATGCCCTATGTGGGTGTCTGAGTCCCATTCTGGACCACCTACAGAACATAACAGACACCCACAGTCCGCTCCATGGCTGACATTGCTGGAGTCATGACTCAGAGACAGGAACAACTGTCCAGGCAGAGTGGTTCCAGCGATGTCAACCAGGAGTTGGGCCTCATGCGATGAATAATGGAGAACATGGAGCGGATGCAAGTGGAACAAATGGCTGCCAGGACTGCACATCAACGTAATGTAGCTGGAATCTTCCATGCCCTGCAGCTCATCATCACTGCATTGCTGCAACAAGGGTTGGCACTGATGAAAGCTGCTACAGCTTCTACATCCATATCTCCGTCCCCTGATGTGTCAGTGCCTCCCAGTGCTGTAACCAATCTACCACCAAGCCCATATGAGGCACACGACACATCAGAAGACAAAGATGTGGATGAATCTGCATTTTTGCAAAGAAGAAAGCGGTAGCATTTCTCTATTGCAAATGGCCTGTTTCTCCTTGGATCTGGGCTCAGCATCATGGCCCGTAACATCATCTTCCACTCTCCCCCGATACAATCTGTGACACTCACCTTGGACCTCGACATGGTCTTGTTCCTAATGAGACTGCAATCAGCCTGCAGACTGAACTCTGCCTCTTCCTCTGGACATTTTACCCCAAAAGGACTCTGACTGGCCCTCCACTGGGCATCTATGGAATGTGGGGATTGTTTGGCCAAGTACTGGTCCAGTGTTCACCAATGTCAACAGACTTGTAAATAAAATATTTAACTCACACAGATGTGTGTTGTGCATGATCAATAAAGGGGTCTCTAAAAATGTAGGGCCAATTAATCCACCAAAAGGTACACCAAGGGAAATAAGAGAAATGCACATGTTTTCTGTGACCCAGATAGGCAGTGAGATGACCAGGTATGTGTGAACTAGCTGTGCCCTCATTGCTCCAATACAACAATCTAGCAACATCCCAACTTAGCCCCACGTCCATTAAGGAAATAGGCATTAGTGCAAAAATGTCAAAGTCTGTTGCAGGGCACAAGTAGTGCCCCTCTTTACAATTGCTAAAAATGATCTCTTGGCATATCTACTCACACTCTATGGGGTGGGCAAAGCCTGTTGTGATGGTGCGCATTGCATGTCACATCCCAAGATGGTGCACACCATATTCACATTGATGAAGATTCGTAAGGGCACATGTCTACCAGCCACAATTGGAACCACAATGTCTGCCTCAGTGAAGTAGAGTTGGCAATAGGTACTCACCCCAGAGTGCAAGGCATCAGTCAGCCCCTTCCTGTGGACGAACAATGGTTAAAAAATTAGGAACACTCTCATGCTGTGACCACTGTGAGCAGGTAGGGCAATGTCTCTAGGGATGTGTGGTGCACTGCACTTAGCATATAGTCATATGCAGTGCCACCATTTCAAGGGTGGCATCACATCGAGCCAATGCCAAAAGTAACAGCTGGGAGAAGTGGCTATGACACTGGCACTACAGGGAGCATGCAACATTTCACCTCTTGTGTGCAGCAGAACAGTGTGCCCGCACAAAAACGGTATCTGGGACGAAATCATGACTTTCCAACTTTAGTGATTCACAAAAGGCATTTAGGAGAAGTGAAGCCAGTATACCTAACTGTACGACTCCTAAATTCCATTTGTGAATACCGGAAATCGTAAAGTCATGACTTACTCTCAGATGACTTTTGTAACTCAGGCCCACTGTTCTGCCAAATACCGTTCACAATGGACCCACAAAAAGACTACTTCCTGCATGTCCCGGAGTTTGAGCCTCCATGCACATGAACATATATTTCAAATGAAGCTGACACACTTGCACTACGCAGCAAGTGTGCCAAGGTCTGTGTATTGATGATGGACTCTGCGCCAGGAGCATGTGATATGCAGGAGTTTGACGGAATCTGTGGTACCCGGCGCACACATCCAACTCCATGATGGATAACAGTTGCAAATGCAATATCCACTCAAGGCCATGTCCCTACGTTGTGTTGTAAATGGGCAACAATGTGCTGTCCAACTCCGTGAGTCACACTTAAGATGTTGTACTTCACAAACGGCTGTCCCTAGACTAGGCCGTAAATCCTATTTGCCACCCTGTTATCCATGCAAGTTTACTGTGCTCACATCTAAGGTATCCTGACACAATCCATCTTGCCAAGCAACATGTCATAATCACACTTACACATTCAACGGATTGCCCAGTGATGGTATGAGCTACATACAAGGTAAAAAGCCACACTCCACCACATCACCTCTGACATAAGTGCAAGCAGAAATCAAAAGAAGTAACCATTTATTGTTGAAATAAAAAACATGAAGTACCCTAAACTAACATTAATCATTACTACTACTAATATAATCTAAAATAACTAGAAAAAAGTGGTCAATTACCTAAACTATCTACCCTAACTAATCCTAAATATGCAACATCATATCTAAGACATCAACCCCCCTCCCACCCTTAACCCCTTCGCTGCTGGGCCTTTTCCCCTCCTGTGCTAAGCCTTTTTTGGGCTATTTGGGGTAGTGCGCGCTTAGGCCCCTGTAACTTTCTGACCACATTAGGTACCAACGCCAAATTTGCGTTCTTTTCTTCCAACATCATGGGAATTCTAAAGGTACCCAGGGAATGTGGATTCTCCTAGAGGGTTCCCAGAAATTAGTCAAAATACAGCAAAAGTTTGTTTTTTTGTGAAAAATGTGAAAAACGGGCTGCAAATGAAAGCGTCTGGGTTTTTCTCTGCAAATGGTATCAAAAAAGGGTTTGTGGGGCTGAAATCACCATTTCTCCAGCTTTTAGGGAATGACAGAATTTTGTCAGAAAACCAACATTTTTTATACAGTTTTGGCATTTTTTTGGGACATACCCTATTTTTGCAATTTTTTGTGCTTTCAACCTTCTTCCAGTTAATGGTAGAAATGGGTACAAAAGCAATAATGGATCCTGGAAAGCTATACATTTTTGAAAAGTAGACAAAATTCTGAATTCAGCAAGGGGTCATTTGTGTAGATCCATGAAGGTTTCTTTATAGAAACTACCAGTTAAATATAGGAAAAATTAAAAATTAGTTGAAAAAAGCATCCGTTTGTGTCAACGTTTTCACCTGTAACTTCTTCTAATTATGACATCTTTTTGAAAGCAATGTACGGTTACATCCGCTGGACCTTCCTGGTTGTGGGGATATATAGGACTTGTAGGTTCACCAAGAGCCTAACGAACCCAGAGTAAAAAACTGAGCAGCATTTTGTAATGGTTTTTTATTATGTTCCGGGTATATAGCAATTATTGTGGGAAAATGTATACATGGAAAAATCGGTATGAAAGACACCTATGTATTTCTGAAATGGGAACAAATTACAGAGTTTAGAAACAGTGCATATTTGCACATTTTCGAAATTGGGAATACTCATACTAGCATGAGAATTTTCAAAATGACTTTTTTTTACACAATGTCTTTCATTTGGAAGGGAGAAATGCATCAAAAATCAATAGGTAATAACAGTTGCTTTACAAATCTGAACTACCCAAAGTCCCCGATAAAAATGGTACCTCACTTGTGTGGGTAGGCATAGTGCCCACGACAGATAATGGCTCAAAACCTAACGTGAACACACCACATTTTCACAATGAAAATTTACACATTTTTTGCGAAGAGTCTAGCTGTAGTTTTTGAACCCTAGCTCTGCCGGCACCTGGGGAAACCTAGCAAACCTATACATTTTTGAAAACTAGACACCTAGGGGAATCCAGGATGGGGTGACTTGACTGCCTCCCACCATGATCTGTTACCCAGAATCCCTTGCAAACCTAAAAAATTGACAAACAAAACACATTTTCCCCACATTTCTGTGGTGGAAAGTTCTGGAATCTGCGTGGATCCATAAATTTCCACCCACCCCGTGTTCCCCAAAGTCTTATGAGAAAAATAGTACCTCACTTGTGCAGGTTGGCCTACTGCCCGCGACAGGAAAGGGCACAAAATGCAATGTGGTCACACCTCAATTTCGCAGTGAAAAATGACCCTTTTTTGGCAAAGTGCCTAGCTGTAGTTTTTTAACCCTAGCTCTGCCGGCACCTTGTGAAACCTAGCAAACCTATACATTTTTGAAAACTAGACACCCAGGGGAATCCAGGATGGGGTGACTTGAGTGCCTCCCACCAGGGTCTGTTACCCAGAATCCCTTGCAAACCTAAAGAATTGTCAAACAAAACACATTTTCCCCACATTTGTTTGATGGAAAGTTCTGGAATCTGCGTGGATCCACAAATTTCCACCCACCCCGCATTCCCCAAAGTCCTACGAGAAAAATGGTACCTCACTTGTGCGGGTCGGCCTAGTGTCCGCGACAGGAAATGGCGCAAAACGCAACGTGGTCACACCTCAATTTTGCAGTGAAAAATGACCCTTTTTTGGCAAAGTGCCTAGCTGTAGTTTTTTAACCCTAGCTCTACCGGCACCTAGGGAAACCTAGCAAACCTATATATTTTTGAAAGATAGACACCCAGGGAAATCCAGGATGGGGTCACTTGAGTGCCTCCCTCCAGGGTCTGTTACCCAGAATCCCTTGCAAACCTAAAAAATTGACAAAAAATACACATTTTCCCCACATTTCTGTGGTGGAAAGTTCTGGAATCTGCGTGGATCCATAAATTTCCACCCACCCCGCGTTCCCCAATGTCCTACGAGAAAAATGGTACCACACTTGTGCGGGTCGACCCAGTGCCTGCGAAAGGAAACGGCGCAAAACGCAACGTGGTCACACCTCAATTTTGCAGTGAAAAATGACCCTTTTTTGGCAAAGTGACTAGCTGTAGTTTTTGAACCTTAGCTCTGCCGGCACCTAGGGAAACCTAGCAAACCTATATATTTTTGAAAACTAGACACCCAGGGGAATCCAGGATGGAGTTACTTGAGTGCCTCCCACCAGGGTCTGTTACCCAGAATCCCTTGCAAACCTAAAAAATTGTCAAAAAAAACACATTTTCCCCACATTTCTATGATGGATAGTTCTGGAATCTGCGTGGATCCACAAATTTCCACCCACCCCGCGTTCCCCAAAGTCCTACGAGAAAAATGGTACCTCACTTGTGCGGGTCGGCCTAGTGCCCGCGACAGGAAACGGCGCAAAACGCAACGTGGTCACACCTCATATTTGCAGTGAAAAATGACCCTTTTTTTGGCAAAGTGCCTAGCTGTAGTTTTTTAACCCTAGCTCTGCCGGCACCTAGGGAAACCTAGCAAACCTATATATTTTTGAGAACTAGACACCCAGGGGAATCCAGGATGGGGTGACTTGAGTGCCTCCCACCAGGGTCTGTTACCCAGAATCCTTTGCAAACCTAAAAAATTGTCAAAAAAACACCTTTTCCCCACATTTCTATCATGGAAAGTTCTGGAATCTGCGTGGATCCACAAATTTCCACCCACCCCGCGTTCCCCAAAGTCCTACGAGAAAAATGGTACCTCACTTGTGCGGGTCGGCCTAGTGCCCGCGACAGGAAACGGCGCAAAACGCAACGTGGTCACACCTCAATTTTGCAGTGAAAAATGACCCTTTTTTAGCAAAGTGACTAGCTGTAGTTTTTGAACCCTAGCTCTGCCGGCACCTTGGGAAACCTACCAAACCCACACATTTCTGAAAACTAGACACCCGGCGGCTTCCAGGGAGGTATAACTTGCGTGGATCCCCCAACGTTTCCTTACCCAGAATCCACTGCAAACCTCAATTTTAGCTGAAAAAAATCACTTTTTTCACACATTTCTGTGTGGGAAAGTTGTGGCATCACCATTTACCACCACCCAGCGTTCCCCCATGTCTCCCGGTAAAAATGGTGCCTCACTTGTGTGGGAGGCCCAAGTACCCGTGACAGGCAAGGGCCCAAAACGTAGTGAGGTGACATCAAAATGGCCTATTGCAAAACCACCTGGTTTTGCAAGGGGGGTCATTTGGGTTTTTGGCCCGGTGCTCGGCGGCCATCTAGGGAAACCTACCAGACCCATACAGTTCTGAAAACAAGACACCCGGGGGCTTCCAGGCAGGTATGGCTTGCGTGGATCCCCCAACGTTTCCTTACCCAGAATCCCCTGCAAACCTCAATTTTTGCTGAAAAAATCACTTTTTTCACACATTTTGGTGTGGGAAAGTTGTGGCATCACCGGGCTCACACAAATTTACCCCCACCCAACGTTCCCCCAGGTCCCCCGGTAAAAATGGTGCCTCGCTTGTGTGGGAGGCCCAAGTACCCGCGACAGGCAAGGGCCCAAAACGTAGTGAGGCGACATCAAAATGACCTATCGCAAAACCACCTGGTTTTGCAAGGGGGGTCACTTGGGTTTTTGGCCCGGTGCACGGCGGCCATCTAGGGAAACCTACCAAACCCATACATTTCTGAAAACTAGACACCCGGCGGCTTCCAGGGAGGTATGGCTTGCGTGGATCCCCCAACGTTTCCTTACCCAGAATCCCCTGCAAACCTCAATTTTAGCGTGGGGGGGCTCGGGGTGGCAGCGTAAACTCTTCCGCTGACACCCCCCTCTGTGGGGGCAAGATCGATGCCCCAGGGGGGGAGCGCCAGCACTTCCCCCAGGGGCTGTGCTCATGACAGAGCGGTTCCGTCATAAGCACAGCCCAACCAATGCTCATGATGGAACCGCTCCGTCATGAGCATCGAAGGGGTTAAGGCACATCATGAGACAGGACAAAGACATCTAAGCTATACATAAACTAACTACACAGTTAACCTACACAAAGATATATTTTACTTCTTAAAAAAAAAAAAATGCAAACAACCAAGACATCAACCCCCACCCAAAGGAAAAGGAAACTAATACCCAAAGACTATATAAGAATAAATATCTAAAACTACCTTAAAATCTAACACTAACTATACCTACACTACAATTATACTACCTAACACTTAAAATACTTACCTAACACTATCTAAAATACAAGATAAAACATTGGGAGAAGGGAGAAGAGGGGGATGGGGCTCAACATGTCCAGTCTTCATGGGAGACCCAGGGCTGCCTTAATGTCCATCAGGTGCCTGTCATGCTCTGCCATTTCCCTTCGTAGTTCTGCCAGTATCACATTATTGTCCATCAATGTTATCCGGTCCCACACAGTGAATGGCACCACCTGATCAGCAGGTGCAGGTGGCATTGTCCCTTGGGTGTGTGGTGTTGGGAGGATGGGTAACTGCCTGTCCACGCTAGGACCCACGACCGACACCTGAGGGGCCTGCGATGGCCTGTGTGCCACTCTTACTCCCATGTCTTACAACCTTGGGCACCGACTTCCAACTCCTAGCTGCCCGGTCGTCCTGGTACCTCCGTGCCATGTTGCGATACCCTTTAGCGACCTTCTTTATGTGGAGGTACTGGTTCTTCCTCACCTGGAAGGCATGGGACTCCTCTAGCGTCATGTTGTCTGCGAAATAAGAGAAATGAGAAAATGTGAGTCCTTAAAACTATGTCAATGTTCTCCATTCAAATCTGTAACACAAGGTCACTGAAACATGGCAGCCTACACTCTAGCGTAACAATGTGAAGTCACAGAATGACCTGGACACTTAAAGTTTGAATCCAGGATCAGAGACTTCATGCTGGGGAGACTGACATGACAGTGCATAGCATGGGGCATGTACTGTCACAACCAAAGCAGACTGTCAGTGGCAAATGATGGTGCTATGACATACCCTGACTGAGGGTGATATATACAAGGAATCGGAGGAGGGAGGCATTAGCCCTCCTTGTGTAGCGCCACCCTCATCCTCTCCTGTAACACAGTGCTGCATCATATGTATAATGCTCATGTGCAGCCCTGCATGTCCCCCAGCGACTGTGTGCAGTTCATCAAGTCTGCGCAAACACAGGCACTCTTGCACAAGAGTGCAAGGGTGTCTGTGTGAAGGGGGGGCTTGTTTATGTTTAGGAAGGTTACCCTACCTGCACAGTAGCAATCCTGGAACAGCCGACTCCCACTTTCATCTGTGCTGCATCATGCAGCACACATGGAAACACGTCAGGTGGCTGAACACTTACTTGTGCATGAGGCGCTGGCCCTCTCTCCACCACTAATTCACAATAGGTGACATGTTGCTGCTGAGAGGGGGAAACAATGTTTCCTCAAATTTGTGAATCATACATGTCTTAGATCTACTATGATGACTCCGTATAACATTTGACAACGCAGGCCTCTCCAACGCAAACTGTTACAATGCATTCCCCATTGTAACGGCACCCTGGAGTCATAATGGTTATTGTATTGTAATGGGTAATGCTTTCTCACAGATAGCGTTGTAGAGCCCTGCATTGTAAAATATATGGCACAGCAATAAATGCAGAGCTAAAGCATGCAGTGTAAATGCATGTGGATTGATGTCACCAATTCGGACAGAGGGGCTCGTACGCCTGAGTCGAGCAGGGAATGACCCCAAGGAGACAGCTTGACAACACATTGTAGTTTGCAAACATGCCAATGAGATTCATAGGGCCATCTTTGCTAGGTGTTTGGGGAACGTACCATTGATATGCTTGGCTCAAAGCTACGCACTGCTACTTCAGTGAAGCTGGTATGCAGCATACCTACAAAATCACAGTGCCGCCCGGTGTCTGAGCACGCATGGCCTGAAAACCACTGCCTCCTTGTGTATGATCAGGCCCACTTGCACAGTCATCTCAGTCAAGGATGTACATGCATTCCATGTCTGCTCATCAGCAACACCACTTGCATGTCTCCTCTCCTATCTGTACACTCTGTAATCCACATGCATGTGCTGTTGTGACAGAACCCATAGATCAAATTTGCATGTGTATCACTGACTGGGGATGTGCAAAGTTACATCTGGAAGACAAATGCATTGCTCTAACTTCACTTACAGATTTGTACACACTTCTGACTTCCACAATACATCATCACACTGTAGGCAAGGTACATGTGATACACACCCATACTACATACTACAACATCTATCATTTAATCCTGACTTTCATGAAATTGCACTATGCCGATATATGAAGGCCGAACTCTCCAGTGGTGTGTGGGTCCTTGAAGCTGTTGATGTCCCCCTGTGTGATGAGAGGTCGTACAGCTGTGAGTCACGAAAAGAAATGTGTGTTGGTATCAGATGTAAAACTACACAGGTCATATTCATCATACAAATCATCACCATAACTGACAATAGTCCGTAACTGTACTGTTGCATTTCATGTTGGCTACATGATTGGGTCTACTTTGCCTGTCATTCACACAAGACCTGTGAATGCTGAGTTGGGCCAAACAGGACAATAATGCTAGCAAACTTGCACATGCTAGTTGTGTGACGCATTCACAAGGCCCCATTTGTACACACAGTATAATGTAACACATGCTCTGTGTACAATAGCATCGCTGAAGTTCGCAAAAGGCTGTTTCACAGATGTTGGTGGTGTATGACACTCTGGAGATGTCCTATTTCCTTTGATCAATTGTTCATATCTCATACATTGTCACACAGAGCCTATGTACAAGAGCAACATAGCAAACGTACCAATAATGATGAGGACAGCATTTTTACACTTCCTTTTGTGCAGCACACAGGTCCCACACAGGTCCCAGAAACAATGCCTGGATTGTTTATGTACAGTCACCCTTCCTGTACACAAACAATCTTTGTCATGCACGCAGTATTGTGCAAGGATGCCAGCCTTGGCACTACTGTGATAAGTGTTGTGCCAGCGCAGTGGGTAACACAAACCTGCACTCTATGCTTGTCAATATGAAGCAGCATTGTGTTGCTGATGTGCCAACGTTAGCCGTGAACGCATGACGTCTCCCGCCTCACTTTGCCACATTTTTGCCCTTAGGCACCAGTGTGTCCCACATGGCATTTTGGGGTTTTCGTTACAGTGTCAACATTTAAATTGAGAGGTTGAATTTACCACACTGTAGGCCAATGATGACTCCCAGGTGGTCCAACAGGTCACCCTCACAGCCAAGGCAATACTGCCAGCGGTGCTTCCATTGGCACACAGTCCGGTCCACACCAAAGACACCCTGCATCTGCACCCGCACACGCTCCCACCTGACCTTCCGCAGACTGATGCCATATCTGCAGAGGATACGGCCTCCCCTCTCCACCATCAAGGGCAGGTAAAATATGATGAGCCAGATGAAACCCCCAATCCCCCTCTGACAACCTGCCCTCCCTGCCCACACCCACCATCTCCCTACACACACCTAAACCCACTGCTAAAAGGAAAGAAAGCCAATATAATAGCCCCAACAACTACAAAGAAAGTTAACTACCCCAAGACAAACAGCTGACAATATTGAGGACAAGAGACGAAAGAACACGTAAAAACAAGTACACCACACTTCACAGAGACACTATCGACAGGATACAGCAACACTCTCCAAATCACCAATCTGCACCACACAACACCAAACACCTCCAACACTCTCCAGAATCACCAGCAATGTGCACAAAAGAGAAAGTGAAAATGCACAACACTCCTCCAGTAAACAGGAAACATGCAGAAATCACTTCCAGTGTGTTTGTGGCCCGTTGTTTTTTGGCAAAGCGGTGAAAATCTGCATGCAAATAGGCTTAGGGGTAATATTTCGTACTGTTTTCAATGTGTCTAGCGATGGATTTTCCATCGCGAGTATGAAAACAACATTGTGTTAACGTTAATGCGGGCAGATTTTGCACGCTACGTGCAAGTTCTTACACAGATGAACAGTCTTAGATAGAATTTCATTTTAGACCCCAAAAAACACCATGAAGAGCTTGTTTTAACCCCAAATGACACCCTGAAATTCATATTTTATCCCAAATGACACCCTACAATTCATAGTTAACCACAAATGACACCCTAAAAGTCAGATTTTACCTCAAATGACACCCTAAAATTCACAGTTAACCACAAATGACACCCTAAAATTCATATTTGACCCCAAACAACACCCTATAATTCATAGTTAACCACAAATGACACCCTAAAATTCATAGTTAACCACAAATGACACCCTAAATGTCATATTTTAGCCCATATGACATGCTAAAAAGTTGAATTTAGTACCACAATTGACACCCTGAACAGTCTAGTTTTGCATAAATGACACCCTAAAAAGCAACTCTCTGTACAGAGGAGACATACCCACCATCAAATTACAATTGTGATATTATTACCACTTTATGTTAAACTTACACTTGTCAGAGTGATGTACTTAAGCAGAGGAGAAACATGCACACAGGGTATGTGTGTTGTGTTTTTTATTTGCAGTAACTGTGCTTGGGGTCATTTTGCACTGATATATAATTGCTAAGGACTGTCACAATGTGACGTGCTCAGGTGAAGAAATTGTTTATGATTCGGTTCCTTCAGGCAGTTCCTGCTGCAGAAACTGTGGGGTGTGCTGCACCAGCCTCATCTTCCTCATCATCCTGTGCATCGTCCGGTGCATCTGGCACTTGGATCCATGGGGCATTGGTGCGTACATATATATTGCGCAAAACACAATATGCTATGATTATCTTGCACTCTATTTCTGGGCTGTACAACAATCTTCCACCTGTGATGTCAATTCACCGTAAAAGTGACTTTAGCACGCCAAATGTGTGCTCCACAATGGCCCTGGTGTGTCCGAGGGCCAAATTATACTGCCTCTGGGCCTGGGTGTTAGTGGCTCGGTGGGGTGTCATCAGCCATGGGGAGAGTGCATATCCTTGATCACCTGTAACATGTAATGGAGAGAAGTGTCCATTAGTGGTTATGCATGCTATGTTGGCAGTGTTAATAGTTTTCTGATTTGTGATGTGTGCTACTTTGAAATTCATGTTAGCCATGTGTAGCTTCTGACAAATGACCAGCATCAATGCTAATTACATTGCCTCACAGCTGCTCGTCCCTCCCCCAGAGCCTATTTAATTGTGTGCGCTGTGAGATTGCATCACTGGCACTCCGACAGCGCTCCAATGTCAAGCCCGTCGGTGCATGTCCTAACACGAACACCAGCAGGGACCATGGCTCTCCTAACGTGTAGCACTGCCACTCATCCGCCGTCCTCGCAGTCAACTCCAGGAGAATGTTAAACTGCCAATAGACCACACCAGACAAGGCTCACGTTCTGCTGCTGCCGCTGCCGCCAGACCTTCCCCACTGCCCAACACCTGCACTTTCCAATCCAGACCTACCACAAACCAACACTCAGCGGCACCCTCACCTGCAGGGCCTACAGAGGGCGGGAACGCTTCGCTGACACCATCAACATCATCACACGCTACGCCATCTACTCCATGGACTTTGTACTCATTCCTGAGCGGAGCCTCCACCTCACATACCACAACAACTCCTAATCCATTACCTTCTAGCAAATGCTTGCTGACATTGGACTGACCCAACTGTTCACCACACTGAGCCACAAGGCAGGGCACACCCTTGACCCCATCTTCGCATGTGAAAACTGCGTCCACTTCATCAACATCACTCAACGCTCATGGAGTGGCCACCACTGCATACACTTCCTTGTCGTGAAAGCCTCGGTCACCGACATCCAAGATGACAGATGCATCTGCAGACGCCTGAAGAAGAACTGGAGCTACATGAAGGGAACCATTAGACGTCACCACCTACAAGGACACAAAGCTCATACTCTCCCTCACCAAGGTGCCCACACACACCAGTCTGGACTTCCAGGGAGGATTGCAGCAAGTTGCAACATGGATGATCTACAGCTGGGGGGTGCTCTACAAACAGGAGACATGAGTCCTCATCCTCGTGACCATCCCATCAGCATGTGACAACAGCTGGTGGGCCACCGCCTTCGGCAGCCCCCGACAACTCTAGGTACCTAGTCATCGTACTCGACTCCTCCCTTTCCATGAACAAACAGGTCTACGCAGTGGCCTGCAGCTGCTTTGACAGCCTCTGCATCCTCCATGCGACCTTCACATGCCCCCCCGTCAGGTAGGACAGTCACCCACGCAGCCATTTTGCCATCAGGCTGGACTACGGAAACGCACCATATGCCCACATGGACATGTCTGTGCTCTGCAAACTCCAGACTGTCCAGCACACCACCGCACCACTCGGCCTTGTGTACATACTTTCCTCATACGTCGAGTCCCTCCATTGCACATACTTGGTTCCCACCTATCCCCACATTTGCTAACGTGTGGCAGAGCGGCTAGGTCTTTGGGGATGGTTTGTCTACATGGCTAGCCTCAGGTGCCCCAGTTACTTGTGCTGTTTTGTCTGGTAGGTGGGCATGTTGATTGACATGTTGTATGTGAGTTTGGAACATGTGCATTCTCACATTTGTGAGTTCCATGATTGTGGAGTTGAGGTGTGTGGTATGTTCAGTTAGTACTTACCAACAAGCAGTGCATTTCCATATGTGCAATCCTGAAAGTGCTGGTTGATAATGGACTGGCGGAAGATGTAGGAATCATGCACACTCCCTGGGAACTTGGCTACGACATTGGTGAACAGGCCCGGTGGTCCACTATTGCCTGCACATTGATGGAATGTGTGTGCTTTCTGTTGCGGTATATGTGTTCAGTGCCCGCAGAGGGCACAAGTAGAACGTGTGTGCAGTCAATTGCCCCTAACACCTGCTGGAAGCCAGCTATGGCATAAAAGCCTTGCTTGGTCTCAAGCTGTTCCTGTGCAGTGTTGGGGAAGCGTAGGTGCTGGGGTATCAGGCTGATGATGGCATCCAAGACAGTTGGGAGGAACTTTGATAGGGCTGGCTGTGAGACTCCTCCAACTCTGGCAGTTGTTGGTTGGAAGGTACCAGAGGCCAACATGTGCGGCACAGCCAGCAGCTTGGTTTGTGGAGGTATGTTGGTTATCCGCTGTGTTGGTGCCGTCAGCCTGTGAGCTCTCTGGGTCAGGATGCGGAGGATGGATGTCCTTTTGAGCCTGTAGTGGGCAATGACATCCTCTGGCATTAGGTCTGTGAGGCTGAGGCGATGGATGCGCTGTTTTATTCGGTGTTGCCTCGGTGGTGATCCTGGGGTAGGTGGCAGTGGCGGGGGTTGTTGTGGCCTTCTTGGAGCTCCAAGCAGCATGAGTAGCACCTCCATGGCATCAGTGGGTCTTCAGATGAGGCTCTAGGCTAGTCTCACTTATATACTACTCTTTATCACCATTTTTAAGACCTCCTTTTTTCTGGTCTTAAGTCCCAGCAGCTAACGGGCCTTAATGGCTGTTTTTTAATCGCATCGCAGGTCCGGGCAAGCATTGTGAATATCGCGAAGTGGGGTTAGCGTGCGTTTTTGCACGGGAACGCCTACATTGCATATCATTAGTGATAGTAATCGCTAACATCGTTGGCGATGCTGGATGTGGCTGCTATCGCCAGAAAGCTGTCGCTAACGGCTGTTAGCGACAACTTGGTAATACTGCAAAAAACATATCACCGCATTAGCGGCAGAAAAGTACCGCTAACGCGGCGATAACTCCTTGTGAATATGCCCCAAGGTGTCTCACCTCAGACAACGAGGACGTGATACTGTGTAAGTTATAATTAACGCCCTATCAACCAGGCAGTAGGCAAAGAGCGCCCAGGAAGCCATGCGAGTCAGAACCCTTCGCAGCCTCCTCAGGCACATCAATTGCTAGCTAAATTGTACAGCACTAGAGGTACAGAAATGAACTATTCCTCTTTTGTTTATCAATGGGATCTTGTGTCCGGATTTCAGACCCAACTGACCCTCAAACTTGGTTAATGCTGGCACGTTTTCAGGCAAAAGAAAGATTAAATATGTATATTTGTACTTCCGAACAGTTCAAGGAGCTCGGTAGAACCTAGAAATAAGCCAGACTCTCTGAAGCCGCTCCAATTTCTTCCGCTACACATTGTTTGACGGGCTTGTAGCCCCAGAATCTTATCCATACTCAAACAACCATGGAATCAGAGAGGCCAGTTCACCAAAATGCCAGAGGTAGAGGAAGTGGAAACACAGAGCATTTCAATTTTACTTTCAGTCACACATGCACACACACACTCTCACATAAAAACATACCCACCGGCAAGCATGCACACAAACATTTAAAAACATTTTTAATTACCTTCGGTGCCAGAGATGGTCATAATCCAGCTAATTGTAAGCAATTCTTTATTACACTAATAGTAAATAGTAAAATATTCTCACTATTAGTGTAATGAAAAATTGACAGATACCAGGGAAAGTGGAGCCCAGCCCACGTCCACAAGGACGAGGTGCCCTTGTGTTCCTGGCACTGATTTTGCCACCTCTTAGGCCAGGGGTTGCAAAGACACCGCGACCCCTGGAGACTCCTAAATGACATCCAGGCATGCAATCCCAGTTTTTGGTCTGTTCTCATCCAGGACACCGAGTCTACTGTAGGCGTCAACCTCTCACATTCCCGGGCGGTGACAACTCCGTGCTTCTGCGCTCGCTCGGGCCTTGCTTTGCTGCTCTCGGGGGTTGTGACAGCCCCTCTTGAGCAGAGTAAGTTCTACAAGGCCCTTTTGGAGTGTCTCTTCCGGACTCACTTGGGCCGGGGCTTGTGTATTTTCACAGTCACCTTACAGAGATAAGGCCCCTCGGCTGGCAGGGTGTGTCTGACGAGCGCATCACGGGCGCAACGCATTCAATGCTACCTCTCAAGGTCTATTTCAAGAAACCCCTGGAAGATTCTGAAGAACGGATCGGGAGACCTGTGGAACACATGACAACTGTGTGCAGGGTTACCAAGACTGGAAATGGAATGAGAGGAGCGAGGGGTCGACCTGAAGCAGGGGTCGTCCAGGTGGAGCACCTTATACTCTTCTGCCACTTTGTAGGTTAACTTAGCAATGGAAAGTTTGTGTTTTTTATACATTTTTTACAACATATAAAGCGTTTCCTTCTCTATATGGTAAAACTCGGTTACGTGCCATAGTACCATCAGATGCATATTGCAAGCTCCATCCGCTACTCAGAGAAAAAGCAAGAAAAAGCTGTGTACTCCTGTTTCCCAAGGATACATTCACTGTGCAAATAGCATTCGTAATTTCATAGATGCAAGTGCTTGACAGCTGCCCATCTACTCCAACCCACTGCCACTTTGAATATCTAGAGCACACCGAGAGGAAGACATGAGACAGACCACCAAAAGGTATCAGACATGGGGACAGACCACCCAAAGGTATCAGACATGGGGACAGACCACCCAAAGGTTTCAGACATGGGGTTGGACCACCCAAAGGTATCAGACATGAGGACAGGCCACCCAAAGGTATCAGACATGAGGACAGGCCACCCAAAGGTATCAGACATGAGACAGACCACCAAAAATTATAAGACATGGGGCATGCCACCCAAAGGTATCAGACATGAAGACAGACAACCCAAAGGTATCAGACATGGGGACAGACCACCCAAAGGTATCAGACATGAGGACAGGCCACCCAAAGGTATCAGACATGAGGACAGGCTACCCAAAGGTATCAGACATGAGACAGACCACCATAAGTTATAAGACATGGGGCATGCCACCCAAAGGTATCAGACATGAAGACAGACAACCCAAAGGTATCAGACATGGGGACAGACCACCAAAAGGTATCAGACATGGGGACAGACCACCCAAAGGTATCAGACATGGGACAGACCACCCAAAGGTTTCAGACATGGGGTTGGACCATCCAAAGGTATCAGACATGAGGACAGGCCACCCAAAGGTATCAGACATGAGGACAGGCCACCCAAAGGTATCAGACATGAGACAGACCACCAAAAGTTATAAGACATGGGGCATGCCACCCAAAGGTATCAGACATGAAGACAGACAACCCAAAGGTATCAGACATGGGGACAGACCACCCAAAGGTATCAGACATGAGGACAGGCCACCCAAAGGTATCAGACATGAGGACAGGCCACCCAAAGGTATCAGACATGAGACAGACCACCATAAGTTATAAGACATGGGGCATGCCACCCAAAGGTATCAGACATGAAGACAGACAACCCAAAGGTATCAGACATGGGGACAGACCACCCAAAGGTATCAGACATGAGGACAAGCCACCCAAAAGGTATCAGACATGAGACAGACCACCAAAAGGTATCAGAAATAAAGACAGGCCACCCAAAGGTATCAGACATGAGACAGACCACCAAAAGGTATCAGACATGGGGACAGACCAGTGCAGAGCAGAAGACCTGCGGACAGACCACCACAGAGAAGATACAATGTCAGATTAACGCACGCCATGAAGTATGGGAGCACACTACTGCTGACAAGACAGAGGCAGTTTGGAAGGTGGCAGCATGTCAAGCCAAGGTAGCATCCACCCAGACAGAAAAAGGGAGTAGGGAGAAGACATTGGAAGGTTGGACATTTTGGGGTCTCCTTTGTCCAACAGAAGCAAAGCAGGCTGGCGAGTAACAGAAAAACACACACAAGACGGGGACACAAACCGTAAGAATTTATTTGCAAAAAAGACACATTTGAACAACATTGTTTTTGACAATGTAAAATCTCTGAAAATAAGACATGAACATGCCCGTTCCCTACTGCATCAGCGGGTGATCTTTTCCTGGCACACCCACTGATGAGCTATGCATCTCTCCATTTGATAGTCACCCCCAATCTCTGCAGTGGGAGCCCCTCCCATATCAGAAGTACATTTGGACCTCTCACTATCTCAATAGCGGCTCCGTTGTCACCCTTCCTTACCTCCCAACAGATCATGCATTCCAAACCCGAGAGTGCTGAAAGTCTCTACTCCCACTTCCCCTTCCCTTATCTCCACAATGGACAGTGCTCTCCATCTCACATCAGCGACTCCCAGTGCTACGTCGGCAGCTCTGGTGTTATGCCTCACCCACTCCCCAAACATTTCTGTTTTAAACGCGCACTTTCCGTTCTTCACATTACTATCATCATCACTACTCGTATTAGGCTAGTTAGAGGCCATTACACGAACAGAAAGGGATGGTCTCCTTTACAAGCATATTGTATTGTATTGTATTGTATTGTGATTTGTAAAGCGCGATTGCTGCCCAATGGGCGTCCAAGCGCTAAGGCATAAAAAAACAGAACTGATGAGTGATGGAAACGAGCTTAGGTGGATCTAGCAAACAAGTAAGTTTTCAGCTGCTTTCGGAATGAGAGTAAGTTGGGATTGGACCTGATTTGTAGCGGGAGTGTGTTCCACATCTTCGCGGCGTTTAAGGAGAACATCCTTCCTCCGGTCCTGGCTCTCCGCACTCTTGGGACTACGGCTAGAAAGGCTTCCGTAGATCGGAGGTTTCTGTTAGGATGGTATTGAGTAACCAGTTTGTTAAGGATCCTTGGACCAGACCCCCAGAAAGCTCGATGGGCGATGCATAGTGCCTTAAATGCCACTCTCTGCTTTACTGGGAGCCAGTGTAGGGCGACCAGGGCAGGTTTTGCAGACTGCGTCCTCGGAATCTGCAGCAACGTGCGGGCTGCGCAGTTTTGGACGACCTGCAGTTTTCGCATGGACAGCTCTGGGGCCCCCACATACAGAACGTTATTTGAGTCCAGCCGGGACTGGATCAGGCCCTGAACTGCCACTTGTTTTGCTTCCATTGGGAGGAAGGGGAGGACCTTCCTTAGTGTTCTAAGTAAGCCAAAACAGATAGCGGAAAGTTTAGTGGCCTGGGTGGAGAAGGAGAGGTTTTTATCCAGCCATACTCCCAGGCTTTTTACACTCTCTTTGGGGATGGGAGGTGTGCCCAAACATCCAGGCCACATGGAGGGGAGTAAAGTGGGTGAAGCAGTGCCTAGGAGCATGAGCTCCGTTTTGTCTCCATTCAGCTTTAATGAAGAGCCTGTCATCCACTTTTTTATATCCTCTAGGCAGTTCATCAGGTTTCCTGAGGTGTGGCCGGTGCTTTCCTGCGTCAGTGAAACCACTAGCTGGGTATCGTCGGCATATGATACAATTTTTATGCTTGATGGTTCGACGAGCCCAGTCAATGGTTTCATATAGACATTGAAGAGCACAGGGCTCAGAGAGGAGCCCTGTGGTACTCCACAGTCTAGGGGTTTTCTGACTGATGTTATGTCCCCATCAAAGATCTGGAAGGATCTGTTATGCAGGAATGATTCCAGCCATTTTAGAGCGTCGCCTCCGACACCGATGTTATGCAGACGGTTCAGCAGAGTGGCATGTCTGACCGTGTCGAAGGCTGCACTTAGATCATATGGCACACAAGAAGAGGGTGTACTGCTTCATTCATATGGGGCGAGAGCAGTGCTTTGAATGGGCAGGTACCGAGTACCTAAACTTATGTAATCTGAAAGGAATGGCACTTCAACTTCCTTTCGCATGAGATTTTCAATACTTTATATGGGAGAGTACCGGCACTTCACAGTTTGAAGCAGGAACTCTAACAGCATGAGTACCCGCACTTGTATATTCTCATTTAAAGCACTGGGAGAGAGCTGCTCGCTTCACAGCGACATGACACAGAGAAAGGGCATTTTTTGCTCCACCTTAGGATGCTACACTTGGGGAGGCTGGAGGCAGGGGGCGGGGTGTTCCTGTTTTCGTGGGCTGGTGGGGACTTTTCCTGACTGATGTAATTTTCACGCAAGGTCGGTAGTGATAAAAACACCACCATTGGAAATGACAGTAGCTTCAGAACTCAAGGTAGGCGAGGCGTGCTTTGCATTGTGAGTCTGGTGTCCGTGAGGCTCAGGGGTTCCATGGAGACACAGCCTTCCTCCCCCACGTATGGAGGAAACAAGCCCCCCCTTCACTTACGGAGGAGGCAGCCAATGCCTGTGCATGTGACCTGCTGAGGTCCAGTTTGCTTCACTGCTGTCAAAATGTCAGCTTGGACGCTCGCTGGACACCAGTGGAACACATTGTGTTTGTCTTCATAAAACAGTCCATGTCCAGACCTCAAGCTAGAGTGTCAGAAATGACTGGAATAATTGATAGGAGCTCAAGCCCCCATGCCACCTGTTGGTTATGTGGGCTTGTGGTTTTATCACTATTAAAATATTCCACCACAGAGTCTTTTGTTTTACAATATGTTTTCAGTGTAATATGAAGCGCATGCATAGCTACAGCAGTATGGCACAAGTGAGGTGAATTTGGAAAGTTAAAAATAAGAGCACCCAGCCTTATTTACACAAACGCCAAATGCTGAGAGGTGCGTCCGCAGTTTCTTTAAATATGGGCAGCTGGGGCCGAAGTGTTTTCACAGTATGCCGGGATGAATTCCATCTGGCACGGGCGCACTAGTTAGCATTTGCATAAATGATTCCAAGAGTTTCTGACCCGTTATACAACGGTTCCTTAACCTCTGACCTCGACCACAAACCAAAAATTGTTTCGAAACATCCTCAGCCACTTTTTAATTTTAGTAAAAATAACTGCGGCCTGTTTCCCATCACATTGGGAAAGCAGTAACATTGCAAATAAGCCTCATCGAACGTTATCACGCAGCTGCACATGTAGTGGGGCTCTTGTTTTTGAGCTACAGTGTACTATTTATTGCTATAAAAATTTCTACAGCATCAGGTACTGCTTAAATATTTCACAATAACGAATGCTATCATTTAATATCTGCCTAGAGTATTGGAACAGGCAAGAAGAAGTTGTCAGCACTGCAAGGACAAAAAAACTAGAAGACATTTTTATATTCTTTCTTTAATAGGGTCGTTCAGTTGTACATAATGACATCTTGGTTATATTTAAGGTAACAAAAATGCTTATAACACTTTTTTATTATAACTTTTCAACATACTGCACAGTAGCCACACTTCTCTCCAACATAGCTTAAAGACAATGGCAAAGCCAATAGCTCTGCCTTAACACTTATAAGGTCCCAAAGGTGAGAACTATTGACTATGCCAATGCTTTTTTGTTAATCTTCTGACAGGGTGAAATTTTGCAATTAGACAGGCAGAAACATACATTCCTCGGACTCCAACACGGCTTCTCTCGCTCTCCACCCCCCCAAAGTATCATCTTTATAAAAACACCAGAAAACCTACTTTATAAAAGTCACCCACATTGTTAAAGTGCTTCAGTTCTTTACTAAAGGCTGAAGATTCCATACAAAAGCATAACCAAGGCTGGCTACTTACAATCAAAAGTTGGCAAAGCCCGACTGGGCTTTGCAGATTATTTTGTTTTACTGTGGGTTTTGTAACACTATTGTTGAGGGAGCCGTCGGGGTCACACCAATATGTATAAAACAGTGGCTAAAAGTTAAAAAAAAATGTTTTTGTCTCAAAAACACACATTGTCATAGTAGTCCATGGCACTGAAGGGAACTACATTTTGTGTGGCTGCGTTCCTTGTGAAAGAGCTAAATGCTTTCATTCATCAGTGAAGTTAACCATTGACATAAATGGAATGTACCATTGATGTATATTGTAGTGGGCAAAAGGAAAATGGGAATCACAACAACAAATCAATGGACAAAGAGGACCGGTTCAAAACCTCTATAAGTATATTATATATAAATAAGGTTAGTAAAATTAAAGGTTCTTGGCTAACAACAGAAATAAAAAGCACAACCTAACACACCATAATGTATAACATTGACTCAGGTTTTGCAAAATAGCTAGCTTTAATCTAAAAACTGTCCAACCAAATCCAAAGTTAACATACAACTGCATTCAATATATTATAGATAGCCCATGCTTGGGTTTTCATTAGATATATAAAAGCAGTCTAGTGTCAACAAAAACACCACAGACCATTATTCTAATCTTACCTGCAAATGGCCATACTCAAACGGCACATATTATACAGAACCCTTAAAAAAAAACACACACACCCTACCCTGTGTCAAATGTTGGCCAAATCAATAACAGCATCAAATCAGTTGGCATAAAAAGCAGTATTGTCTGACTACCCAAATGACAAATGATCCCCCCAATTGAGAAACAAGCATAAAAAATGCAGTAGGTCTCGCCTTTAATTAAGTTAAATCCATTTGCTTAGCTATACAATACCATTATCAAAGCAAATGGCTTTAACTTAATAAAAGGCGAGACCTATTGCATTTTCAATGCTTGTTTACCCTGTGTCATTGGAGTGAGGCCTACAGGCTCACTCACTTTTTAAAAGTTCTACTGCTGTGTGCTTATCTCACCCTTGGCCTATATAGGGTAGATGTGGAGTGCTGCACAGCGCAGAAGTATTTACTTTGCACTGGATGTATGTGTGCCTGGGAAGGTTACAATACAGGATTAGAGCAGTACTGTGCAGTATACGTGTGGTTAGTATATGTACCAAGTGTATGTATGCCTGTGGGGAATATATTGCATGAGAGATGTAGTGCGAAGCACTGCGTGCATAATTAAAGCATGTGCTGGTTGTATATGTGTTTCAAAGAAGTACAATATATGAAGGGTAAAGAGTTGTGTGACACCCATGGTGAGTGTGTGTGCTGGCAGTGTGTGTGTTTTCAAATAGCACACCCTAATACAATACAGAAAAGCTACAGTACTTAACAGTGCACAAAGACTGAATATGTGTGCTGAATGTATGTTTGTCTCTACATGGAGGTAACAGAGCTGGACAATAAATGTGCTGTGAATGTGCACTGAGTGCAAGTGTCCCTGCAATGCTATATTACATGGAAGACCCTGTGTTCCATTTTGGGAAACCCAGGACTGCCTGGTAAAGCCATGAGCAGTAGAGGGATCTCCCTAGACAGACAGATGTGTGTAATGCTGCATTTCTGTGAGCCGGGTGTAACACAAAAAGGAGGAAGAGAAACCATGTTACACTTCAAATTCAGTTCTAGATTACAAGGTAGGGGTCTGGACACATCTCAGGAAGGAGATGGTGCAGATTAAGGCATCATAAGGAGTAGGGCTAGGAGCCCATGATTAACCTTCTGGTGTTTACATCACTGTGGCTGACATGCAGGTGTGAACTCTGGTAACTCCAATGAACTATTTGTGGGTCTATCAACTTTAGAGTCTCCTGCTGTGTGCAGACAGCCTTTCAAGAGGGAAGAAGAAAAGGAAAAATGTACACCTCAAAAGAAGCAGAACCACAACATATAACTTCAAAGATTCAGACCCTAAATGCATTTGATGTCTGGAAATAGACCATAAGAAGGGAAGGATGAGACCCCAAAATGTGTCTTCTACAAAGCAGCTAGACAGGCTGTGTGAGAAGCTAAAGCTCTGGCAAGACTTCTGCATGTGACCAGGACTGGGGGACAACGGCCTGCTAGTCTCCTTGCTGGGGGAATCACCCAGGGAAAACCAAGATCACCTGCCCTGGAGCCTGGAGATAAGTGCCTGCCTGCTTGCCAAGATCAGTGTGCCATGTAAGGAAGGGGAGAGCATTGCATGGAGCGAGGTCCAGTGGGAAGCCCCACCGAGAGGACTCCCCGAGGGAGGTGTAAGGGAATAGCTGTTCACCGATCCGGTCATGGCTGTGTGCCGAAGTGATCCGGCAGACCCGTATAACAGGAGAGGGCTGGCAGTGACCTGTGCCATGCAGTGAGCACTGTGCTGGAAGTGCCAGGCCCACACCGCCTCCTTGCTGGGACCCTGTATGCCAGAAGCGGCCACCATTGAACTATTTGTTTCCAAAGTGTAGAGATTTGTGTCCGCCTTAATGGGAGATCCCGTAGGCCAGGAGGGGCCAATGTAGTGAGGGCAAGGGCACCGGAGGAGTCTGCACCTCAACAGGTAGTAGCACAACAACCCTGTATGCCACAAAGGGCTGTCAGCACATACATTTCCAGACGTTCAGGTGGTTGCAGCTGTGACCAGTGGGTTAAGCCCGCACATCAAGATCTACACCTGACTGATTCCTCTGAGGATCTTGATGTAGTCCACCAGATATGCTGCACCCTTGCACGGCTCCTGTCAAGGGCTGGAGGATCATATCCCCCACCCCCTGTGAGGGAAAAGTGAATTACTAGATCTTTACAGAGCAGGAGTGGCTCTGATAGCTAGGACAAGAGGGCAGGGCTCTCAAGGATGACAGCCTGTGCCTGTTGGGTGCTGCAGGATCAGGACTTGTGACCGCACACAGAGGAGGGACTCCCTACGCCACTGAATGCTTGTATCCCAATGGAGCAAATAGGACTAAAATTGGTACTGTGGTGTGCCTGGGGACTTGTTGCTGATGGTGATGGGGCACCATAGACATTTTTGAATAATTCCTAAAGAGTCAAAAAGAAACTCATGAGTACAGACTAGTAGTGAGTATTCCCTGGTTACAGCCAGCAGTGAATGGGGAACAACCCCACCACGTTCTAAGAAATAAAATACTTATTTTCTTTTAAAAGTAGGTACTTGACTGGGCATCAATTTATTTGTAGTACTATGTGCACTTTGAGTTATGGGTCATGTTCACTCACCTGTATCTACACTTGCCTCCCAATGGAGCCTTTTACTGCTCGTCTACAGCTACCATAGAGAGTCAAGTGCAGAAGACGTACTTGGCCCAGTTGCTCGGCATTCATAGTTAGACGGGCCCGGTACATCAGGAGTGAAAGGCTTCAATCACCACAGTTGGGCACTATAGCCACTGAGTGCCCCATGACCCTTGAAAGCCGTTCTGACATCAGGTGTTTTAGTCTAATTAGTTCAATGGAAGCAAAGCAAGGATATAACATCCAGAACGCATTAGGTGATTATACAAATGTCCAGGATTGGAAACATTGTCCGTAATGCTCTGGAAGGAGGCAAGCATACAAGTGTTAGACAAACAGAGTAGTCTTCAAATGGAGATGGACTTCGAATTCCTGTCAGAGCAGGTGGGTTTCAATCCTTTCATGAATTACCTGCTTCTTGAAGAAGAGCAAGAGAGAGTTCCATTGGGATCAGTTTTAACATGTAATGTTCTACTACGCGCTAGAGGTTGAGTCACTGTTGCCTCTGCTGGTAAACTGAAGCGCCTGGCTAAGGGCTTCTTGCCAAATACTTTGGTTTGTTTTGTTAAAAGCTGTACTAATTCATGAAAATCGCCGCATGTTGATGAGCGCGCTGCATATATTGAATCACTGTTTTTAAACAATTTTAAATTCACATTTCCTACCTGTGCACCTGCTTTCACTACCAATCGCCAAGCGCCTTTCCCCCGGTCCACCACAGATTGTTCCGTTTGAGTGGAGGGAAATCTCGGCGCAGACCGGAAGGGTAGTGCCTGCCTAGCATCTCGCACCTCCCAGGTCAGCATTCTAGTCATTTCCCAGGCCCCATAAAACGGATGCTCCCCTCAACGTGCAGCGAACGCTCCGAAGGCGCGCCTAAGGCAAGCCCGTCTGCGCCCGTCCGTGCCAAGACCGGGCCCAGGGCCAAGACTCCTGGTCCCCCCATATCCGCCACACACCCCCGGCGGATCACTTACTCCAGCACCCAGCTCTAAAACATCCATATTACTACTATGACCCATACCTGCCCACGTAGGGACCTTCACCATTTAATCAGTACCGCTTCCTTTAGCTGTCACAGCTGTACCTTCATGCTAAACATGCCTATCAAGCAAACAGCCCCGTTAATCCAGCTTACGCAGCTCAACCACGACAACATACATCTAGCACTAATAAATGCCCGATCACTCCCCAAACACAAGTACGAAATAGCAGACCTTATATTAAAAATAAGACTAGATGCTCTATTCATCACAGAATCCTGGGGAGACCCGTCCGCTGGCCCTGATTTCGGTATTGCCACCCCCGATGGGTACTGCACACTCAGACAGGACAGAGCCACAAGGAAAGGAGAAGAACTTGCCATCATCTTCCGAGACACCTTTCTAGTACGGACAGAAGCAATTCCCAGTACAACATGTGAAGCAATTACCTTCATCATAACATTTAAGCATTCGCAATCCTTTAATGGAACACTCCTGTACTGTCCCCCAGGACCCCGAACCGACTTCCTCTTAGCCCTAACCACCTTCCTGGAGCCTCTAGCAGGGGCCTCAAATTTCACCTTTCTAGGTGACTTTAATTTTCACCTAGACTCTCATGATGACAATGATACATCTGCGCTCATCACTGAAATGGAGGCAGTAAACCTTCGCCAAATAGTAAAAGGCCCCCCCCATCTAGCCGGCCACGCGCTTGATGGAATCTTCACCAATAACAAACATATCTCTCTAACAGAAACTTTACCACTCACATGGACTGACCACCATGCCATTGTATTCAAAATACAGACTACATATGTCCCCAATTGCTCTAACACACGTATCACAACACCACAATTCAAAGCATGGGGAGGTCTGGACCAACAACATCTAAAAACACACCTGGAATCAACCATTTATGATTTCAGCCCAGACCCATCACTAACATCTCAAAACTATACCAAGTGGCTTAACAACGCCTTCCATCTTCTCGTACCATGGAAAAATGTCTCCAAAAACAGAACCACACCTTCAGCTCCCTGGTTCTCAGAGATCCTCAGGCTTGAAAAACAACGCTGTAGGAACCTAGAGAGACACTGGCGCAAACACTACAATATCCAAGACAAAGCCCTATACAAGGAAGCCATGTCCAAATACAAACAACTCATCATTCAGGAAAAAAAGCAAATACTTCCTTAACCAGTTTGAGACAGCTCAAAACTCCACCACACAACTCTTCAAAGTAGTCACTAAACTATCAGGCTCCGCCACGAACTCCCCCATCCAACCCACCCAAGAGCTCTGCAACGAACTAGCCACAACTTTCTCATACAAGGTTAACAACAAATTTGTCAACTTCGCATCACAAGCTAAACCAGATCCTCAATCTTTCATCCCTGACAATAAGAAAAACTCTCCTTCCTTCCCAACCTTCAGCCAAGTGCTACCAAAACAGATCGAAGACCTTATTTTAACTATCAAGTCCGGCTCCCCAACTGATCCTTGCCCTTCCTCGGTTCTAAAACTCTTCCCTGAAATTCTAGCTCCTAAACTTACGGATATCTGCAATGCCATGTTCTACACCGGCAATTACCCAACCACATGGAAAAACTCCATGCTCAAGCCACTGCTGAAAAAATCGCATCTAGACCTCCTTGACACTAAAAATTATAGACCTATCACAAGCCTCCCCTTCCCTGCCAAAGTATTTGAAAAATTAATGAACACCCAGCTTGCCAACTATATAGAAAACAATAACCTCCTGGATGATACCCAATTTGGCTTCAGGAAAGGCCATGGCACAGAAACAGCCCTCATCAAAGCATCAGATGAGATCAGATCCATCTTGGACCAGGGGGGAACAGCAGTACTGGTACTATTGGACCTATCTGCAGCCTTTGACACGGTCGATCATTCCACCTTGATCGACCGTGTCTCGAATATAGGCATCAAACACAAGGCCAAACAACTACTTACCTCCTTCCTTGCCAACCGCACACAAACGGTGAGCCTAGGTGACTATAAATCCACCCAGTTCACTCTCCCATGTGGCGTGCCACAAGGCTCCTCCTTGAGTCCGACACTTTTTAACGTCTATGTGTCGGACCTGGCCAGGGTCATCAAAACCCATGGAATGAGTCTAACCTCATACGCCGACGACACTCAACTGGTGATGGCAATCCACAAAAACGGAGGAGATATCGCAGCAAAATTCCAAACAGGCATGATCGCTATCAGCTCTTGGATGGCTGAAAACTGCCTAAAGTTGAACTCCGACAAAACTGAGGTTCTGATTCTAGGCACTCTCTATCCAGCCTGGTCCCCCGTTTGGTGGCCCACCGAACTAGGCCCACCCCCCTCCCCGGTGTCCAAAGTTAGAAATCTGGGTGTACTTTTCGACAATAAAATGAACTTCAGCTCACACGTCAACTCTATCGTCTCATCCTCCTTTTACACCCTAAGGATGATCAAAAAATATCTACCCTTCCTTCCACTCAACGCAGGGAAAACCCTCATCAATACCCTAGTCACCTCTAAAATCGACTATTGTAACGGACTTCTAATCACGCCCAGAAAAAAGTCATCAACAGACTACAGATGGTGCAGAACTCAGCCGCACGACTGATAACAGGCACCCCCAAGTACCATCCCATTTCAGAAATAGTACGAAACCTTCATTGGCTACCCATAACTAGCCGGATCAAGTTCAAGGCCCTCTGCCTCGCCTTTAAGGCCATTCACAACAGCGGACCAGCATATCTCAGGAAAGCCTTCTGTGGATACATTCCCAATAGAACCCTCCGCTCCACTACGGCTAACCTCCTGCACGTCCCCCGAACAAAGAAAGTCGCCTTGGGTGACAAAAGATTCACGGTTGCTACCGCCAAACTATGGAATACCCTACACCAACATATCAAAATATGCCCTTCACTATCAGCATTCAGGAAGCAGATCAAGACTTGGCTTTTTAATCAATAGACCTCCCACCTCCAGCCGAACCTCTCTCTAGCGCCGAGACACCCCTGGGTATTTGCGCGCTTTATAAATTGTCAAACTAACTAACTAACTAACTAACTAACTACTACTAAGGGGCTGATTCCGATAGCCGGTCGGACAGCTGTCCGTAGCCTTAGCGTGCGACCGACACGTACCTGGAGCCGGTCCGTCCTGTAGAGTAAGTACGATGCGCATAACTGCCAAAAACACGACCGACACGTAGGCTGTGATTCAAGCTCCATTCTCCGTCTGAGCCGTAACTCCTAATGCTGAACCGAGTCGCCCGGAAGCAGTATCCATAGCAGTTTCCGGCATGACAAGTACGATGCGTACTTCCTACGCGCCGGACGGTTCGTCACGTACGGCACATCACAGCATCCGGAAAACAAGCATATCAGCTACGATTCGCGCCACAGCTCAATACACGGCTACGAGATGGACCAGCTTGCAGCGGGTACGAGACGGAGCAACAAGCAGCGTGTATGACACGAACACATCATGAATCCCATTGCGCAGGTCATACCAGTACTCTACATCTATGACCGGATCAGGAACCGACGCCGACGGCGCAGGCGGTAAGTCAGACACCTACCACATAACCAAACGACACGTACCCGCAAAATGGTACACACACACAGGGGATCCAAATCCTGGCCACTAACAACACCTCTCCATAGGGTTTGCATGGCCAGCACCACTAACACCCCCACCCATAGGGCTTATGTTGCCCATTACCCCTGCCACCCCCACTCATAGGGGACCTGTTGCCCATCACTACTGCCACCCCCACCCATAGTGGACCTGTTGCCCATCACCTCTGCCACCCCCAGCCATAGGGCTTATGTTGCCCATCACTACAGCCACCCCCAGCCATAGGGCTTATGTTGCCCATCACCCCTGCCACCCCCACCCATAGGGCTTATGTTGCCCATCACTACAGCCACCCCCAGCCATAGGGCTTATGTTGCCCATCACCCCTACCACCCCTACGCACAGGGGACCTGTTGCCCATCACCCCTGCCACCCCCCCACCCATATGGCTGATGTTGCCCATCACCCCTGCAACCCTCACTCACAGGGGACCTGTTGCCCATCACCCCTGCCACCCACACCCATAGGGCTGATGTTGCCCATCACCCCTGCCACCCCCACTCACAGGGGACCTGTTGCCCATCACCCCTGCCACCCACACCCATATGGCTGATGTTGCCCATCACCCCTGCCACCCCCACTCACAGGGGATCTGTTGCCCATCACCCATGCCACCCCCACCCATATGGCTGATGTTGCCCATCACCCCTGCCACCCCCACTCACAGGGGACCTGTTGCCCATCACCCCTGACACCCCCACCCATTTGGCTGATGTTGCCCATCACCTCTGCCACCCCCACCCATAGGGCTGATGTTGCCCCATCACCCCTGCCACCCCTACCCATAGGATGGGTGGTGTGCAACACATCCAGCATACTCAAACATCAGGTATGTCCGCAAAATACATCCCCCCTAACATCATGTCAACAGTGTGTAGTCTGTGACAAATGCCCACAACAGTGATTATGGCTACGAGCATACAATGTAAGTAACAGCACATATGTGACCAACACATGAGTGTGACATACACAAGGCAAGCATCACCATAGCACTGTGGCAATGTAAAAAGAAAACCCCCTCACTGTGTAGAAAATAAGTTAAGTGGGGGCTTCCAAAATGCAGCAGATGTTGAGCACTGTGGTGATGGGGACTAAACCCCCTTCATCACAGTGACCAAAAGGTAAGTGTCATCATGGTCAAAGCTGCAAATAACAAACAGCATGTATGATCCCTGCTCACAACACATCAAACACTCCTGGGGCAAACTAGTGGTTGTGTCCCATACACACAGAGATGTGGTGAGGGCAACAGTGCTGTGAAAACATAACACACTCTCGGCCTTGTGCAGACAAGCACCACACATGGGGGCTGGCAATGCATACAGCGTACAATGACACAACAGCAGAAGTGACCATCACCAAGCATGCACACATCTCGAAAATAGACACACCAATCAAAACAACATGTGTAGACTGTAGGTGTCAGATCCCAAACTCACATTCCATGCCAGCAATGGCACCTAACAACCAGGATGAATGTGCACAATGATGTGATATGACTCACAGGGACAGCATGCAAAATCACAGAAACAGCATCCAGACAAAGGCCCACAACAGCAATACCAATGCAAACAGGCAAACTCACACTGCACATCCATCTGACACAGCATGTGTGTATGTGTCCGTCACAGTATCCCCAGGCAACTACACAACACATGAGGGGGGCAGAACCACAGTGACAGATGTGGACACAGTGCCATATAAAAGTAAACCATCAGTGGGACACCCTCAGTGGGCAATCAGGCATTGGGAGATGAGAGGGAGCACAACAGACACACGTGACACAGGCTGGAATGAACACCAACTAACACAGCAAGAGACTGACACACAACAGCACTACCCCCAGGGACCAGACATTGGGGTGACACAAGCATGCATGACACCTCTACTGTGATGACAAAGTTAGATGTCGTACAAAGTGGGAAACCCAGACATGTGTCCTGTTCCACAAACGTACATCACACATACACAAACACAAATCACTCAGCATGGCCCCTCATCCATGGACAAACGGGACCTAGGGGACCATCCATGCAAACATTTACATCAGTCCACCCTCAACACCACACACCCTGAACTGCAACAATGTGCATCTGTGAAGTCCACATGGACAGGTGACATTGCACATGCACCCATGACAAACACAGGAATGTTGGGAGAAACTAAGCTGCACAGACTCATCACACAAGGACAGTCTACAACCCTGGGGAATGGCAGACATACTGCACAGTATGCGGTACATGGCCATGACGTCAAAGCACACGTAGCCTTCAGAATACCTGCCACAGTCCCAGGACAATGCAGAAGCCAAGGAGAACCACAAGGCACACATGCTGACACCTGCCAACATTGCAGCCCTGAACCCGACAAGTGGGAGCAGTCACACACACATATACATGACTCAATAACTGAAAGGTACCACCTAGGGACAACTACATGATATTGCGAATAAACAAGTGCCTTGGGGAACCCTGACTGTGTCCCATCTGTGTCTGACAACATCATCACCACTCAGAATTGACAAATCCCAATGATGATACACCAATTAATAGTAGTGTGTCATGCACCCACACATCTGGTAGCCCATGGCAAAGTAGTGGGATGAACACAGTACCACTCAGCAAGCATCAACAACAGGAACATATCAAGGGAACACTGCCTGTGCATGAAAAGGGATGTGGACACACACACATGCTCATACAACACACACCATGGGCCCGGACTATGTCACGGGACAACACACTTGAGGGGACCCAACTCCTCATATTCACAGCACGTCTCACTCATGTCAGCAGAACACTTGGTCAGTCAGCCATCAGTTACCACACAATGAAGGCTCTGGTCCCAACAGCCTGGGTACGTGAGTCTCCCCTAAGTCATCTGCACATACTCAAAACATATGTCTAGCAAGTTGCACAGAGGACACAGTTGCTCCTATACCAATGATGCCCACACCTGTAGGTCCTGTGGTGATGCGCACAAAGTCTGTGAAATTGACAAATTGGACAATGGGAAGCACATCATATGTGCATGGGTGCAAGCCACAGATGTGGCCATGCAAATGAAATGTACACAGAGATGTCCATAACACACAAGTAGCTGCAAAGGATGACATGGACACCCACCAGAATAGGATACATATCTCATGGACCACATGGAGTACCTCACATCAACACATCAGTATTCAACATTGGAAACCAAGCATTACAGGTGCAAGGGCATGTAAAACATCAACATAATGTACAGATAAATCAAGTTCACAGGGATAAAGAAAAAAGCCTTATTCAGCATATTAGAAGTTAAACGTCTGTTCCAACAAAAGGCCAATGGCCAGTCCATGTCAAAATGCCAAGGAGTGAACTAGAGTGACAAATTCTGTATATAAAAATCTAAACGTCTGTTCAGACAAAAGGCCAATGGCCAGTCCATGTCCAAATGCCACGGAGTGAACTAGAGTGACAATTTCCAGCATGTTAACAGTTAGACGTCTGTCCAACCAAAAGGCCAATGACCAGTCCATGTCCAAATGCCAAGGAGTGAACTAGAGTGACAACTGTCACACGTTGCTTGCCTGCACTGCTAAGGACTGGGGTCATCCCCTCAGAGGGGCATACATGGGGGCAGGCCAGGCACCGCAGGGACAGGATCAGGGCGCAACAGAAGGAGGCAGTGAAGAGGTGGGGGATGCAGGCGAGACACTTGCAACTGCAGTGGAGCTGACTGAAGTGGTGGGTGCTGTCACAACTGTGGAGCACAAGTCAGATGGTGGGGTTGCCTCTATCCACTATGATTTAAAAAATGGGGAATCGGGAACTCAATGGAAATAATGTTCCTGAAATCTGTTGGTCAACATGTTTCTAGCCCTACCCCAAGGCTATTCTTCAGGACCAGGGGTTATTGCTCCTTGATACCACCCCAGTATATCTCAAATTAGAAATATCATAGTTTGTTGCCGAAAACAGAAAACCTATAAATAGATGTAAAGCACCTATTGGTGTTTGTTACTGGAAAATCTGTGAAAATAAAATGAATGGAAAGAAAAGAAAAGAAATTAGTTTTTCATGGCATTTGGCCATGTTACACATTATAATGCTTGTATGATTTGGAAACACATCACCTATGTGGAAACATTTGATATATTTCTCGCAGTTTATGTGAACACTTCTAGTGCTACCAATTGAGAGGTTTACATTAAAAGGATTACTTTAAAAAGGCACAGATAGGACATCCATACATATAACACAGGTTGTGATTAAATGGCATTGACACATACATGTTCATTTCCTCCAATGAGCCCTTTATTTTTAAACATGACAAAACGTTCAAAAAAGATTGGTTTCTTCTCTCCTCGCACTGCATGCGGGATTGGTTGATCCTAATCATTAAGCCGCAACACGTCTGACTCAGGATCTAAAAAACGAAATCCAAACAATTGAGGTTTAATTAAAAATGTACCAATTGGTCATCTCACTTAAGAAAAGACTTGAAGAACTAAACCAGACTCTAAATTAATTTGAATCATCCCTAAAACAGAGCAAGCTCCTAAAACTGAAGAAAGATACCAGCAAATTCAGTCATGAAAGGGTCTACCCATACATTAGGGAGGATTACATTCCTTCAGGAAGAAACCCTGGATATAATACTGATAGTGACCTATCAGACACTGGATCTAGCAGTTCAGGTTTCAGCACTGGAACCAAAGGAACCTTCAGAGGCAGAAGGAGCAAAGGGAGGTTTTTTGGTCATGGTCATGGCCGGGGTCGGGGACAACATCAAGGCCCTACAACATACCCAGTACCATTCTACCACAGCCCCCCACCCCACCTCATATGCAACCAACCCCTTTCAACAATTGGGACACACCGACTGCCCCTTTTGTAAATTATCATCAAAACCAATGTGGGCCTTTTTTTAGGAATACACCAGGGATTACAGAGAGGCAGGATGAGAAAGAGGACCCAAACAGGAACAAATCGAAGTATCCACCCGGAGCATGATGAACTCGAGCAGCAACCAACCAGGCCCACGCAGTCGACCAGCCTGATCACTCCATCACAGATACAGGTACTAGAGAAAGACCTGGGTTTTCATCCCCACAGCCAATCTTGAGAAATTCAAATTGAGCTGTAAAGTGAATGACTTTATTGGAAAACTCAAATTTAGATTTTAATTCAATGGAAAACCAATGGACCTGGACCAACAAGGCAACACTGGGCTAGGAACAAAATTGTCTTTTACCCCAGCTATCACAATAGAAATACTGGTCTTTAAAAAAGCCGTCCTGAAAGAAATAGGAGAAATCAACTCAGACATTCCACAACACCACAAAGAAACAAAAGCTAGCTATTAAACAGCTTGCAGAGGACAAAAGCTTGGTGATAACAGCTGCAGACAAAGGGGGAGCAGTGGTTCTACAAACAACCGAGGCATACCGGACTGAATGCCTTCGCCTGCTAAATGACACTAGGGGGCAGATTTATGTTTCCTGGCGCATCCCTGCAAATCAGCAGGGATGCGCCAGAAAAGATGTGTCACGCAAGTTTACCCTTGCGCCATCACAGATGTGCCGCATTTACAATGCAGCGCATCGTGGCGCAAGGATAAACAGATGCGTGACGCATCTGATGGCGTAAGGGCGGCGCATTGCTGGAGTCGTGTCGCAAGCACGACGCAACTCCAGCAGTGTTTAGGGGCTGCCCATACCTAACATGCTGCGTCATGCCTTACGCCTGCTTCAAGCAGGCGCAAGGTTTTGATGCAGCAGCGTCGGAAAAGTGACTGAGTGAAATCTTGTAGATTTCACTGCGTCACTTTTCCGAGGCTTTTTCCGATGGAATGCCCACCCTGCATACATTAAACCTGACGCAGGTTTAATGTGGCGCAGGGCTTTACACCATGACGCATCTCCATAGATGCGTCACGATGTAAATGGGGTGCAACGTGGCGCAGGGTTTATGCCGCCGTTGCGTCACAAGTGACGCAACGGCAGCGTAAAAGTGGCGCAAGTCTAACATAAATCTGCCCCTAGGAATTTAAGAACCACTGAGGAAGGACCCTACTGAGTCACTCATGGTACATATAGCCACCAAGACAGAGGAAGCACTGGCAGACAATTGGATATCCCGGAAAGAAAGTGATTTCCTAGTTAATAGGTCCCATATCACCCCTTATTTCCACACCATTCCCAAAATACACAAGAATCAGACAAACCCACTAGGGCCACTGATTGTATCTGGGATAGGTTAAATTTAAGAACCCTTATCCAAGTTTGCAGATGCTTTTTTAAGACAAATCATAAAAAACACAGACACCTATCTGAAAGACACCAAAGATATATTAAGACTTCTAAAAAACATAACCTTTAACCCTGATAAACAACATTTGATTGCGCTTAGATATTGAAAGTCTGAACACTAGTCTCCCACATGACGAGACCCTCAACATTATTGACGGTGTATTATTCAAGGTCGATTGGAAATGCCAGACCACAAGAAACGTGGTTATTGAATGCTGTAAATGGGCCCTAACCTCCAATTTTTTTTAGATTTGAAAAAACTCTGAACTTACAAAAACACGTGTCCACCATGGGCAGTACCTTTGCATCAAGCATAGCTGGTCTCTATGTACACCACCTGGAGAAACATAAAATTCTATGCCCGCGCAACCCATACCTCACTCACATTAATGTGTGGAAACGGTGATGAGACACAATGTCGAGTTGTAAATATCGACTTGCAGAAATATAGAGTCACAAATATTGTGAATGACAAATATCGACAGCAAGAATATTGTGGACAAGAATATCGAGTTAAGGTAAGTAATATTGATTTAAAAAATATTGAAGTGTTTAATATTGTTTGCAAAAATATTTTTGTTAAAAATAACAATTTTTTAATTAATGTTATGCATTTTAGTGTTTATTTTAAATGTATGTGATACATTTTTTAGTATAAGAATTGTTTATATCTCTTAATATATGTGTTCAATTTTTGGTGGTTAGTAATTTTTTTTTAATGAATATTGTATTTTTTAGTACCGTAGCGGGTTGTGGGTTTATAGGGGAATAGGGTGGGAAGTAATTTAATTATATTAAATTAATGATTATTTTTTATATATTAATATTGATTTAATTGAGATGTTATAGTATTAAATGTATAAATAATTTAATATTAATTAATTAATAATTGGCTGTTGATTAATATTAATTCATTGGTAATTAATTATGATACTTGTGTAATTAATTTTAGGTGTGTGTTTTGGGATTTATAGGGGTAAAGGGTGGCAAGTAATTTATTATTTTTTTATTAATTAATTGTTAATTGTTATTAAATAATTTAATTAAAAGATTATTATGGTAATTGTGTAATTAATTTTAGGTTTGTCTTGTGGTGGTTATAGGGGTAAAGGGTGGGAAATAATTTCTGTTTACCTAATTAGTAATGTTAATTATTGGATATTTATTTTGGCTAACTGTTTATTTTTTGTGTATTGTTTTTACTTTTAAAGGGGTAAAGGGTGGGTATGAAATACATTTTACTTACTTTATAATTAGTTGTTTATAGTAATTTTAAAATAAGGTTTAATTGTGTAATTTATTATTTTACATTTTAATTTTTATTAATAGTGTTTTATTATTAATACTATTTTTTAATTGATAATTACGTTAATTATGGAAGTATATTTTTTTCCAAATTTAGAAGTGTGTTGTGATTTGGCTGGTGTTATAGGAAAGGAAATAAAATAAATACATGTATGTAATAATTTTTTTGTCTGTAAATATTTTCTAGTTTAAAATATTTAATTTTGGGAAATTCTTTTTTTTATTTGATGTAATATAATATTTGTAGGTATTTGTTATATGTAATTAATATTATAATATGTTTTCTTTTTATATATTAAATATATTGGTATTTAAATTTTTAACATATTTATAAATGTATGTATTAATTTTTATAATATTTTTTTATTTTAAAATATTTATTTTGTTTTGAACTGACTGGAGTGAGAATAGTAATTTTATCCCTTCGCTAGCTAACACTTTCCCTTACTGTTGCACTTATTGGAGTGGGAATAGTAATCTTTACCCCTCCGCTATCCACCACTTTCCCTACTGTTACACTCACTGGAGTTGGATTAGTAATTTTTATCTCTCTGCTATCCAATGTTTACCCTACTGGTGCACTCACTGGAGTGGGAATAGTAATTTTTACCCATTCACTAGCCAACACTTTCCCTACTGTTGTACTCATTGGAGTGGGAATAGTAATTTTTACCCCTCCGCTATCCAACACTTTCCCTACTGTTGCACTCACTGGAGTCGGAATAGTATTTTTACCCCTCTGCTATCCAACAATTTACCTACTGTTGCCCTCACTGGAGTGGGAATAGTAAATTTTACCCCTCCGCTATCCAACACTTTCCCTACTGTTGCACAGACTGGAGTTGGAATAGTAAATGTAATCCCTCTGCTATCCAACACTTACCCTACTGTTGCACTCATTGGAGTTGGAATAGTAATTTTTACCCTTTCGCTATCCAACACTTTCCCCACTGTTGTAGTTTTTGGAGTGGGAATAATAACTTTTACCTCTCCGCTATTCAACACTTTTTCTACTTTTGCACTGACTGCATTGGGAAATATAAATATTTTTTAATAGTTTAATATTTTAATTTATTATAGAATGTTTGTTTCTTATATTTTAAATCACTGATATATATATTTTGTATGTTTATATGATTTTTTAAAAATAAATTAAAAATTATTTATTAACCCCTTCGATGCTCATGACGGAACGGTTCCGTCATGAGCATCGGTTGGCCTGTGCTCATGACGGAACCGTTCCGTCATGAGGACAGCCCCTGAGGGAAGCGCTGGCGCTCTCCCCCTTGTGCCTCGATCTTGCCCCCCTTTACGGGGGTGGCAGCGGAAGAGCTTCCGCTGCCACCCCCGACCCCCCCCGAGCCCCCCCACGCTTTCTGATGACGTCAGCGCGCACAGCGCGCGCCGGCGTCATCAGGAAGCGTTGGACGCGCTGGAATCCATTTCTTCCAGCGCGTCCAAGGCAGCAAGAGGTAGGTTCCGTTGTCCGGTGGGGGCCGCGGGGGTGATTTCTTTTGTATTGAGGCATCGGGGGAGAGGAAAGAGTATTTCCTCTCCCCCGATGTCTCAATACAGGGCATTCCTGCTCCACGATCGCGCACAGCGTCGCGATCGTGGAGTAGGGATGCCCCACTAGACACCAGGGATTTGTGTATTTGGATTTGGGAAGCGACCCCTTAGGCAAGGGTCGCTTCCTGGGGGGCAAAATTTCTCGAAGTCTTTTCTGCCCCCCCTGGGGGCAGATCGGTCCGCTTTCTGCGCGTTTCTGCCCCCAGGGGGGGCAGAAAAGCCCACTAGACACCAGGGATTTGTTTATTTGAATTTGGGAAGCGACCCCTTAGGCAAGGGTAGCTTCCTGGGGGCAAAATTTTTCGAAGTCTTTTCTGCCCCCCCTGGGGGCAGATCGGTCCGCTTTCTGCGCGTTTCTGCCCCTAGACACCAGGGATTTTTTTATTTGAATTTGGGAAGCGACCCCTTAGGCAAGGGTCGCTTCCTGGGGGGCAACATTTTTCGAAGTCTTTTCTGCCCCCCCCCGGGGGCAGATCGGTCTTCTTTCTGCCCGTTTCTGCCCCCAGGGGGGGCAGAAAAGCCCACTAGACACCAGGGATGTCTTTTATGTTATGTAGGAAGTGACCCCTTGGGCAAGGGTCACTTCCTTGGGTGGCAAAATAATTAGAAGACTTTTCTGCCCCCCCTGGGGGCAGATCGGTCGTCTTTCTGCCCGTTTCTGCCCCCTGGGTGGGTAGAAAAGTCCACTAGACACCAGGGATGTCTTTTTCTTTATGTAGGAAGCGACCCCTTGGGCAAGGGTCGCTTCCTTTGCGGCCTAATTATTTTGAAGACTTTTCTGCCCCCCTCTGGGGGCAGATTGGTTGTCTTTCTGTCCGTTTCTGCTCCTAGGGGGGGGGCAGAAAAGCCCACTAGACACCAGGGATATAAATATTATTGTAGGAAGCGACCCCTTGGGCAAGGGTCGCTTCCTTGGGCCCCTACATTTTTTGAAGACTTTTCTGCCCCCTCTGGGGGCAGATCGGTTTTATTTTTTTGCCGTTTCTGCTCCCATTGGGGGCAGAAAAGCCCACTAGACACCAGGGAATTAGTTCAATTAGAAATAGAAGTGACCCCTCGCTTCCAGGGTGCAATTTGTTATATGTATTTGGCTCACCCGCCCTGGGACTGAGTAGCCTTTTTTTCCTGCTGTTTTCTGCCCCACCTGGCACACAACCCGATTGACCATTTGGGTAGTGACATGGCATGTTATAATGTTTATTGTTATATTTTTTGTGATTTCCAATTGTAATGTTTTTTTTTGTTTACTTTTTTGTTCTAGGTGAAGGCTTTTCTTCTTTTCACATTGACCTTTTGGTACTGGTGGTTCTGCTGTTTGTGTAGTTTGGTAAGAGACTGTTTTTTTGTACAATGCAAATGTGTTTGATTTCTCTGCCTGTTTTTTTTTGCAAATGGTGTAATAGTAGCAGTATGTTGGGTTTTTGAGTGTCAAAAACTTTTTGCATTGGTGCTCGATGTGTATTTTGTTGTCTTGTGAGTAATTTTTTTTTTTTTTCTTCTTTCTAGTTTGATATCGTTGGTCTTTGCTGTGTCACTGCAGAGTTTGTTTCTGGTGAGTGCAGCTGTCTCTTGTAATTGGATTGTATAGTTTTTGAGTACATTGATCTTTGTGATAAAAGGTACACATTTCTTTACTTACTTGGTTTGCACATTGTTGGTTGTTGTTGACTTGTTTGTGCAGTCTTCTATCTTAGTAAGTATAATGGCTAGCCGCAGGATGACTGCTCAGCAGGTTGTTGGTTTGCTGTTTGAGTCTTCCTCTGATATTGGGTCAGAGACTGACTCTGCTTCTGAGGGAGAGGGGGCAGGGGACGATTCTGGCAGTGAGTTTTCTCTCCGTATGGGGTCATCGGATGATGAAGATACTCTTAGTGCGGATGAAGTGCCTGTGTTAGAGGAGGAGACTGATGTGCCGATAGTGCGGCAAGAGGCATCTGGGCTGCAGCCTGCGGCTGCAAGGCTTCCCGTTGGTGTAGTGCGGCAAGAGACATCTGGGCTGCAGGCTGGGGCTGCAAGGCTTCCCGTTGGTGTAGTGCGGCAAGAGGCATCTGGGCTGCAGGCTGGGGCTGCAAGGCTTCCCGTTGGTGTAGTGCGGCAAGAGGCATCTGGGCTGCAGGCTGGGGCTGCAAGGCTTCCCGTTGATAGTGATGACCTCTGGGTTGCCCCTGGCATGGTGCAGCCGGAATTTCCAGAGTTTACTGGTGTTCCAGGGTCTAGAGTGAATACTGAGAACTTTTTGCCTGTAAATTTTTTTCAGTTGTTTATGGACGATGTGTTTTTGGCAGAGATTGTTGAGCAGACTAATTTGTATGCCGAACAGTTTTTGAGGGACAACAGTGCCAGTCTTAAGCCACACTCTAGAGCTACCCGGTGGACTCCCACAAATGTTGAAGAGATGAAGAAGTTCTTGGGTTTAACTTTTTTGATGGGCTTGCTAAGGAAGCCATCATTGGCTTCATATTGGTCTAGCAGTCCCTTGATGGCAACATCTATTTTTCCGGCAGTCATGAGTCGTGACAGGTATTTGCTTCTGCTTCGGATGATGCACTTTGTTGATAATGGTTTAGCGTTGCCACGAGATCACCCTGATTGTGACCGTCTTTTTAAGATTAGGCCTGTCCTTGATCACTTTGTTGATCGATTTTCTGAGATTTATGCCCCTGGAAGAGAAATTGCAGTGGATGAGTCTTTGGTGTTGTTCAAGGGCCGCTTGGTTTTTAGGCAATACATTCCTAGTAAGAGGGCACGCTATGGAATAAAGCTGTATATGCTGTGTGACAGTAGGACTGGATATGTCTCTAATTTCAGGGTGTACACCGTTAAGGAATCTAGGTTTAACCTCCCTGGTTGTCCGTCCACTTTTGGAGTGACTGAGAAAATTGTTTGGGAACTTGGTAGAGGATTTTTTAACAAAGGCCACCATTTATATGTAGATAACTTCTACACTG